>NW_023416309.1:6001926-7251782 GCF_014176215.1 Rousettus aegyptiacus
GTGTGCATAAGACATCTCTCAAAACTTAATTTCAGACTGTGAAATGACAATAGTATCAAAAGTATAGGGTTGTTCTGGTGATAAGATCTTATGTGTATGTGTGTGTTAATCTATCACAAAATAGATATTTAATACATGTCAGTTTATTTCTGTTACTAATCTCTGTACCAGAAAACTAAAGTGGAGTTGGTGTGTGTTGAATGTTAACCTTCCAGCAGTTTTTTGTGGCAGTGACCTCCTCTTGGAATTTGAGCATCTCACCAGGGGAATGAGAACAGTGGAATAACAACACACAGTCAAATGAATGGCAAAGTTTACTGTGCTTTAATGAATGGCATAAAAACAAGTTCACTTGTAACACAGAATATTATGTAAATAGATTTTGAAATGTAGTAAAGAGATTTATGAAGCTCTAAAAAATACTTACAGAACTCAGGAAGAAGTTGCAAAGAGGTATGCTATTTAATCAGCAAGAGATAACAAGACTATAGTTGAAAAGTCTGAAGCAGGATTAGACACCATATTGAAGAATTAGGAGAAAGATAAAGATGGGGTGTGAGAGGCAGAGAAAGGAGAGGGAGTGGGAAATTGGAAATATTGGTTTAGTCAGATTTAGTCATGCACCATGTCTTCTTTTACTAGGGAGAGCTGCAAAGTTATGCATACCTGAAAGCCAACAAAACAAGGGGAGAGGACTAGCTAATTAGGAGGGTGGCTTAACTCTTCAATTTTCTGGAGACAATTTTAAGAAAGAAGGGGTCCTCGAAGCTTAGGGAGGTGGGGCATGACTGTTTATCTCAAAGAGAAGAAGAGAAGGCATGCCATCTTATTGACCACAGCAGTGTCATTATAACTCTGTTCCTCAATGTTTGGAACTAACAGTAGGTTTTAAATTGTCAGAAAATCAACTTTTAAATCTATTGTTTATTCACCCATTCATTCACTTGCTTATGCATTTATTTATTTAATCAAATAAAATTTGAAAATCTACTATGTGCAAGATCAAAGATACTCCAAATTTTTTTGTAGGTATTGAGTGATAGGAAAAATAAGAAAATGGAAAGACAAAATTTTAGTATGAATGGAAAGGCCCAATAGGAATGCAAGAAATTTAGAATTTGAATCTATTTTTAGACTTACCCAAATATAAAGTTAGTAGGCTCACATGAGTTTTCCCAAGTTGTACTATTCTCACACAGGTAGAACTCACTTTAAAATAAGGATCAATTATAAAGCTTGGTTATAAATTCTTTGAAACTTAAGTCATGTTTCCTAAAAAACATGGTATAAAGTTCCAATGTTTTCTCCATAAATACCTCATTAATCCCTAATGTGGCACGAAGTAAAACTTCCAGTGGTACTACAAGTATGCAATGAATCTTCCTGCAATGTCCCGAGGGCTCTGGTTTAGAATTTCTGCATTAATTGAATTATAGTAAAGTTTCACTTTACTGTGGAAATTCAACTAAACACTAGGGAAAAAGTTACAGTGGGACAGAAATAAAAAGAAACATTTTAAATAGCAAATGTTTATCCTGCAGGGACTAAAGAATTTTCCTCTACCCTACAAAAGTTTGTTTCACCTGGTCTGAAAATCAACATGAGGCAGATTAACAGGAGAAAATCAAATTCAACTTCATATGTACAGGAACCCACATAAATGAGAGGGTCAGAGACCCCGCATAAATGAGAATCGGAGATAGAAAGGTAAAATGAAGAATATGTAATATTCTGTGCTAAGGTATGGGATGAAGGGTTTAGAGCTTTAAGCAGAGAAAGGCTATTTACGGGACTATATGAAGAGCAGATGTCTGATAATTAAATGTGTGCCCTGTCATACAGATGAGTTACTCAGATAAAATATGCTCTGGTAATAGCTCTAGTTCTAGGGGTGAGGGGAAGAGAATTTAAAATTTTTCTAGGTAATTAAAGGAGGGGTAGAAGTATCTCTGAGCCCACAGGGTCTCAACTGTCTTCGGCTCAAAATAATCCACATGCCAAAATGGTATATTTCGAGGTCACATATTCTGCTATCTTACAATCTCATTTGACAATTCATTCAAAGAGTCTAAGAGTGAACTCAATGAGATGGTGGCATGAGACTGGTGCTTTCAATCATTCTCATTTCCATATACCCATTTTTCATAATGTAAGGGTCCACAGATAAATGTGATTCCTGAGTTAAAGATATATCGGAGGCTATCTGAGTTCGGAGTGTAGGGGGAGTCCTCCAGTACATGAAAGCCAGAGCCACTCTTTCACCTCAAAGAGCTGCTTTTGTTTTTAAGATTTATCTCTTAGAAACTCTTGGCTTTCTAGCTGATTATAGGGTTTTCCAATGAGAGCATCTCTGTTTCTCCCTGAAAACTCTCACTCCCCTCTTTGAGAGAAATTTCTTGACTTCCGTCTCTTGATTCTCATGACAATCAGAATTCTATGACAACTCTCTGAGTGGTTCTGCCATGTTCTCCTCCTCTCAGTGACAGCAGCCAGGGGGTGTTTTTGTCCAAGTCTTGCCTCCGTGCTTTTCGAGTTCATATATATCTAACTGTATTCATCACAATTTCATATTAGCACTGCATCACCATTGTGAGTTTAATAGATATCTAAGGACTAAATAAAATTTATAACTCAAAATAAGTGGCATCCTTTCCACAAATAAACATATTCTTCCTCAGAAATCAACTCCTCTACCTCGGTGGCAGAATCTACTTTTAAAAACCTTTGTATCAAAAGCAGACACCTTTTGCTAATAAAGGCAGTAAAAGTCTAAGATTTACAGCCACTAAAAATGATGGTGGGAGGAAGGTCTTTGTTTTGGATAAAGTACATTAAGAAAGGCTTTGACCTCTGGAGTAAATAAAAATAGTACCCACCAGTAGTCCTGGCACATGGTGTGTGATCAGTAGATATTTCATTGGATTATCATGGGCCAGAGTGAAGAGGACCAAGTATTTCTTAATGTGAATTATTATGTTTATTTGAATCTAAGTTATTATCTAATGTAGTGTCATTATTTTATGAACTATGAAGGAAGAAAAAATGTAGTCAATTTCAATACAGTGTTTTCTTATGTAGAAAATTTTTCAATGTATTTAGATAAAGAGATTTAATGTATATCATGCTGTTCTATAACTTTCTGAATACACAATATCTTCTGTGTCACTGTTTGGCTATAGTCTGCTGTTTTTAAGGACATTTTAAATGGCAACTAAACTGAACATACTTAGTACCAGCAATGCAAATAGTTCACAGTCAAAGGCATATTTTTTAGACAGCTGTGGCAAAGCTTGCCGATATCAAGCAATAACAACCTATAACAAAAGGATCTCCTGGCCTGCTGCCTGGTTGGTGTATATTGAAACACTCCATAGACTCTGAGGGATGTCAGATTTCAGGAATTTGTACTATGTAAAAAAGATACATATTATAATTTTTTGAATCAAGCTCTCTTCTTTTATTGTGATAAATTTAATAAACTAAAGGGCAGTTTTACTCTGATCAAATAGTGTGCACATACATGGAGCAAGAATTAATTCTATGGAAATTGATCCTAACATGTTGAAATTTGTCACCATGACAGGAAAATCTATTCCAAAGGATTTGCCGACTATACCTGGTAACAGATACAAAATTTGCCATTAGAGAAAGAATGCAGTGATGTAGTAAAATTTTGAAAACCTGAAGGGAAAGCTGCCTTCTAATAACACTAATGGCTAACACTTACATAGGTGGAGTGTATCATATGTGTTACACTCTGTCATGCATTAGTTCTACTAAATTTCATAACAGTTTTCTGAGTTAAGAACCATTGCGAGCACATTTTATTGATAACGAACTGAGGTACAGAAAGGCTAGGTAACTTACCTGATATTCCATAGCTAGTAAATAGAGGGGCAGAATTCAAAATTAGCAGTCTGACTACAAAGCTCAGGCATTTCTCACTCCTGGCAAGTTAGCTTGGGCTAGTAGCCTTTCTCTTTATGTACCAGGTGTTCATAAATTAGACATTTGTGAGTTGGGAAGTTGCTCTGAATTTTTGGCTTTTTATCAGAAGCAATCATGATTCTCTACTGACTTCGCTGTGGGACCAATCAATGCAGGTGCACTTGGTATCAGAACATTTGAAAATGAGTGGTTATAACACATTCATTTGTTTTTCTTTATACATTCTTCCTAGAACTGTTTAGTTTATGGGCTTATAAAATTATTTTTCAATTACA
Source organism: Rousettus aegyptiacus (assembly GCF_014176215.1). Taxonomy (NCBI): domain Eukaryota; kingdom Metazoa; phylum Chordata; class Mammalia; order Chiroptera; family Pteropodidae; genus Rousettus; species Rousettus aegyptiacus. The sequence goes on from NW_023416309.1 coordinate 6,006,150, forward strand.
AAATTAATAGTTTATTATCAAAATTTTAGTCAACATAAAAACAAAACAATATAAAAACAAAAAAATTTCCTTCTTCTGTTCCCCACTACTCCAAGAGTAAATCACTGTTACCATGTTGCTGTCTTCTATGATGATTTTTATATTTATATACATGTAAGATTCAAATTTTATAAAAATTATTTTAAAGTATTTGCACTGTTATGAAACTTGCCTTTTTACTGACCAATATATCATCAAAATAGAAAATGAATTTGATCTATTTCAGTTAAAAGGGGGAAATTATTAGTTCATGTATTCCAAGGAAAGATTAAATGATTGAATTATAGGATTGGAAGGATAGAATTGGGTTTCTCTTGGAATCAAGAATTTGCACACTCTTCTCATCTAAGATTATTATAAATTTTCAGCTTGACTGTCTTCTCTCATTGCAAAGCAAATTATTTCTACAAGACGGGAAATATGGCTTTCAGCAATTCCCATGTTTATAGTTACATTTTAAAAAATTTATAATTTGATTCAACTTGAGTTAGGTATCCATCTCTGGATCAATCAACTATATGTAAGAGACTGGGAATTATGGCTATCATATCTTTTTTCAGGTACTCAAGCCTGGAAAATTTAACAGTAGCCTATGGGACAGAATTATTGCAAGTATGCCAGTTTCCATGTTGAACCACATCGTTGGGGGCAGGAACTGGATGTAGTTTTCAGAAGTATTGATGCTCTCTCCATAGCCCTAAAAAAATATCACAAGGATTAAGTAATCTAAATGGACAAAATGATAAGAATCCATTAAGCAAAGTATGAATGTACCATAGATCATTTGTCATCTCTCTATGGATGGGCATTCATCTTAGTTAATAATTTCCATTTTTATACTTTTCATTATTATAAATAATGCTGTTGTGATCATTTCTGCACACATATCTTTGAATATCTATAAATATTTTTGTAGAAAAATTTGCATAAATGGAACTGCAATTTAATTTGATAGATACCATAAAATCCCCATTGAAAAACATTTGTACCAGTTTACACTACCACTAATTGTATTCCTCTCAAATCCCCTTAATAATATCGGATACCATTAAATGAAGCACTTTCAGAAGTGGATTACAAATTTATCACCTCAAGATAATCACTGAAATTTCTAGGCTTTGTTTTCACATTACTTCAAGTTATGTGGCTTTGAGTGTGAATTAACACTGAATATGTTATTAAATGTTAGAGATTCATGGATATTTCTCATCAAGAGAGAAAGAACAATTTAATATTAAGAGTGTGCAGAGAGATGGTTTACATTCTTTCTTAGGAAACAGAAAGCTATGAAAGGATCTCTTGATGGTTTAGCCATTAAGGGCCAAGTCCAACATTTATTTGGTCTGATCTTTTTCTTAGTTCGTCAACAGTTGTCAGTCTTCTACATCAGGAATCATTCTATGTATTGAGGGCAGTGAAAGTGGAAGTAAAAGGTATACCAAAGAGAGCCTCACACAGATTGAGGATATATTTGTGTATTCAATTTCTTAGATGACTCATTTATGCTTTGAACACACACACTATAGCATAATTTTTAAAACATATTTTGTATAGCGATTCCACCTGGAAACCTGTTAAAATGCAAATTTGAATTCAGTAGTTTAAGAATGAGGCCAAAAATCGACTTGCCAAGAAGCACCCAGGTGATGCTGAGGTGGCTGGTCTGTGGCTCATATGTAGTGAGGAACTGGCTTACAGGTACTAAAAGAGGAAGCAGTCATCTAAGATTTAAGCATCATTATATTAATTTTATAGATGAGAATATCAATGCACAGACAAGTTATTAGCCTAAGGTCACACAGCTCTTAAATCCTAAAACCATGGTCAGCTGGAGTAAAAAATCCAGTTTTTTCTTAGTCGCAACTGAACATCCAAGTCAAGTCTCATAGTCTGAGAGTTTGGAATAAAGGCAGCAACTTAAGGAAATTTTCACATATTTACTATCAAAGGCTTCATGACCTAGTTTGGGAAACACAAAACATTATAAATAATGCAATGTGTCCTGTAATACAAGGATCTGTAAGAGTTAGCTGTGACTAACAGAAATTTTATTTTTATATTATTATTTATGTTCGATGCAAATTGTAAAGTATATTGATGAAAAAATAAATATAAAATTACCTATAATCACAACATCCAGAGATTACAACCAATAATATGGATAAGTTTTATATATCATTATGGTTTTTAGTTTTTCCTTTCTATAAATACATAGATATATGTCAGAATATCTCAGAAATAATTTCTAAGACAAAACTAAAATGTATCAGTTTAACCCTTACAGAAACCTAAAACTGACTGTTTTACCTACAAACCACAATCAGCATCTACCAACCTTCTCTGCTTAAAGACTTCTTTTTAGTGTTCATATTGCTGTCTGTCTCCCTTACAGTATTAATAATTATTACAAGACAATAAATATATTAATTATATTCTGTTTTGTATTTCTTCATTATATTATCATGTACGTTTCTTCAGCTTTGAATTCTGCCCCCAAGAATAATAGCAATAATTAAAATGGTTTTTTTACATATGTAATTTGTAATGAAATAAATGTCACAGTAAAAGATGGGCTTCAAGGCTTCCTTTCTTCTTTCTCATAAATTTAAAAGTTACATATTATTTTGTTGTTTAAGTCCCAAGATATCCAAAAACATTTACATGTGCAAAACAGAAATTCCCTGCTTTCAGACAGGGCCAGCCTCAGCCAGGCCTGCATTCAGAAAGCAAAGAGCCTAAGCAAGCAAGGACCTGGGACCTCAGCAGCTTTTGATTCTGCTTCAGTTGGCCAACCCTTGCCCAGCCTGCACATGAAGCCTTTGACAACCTTGGTGTAGTCCAGCTAGGCCTCTGGACAGTGCCTCCTCACAGATATTAATAAAGAGGTGCTTTAGCACAGCTCCTTCAGCATGACTCTATAGTTTCCCATTTTTGTCTACACATCAGCAGCAATGGTGAAGCCCCAAACAGTACATTCCTTCCATACTAGGAAGTGTACAACCATCAGAATTTGTCCTATGGGAGGACCCCAGCCTTTCCTTCTGGCAACAGTCAAGGCCACCAGGGTGTCCCTACAAGCTGCTACAGCAAGTTCAAATTCAAGTTTATCAGGAGCCTGCATAAACCTGAAAGCAAAGATCTAGTGTAAACACTCAGACTTCATGTGGTAGGCAGCAGAGACAATGATAAAAAAAATTTTGAAATGTCAAGTAGTGCTCACTATACTTTACATGGAGTATGAAGATAACAAATTTCAAGAAACCTAGTAAGAGGCCTACAAACTGCTGCCAGTAGAATCTAAAAGAAAAACATGCTGCTTTGCGTGCTCCCAGGGCCAAGAGGATTACATGCAGTCAAAGATAAAGGTATACAGATTACCACAGAAGTCTCCTAATGTGTTCAACTTAAGCAGATTATCTAGCCTTTCCAAGGCCTTCAACAATTGCCTCTAAAATAACCATGAAGTTTAAGCTTTTTAAGACAGCCAGGACCCATGAGGGAGATGAGGACAGGTAGCTGGCCTTAGCTGCCAGGCCAACCATTCTACCCTACCTGGAAGAAACTGCAGAGACTGGATTGGTGTGTTTCCTTGAAGACACTTCTCTCCCATTCCCATGACTTTCTGTGTCTTTTCTTCTGGTTTTCTAGAGGAGGAGATATGGTTCTACTGAAATAAAGACACAATAGAAATGTACACATATCTCTCTCTCTTTCTCATCTTATTCGCTTACATTGTGTATTAGCAATTCTTTAAGTCAACTAGATTAAACCATTCTTTGTAATAGACTATATGTTACATAGTAAAAGCATTCACATCATGTCCTCTGGTACAAAAGGGAAGCATATAAATATAAAAATCTCTGGCTCAGATGGTTTAAATTTAAAATCATTTAAAATCAAGGATGACATGAAGAGACAAGAAAACACTGAGCTTACTTCTACAAAAACAAAGTAATAAAAATAATAAATAAATAAAATTAAGAATTTTTTCCCTCTAGAATAAATATTAGTCAACAAAGCCAAATAATCTTATGACCATAACTGTTTTCCAGGCAAACTATAAAGTGCTAAGGTGAACATATCTAACCTGTTATAATAAGGCTGTTCAGTAATAAGAGCCCCTGGGTTCTATAGGTCTAGGATGGATTAAATATTTTATCTTCTAATGAAATATAATTAGATAGGAAGAGTGAAAGAATTGGCTTTATTTGATATTTGATTTACCTTCCCTGCCATTTCGATGAGTCAACTTTCGGAGTTGATTTTTAATTCAGCTGCTGTTGTAGCACTAGAATCTTAAATTATGAACAAAGAAGAGTCACTTTATTTAGGAGAAGTAAATATTTCATGAGCTATGAACTCAGGATTTAGAAATCATTCTAACTTGTTGAAAGCAAATAGACACAATATAGAGTCAAATGAGAAGCAAATGGCAGAAATACATGTGTGAGTCCAGTCACTGGGTGTGTAGTGTGTTGCTGATATGTAGCTTGCCTCATGTTATTGTCCTGTTTCTCCGCCGACTTTTACTAGGACTCCCCCAACCACTGCACGTCCAACTCTGCCTCCACAGATCAAGTGATTCCATTATTTTTTTCATTTATTCATTTAACACATATTTACTGAGTGGTTACCAAGTACTGTGTTCATCTATGGAGATATGATATTTAAAATAATGTGTAATAGACAAATGTATAAAGAAATATTTTTCTAGGCTAAGTGTAACTTTAGGGTATCTACTGATAGAATGTTGAGACAGAGAAAATGATATAATTAATTGTGGGCAAAATAATCAGTGGATGAGTAGAAACATGAGCTGCAAACATTTAAGAAACCACTTTCTTGGAAGAAAGGTAAAGTGAAATCACAGAGTATGGCAAATTCTATGAAATAGATAATGGCAAATACTTGAGTATGACATGGGGCATGGCATGTAGCAAAAGTGATGGGAGATGACATAGAAAGATAAGTTGTGATCAGTTTCTGAAGAACAATGAAAAGTGGAAGAGCTTGGTCTTTATTCTGGAGGCAAATCGTTAATGTCTGTGATCTGATGAAGTGTGTATTCTAGAATGATCACTCTAGTTGCACGATGGAGAATTTCTATCAAAAATGCCTGATGCTTTTCACGAAGATGATGCTGAAAGTGAAGAAGGAAGTCCCTTCCCCTTACAAAGCCAAAGAAAGGCACCCACAGCCACAAAACAAACAAACAAACAAACAATCAAATAAATAAATGTCACCCATCTTCCATTAGCTCCAGATACTATGGCTCCAAAGACAATTCAAATATCCTCAGAAAAGCACCCCTGGGAGAAACAAATTTGACCACTATGCCATCATCAAGTTCTCCCTGACTGCAGAGTCAGCCATGAAGGAGATAGAAGACAATAATACACTTGTGTTCATTAGCAGACTATAAAGAAAGAGACACATATAAATGTCAAGGTCAACCAGAATCAAATCAAATGGACTGTGAAGAAGCTCTATGACATTGAAGTGGCAAAAGTCAACACCCTGATCAAGCTTCTTCCCCCACGTTCTTTAATTCCCACCCACACTTCCACCCCTGACCTATGGATGCTGCCAGTTCTCCTTAAGAACTAGATCTCTGAAGGTGGGTCATCTCCTCCCACATGCTCAGGCCCCGGGGCTTGGCACCCCTGGTGCACCCAGTGCGCCTAGCACACCTGGGGCACCTGGGGTATGGTCAACCTGGGGCGCGATCCCATGACTTTCTGCATGTAAAGCAGATGTGCTAAACACTACACTATGGAGCTACCTCCTGATCAAGCTTCTAATGGAGAGAGGAAAGCACATGTTTGACTGGCTCCCAACTATGATGCTTTGGATGGTGCCAACAAAATTAGGATCAACTAAATTTAGTCCAGCTGGCTAATTCTAAATATAAAAAAATTTCACTGTAAAAAAAAGATACCTGATTTAAAATTTTTCCACAACATGTAGAAAAATTTTTTTGAAATAGATTTTGCTAATACATGTCAATTACCAAGGTCATTGCTCTCAAAAGAAACACAATTTTTGTCGAATTAGTGGTGAGTACAATTCTAACTATGCAATAGGCTATCGAAAAGTGAGGTTATTTCTGCACACTCTCCAATTAAAAGAAAGAGGTAATGTGGCGAGTAAAGAGATCTGAATGTCTGACTTTCTTTTGATCTTCAGTGGTGATACTCACTGGTAGACAAAGGTGCTGAACAAAACTGGTTCTCAACTAAAACTAAATTATTCTTATAGGAGGTATAAGTTAGAGTATCGACCCTATCCCAGTCCCTTCTTTGGTGAACTTTCCCTCTTACAGGCCCAGTATATTTGATACAATAAGGAATCTATCCCCAAATCCTGATCCCAGTTAATTGGACAAATGATAGACACATGACCTAAGGGACAATCAAGACAGTAAACTGGCCTAGTACACCTATTTTCTGACTTGGCAAGATACTCTACCTTGCCACCCAATCCATGATCTGTGGACCAGCATCTTTGGAAACTTGTTAGAAATGCAAAATCTTTGGCTTTATCCGAGACCTCCTAAATCAATCTGCATTTTATCAAGATCCCCGAATAATTCATATTTCTATTAAATTTCAAGAAGTACAACTCTAGATAAGCTTATTTGACTGTCTTGAGAAGTTAAGAAACATTGAAAACATGTGAGTTATTAGCAGACTATAAAGAAAGAGACACATATAAAGTATAATTGTGTTAGTGTTCATGACCAATTACTTCAATAGAAATCCTGTGACTGCTGCTACTGAGGTACCTGTAGCTACCCAAGTTTAGACTCTCCTTCCAGTTCCAAGTATTTAGATTCCTCCTGTAATGTTTCTGTTCTTAGATTTCCATGCAAGTCATATCTTTCATATGAATATTTATAATGAACTTTACTACTCTTTGAACCAGTTTATTTAGCATAACAAAAGTTGCATAAATAAATAAATAAATAAATAAACAAACAAACAAACAAACAAACAAACACTTTGTAGTAGCAATCTTTGAGGAGCTAACTAAGCAAATCTTCAAATTGGTGCAGTAATTCTAGGAAGAACAATTTCTCTCACGCATAAAATTGGCGGCAATTCATTTCCCCAGCCAGAGCTGGTCAGGGAGGGTAAAGCAGATCACTCCCTTTTAGATCAAGTGTGCTGATCTCCTTAGGCTAGCTGGGCAGCATTCTTTGTTCGGAAAAAGAATCATTTATTCACATCCTGAAAGAAAGTAAGAGCCGTGTCAATAAGATTGTCCTCTCCTTTACAGGCAGAATGGAAATCTTTGCTGGTGCTTCTCTACGGAGGAGAAGAGAAAGGTTTAATGAAGATATAATAATTTTTAAAATCAGGAAGTTAGACTTTTTCCCACAACACTTGCCAGGAGAGTCTGTCTCTTTACTGACATTTTCTTTTTTGTTTTTATAAACTTCCTCAAAAAAAGTAGTATACATCATGGGCCTTCTGTCCTGTCTCATTGAAAATATCTGGCCTTGAACAAATTTATTTAAACTTTCTCCTTCTTTTTTTGTTTCAATATTTTTTAACAGTGGAATTTTTTGTTCAAAGAAAATATTGCATTTTAAATAAATAGAAGAGTTAGTGGTCTTTTTGAATAGCTATGTGATGATGAAGATGCTGGGTGATGTGAGGAACTGACTTTTCAAGTACTTTAACTAAATGCAAGGTTTCATATATTCATCTCAATGATTATTTACAGAGTGTGCCTGAACTCCTATCAGTAATATGTCAGAAATAGAAAGATCTGGGAGAATACTACATGGTATGTGCTAATTGATTTTTGAATTAGTGTTATTGGAGCAGAAATCTCAAAATTACCTCTGCCTAATCAAAATGAGGGGAACTTCACTTGCCTAGTAATGGTTAAGAAAAAGAGAAGGAAATTATATTTGACCTAGACTGTTAAGAATTTGTAGGAGATTTTATATGAAATAAGTGAGAAAAGAGTACTCCAAGCAAGGAAAAATATAGGTAGGTAAAGCCACAGTGCTATGAGTGAGTGGCTTCAAAAACATCACATAGTCTGATAAGATAGGAGGTTATTTTATGAGGGAAAGTAAGATAGAGTAGTAGAAAAAACTAAAAATGGTAGTTTGGAGCCAATTTGTGAAGTGCTTCACTTTCATGAAGCTCTGTCTTTTTTGGCAACAAATGTTTAATAAAAGAAAACAAAATGACTAAATGTTTATTTTAGAAAAATCTCTGTGGCAACCAGGTAAAAAATGTTTGGTGGATTGTCTCCTTTTGCTCCTGCAGGTCCACAAACCATTCTGCCATCCCGCTCTCTATTTTCTAGGCATCTGACTTGCATAGATTACATAAATGTACTGCCATGACCTTTAACTTCTGGTAAGGATACATCAATGGAAGGCACCAGTAGAAGACTGGAAGAGTAGAAGAGAATGCTACTGGGCTGTACTTTACCTTCCAGTTTTCTTCCTTCTGGGTCACCACTGGTGAGCTGCATTCCTGTACTGAAGGTTACTGCTCCTGCTGTGTAGCTTTCTACAGGTTCTGATTTCTTTCCTTCTCCCCTGCCCCGCCCCCGCTTTTTAAAATTTATTATTTATGTCAGCATGAATGAGGCATTTTAATTTTATTCAATGGAATTATAATCTGCTACATTATATTTATTTTCAAGTCATATTTTCAGAATCTTGGCCATTGAAGATGCTTAAAGCTGTCTCTATTGTCTTCTTAACATGTCCCACCATTCTTTGAGTCCTTCCTTCCTTTGAGGCTCAATATAATATTCTAGGCTCTTCTAATTTTAGTGCTCCAGATCTAAAATTGACCATTTCTCCATGGAGATCTAGTTCTTGTAGTAGTCCAAGGTGTGCTTATTGCTGTTGTGGTGCTCTTCGTAGGCCCTCTGAGCAAACAGACCTAGGGAAGGTCTACCAGTTTATGTTGATTACTCCACATCTAATCTAAGACCATAAAATTTTTTCAAGTCTTCCTCTGTTCATATGTTTAATTCTCTTCTTCAATCATCAGAAAACTGGTTGCCATTATTCTTAATATATACATATTTATTTATTTGTCCAATCTTAGAATACAAAGAAATTAGTTTTAGAATTACTAATTTGTATTACTGAAAAAAGGAAACCTCCTCAGATTTAGAGAACATAGTAGGCCTTTGCTGTCACTAGCCCTGGGATATTGTATCATTTCTTACTAGTTGCTCTAAAATTCTAAAACACCATTGCTAACAGTCTTTTTTTATTAAATACTCTTTAAGAATCCAATTTGATTCCACCAACTGCTCTATACTAAGAAAACTGATAAAATGTGCTAGAATGAGTGCTTAAAAGGGGTTTTAAATGTGTAGCAAGAGTCAATCTGTCTTGGCTTTCTCTATCTGCAGGCACTGAGCACTGTGTCAGGACCAATGGATTTATTCAGTCACTGGCTTAACCATGAACAAAACTGTAGTGAGCCATACAAGAAGCAATTTTATATTATGAATGTATAGACAAAGATCTAGGGAAAGGCATATACCATTTACATACTTTAGAGAAATGAATGTATAGTGGTTTAAATCAGCTAGTTATTCCCACTCTAATTAACTGCATTCTATTATTTTTACTACTCCACTTGTATCTGATCTGTGGGCCACATGGCAGTTCTTCCATAGCTACCTTTCATTGGCAAGACTTATGAAGAAACACAGAATATTTCTGCAAAAAAAAAAAAAAAAAAAAAAAAAAAAACCATGTTACATGTGGCATAAAGATGTTTTTGGCTGGTATAATAATATAATTTATAATTTAAAAAATACATATTTTTTGCCTTTGTCTCATTTCAGGTATACGGCTCCTAAAAGTCTTTGAATTTCTTATTATGAGAGTAGTAAAGGTGTGTTGGTTGTCAATGGAGCCAATCATTTGATTAGAGTTGAAACTTTCAGTCCCACTCATCCCACCTCTTGGGAGGTGAGAAGGCTGGAAATTAAGTTCAATCACCAATGACCAAAGATTTAATCAAGTATGTTTGTGTAAGGAAATCTTCATTAAAACCCAAAGAACAGGGTTCTGAGAGCTTCAAGGTTAGTGAACATGTGGAAGTATAAAGAGAGAGGCCCTTGAATTGGTGTGAAAACTATGCAAACTTTTCCCATATTTTGCATCTAGTATCTCTTCATCTGGCTGTTGGTTCATATCTTTTAAAATTTTTTGCAATAAACCAGCAATCTGGTGAGTAAATTGGTTTCCGGAGTTCTACAAGCTGTCTAGCAAATCAACTGAATTCAGGAATGGCGTTATAGGAGCCTCTGATTTATAGCCAGTTGGTCAGAAGGACAGATAACAACCTAGGTTTGTGAAGGTGTCTGACTGAAGTAAAGAGTAGTCTGATGAGCCCTTAACCTGTGAAATCTAATGCTATCTTCCAGTAGGTAGTGTCGGAATTAATTGAATTGCAGGACACCTCACTAGTATTGGAGAATTGCTTGGTGGTGTAGGAGGAACACACACACACACACACACACACACACACACACACACACACTTTGGAATTGGGTGCAAAATCGTAGCTGGAAAACCTAAAATTTATCTCATATCAACTCGAGTATGTACATTAATCATCTTGAGCATTCATAGACATATCTGGAAAGAAAAGAAGTTAGAGCTGAGATCTCAGGGCTGAGAAAAAGTTAACTAGTTGGGTAATCAAAGTTTGTAATAACCAGATGACATGATTTTACATATATTTCATTTTGCAATAATTAAAAATAATATATAATGATGGCACTGGGAAACATGGAATTCCTCAGCCCTAGCAAAGAATTTAAAGTGGTACTGTTTCTTAAGGAAAATGTGCTATTTTTACACTGCATTTGGTGTAAATTGGATGTACTATTTGAATCAGAACCAAACTCTTTGATTTATTTTTAAAAATATCATGAGAAATGACCAAAGAGGATTGTATTAAATCATTTTCATCATATTACTTTTAATAATTAAGTCTTGAAAACTTGTAAAAATAATCAACATTGATTTTCTAAATCTATTTCAATAAAGCTCTTATGAAGTTATATTTTGGTTCAATAAGTAATGGTGGACAATTAATTATAACACTTTAAAAGAATAAAGCAGAACATGATATTGGAAATTTAACTATTAATTCATATTAAGAATGTTAAGAATTATAAACCCAACCCATTAGAGTTTAAAAAGTAATGTTATAAAATTTAAATGAAAGAAAATAATTAGTCACTTTGGGAGGATGCTAGTAAACCAAATTATTATTTTAAAACACAGGTAATAATGGGAAAGAATAAAAATTTTATCCATGTTTTTTTACTAAAAAATATGTCAATAGATAACCAAATAAAAGTATGTGTGTGTGTGTGTGGGGAGGGAATTGTTTACAGAAACATTCCAGGTAACACATGAAGCAAAATAATAAAACTGGATTATCACTATTTTGCTACACTTAATGAATTATTAGTGGATCTAAGCATTGGTTTTTTTAATGACCACTAACAGCACAAAAAGAAAAATAACTAGACATTATGTATGCTTTGATGGATGAATACAATACCATCTAATAATGTAAGTATTTTTACACTTTTAGAAATATTAAAACTGAGTCAGGTCAAATCTCTAGATGCAAGTATTAATTTAGAGAAAATACAGATGCAGAGGAACATATCAAATAACATTTTGATGATACAATCACTTTGTAATTCTATGAAAACTTATTTTCAAAAAAATTGCAAGAGAAGGAAAAGTATTACAGAGGGGCACATATAGATAAGAGGTTTAAGAACTCTATTAACCAATTGAAAAATGCCATTTTCATTATTTAGATTCAGTGAGGAGAATGAAAGGTGGTTGCAGTCAGGCTCTCTCCTGACACCCTTAGCAACTTCCCAGTGGAAGTGAGACAGCACCCTTTTAAGTAGCCACGTGCCTGGTATGCATGAGCAGGCTTCCATATCTGGCAGTGTACCACTATCGTTTAACCTATGTGTAAAAGATATCGCCACCCTGCAAGGCTGGTTGTTCCTTTGGTGGAATAAAGAGCTATGTTGCAGTTGCTTATGGCTCTCTATGTTGCATTTGCTTATGGCTCCTTCAACTACCTGAGGCTCTTATCCCTTACCTCAGAACCTCGAACCTGCAGCAACACACTTGGCGTAGTCACGAGCAGGATTCTCAGATAAAGGGAGCCGTCTGCTTCACCAGAGGATGAGGGGAACATGTGGCCCACACAGCATGTGGCATCCTGTGGCAGTGGTATATATGACTTGGACTTTTCCTGAGCCCTGGCAGGCAGTTGATGGGTCCCCAGTAAGTACCGAGAAGGTGCTCCGCTCCCAGAGGGGCAGTTGCTGGAAAAAGTACAGGCTACGGCCGGTCAAGTAGGTTGAATGTTCTTAATGGCTTTGAAGCAGAACATGAACAAAGCTCCAGCAGAGAACATGCCTGTATAGAAGCTTTGGCAAAAGGCAGATGCCTTGGACACAAGGGTGCAACAACTGGAAGCTGAGCTCCAAAGAAGTCCACTCGTGGAGCTGTCCTCAGAAGCAAGGGAAGACGTCCTGGAAAAAGTCCACCCACAGGTATGGCTCATAGTACACCAAAAGATAAAAAAAAGAACAACCCCTGGGTCCAGGTGGGGTAAAAATTGGTGGCCCCATGTGACAGAATTCACCACACATACTCCATATGCACCCATGGAATTGCGGGATTTGGAGAAACAATGCTGACAGTGACCTGATGAACCATTACTGGCTTGGTCGCTGAGCCTCTAAGATGAGGAAGCCAACAATCTCACACTCCCCTGAGATGGAAAAATTGGCATCCATAACCATACAGCTGTCATTACAACAGTGTCTACAGAACAGTCACACTTGGCTCAAGATCAGGGGAACCATACCCTGGTGGAATGGGTTACTCCCCTGTGTGGACACTTTGGAATGGCACAGGAGAACTCCTAGACCATTTGAGTAAATGGCAAACATGCTATACTAGTGCAAATTATTCATGAACTGGGCATGCGATAAGCTATGTTTAATTTGAATACATAGGGACCGGAGAATGAACAGTTTACAACTGGCATGGGGGACCTAGTGTTAGGGACCACCCCCTCTATTGTTTTTGGCTTGTTGGTTGCTACCCCGGCTCCTTATGTGGAGAGACATATACATCAAGTGACTACAGCAATGGCTGCTCTGGGTGATATAGAGGAGAGACACCATCAGGCAGGGGGCAGAAATGTCTGTGTGGTAACATCCAGACCCAGAGGGCCTAGAAGAAAAAGAAAGGCCCTGGCCAGGGTTCTGTTCAGGTGACATGAATGCAAATATGGACTGCTTTGTTAGCTGCAGGAGTTGATCAAGACAAGACTACCAGCCTAATGCAGTGTTATTAGAATTGTGGCAGCAATTGAAACCTGAAAAATTCCAGTATGGGCAGAAACATCTCACTGAGAGAGCTAGGCTGGTGTCCTTGAATAACTTTTTGAACTCCCAGGACCTTCTGTTGACCCTATATGATTAAAGCTGAGGTGCTCATTTGGAGATGGTAGGCAGAGACCAGACACCACATGTGTAATTGGCACTCCACTAGTTCCCAAAGACTCCTAGCACTGGTGGATACTGGGTCTGACTGCAGTCTTATCTGTGGAAATCTGGACAGATTCCCTGGACCAGCCGCCGTTATAGACAGTTATGAGGGAAAGACTATTAAGACCACAGCTGTGACTTTATCTTTTGGAATAGGATGTTTGCTCCTGTGTTCATATAAAGCATATGTTTCTATGGTGCCATACTAGAGGTGGATGTATTGCAAGGGCTCAATCTATGGACCTCTGCTTGTGAATTCTGTCCATGAATCTGGGTGGCGAAGACTGTAGTGTGGGGATATACTCATCACCTGCCCCAGAGAGTGCCAGATGCAAGATGCATTGTCAACATTAAGTCAAGTGGCTATCTATAAGGGTGCAACCACCTACTGACCATGTTTGGTATGATACAAGCATAGGCCAAAGCAGCCAATGAGCTGAACTGCTGCCTGTGTGGATGGTTATAGCCCATGAAGATGGTCCATTGACTACTTGTACTGACAGTTCGGCAGTGTTCAAAGAGCATAACATTATTGTTGCCTCTGTGAAAATGGCAAAACTGGCTAGTGGTCCATAGGCCCTAATGGGGACAAGCCATGTGGCAACACCAACAGGAGATAGGGCAAGAAAAGGACATAACCATTTATCATGTTACAGGTCATGTCCTCTTGACTACCCCAGGAAATGATGAGGTGGATGCGATCTCATGTGTGCGATGGCTAGGAAAGGCTCCTACCACTGATGTGGCAGTCACCTGTCTCTACAGGTGACTGCAGCATGTGGATGCCAAAACACATGACAGTGAGGCAACAGTGGAACCTTCCCCTGAAGTGGGAAGATGTCACAGATGCCTGTGCCAAGTGTCCGGTATGCAGCCAGGATACACATGAAACAGGAGCATGTGCAAACGTCAAGGGCAAGGGTCACATTGACCATGCAACCATGGACCTCTTCCAAAAGCTCAAAAGGCATCTTATGCCCTTACAGCAGTAGACATGGTTATCAGGTTATTATTTGCATAGCCCCGTGTGGCTGCAGACCAAAAATATGTTATTCAAGTTCTCAAATGCTTATGTGCCTTTATGATAGACTGTTAGTAGGGGAAAGTGACAAAGGGACCCATTTTACTGGGCATGAGGTCCAAACATGGGCCAAGCAAATGGACATTCAATGGAAATGGCACACTCTGGATAATCCCCAGGCAGCAGGCATGATTGAATGGTACAATTGGCTGTTGAAATAGTGCCTACGAGTAACCGCCTTTGGGATGTGTTATGGGGCCTGAAAGAGCAATTGCAAGCTGAAGGTCCCTCCCTGATAGAGCTGCTATTACATAGGGCTGCATCTCCAATTCAATTACAGGTCACTACCGCTGAAACTCTGCTGAAACCTGGTCATGGACTCAATGGTAACATACTCCTATCTGCCCCTACTTGTCTGAAAATGGGAGAAACAGTGTGATGGACTTGGCCATGGAAAATAAAGGTCCTGCATGTCAGTGGATAGGCCTAATAGCCCCATGGAGCAAGGGGCTAGAGGTAAACTTACAGGTTATGTTTGGGGTAATGGCTGACTGGCCGCCACAAATAACTGTGAGATATCCTGCAGGAGAGACAGGTGAAGAAGAATATACCATGCTAAGGAGAACCTTTGTGTTGTCACTTTGGCCTATCATGAGTTCTCCCATATTGTGTCATATTTATACCAATTCGCACCCCACAAATTAGGATGCATGTTATTTGCAATGTGTCCCAATGCTATAAGAGGAATAGGTATAATACCTACAGCTAGGCCGTTCCCCCTCTGTGGCAACAATCTTATCACAAGATAAGACTCTACCATGTATGTTGCCTGATGGAAAAAACTTAACTTGTGTTGGTACTGTTGTCCTCTTTTCCTTTTCAACCTTAGGCTACTTTATACAAATACAGTGGTTGATTGGGCACATAGCTATGCCATCATCTGAATGTCTCACACTGTTGGATCTGCACAAAGTTTCCTATCAGTGCCTCTGCAGGATTTCTTTGGCATTACATGCAGCTGACATCACAGTATGGGAGTGCCTAACCCACTGGGGACTCTAGTCACCTGACTAAACTGTCATCCGTACTCAAGTGGATACACAAAGAACTCAGCATGAGCTGGACCAAACCCTTACTGGGGTACTTGGTACATGATGGATGGTGATGGTTCCCTAGTGAAGGAATAGAGGTGACTGGGGATGTGCCTCATTGTATTGGAGGAAACATGGGGCCCGACTGTTAGGGTGGGTGCCATGTCACCTATGCTAAAATGTAACTATTATATCATCCACCATGCACTGGACAGGACTAAGGTATGCTGGCACCCACTCAACTATGATTTTGCCCCCAGGAAGCCTATGAGTGTATGTACGGGGCTCACAGATGGCCTTGTATTCCCTCAAACTGGACAGGCTGCTATACTTTGGGATTCCCATATTTTCCTGCAACTGTGTGGCAGGTGCTCCCACAGCACCCCACAAATTAGGATGCATGTTATTTGCAATATGTCCCTACCAAACAGACCCGATGGTGGTACTACCACTTAGCCATCTCCCTGCCTGCAGCAGGTGATGTGGTAGTTGAAACTCAAGTAATAGCTTTGGCAGAACATACTGCTCAAGCCTTGAATTATACTCATAAAGCCCTTAGTCTGGTAACTGACGAAGTAAATCAAATTAGAAAATTGTATGGTTTTGGACATCTTAACTGCTGCCCAAGGGGGCACTTGTGTCATTTTCCACACTAAATGTTTTATTTACAGCTCGGACCACTGGCATACCATCTCATAATATTTGACAGGTCTCTCCCAAGAAATACAGGAAGTCTAGCAACTCACTGAGATCCTTGGCGGAAATGGTGGGCAAGCCTAATGTCCACTTGGTGCTGTGTTTTAGCTTTCCTAGGAGGTGGAACCTGCTTCTTAGTGGCATGTTGTGATTCCCCGTACTGTTGTTGTGGCATATAGGTGCAGAACTTTGCCTTCCTGCAGGATAACTTGCCATGACTATGTAGGTATAAAGGAGGAACGCTGAAGGGGTGGAGTATTCAGAAAAAGAAAAAGATGGCCGTAGTTAGTCTCACTCTGACAATCCTTAGCAGCTAACTTCTGAGCGGAAGTAAGTCAGCACTTCTCCCCCTTATGTAACCACGTGTCTGATAGGCATGAGAGGGTCTGGCAGTGTGCCACTATTGTTTAACCTGTGTATAAAAGGCATTGCTCCCCTGAAAGATAACTGTGCTCTTGCTGGAATAAAGAGCTATGTCATGGTTGCCTAAGGCTCCTTGCCTTTTCTTCCAACTACCCAAGCCTTGTATCCCTTACCTTGGAACCTTGAACCTACAGTAACACAGAATCTGATTCCAACTATTAAAAAATTATGACATAGGTCAATTGGACAAATTGACTATATATTTGATGACAAAAGAATTATCTTTTATTTTTAGTTGACCCATAATGTGGGATTATGTTTAAAAAGAATTCTTATATTTTACTAAAATAAGTAAAGATAAAATATGATATCTGGAATTTGCTTTAAAATAATTTTGTAGAGGAATACATAGGTAAGAGTTTAGAAAAACAAAACTGGCCATGAGTTGATAATTGTAGAACTAGGTGATGGTAACATGAAGTTTTATTGGACTACTACATTTAATTTGGTATGTAATTAGAATTTTCTATAATAAAACATAACAATAAACAACAAATGTACAAAGCAAATATAATTTAGAATACTCATTCAACAGAGGCAGTAAAAAAATGAAAAGCAGGTCATGTTTTCCTCAAAATGGACAAACATTTCTTTTTGTAATCTACATGTTTAAAAAGAAATCATCTCACTCTGGAATTTCTAGCAGCCAAAACGTCATTGGCATTTTCTTTTCTGCTGTTCCTCTATCAGAAGTCTAGACAAACCAAGAATCTCAGAAAATTATTATAGTATTTATTGTGACTAGTTTTAAGTATCATGTTAGGAGTCTTCTGCCTTCTATCATAATTCCTAATTGATTAGTGTTAATATACACAGAGCCATCAACATTACAATATTAAAATATTAACCAACCAATTTATTAAATTTTTTTTACCAGTTTTCTAAGAATTTTTCAATTGATTCTCTTAATTTTCTAGGATACATATTAATAGCACCTGCACTAATGGAAACATTATGATTTCCAGTAATGTATATTGTGGAGAGTGGGTTATAAACTGACAAGGTCCTTGGAATCAAGGTCCAGGAATCCTCCTAAAAATAGGGAGGTAGGAACTGATCGGGAGAACAATGCTGTGTTGATGGTAATCCAAGTGATTATAGCAGGGTGTGTAGGGTGGGGATAATCTACAGAAATGCAAATGATTAGAGCAGGATGTATAGGTTGGGCGGGGATAATCTTATTTTAGCCAGCAAATGTATGCTCTTGTATAAAAGCAGCTTGCATTATCAGTGGATAGTGGGTCTCCCAATCCCAGCTTTCCGTTTTCTTTCTTTCCTCAATCTCCCACCATTCCTACTCAGGTTTATTTTCCAGAGCTGCGCTGGATGTGGCAGGATTTACCACTTGCTGGGCGCTGGGCACTTTTTACATATGTCTACTTGAAATGTTGATTGATTCCTGATCAATGTGAAATATTATTGAAGACAATAGCCATTCTTTTTTTGTTCTTCATAACGAGTTTGGTTTCAGAGAGTATATCAGCTATAATTTAAAATTTTAAATATTTTATTGAGGTATAATTGACATATAACGGTATATTAGTTTCAGGTGTACAATATAATGATTCAATATTTATATGTATATTGCAAAATGTTCATCGCAATAAGTCTATTTAAACTCTGAGCCACCATACATAGTTATGAAAAAATGGTTTTTCCTTGTGCTGAGAACTTTTAAGATCTACTCCTTTAACAACTTTCTAATAAGCAATACAATAATATTAACTGTTATTTTAAATGAGATTAAAATTTTAAAAATAATACTTGATATATAATTTTAATATAATTTTAAGGACATATAAAATTTTCTATTTTTGCAAGTGCTTTAATTTAAACTTAAATACAAAGAAAATGATAACTTTTATGAAATGACTTTTCCCAAAAAAATATCATAAATCAATTCAAACATTTTAAGTAATATATGTAAATCATAAAAATCATCATGATAATAAAAACAAACACTCAACTATCAACCACCTGATTAAGAAATACAATCTCTTCAAAGTCCACTCAAATAACTTTTTATTACCTATATGGTATTTTTGTTTTGCACTCTTTTCTAATTATACATTTTCTGCTCATTAAAATACTGAAAGATATAACAAAATGAGTAACATGCAATTTTACCACCTAGCAATGAACACTTAATCTTTTGCACATTTCCAATGTTTTAGTATATGTGCATATGCTTATGTATTTACGAAATATAGTCATACTAGTATAACAGGGTTTAAAAATGTTTATAAATGTTTACCCTTAACCTTTGTGCACTTCCAATGTTTAGTATATGTACATATGTTGATGTGTTTACAAAATGTAATTGTACTATTTTAGCTTGGGATTTAAAAATATTATAAATGTTTTGTTGTAGTAGATATTATTAAATGTTAATTATCCATGAACATCTCTGATTATTTCCTTACAAAAGATTTTAGATAGTGAAAATAGTGGATTAATGGGCACAATTTTTTTTTAGCTATTATGCATTCCTAAATAGCTTTTCATAAAGGTGAAACCAACTTACATTGTAACAATAATATATTTTTCAATTCATTGTATGCTAATTTTACATATAACATACACTGTGAGTGTTCATAATTCATGCATTTAATGATTTTAAAAATACTAATTTAAAACATTCACACTACTTTCTCAGACAATAGATAAATTATTGTTTTCCTTTCTTTTGTTTTTTGTTCTGCATTTTTATTCAGCATTTTTAAAATTCAGTTGATAAATGTCATTTTCTTATTAAAGATTAAGCAGTACAAACTAAACTGAAAAATCAATTAAAGTCTTTATGCTTTCGAGTTCTATGTGAAATGGCACATTCTTGTTGCTGTGTTAGTGGTTATGTTTGACAGATATATTTTAGGTCAGGTTTTAAAAAGTTAACAAGAGACATCAAACCAAGTATACTCTACTTGCACAGTATGTCTGTACTATAAATCATACTTGTCTGTGTTAAAGTACCATCCCATCAATTTTTTTTCTTATATCAGACATGTTGAGAACAAAGTTAAAATAACAGATATTTATTAGTCTGGCTGTTCTAGTTAATGGGACTTAGAGTCTGGTGCATTTCTAGTTTCAACTGCCAGTTCTCAAACAAGCGATGCTGCTGAAAAAGGGTAGCTTTGATGAGGAAGAAGGGAGAGAAGCAATATAATTTGGGGAAATGTATAGATTTAATGGAGAATATTTTTAGAGCTGAAAGAGAAATGTCTTCACAGCTTATTTTAAGTTTCTCTTAAATTGATTCCATAACCACCTTTCTTATTAAATGTGGCCTGAGGAAGTTAAGAAATATCAGCCTACCCAGTGATGCAGAACAGGCTTTCAAAGAATTGAGAGTATAAGTTTATTGGCAAGGAAATTTGGACAGGAAAATGGGTAAAATTATTCTTCGAAAGGTTCTTTTGACCTCATATTTTAAATATTTTATCATACTGATATTTTTTTTGAATTGCCACTAGACACTCTATAGTTTAAAAATGAAAATTACATTGAATGCCTTACATGAAAAAAAAGAGGGCTAAAAAAAAATTACCTTTTGAGCACAGCTCATATCTAGAGATTCTCCATAATTCAGGGATGTGGAGTCTTTTCCCACTATGAACACATCCTGCCACAAACAATTCGCCATGCCCCATTAGACCTCAGCAATATATGCTAACCTTGATCAATTGGTCCTCTTAACCTGGGCTCAAATCTCCCATGTTTGACTGGCCTTTGGGCCAAATTTCTGCCTCTTTTCCACAGCTGCATTACACAACCTCTATTCCTTTTCTTCTACCCATTTCTATTTTCCCAGCCTGAATTTACATTTTTAATAATTATTCTCAACAGTTGTTAGGTTTAGCTTAACATGAATCACTGATTTTTTTTACCCTCTTGGGCATACATGAAGATTATTTGCTTAAATAATTAATTAGAATTGTGAGCACAGCACTTTTTGGCTCCTATGTTGTTCTGGCGGTTTTTACCTTCCTAAGTGCATATGTAACCATAATCCTTGTTGGTCAGTGCAGGAGTATATACAGCACCCTACAGTTCATGGACCTTAGATGCCTCTTGTGCAAGGACCACAGGACCTCTCTTTTCTAGTCAGGATTAACCTGACTTTTAACTTCCATATTTCTGTCTCTTTCCACCTCCTTGCCCTTATATAATTTCATGAAAGAACTGGAATTTAATAAAGAAAAGGCAGGAAGGGCTTTACCTTCAATCAACCTTTTGTTTTATACTGCATCACAAACCTTCTCTAAATATGTATCTTGGATTTAGAGATGAAAAAGGAGATATGAAGGAATCTAAGAAACACTAGGTAGGCATTCCGGTAAATGAGTTGTAAAAATGAGTAATCAAATCTCTTCCTTTCCTTGACATTTAATTTAATCCCATTTGTGTGCACCTTTACTTCAGACATTTAGATAATTTTACATAAGGATTTTCAAAAGGCCTTAATTAGACTCAGCAATAACTGGAACTTTTTTTAAATGATTCAACTTTAGAAGCCAATATACCCAATGTATGCAAAATACTTTTTTTTTTTTTAGATATGTTAACAACACACTGAAATTTTATATTCAACACATAACAGTTGGGCAGCAATAGAATTGGATGAGATTGCATATATCTGAGTATGTTTTGTTAAACCTCTTCCCTAGCAACTTATAACTGAACTGAGCTGCTGGTGTTTCAGTAGTGTTTGTCAACACACAGAGTTGCAATTTTAAAAAGATTAAAATCCTAAGTCTAACAATCTTTGCAAAATTCCATTTTGTAATTAGTTTATGAAAAAGTATTAAAAATACGTTACTTTTGGAGGCAAATACAAAACAGTAAAAACAATAGAGCCTGAGTGTTTCTAGAAACTAGAGAATTATTTTTAGTTTCTTTTAGAGAATGAGAATGAAAACTATATTTTGAGCTAATGAGATATAATGGAAGGTGCTCATCTACATTTTATGTACTCAATCAGACATTAAATACATGTAGGCATCATTTAAACACCAAATTTCTATATAAATAATAACTGCTTTTATTATTTCTAATTCCTAAGATATTTAGGAACAATATCCAGTCTCCACACAATTAAACATAAGGGTAAGGTGAAGATTTTTTTCCCAGTATTGTGGATAGTTCAGTATTTAATCACTACCTATATATATTTAATCTCTGATCAAGCATATAAAATAGAGATTTTATTGTCTGAATTTTAAAAATGAATAAAATTATAGAAATTTAAAACTTAAAAGGGATATCTACCCAATATCATGAAATGTTACTTTAAAGTAATATATTGAATTCTCTGTTATAATAAATCTGAATTACACAGAATATCTTTCTTCCCTAGTAAAGCAATAGCAAAAAGCCTTCATTGATTGCTTATTATAGGCTAGGTGCTATGAAAATACACTTTACATTATATTATCTTTTTTAAAGCCTGCATGGAAGTCCTAGCCACAGCAAATAAAGAAGAAGAAATAAAAGGCATTTAAATTGGAAAGGAAGGAGTAAAACTATTATTTGTAGATGACGTGACACTATATATAGAGAACCCTAAAGATACCACCAAAAAATTATTAGAATCGCTGAATGAATTCTGTAAACAAGATCAAAATTAATATTCAGAAATTGGTTGCATTTTTATACACCAGTAATGAATTATCAAAAAAAAAATTAAAAAAAACATCCCATTTACAATTGAATCAAAAAAATAAAAATTTCTAGAAATAAATTTAATTAAAGAGGTAGAAGACCTGAACTCAGAAAATTATGTCATTGAAGAAAGAAATTGAAGAAGATACAAACAAATGCAAACATATGTCATTTTGATAGGTAAGAATTAACATTGTTAAAATGTCTATACTAACCAAAGCAATCTATATATTTAATAAAATTCTTACCAAAATAGCAATGGCATTTTTCACAGAACTAGAACAAATAATCCTAAAATTTGTATGGAATCATAAAAGACTCCAAATAACCATAGCAATCTTGAGAAAGAAGAACAATGTTGGGAGTATCACTCTATCTGATCTCAAACTATACTACAAGTCTATAGTAATCAAAACAGCATGGTACTGGCATAAATATAGACATATAGATCAATGTAAAATAGAGAACCCAGAAATTAATCCACACCTATATGGTCATTTAATCTATGACAAAGTAGGCAAAAATATACAACAAAGACAGTCTATTCAATATATGGTGTTGGGAAAACTGGACTACCTTCTTACACAATATACAAGAATAAACTAAAAATTGATAAAAAACTTAAATGTAAAACCTGAAAGCATAAAACTTCTAGAAGAAAACATGGGTAGCAAACTCTCTGACATTGCTCATATTAATATTTCTCTGATGTATTTTATCATACAAGGGAAACAAAACAAAAAATAAACAAATGGGACTACATCAAACTAAAAAGTTTTTGCATACTAAAGGAAACCATTAACAAAACAAAAAGGTAGCCTACTGAATGGGAGAAGATATTTGCCTATGATATATCTGATAAGGGATTAATACCCAAAATTTATAAAGAATTCAAGCAACAACACTAAAAAAAAAAAAAAACCCAAACAATCCAATTAAAAAAAAATGTGCAGAAAACCTGAATAGGTATTTCTCTAAAGAGGAAATACAGATGGCCAATAGATGTATGAAAAAGAATCCAATGTCACTAGTCATCAGAGAAATGCAAATTAAAACCAAAATGAGATATTACCTCCCACCTGTCAGAATGGCTATCATCAGTAAATAAACAAACAACTGTTGGTGAAGATGTGGAGAAAAGGGAACTCATGCACCCTCATGTTGGTGGGATTGCAAATCAGCATAGCTGCTATAGAAAGCAGTATCAAGTTTCCTAAAAAAATTAAAAATCAAAGTACCACATGACCCAGCAATATTATGTCTGGGTAGTTAATCAAAGAAATCCAATTCAAAATACTAATTTGAAAAGATACATGCACCCCTATGTTTATTGCAGAATTGTTTACAATAGCCAAGAAATGGAAGCAACCTAAGTATCCATCAACAGACTTAATTTCTTTTTCTTTTTCTTTCTTTTTTTTGGATAAAAAAGACATGGAACATATATGCAGTGAAATATTACTTGACTATAAAATGGAATGAAATCCTATCATTTGTGATGACACGGGTGGATCTAGAGGATACTATACTAAGTGAAATAAGTCAGAGAAAGACAAATACTATATGATTTCACTCATATGTGGAATCTAAAAAACAAAATAAACAAATAAAACAGAAATAGAGTCATAGGTATAGAGAACAAACTGATGATCGCTAGATGGGAAGGGGGGTGGGGAGCTGGGTAATAAAGGTGAAGGGATTAAGTACAAATTGGTAGTTACAAAATAGTTACAGGGATGCAAAATATAGCATAGTGAATATAGTCAATAGTATTGTAATAACTGTGTATGGTGCCAAGTGGATACTAGACTTATCAGGCTGATCACTTCATAAATTATTAAAAAAATAATAAAATTAAGTAAAATAAAAATGAAAACCCTGTATAAGCTATAGGTATCAAAATGTTTTTGCCTGAAGTAGAGCTATTGGGGAAAGATAAGGTGGTGGGATAGACCCAGGATTCATGCAGTTTCTCTTCTGTGCAAGGCAGTAGAGATTGGAGAACTAGGTAGAGAACACTCTGAAAAAATAATATTAGTACACATTGCCTAATTTAGAAAGGTAAGGCACAAAGACAAACATGACTCAAATATAGCAGATGGGAGAACTCTGAAAGGCATGGCTGTACACTAATAAAAATGCATAATATCAAGAAAGAAGTTGCCTCTAGAATTCAATGTATTAATTTATCAATTCAGTAGATATTTATTAAGGCTTATGAACCTTACACCCGCTTTAGATTCTCTTGTGATCCCTTTGCATACTGAGTTGAATTTAAAAAAATATTACTTGCAGGGAAAATGTATTTTAATACAAGATTGGAATTAAGTGAAAATAATATTATAAATAGAGGATTTTATAAATTTGACTTTGAAGGCAAAGGAAGTAAAAGCAAAAATAAATGAATGGGACTACATCAACTAAAAAGCTTCTGCAAAGCAAAAGAAAACTGTCAATGAGGTAAAGTCACAACCATTCGAATGGGAAAATGTATTTGCAAACAATGTCTCTGATAATGGCCTAGTATCCAAAATATACTAAGAACTCATATAAGTCAGTAACAACAACAAAAACA
Organism: Rousettus aegyptiacus; assembly: GCF_014176215.1. Taxonomy (NCBI): domain Eukaryota; kingdom Metazoa; phylum Chordata; class Mammalia; order Chiroptera; family Pteropodidae; genus Rousettus; species Rousettus aegyptiacus. The sequence continues at coordinate 6,031,261 of NW_023416309.1, forward strand.
AACAAACAATCTGATTAAAAAATGGGCAGAGGACCTGAACAGACACTTCTCCCTAGAGGACACACAAATGGCCAACAAATATATGAAAAGATGCTCAACATTGCTAGCTATTAGAAAAATACAAATCAAAACCACAATAAGATACCATCTCACATCTGTTGAAATAGGTGTAATCAACAGGACAAGTAATAACAAATATGGGAGAAGATAGGAAGAAAAAGGAACCTTCATACACTGCTGGTGGGACTGTAAATTGGTACAGCCACTATAGAAAACAGCACAGATGTTCCTCAAAAAACTAAGACTTGATCCACCATATGATCCAGCAATCCCTCTACTAGGTATTTACTCTAAAGACTTGAAAACTCATATCTGAAAAGATAGTTGCACACCAATATTCATAGTAGCATTATTCACAGTGGCCAGGATGTGGAAGCAACTGAAGTGTCCTACAATAGATGACTGGCTAAAGAAGTTGTGGTACATATATACAATGGAATATTACTGAGCCACAAAAAGAGATGAAATACTGCCACTTGTGACAACACGGATGGACCTTAAGATAATCATGCCAAGCGAAATAAGCCAGACAGAAAAAATTGAAAACCATGTGATAGCACCTGTATGTGGGATATAAACCTAAAAGCAACAAACAAACAGGACAAATAAAGAGAGACTCATGGACATGGATAATAGATTAGTGGTTACCAGAGGGTAGAGGAGAGAAGGAAAGGGTAGATAGATGGGGTAAAAGGGATCAAATATGTGGTGACAGAAAGAAATCTAACTATGGGAGATGGACACACAATGTAAGTATATAAATGCCTTACAGTTAAGATGTACAGCTGAAACCACATTTCATTAACCAATATCACCATTAAAAAAATAATTAATTTTTGAAAATAATAATATTAGAACACTATGTAAATTTCAAATGTATAATATGCCAAAATTTTCTAAGGAAAAAATAGAAAACCCATCAGTGTAAGAGCCATGAAACAAATTCTCTTTAATGGACATGATATACTTATTTTCACATGACTTAACAAAGTTGTGTCACCATGTCAAGTGGTAAAATATTCTATATTTTATAAATATTTTTGTGACTTATTGTGACGCATCTAAAATAAAAATATATTTTAAGTTTATATGAGGAAATGGATACACACAAATACTTAGATTAATTGCACAATTAATAAACACAAAATAGAAACTTAATTTAAATAGCATAATTCTTTAAAAATATATAATTTAACTATCTGAAGGTACATTTTATTATTAAAATCCACCAGAATTTATAAATTTTAAATCACAGTAAATTACAGATAATAACATATACCTATGTATCTACTGCAAAAATTGATGAACATTGACTTATTGTATCTTAAAATTTTTATTAAATATCACAAACAAATTTGAAGCCGCTTTGTTACTCTCTTTAGTTCTATTTCCTTGCTTTTTAACTCAAAAGTAAACATTGTTGTATACTCATTTTGCATAATTTTGGTTCATGTTTTAAAATTGTTACTATATATTTTTAACCATAAATAACTATGCATGTGTTTTTATTTACATAATTTTTAAAACTTCCCCTTTTCATTAATCTTATAGTTCCAAGATAAATTTATAGTTAATACAGTAGTTCTACTTTAATTATTTAAATTGTTTGTTAGTTTATTCACTTTATGAATACAGCATATTTATCTTTTCCTCCACTGATGTTCTTTTGGCCAATTAGATTTGCAATGTATTTTGTAAGATATACTTTATTAGATTGAAGAATTGTTCTATTCTTATTTTCTGTATATATTTTTCAATAATAAGTGGCCCTTAAATTTTTTATATATATATATGTGTGTGTATATATATATATATATATATTCTCCAATCTTGGGCTTCTTTAATTGTTAATTTATTATTTTAACTAAATGAAGCAGTTAAGTCAAAAACAAATACTATTTCTGGTCATTTTCAGCATCATATAGAAAAAATTATTAATAAATACTGTCATCGTGTAACAAATTTCCCCAAATAGATCTTAATTTAAAAAATAACTAACAGCCTTATTAAGATATAATTTACTATAAAGTTCACTCATTTAAAGTGTTTTTAATATAATGCTTTTAATATATTTACAAAGTGGTGTAACCATCACCATAATCATTTTAGAACATTTTTATCACCCCAAAAGTAATCTTGTACAAATTAACATTTTAATTTGTTTAAATTAAGCAAGTTCTTCCTCTCCCACCCACCAAATTCCCACTCAGTCCTAAGCAACTACTGATATGCTTTCTATTTCTACAGACTTGTCTATTCTGGACATTTCATATAAATAACATTATATAATGTGTGATATTTTGTGATTGGCTTCTTTCACCAAGCATAACACTTTATGTTTTTGAGATTCATTTATGTTTGGCATGTAACAGTACTTCATTCTGTTATTACCAAATAAATTTCATTACATGGACATGCCACATATTGTATATTCACAATATCATTCATATCATCTTCACTTTTTGTCTATTGTGATTAAGGTTGAACATTTGTGTATGAGTTTTTATATGGACATATATCTTCATTTCTCCTAAGTAGAAACTTGGGAGTGAATTTGTAGACCATGATATAATTCTGTTTAATGTTTTCAGACATGGCTAAAATGTTTTTCAAATGGCTGCATTATTTTACACTCTCTCTCACTAACAATGCATGAAAAAGTTTCAATTTTCTCCATCCTTTTCAAAATTTATTTTTTGTCTTTTTGCTAATAGGCATCCTACTGTTTTTGAAGCAGTATCTCATTTTATTTTTTTCAAATGATTGATGATATTGAGAATTTTTTCATGTGCATGTTATATTTTAATCTATGACAGACTATGATTTAATTTTTGTGTATTTTGGGAGACAGCAGACCAAATTAATATTTTGTATGAGGACATCTATTTGTATGTGGACATTCATAAAGTAATTTTTTCTCTACCTTAATATCTTATTCTCCTTTGTGATTATCATATTTATTTTCCTTAAACCTTAATGGGGTGAGTTACCTTGTTATTTATTGGTATTGTTCTTTTACTTCGGTTATAAAGTCGACTTTGGTCATTGCATTTGTTAACATTTTATTTAGAGGATCTTCATCTATGTTAATAAGTAAAATCATATAATGAAAATAACCATTTTTTTATAGTCTGTAACCTCATTTGACATCAGTTATACTAGCTTATAAAATGAGGTGTGTAATTTCCTCCTTGTTCCATTCTTGAAACAACTTTGTTTATTGAAATTCAATAAAATATTATTTGAATTTAATGACATCCCTCTTTGTATATGCATGTGTGCATATGTGCACATGTACATTGTGCTATAGGAGAAAAGGATTATTGAAAACAAAATAACTAATTAAAATAATTTTTAACATTTTTTATTTTCTTAATTCAATTTAGTTATTTATGTTCTCCTAAAAACTGTTCTAGTCAATCTATCTTCAAACATATTGAAATACATTTGTATTACAAATTCTATATAATACTCTATATAGTTTTGGATCCCTGTATTCACAGTATTTTATTTCAACTGTTTCCTGAGTCTTGCTAGATGTTTGTACAACTTCAGGGTATTTTTTAAGAACCAATTTTTGGTTTTGTGTATCCTTTCTCTTTGTAATTTTTTAATTTTTATGATTTTGTTATTTTGTAATATAAATCCTAATCTTTTCTTATCTTCTTTATACTTTTTGAAGTGGAGATAACATGGGTGATAAATATAACTTTTTCAATATTATTTAGCTTATTGTTTCAAATGCAATACCATTTTATTTTTTATTATTAACTGAATTAATGCTGAAATTTATATGTATTGCTTCAGCTATAAGTCACAAATTTTAGCATGCATTACTTATGTTACTATTTAGAGTGGAATATTTTATATTCCTATTGCACTTCCTTCTTAAACCATGGAATAATTGAGGAATCCTTTTCTTAGTTCTTCACTATATAAGATTTAGATTGTCATTTAATTAAAGATCTCTAATTTATTTCATTGTGATAAAAAATGTAGTCAAGAATAGCATTGATTCTTTAAAATTGATTGACACTTCACCGATAGTCTAATACATGGTAATTTTTTTGAAATGTTATAGTTCTCTTTGAAAAATGTGTTTATTCATTTTTTAAAATGTTTATATTTTTATTTTTTCAATTATAATTGACTTGCAATATTATATCAGTTTCAGGTGTACAACACAGCGATTAGACATGTAACTTACGAGGTGATCACCCAATAAACCCAGTACCCATCCAACACCATACATAGTTACTGCAAAACTACTAACTATATTCCCTATGTACACTCTACAATGCCATGACTATTTTGTACTATCAGTTTGTGCCTCTTATTCTCTTCCCCATTCACCCTTCCCCTCACCCTTACCCCAAATCTGGCAATAATCAAACTGCTCTCTGTATATGTGAGCTTGTTTCTATTTTGTTAGGTTGTTTTTCCTGTTCTCTAATCCTGAGATTCCCCTTTATTTATAACACCTAGGCATTTTCTTTTATTTTTTAGTGCTAGTATATATATCAAAATACTTTATTATATTTATTTAAAAGTATTAAATGTTCGGAAAAAGAGTAAACAATCAACTTATTTTTTTAATTTACAAGGAGTTTGTGGGAATAATTTTTAAAGTTTTTGAAATATGATCATTTTTAAAAATTGCCCTGTCCAAACAGTTGATTCAGACAAAATTGCTTATAACTTTTAAGAACAAAGATTTTAACCCTTTTATAGACAATATAGATTACATAAAAAGAAATAATTTTTGGTTCATTTTAAGGAACTAGTATACCACTTTAAAATATGGCAAAAATAATACAAAATAGAAAAATATAAAATGTTTCTCATTATTTTAGAGATCAAATTTTTACATAAATTAAGCCAAAGATTTTTATAATAAATTAAAGCAGTAAAACATCATAACCAAGTATTGTTTAATCAATAAGATATTTACTGATGGTTGAACTTAGAAATCTGGTAATAGCTAAAATATTTTAACAGATCTAGGAGAAAACAGGTCTGGTTATTTAGTTTTACAATGAAAAGATATTTAACAAAACAAAGTAAAATAGTAATATTAAAACTAGCATTCTATTTCTTTTAGATGATAAATGTCACTCTGAAACCATAACAATAAAAATAACAATTACAAATATTATTATAATCATCACTATAAGGCTTGAAACAGTCTCACTAAATTGGCTCCATAATATCATATACAGACCACTCTTCAAGAGTTATCTGGAAATTGTAGTCAATCTAATTTGCAAATTAGGAGAAAATAGAAATATATAACTAGAAAGGGCTTGGAAATTCATCATTATTTGCAGATTATATGACTCTGTCATGATAACCTAAGGGCATAAAGTGACAAAAATTAACCATAGTAAAAAATATCATGCCATGACATAAATGGAACTAGAGGGTATTGTCCTGAGTCAATTAAGTCAGACAGAGACAGATAAATACCATATGATTTCTTTTATATGTACAGTCTAAGGAACAAAAGAAACAAACTAAATGAAAACAGACTGGCTATATAGAGAACAAACTGGCAATTGCCAGAAGGGAAGTGATGATGTGAAGATAGAGGGGGAAGGGAGAAGCCAATAAGTGGAGAAGGTGTGCTAAAATCCTGATCTATAGAAGTGGGCATTTCAGGTGTCTTGGTCTCATTTCCTTTCCCAAAATCAAGGATAAAAAAAGCAATGCCTGAAGGAAAGTCTCACAAATTGATCAAGAGACTGCTCACCAACATAGAGAGAGCATCACAGTTTGAAGGTGATAACCAGAATCAATCCAGGAGTTGTTGAAACAAAATATAAAATCTAGTTTCTATTCCTGCTAGCACTGGTAGTGTCCACACAAAAGCATTGAAGGGAGGATACCCTATCCATGGAACACATCTCAGTGCCCAACAACCTCTGGTCTTGTGATTCCTAGTGATGGAAATTGTATCAATATGCTGTTGTGAGTTCATTTTAGAGTTCTGTTACAAGTGGGAAGAAATAAGAAGAGAAATGCTGCATTCTATTTACCTGGTTGAAGGAGTGGAGTGTAAAAAGTTTTAGTTTTTTCTGCTTTTGTAAACCCATTGTACATTCAGACTCCTGTCTGAGAAAACACCTGTTGTGCTTCCTATGAGCTGGCCATTTTTTTCTGCTTTACGAGTGAAAATGCAATTGCCTTTAGGCATCAGAATCTCTATAGGAAAATTTCCTGCTTGTTTTTCTCTTCTCAGTTTTCATTTCATAGTGTCTCAGAAAGTTCTTCTCTAAGCAAGCTGTGTATAAATAAATGTGTAGGGTCATTCACTACATTAATGTTAGAGTCCAGGGCTTTATGATACGCATCTGAGAAATATGTAGTTGAAATCCTCTAGGGTGAAGGTAAGGCAGGCTAAGGCAGACTCTGAAGATGAAGTCTACTAGTATATCATTATCACACTGTCTGACCCTGCTGAGCCCCATTTAAAAACTTATACATTCAAATTGGTAGAAAGGCTTTCCTACTAGGAAGAGATATCAAACTGGAGGGCTGCAGTTTCTGCCTGCGTTTATCTTGTTAAATATTAGCAAGGGTGCTGCAGCAGCATTTTTTTCCTGTCCCATCATCCTTGTTAACAAAATGAAAGGGAGAATTTTAGTAATATCTTCTTTTTAAAGGTTAGCATAATAAGCCAATGAAAAAATGATTTATAGCCTATTAGAGCAGAATGAGAACTTTTTAAATTTTATTTTTATACTATGTGGTATTACACTGTCCAAGTAATTTTGGTAATTGCAAAAAGAAAGGAAAATTATTGCTATTCTATTATCTATTTCAACTTTTCTTGCAACTTGGTGAATTTTATTATATGGTTATCCTTTATTGATTTTAATTATTTAAGTAAGCATATTTTATACACAACTTTATTGTTCAGTTTTAAGAGGTTTCTTTTACATTTTGGATAATAGTTCATTATCAAGTGTCTTTTGAATATATTTCTCCTACTCTGTGACTTGTCTTCTCATTCTCTTGATATTGTCTTTCAGAGAGCAGAAAATTTTAATTTTAATAAACTTCAGCTTTTCATGGATTATGTCTTTTGTGTTATAACTAAAAAGGTGTTACCATACCCAAGATCACCTAGTTTTTTTCCTATGCTATATTCTATGAGTTTTATAGTTTGGTTTTATATTTAGGTCTTAATCCATTTGAATCATTTTCGTGACAGTTATAGGTCTGTGTCTACATTCATTTTATGTGGATTTTTAGTTGTTCCAGCATCATCTGTTGAAGAGACTACCTTGGCTCCACTGCATTAGCTTTGCTCCTTTGTCAAAACTCAGTTGACTATATCTCTGGGCTCTTTATTTTGTTTCATTGATCTATTTGCCTATTCTTTCACCAGTACCACCCTTAGTTAGTGTAGCTATACAGTTAAGTCTTGAAGTGGAGTAGTGTCAGTCCTCTATCTTTGTTTATCTCCTTCAATATTATCTTCACTAATCTAGGTCTTTTACTCATATAAACTTCAGAATCAGCTTATTGACATACAGAAAATAATTTCCAGGAATTTTTATTGTGAATGCGCTGAATCTATAGATCAATTTAAGAAATGACAGTCTTGACAATAATGAGTATTCTTATCTATGAACATGGACTATCTCTCCATTTATTTAGTTCTTTGATATCAAAACTTACCATAATGAATTAAACGACTCGTTTCTTGGTTTCAGGTTTTTTGGTTTTTTGTTTTGGCCAATTCTTATACATTTCTACACGGATGATCATGCCACCTACAAATAAAGTCACTGTTATGTCTTCCTTCCCAATTTGCATACTTTATATTTCCTTATAGCACCTAATTACATTATCAAGGACTTCCAGTGTGGCATTGAAAATGAGGGGTAAGAGAGAACATCCTTTCTTTGTATATGATCTCAGTGGGAAAGTTTCAGGCTTCTCATCATTACTGTAAGTTTGATATTAGCTGTAAGTTTGTTGTGGATGTTTTATCAAGTCGAGAAAATATCTCTATAATCTTAGATCATTGAGTTTTTATGAATTTGGTTAGATTTTGTCAAATGCTTTTTCTGCATTTATTCCTATAACCATGTTATTTTTTAGACTTGTAGTGGATTACATTAATTTTTAAAAGTTGAACCAATTTTGCGTATCTAGAATAAATTTCACTTGGTCATGGATTATAATTTTTTTATACTTTTTTGGATTTGATTTACTAATATTTTGTTGATTTTTGCATATAAAGATATTGGTCTGCAGTTTTCTCATAATGCTTTTGCCTGGCTTTTGTACGAGGGTAATGCTGGGCTCATAGAATGAATTAGGAAGTGTTCTCTCTGCTTCTGTGCTCTAAGAGATTGTAGAGAATTGGCAAAGTTTCTTTCATAAATGTTTGGTAGAATTCACTGTAAGTTTTGGCCACTCCAGAGTCTGACTCATGATTAACAGGTGTCCTTTATTGAAAGGCAAGTGGTCCCAGGAGATGTTCACTGGTCCAGAGGAAAGGGGCCAGAGAAGTCGCACCCAGGTGGGGTCGGGGCAGGGTTTTAAGGGTCCTGTCCAGGAAGGGGAAGATTCAAAGGCAAAAGCATAGCATGGGGCTCTTTCATTGGTGCAGCGGTTTGGCGCCACAGGTGTAGTCTTTGCACCCGCGGATTGGTCCATGGGCCTCAGGTGGTTAGCAGGCAGGAGCTAGGGGTGGGGACCTGCCCCTGGGGCCTTTTCCAGGAGTGTTGGCCTTACATCCCACCCTGTTTGGTATAATAGGGCTCTGACTCAATCTATAGCTACTTCCTGCTGAGAAGGGGCGAAGTCGTTGGGGGTCTGAGGCCGGGACTTCAGTGAGGAGGTGAGCATATGGATGTAAAAGTAGCTGGTTGACTGTGATCCGGGAGACATCGCGGATGCATTCATGCATCTCGGGGTGGAGCACACTTCAGGCGAGTGAGGTGGTACCAGCACTGATGACCGAGGAGTTTGGCAGCTGTCAGTGTGGTCAGGATGACAGTGTGTGGACCTGACCACTGAGGTTCTAGTGCCCCAGGCTGTAGCTCCTTGAGGAGGACCTGGTCCCTTGGAGACAGCGGATCACTATTTGAGGAAGCTAGTCTGGTAGCTGGGTCTGTTGTAGGGGCTGGGAGGCATGAGTCTGTGTGCTGCCTGAGTAAGCTCCGGAGAGAGAGATAAGGTAGATAACAGATCAGTGGTGGAAGAATTATGGGTAACATTAATCAGTGAATAAGTGGAAGGGTTGAGTGGGGTCAGGTAGGGTGAGAGAGGGTGCCAAGGCCAGGGCATCTCGGAGCTTAGAAAAATACTGTTTAACAAGAGCTGGAGCAGACATAATAAAGATCATAAAGTAAAATAAATTATTTTGATAAGATATAGAATCTGCGTTTTAGTGTATTGCTCACAGGTAAAGAAAAATCTTCTACAGACCAATAATCCAAACTCTAGTTTTGTGCCAGTACACTGTTGATATTAAAGTTTATTTTAAAACCTTATGATAAATATATTTAATTTTAGCCAACTTGACTGTATAAAACAAGATTTTCTTTCTCTTTTCCCTTACAACTTCATATGTTCATTTATGTTCTTGTCCTTTATTTTCCCCTCAGAATTTCTCTTCGCAAACCTTCTACCACTTTCCTCATTCTTTCAGTTTGCCTCTTCTCACTCACTCAGAAATAACCAACTTTAAGACAAACTCCTTTCCTTCAATTCCCATCAAAATAAATCTCCATATTTTATACCTTCTGTTACTAAAAACATATTTTCCTTTCCATCATAATTAGAATTCTTAACTGAACTACCATATTACATGTAACACAGACAAATATAGATCAAAGGCCATGCACACACTCATATTCCCCCATCATCAGTATTTGTAACCTCACTGGGTGTGCACATTTCAGGGAGCAATGAAATAGGTTGGGTCCCGAGAGAACTCATTTCCCCCTCAGAGTCAAAGAGTGAAGCAGAAGAAAATTCCTGATTATGGAGAACATGAGAGGAAGGGTTTTTAAGCCTGATGAGGACAGGGTCATGGTGAGCCGTGGCGATGGGGGTGGAAGTATCCCAAATGATGGGGTCAATGGGTTGGGAAGATTTGGGAGCCGGGGATGAGGGTGTCAGGGAAAAGGAAGAGCAGTCAATCATAGCCATCAGCAAGGAGGCCCATTTGGGCGCACAACGGGCAAGGCTGGGTGGGCTGTCGTGGATTTGGGCATTGGCGACCCCAGTGGCCCTCCTTTCCACACTTGAAGCAACCTCCAGGCAGAGTCGCAGTCTTCTGGGGATCCCTTTTTGTGGATGATTTTCGAGAGCCAGCCTCCGGGCAGCCACAAGGGCTTGGGTTTTGGAGATGTACCTTTTGTTTTAGTTTGGCCTTGAGGTCAGCCTTGGCTGTCTCCTCTGGAGCATTATAAACTTTAAAGGCCATTTTAACCACATCTCGGAGGAGGGTCTGGGGACCAGCTTTGGCCTTGGAAAGTTTCTTTCTAATATTTGGGGCCAATAGGGAGATGAATTGGTTGGCCAAGGTGGCGGCTCCCGCTGGGGATTCAGGGGTCAGTCTCCTATGGAGAACAAGAGCCTCGATCAGTCTATTAAGGAACATGGCTGGGTTTTCACCTGGGCCTTGCGTAATGCTATCTAGTTTGAGCAAATTGACGACCTTATGGATCGCAGTCTCCGTGCCTTCTAACAGGCACTCAGCTTATGTGTTTTACTTGGTCTCATCCCCGGTTCCTTCTTGGTAATTCCAGCCTGGGTCTGTGTCGGGAACTGCCGTGGGGCCCGGGGGGCGCTCAGGCGCGGGGTTGGCAAAATGGCGTTGGTCAGCAAGGGTTCTTGCTGCCTACCAAATGGCCTGTTATTGGTCAGGAGTGGTGATAGAGCCTATAATAACATAAATGTCTTTGAAGGTGAGGGCGTAAGCCCGGGTGAGCCGGGTAAATTGGTTGATATAGTTTGAGGGGTTGGTGGAAAAGGAACCCAATTTTTCTTCTATGCATGTGATATCTTGAAGAGAAAAAGGAACATGAACGTGTGCTAAGCCTTCAGCGCCCGCCACCTGGTGGAGGGGGAGGATAGAAGCCGAGGGAGGGGCCTCGGGGAAGGAGGCGGATGTAGAGGAGGTGGTAATTTGGCTGGTGTCTTGTGAGTGGGTATGGGCATTAATAGGTGACGTCATGGGTGGGAGGGGAGGATAGGAGTGGGTGGGGAGCACGAGGTGGGGGAGGGGAGCAAAGGAGGAGACTGGGCTGGGGTAGATGGTGGAGGAGCAGGAGATGGCCTGGAGACGGAAGAGGATGATGAGGCTGGAGAAGTTGGGTGAGGAGGAGAATAGGGCGGGGGAGGTCGTTTGGGAGGAGCGACTAACTATTCAGGAGCAATGGTAAGAGAGGATGGAGAGTTTTCAGGTTTTGGAGGCACGGAGGGTTCTGGGGAGGCAGCGGAGGGTGGCGGGGACTTGGGGAAAGCCATGGTCAACAGGAATTGGGAAGAGGAACAGCGGGTATAGAGGGTAGGGTGGGTCCACAGAGTAAAGAACGCCTGAATATAGGGGACCTCAGACCACTTTCCTGTCCTACGACAGTAATTATTTAAATCACCGCGGATGTTAAAATCAAATGTCTCAGTAGACAGCCATTTGGAATCATTATGGAGGGGATATTGAGGCCAGGCCTCAGTGCATAAGAAAATGAGCCGTTTAGGGCAGATGTCCTGATTTAAGCATAAGGTTTTCAAGTTAGACAAGAGGCATTGTAGGGAAGAGGTCACCTCGGATTTTGAGGGAGCGTTCCCCATGGCTGAATGGGCCTCTCTCCCAGAAACTCATTTTCCAACAGCCACGGGCGTCCTGTGACAGAGGGAAATGGTCGGAACGGGGGTGGGATGGAGTGGTGCAGACGTCTCCGGTCCACCTGACCCCGATAGGCCTGGCCTGCCAGAGGAGCGCCTCTGAAGTGGCCGCACTTTCAACAGATGACTCTGAGAGAGGCAGAGAGAGCGTTATCCAGCCAAGGAGAGCGGACCGATGGAGTCTGGGACGACTTACCCCGTTTCCTGTCTGAGGGGTAGCATGGTCCTGGTGGCTGGCTGGAGGTTTTCTGGGAGCGGCGGGATGAGCCCCTCATCTCCATGAGGAGAGAGGGTATTCTTTCCCGCCCCACGTTGGGCGCCAAGAATGTAAGGTTCGGCAGCTCAACAGACAGAGTCTGACGCATGGTTAACAGGCATCCTTTATCGAAAAGCAAGCGGACCCGGAGGAGGTTCTCTGGTCCCCACGAAAGGGACCAGAGAAGTCTCACCCCGGCGGGATCGGGACAGGGTTTTAAGGGTTGCGTCCAGGAAGGGGAAGATTCAAAACAGGCAAAAGCATAGCGTAGGGCTCTTTCATTGGTACAGCAGTGTGGTGCCACAGTGTGGGACTCTTTCATTGGTGCAGCGGTTTGGTGCCACAGGTGTAGTCTTTGCACCCGCGGATTGGTCCATGGGCCTCTGGTGGTTAGCAGGCGAGAGCTAGGGGTGGGGACCTGCCCCTGGGCCCTTTTCCGGGAGCGCTGGCCTTACATTCACCAATGAACCAATCTGGGTCTGGTACTTTCTGTTTTGGAAGGTTATTAATTATTAATTCAATTTATTTAATAGATTTAAATTCTATTCAGAGTTTCTATTTCTTTTTGTGTGACTTTTGGCAAATTACGTTTTTCAAGGAATGTGTAAGTCATCAAATTTGCGGGCTTACAGTTATTTATACTATTCTTTTTTATCTTTTTAATTTTCATGAAATTTTTAGTGATACCCTCTCTTTCATTTCTGATATTAGTAATCTGTGTCCCCTCTCTTTTTTTCCTGATTAGCTTGGCTAGAGGCTTATGAATTTTATTGATCTTTTCAGAGAGGCAGGTTTTGTTTTCATTGATTTTTCTCTTGATTTCCTGTTTTTGATTTCATTGATTTCTTTTCTTTTGCTTCTTTGGATTTAAGTTGCTCTGCTTTTTCTAGCTTCCCAAGGTGGAAACTTAGATTATTGATTTTAGTACTTTATTTCTTTCTGACATGTGGATTCAATGGTATAAATTTCTCTTCAAAAACTACTTTTGCAGCATTTCACACATTTCAGTAAGTTGTGTATTTATTTTTATTTAGTTCAAAATACATTTTAATTTCTCTAGAGATTTTACCCTTGACTTATGTGTTATTTAAAATGTGTAGTTTAATCTTCATGTAGTTTGAGATTTCCTAGTTGTCTTTCTGTTATTAATTTCTGGTTTAATTCCTTTAAGATCTGAGAGCAGACACTGTATAGTTTCTAATCTTTTAAATTTAAGGAGTGTTGTATTGCCCAGAATGCAGTCTATATTGTTGAATATTCTATGTGAACAAAATGTGTACTCTACTATTGTTGAATTAAGTAGTCCATAGATGTCAATTATATCCAATTAATTGGTATGGGAGTCGAGTGTAAATATGTCCTTAGTGATTTTCTGACTCATGGATGTGTCTATTTCTGATACTTGGTATTAACATTTTAAACAATGATAGTAGATTCATATATTTCTCCTTGCAGTTTTATCAGTTTTTGCCTCCCAGTTTGATGCTCTGTTGATACACATTAATAACTATATCTCCTTCGAAAGTTGCCCCTTTATTATTATCTTTTTAAAAAATCTCTGGTAAGTTTCCTTGGTTTGTTTTCTGCTCTGCCCTTTCTTTTGATTAGTGTAAGCATTGTATATTTTTCTCCACCCGTCGACTTTTATTTTTATTTTTATTTTTATTTAATTTTTAACAAATACTTTATTTATTTTTTCTCTTTTTAACACTTTATTTTTTTTATTTTTCCCCCATCCGCCTCCCCTCTCCCCTCTGGTACCCATTAGTCCATTGTCCATGAGTCTCTGTTTGCTTGTCCTGTTCATTTGTTGCTTTTAGATTTATATCCCACATATAAGCGACATCATGTGATTTTCAACCTTTTCTGTCCGGATTATTTCAAGGTCCACCCTTGTTGTTGCAAATGGAAGTATTTCATCTCTTATGGTTGAGTGATATTCCATTGTCTATATGTGCCACAGCTTCTTTAGCCATTCATTTACCTTAGGACATTTCGGTTGCTTCCATGTCCTGGCCATCATCAATAATGCTGCTATGAACATCGGTATGCAAATATTTTTTCGGATATCAATTTTCAAGCCTTTGAAATATATATCCAGTAGAAGGATTGCTGGATCTTATGGTGGATTGATTCTTAGTTTTTTGAGTAACCTCCATACTGTTTTACATAGTGGCTGTACCAATTTGCAATCCCATCGGCAGCGTATGAGGGTTCCTTTTTCTTCACATCCTCTCTAGCATTTATTACTACTTGTCATGTTGATTATAGCTATTCTCAGGTGGGAAATGGTATCTCATTGTGGTTTTGATTTGCATTTCCCTAATACCTAGCGATGAGGATCTTTTCAAATATTTGTTGGCTATTCGTATGTCCTCTAAGGAGAAGTGTCTGTTCAGGTCCTCTGCCCATATTTTGATTGGATCATTTGATTTTTTGTTGTTATTGAGTTGTATGAGTTCTTTGTATATTTTGTATATTAAGCTCTTATCGAAGGCATGGCTTGCAAATATATTTTCCCATTCGGATGGTAGTCTTTCTACCTTGATGACAGTTTCTTTTGCTGAGCAGAAACTTTTTAGTTTGACGTAGTCCCATTCATTTTTTGTTTTTACTTCTCTTGTCTTTGAGGTCAAATTTGTAAAATCCTCTTTAAGTCCAAGGTCCTTGAGTTTAGTTCCTGTTTCTTTTTATGCATTTTATTGTTTCAGGTCTTTTATTCAGGTCCTGAATCCATTTAGAGTTAATTTTAGTGTGCAGTGATAGACAAGTCTAATTTCATTTTTTTGCAAATGGTTTTCCAGTATTCCCAGTGCCGTTTATTGAAGAGGCTTACCTTTCGCCACTATTTTTGGCTTTTTCATTGAAAATTAAATGCCCACATAAACACAGGTTTACTTCTGGACTCTCAATTCTGTTCCATTGGTCCATGTGTCTGTTTTTCTGCCAATACCATGCCATTTTGTTTACCGTTGCTATGTAGTGTAATTCGAAGTTGGGCAGAGTGATGACTCCAGCTTCGTTCTTTTTTCTCAGGATGGCTTTGGCAATTCGGAGTCTTTTGTGCTTTCCATACAAAGCTGATGATTTTTTGTTCTATTTCTTTATTAATTGCCAATGAGAATTTGATGGGGATTGCATTAATTCTGTATAATGTTTTAGGTATTAACTATGTTGATTCTTCCAATCCAAGAACACAGAATATCTTTCCATTTATTTGAATCTTTTCAATTTCTTTTAATAGGGTCTTACAGTTTTCATTATATAGGTCCTTCTCATATTTTATTATATTTATTCCTAGATATTTCATTCCTTTCGTTGCAATTGCAAAAGGAATTATTTTTTCCACTTCTTTTTCTGACACTTATTATTAGAATATAGAAATGCTATGAATTTTTGAACATTGATTTTGTATTCAGAAAACTTACTGTATTTGCTTACTGTTTCTAGTAGTGTTCTTGTGGAGTCTTTAGGGTTTTCTATAAAGAGAATCATGTCATTCGCAAATAGCAACTATTTGATTTCTTTATTTCTTATTTGGATGCCTTATATATCTTTCTCTTGATTGATCGCACTCACTAGGACCTCCAATGTTATACTGAAAAACAGTGGCAATAGCATACAGCCTTACCTTGTTCCTAATCTTAGAGGGAAGGTTTTTAGTTTTTCAACATTATGCATAATGTTTGCTGAGGGCATGTCATAGATGGCCTTTATGTTAAAGTACTTTCCTTCTATACTGATTTTGTTAAGTGTTTTGATCATAAATGGGTGCTCTATCTTGTCGAAGGCTTTTTGTGGCATCTATTGAAATGATCATATGATTCTTTTTTAAAAATTTGTTTATGTAGTGTATCACATTCATCGATTTACATATGTTGAACCATCCCTGTGCCTCTGGGATGAAGCTCACTTGATCGCGGTATATAATCTTTTTACTATGTTACCATATTGGGTTTGCTGGTATCTTATTTAGGATTTTGCATCTGTGTTCATGAAAGATATTGGTCTGTCATTTTCTTTTTTTGTATTATCTTTACCAGGTTTTGGTAGCAGGGTGATAATGGCCTCATAAAATGAGTTAGGAAGTATTATCTCCTCAATTTTTTGAAAGAGTTTGAGGAGAATAGATATTAAATCTTTGAATGTTTGGTAGAATTCACTGGTGAAGCCATCTGGTCCTGGACTCAACTTTTTGGAGGTTTTTGATGATTGTTTCCATTTTCCATACTGCTGATTGGTCTATTTAGATTTCCAAGTTCTTCTTGATTCGGTCTAGGAAGGTTCTATTTTTCTAAGTACTGTTCCATTTCTTCTAGGTTATTAAATTTGGTGTTATGTACTTTTTCATAGTATTCTTACATGATTCTTTGTATTTCTGCAGTGTCTGTTGTAATTTCCCCTCTTTCATCCCTGATTTGTTTATTTGTGTCCTTTCTCTCTCTCTCTCTTTTTTTTTTTTTTGGTAAGTCTAGCCAGGGGTTTGTCAATTTTATTAACCTTCACAAAGAGCCACCTCTTTATTGCATTTATTATTTTTTTATTGTTTTTTCTTTTGTTTTGTTTTCAATTTTATTTATTTATGCTCTAATTTTGACTATTTCTTTTCTTCTGCTGACTTAGGACTCATTAGTTCTTCCTTTCCTAGTTTTTTTTTAAGACTAAGTGTTAGGTTGTTTATTTGGGCTCATTCTTGCTTTTGGAGATAGGCCTGTAATGATATGAACTTTCCTCTTATGACCACTTATGCCGTGTTCCAAAAGTTTTGATATGTTTTACTATCATTATCATTAGTTTCTATGTATCTCTTGATCTCTCTTTTTTCTTCTTTCCTGACCTTGTTATTCTTCAGCAGCGTATTGTTTAATCTCTATGTATTTGTGGTTCTTCCTGATTTCTTTTTGCAGTTGATCTCTAGTTTCAAAGCATTATGTCAGAGAATATGGTTGGTATGATTTCAACCCTCTTATATTTGTTGAGGCTAACTCTGTGTCCCACTATGTGGTCGATCCTTGAGAATATTCCATGTGCACTACAGAAGAATGTATAAGCAGCTGTTTGGGGATGGAAGGCTCTGTAAATGTCAATTATGTTCAGTTGGTCTAATGTGTCATATAAGGATGTTATTTCCTTATTGATTTTCTGTTTGGATGATCTGTCAGTATCTAACAATGGGGTATTTAGGTCCCATAATACTATAGCAGTTTTGTCCGTTTCTCCCTTTAGTTCTGTTAGTAATTGCTTTACATGTTTTGGGGCTCCCTGATGGAGAACATAGATATTAATAAGTGTTATGTCTTCTTGGTGCATGATTCCCTTTATAAAGTGTTCCTCAGTATCATTCTTTACCTTTTGTATTTTGAAGTCTATTTCATCCAATAGTAGTACCACTGCTCCCACTTTTCTCTGAATGCCATTGGCTCGAAATATCATTTTCTACCATTTCACTTTGAGTCTATATTTGTTTTTGGAGCTGAGATGTGTCTCCTGGAGGCAGTATGTGGTTGGGTTTTGTTTTTTGATCCAATTTGAAAATCTGTCCCTTTTTATTGGTGCATTCAGTCCATTTACATTTAGAGTGATTATTGAAATGTGAGGTCTTCTTATAGCCATTTTATCTTTTACTTTCTGGTAACTTGATATTTCCATTGCTTCCTTGTTCTTATACTTCTGTTTTTATTTTATTTTATTTTATTTTATTTTATTTATTTTATTTTATTTTATTTTATTTTATTTTTTGGTTAGTTTTTGTGGGTTTTCCCTCTGGTCTTTCTTGTTTTATGTTATATACTTTCATTCTGAGGTTTTGTCATGTGGTTACCATTATGTGTAAGTAAAGGGTAGTTATATATAGTTGTATATATAGTTTTGTGTACATATATATATATATAAGATAGTTACATATATATAACTATATAGAGTTACACACACACACACACACACACACACACACACACACACACACACAGTCATCCCTTTTCTTCTGCACATGCCTTATCTCCATTCCCCTTTCTGAATTTGGATCTTTGAATCTTACCCTTTTCAGTCATTGTTGTCTCAATTCGTCCCTATATATGCTAAATGTTCATTACTATCTTGCTTTTGCAAATCTCTTCTTATTTTAAACTTGTAATGCTCTGTTCCTAGTAAGAGTTGCATTCCTCTGCTTTTATCAGCTAGTCACCTTACTCCTAATTATGTATATATATTTTTTGTGATTTTGTTTTAGGTGAACTGATCCCTGTCAGTATTTCCTATAATGCAGGCCTTGTAGTGGAGAATTCTCTCAATTTTTGTATGTCTGGAAAGATCTTTATTTCTCTTTCATATCTATAGGAGAGCTTAGCTGGATACATTATACTTGGCTGGTAGTTCCTTTCATTTAATAGTTTGAATATTTGATTCTACTTCTTTCTGGCTTGTAAGGTTTATGCCGAGAAGTCTGAAGATAATCTAATGGGATTTTCTTTATAGGTTATAGTCTTCTTTTATTGACTGCCCTAAGAATTCTTTCTTTGTCATTGATTTTTGATAATTTTAATACAATGTGTAATGGTGTCTCCCTGTGTGTCTCTCCAATCTTGAGGATAGTGGTTTGACCTGTGTCTTCCCCTTTCTTATGGATCCAAAAAAGAATTGTTGATTTTTCAGTCTTTTCAGTTTTTAAATTGTTGTTAGGATGGAGTGGCTACTTCCAACATCCTTACATGCAGACCTAGAAGCCAGAAGTCCTGAATATGACTTTATACATTTTTTTAAAAGCTAATTTTATCTAATATATATGTGTTTGTATTTCTTGAAATACAGTCTTTATAACCACTATTTTTCTGGAGATTAATGTCAAAAAAATAGTACAGATTTAGTTCACTCCTCTCACTACAGATGAAGAAACTGAGGAACCTCAAAGAGCAATGATTTAGGCAAATTTCTGCAGTCAGAAATCACTGTTAGGCGGAAGCCCATTAAGATTCTTCCCATCCAAGTAACTTTCTCTGAGACAAATCGAAGGGGAGTGAATGAACTTAGGTTGATAGTGGCTCCAATAAGTTTTCCCTGACTCACAGTATGCCTAAAAAGGTGTGTTAAAGGCAAAACCAGTGACCACATGTTGCAAAATCTGAAGGCACTGAGAGAAATTCAGCTGATGGATATGTTAACTTTCTAAAATACTCAATAAAATGACTACTCTATATTCATAGGCCCGATCGAAGGTGACTTCTTAAGGGAAACTCCACTGAGCAGAATGATTTTCTATTTCATTTGCATTTCTAAATCACTTTTTTAAAAATAACTACATTATGACATTTACTATATTTATTTTAATTTCCTGTTAAAACGTCATCATCTAACTGGACTGGGAGTATATTAAGCAGATAATCATTATTATTAGATTTTCTCATTCTAATATTTAACTGTCACATCATAAGTGATGAATATATATTTGGTGAATTAAATTGCTATAGATCATTGAAACAGTTATCTTTAAGCATATAGATTCTCAAGCTTTGCAAAAGCATAAAATGGTTGATTTCTTCCAAAACAGCCATTAAATAAATATTTGTTAATATGACTCATTTTCAGGTACTGAACTAACACTAAGGGTAGAAAGATGAACCAATGTTATAGTCCTTGTTTTCAGTTGGCTTTCATTTTTAACAGAGAATGTAGAAAAAAGTCACTAAAAATATAAAAACTAAAATAAAGATGTACATAGATGTAAGACAGACACATCCTACACAGGGTAACTCTCTTAATAAGCTTCCAAGAAAATGTTAAAATTTGAGGTGAACCTTGGCAGATAGATAAAAAATTTAACCATGAGCACTGGGTCCTTCTTTATCTCTTGTTATAGCCTTTGTAGTTATTGCTATTATATTGTTCACATTTTATTATATTTTTTCTTCTTAAAGAATTTCCTTTAAGATTTCTTGTAATATTGGTTTGGTGGTGATGAACTCTTATTTTTTTCTGGTCAGGGAAGCTCTTTTTCTGTCCTTTAATTCTAAATGATAGTTTTGCTGGGTAAAATCATCTTGGTTATAGGTCTTTGCTTTTCATCACTTTGAATATTTCCTGCCAATCCCTTCTGGCCTACAAAGTTTCTGTTGAGAAATCAACTGACAGTCTTATGAAAGTTCCCTTGTAAGTAACTAACTGATTTTCTCTGCTGCTTTTAAGATTCTCTCTTTGTCTGTAACCTTTGGAATTTTAATTGTGATGTGTCTTGCTGTGGGTCTCATTGAGTTCCTTTCGTTCTGGACTCTGAGCTTCCTGGGCTTAGAAGTCTGTTTCCTTCACCAGATTAGGGAAATTTTCTGTCATTATTTCTTCAAATTGGTTTTTATCCTTGCTCTCTCTCAACTCCTTCTAGTACCCCTATGATGTAAAATTGGTACACTCGATGACCCCAAAGCCCCTTAAATTATTTTTGATTTTTTTTTTGTATTTTTTCTTCTTTTTGATGTTCTGATTGGGTGTTTTCTGCTACCTTATCTTCCAAATTGCTGATTCAGTTCCCTGTTTCATCTAATCTACTGTTGATTCCCTCTAATGTGTTCTTTATTTCAGTTATTTCATTCTTCATTTCTAACTGGTTCTTTTATATATATATTTTTTGTTTTACCTTTAGTTTTATGTTTTCTATATCTATTTATTTTATGTTTCCTATCTCTTTGTTGAAGTTCTCGCTGAAATCATTGAGCATCTTTATAACTAGTGTTTTGAACTCTGTATCTGGTAGATTGCTTGTCTCCATTTTGTTTAGTTATTTTTCTGGAATTCTGTTCTGTTCTTTCCTTTGGTTGCTGTTTGCACACCAATGGGAAGTATTGGCCCCCAGGTTGATTGGTTGTGAGGATGGGTTGTGACTACCAGGTTGATTGGTTGTGAGGATGAGTTGTGACTACAGTGGAGTAGCTGTTGTGTAGGGGCTGATCCTACAGAGCAGGATTCACTTTAGCAGGGCTCTGGTGCCTACCAAGTCTGCCCTCTGGGTGTGTCATTTATGGAGACAGCTAAGAGGTGCTCCAGTTAGGTCTTATATGCTGGCCTGGGGGCCCCCTGAGACAGGCCCCACCACAGATCAAATTTGACTACAGCCTGAGCCCTGCCCAAGGCCACCTGGCTTGAGCCAAAAAGCAATGCATAGATATATTCCATTCTTGCTGGGTTTGGAGGTACTTTGGAGGGGCTACACTGTGTTTACTGTAAGGCCTGCTGCCACTAGTGCCAGACTTGAGGCTTAGCAAGAGGTATAGGCACAATGAGGCCAGATGCTGCTTGACTGAGGTCTGTGAACCTTTGAGAGATTTTAGGAAAGTTCATAGCATGTATCAAGACAGGCTGTATGGAAAAGCCACTGGAAGTGGCTTGAATGGGCCTGCATATTAGGTGAGGCAGAGTCTCAGAATCACCGTGGCAGAGTGATCAGTGTTAACCATGTTGATGTAGACTTAAATATGGAAGCCATCTATGTCTACACTGGGGTGGGAGAGAGCTCAACAAAGGAATAATGGCTCCGCCAGCACTTCTGCCCCTCCAGTCCTCACCCCAAAGCCAGACAACTCAGTTCTTCTCTATATATCCCTGAAGTCTTTCGAGCTGCTGCCCCGGTGATGGAGCTCAGAGTGAGTGAGTTTATCAGTGAAAGAGTCTGTGCTTGGGCCCTTTAAGAGGATCATGTTGTTCTCTCGCAGTCCTGCATCTTACTCATGTCACAGTTTCTGCTGGTTTTCACAGCCATATGTGGTGGAGACTTCTCTTCTCCACACTGGTGCTCTGGGCTGGGAAGCCCTGTGTGGGCCTGGGACCCCTCATCCTCTGTGGGGACCTCTGCATTCTCTGATATCACTTCTGATTTTCAACTGCCACACATGAGTGTGGGACCAGCTCATTCCTTATCTCTGCCCCTCCTAACCAGTCTTGATATGACTTCTGTACAGTCTTAGGTTTAGAATCTGTTCAGCTAAACTTCAGGTGGCTTTCACTGATGATTGTTCTGTAGGTTAGTTGTAAATTTGATGCAGTCCTGAGAAGAGGCCAGCACAGCATTTACCGACTCCACTATCTTGACCAGACCCTAATCTACTGCTGTATTAATATATGACATCCTCATCTACTCGGTCAATCCTAGTGGAAAACAATAGAATCATTAGTTTCTCCCTTCTTGTCATCCACTTAGCCAAATATCTTGAACAATTATACTATTCTCCATCTACACTGACACTACTATCATCCGAGTACCCTGTCTCTAACTTGGTCTACATTGTTATTATCCTAACTTGTCTTCTTAATTTCATTCCTCTTGTCCTTTAATGCAATTCCTACACAATAGCCACAGGAATCTCTTATAGATGTCAGATGAAAAGTGTTTCTCTATCTAGCACTTCAACTCTAATTGTTTCTCATTCCATGTAGAATAAAACCCAAGCTTCCTATTTTAATCTATGTCTTGCATGCTGCAGCTCATGCTTTCACCATCAACTTAACTTTATAACAGTAGTCCCCAAGTTCATTATGCTGAAGTCATGGTAAACTGCTTTCAATTTTCTCACATGCATATATCCTTTTCTTCCCATATTCATCATAGTGCTTGCTTCTTTTTATCCTTCAAGTTTCATCTTAGATCTCACACTTGAAGTCTTATTCAAACATGTATATAAAGCAGATTTCTTTATTTTTAAACTTATTTATTTATCTTCTTTCTCATGAAATAAAATAGAATATTGCTAAAAAATAAATGTACAGCTCATTAATTATTATAAGGCTAACATTTTTACTAACACTCAATCAAGTCAGTAAATATTGCCAGCCACACTACAAGCCCCACAAAATGCCTCGTTCTCAGAAAAACAAAAACAAAAACAAAAACTTCCCTTAGGTACATACAGTCCTAAGTTTTAGTAATCACTTTCTTGCATTGCTTTAGTTTTACCATACAAGTATATCTTCCTAACTCCTATGCTTTAGCTTTGTCCATTTGTTTTTGTTTGGTTTGGTATAGCTTTCCAGTAGATTTTGATTTATAGGTTGTTTTTCTGTTCTTTTTACTTTATGTTTTATTTTTTAAATGAAGTTTAATTCACATAAAATTTTAAAAACACAGATTTTAAAATGTACTTTTTAATATATTTTTTCAAATGTATGAATCCCTGTAACCATCAAGTCATCATCTCAAAAGTTTTCTCATCCCTTTTTTTTTGTCAGCCTCTTCTCTCAGAGGCAACCATTCTGATCTTCATGACTAGTTTTTCTTATTCTTGAATTTCATATAAAGATAATATTTGCAGTGTATACTCTTTTGTTTCTAGGTTCTTTCACTCATCATAATACAGTTTCACATATAAGTCATTTGTTTTCCTTTATCGCTGACTAGTAGTTCATTGTATAAATATTCATTGTATAAATATTCTATATTGCTGACTAGTAGTTCATTGTATAAATATTCTATATTAGTTCTCTTATTCACAGACATATAGATTGGTTTCAACTTTAAAAAAATATCAGTAAAATATGGACATTTTTGTACTAGTCTTTTTTTCTGAATATGTTTTCATGTCTATTGGGAAAATTTGTAAATGTGTGATTGCAGGATTGTGTAGTAAGTACATGTTAAACTTTATAAGATACTGTTTTACAAAACATTTGTACCATTTTACATTCTAATCAATAATGCATGAGCATATCAGTTGCTTCACATTTTTGCCAACAATTCGAACTGTCAGGTATAGTCAGTGTGCAGTGGTATCACATTGAAATTTATTTTATATTTTCCTAATGACTAATTCTGTTGAACATCTTATGTGCTTTGGGAGAACCTTATTTGTGAAGTATGTTAAGGTTTCTCCTATTTTAATTAGATATTGGATATCTTTGTCTATTTTTATGTTGCAAGAGTGTCTTATACACACACATACACTTCACGAACACACATATGCTAGTGGGTAGTGGGTATTATGATGTTAGTGGGTAGTGGGTATGTCAGAGGTATGTATTGAGAATACTTTATCCAAATCTGTGTCTTCTCTTTATCTTTCTTAATAATGTCTTTTGAAGAGACTATTTAATTTTAATGATGTCTAGTTCAGCAACTTTTTCTTTGATGTTTAGTCCTTTCCAGTCATCAAAAAAATTGTTATCTTCTCCAACATCACAAAATATTTATTAATGTTTTCATCTAGAATCTTGATTTTTTTAGCTTTCCTGTTTATTTATGCCATAAATCTCAAACTAATTAGTGTGTATGTCACAATATACAGGTGAAATATTTTTTTATTATTTAGATATCTAGTAGTTTCAGCACCATTTTTTAAAAATTTCCTTTTGTCATTGAACTGTTTCAGGAGGTTCGTCAAAAATTAATTGACCCTTCATGTGTGAATTTTTTTCTCTAGTCTGTCCTATTATTCTATTTTTAACCCTTAATCCAATATAACTGTATCGAGTCTTCTATTTTTATAAAAATAATCTTTTACTATTCTAAAGTTTTTGAATTTTGACATAAAATTTAGAGTTATCATGTCAGTTTATTAAAAAGCCTGCTGTGGTTTTGATTGGGATTGTCGTGAATTTTAAAATCACTGTTTTTCAAACTTTTTTAATTGTTAACCTTCCAATCCCAAGAAGAAAAAATAAATTGTATTTAAATTCTCTGAAGCAAGATAAATTGTATAATAAGGAATAAGATTCTATCAGATAGCATTGAGCTTTGAAATGTGAGAAGCCATTGCAATACCGAAGGAAATTTTTTACCCCCTAAGAACAAAATTTTGCCACTGGGGGGGTGGGACGTGGGTGATATTGCCCCTGTTGAGAATGCATGCTATAGAACAATGTGAGGAGAACTTTTATAATATTAAGAATTTCATTCCATGAACTTGATTTCTCTCTTAATTTGTTTAGATCTTCTTTAATTTCTCCAGCAATGTTTTCTAGCTTTCCAGTGTACAAGTATTTTACTTTTTTGTTGTTAAATTCATTCATAAACAAAAATATTAGTTTACTTATACCTTTTTAAAAAGTGGTATTTTATTATATTTCCAATTGTTTATTGTCAGTATATAGAAATACAGTTAATCTTACTATATTGATATTGTAAATTTTGGAATTTCAATGATAATTCCGGTAATAGCATTTTTCCTCTTCAATAGGTTTCTTAAAAATTGAAACCTAAACCATCAAATTGTTAACAAATAAAGGCAACATTCTTTCCAGTCTTCGTATACTTTATTTCTGTGTTCTTTTAGCGTACCATCCTGAGAGGGGTAGGGGGAGTTATAAAAATTTAAAAAAGGAAACATTTTATAAAGTGAAAAGTAATAAGTAAGTATTTTTGTTGTTTTTGTTTTCCATTTGTAGTTGCCTTTCAGGATCAAACTATAGTGACTCACCAGTCAACCAGTGTGCTCACTGTTGTCTTTTCTCTCTTAAGGAGCAAGTGTCTACCAGAATGGATTAGTTGATTTCCTGGATTGCCAAAGACAGGACGACAAAAAATTTCCTTCATTAGAGGGAAGCTGAGAAACAAGGACTCTTCCCCATTGGCCTTCAAAGTTAAACACAATAGAAAGATTTGGCCAATGCCTGCAAGTTTGTGTTAACAGTGTTTTCTTTTAGGCCTGGTTCTGAGATGGTTCCTCATGTATAAGTTTACCATTGGAGGTCATAGCTAACATTTCTCTCAGAGCTGACTGACTTTGAAATCCCAAGAAGCATATAAAAAACCATGGTCATGGCTGAGCTAAGGTTAGGAGAAATAAAAAAAGTAATGCAATTACAGTGGAGAGACATTCTCTTATCATCTTGTTTTTGTGTATGGTTCTCTTTGCTTCTGTAGTGTGCAAACTTGATAATTAGTTCCTTGGAGATTTCTGGTACTGACTTGAATTAAATTAAGAAAAAAGCTTTCATCAAACATTGTCAGAACTGGATATAGGGGAATGATTGTATAATACGATGGGAGTAAAAAAAAAAAAAAAAAACAGAAGTAAATGCACACAAGACTGGAATTAGAGTAAGGTGGTAAAAGAGAGTATAAAAAAGGAAAGAGAGCTGAAAGAAAATTCCAAACCATATTCTGAAAATCTACCATGTACCAGGTATTTTATACATTTTTCTTTCCTTTTCATAACATTTTTTACAGCCAATGCCATACATGTTTGTTTTTAACAGGTTTGTAAATTATATTTGTTAATTATAATTGCAAAGATGTAAGTTAACCAAAATCCCTGTTATACTATAGGTAAGATAATGTCATATTGCTTTTCAGTGTTTCCTTGACATCTCTCAAATCTATCCATATCTATATCTATATCTATCTATTATCTATCTATCTATCTATCTATCTATCTATCTATCTATCTATATCATTATCTTTCACAATCTAGGCCAGAACAAATAAGTTCTTTGGTATCTTAGATTTTATTTACTATTATACATTTTAATCAGTTGTATTGAGGTATAATTTATATTTAAAAAGCCAATCCTTTGAAATTGATTATTTAGAACTGATAAATTTATGCACTTATTAACCATAGTCCTATTCAAGGTATAGAGCATTTTCATAACCCCATACATTTCCCTTATGGCTTCTGCATGCAATCATTCCTAACACCTGCTTTAGGCAACCAGTGATCTCAAAAACTATACATTAATTTTGTACATAAACTATGTGTAAAATAGGTATGTTTATATATTAACTATACATTAGTTTTATACATTAGTTTTTCAGGTTCTAAAATTTTAAATAAATTGAACTATATTTTAAGTACTCTTTTATGTCTAGTCTCTTTTGCTCTGCATATTATTTTTGAGATTTGGTTATGCTTGCTTGTGTGTGTGCATGTTTTGTCATTCTTTTTACTGCTGAGTAGTATTTAATTATATGGATATGCCATTATTTCATTATCCATTCACCTACTTATGGTTCATTTTAGGACTATTATGTTTAAATTATTTCATTTTTTATTATTAAAAATGATGTTATTCATAGGTATTTTGTAGATGCCTTTACTAGTTTGAGGAAGATGCCTTCTATGCCTAATTTGCTCAAATTTTTTTTTCTTTTTTCTCTATTTTCTTTTTTTTTCCATGAATGGATTTTTTCAGTTGTTTTTGCCTCTTTTGAGTTGATTGCAATGTAATGATGATCATGTATTTTTCTTATTTTATATAATAATGTGACAAATCATATTTGATTTACAAGTATTTAACCAACAGGGATAACTGTACTTGAATATTTTGAATTATTATATATATACATACATATATATATACAAGTCTGGATCTCATTTGTTTTGAGTTTATGATCATGACTAATAGTAGTCTATAATCTAAAATTTCCAGAAATTCTTTATCAGTTTTTGGTATTAGTATTGTGCTGCTCTCATAAAATCATTAAGGATACATTCTCCCTTTCTCTATTTTCTGGAAAACTTTGAGTAAAACTGGTATTATATCTTCCTTAAATGTGTAATAAAACTTGCCAGCAAACCATTTGGGGCTAGAATTTTCTTTGTGACAAGATTTTTTATCATAATTTCTTTAATAGATATAGAAATATTCAGATTTTCTATTGCTTTTTGTGTTACATTTGGTAAGTTACATTTTTTCAAGAAATTTGTTTCATTTTTAAATTTTTCACATTTTTAAATAATTTTGTTATTATCCTCTTACTAACATATTAGACTATTTGATGTTGGGCTTCAATTCCCTGATAAACTTTGTTCCTTATTTTTCAATCATTTTTAATTATATTTTTCAGATTAGATAATTCTACTGATTCAGTCTCAAGTTCACCATCTCCTTCCATATCAAAATAGCTCATAACGCCATTCAGTAACTTTTTTACTTACTTATTGTACTCTTTAGTTCTATAATTTCCATTTGGTGCATATATATTTGTTCCCTCTTTTTGTGGAGTCTTCATTTGTTCATTTATTGAATTTTGAATATTTCAAAAAATTTTGCCATATTTTCCTTTACTTCTTTGAATAGATTTATCATAGTTCCTTAAATATTTTTGCTTTTTAATACCTGGCCATTTGAAATTGTTTTCTATTGTGTGCATCCTTCACTAACTCTATATTTTCTGTTTTTTTTTTTTACCCTTGTGTGTCAAATACTTTTTAAAATAACATTCTGGACATTGATCTTGATTCATTATGAGACTAAGAATTGTCTTCTTTTGAAGAGCATTGTTTTTTGTTTTCATAAGTAAATCAATTACTAGATGATCTCCTTGCATTTGTGTAGGGTGGGTTTTACTTTGAGTTAAGACAGATCTCTAGAGCCCAAGTTATTTTTTGAATTAATATAACTTGGTAAATTCAACCTCCAAACTCTGTCTTCCCAATAACTCTTGACAGGGCTGGCCTTCAGATTCATTAGGTTTACAATAAATTGTATTATGTTCTTACTTTTAAGATGTGTTTTTTCTGATATCTCATATGGATGCCTAGAATGTTAATGAGGTCTCTCTCCTCTGGACCTCTAATATCTCCCAGTACTACTCAACTTCCTTCATTGTTACATTTTCATCCTTACATCTATTGGCATGCACAACTCATCTCTTAAAGAGAGTCTTCCAGTGATCTGTCCATCAGAGTCCTATTCCCAGCCTCAACCCAGTTTCTGCTGCTTCCGCTCACTGCATTAAAGTCAGAAAAATGTCCTCAGGTTTAGAGTCAGGACATTCAAGGGGCTCTCAGCTTGTGAATCTGCCCTTGCTCAGAATTGAATTTCTGTGCTGACTTTTTTTCTAATTCCTATAATGGTTGTCTCATTTTTTTGTCTAGTTTCATGTTTGTTTATCTTAGATGTTTAATGGGGGTACCAATCATTCCATCACAAGCTGAAGAAGAAATTATAACATTTAATTTTTTATGCACAAATTATTATACTGGATAGTGACATCAGAAACATGGCAGAGTGGGAGATGTACCCAGAAAAACAATAAGCTGAACATCTAAAATTCAACAAAAAACACCTGACCTTCACACGAGCACATCCTGGCAAGGGATCTGTGAGTAAGAGCTACCACAGGTCAGAACCATGAGAGTCAAGCAGTAGACAGGGAAAAACAAAAAAACTGCCTCTCAGAGCAAGAGTTTCCTGCAGGAGGAAGGGGAGGGGAGAAGATGAGGCGGGTTTCCTGAATAGCCCTGCCTGAGAGAGCTGTGAGGTTCATGCAATGGCAGTGCCTAGGGAACAGGGCAGAGAAGTGGGACAGTAGAGAAGCAACAGCTTATTATTACCAGTTTCAATTGCAAAATACAGGGTTGAGCCACTGTCCTGATACCCCAACCCAGAGGATTCCACCCCCATATCCTCCAAGATTGAACACCATGAAACCCCAGGGGAATCTGAGCAAATGCTACTGAAACTGTTGCTAACACTGACAGAGACTGAGACTGGAGGTAGTGAGTGTGACTGAATATATATAAGAAAAAGAAAAGGCATTATTAAGACTTTATATAAAGCAGAGATCCAAGAGGCTTAGTTGCCACCTACTGGAAACCAAAAGAAAAATGCCTTTTTTTTTTTTTTTTTGGCAACAGGCTAAAGAAAGACCTTTATATAATAAATCTTTCTGGAAAAAAAAAGAAGAATACACTTCCATTAATACTTGGGTAGAGAAATAGTTCATTAAACACCATTAACATCCAGCGTGACAAAGCAGCTCAGAAAATAAAAAAAGAAAAATCTCCAGAAAATAAGCTTAAAGACATAGAAATATGTGACTTAAATGACAGAGAATTCAGGATTGTACTTCTGAAAAAAACTCAATTAGCTTTAAAATAATTCACATCAACAATTGCAGGAATTAAAAAAAAAAACTAGAACAGAAGAATGAGTTTCATTTTTTTTTATTTTTTATTTTTATTTTATTTTTTAGGAAGGAGATTGAAACCCTTAAAAGAATGAAATAGAACTTCTGGAGATGAAGAACACACTAAAAAAGATGAAGAATGAAACAGAAAACTTGAGAAATAGAGTCAATCAAATGGAGGATAAGATCAGTGATATTGAAGACAGAAATCTAGAAATAGATCAAAAGGAAGCAGAGAGAAACCCAAGAACAAAAAATAATGAAAGTGAAATACAAGATCTGGCTGACACCATAAGAAAAGGAAACATAAGAATAATGGGCATTATCAAGGCAACGAAAAGGAGCAGGTATTAGAAAGCATTTTTCAGACAAATAGTTGGTGAGAATTTCCCAAATCTAAGAAATGAACTAGAGCTTGGAATTCAAGCAGTCAACAGAATACGCAATTATCTCGACCACAAAAGGCTTTTTCCAAGACACTTTATATTAAAATTATCAAAAATTAATGACAAAGAAAAAATTCTCAGGACAGCCAAGAAAAGAAGATGGTAACCTATAAAGGAAAACCCATTAGATTATCATCAGACTTCTCAGCGCAAAACTTATAAGCAAGAAAAAAGTATAATAAAATATTCTAACTATTAAATGAAAGGAACTACCAGCCAAGAATAATGTATGCAGAAAAGCTCTCTTTAGATATGAAGGAGAAATAAAGACCTTTTCAGATATACAAAAATTGAGGGAATTCTTCATTATGAGGCTTGCATTACAGAAAATACTGCAAGGGGTCAGTTCGCCTAAAATGAAATGACAAAAAAAAACAAAAACATAACTATCAGTAAGGTGACTAGCAGGGAGATAGAAGCAGAGGACTGCAAACCTTACTAAGAACAGGGCATTATAAGCTTAACCAATAAGAAGAAATTTCCTATAGCAAAATAGTAATGAATGTTCAACATACATAGGGACAAAATGAGACAACAATGACTGAAAAGGGGAGGTTTTAAGATCCAAATTCTCAAAGGGGAGTGGAGATGAGGCACACACAGAAGAAAACCTATATATCCTTTATAGGTTCCTTTATAGGTGTTATATATATATATACACACACATACATACATACATACATATATATGCATATATGTGTATATATATATATAGGTTATATATAGAGGGGTGTGTGTGTGTGTGTGTGTATACATGCTATCCTTTACATATTTTGTAATGATGAACACACTCCAAAGATTCAGAACTAAAGTTTAGATAATTAAAATAAGAAGGACCACAGGAAAAATTGACAAACTCAACCAAAATTAAAAAAAAAAAAATGCACACAAGGGCAAGGAAGCAATAGAAACACTGAGCTACCAGAAAGCAAAAGATAAAGTGGCTGTAAGAAGACCTCATATTTCAATAATCATATTAAATGTAAATGGATTGAACTCACCAATAAAAAGGCACAGAGTTGTGGATTGGATCATAAAATAAAACCCAACCATATGCCTCCAGGAAATACATCTCAGTTCTAAAGACAAATTTAGACTCAAAGTGAAAGGGTGGAAAATGATATTTCAAGCAAATGACATTCAGAGAAAAGCAGGAGCAGTGGTACTAATATTGGATGAAATAGACTTCAAAATAAAAAAGGTAATGAAAGATACACAGGGACACTTCATAGTGATAAAGGGAATCATGCACCAAGAAGAAATAGCACTCATTAATATCTATGCTCCCAATCAGGGAGCCCCGAAATATGTAAAGCAATTACTAACAGAACTAAAGGGAGAAACAGAGCAAAAGACTATCGTAGTAGTGGATCTATATACCCCACTGTCAGATATGGACAGATCATCCAAACAGAAAATTAAGAAGGAAATAACATTCTTAAATGGCACACTAAACCCACTGGATGTAATTGATATTTACAAAGCCTTTCATCTCAAAACAGCTGCTTATATATTCTTCTCTAGTGCACATGAAACATTCTCAAGGATTGACTACATACTGAGACAACAAGGTAGCCTCAACAAATAAAAGAGGGTTGAAATCATACCAACTATATACTCTGATCATAATGCTTAAAAGCTATAGAACAGCTATAAAAAAGACAAAAAAGAAAACAATCACTTGGAGATTAAACAACATACTACTGAAGGATGACCTGGTTGGAGAAGAAATAAAAAGAGACATCAAGGGATACATAGAAATGAATGAGAATGATAGTACAACATATCAAAACTTTTGGGACATAGCAAAAGTGGTCATGTGAGGAAAGTCCATATCAATAAAGCCTATCTCAAAAACAAGAAGGAGCCCACATAAACAACCTAATACTTCATCTTAAAAAAAAAACTAGGAAAGGAAGAACTAATGAGTTTTAAGTCAGCAGAAGAAAAAAAATAATCAAAATTAGAGCATAAATAAATAAAATTGAAAACAAAACAACAAACAATAAAAAAATAAATGCAACAAAGAGGTGGTTCCTTGTGAAGGTTAATAAAATTGACAAATCCCTGGCTAGACTTACAAAAAAAAAAAAAAAGAGAGAAAGAACACAAATAAACAAATCAGATATGAAAGAGGGGAAATTACAATTACAACAGACACTGCAGAAATACAAAGAATCATGTAAGAATACTATGAAAAAGTATATAACACCAAATTTAATAACCTAGAAGAAATGTACAAGTACTTAGAATGATACAACCTTCTTAGACTGAATCAAGAAGAACTGAAAAATCTAAATAGACTGGTCAGCAAAATGGAAATTGAAACAATCATCAAAAACTTATCATAAAGTAAAAGTCCAGGACCAGATGGCTTCATCAGTGAATTCTACCAAACATTCAAAGAAGATTTAATACCTATTCTCCTCAAACTTTTTCAAAAAAAAATTGAAAAAGAGGCAACACTTTCTAACTCATTTTTTGAGGAAAATATTAACTGTTACCAAAACCTGGTAAAGATAACACACAAAAGAGAAAAATACAGACCATTATCTCTCATAAACGCAGATGCAAAAATCCTAAATAGGATACAAATGAACCAAATACAACAACGTAGTAAAAAGATTATACACCACAATTAAGTGGGCTTCATCCCAGAGGCACAGGGATGGTTCAACATACACAAATCGATCAATGTGATATACCACATTAACAAATTGAAACATAAGAATCATATGATCATATCAATAGATTCAGAAAAAGCCTTTGATAAGATGCAGTATCCATTTATGATTGAAACACAAAAAAATTGGTAGAGAAGGAAAATATCATAATAAAGGCCATTTATGACAAACCCTCAGCCAACATTATGCCTAATGGTGAAAAACTAAAAACATTTCCTCTTAATCAGGAACAAGACAAGACTGTTTTGTTATTACCACTGTTCTTCAATATAACGTTGGAGGTCCTAGCGAGTGCAGTCAGGCAAGAGAAAGATATAAGTCATCCAATTAGGAAATGAAGAAGTCAGACTGTTACTATTTGCAGATGACGTGATTCTCTATACAGAAAACCCTAGACTCCACAAGAACACTACTAGAAATAATAAGCAAATACAGTAAAGTCTCTGAATGCAAAAATCAATGTTCAAAAATCCATAGCATTCCTAAAGTCTAATAATGAAGTGTCAGAAAAAGAAATGGAAAAATAATTCTTTTTGCAATTGCAAAAAAAAAAAAAAAGAATAAAACAGCTAGGAATCAATTTAATGAAACATATGAAAGACATATATAATGAAAACTATAAAACTCTACTAAAAGAAATTGAAGAAGATCTGTATAATAAATCCTAATCAAAATCCCACTGGCATTTTTTAAAGAAACAGAGCAAAAAATCATCAGATTTGCATGGAAGCACAAAAGATCCCAAATCGTCAAAGCCATCTTGATAATAAAGAACAAGGCTTTGACATCATTCTGCCTGACTTCGAATTATACTACAAAGCAACAGTAATCAAAATGGCATGGTATTGACAGAAAAACAGACACATAGACCAGTGGAACAGAATCGATAGTCAAGAAGTAAACTCATGTTTATGTGGGCAAATAATTTTTGATAAAAGTGTCAAAAACTTACAGTGGAGAAAGAAGAGCCTCTTTATAAGTGGTACTGGGGAAACTGGAATGCTACCTGCAAAGGAATGAAACTAGACTGTGTTCTATCACCACACACCAAAATTAACTCAAAATGGATTCAGGTCCTGAATATAAGACCTGAAACAATAAATCACATAGAAGAAAACATAAGAACTAAATTGATGCACATGGGACTTGAAAAGGATTTTATGAATTTGGCCTCGAAGGCAAGGGGAGTAAAAGCAAAAATAAATGAATGGAACTACATCAAACTAAAAAGCTTCTGCACAGCAAAAAAAGAATAAAAATAAAAAAAAATAAAACAACAAGGTAAAGAGACAGCCATCCGAATGGGAAAAATATTTCCAAGCAACGCCTCCGATAAAGGCCTAATATCCAAAATATACAAAGAGGTCATACAACTCAGTAACAACAACGACGACAAAAAACAATCCACTTTAAAAATGGACAAAGGACCTGAACAGACACTTCTCACAAGACAACAATAAACTGCCAACAAACATGAAAAGATGCTCAACATCACTAGCTATTAGGAAAATACAAATCGAGACCACAATAAAATACCATCTCACACCTATTAGAATAGCTACAATCAACAGGACATATAATAAGTGTTGGAGGAGACACAGAGAGAAAGGAACCCTCATACACTGCTGGTGGGATCACAAACTGGTACAGCCACTATGGAAAACAATATGGAAGTTCCTTAAAAAAACTAAGAATTGATCCACCATATGATTCAGGAATCCCTCTACTGGGTATTTACCCCAAAGACTTGAAAACTCATATCTGAACATATATTTGCACAACGATGTTCATAAAAGCATTATTCACGATGGCCAAGACATGGAAGCAACCAAATTTTACTATGATAGTTGATTGGTTAAAGAAGCCGTGGTACATATATATACAATGGAATATTACTCAGCCATAAAAAGAGATGAAATACTGCCACTTGCAACAACAGGCTAGACCTTAAGATAATCATGCCAAGCAAAATGAGTCAGAGAGAAAAAGTTGAAAACCACATGATATCACTTATATGAGGGATATAAACCTAAAAGCAGCAAACAAACAGAGACTCATGGGCATGGACAATAGACTAGTGGTTACCAAAGGGTAAGGGAAGAAAGAAATGGAGAGGTAGATGGGCTAAAAGGGATCAAATATGTGGTGACAGAAAGAAATCTAACTATGGGCAGTGAACACACAATGCAATATATATGCTTTACAGTTGAATTATAAACCTGAAACTTACTGGATTTCATTAACTAATGTCACCATAATAATAATAATAATAAAAATTATTGCATCTGCATTAGTCAAGGTTCTTGAGAAGCAGAACCAATAGTAAAGGTGATTGCGGGGCAGGAGGACACAATTGGCTCATATGAGTGGGGAAGCTGACAAGTCCTAAATATGTAGGACTATTCTGAAGGCTGGAAATTCAGGTAAGAGTTGATGTTACATTCTTTAGTCAGAAATCTGAAAAGTGGGGTTGGCAGACTGGAAACTCAGGCAAGATTTTCATATTGTAGCCTTGAGGCCAAATACCTTTTCTTTAGGGAACCTTAATCTTTTCTTTTATGCCTTTTAGTTGATTGAATGAGGCCCACCCACCCATACAATGAAGATAATCTGCATCATTCACGGTCTACTGATTTAAATGTTAATACTTTCAAAGTAACATCTAGACCAATGTTTAACCAAACAATTGGACACTTTAGCCTATCCAAGTTGACATATAAATTAACCTTCACAATATCCCCAGTTCTTATTTGGTCCTCAATATGTGATCTTCCATTGCCTGAAATTTATTTTATTAATACCCAATTCCCATAATTTTAATTTTATTTCCTCAATATTTTAAAGAATATTATTTATATATCTTCATCTAAGACATTGATTATTTTCTCTGGATTCAATATAATAATCTTAAGTATTAGGTTGCATAATTGAGAAAACTTTAATCTAGTTTACCATTTGTTTGATGATTCAAAACATTTTATATTATCACTATACATATATGAGAGTGTCAATATTCTCCCTTGATGGAAAACTCTCAGTATTTTTAAAAAATATTTTTACTCGATGAGGGAAATTATAAAATGTTGATATTTGCATTTGCATTTGTGTAGATATAAGTGCAAATGAGTTTGAGAAAATTTTAAATGATTTTATTACCAATTTATAATTCTTATTTTGCATATTGAATTCAGCAGTTTCTCAGATCTTTGAAGAATTTTTGTGCTTTTCTGTTTTTAAGCAATATTTCCTATATAGCATTTTATGGTAGATGAGTATTTTTTTATTAATTAAAGGATTCTTATTTTTAAAAGATTCCCAGTATTCACTTTGCCATTTTTTTCAGTTTTTATATTAATTAAAATATTGTTTGGAAGCATTCCTTTAATATTTTCCCTACAATAGGTCAAAAAACATGTAAAAGAATGCCTATGTCAAAACTGGAGAATAACTCTCTAAATTTTTGTGGAGTACCTCATTGGACACATCCTCTATCTTTAGATATGTGGTTTTCTCATAGACGTTATTATGGAAATAATAAATAATTGCAGTTGGATTCTTAACTCAAGAGAAATTGTGAGAGCTCTAGAGTTTTTATTTTATTTTTATTTACTTTTGTAATTTACTTCTAGTTCAAAGTCATTGTACTTAAATAGTCAATATAGTTTCACCTTTGTATGTTTCATGAATAATGAAAGAACTGGTGTAATAGCAAGAACGATATTGGACAAAGAGTAGAATTCACCTGTAAGAATTCTTTCTTTTATTTGTTTTTGTTTAAAAATTTTAAACCTGCTTAGGAGATTATTGTTGAATATCTCAGTGTAATTCAGTATACAGTGTCTGTAAGGAGATGTAGAGAGAAATTCTTTTTCATAAAAGAAATAATTAAAGCCTGAGAGAAGGGAGAAATAGAGGCCCATGAATTTCTCAAATAAGAGGGAATGTATCCTGCTGTCTAGCTAATACCGAAGAGGATAAAAAGACCTAAAAAATGTATGCTGTGAGTTTTCTGGCTTTCACTAAACATCCTCTTGTCTCAAGCAAAGAATCTATGGGTTTGAATGAAATTAGAACTGAGAAAAGTTTATATCTCATGGTTGTCCAGTTGATGGATGCCTGAGGACCAGAAAAGTCTTCCCAATTTATTGAGAGTAGTTAAGTTCCAAGAATATCATACTCCAAAAGCTAGGAGCCCAATAGGAGTTTGAGGTTAATATTTCCTTTACCACGCAGATGAAGGACAACAATCACAGCTAGTTAATTGACTAAAAATAAATTAGTATTTCTTGAAAATTTGAAACTATGCACTGAAATTTATAACCATTATTTTTTAATAATTTAATAGTCTGTTCTTTCATATCCTTTTGGATTTTATTACCTGATATGTTAAAGATTTGAACTAATGTACTAAATTCTACCACTTCAATGGTATTTCTTTTTGTCTCTTCAGTAACTTTGGTTTTTATTTTGCTTTGTCTTTTGTTATTTATTATCTTACATGTCAAACAAAAGACTGTGGCTACAATGTCTTCATTGTGGATTTTACATTTTACTACATTTACTAATATAAAATAACACTTCTTTAATGTCTTAAACTCTATTTGGTTTGTTCTTGCCTGCCTTATATCTGTTTCTTAACATCCAATATGTCTGCACAATTGTTTTTCTAAAGTAATCATTTTATTTAAGTTATTATTTGAACAACATAAATTAAATGTTTTTCATACAAAGGTTTATTCATCTTGGAAGATTTTACTCATTTTAATTGATCATATTAACAGATAAATTTGAGTTTTATTCTCTATTTTAGGAATCTCTAATTTACAACCTGTGGACCAAATGTGGCCCAGCACCTATTTTTATATGAGCTAGAATGTCTTTACATTTTTAAATTGTTAGGAAAAAAATGAAAACTATGTATGTGAGGGTGACCATATGTGGCACACAAAGCTTAAAATATGTGCCATCTGGTACTTTACAAAAAAAGTTTGCTGAACACTGTTTAGTTTTATTTCAAAACATACTTTTAGCAGATGCTGTCATGGCCCCAGTCACGTTCTCTCTGTACTTATCCAATTGCTGGCACATGTGACTCTGACATAGAGAGTTGGGAGATTCTGTTCTCTATGTCCAGTGGCTATTGTTGTAAGTGCCAAGGAATTAGTGCCCTCTGGCAGCAGTCCTCACTAGTGGATAAATATCCACCCACTCGCTCACCAGGCAGAAGAGATCAGAGGCATGCATTCTATACTAGCTTGCAGAGTCCTCAACATGAGCAAGTGTCAGCTGACCACAGCAATAACATGCTTGATACTATGTACTTTGTACCTTCCTTTTGTTCTCTGTTTCACTTCCTCACTTTCTCTCAGTGTTTCCTGTTGTTACCTTCCAAATAGACTATACTCAATTCATGTGTCATTGCCTAAAATAGTCTTTAGAGTGCTATCTTCTATTTTTTTCTGCTTTCTTGAATTTTACCCAGTTCCTTAATTTCATACATAATGCATTCCTGAAAATATGTACAAGTTATATATAATTTGAAAAAGACAGACAAATTTTATAAGTTCTCAGAGAGACAAATACATCATTTAAAATTTCTCCTGACATTAGCCTTTAGTCGCAAATTTCGAAAGTGCGTTTAAATATTTTATCACTAATTTTTAAACATATTTTTTTCACAATTCCTCAGTTGACTATTTATGAACTGACTGACGGTAAAGACCCACTTATTTTTTCTAGTTTTTATCTTTGAGTTTTATTATATTCATTATATTTGTACTGCTTATGACCGATAGCTTCATTTTTTTTAATTTTTAAAAGATTATTATTAAAATATAGCTAACATGCAATATTGTATTAATTTCAGGTGTACACCATAGTTATCCAACATTTATATACCTAAAGATATATCACAGTGGTAAGTCTAGTAACCATCTGACACCATACAACGCTATCACAGTATTATTGACTATATTCCCTATGCTGTACACCACATCCCCATGATTTATTTGTTTTATACCTGGAAATTTAAACTTCTTATTCTCCTTCACCTTTTAACATTTTTCTCTTTCAACGTTTTTTAATAAAAATAATCAGGTCTAAATGAATTAGGATCTAGTAACTGGAAAAACACAATTCTTCATATAAAGACAGTAATATTGCTGCTACAATGTGCATTTGGTAAACAGGCAATTTTCACCTTGAAATATTTTAATATCTTTATTCATCAGATGAAGAATGAAAACCATAATTGACTTGAAAGAGATATTTCAGAGTAAACAATGCATTAGTTTTTTAAATAATGCTATACATAAAGTTAAGTGTGTATGTGTGTGTGTGTGTGTGTTTTAAATCGAGAACCTCCCGCTAGCTTTTTTCTATTTCCTGCAGATATACCTATAGTTTAGGGTTACAGTAGCTTTTTTTAAATTCTGGTGATTGTTCTTGCTCTGCTTGCTCTTGAAGAAGAAATTTGTTTACCTAGAGTTTATTTAGGGCATTGGTTCTCAACCATGACTGTACAATGGAATCTAGGGTTATTTAGGGTTATTTATACACAACACTGAGGACTGGGTCTTACCTCCATAGATTCTGATTTAATTGGATTACAATGTGGCCTGGGCACTGGGAATTTGGAAAGCTTCCCAGGTGATTTTAATGTGCAGCTAACGATGAAAAAACCACAGATAGAATCAGGTGATTTCTAATAAACTATGATATGTTCATGTTTAAACCCTTTATATTATGAGAAAGAAAAAAAATAAGGTATATAAATTCATAGAGTAGTCCCAATAGGGGGCTCTGTTTCTCTTCTAAAGGGTTCTTTCTCTTTATTTGAAAGGAGGAAGTTGCATGTTCCCAGATCTTTTAAGTGTGGCCAGGCGCTCTTCTAATTGTCATTGTCTTCTGGGAGAATGCGCCTGCACCACTAGCTCAGTGCAGCCACCAGGAGCACAAGGAAATCATCAGCTTTCTATTGCCACTGCTGTACCATAGAGTTGATGCCAAGTCTTGACTGATTTCAAATGTTTTTTTTTTCTTTATAAATCTCCCATCTTCAACTCTAACATCAACCCTCCCTCTTACCACCTCCTTATTATCAAGCATCTCTTTTAGACTGCAGAGTATAGTGATTTCTCCAGGCTCACGATCACTTAATTCTTATCATTTAAGGCATAAAGGGTTCCAGAACTTCCCTTTTGAAAAAGCTTAAGGCAACCATTTCATTAGAAGGACACTAGAGTCCCATTTTTTTGTGTGCCCTCTTGTACGCAGCAAGATGTTGTTATCAAGTTTAAAGTTTTATCTGGGGTAGCTTTAGAGAAGCTGGCAGAGACTGTCATCATGGCTTTAGGGAAAGTAGCAGATCTTTCTTCATTTTGATCTAATTGCATTTTCTAGTCAATATTTTGAACTATCTGGTACATAGCTGCCAAGAAGTTTCTCTCTTGTTCACTTCAGTGGTGATCTAGGAGGCAATAAATAGCCATGGCTGCTCTCCTACATTCTAATAAAAACATGATTAGTGACTTTTGATTAATCAGTTTGGGTGGTCATAGAACTTTAGTGGGATATGGTACTTTGCTAATGAAACTAATAGTCATGGCATCCTCCCCAAGAGGATGGTCTGTTCTTAGAGAAGCTGCCAAAGGTGGCAGCCTTGCCAGACTACATACGTTCAAAGTGTTAGAGATGGAATTCCACTCTCATCCCCTGCCATCTGTGTGGTCCAAATTATTTCATGTTGCTGACGCTGCCCTTTTTTTTTTTTTTTTAAACATCAATGGGCATTGGTATATGGAGAATCAAGAGGAGCCAATCAGAAACATCTCCAGAACATTTACAGAGAGGCAGACCCTTAATCCTAGTCTCTCTAGTGATGAAGCTTAGAAATGTGAGTCACAGGAGTTATGAGTGGCCTTACTGAACACTGTGTGGATGAATCCAGTTGATACCTGATGTCGAACAGAGAGAGAAAGGATGAGCTCAGATAATGTCCTGGGGATGTTTGAGTCTCAGAGGCCCAGCTCCCAGTTATATTCTGATTTCCATCTCTTGTGTAGCATCAATTTCCATTTGTATAAAATAGTTTTGAGTTTGGTTTCTGTCACTTCCAAATCAAAGAGTCCTGAATAATAGTAACACTCGAGTTGTAATTAGATCTGTGTTTGAGACTTGTCTCTGGCCCTGGGAATTTATATATAGGCATTTCTGTGAAATTACAATAATAATACCAGCACATCAGAGAAAAGATGAGAAAATCTCTGCCTTGGTGTCTGGTATATAATCACAGAACAGAATAGCATTCAGAAATTAATTACCTTCCTTCCCGCCTTTACCTCCCCACTCTTCTCAACCCACTAGCTATAAGAGCAGCAAAAGGAGATCCCAGAGACACCAAGCAAAGTGCCTAACATCTGCTGTGTATGTTCTAGTTTGGGATCCAATACAGATTCACCTGAACCAAGTGTTCCTTATGTCGTAAAAGAAAAACACAAAAACAAATCTTTTGATAATTTTCCTTGCCTGAAAATCCATTCATTCCCACTTCTTAAATAACTATATACCTTTACTTAATACCTGTGATAATGTGCAAATCTACAAGTGATTAAACTATTCTTCATGACTCAGCCTTCTCCTCATAACTTGCTGTTCAGGACTAGTAAATCCTGGGAGAGTTTTGAAACAGAAGTCAGTGTAACAGAAAAATAA
Source organism: Rousettus aegyptiacus (assembly GCF_014176215.1). NCBI lineage: Eukaryota > Metazoa > Chordata > Mammalia > Chiroptera > Pteropodidae > Rousettus > Rousettus aegyptiacus. Next base: position 6,073,117 of record NW_023416309.1, read on the forward strand.
AAGAACATTTCATGTTATTCAATTTCAATAATCTCTGTAAACATCTTGAAGAAGCCAAAGACCTTCTATTGATCAGTTTAGTATGTTATTCTACTCCAGAGGAAAATGGTAATAAAACGATTGTTGTTATGTATACATCATAATATACTATGTGTGACAAGTCCTTCTACATTCAAAATGTTCCACATTATAAATAAAAATCCTCCTGTTCTCTTCTTAAAATTGCTCCTTGCTAAAAAATTATATCTGTGCAATTTTATATTTTAAATTCTTATTTTCTCATTTGTGCTTTTGCCTTCACCTTCTACTTTGGTGAGGGTGATATATTTATATCTTCACTTCGAGTTCAGAGATAGCAGAGAGAATTGGATAAGCATACCAGGGACCTGACAAAGCCATGGAATGCCTCGCTTGGTTCCTGTAAATTGCCGCCTATACAGAAATGCACTTGTTCTTGAGAAAGCATCTTCTTATTTTCTACTTTTGAATACCTCAGTGTCTTTATGCCACTCTACTGCCAAATTTAAGATAAAAAATAGAAACTAAGCCAATGAAAACAACAGAAAGGCTTTGGTGCCTCAAAAAAACATGTGTACCTGTCGAAATATGGGGCATAATTTCTTTGAATATAAACACCTGGTATGTAAACTATACTTTTTGCCCACTAAACTTTAGAAAAAAATATGGGTCCTGAGGTCAGTGGATAGCTTTGTTCAAGTCCAATTTCTGTTAACTAATTATATTTCTCCAGTGAAAAGTAATTTATCCCTTCAGTATTATGTCTTCACCAAAAACAGAAATAATAATAACATATAATGAATAGTTGGTTTAACGTAGAAATGAGATAACACATGTGAAATAAAATCCAAAGCATTTTTACAAAAACCATATTTTAGAGTTAAACCAACTCAAGAAAAGTCTCAGAGGAATCATTTATATTGTTTTTTGGAAAAGTGCTCCAAACAAGACAAGCATTAAATTGCTTCTTTTTGTGGGGACAAGTGGGAAGTTAAATCACATAATTAGCCATTTATGTTTTTTTCACCGAAGTCTCATTTTCCTCTGACATTTGAATGACCTAAGAACACTGCTAAATTGCTAATGAAAGAGAGATATTGCGGTTACTGCAGTAAAAACACCTGTTCATCTCTCTGCATTTTGAGGCTGTGACAGAGCTGTTACTTGTAGTGATCCCAGAATCAAGAAGCAATGTCCCATATATCAATCAAATATAATTCTTACTCTCACAGGAGTTAACCAAGGGAGCTCCTGAGACTCATTAGTAACCGTTTTCAAATCGATTATGTGAAGGCTTGACAGTCTGCAACATGGGACGTTAAAAAGCCAGAATGATGCTTGCTATTTGTCTGTTCTATACCCTGCAATGGCTCCCAGATAGGACCCTATTCTTCCAAATGCTATCCAAAGACTTTCCATCTAACTTCATTCTTTCTCATACCACTGTTCCCATACCCCTTCATTCTAGGCTCGCCTCTCCAAATTTCTATGCATGTCAGAGCCTTGGTGGTGTGTGTAAAGGAAGACTGTTTTTTTGTTGTTGTTGTTACACCAGCCCGTATTTCAATATCTCTAACGTTGGCCTTTTGCCATAGGGAGGTAATAAGTGCTGATGAAGCAGGCTGTAAGAACTGTATATTCTATTTCAATGTGAAAAGAATAATCTCCTGAGACAGCTGAGATTAGATGGACAAACTTTTTGCTTTTCATCTGCTATGCAGCTGTCAGGAAGGTCATTTGGGCTGCTCTAGCTTTTGGTAGAAAGTAACTCTACCTTACATGCCACCAAGCAGTTGTCATTGCATTCATGAGCCTTTTTTATGTCATAATTTTAATTATCTTCATGCTGCAAAATCCAGGGATTTAGCTGTTTAACCACTTCATACCAAAGCAGTCATTCAACCTAGGCAGTCATTGATAAAACAGGCTGAGAAAGTTGCAGAATATAATTCAGAAAAACATAAATTTGGGGTTAATATTTTAAAGCATGGCATAAAATAATAGCAACTCAAAAAAGCAGAGAATACAAGTATAACAATAGCAATTTAAATATATCTATTTCTAATTGTAATATGCTTATTCATATTATCACTAGAGAGATAATAAAATATATTGAATCCATAAAATAAGAAATTAATAAAAATTAAGAAAGTTGTGAAGTTATATATATATAATTTTTAAATATAGTAGAAAGATTGAGATATGAAAAAAATCCCACAGAAAGTAGAACAAAATCACAAAATATGTCACACAACTAACAGGAGTTTCACAAAAAGAAGGAAAATAGTAGGGGATTAAATCAATAATAACACCGGACAATTTCTCAATAAGAAATTTAAGACTGTTGTGAAAACTCACAAATTTCCAGTTCAATATATGTAAAAAAAAAAAAAAAAAAAAAAAAGGCACCCAAAGGCATATTATAATGATATTTCAGCACCTGGACTATAAAGAGAAGTCCTCAAAAAGTCCCAGAGAGGGGGATAAAAGATAACAGACTTCTCGGAAGACTTCAAGGCTATATATATTTCCTGGAATACTGAAGGTGAGAAGATTATGGTGTACGTGTCACATCTTCAAAATTCTAGGCGAAAATAATTTCCAACCTAGAATTAGAATTTTTAAAAAGCTAATGATGAAAATATAAATACGTCCTTCCTCGAAACATCACCAGAGGCTCTGTTCTTGCCAAAGAAAGGAAAAAACAAAGAAAATAAAAACAATGGGATTGGCTGATCTAGGCTGGGCTTATGATTTGACTCTGCTTCAAGCTATGGGTTGGGGGTTATTCTGAAGTTCAGGGTGGAGGGAGAGCAGGTTTGAGGGAAAAACCAGGGGAAAGTCTTCATAGCGCAAGAGGAAAGACCCCATTAAGAAACAAATTTAAATCCTCTGTTCAAGTCGGGTGCATTAAGATCCTGTTATCAGTAGGGTCAATTTTATCCCCTGCCTATGGGACATTTTACAAAATCTGCAGATTTTTTGGTCGCCGCAACTTGGAGGGAGGCACTAGAGATATTGGCATCTATCTAATGGGTAGGGTCTATAGATACTGCTAAACATCCTCCCTCCACAGCAAAATATTGTCTAGCCCACAATCAGATTTAGTGCTGATGCCGTGGAACACAGCATTAACCTAATCAAATTCCCTGGAGGAGCCCATTGTCAAGGGATTAAGGAAATGCCCACCAGGAGCTTAAGGCAAGGGCGTAGATGTACAATACTGCCACAGGGAGTGAAGAATAGAAATGGATAATTTGATCTAATTTATCGATGTATAATAAAAAATTATTTCAAAGAATGTAAACAAATCTTTCATGGGGAATAGGAATAGTTTTTATTTTCTAGAAAGAAAACTAGCGATTTTTACTGCATTTCATAGATTCTAAGATGCATATTTCTTTTTCACATTCTAACACCTCTGAAGTAATAATGGGTCTTATGATCAGTGTTGTAAGGAAGTACTGTACTATATTTTAATTGGTGTTTTTTTTCCAGTGAATATGAAATAATGACATCTCTTACTATTAATGAAACACATTAAATACTTATTGCATACTTATAGGCAGTAAATTCAGAAGAGCTCTTGGAGGTATAAATAATTACATTTTACAGATATAAGTGAGGATTAGAACTCCCCACCCTTTATCTCTACATCTCTACATGTAAACAAGAGTCTACTTTTTTCACAGTGCTTCTAAGAGGCAAAGCAATGATACAAATATTAATCTGTCAGACTCTAGAGCTACATTTGATAGCAGTTAGGGACAGCTCAGTACAGTGGTAAAAAATACTGGCTTCAGCAGCTAAGGTTAAATGAAATAGAGAGTGAAAACATGTAAGATGCTATTTGACATATAATTGTGGTGGCTGAAAAATGACTGCTAGAAATTTATTACTTGCAGGAAATTACTGCTTGGCTATCGCCCATGGGAACATGGCTATTGCCATGGGAACATAGGCTATCACCCATCGGAACATAACATTCTGACAATAAGCTTTCTGCCTCTGTACCCTTGCTTGCACACCCAACCTGTGGGTCGACAGGTAATGAATAGAAGAAAAATAGACCTTTGTGTTTAGACGAAATGAAGAATAGGATTTTGGGCTTAAAAACCTCGTACCTCTATATTTCGGGGCTGCTTAATTTGGGGTCTGCTGTTGGGAGCCATTTTGAGTCAGTACTAAACTCCCAGAAAATCAAGATGTTCTGCAAAGTCGATACACTGTTTAATCTGCTAAGGCAGAAAAAAGTACACTTAGAGTTCTAGGAAAGTATCTGATGTTCTTTAGCTTCTGATGTCCATTAGCCCTGAGGAAGAGAATGTTAAGAAAACCCGCAAGCTTCCTGGGACAATATCAGCTATTGTTTGCATACTTGTAAGTGTTGCTTCTCACGGGCTTGATAGGTTATAAATATGCTGTGCTAAATAAACTCGGGGTTGCAGCAGTGACTGTATGCCCTCCCAAAGCGCTTTCCTGTCTTCTTTTTTTTTCCTGTCTTCTTTTTTTTCCTTAGGCTTCGCCCCCCTCTTTCCGGTGCTGTTTGACTTTAGCCGGCGGGCTAGGGCAGCCTGCGTACCCCTGGCAGACTCAGCTGGCTGAATAAAGAGTGTGTTTCCTATAACTCACTGAGTTCTGGTCCATATGTCTTTTGGGGGCTGGCGGCTATAGCATAATAAACACATACTAAATACACATACTAAATAGTTATTGTCAACATTATATGCTTGGTCTGTGATAATCGCTTTATACACATTATTCCATTTAAAGCTTCCTATACTGTATTAGATGAATCATATGATTTTTTTCAGGAATGGCACCAATACAGCAAGAGATTAATAACATAAATTCACACAACTCAAAATGGTGCATGTGTCTGTGATGTGGAGGTAGAATTGAAACTCACATCTGTGATCTTTGTGGCTATGCACTCTTTGCAACTCTGTTTCTTCATGGTATCATGTTGTTTCTTGAGCTCTCGGCAAGCATAACCAATGCTATTATACCTGTACAAATAATGAAACTGCAGAACATTTGCATTAATGGCTTTATGAATAGATTCCCACACTCACTATGGAGAAGATAAGAAGGTTAGGAAGAGGTAGAGGACTATATATAGAGATAAAACAATCAACAGTGTTCGTTCTATATGCTATAATTCATGAGATATTAGTGAAAATAACTAATTTTCACTAATTTTTAAAATATCACCCGGAGTGTCCTAATGGAACACAAGATTAAATCCACTACTCTGGCTGATTCCTGAGCACCTTTCCAGGCCACTCAGTGCACATGGGTTTAGTTTTCCTTCTCTTTTTGTTTCTTTCCACCAGATTTTCCCCACCCCCTTCACTTATTTTCTTTTCCCTGCTTATTTGACTGACTTACCAACATGATGCCTGAGAGTTCGATAGGACAGGAGTCCAAAGAGGGATCCCAAACCTCAGACTCCAGTGACCAGGTTCTTATCTTATGCCACAAGAAATAATTCAAGAACATAAATAATAGCAAGCAGGAAAAAAGAGTAGGTTTTATTAAAGCTAAAGTACACACTTAAGAGAGGAGTGCTGGCTGCTCAGAGAGTCTGCCCTGAGCTGTCTAAATCATTGGCTTTTGTTTTCTTTGGGGTGTAGGGTGTCCCAAGGCTGTCCAGCCTGCCTCTCAGTCTTTGCTTGTTTTCCCATGCCACCTGGAGGAGAGGAGGTGGCCCAAGGCCATTTATCTTGTCTCCTGGCCTTTGCTTGTTTCTCATGCTGGGATCTCACACTTGGAATCAAAACAGGGAGAGGGCTGAGTAAGGGAGAAGGGAGAAATTCCAGAGCCACATACTGGATGGGAGAGGAACTTCCCTAGGCTAACTAACTATCCTGCCTCAAACCCAAATCTTAAAGTTGTAAGTTCATTTATATGATGTGTGACAATATCAACCTGTGTGTGCTGATAAAATCAGGTAACTTTTAAAAATCAATATTTTTCTCATATGAAGACACAATACTGAGATCCCGCTAGTTTCCAGAGCTGAATTCAGTCCCAGAACAAACATAGTTATCTGTCAAATAGAATGAGATAGACATGGCTCTCATTCGGCTGTTTTCTGAGTCTTCTGATGAAAGAATTTCTTTGGGAAAAAAAAGACAATTATTTGATAAAATAGCTACTTCTTGTTTTAAAATACAAATCTTTCTTGTATTATTAAAAACAAATTACTTTGATTATACTATACTGTTTATAAACTGTGATTATAAAAACCACAAGCCCACATACAAGGTATTTCTCAAATTCTCTTATTAAGGAACCATGGGACAAATACTATTTTATATTCCCATGGTGGCAGTCTGAGTTGACAGTCTAGGTTAATGCAGCTTTCAGCGTCCGACTCTGAAGATTAGCAAATCATAGGGAAGCTGCAATTGGTGGATAAAATATTGCTATCTGATGTACTCAATTTGATACCTGGTAGACATATTTCTTTTCTATGCCATTGCTTATAAAGTTTTTGTATAGAAAACTAATAACTCACTTTGGTATTTATTTTTGCTTGACTTCACCAAAATTACTGCATCCAGTCATCATCTACTTCATTTATTTCTTTATAGCCAAGAATGAATAACACTAAACTAATCAACTAATCATTTTTTGCAGTTCTTTAACCATAATTGGGACTTAGACTGTCAGTACCTGCTAGGTGTTAAGTAGAGATACTCCTGCATTGTTTCTATGCCACTGGGGATTATCTAGGAAGGAGGAAGTTACATTCATTAAATACCTGAATTACTTGGAAGGAGAATAGAATTCTGTCTGGTTATATCCCCATGAGATGTTCACATTTTTATTCTCTAAATCTCTTTCCAGTGGTTTTTTGAGAGAATCAGGAAAAAATCTATTATGTCAATTCTTTCTCCTGGTTATGTAATCAGACAGAGCATCAGGTGATTCTCACATTCATTCATTCATTTAACAAATATTTTTAAGTGCCTAGTATGTGTCAAGCACTATCACAGGCCCTAGGGATGAGAAATTTAAAAAAAAAAAAAACCAATAACTTGTCTCTGGTATTAAGCTGATAAAGAGAGGTCAAGTGGTACTAAGTACTAAGAAAGAAAATGAAGAGGGTAAGACAGAGAGGGAGGAAGAAAGTGTTGTTATATATACATAGTATTTAGGGAATTCCTCTCTGGTACAGTGACATTTGAGCAGTACTTGAAAAAAATAAAAATAAAAAAGAAAGAAATCCATCAAGCTGATATCAGGAGGAAAGTTTTCAAAACCAGTGGTAACACAAAGGGAAAAGGCCCAGAGGCAGCAGAGCCCTTGGTATGTTTGGAGAACAACAAGAAAGCTGGTGAGGCTAGAACAGAATGATGAAGAACCAGAGTTGCAGAAGAGAAGGTCAGATGGCCAACAAGGGATGGGTTATTAGGAGCCTTAAGTCATGGTAAGGACTTTGCAGTTTATTCTGAAATCGATTAAAGGTTATTGCATGACTTCATTCTCATTTTCAATAGATCGGTCTGGCTTCTATAATGAGAATGAGATTTGCAAGCAAACTTCAGAACAGAGAAACCAACTCAGGGGATTCTTCCATGGTTCAGGTGAGAGATGAAGATGGCTCGGCTTAGAGAAGTGTGATGGAGGTGGTCAGACTCAGAACTTATTTTGAAGATTGAACTGAGAAATTCGCTGCTGCATCGGGTATGATCTGAGAAAAGAGAAAGAGATCAAGAAGACTTAGTTTTGTTCTATAGATCATTGTCTTGAGCTCTGTTATGAAACTGCTCAGGTCTGGGTGAGAGAGAGAACAGAATTCAAGTTCTTCTACAAGCTGAGTGGCTGCAAATAGTTTTTTTTAGTGTTATAAGCCTCAGTTTTTTCATATTAGCATATCTTCAAGGTTTAAATTATGTAATAGCCATAACTGTAATAAACTCTACATTTACATCTCAACTTTCACAGCAATGCTATGAGAGAAGTGCTGCCATCATAATCGTATGACAAGAAAACTGAAATATGAAGAGATCACAGAATTTGCTCAAGGTCACAGAGCTACAACTTGAAATAGGGTCTGTTTGATGCTAGATCTCAAGTCCCCAAACACTACATTAACAACCACAAAAATAATAGTGATCTTAACAATACAAATAGTTAACACGATACAAAATGACATGCGTTTTATATAATACCTCACATATATTATTTTAATTCTTACAACCTACCAGGTCTATGTATTGTCTTACTTTTATAAATGAGGAAGTACAGGCTCAGAGAAGTTAAATTGCTTGTTCGTACCACATAGGCGATCAACTAGCACAGGAAGCCTGGCTTAAAACTTGGCTCAACACAACACAAAGCTATCTGCTCCACTAATGCTAAGATGCCTCTCTAAGGACACTCTCTACACTGTATTCCTTCTGCAGATATGGGAAAGGGCACGTGGGGATAGGGAAAGGCTGAATGTATCAATTCTTATGAGAACCTCTAAAACTTAGAGGAATAGTAGGTACCTAACCACCTAAGATGCTATAAGCAGGAGTGGCCACTTTAGCTCTGTGGCATATTTATCTGAGGTTGATATTGCAAGATGTCTGTCTGATTTTTTTTTCTCTAAAGACAGAATTTATTGCATTTTTTTTCATTGCTTTTATTTTTCAGAGATGATAAAGGCATGTTTTTGCAATTCGTAAGTATGCTTCTTTTACCAGCAAACCAACTGTGTCATAGAGAGAGAGAGATAAAAAAGTACAAGTGAAAATCTGGCTATTGTTGAATCTTTGGAGAAATGAAAGCAAAATTAATACTAATAATAAAAAGAAAGGAAAGAAATACCAACTATTTCAAAAGTAAAATTTGACTGTATTTGAGGGATAGTGCAGACATTTATTGAGTACCCATGGAAGACACATCTATTTTGACACATGGCTAAGCATTCACATATGCTAATTTAATTCACACAACCACCACCAGCAAAAGAGAGCTCTTGTCATTTCCATTTCAGAGATGAGTAAACAGAGTCTCAGAGAACAGAATATGTATAACACAAATATATATACTATACATGAGAAGCTGGTGGGATATGTACCCATATCTACACGACTCCTAATCATGGCTTCTACATATTGCATTCTTTCCTCTTTACATCATGACCCTCCACTAACTTCTCTGTGAAATAAGAGGATGTATTTTCTGAAAGAATTCAATATAAATAACATGTTTAAAGTATCTAGTATAAAGCCTGGCATATTTAAGAAGTTTTTAAAAAAATTTTATTCTTTACTGAAATACACACAAACACATACACACATATACATATATACATATGTATACGTATATACATATGTGTGTATATATTTTTTTTAACAAAGGTCTTATTTGGTGATTGTCCCACTCAGGGTTGTATTAGAGAAATGAGAGAAACAGAACTAGTAAGATGGAGATATTTATAATATTATATAAATTATACAAAAATATTATAAGATTTAAAATGATAATATAATGCATGTATGTATTACAGGTGTCATTCATTTATATAGGTGCTATATATAACATGCACACATATATATGATATATGGAGTATATCTTCAGTCCACAGGCAAAATTTCTTCTTTCACAGAGTATCTCACTTGTCACCTTCACATCTTTTAATTAGATAAGATCCACCAAAACTATTGAGGATAATCTTCACTTAAAGTCAACTGATTGCATGTGTTAACCATATTTATAATATATCTTCGTAGCAACACCTAGATTAGTGTTTGATTAAATAACTGGGTACTATTGCCTAGCCAAGTTGACGTGTGAGACTGTCTACCACAATATTTATTTGCTACACACTGCAGCAGCAGGAAACTTGCCTGAATTGTTTTATCATATTGGATAATCAAAGATCTAGCCTGTTAGTATTAGCTTTAAATTATCTTCAGTGGGGACAGGGAACTGATGGGGAAATAGTACTGTTTTTCCTGTGTCTGCATATTTTCCCTAAATGTAACTATTGTAGCATTTGTTCTTGTTTATTGAATTATTTACAAAATGTCTGGAATTCAATATTTTCTTGAAGGCAAATACTTGTTAAATTATTCATAACACTACTTTCTAAGAATAATTAGATTACCTGCTGCCTACATCAGTTAGGAGATTACAGTACCAAAATTTGAGGATTTATAATGTCTTATGCACATTTTTCTTTAGCTATTCTAGCCTGTATTTGGAAATAGGTATAAGATCAATTCTGAAAGCAATTCATAGAGTGTGTTTTATGTTGAAGGGAATTGAGATTGTGACCTGAGAAAGCCTTACCGATAAACTGACGTTGGAATAAACATCAAAAAGAAATGAAGAAGAGAGTCATGTAGACATCTGAGCAAAAAAAACATTCCAGGCAAAATACCTCTGTTAGAAGCATGCATAGTGTCCTGTGGCAAAAATGAAGTGGTATGGCTAAAGGAGAATTAATGAGAAGAAAGTGGTAGTAAATGAGGTCAGAGAGGTAAAGAGAAGCCTGATTTGTATAGATATGTCGAACTTATTGTTAATTAGATTACTTTTCAATAACACTCTCTTCCCTACTTCCATGGGGGAGTATACTTCCTTTCCCCAATTTTTTTTTGACTTGGCAATGCAACTGGCATTGTGACCAAGTAAATATGTTGTTCAGGTTTCCTTCAAAAAAGACTGCTTTGGGCAGCGTATTTTGACCTAGAGCTTCCAGTGTTGTCTCTGATTTATCACCATATTTCCTTCTACAGGCTGTTCTTAGCCAATGACTGAGCATTGCATGGGCATTAGTACCCATGGGTTTTTGTAGAATGCTTACCTTTCCACATTGGTCTAGCTGAAATTTTCTTAGAACTGATCTGAGATTCTCCCTACCTGTTTATTCTTCCTTCTCCTTCACCTTATACAATTGTTATGCCTGCACTGCAACTTTGCACTGAAAGTTCTTTCTGCCTACTATTCCTCCTTCTCCCTTGTCCTTTACTGGCCTTCCTCCACTGAATCTCTTGTATGTGTAATCCCTTTATAGCATCTGTTTTTTAAGGAATCTGAACAGATACACTTGAATTTTTTCATATCGTTACATCGTATTTCCTGCACCTAGATTTTGGCATTCATTGACCAAAGACAAAAGGTACATGAAGCAGAACTTAATCCAATCTGTAGCTTGAACTAAGTGCACCTGAACCTAGATTGCTACCATTGAATCACCAACAACTATCCCATGACCATGAGCATAGATAACGTATTACAGTTTTAAGCCATTGAGATTTGGCATCATTTATACATAGCATTATTATGACAACAGCTAATTGATTAGTTAATTGATACACACAGTAAAATTTAGGCTTTTTCCCTAAATTAGATGAAAAGCCATTTGGGAGTTTTAAACAAAATGATATGATCTAAATAATCCCATTTTAGCAGGTTCACTCTTATTACAATACTGATAATAGATGGAAAGAGATAAAAGGTAAAAATAGAGAAATTCACTACTTTGCTTATGAAAGAATCTGGTCACAAGGTAATAATGGTTTTGACCAAGATGTAGAGAAGTAGTGGAAATCAAGATATTTTTTAAATATAGAAAAGACATGATTTGTTGGCAGGATGATGTGTAGTGTGCAATAAAGCAGAGAAAATGATGACACCAATGGTTTTGACCTGAGCAATTGGAGTGATGGAGTAGTCTTAACAGAGAGAAGAAACAATCTGAAATCGGGTTTTATAGACCCTTGAACTTTTCAGCTACAATCATCTGTATTTTATCTACATCACTCTTTAACCTCCTTCCCTGTGGTTATTTCCTGAGGCTGGTTATCCTTTCTAGAATCTAGAATTTAGATATGCCTCACTCTGGTAACTACTTTTTATTTTTCAAGTTTACCAAATCTAGTATCCCAAATCAAAAATAGTTCAATGTGTCAAAAGTTATAAATTTAACACTATCAACTTCATAATCTTTTTTTCTTTTAATATAAGATATCATACTTCTTATAAAAACTCCCAATATAAATTTTCCTGAGGAATACTTACTCAGCTGGTAAAATCTCAGTCCTGCTCTCTGCAACTTCTCACATCTAAGACCAGCTCCTCTTACATGCTCAAATCCATTGCTCCCGCTATTATTCAATCTATCTACCATATTTCCACCTTCTGCCTTACTACTAAATCATTTCCATCAGCAGACAGATAAGCTTAAATATGTCCAGCATGAAATATCTGCTCTTTTCTCCAGCCACCCATTGGTGGGAGATAGAGGTCAAACTATCACATGAAGAAGACTGGTCACAACCTAGACAACAGCCTAGATCTCGTGAGTCTAGGGTATCAAGATTCCCTCAACTTCTCACTCACAAATAGCCCCAACTGCAGTGTAGTGGACACTAGTTCTGGTTGTCCAGGCAACAGCCTTCTCCTACCATCGAGCCACTGCTTCTTTCAGGTTTGCTTGTTACAACACTGATGACTGTGACTAGTCATGGAAACAGACCCAGAGCTATAATAATACTTACTGAAGGCATAGATTGAGGCTTCAAGTTTCATATCAGTAAAAAGGAGAATGATAATGTAGCCGAATCTAAAAGATTGTTGCAAAGATCAATTGTCCTTATGCATAAAATGCACTCATTTTATTTCAGGAATATCTATAAAACATTAACTGTGTTTAAATTTCAACCCAGAACCCATGACCAATAGCTAACATGATAATGTGAAATATACATCTAACTTAACTTTGGAAAAAACATACTGAAATACATTGATCAATCTAAGATAGAGATGAAGATAGTAAGTAAAATATACATACGTGTAATGACGGATGGGTCCTATAAAATAAAAATTGTGTTCTCAAGAAATATCTCGTTGACATGTAATCAGACACAAATTTATATATGGATTCAAGTAGCAATTATGCTTCTATTATTAACACAATACAAAAACATAAACATGGTTAGTAGATGAGACCCATAGCCCATATAAGAAAATTTTTGACCAGTAAGATAAAGTAATAAGAATTACAGCCTTGTTTGTATTGAGGTTTCATGACCAAGTTTAATTTTTTCAAAATATGAAAGGATTATTTAACATTAAATGAATTAATATAATTCATTTTAATAATTAACATAGTTTTAAATTAAAAATTAAAAGTATACAATGGTCTCGACATGCATAGAAAAAGCATTTGAAAAAAATCAAATTTCTACCGTAAGCAGGAATAGAACAGAATCCCCTTGGCATTCTAATGAGTACCAAAAAGCTACAATAAACTTTACACTTAATTTTGAGACTGTAGGACTTTTTCACATTGTAAAACAATTTCGTGATTATCTTAAAATTGGAAATATACATATCTTAAAAGCCATACACAACACTACCCATTTCTTTTTAATAACTTTTAAAACATATATGCCATGTGGCAGGTTTATATGATATAGAGTATAATGCATCTCATGGAGAAAAAATCTTAAAACAAATTCTAGGAGTAGAGATTCAATCAGTTTATCCAGTCCAATGCCAGTGCTGTCAGACTATTTTTGAGTGTTGGAACATTGCTACCTAAGGATAACACAAAAATAAGAATCTATGGTTCCCTTATTTTATTTGGAACTATGATAAATTCATAGTGTCATCTACAAAATATAAAGACGGAAAAGTTTATATCACAAATGTACAATGTCTTTGAAAAATTTTTGATGCATACAATGTTCTGGAATAGGGATTAGCAAGCTTCTATAAAGGACAAGATAGTAAATACTTCAGTCTTTGTATGCCACAGTCTCTATCACAAATTCTTCTGTTATTTTTCCATTTAGCTAACATGTTAAAAAAAAAAGAAAAAGAAAAGAAACAAAATTCTTAGTGCTTTCATCTGATCTAAAGTAAGGACACACTGTGATCCATTAGGGAGGTTGGGTCCTTGGATGGAGCATTCAACATACTTAGTTACTATGATTGTTTTATACAGAACTACTAAGGCTTTGTTCTTATACAGATCCCTGTGGTTTAAAATGGGAACTATTTATAAGAAAATCTTCACAGAACATATATTGAAGACTCAGAGTAATTCCAAATAAATAACTATTGTCCCTTGGTGTCTAATATGTTATATAAAATGCAGTTGATTTCAGAAACTAAAGTCTGAAATCTAAAATAAGTTTTTAGAATGTTAACCACTACAGTTACTCCTTTGGAAGTTCTTTTTCTACCACCTTTCATCCAAAAAGCTGTTGTCTGCCCAAATTTAACAGTTCTGAAAACTTCCTTATGTGCATCATTGCAATCTATTTTTATGTGTCTTCTATAATGTTTTAATCATAAAAGAAAAAACAAATATTGATGGTCAGATAAACTTTGTTTTTTATGTTCCCATGAAGAATTTACAAATGGAATCTTTTATTTCTAAAGCTGTTAAACATGTGTGAATATACCTATTTATAAAGCAATGATTATGTAATATATGTATATTACTATATATATGTATATTACAAATATATGTATATTACTATATATATATACATATATATATATATATGTATACACACAGAGAAAGATTGGATAGATATAGAAAATGTTTGGGAATTTATTGCTTAAATTGTATTTTGCTGGTCATCAGCACACCTCCACACCAATAACAAGAATGATTTATTTTCCCAAGGGGAAAGAGCAGTATATTTAACATCTACTAAAAGTTTCAGAAAATTTATATTTGAATTCTCATTGTGCCCTAATTAGAGCTCATGAATTTGAACTACTAAGGCATGCCATGTGTGACAACTGAGAGTACAGGAGGTTAAGTGACTTAATTGAGGTCTCTTAGACTCTCAGTGTTCCCTTTCTTCTCAACTCAGCATCAGCAAAATGTTCTAAATTGAACTGGACCTGATTGAGATGAAATCCTAAACTCAATTTAAGACTGGAACAATCAAGACAGTAATAGAAGACAACATTTGTCAATGTATAAATCTCATATTAGGTCAATAAATATGTGCTGCCTTTCTAGTATAATCTAGGACAATGTTAGATCCTTGGGGAATGGCAAAGATGTAAACACTGATCTTGATCTCAAGAAATATATACATTATATGGTGAGAAAAGAAAAATGAACAGAGAGTTAATAAGTCACAATATTATAAAACAATTTGATTGGACATAACATAAATGCTATATGTTAATCTAGGATATTTTACAAATTTCCGCTGAGAATAAATGTTTTACATTACTTGACCTTTGCTATTACAAAAAAAATATATAAAATTTGAGCAGAGAAAAAGTAAGCTAAATGACTGACATTCAATTAAATAATAGAAACAGTTCTCATTGGAAAGAATAGAGAACAATATTGCTATTCAGCAATGTGTTCAGGAAATATTTTTTAAATTAATTAATTAATTTTTAATTCTTTAATGTCACCACATATTTGATCCCTTTTACCTCATCTACCTCCCCGCTCCCCCTTAGGAAATATTTAACAGTAATTGATTTGAGGGTTTTGTTTTTCTTATACCGATCAATTCTCTGATTCGCTAACACCAGCTTGGGTGCCTAACAATTCAATTGTGACACTAACTATCTGGAGTTAGGACAGCCCCCATAGGTTAAGGGCTCAGTTCCACAGGATTGCCCCTAATTCAGGTACCAGCTGCAAATGGAGAATCCAAGCTACTCACATTTCTGCCTCACCAACTACAAATTCAGGGGTTCTCACAGCTGTACCCCCTCGGGTTTGATAATTTACTAGAACAACTCACAGAACTCATGAAAGCATATACTTACTATCATTGTTTCTTATAAAAGATGCAATTTGGTTTATTATAAAGGATATGACAACCAGGTAGAAGTACAAATAGTAAGGTAATGAGGTGAAGAGCTTCCCTGCCCTTTCTGGATGCAAAACCCTTCCAGCACCTGGATGTGTTCACCAGCCCAGAAGATCTCTAAACTCCAACCTGAAGGTGTTTTTTTAGTGGAGTTTTCATTGCATAGACAGGCTTGATTCAATCATTGACATCGGTGATTAAACCCAACCTTCAATCTCTTCTCTCTGGAGATTAGGAGTAGATCAGAAAATTCCAACCCTTCTAATCATATGGCTGGTTCCTCTGGGGACTAGCCCCCATCTTGAGTTATCTACAGCCTTCCAATAATCATTTCATTAGCATAAATTAAGAAATAGTTGAAAGGGACTCATTATGAATAACAAAGGATATTCCTTTCACTCAGAAAATCCTGGGAGTTTTAGGAACCAGGGACAAAGACCAAATATTTTTTATTATACCACATATCTGAATCAAACATCTTTAGACCAACTGTTTATTTGTTGTCAAGATTGTCAAACAATATTTGGAAAGGTAGTTAAAGTATAGAAGATATCAATTTTGATAGCTAATAAAAATAAATCTGAGATTCTATGGGGTAGGCAGATGCATTCAGATTTAAGTATGAGGATAAGGATATGTACTCTCATCCTAAAAACTCATTATATGTCCATGTTTAGATATATATATAATGTGTGTGTGTGTGTGTGTGTGTGTGTGTGTGTGTGTGTGTGTATTACTAAAAGGAATTACTAAAGGGAAACTTTTTTTTATTACACTTCTGTCTCTGGGCAATGTTCTTTGAGTGAAAAATTAAAATACAGAACCAGTGAATCAAGAAAATATATGTGCTGTAATCTACATGTTACCCTAGATAAATCTATACTTCTCTTTTTTGTTTCTGTACTAAATTGAACACAGAATTTTTAAAGTTCTTTGTAGACTCGTAAGTCTACCAAATTAAAATTAAATTCTTTTTTTTCCACTAGCCATAAGTACCTAATTGATTAAGTCATTTCTTGTAGAATAGTGTTTGAGGTTTATAGTAAGAGAGCATTTTTAAAAAGTAAAGAAATCTTAGAGTCATTATTTTTTTTATTGCTATCTCATCATTTTTATGAATGTTTTCATCATGTGAGTCGCACATTTTAAAATGATGAGGTACATAATGATTATAAATTCTTATTGTACAGGTTCATAGATTCTAGATTTAAATTAAAATTATCTATCATTTTTAATATGACCTATATCAATATTTGATTTTATACTTTATCCGATATGAAATATACTTTATCTAAAAATTTCTTAAGTTCTTTAAAAAGTGTCTTCTTATGAGATATTTGGTACTTGTGACTTGAAGGAGGCTTAATAAAGATAAGATTCTTCTGTTCTTTGAAAGAAAGATAAGATAAGATTCTACCGCACTGTGAAAGAAAAGTTGCTCATGATAAACCTACATGCACGGTGAAGACAAACAAAGGGCCACTCGCTAAGCCTGACACAGTCAGGGGAGGCCTGCAAGGTGGGCCTTACAAACTCAGAGACTGAACATAACTGTATAGGATGATCTGAACATAAAGATTGCTAACTAAGACTGGGTCATGGATGGTGGTCACATCCTGGGCCTGAAGCTTCCTTGACAAATGTCAATCTTTACTTTAAGTAAACCTGTCTGTTGTCTTTTTGCAGAACTCCCTCCCCCTCTCCCCCTACAGGGCACAACCTCCCACCAGAGCACCATACCAAAGAACCCTTCATTGGTATCTTGTTGCCCAAATAAAATCTCTGTGCTATAAACGTTTATTATTAACGTTAAAGAAGTATGTGTCTCTTCATTTTACCTTTATTCAATCTCAGAGATTTACCCACTTTACTTTTTCCTGCCCCACTTAATCTACCACCAATGAATGTGTCTTTTTATGTGTCTTTCTTTGATTCTAATGTACGAAATAAGCTGTAAAATTGCCATTCTCTGTAGCATTTTTTCAATTCATTAAGATTTTGTTTCCCAGCAATTGTCATCAGTTTGGGTCAAATAAACTCATAAAAAAATTATCTACAGGTTTGGCTGTTTCTTATGTCAACAATGGCCAGGTGAGGAGGATGACCAAACAAAAGAAAGGGATCAACTTGAAGCAGTACGGGGAACCATTGTGCAGACTGAGCTTCTGGATGCTGAGTACTGAATCATTTGGTCTATGATGGAGTCAAGTAGAAAATGAAGGGGAGGAAAAGTGTTTAACCCTAGAATCAAACACATTTAATGAGACTTTTAATTAAAATGAGGTCTATCCTAGGAACTTCATGGGCAACTTTCAAAACTGAGAACCCAGGAAAATCAACTCCGTCAAAAAGGTGAGAGAATCATAGATGTGCTGGGTGTTTCAGAAATGAACCTCTCTCAGAGAAAATCTAAGGCCTTCTTTGACAAACCTTTGTAAACTGGAGTACTTTGCTCTACAATTCTATAAATTTTAGCATATTCATGGATTAACATAATCACCACCAAAATCAGGATACAGAAAATATCCATCGCCTCTCAAAAGTCTTTTATAGTGCTCCTACGTGCTCAAACACTCTCAAAATAAGTATAAAATTTGAATATTTATATCAGTATATATGAAATATGTAATTTTATCCTAAGAAATATTTGTTTTATTAATTTTAAGGAAGAAGTGATGTTAATCTCACATGACCTCTTTAAATAAGAGAATAAAAGAAGGTTCTTTAACTAATTTATGAAATCAGGCTAATCTTGATAACAAAACTTCTCACCACTGCAATTGAGAAAAACCGAATGAATTCTCTGCAATATATGTTAATATCAGGTAAACATTATTATATCAAATACAAATTATATTAAAAGGATAATATATGACAACCAAGTTGGATTGATTCCAATAGAACAGGCTTGGTTAAACATTTTCAAAACAAATCAGCAAAATTCACTACATTAACAGAATAGAGAAAAATTAGCATGATCTCATTCATTGACAATGAAATTTGGCATTTGATAAAATTCAATGTTCATTCATAATTTGAAATCTTAGAAAACTAGTAAACTAGAAATAGAAGGAAACTTTCCTAATATGACAAAAGGATCTATAAAACAAATTATCTTTAGTTTTAAAATGTTTAATACTTTCTTTTTGAATTCAAAAATAAGGCAGAATACAGATTTTGTCACTTTTAATCAACATTTCCTTGGAAAACAGATAATACAATAAAACAAGAAAAATAAAAATTTTTAAGTACTGAAAAGGAAGAAATAAAGCTCCCATTTGTAAACTATGTAATTGAAAATTACACATAAAATTACATAAAAATTATTATAAAAAGTATAAATTTAACATGATTTATTGATGGAAATTTATATCAAAATGAATAATATCAAAATGAATTTATATCAAAATGAATCCATATAAACAACAAGTCTTTAGAAAATAATTTTAAATTCTTTTTGTAATGTTATTAAAATCTACTATTATTAAAAATATTGAATTCTGTTTGTTATTATCTAGTAATGTTAATAATTATGTTCCTGTGACTCAGAAATTACACTGAAAGTCATTACGTAAACTTAGAAATGAGTATATCACTGTTTGAAGAAGAATTACCTAGAGAATCCATTGGGAAACCTCTTCGAAGTACGCAGTACTCTAAAATTAGCCTCTAAGAGGCCCTGCAAGTATAAAGGGTATAAGAGATACATAAGTTTTATAGGGAAATATCGTGAGACTGAATGTTGACGGTTTCAGGGACATCCACTGTGGAGTCTGTCAACATGGACAAAGTGCCCCAAGCCCCTACCAGAGTACTGGGATAAAAGCAGAATGAAGCGTCGTTATTTCTGTTCTTTTAGCTACAGCATCCTTGAATTCAAAATATAAAATGAAATAGGAATATATGGGTCAAATTAAGGTGAGGCATCCAAGATTCAGGCCAGTCCAAGAATAACATGCACAGTTTCTCTTTAACACCTCCAAATATGGCTGTCTTTGAGTATACATTCTTATAATAAAATTAATGATTTGAGAAACTGGAGTATCCCTTGAAAGTGAGAAAAGCCGTTTCTTCCTCCCAAATGGTTACATGAGAGTAGAGTTTCAGTAAGAAATGAAATGTCTAATGAGGGTTCCCAGGCTAATCCTTTGTCAAGAGGCTGCTGTATCACTATAGTTGATTGTCTGAGGCTTTCATTACCATGGATCTTAATATATGTTTTGCCATATTGTTGCAGAATCACCTCTCGAAATTCTGGTTTGTGTTCCCAATGTCCTAATAAGCCAAAACACTGAGACACCAGTACCTGGAGATGAAGAAAGGTTTATTCGACTTGGCCAAAGTGAGAGGACAGGAGAGCAAGATCTCTCAAATCTGTCTTCCCCAAAAGCAAAAGTAGGGTGTTTTTATGCAGCTAGGGAGTGGGGGTGGGAGAGTTTCAGGGAACTCAGAGGATGACTTTTGGGCAGCAGCGGCTGGTTGCAGCTATCTTGGAGATATTCTTACCTTTTGCAAAACAAATTTATAAATTTTCCTTGTGAACCTGAAATTATCTCCTGCTTGACAAAGAGATATCACATCAGTAACTTATGACTACATTTGTGAGAACAAAAGCAGTTGAGCAGGAAGAGCAGTTAACATATGAAGAATGGCCTAATTAAGAATTAAATTACTTAATTCTAACTGTCAAAAATACTAGGGACTTTAAAATCACAAGGAGCTTAGCTACAATATAAAAACATTTGAATTTTTTTTCTCTTGCATCAAACATCACTATACAATATGAATGTGAAGCATGTATTTGTCATTTCATCCGTGATGTCTATTTAAAAGGGCATTTTAGGTACTTACTGAGAGTTACTCAAATTTGTTCCCTATGTCAACTTAGTTCCTTTATTCATTCACCAAACATGAATGAAACACCTACAGTGTGCCAAACACTATTCTTGGTGCTATACCACAGTGATTAAAACAAAACAAAACAAAATAGAACAACAAAACAAAACAAAAACTTTGCCGCTAGAGAATGTAAATTCTAAAGGTAGGAGACAGCAAACAGATAAAAGAAATATGTAATATATTTACTATATTATTTGAGGCTAATTCTATATCACTGTGCAAGCAGTTTCTACAGTCCGCTCATGAGGAAACATTGCATCACATGCAGATGCAGTCCAATTGAACCTTTTGAAAACTCAATCACTATGAACTAAAACAAAAAGCCTAATTATACCACAGCCTCATACACAGTTTATTTCCTTATGCCAACCATCAAAGTTCAATAAGTAGAATCATCAGGGATATTATAAGCTACAAAGATTAATTTAAAAAGGAAATTTTATAAAGTGCCTAATAATTAAATAAACTTAAAACCATGCTAAAAATACCTACGAAGAAAGAAGTATTTGACAAGAGCACACATTAATGTTGATATAAAATGAGACAATATATGAGACTGCGAAGAATTCGACTTCCCTCAAGTATGAATTTTCCTTGAGACAGGAGGGTAAATCAGTTTCATTTTGGGGGCCAATCCCCGATTGGTTAGCCCTGACTGCCTGAAGCTCCATGGTTGAGAAGTCTGGCTCCTGTTAAAAACTTATGTGTGAATTTTCAGGCCTGACCACAGACAATACAAAGGCTTTACATGGCAGGCTTCATGGGGGAAAGTTGCCCTTCTTTGTCTGGTGCATGCCAATGCATCGCAGTCCTTGAAGAGAGGTGCAGTGGAGCACTCACCTTTCTGGCTAGACATGCTCTTCACATATTTGCTTTCCTAGCCCAGGCACTTTCATTCCTAGGTCTCTTTATCTGAGGCCTTGGGCAGAGGTTCTCTTCAGGCATCTCTGCTGAGATCTCCTTATGAGGGATGAAGAGGGAAAGAGAAACTTGAAGATACTTTTACCCATTCTGACTCAGTTCTTTTCCACTCTTAGTCCTATCTCCTTTTCCTTCCCCTAGCTTCTGGTTCAGAAAAATTCAGGAACTTTTGTTTGGAGCTCTATCAACAGATAGATGATCCCCACTGACCCTCCACCTGTGAGTCTATCATTGGAGGAAAATAAAAAGGAAGAAGTTGGTGCTTCCTTCAGGTCTAACTAATAGCTTCCAATAAGGTAGCCGTGACTAAGGTTTCAGTGTTACTTTCATTTTGGCTTGTGGTTGCTTTAATAGGCTACTTCAACACTTAGCGGGTTCTTCAGCTTGGCTGATCTTTTGACAGTGTGAGGCCAAGTCTCACTTGGCACTCAAGAGTATCTTTTCAGTAATTGGCGTTTGCTTGAGCCAACTCCTGGGTGACTATCACTGTCATTATTAGACCACCCAGGTATCTCAAGAGGGTAGAATGGGAATTAGTCCTATGTGTAGGTTAGTTTGCCAGGGACCACTGTCTTCCCATCCAACATTGTCTAAGCTCTACCTTTATACCTTTATGTCTGAATTGTTAAGGACTAGTGGGAGTTCTCACCCAAGGTTCCTCAAAGCTCAACTGTATTTGAAGTCATACTCTTCTCACTCAGGAGGTTGGTTTAGTGAAAGAAAAACAGTTCAATCTCCCAGTGCTAGCAATAAAAATGAATGAAAGATGATGTATCAGGAGAGAACTAGCAATAAAAATGAATGAAAGATGATGTATCAGGAAAGAGAGAACTAGTTCTATGTAATACCAGACTCATAAAAATGGCATACACTTTGTCTATATCTATAAAAATGTGTTCAGTGTAACCTAAGGTTACAAAGGATATGAGTGGTGGCTGTAAATTATCTTAGGCTTTATTTAGATTCTAAGGTGTTTGTAACCCTTGTGGGTCAAATTATGTTCTGAGAAGTCCAGGAAACCTTAGCAAGTCCTACAGTTTTCTAAATTTCCTAGACCTCAGGCAAATCCACAGATTAAAATAGCTAGGGAGATGATTATGTGGATGTGGATTGTGGACCTTTTATAATTATTGTTACTGGACTAGGAAATAAAAGAATGACTTCATTAAGGAGAGGCTTTGGAGTGAAATAGCTAAATTCCTGTCTCCAGTCCTGGGTAGAACTGTGATTTAGGCAAATTATTTACTGATTCATAGCTGCAAGCCCTCATTTAACATAACAAGTTAAAATGTCAACAGTACCTAACAGGGTTATTGTAGTGATTAAAGAAGTTAATGTATTTAAAAGTTCTAACCCCACAAATGGCACAGAGCAGATATTCAACAAGAAAAGGGCACCTTCTTCTTAGAGAAAGATAGATATGGAAGGGCTAAGGCCTGTCATTGGCAAAGGCAACAGATGAAACTTAATTCAGTTTAGCAACTCTCAATGGAAATGTATTGATTCAGTAGAAGAGTAGCCTTCATAAACCAAAAACAAGAAATGCAGCTAGGATTCAGAAGGGACTGAAACAAAAATATAAAGATGTAATTTATACAAAAAGGAACAACAGCATCTTCCCTTTTATTATCTTTTTTTCTCTGGGGTTGCATGAACTCTCAGCTTCTCTAAGCTCCCAATTCTGTGCTTTTCTCTTTAAATAAACTGAGGCTTTTAGCTATGATAAAATATCTTCTCTGTTTAACTACCTAGGAGGGATGAATTAGTCTCTATATACAGGCTATAAATTATCAGCTAGATCTGATTGGTGTAGCTTGAGTCAGATATCTAGGCCTGGACCAGTTAATTTTAGTCAAGGTGGTTGGATTATATAACTATAGTTGCAGATTTGGCTATGGATGTAGAAAGAACGTGGAAATACTCTCTGCAAAATGAATGTAGCGGAGACAGAAAGAAAAAAAGACATCTCTGGCAGGAAAATCATCAGTATTTCATTTGCTCATAATCTAATTACATACATGTTTTACCTTCGAACCTAATGGAGGGCAATGCGTTGATCATGAGTGTAGTACACCAAAATGAAATAAACAATAAAAATAACCAAAATTCAGAGGCAAAATTTCTATGTAGGAGAAGCTGTAACCTGGTTAAAGGTGGGGTAAGGGGCTCATTTGAAGCCGTATATATTTTTAAAAAATGAGAAAATGTTAATTGCACATTTAAAAAAAAATGGTTTGCCACTGAAATGAATTGTTAAAACCCACCTCATCCTGCATCCAATCCACTTCTTGCTGTTGTCATTGGGAAAATCACACCATGAAACCAAGTCTAAGAGTATTAATACAATCCTCTTCAGAGGGCTCTACTTTACATACTTTGTAAAATATATATATAATTCTACCCAAGTGCCCATTATTATCATCTTGCCATTACATATATTAACAGACATTTATAAATATACATATGTATATTTTTAAATAAGAATTAAATTATATACTTTACATACCCAATGCACATCTTTTCATGTTCATAATATGAGCAGGTTATAAAGCATACAATTTAATTCCTACTTAAAACAGTACATATATAAATATATATTAAATATTATAAAATGTGTACATGTGTATATATAAAATGAAATCAAATCATAAACATGTCAATTTCTTGAACTATAAGATTTAAACAAATTTTCCAGAATAATATCTGGAATACAAGGTGAATCTGAGAATCTAAATTGTCCCTCCATTTAATCAGATTATAAGTATATTCTCCATGATGTGAAGAACATGTTCTTTTATTATTAACTGAATTTTTTAATGTAAAAGTTTGTATAATCTTTTAGTTAGCTTACAAGCAATTTTTAAAAATTATATTAGTTTTTCCAAAGAACTTACTCTTAGATATTTTTATATTTTACTCAATATCTATTGTCTAACATTATTTCTGCCATTATGTTAATGATCCCTTTCTCTTCTGGTTTTCATTAAATTATTTATTTTTATTTTGCAAAAGATTTACATCAAATTCCTAGTCCATTTAATTTTATTTTCTTGTTTAATCATATATTATTTATAGATTTGAATTATCTAACTGAAAAAAACTTGGCTTACATATCTTACATTTTGATATATACTGTTTTTATTGTCTTTGCTTTCTAAAAAAAATTGTAATTTTTGTTTTGATTCTTTTCACCAAAATTTTACTTATGAGACATCTGCTAAAAATATTATAGTAATTGAAGTTTATTTAAATTATTATACTGACTCTTAATTTTACTACAGTTTGATCACTGAATATTAAAAATTCTGTTTAATTATATTGATTGAGACTTTACTGTCCTAATATAGAATTAATATATGTAACTAGACAGTGAAATATGTATAAAAATGTGGATTCATGAACAATATAGTAACAAGAGTAATGATTTTCTTACATGAAAAATTTTAAATATCCAGAATTGAGGAAGAAAAAATCAGCCCTGTTTATAATTAGATTGTAGCTAACACAGACAAGGTCACTGGAAACGCCAACATAAAACAATATTTCTTTCAAGGCTGCAAAATTCTTCTGTGAATGTTCTCAATTCAGTGCTGATTTTCACTTCCCTTTTTCCAGAATCATCTAGCAGAAGCTCAAATCCCATAAAAATCTTTTTTCTACTCCTTCCTAGTGAGATTCTCCATGGTTCCTCTTGTCCATGTTCCCTGTTACAGCAACCTAATAAACCCGACTCTGTTTGACTACTAGTGTGTTTCTGGTGCTCTTTATCTGATAGCTTTACAGGCCCTAATTCCAAAAAATAATCAAAATCATATGTACTAAGGTAATTATAATATATAGAATCATGAGAAAATCTACATAGACAACAAATGTGATGAAGCATACTGGTAATGTCCCATATGTTTTAGAAATATTCTATTACATAAGGTACTGGTGGAATGAAACAGAAGGAAGGTGATGAAGGCAAGTTTATAATTTCCCTTGGTGTTTCCTTTTGATTTCTTTTTGAGCCTCACAGGAACCCTGGGTAGTGTGGAAGATGGTACTGCACTGGTGGTCTCTGAGCTGTTTTTTGTTTTTGTTTTTGTTTTTGTTTTTTGTCTGAATTCCATGTATATCTCTGTCTGAGCATCTTGCTTCATCATTTACCTTGTGACCTAATGACTTAATTTCAATTTCTTCAGAATAAAGGAACAATACCTACCTCTCAAATGGGTTTTGAAATCAAAAGTTAATTCTATGGAAGGAAATTGAAATATTTAAACAGCTTTGAAACAGTATCCATTATTATTATTTCTATTATTCTTATCTAAATTTCATAGATAAAGGAGCTAAGGTCTAGAAAGGATGAGCGACTATTCTATTTCCAGTATTTACCAGCAGTGTGACCTTGGGAAATTGACACTCCTCTCTGAAGATTAGTGTCCTCATCTCTGAAATGAGGAATATAACAGTGTCTAACTAATAGGACTGTGAGAGGGATTAAGTTACTGAAGTCAGGTGTAATGCATAGAAACTGCCTGACCACCTGACAAGTGTTCAATTAACATTAGCTGTTAGCACTGGGAAGGGCAGCTTAGGAACAAAGCTGCAGATTCTGATCCCAAATTTGGTTCTCTTCTGCTAAATTCTCACTTTACTTTGGAAGTAAATGGAAATAGACAACATTTTAAATATGCTTTGTAAATTGTGAAATGTGCTATCCTGATAGATGTTAAACCATAGTGTGTGAGGTGGCATCCTCTCTGTTATCACATTTGTTTGGATACCACCCTGCATGTATAATGTGTGTGAGTGTACGTGTGTGTGTGTGTGTGTGTGTGTGTGTGTGTTTAATTTCTTGTAAAACTCATATTCAGGTTAAAAATTATTTTTTCATTTAAATCAGACACTCTTTAGTAGAGACAAAGCACTGTAAACACAGTCTTTGTCTTCTTCAAAACCTTTAGATAGTCTCTGTTTTGGTTGTCTCTGAATGTCACCTCTGCTACTGTGGGGATTTCTGTACGTCTCCTAAGTTTTATCAGTGAATTTCCTAAGAGTTAGTCTCCAGTGGTTTTAAGATTGTTGCTAACAGGTAGACGTTGAATTATAGTATTGCCAGCATCAGCAAAAGAAAACAATTTTTGCTCTCAACAGGTGAGATGTTAGCCACATAATTGTTCTGAGTTATGATATTTATCTGGTTTTGCCCCTCATAATCTCCTAAATATTCAGTGAGCTCTTGTCATCTGAATATAAATTTCACTTTTAAAAATTCCTGCCATTAAAGATAATTTAGGATCCTAAATGTCTCCTTATGACACAAGTATCACATGTCATCTGGATATTAAGCAAAAAAAAAAAAAAAAAAAAATAGTCATTCTGCCTGAGCCTCACTGAACAAGCAGGGAAGTAGGGGAGCTTAGCAAAAGACACACCAGAGATAAACACCTGCGTTTGGACACATTGCATAAAGGAAATCCCTTAGCTGTGTTTCCAGTTTGGCAAATAATTTTGGCTTTAATGGCCAAACCTGCAGATGTTCCAGTTTTCTTTCCTTAGCAATACCAGACGCTATTCTTTTACCTTGATGTTCTATACTTTTCCTAAACTGTACTTCTTTCTTCCAGAGGATTCTTTTCGGTTTGAAATGACTCATTATTTGTGAGATCAATTACTTAACATATGTTCTCACACTAAAATGTGAGCTTTCTAAGAAGAGAGACAGTGTCTGATTTTTGCTCCACCCTTCTCCCCAGAACCTAGAACAATACCTGATATGTAGTAGGTGCTCACAAATGTTCATGAAGGGAGAGCAGGAGGGCTCACAGTAATGCCATGCTGTCATCATGATGTCCGCCATGATGTCCAGATGATGTCATATACATGTTAGTCATGAGGCAGCAGAACAGAAACTATAAACAGCTTTAAACCCAGCTTTACTTACTTCACAATTTTGCCTGAAGTCAAAACTATTCCAAAAATTGCTAAAGATATCACAGTGCTTTCAGCATAGATATTCTGAAATTTCTGAGTAATAATCATTGGGAAATCAGAAAATTGCCTTTGCTTATTTCATGGAACCAAGAAAAGAGATGAAGGAAATATGACATAGGTCTTACATTCAAGAATTAAAATTTCCTACGAAAATAAAATGTTTCTACAAGTTCTTGATCTTGCAATGTTATCCGAATATCTAAAAGGAGGTATAAACTTGCCATCTGGAATTCTTGACTAGTTAATGAAATTTTATTTTGTTTTAACAAAAAAAACTTGTTTCATCCTTGTCTGTACCCTCTGTGTACTGCTAAAGTTGAAAGATATGTTGTCCATTCTGCTATCTTCGTTCCTTGGCTCCAAAATCCTATCTCCAGAATAAACTTTGTGTTTGATGCAAAGGCATTGGGAGTTTGAGTGGTGCTGGTAGTTTTGTGATTTGTGTAGTAGAAAGAATGGCCACCTTGCCCAGGTAGGACTGCAGCTGCTCATGATGCCCAGTTTCCCTGGTACCATCTGTTTGGCTGACCTACTAATCTGCCAGTCAGTTTTTGTGAGCACCAGAATTGTTTCCCATTGAAACATATCTTACATCAATTAAAGACTAAAAGAACAGATGGTGATTCTTGAGACAGTGAAGGATTTAACCAATTCATTACTTATGTAAGGAACAGTGATAACGACCAATTCAGCATCATATGCTTTGGCTTATTTTTTTTAAGGTTGTCAATTTACAATATGTTAAGAGACTTTAGGTTTTAAAAATAAAAACATGATTCTTGGTTTCCAATGATAGCGACTTATAAGGATGCTCTAAGAATTCATAAACATAGACATCTGTCTCAATAATGTCAAGGTCAGGCCTTAACAGCAGTGGAAATGATGTTCATCATCTTTCAAATAGCAGAGCAGCTCCAAGGACACTCAGCAAAACTAGTGACTGGGACAGAATTTGAGAATATATGCCAACTCATAACACTGTCTCTGATACACAGAAAACTCAGCAAATAATAGCTGCCATTATACTGCTAACAATAGGAATTCTAGGAATTTAATACTAGTGTTATTGACCTAGACATTCATTTTGACATACTATTAGAAGAATGTTCCTCTATTTCTCCAAAAATTTTACTATATTCATAACTTTATTTTTCTCTGACTCTGCCTTAGTTTCTGATGGTTTTCTTCCTCTTTCCCTTCTCTCTCTCATTTACAACCCAAAGTCCTCAAGACAGAGAATCTAATGATGCATATTATTTACAATTTGTTGTAGTAGCTCGCCCACTGGACATTCTTGTGCCAAACTTCTCCTCAAACTGCCTCTTAAAACTTAATCATCATTATTTCTCTTTGACCTGAGTATAGACTTCTGATACAATCCATCCTACTCTGGTTAACAAGGTCACATAACAGAAAACATGGGAAGTTATGCATAAGTAATACAGAGAGGAGGCAAGAAAACTAAAGTGTTAAATCAAGCTCCATTCAGAGATTGCAATATGCTGATTAGCTCTGCAGCCAAGCCATTAGGACACTTGCAGAACAAAAGAAGATTTCCGATGGGATTCCTAACAGCCTATTCCCCACACTGTAAAGGGGAAATGAAAAAAAAAAATCTTTAAGTGGCTACCCTACACATAATAAAATTGTTCATTCTCTATGGCTAAACCATGGGGAACCTATGAATTAAAGTCTGGGAACTGCCAGCAGGTCTTTCAGACTACATACTCTTCCCCTTTCTCACTGTATGTCTATATCAAAGGAAATAGGTAAACAAAGTCTTTAAACTATAACTTGTAGGCACTAAAGAGTGACATATAAACTACATCTCCACACTCAGGTCTTTTTCCCTTGTCTTGGTTTTTTTGTTTGTGCTTTCTCCCTTCTTTAATAAACTCTCCTTTTAACTCTAACTTTAGCTTATGTTTGAATTCTTTCTATAGTCTCTGCCAAGAATCCTCTCCTCTCCTAGTACAGGGCATGTTCTCCCCCAACTCAGGGGAATGTGCCCTATCCTTCATCATAAGATCACCCTGAGGGACTCTGCTTAGAAGGAGACTAGAGGTACAAGTACATTGAGTTTCATAGACTGTTAAATACACCAGTAATTCATTTTTCTTTTCCTTTGAAAATTGGTAATAAACTAAATCTTATATTAGGTTCAAATCTTTAAAAATCTGTCACTGGACACAAAACCATTTGCTCAGGGAGAAGTTTGAACGATGACCTCTTTAGAGCTTAGGGAGCAATTTGGAAAATTTGCAATGGTTTACAAAAAATTTTCCCACCATTCATGTCTCCAGGTCCCTGGAGACCGGCTGAACCATGCCAGCTCATTTTGAAAACAATCTCTTGACTAAGCAATCTCCCCAATTGCTGGCAGGATAAGATAAGGTATCAAGAAGGTTAGAAGGCAAGCAGACTTTAATTCAAATCAGTGTTCTGTCAGCAACTAGCTGACATGTGACTTGGTCTCTCTGAGGTGCAGTTTATTCATCTGTAAAAAGTAGGTTGCTATGTGGTTTATGAAATAATATATATAAAACATCTGGTACAGAACTTGGAGCAATAAATACTAGCTCTTTTTCCTGGGAGCCCTATTCTTAGCTTACTTAATAGCTCCTCTATCCTCTGTTTACTGAGTAGGCAGAGGTGGGAACTTCTGATTTTTGTATTTACCAGGTTTAAGTTCAGCTGATACTCTGTGGTGACATGTAGTCACATTTCACATTAAGATCCTGGCAATGTAGCTTCTGCTGGTAGGAAGTCGGCATGAGGAGCTGCAGAGGTGCAAATTTGGTGACTCGTTTGAGGCACGGATGGAACCCAGGTGGAGGCTCAGCCAAGCCTGGTGGGGTCAAGACCTGGACCAAATATGATTCCCCCATTGAGGATGTGGTAAAACCCAGCCTATAAATCACAACATGAGAGGACATTATGTTCTTGGTTATGAATCGCTTTCCATACATGCTCAGAGAACCCGACGCCACCTTGATTCTGATGTTCCAGGCACAGACTTCGCTGATTTTGAAGCCTTATATCTTTCTTCTTCACATTTACTCTTTAAAAGCATAGGAAAACTTTCCTTTGCTGGGAGGATTCCAAAGAGAAGTTGTATACACAAATCTTGTATGCTTACTACTAATACCATTAACCTCTAAATAGTATACTATTAGAGATTGAAAGTTCATACAGCATTTCCAAATATCAGTGCCAGATGTTAAGGTTTCATTATTCAAACAGAGACAGACTGCTAGGCCTTCAGCTTATGCAGATGCCAACTCCTATTAGAATGTGGTTTCATGCTAGATTTTATCTGTGTACAAGTAGAATACAAATTTACAGGAAAATTTGTGACAATGTAATTTTAAGTTTCCTCTCTGAAATGTGTGTGTGTGTGTGTGTGTGTGTGTGTGTGTGTGTATGTGTGTATAAAAGAATGAGAACATTTCTCATTTACCTTGGAATTTTTTCATTGGTGTGGTCACAAAGACTGAAATGTATTAGCTCCTTGACATATGTTTGTTTAATGAGTATATGTTGATCATTTTATACACATTTGGCTGCTTTTGGTGTTAATAACCACACCAACATACGACTCCTACAAAACAGCATCTGCTTAGATTATAAGATATTCTGATTCCTCATCCCTGGGTTATCTACCTTCTTACATTCATGAAGATTTTAAGGTACTTATTCTGCCCCAAATGTCAGGCCTTCCTACTCATACATTCTCTCTGAACTCAAAATTGAAACACATCCTCATAAGTCTGAGAAAAGTAGGACTAGCCTAAGCAAAGTAGAAGGGAGAAAATGATACATTTTAATGCAGAATATCATAAAAGAAAAACACAATAAGAGTTATATGTAAATACTACTTGTTTACAAAATTGAATGAAAGAGATCTATGGCAATTATTTTAAAACTAATAAACAATAATGAAGAACTACCGATGCCCTAAGGAGAAATGAGTAAACAGAAATGATATAAAAATGTAGCATTCTTCGGTTCCTTTCTAAAAACCCTAACATCCAAAATTTGATAAAGATAGCATAAAATAAGAAAACATAAGACCAGTATTATTTAATGTCAAGACCCTACATCTTAAATAAGATATCAAATATTATCCAGCATTATATTAAAAGAATAATAACAAATATGGTTCATTTACGAAATGTACCTAAAGTTTTACATTGGTCATTCTGTTAATATAATTCATCATAGTTAAGAGTTAAAGACACTGAAATTATTTATTAACCCTTTGTCAGAAAGAAATAAGCATTTCATTAAAAATAAATAAATCATAACTGAAGACACTAATAGGTTTGACTACATACAAATTTAAAACATCCATATGTTATATGAGGTAACTGCTGACATCGATTTGCTGTGTATATTTTTAGATAAATTTCTGTGCAACATAAATCCACCCACACATGTATATGCACCTATAACAATATATAGTTAATTATTCTGTAATTATTTAGCTTTTTCTGTGTAAAAAAACACTCCAAAACTTAGTTGTTTAAAGTAATACATATTTATTATTGCTCAGGGGATCAATGGATCCAAGGTCGGTGGTATAGACAACTCTGATGAACTTGGTGAAATTTCCTTTGGGGATTTCCTGGCTTTAGACTGCTCCAGATCTCTCTTCTTGTTCTCTACAAAGTTACATTGAAAGAGTGGTC
The DNA here is from genome assembly GCF_014176215.1 of Rousettus aegyptiacus. Taxonomy (NCBI): domain Eukaryota; kingdom Metazoa; phylum Chordata; class Mammalia; order Chiroptera; family Pteropodidae; genus Rousettus; species Rousettus aegyptiacus. The sequence goes on from NW_023416309.1 coordinate 6,105,437, forward strand.
CATTCAGGGAGGGGGATAATCGCAGCCATTTTTTACAAGGTCTTTTATCTCAAAAGCCAAAAAAGACTAATGTTTTAAATTTATGTGTTATGATAAATTTTTGACAAAATTCAATGTCCATATGAAGAGAAAAAAATGCTTAGTGACTCAGAAAGAGAAGTATTTCTTTAAAATAATACAAAATACAAAATTTGTGCTAGTAGTCAATAATCTATTTAATGGTAAAACATGTCACTACTAGAATCAGCATAAGAGAGGGGTGTTATCTATCATCACCAGGAAAGAACTGAGCAAACTGATAGATTGCTGAGGTACCCTCTCCTGTTACCTCTCACCCACACCCCAACAGCAAAGGAACCACAGTTTAAACAGATTACCTCCTGGTTTGATTAAAGAGTGTAAAAGAGCTTTCCAAGATGCTAACAAACAGGGGTGTTTCTGGGAGTTGGATCTCATAACGGAACTGGGTATCAACTGATTGATCTCTTAGCAGGATGATGCCAATTTCACAGCACTGTCAGTAATTGCTTTAAATAAAGACTTAGTTCATTCTAATGATGGTTTTATTTTTCATTCAGTATACGTATCAAAGGAAAGTTTTGAATTTCATTCTTTTAAATAAGAAACATCTTACATTATTGTTTATGCTATTGCAAATAAAGGTTTAAAAGTTCTACATTGATCATAAGATAACTGTTTTTTGTGTTAATGATATAAGCACCAATTTTGGTGGAGCACAATATTCCAGCATAGGGAAAGCTCATACCTAAGCAAGAAACCTTTGAAGCATAAGCATTTTTAAAATTTGCTATGGTACACATATAATTTATAATTGCATCCAAAAATTCTGAAACATACGCCAATCCAAATGAGGTCATAACTGTTGAAATTTAGATGTATTTTATATACACATATTTAGAGTAGCTGTAACATTTTCAGAATGATGCAAATGATAAAAACACAAACATACATTAACACAGCGGGATGTAAATTCTATCTTTGGTGCCCATTATTACAGGATGTTAAAATCATTTGAGCCTTAAAAAGTCAACTGTGTAAAATCAATCTAAAGTTCTTAAAATGCTATTAAACTATTTTTTGTACATGATTCCTTTATACATTTGTTGTAAATTCTTTAAAAATCTCTGGAAATGTCTACTTAACGAATATAATAATTTATACGGTCATTCTACTCAGAATGTCAAACACTATAAATTTAAAAAATCCAAACCTAGATAAATTGCAGTGAAATTAAACATTCAAAATTATATATTTTAAAAAATCTATCATTCTAAATAAGGAGATACAATAAACATATTCTTTATGCACACAATAACACATAAATTTGTCACATAGACCCAAATTAAAAGCATTGTTAGATAAATGACTCCAGTAACAACAGAAGAATTATGAGTGCTAGAAAAGATTTAGAATTAAAGGTGATCAAACAGGAGTAAAATTAATTGTTGTTTATAAAAAAAAAAAAAGAAAGAAAAAATGAAGAAAAAGTACTATATTTCATGGAGTCTAAGATTAAAATGTTTTTCACATGTCAAAATTTCTAAAATTTAAATGTCTCATAATTATTTTTAGCCAGGAAACAGCTATGATGTAGTTATCGCTGCTGGCTTATGTGCATCCCAAATGTAGCTATTAGTGCTATCATCACATTACTTTACTTATGTGCACTGGTTGATGCTACATGTGTGGAGCAAAAATTAGTTCTCATAGAAGAACCAATATAATTTGAAGTCAAAATGACAAGTTGTATACTCAAAAACATGTAGAAAGATAGTATTATATTGCAAATTGAATATTGTTAAAGAAAATATTGTTCATTAGAAGATTGGCAATCTCATATTTTCCTATTTTAAAGCAGCAAGCAAAAGCTTTACAAGACATAAGAAAGTAAGTTACTCATGAGTAGAAAGAACTATATTACTTATTATTACTATTACTATTATTAAGACTTTTTAAAACAGCATTATATTGCTTTTTGTTACTGAGATCCCTGCAAAAATAATGACTTACAAATAAGCATGCAACTAAAGCCTGAGAAATTGTCAATTTCCTTATAGTGTTGAATGAAATTTCCAACCTAAGAGAAGCATCGAAGGAACTATTACAGATTAAGTGTCAGCACTTTAAAAAAATCTTTTAGGAGACAAAATAGTGGTGTGTCTTATGATTTATGTAAATTTGATATAAAGTATATCCATAACAAACCACGCCTAACTTGAAGCAACAAAAACAATAGGTAGGAAGGCCAGATTGTTAACTGTAGACCTTTGGGTAAAATGTATAACAGTATTGTCATTTACAAAGGACTGTATAGTTATTGATAAATTTAATATATGAAATGTACCTATTTAAGAAAAATCAATATTTAGGATTGATCCAATTTTATTAAATTCTAAATATTTTCAAATTTTACAGTTTTTCTCTGAAATATTGACCCCATGACCAGTATGTGAGATGGTGATGATAAAAGAGAGCAAGTTTTGAGAGATCAGAATTTCAGTTTTACATCTACTTAATTTGAGATGTCTATTGGAAATCTGAGTAGGTATGTTAAAGGTTTTAAATAAAAGAATTTCGAATTCAGGCTAACACTCTAAGATGGTGACATAAACTTTGGAGTCATCAACAGAAAAATTGTATTTAAAAGCATGATAGTAGATGAATTACCTCAGAAAGACTATATATAAAGAAAAAGTCTCAAGTTGAAACCCTGGAACCTATCAACACTTACAAGCAGAGAGGAGAGAAGAAAGTGACAAAGGAGACTAGAAAGGAGTAGCCGGTTAGGCAGAAGGCAAATCAGGGAAGTTTGGGAAGGGAGCTGAAGGACTAGAACCCAAATAAAATATTGGAAAGCAGAGGAAGTCATAAACTCTGTCAAATGCTGCTGCAAAGTCAAATAAAATGAGGACTGAGAAAACTGGTTATATTATAACAGAATAGAAAGCACGTATAGCCTGGATCAAAACAGTTTCAGAGGAGGAGTGTACCTGCAAACCTAACCAGAGTAGATTTCAGAGAAGAGGGGAAGAGAAGAATTTAAGAAAATACAGACAGACAATGTTTTATAGGAGTTTTACTCTAAAGGACAGGAGATAAAGTGGGGCAATAGCTAAAGAGATAGTACACAAAAGGGTTTTGTTTTTTTAAAAAATATAAGAAAACAAGCACGCAACTATGCTGATGGGAAATAAAGAGTAGAAAAGAAATAAATAGTTGTGCAGAAGAAAGAATAAAATCTTCAAGGTGTGGCACCCAATGTACAAATGGAGAGGTTGATCTTTGCTAAAATTCTGCAAAGGTCATTGGTAGTGACAGGAAGGAAAGTCAAGTGTGAGAGCACAGACCCCTATGATTGTGAAGAAGTAGAGGTTAAGACTTGTGAAACTTCTTATGGCTGTTCTTTCTTATGAAATAGGAAGCAATGCATCTGCTGGGAGTGAAGATGAGAGAGACATGTGTGCAAATTATTTTCTTCCCCGCAACATAATAATATTTGTAAATGTCTTACATGTGCTTAAAAAAGAATGTATCCTCTAGGTATTTTCTCCACAATGTGCTGCATGCATCTATTACAGCAAGCTTTCTGATTATATCTTATTTACATATTTACTACTTTCTTTTGTCTCATTCATTATTCTTTACATCTATAAAATGGGGATAATAACACAGATCTTAAACTATTGTTGTGATACATAAAGTTAATTTAAATGAAAAAATCTGAAAATATTTAGAACTTGGGTTTATGGAGTAAACATTAGATTTTTTCATGTTTTTATTTCCTTTTATATTTTTATTTATTTTATTTTGCCATTAAAATTAAGAGGAAGCCTCCTTCTTAGCGAAATTTATTTTATTTTATAACATCTCAAGCTAGGGCTTTTGTGAGCAAATGAGGACTCATTCTGGTTCTTAATTAGTAATTCACATCAGGTGAGTTATAATTAAATGCATACTCTCCATTACTTGCAGGTAAGTACATAGTTCAGAGAGTCAGACCGGAGGGGAAGCTTTATGAATGGTGCCCTCAAGTGTAGTCTGTTTCACCATGTAAACTTATTGTTGGGAAAAAATTGTTCTTGGCAACATAATTATAGGTGAGAAAGAAATGAAGGGGCAAATAGTTCAATATATAGCATATGCTTTGACTGACACAATTGTTGTGGTGCGATCAAATCTAAGACCCACGGAGCCAATCAAGATGAATTGTGAGCCTTCATTAGTCAGTCAGGGACTGACTCTCTACCATGCAGGATTAGAAGAGATCAGCCCCAAGCTCCCAGAAGAGGCAGTTTATATAGCCACCAGCACATCCCTGAGCAGATCACCACACCCTGGTTAACAGTTGGCCATTAGCATATCCTTGATCAGATTACTACACCCTGGTTAACAGTTAGCATCTCCTTGATCAGATTACTACACCCTGGTTAACAGTTAGCATCTTCTTGATCAGATTACCACACCCTGGTTAACAGAATCAGAAGTAAATACTTAATGCTGGCTTACTGGAAAAGTGTCCACCCATAACACAGTCAGAGGTTGACAGCCTGGCAGGAATCTATACTAGGATGACTGGAGCGCCAGGATCTCTGATAACAGCTTACTCTTTATCATAAATTATTTCACTAATATCAATTGGGTGATTGATTTTTTTTATCCATGAACAAATACTCTGCTCTTGAAATAAGGGGTCTAAACTGGAGAAGATGAAACCCTAAATCTAGAAATATTATCATCAGGGCTCTCTCCCTACACCCGACACTTAGAAGTGCTTCAGAGAACTTCAATCCCTCAGCTCAAAGTTGTTCAAGAACTTGAAATAGGAGAGGAGAAATGCATGTGGCAGAAGATACTTTCCTATATTCTTGTAGGTAATGGGAGCATGCAGAGAAGGGAGCAGAAGAGAATCCCTCTCCTGAGAGTGAGGATGTGTTTAAAAATCTCTGTAGTGTCTAGGTGACAATTATAAGAGAAGAAACCATTTATGATAGTGATAGCCCTAATCCAATAAAACAAAAGAGTAATTGAATCAAAGCTTCATTTTACAATCTTATATCAAGAGCCTGCACCAGGTGAGTTCTGGACTTTCTCATAAAGGTCTGTTTTTCTGGATGACAGGCAAGTAATTAGCATGTAACTCACTTTTACACAGAACTCAAAGTGACTCATAGTCCATCCAAAATATTGTACTCTTTTTTCTCTAATGCAAAGTTTGGGCTTTCTGCTATGTTATATAAGTGACTGCCAAACTGTCAGTCAAAGCATTGCACATTAAAGCATAGATGAAAATGCACACTAGTCTCAGGAAAAAGGATAGTCACTACCCAGATCATCCACAAGATACAGGCCATCCCTAGCAAGATTCTTAATCTTTTCAGTAAACTTAGTTAAGTCTTTTCTTTCCTCCTTTCTTTGGAGAAAGACTCTGTCCTTCAAAATTAGATAATTATTTTGAAACTGGTAGCTCAGGTCCTCTGGCTACTGATAAGGATCATTGAAACTCAGCATTCTCCTTGGCTCACTGTAAAGTAGGAATGGCTTCAGGCCAAAACACGGCCATTGGAGTCCAAGAAAGGAGAACTTTTACCCAAGATTTTTTTCTTCTTTTACAAAATATATTAATCAAGCCTGATTTCTTTTACCTACTCAATGAGCAAATCAATCATAGCGATGTAACTAGATATATGATTCAAGTAATAAGTTGGTATCTTTTTCCTTGTCTAGGGACTGAGGCGGCACTCTGGCAGGAAACTTGAGACCCTGTCCTAAGACAGAGATGAAAAGAGCTCCATGAAATCCCAATAGACAGGGACTATGATCCTCCTCAGCAGGAAGCAGATACAGAAGAGACCTCTAGTCCCTCAACATCCATACTAATAAGAAGGGGCTCATGGATCTCAGAAAAAAGGAGTAGGTAGGAAAGTTAGATAGTGGTTTCCATCAGCCTGCAAAGAATAGAGGTCATTCTATTCTAGAAAGAGTCTGCTCTAGGCTGCCCACAATTAAGCAAGCCAGAAGGCATTTTTGGGCTAAAAGTAACTCATACAAGGAAACAAGTGAGTAGGAAAATGGGTGCTAGTTTCAGCCAATCACTCACACCTGTGCAATACAGACCCCCAATGACCTTCAATTAGTTCGCCTGAGCCTCATTATACCATCATTATAATATGATGCATATGCCGGGAAGTTCATTAATATCTTTATAACAGACCGAATTGTGGGAACAAACATGCGAAGAAAGCACATGATGAATCACTGAGCCTACTCAATCTTAGTTGTCAGTCAAGAAAGCCCACTCCTTTAAGAAAAGTAACCACCCTCAGCAAATAGGGTTAAAAACCCCAAAAGCTTTGTTTCTGTGACCTTGAGCCCTTGAGTCTTTTGAGCCGCTCTTCTCTTTTTCCCGCTGCTTCCCCATCTGGAATTGTTTTGTTGCTTTACTTTCCCTTCTAATAAAGCTGTTTTTTTCTGCTATACTTCTGTGTCTTGCTCAATTCTTTGTTTGAGACATCAAGAACCTGGACAATGTACCAGGAGGGGAACCCCATTCTCCTGTAACACTCAGGTACTTGACACCGGGTAATAATTTTCAATCACTGTGAAACACATCTAATAAAACTAGATTCCAAGCCAGAAAATAGACTGAAGATGGGATTTACATAGATGGTGTACATACTAAGTGGAACTGACAACTATAAGAATATCTCAAATGATGATGGTCAAACTCTACTAGCTCTTGGAAAATATTCTTCCTGTATACTCCTGTCATATCTTTGCAGCACCTCAGCTGAATTCCAGGAGGATTATTTTGATTATTTAGCACAGTATTTTTCTGACTTCTACACTAAGTCTGAAAGAAAGAATCATTATAAATATCTTTGACTGAAGACTTCCAGCTTTAGCTATGATTTGTAAGAAGCTTAGAATTCACACTCTCATTCTTATAAGAAAAAAAAGCTGAGCAAACTGAAAACCAATGACTATTTCTTAAATGCATTAGAGAACTTAGGTTGCAGGGGTAACCACTACCCTGAAATCTATCGTGAGTCTCATCCAGAGACACAGCTGAGATCTGCTTCTCTAAAGCTGAAGATATTGGCATCATAAACCAGTTAAATTTAATTACTTAAATGTTATTTTTAATGAATTGCTAAATTCTGAGTGTGAACTAATGTGAGTGAGAAATTCTTTAAGATTGTAGTCTTAGAAAAAGACTTGTGGGCTTTACTTCAAGGGACTAGGAACACTACCATGTTCTCAGTGGAGATCTGAAGACAATCCCCTCCTGGATCTGACAGTGAGAGGGGAAGAGTCATCATTGTGAAGAAAGCCCAGACCAGTATCTAAAACAAAGGTTCACTTTGCAAGGGAAAATACTTCACAGAATATTATCCCACTTGGATGAAGAACATTTACTCTGTTCTAGTCTTCCTCTAGCCATCCTAGGCACCTAAGAGGAAAGTGGGGAAAAACACACTTGCGAAGATCACAGCTCAGGGATACCAGCACACTAAAAGATGCAGTTTAAATCATAAAGTTATAGAACATTTACTCTCCACACACATAACCACCACCATGGCAAGGATCCAGAATAATAAATTAGATCATAGCTAGGGTTGCAAGATGCGAACTTATATAGAGAGTTTTCATGGAACCCCAGAGATAACAGGGAACACTAAAGGATTTTGAAGACTTTAATTTCTCCAGATACAGAAAACACTAACCACAGATCAACTCCTAAACAAATTAATTGGAGACTTCAACATCCCTCTTAGTAACTGAGACTTCAAACCGCAGACAATTACTAAGAATATGATTGACCTGAACAGCACGATCAACATGATCTAATTGATATTTATAGAATACAATAGACAATAACTAAATAATACACATTTTTTTTTCAGGTGCACATAAATAGACTATTTACCAAGATGGACCACATTGTAGGCCATGAAATACACCTTAATAATTTTTTTCAAATTTCACTAGAAAAAAAAGATCTCCAAAGTATTCTCACAGACCACAAGGAAATTAAACTAGAACCCAGTAACAGAAAGATAACTGTGAAATCACCAAATAAAAGAGTGACTTCCAAATAAAATGAGATAAAGAAAAAATATCAAAAGAAATATAAAGATATTTTGAGCAAATGTAAAAGACAATACAAGTTATCAAAATTTGTGGAATGTAGCAAAAACAGTATTTAGAAACTAACTGCATTAAATGCATATATCAGGAAAAAAGATCTAAAATCAATATCTTAAGAATTCATTTTAGAGAAATAGAGAAAAACAATTTAAGCATAAAGGAAACAGATGAAAAGAATAAATACTAGAAGAGAAATCAGAAAAATTGAAAACAAGAAAGCAATAGAAAAATACAACGAAACCAAAATCTGATCCTTTGAAAATATAAATAAAATTAATAGCTTTTAGCGAGGCTAACCTGGAAACAAAGAGAGAAAACATAATTACTATATCAGAAAATTAAAAATGATAATTATAATAGATCCTGAGAACATCAAAAGGCTAATAGAGAAGTAGTATGAACAATACTGTGCCCACAAATTTGGTTGTAATGGCTGAAGAATGACTGCTAGAAATTTATTACTTGCAGGAAAATTACTACTTGGCTGTGTCCATGGGAACATGGCCATGTCCATGGGAACATAGGCTGTCACCCATAGGAACATAACATTCTAACAATAAGCTTTCTTCTTCTGTACTCCTGCTTACGCAACTGACCTGTGAGTTGACAGGTAATGAATAGAAGGATAGACTTTTGTGTTTAGACAGAATGAAGAATGGGATTTTGGGCTTAAAACCCTTGTACCTCTACATTTCTGGGCTGCTTAATTTGGGGTCTGTGTACCCCTGGCAGACCCACCTGGCTGAATAAAGAGTGTTTCCTATAACTCACTGAGTTCCGGTGGTCCATGTGTCTTTCGAGGGCTGGAGGCTACAACATGATAATTAAATGAAATGAACCAATTCCTTGAAAGACACAAACTATCAAGACTCACATAAAGAAAAATAAATATCTGAGTAGGTCTCAAGTAAATTGAATCAATTAATGATAACCTTCCAAAATACAATTCACCAGGCTCAGATGTTTCACTGATAATGTCTTTCAAACTTTTAGGGAAAAGAAAAAGCAATTTAATCACAATGTTGTCCAGTTAATACAAGCAAAGGCAACACCCTCTAACTTATTCAATGAGATCAGCATGATCCAATCTCCAAAATCAGATAAAGATATTATAAATATATTATATTTTACGAATAAAATATTATAAAGATATAAGAAAACGTTATTTCTCACAAAAATTGATACAAAAATATTGACCAAAATATCATTAAATGGAATCCAACAATATTAAAAATAATTATATACCATGACCAAGTGAAATTTATTCCAGGCATTCAGGATTGGTTCAATATTTAAAAAAATAAGTTGATATAACCCACCATATCAAGGCTAAAATCATGAGATTTAAGAAAATACCAAAAAAAAAAAAAAGGATCGTGTCCATTCACAATGAAAACTCTTAGTAAAAAAGAAATGAAAGGTAACTTCCTCAATTTGATAATGAGCAGCTATGAAACACCTATAGCTAACATATACTTAAAATTTTTGTTAATTTTCTTTATTACAGTGACATGATTAACAAAATCTAATGTTTCAAGCATACACTTCGATAGTAAGTTATATATATATTGCATTGTAGGTTCACTGCTCATAGTTAGGTTTCTTTTTGTCACCACATATTTGACCCATTTTACCCCATTTATCTTGCACCTCTTCCCTCTGGTAACCACTGTTCCACTGTCCATATCCATGGGTCATATTTGTTCATCATATTTGTTTGTTGTTTTTAGATTTATATTTCATATATAAGTGATATCATGTAGTTTTCAGCTTTTCTGTCTAGCTTATTATGTTTAGCAAGATTGTCTCAAGATTCATCCATGTTTTCACAAATGGCAGTATTTCATCTCTTCTTACAGCTAAGTAATATTCCATTGTATATATGTACCACGTCTTTATTTAGTTGTTTATCAGTGGACGTTTTGGATGTTTCCATGTCCTGGCTACCATGAATAATGATGCAATGAACATCAGTGTGCATATATCTTTTCAGATGTTTTCAAGTCTTTGGAGAAAATATCCAGTAGAGGGATTGCTGGAACACATGGTAGATCAATTTTTAGTTTTTTGAGGAAAATCCATACTGTTTTCCATAGTGGCTGTACCAATTTGCAGTCCCACCAGCAGAGCTCCTTTTTCTCCACATCCTCTCCAACACTTGTTATTACTTGTTATTACAGCTATTCTAACATGTGTGAGATGGTATCTCATTGTGGTTTAGATTTGCATTTCCCTAATAGTTAGAGAAGTTGAGCATCCTTTCATTTGCTTGTTGGCCATTTGTATAACTTCTTGGAGAAGTGTCTGTTCAGGTCCTCTGCCCATTTTTTAATTTTTTTGTTGTTATTGAGTTGTATGAGTTCATTGTATATTTTTGGATATTAGGGCTTCATCAGAGGCATTGCTTGTAAATATATTGTCTTATTTGGATGGTTGTCTCTTTGCCTTGTTGATGATTTATTTTTATTTTTTAAAATATTTAGTACAGTGACATTGGTTAACGAAATCTAGTAAGTTTCAGGTGTACAATTCAACAGTAAGGCATGTATGTATTGCATTATGTGTACACAGCCCATAGTTAGAATTCTTTCTGTCACCACATCTTTGACCATTTATCTCGTCCCACTCTCCTCCCTGCTCCACTCCTCCTTCTGTTAACCACTAGTCTATTGTCTGTGTCCATGAGTCTCTTTATCATGTTTGTTTGTTGCTTTGGGATTTATATCTTACATATATATGATATCATGTGGTTTTCAATTTTTTCTGTCTGGCTTATTTCATGTAGCATGATTATCTTGAGGTCCATCCATATTGTTGCAAATGACAATATTTCATCCCTTCTTATGGCTGAATAATGTTCCATTGTATATATGTACCACAGCTTCTTTAGCCAATCATCTATCGTAGGACACTTTGGTTGCTTCCATATCTTGACCACTGTGAATAATGCTGGTATGAACATTGGTGTGCAAAAATCTTTTCGGATATGAATTTTCAAGTCTTTGGGGAAAATACCCAGTAGAGGGATTGCTGGAACATATGGTAGATCAATTTTTAGCCTCTTGAGGAAACTCTGTACTGTTTTCCATAGTGGCTGTACCAATTTGCAGTCTCATCAGCAGTGTATGAGGGTTCCTTTTTCTTCACATTCTCTCTAACATATGTTATTACTTGTCCTGTTGCTTATAGCTATTCTAATGGGTGTGAGATAGTATCTCATTGTGGTTTTGATTTGTATTTCCCTAATAGCTAGCAATGTTGAGCATATTTTCATGTATTTTTTGGCCATTTCTATATCTTCTTGGGAGAAATGCCTGTTCAGCTCTTCTTGCTCTTTTTTGATTGAATTGTTTGTTTTTTTTTGTTGTCACTGAGTCATGTGAGTTCTTTGTGTATTTTGGATATTAGGCCCTTATCGGTGGCATTGACTGCAAATACACCTTCCCATTCAGATGGTTGTCTCTTTACCTTATTGATGTGTGTGTGTGTTTTGTTTTTTTTTTTCTTTTTTTTTCTTTTTTCTTTTCTTTTTTTTTTTTTTTTTTTTTTTTTTTTTTTTTTGCTGTGCAGAAGCTTTTTAGTTTGATGTAGTCCATTCATTTACTTTTGTTTTTGCTTCCCTTGCCTTTGAGGTCAAATTCATAAAATCCTCTTTAAGTCCAAGATCCTTGAGTTTAGTTTCTACATTTTCTTCTATGCATTTTATTGTTTCAGGCCGTATATATAAGTCCTTAATCTATTTTGAGTTAATTTTGATGTATAGTGATAAACAACAGTCTAGTTTCATTCTTTTGCAGGTGGCTTTCCCCTTTTCCCAGCACCATTTATTGAAGAGTCTTTTCTTTCTAACTGCAGTCAGCAGAGTGATGGCTCCAGTCTCATTCTTTTTTCTCAGGATGGTTTTGGCAATTTGGGGTCTTTTGTGCTTTCCGCACAAATCCAATGATTTTTTTGTTCTATTTCTTTAAAAAATGCCAATGAGAATTTGATAGGGATTGCATTAAATCTGTATAATGCTTTAGGTAATAATGTCATTTTACCTATGCTGATTCTTCCAATTCAAGATGATGGAATATCTTTCCATTTCTTTGTATCTTCTTCAATTTCTTTTAATAGGGTCTTATAGTTTTATTACATAGGTCCTTCATATGTTTCATTAGATTTATTCCTAGGTATTTTATTCTTTTTTGTTGCAATTGCAAAAGGATTTTTTTTTTCACTTCTTTTTCTGACACTTCATTATTAGAGTATAGGAATGCTATGGATTTTTGAACATTGAGTTTATATCCAGAAACCTTACTGTATTCGCTTATTGTTTCTAGTAATGTTCTTGTGGAGTCTATAGGGTTTCCTATATAGAGAATCATGCCAGCCTCAAATAGTGACAGTTTGACTTCTTTGTTTCCTATTTGGATGCCTTCTATATCTTTCTCTTTCCTGATTGCACCCGCTAGGACCTGCAATGTTATATTGAACAACAGTGGTGATAATGGACAGTCTTGCCTTGTTCCTGATCTTAGAGGAAAGGTTTTAGTTTTTCACCATTAAATATAATGTTGGTTGTGGGTCCATTGTATATAGCCTTTATTATGTTAAGGTATTTTCCTTCCATACTGATTTTGTTAAGAGTTTTGATCATAAATGGATGCTGTATCTTGTTGAAGGCTTTTTCTGCATCTATTGATATGATCATATGATTCGTATGTGGTATATCTTATTGATCGATTTGTGTATTTTGAACCATCCCTGTACCCCTGGCATGAAGCCCACTTGATCGTGATGTATAATCTTTTTGATATGTTGCTGTATTCAGTTTGTTAATATCTTATTTAGGACTTTTGCATCTGTGTTCATGAGACATAGTTGTCTGTAGCTTTCTTTTTTTGTGTTATTTTTACCAGGTTTTGGTATAAGGGTAATATTGGCCTTATAAAATGAGTTGGCAAATATTGGCTCCTCTTCAATTTTCTGGAAGACTTTGAGAAGAATAGGTATTAAATCTTCTTTGAATGTTTGGTAGAATTCACTGGTAAAGCCATCTAGTCCTGGACTTTTACATTTTGGTAGGTTTTTAATGATTTTTTCCATTTCCATACTACTGATCGGTCTATTTAGATTTTCCAGTTCTTGATTCAGTCTAAGAAGGTTATATTTTTCTAAGTACTGATTCATTTCTTCTAGGTTATTAAATTTGGTGTTATATAGTTTTTCATAGTATTCTAGTATGATCCTTTGTATTTCTGCGACATTAGTCATAATTTTCCCTCTTTCATCCCTGATCATGTTTGTTTGTGTTTTCTCTCTTTTTTCTTTAGTGAATCTAGCCAGGGGTTTGTCAATTTTATTAATCTTCTCAAAGAACCAGCTTTTTGTTGCATTTACTTTTTCTATTGTTTTTGTTGTTGTCTATTGTTGTTGTTGTTTATTTGTTTTCAATTTCATTTATATCTGCTTTAATTTTGATTATTTCTTTCCTTCTGCTGACTTTAGACTTCATTTGTTCTTACTTTTCTAGTTTTTTTAAGATGAAACATTAGATTGTTTATTTGAGCTCGTTCTTATTTTTGGAGATAGGCCAGTAATGATATGAACTTTCCTCTTATAACTGCTTTTGCCATGTCCCAAAAGTTTTGGTATGTTTTGCTATCATTGTCATTAGTTTCTATGTATCTCTTAATCTCTCTTTTTATTTCTTCTCTGACCCAGTTATTCTTCAGTAGCATATTGTTTAATCTCCATATTTTTGTGGTTCTTTCTGATTTCTTTTTGCAGTTGATCTCTATCTAGTTTCAAAGCATTATGTCAGAGAATATGGTTGGTATGATTTCAACCCTCTTGTATTTGTTGAGGCTATTTCTGTGACCCAGTATGTGATCAATCCTTGAGAATGTTCTGTGTGCACTAGAGAAAAATATATAATCAGCTGTTTTGGGATGAAAGGCTCTGTAAATGTCAATTATGTTCAGTTGGTCTAATGAGTCATATAAGGATGTTATTTCCTTATTGATTTTCTGTTTGGATGATCTGTGCATTTATAACAGTGGAGTATTTAGGTCCCATACTACAATAGTGTTTTGGTCTGTTTCTCCCTCTAGTTCTGTTAATAATTGTTTTACATATTTCGGGTCTCCCTGATTGGGAACGTGGATATTAATGAGTGTTATGTCTTCTTGGTGCATGATTCCCTTTATCATTATGAAGTGTCTCTCAGCATCTTTCTTTATCTTTTTTATTTTGAAGTCTATTTTGTCTGATGTTAGTACCACTACTCCCACTTTTCTCCAAATGCCATTTGCTTGAAATATCATTTTCTACCTTCTCATTTTGAGTCTATATTTGTCTTTGGAGCTGAGATGTGTCTCCTGGAGGGAGCATATGGTTAGGTTTTGTTTTTTTATCCAATCTGCCACTCTGTGCTTTTTTATTGGTGAGTTCAGTCTATTTACATTTATGGTTGTTATTGAAATGTGAGGTCTCCTTATAGCCATTTTATCTTTTGCTTTCTGGTAGCTCAGTTTTTCCATTGCTTCCTTGTCCTTGTGTTTCTATTTTCTTTCTTTCTTTCTTTCTTTCTTTCTTTCTTTCTTTCTTTCTTTCTTTCTTTCTTTCTTTCTTTCATTTATTTTCATGGATTTTCCCTCTGGTTCTTCTTGTTTTATGTTATATACTTCAGTTCTGAATCTCTGACATATTGTTACCATTATGAATATGAAAGGATAGTTATATATATATACAGCCATCCATTTTCTTCTGTGTGTGCCTTATCTCCATTTCCCTCTGAGAATTTGAATCTTTGAATCCTCCCCTTTTCAGTCATTGTTGTCTCAATATGTCCCTATGTATGCTGAACATTCATTACTATCTTGCTATAGCAAATCTCTTCTCTTTGTTTAAGCTTATGATGCCCTGTTCTTAGTAAGGTTTGCACTCCTCTGCTTCAATCTGCCTGCTAGTCACCTTACTCCTATTTACGTATTTTTCATTTTGTCATTTTGTTTTAGGTGAGCTGACCCCTTTCAGTATTTCCTATAATGCAGGCCTCATAGTGGAGAAGTCCCTCAATTTTTGTATGTCTGGAAAGGTCTTTATTTGTCCTTCATATCTAAAGGAGAGCTTTGCTGGATACATTATTTTTGGTTGTTAATTCCTTTCATTTAATAGTTTAAATATTTGGTTCCACTTAAGCTTTGTGCTGAAAGATCCGAAGATAGTCTAATGGGTTTTTTCTTTATATGTTACTGTCTTCTTTTCCCTGCCCACCTTGAGAATTCTTTCCTTGTCATTAATTTTTGATCATTTTAATATGTCTTGGAGATGGTCTTTTTGGGTTGAGATAATTGGCTGTTTTGCTGGCTTCTTAGTTTCAAAGCTCCAGCTCTTTCCTTAGATTTAGAAAATTCTCAATCGGTCTGAATATGCTCTCAGATCCCTTCTCCTTTTCTTCTCCTTCTGGAATACCCATTGTTCTTCTGTTGACTTTCATGATTGTGTCAGCTAGTTCTTGTATTTCTCTTTCATTATTTTTTATTCTTCTGTTTCTCTCTTCTTCCTTCTGATTTATTTTTAGATTTCTGTCTTCAATATCACTGATTCTTTCTTCCATTTGGTCCACTCTATTTCCTAAGTTTGCTATTTCACTCTTCATCTTTTTTGGTGTGTTTTTCATCTCTAGAAGTTTTATTTGGTTCTTTTTTAGAACTTCAATTTCCTTACTAAAAAATTCTACTGGTATATATTTTTTTCTCAGATCTTGGAATTGCTTGTTGAGTGTTTTTGCATGTTATTGTGTTTTTTTCAGAAGTACAATCCTGAATTGTCTGTCATTTCAGTCGCATATTTCTATGTCTCTAAGCTTATTTTTTGGAGACTTTTCTCTTTCTTTCTGAACTGCCTTGTTACTCTGGTTGTTCATGGTGTTTGATGTACTCTTTCTCTGCCTGGGCATTAGTGGGAGTGTATTCTGCTTCTTTTTTTTTTTTTTTTTTTTTTTTTTTTCCAGAAACAAGATTTATTATATATAGGTTTCTCTTTGGTCTGTTGATAAGATGTTTTTCTTTTGATTTCCATTAGGTAGCATCCAGGATTCTTGTATCTCTGCTTTGAGACTGAGAATGCATTTTTTTTTTTTTCTGATAAATATTCAGGTTATGATCACTACCCTTGGGCCCAATCCTTAGGTGGTACGAAGAGTAGATTGTTTAGGTAACATTTGCTCAAATTCCCGATGCTAGGTCTGGGAGGATATGGAGTGGGGGGAGGGCACGCTCTGGGTTGGTGAATGGGGGTTACTGCTAATCTCTGTTTCTCAGCCTTGCACTTTGCAACCACCAGCGGCTTAGATCCAGCTGTTAGTTCCTGCTCCACTTTCTGCCCTGATCCCTGATCCCTGAGCCTTGCTGCGTGGAACTCGCTGATCCCTCAGGCTGGGCTCTCCATGGAAATGGCCACTATTTCTCCCCTCCCCCTCCTCCTGCAGGGATCTCTGGCTGCAAGTGGCAGCTTCCTTGTTTCTCCCAATCTATCCCCCAGACTCTTGTGGTTCTGACCTCTGAAAACTCTTACTCACTCAGATGTGCTTGTGTGCCGGTTAGCTGTTATTTGTTGAGTTTTAGATGTTCGGTTTATTGTTGTTTCAAAGGGTGAGATCTGGGGACATCTCTCACTCCTCTATGCTTCTGATATGACTCCTAAATGATCTAGCTAAGGTATACTTAATGGTGAGAAACTAGATGCTTTCTTTCTAAGATCAAGGGACAAGACAAGGATGACTGCTTTCACCACTCTTTTTCAACATTGTTTTACAAGTGCTAGCTACTGAAACAATACAAGAAAAAGAGGTAAAATTATATATATATAATTTATATATTAAGATTATATATAATATATTATATATATTTTTATATGTAAATATATATAAGTAATCAAAATGTCTTTGTTTACAGATGGTATGATTGTCTATGTAAAACATTCCAGTTTCAGGAAAAGAATACTTGAAACTAAAAAATGACTACAACAAAGTCACAAGACCCATCATTAATATGCAAAAGTTTATTGTTTTCCCATATAACTGCAGTAAAAAACTGGAATTAGAAATTAATTTTAAAAAAATCTATATTCAGAAAACTATAAAACACTGATAGAAAATTAAAGAAAATCAAAATAATTGGAGAGATAGTCCTTATTCATGGATTGGAAGTATTGTTAACATGTCAGTTTTTTCCAACTTATCCTACAAAGTAATCTCAATCAATATTCCACTAAGATATTTATTAGGTATTGGCAAATGGATTCTAACATTTATTTGAAAAGGTAAACTACCTAGAATTTTGAACATGATACTGAAGAAAACAATAAAATTAGGGGAGTTATACCACCTGATATCAGACTTACTCTAAAGTTACAGTAATTGAGATGGTGTGATACTGGGAAAAATATAAGTACATAGATGAATGGAATTAAATATATATATAGCAAGGAAAAAGACACAAATATAGCCAACTAATATTTGAAAAGGAATAAAAGCAATTCAATGAAGAAAGGATAGCATTTTTAACAACTATTGCTGGTATAGTTGAATGTCCATATGAAAAAAAACAAGCAAAAGTAAACTTTGACACAAACCTTATATCTTCCACAATAACTAACTCAAAATAGATTACAGACCTAAATGCAAAGCACAAAAACTTCTAGAAGAAAACATGAGGGAAAAATCTAGGTGACATTGGGTTTGGCAATAAATTTTTAGATTAAATACCAAAAATATGATACATAAAATTTTAAAAATTTATAAATTGGACTTTATTAAAATTCAATTCTTCTACTCAGAGAAAGTCACCATGAAGAGAATGAAACAACCAGCTGCAGGTAGAGAGAAAATATTTGTGAAACACATATCTGATAAAGAACTTATGTTCAAAATATATAAAGTCCTCTCAAAACTGAACAATAAGAAAACAAATAACTATATTTTTTAAAAAATGGGAAAAAGATATGAACAGACATCTTATCAAAGAAGATATACAGACAGCAAATAACCATATAAAGAAATTTTTAATGTAATTTGTCATTAGGAACTACAAATTAGAAGAATGCAATATGACTACAAACCCATTAGAATGGTCAATATCAAAAAAAATCTAACAACACCAGTTGCTGACAAGGATGAAGAGCAATAGGAACTCTCATTTACTGCTGGTGTAAGTGCAAAATGATACAGCAACTTTGAAAAACAAAACACAATATTGACACATGATCCACCAATTACACTTCTGACTAGGTATACATGGCCGATTTGAAAAAAACTATATATAAAACATGCACATAAATATTTATAACATCTTATTCATAATTGCCCCAAACTAGAAACAACCAAGATGCCTTTCAATTGATTAATAGAAAGTCAAATTACTATATATCCATATAATGGAATACTATTCAGCAATAAAAAAAAAAAGAGCTATTGGGGCACAAAGACATAAATCAGTCTTTTATGTACATTGTTTATTGAAAGAAGCCAGTCTGAAATAATTATATACTATGTGTGTTCAAATCATCTTGTTGGAAAACACAAAACTATGGACATAGTAAAAATATCAATGGTTTCTAGACATTTGGGAGTAGAAGAGTTGAATAAGTGAAGCACAGCAGGTTTGATAGGTGAGACTACTCTGTGACACTATAATTGTGAACCTGATATCATGCATTTATGAAAATCCTTAGGACTGTATAGTAGAAAGAGTGAACCTTAATGTGTACTAATTTGAAAAAATAATTTAGGACTCTAGGGAGAATTTGATCAATAGATTTGTGTTACACACTGAAGAAGTATGTGAGTAAGAAGAGGGGAGAGTTGCTGATCTAAGTAACTTTAGAAACAAGTCTATAAAACGAAGAGCAAAGTGACTGCACATAAACACTGTAGTGTAGTTAATAAAGTTCTTCCCACAGGGGTATAGATTAACAATCCCATATCTGAGATATATACATATATACATATATACTGGAATTGAACAATTAAGTAAGGTAGTTAGCTAGGCTTCTCACTGTTAGAATAAGAATTTACAGATAAGCAAGGAGGAGGCTAGACTGACCCGTTTGGTAATGGATTAAAGTTATAAACATCAGTGTGAACTTATATCTAGCTTAATATGTATACAAACAGTCACATATAAAATTTTAGAGATATGAGTACATACACAAGTTAGTATACACACATATATTTCCTTGCTCTGTCATCTTAGAGGGCCTAATTGCAGTGACACCCCAGTAGCAACAAATATACCTATTGTCCAGATTTGGGGTTTGAATACCATTGCCAATAAAAGTTTCATTGGCTGATTCTAGCACTGGAGCAGGAAATATACAAAATAAGCTTGGAGTATTTTGTAGTGTCAGAAAGTAAGAAAATGTTAAAAAAAAAATACTGATGGGGATTTTTCAAATGGACACAGGAATCAAATTAGAGAGTTCCCATTGGAAAAGCTAGAGCAATTTGAGCAACAAAACTATAAAGCAGTATTGGATATATGAATGACCCAATGTATAAACTATATATCCATGAGTCCATATTGATATATTTTTTTCTTCTTTATACACCTGTTTACTTTTTCCCAGCTAAATGAAACTTCAACAGGAAAAGAAAATTTGTACTTATACATCTCTGAGTTATTCATATAGCTAAATCTACAGCAGAATCAAAAAGTTTTTAGAGAATATTATTTTAAATATAACCTTACTGCTTTAAACTTGTAGCTCTATGTGAAGAATATTTCAATGGATCCAGGCATCATTGCCTGTACATAGAAGTATCTGGCCTATGAATTGTATATGTGGATTCCAACTCTGCCTTCAATCCTTGCTCCAATAAACATCACAACAAATTGCATTTTCTATCTCTGCCTGTTGAAAAATTTTATCATACATGAATGTTCAAGAGTTTTTTTCAGTATGACTTTTATCAGAATATGTGATTTTAATTTTCTGGATGAGAGATGAATCGTATGTCATAATATGTTACAAAATAGTCTTAATGTTAAGATCAGGAAGGGTAGAGAAAGAGATATTTTACTTGTTACCCATAGTCCCCAAAGACTGACAAAATACAAGACTTGACAAATTATAGATTAGTTAAAATTATGACAAAATAGAAATAGAGGTATGGGATATGCTTGCAACATATGTTCTTGCTTTTTTTCAAGTTCAAAAAAATAAAGAAAAGAAAAGAAAAAAATAGGGCAAAACCACAGTAGTTAGGAAACACGGAACTCAGGCTTCATTAAAATGACAATCTGAGACTTTTTGTTGAAGTATCAAAAAAAAATCAGATTAGCATTTGTAGCATGAAATGTTATTACAATTAAACCAAATGTTACATTCATATTCAAAGTTGTGAAGTCTTCTTAGCAGTGATAGTGCATTAGCAAACAAAGCTTAATAAACAATATGACAATGTTGGAATATTGGGCTTGTTGCCAACAAAGGTGAAAGATAATCTCAAAAGAAATCACCCAAGAATAAGGAAACTAGAGAAAACTGTTACTGATATTTAATTGAGGAAATCTAGATAGATCAGATATAGATATGGCTCCAAAGGGAATATTCTCTAAATTTATGAAAATAATCCAAGTAGAGTTTTATTTGTTTGTTTTCTCATATAGATAATTGAAAAAAAAAAAACCCTTTTTTTTAAAGGCCTGGAACTCTAAATGAATCCTTAAAAGGAATTAAAATTAAAGAATGCATTCCACAAGCAGAGTTCAAAACATTGAAATGCTTTGTTTATACATTGCATTTTATTTTTGACTATATATATAGTATTTGAATATACCTGGGGCAAAGTGACTTAGTGGGAAAGATATGAACATTGGTGTCAGACCTCACTTCAAATAATGTTATAAAATGTCATGGTAAGATATAATCAAGTCTCTGTGTTCTCACCCTTAAAATAGAAATAATAATAATTTTATAAGGTAGAATAAAATAATTCAACATATACAATGTGGCAACTCATAGAAACCAAACATTAGCCATTATTTTCAGTTCAAAATTATAGCCAGAGAAAAAATAGTAAAAGAACCAATTTAGCAAACAAAGAGAAATAAGCACAGAAGACCCTCCAGGGGCCACCAAACTTCCCTAACTGCTTCTTAGTGTCCCATTGGAAACAGCTCCTCTGGAGCTTGGAAATCCCCAATGGTCCAAAAGTGACTTATATTGTTCTGGGGACTTGATGTAGGACAGGGCAAAGCCCCCGAGTGGAGAGTTAAGTCCTGCATTGAGAGAGAGAGAGTGTTCTTGACTGGGCACAGAAAAGAATTTGAGTGCAGGCCAGAGTTAGAGTCAAAAGGAAAGTTTATTAGAAAAAGGATACTGCTCCATTGAAAGAGTGTGGTCTCCTCTCAGAGGCAAAGAGTGAGAGAGCAGAGAGGGACAAAGAGGCAAAGAGAAAAGACAATGAGAAGGTTATGAGTGTTCAAAGAATTTATTTTATATATTATTCTTAGTTTTTATGAACTACAGTTGAAAGACTTTGTTTACCTTTTTTCCTTTGGTATAGATAAACAGTGTGAAAGATAAGGGTAGGTGGCAAGAAACCCTTCAGGGAAGTCCCAGCTTTTGATCTATAGGTTCCCTTTGGTATTTGGTCACAGGAATGAATGTAGGGTATGAATTAAAGACTCTGTTTTCAGTTCATGGTATGGATGAATGGCAGTTAAGTAATTCCAGAAGAAATCTTCCTTTCTTCTGTAGATTTCCTAGAGGTCTGGCCTGAGGGCTGATCAGAACATTGCACTCTGAATATAGCTTGATTTAACATTTAGTTCTTACGCCTCTTCCAGTAAGCTAGTGCTCCAGCTCTACTGTGTGTGTTGTATTTGAAAATATGTTAGTTTGATACTATAAAATATCAAATGACTAGTACCCCAGTGCTTTAATATTCAAGTTAAAAACTCCCTTATCCATAAGGTTGGTCCACAAATCTGGGGAGATTAATCAGAGGCAATGCTAATAGTAACTGTCAGGTTGCATTCAGGATTTTCCTCTCCCCTCTAGGGTTTAGTTATGCGTCAGGTTCATCATGCCTAGCCCTCTCTTAGGTAAAGTTATTTCTCAGGAGACTCTTCAGTCTTTTATTGAAATGAACACTTATTTGCCATTCCCCTCTCTCAATTCAACTGATAAATAAGAAATGTATTTAAGTTTTCTGTTTTAATCGACACCAAGAACATGATAGTCATAAATCTTTATATAATTAACAACATAACAACATAGAAAGCCAAAATTGCCATAGATACAAAATGGTTATAATTATGCTAATAACTAATATTAATTGAGTACTTATTAAATGTTAGGGTTTATTCTAAGTATTGTGTTTGTATTAACGTATTTTATTCTCCAAACAATTGTATGAGGAGCTGAGACCCACTCCTTACCATACACAGCATATATTAGACATGTGGCATGAATAAGAAATAAAATGTTGAGATACTGTTCCTCAGTGTAGCTTAGCTCATGCTAAGACACTTCTCACTCTCAGAATTGGAAAATTATTTGAATAAAACAGCACAAGTTTTATTATCTTTCTACCTACAAGTAAACTTTGTATCTGCAAAATGGAATATACGTTATAAACATCCATTGAATATCATCTGACTGTAGTAAAAAAAAAAAAAGTAAATGAATGCAAAAAGACAATTTCACCTGCCTAAAAAGATTTTTGAAATTTAAAACCAGAGGTAATCAATTTAATCTACAACTCATTGCCTGTTGCAGAGAAGAAAGAAACAGGTTAGATATAGGATTGTAGCTTTGCCTATGAATACACTATTCTGGGTCTTTCTTCCATTTCTTTAATATTTTCTTATATATTTCCTACCCAGGTGTGAAAATTTTTTTGACTTTACATATCAGATTACTAATTTGTTCTGAATTCATTTTTAATCTATTATTATATATTTTATTGATTTCACAATTTTGAAAATAATTTTTTAAACTCCACAGACTCTAATTTTGCTTTGTATTTTTCCTTTTTTAAAACAACATATTACATTTTGTGAATTTAATATTCTCTGTCATTTTTCTGATGATACAAATCAGAATTATTTAAATTTCTTTGTTCCTAATAGAATTCCTTATGCTAGTTCATTAATTTTTTTCTTTCATTTGTGTTTTTTCTAAATATAAATTGGTCATCTTTGATTTCTTCATTAATCAGATATTATCTGATTTATCATATAGAAATTCTTGAAAAGTTTTTTTTTTAGTCTTAAGTAATACCATCCCCTATTTTTGACACAATTGTGAATTTACTATTTTTCCAATAACTTTTTTGTGGCCCAGTTTGATCTGGGGAGAAAACAAAGTTGAATTTGTAAGCTCAGTTTACCATCTTGATCTAGAATTCATAGCTTTGGGGGGTAAAATTGATACTGTTTCATAGCCCAGTTTATCCTCAACTGATCGATAATTGCAGCCCATTGTTCCAGACCACAGGCCTGGATCACTCAGAGGTCATTAACTCCAGCACATTAACTGCTGGATTCTAATGAAAACAGAACACCTACCTGTTTAGTTTAGTGACTCCCTCCACCGAATGCACCAGGAGACATTTCTCTCTGATATCGTTGCATACACATTTGCCTATAGAACTGAATAAATGCCTATGCAACTAATGCTACCACAGGAACTCAGGTTTAAATTTGAATTATTGTTTTACTGTCTTTCTTTGTTGTGTATTATTCACTGAGAAAAATGGGACCCTGATGGTGCCCTTTTTCTTGTTTTATAAATATTCATTTCTTCCTGATGATATGAAAAATGTTGAAATAAAACTTTCGGGTTTTTCTGGGGGTGGAGGGGAAATGACAATTTTCAATTACTGTGCTGCTTATCACAAAAGCGATTTCATTTGCCTGATAGCTTCATTGACTGGTGTCAGGATAATGCCAAGTAAAGTGTTTTGCTGCTTAATGCCACCTACAGAGCTAGACAAAATACTGCTTTTCACATAGTTTACAAAAATAGTAGCTATTAATTGTGCTGCTCAACCATAAGCTGATCAAGCTGAAGAAAACAAGAAATGTGGCATTTACGATTTAGAAAGCCACTTCCCTCAGGTTTCTAGTCATTAATTCACAGTTTAAATCTTAGACTTAGGCATATTCACCAAATATCTTTAAGTCTCTAGATCTGATTGTTTACTTATTATATATCAACGAAGTAAGTTTGAGAGAGGTTTGAAACTGACTGAGATTTACTACATCATTATAACTTAATATGTTTTCCCACTCTGGTTTAATATATTAAAAGTTAAAATAAGAATTGGTATTCAATTTTCAACAATGAGTGGTTATAATCATAGCCAGTTTTGTTCAACCAGCATTTATTGTTGCTTATGCCGTGTTGAAAAAGGGCCTGGAATTGAAGAAGTGCTTGGTTAGGACGCTTATAGTAGAGGCCTCACAACGTCCCCACCTCACTTTTCCTTACCCTGTAGCTTAACAATAGATTGTCCTCTGCAGCTTGACCCAGAGCTTGGAACATCCCTTGCCATATAAAATTGCCTTGAAACTTATGATTAATGCTCTTATGCTTACTGATTACAATCTTTATGATCTAGCAATATTTCCAGATTACTCCCACCTTTGTTCCTAGGTTGCTAAGGCTACCACGTTGCCAGAGGGATATAGCTCCATAAAGCACAGCAGACCTCCCCGTCAACCATTAAGCGTCCCTGGATTAACACCCAGATTGCCCCTTAAATACTCTAAACAGGACTGAGAAAGTAAGGCAGTTTTTAAAGGTGTTAATCTGCTGCTTTCTCAGATCACTAGTGCTCTGACAATAAACAATTATTCTAAATAGTCCAACTCCTGTGCTGCTCTATTGGCTGAGTGGTGCAGGCAGCACAAGGCCCAGACTCAGATGCCCTCCAGGTACAATGTCAGTGAAGGGAAGCAGAGTTTGCCACCGCAAATTATACCTTTTTGGATATTGATTTTAAGCTGGTTACTAAGGAACAAAAGATTCAGAAAAAAACTTTGACCTTTCTTCTTTACCTGATTAAAGGAATTTAGATAGAAAACCTGCTCCAGAAAGGGAGATATCATCACAGATAACTATAGTTTAATATAAATTAATGTTCCATAGACAAAGAATCTAGAAAGGTATGGAATGAGACTAGATACAAAAGGAGCAGAAGTATATCCACTGCAGTGTGTACAGGACTTAAATAGTAACCATATAGATGGAAAGCAGAAAGAGATAATCATAAACATAGAGGCAATATCTTTTTGCAACTCATTGCTAGCCTAAAACAGAAAGAAATGAAGAAATTGTTTAAAATCATAACAATACATTTAACATGTCTCCTGGGCAGACATTTATGTCGAAATGGTTACCATCAATCTTGTCAATTAACACTCACCTTCCAATACTAAGAGTTGATTTTCTATGTAATACAGTAGAAAGGTAGATAAATGAGGTGGTTATCTTAAAAAGAGATCCTAAAAATAATTAGAGTGTGGTAGTAGTAGTTAAAATCACACATTTCCAGACCTCTATTAAAATGCTGGCTGTGCCACTATAAGTCATATGACCTGAGACAAGCGATTTAATCTTTCTAGTCTTAATTTCTTCAATTTCTGAAAGGAATATATTGTAACCATGCAAATCTTCACTTTTTTTAAAATGACTTTTTCTCTTCTCTTTCTTCTTGATTCAAACTGGCCTTGGGCTCACTTGCTTCTTTTGTTTCTTTATCCTTCTGCATACTGGAGGACCACTCCCTTAATCATTAAGACCTTAGGTCAGCATCAAACTGTTTTAGGAGCAAAGTTTCAGTTCTGTTGATGACAGAAACTGAGTTTCTTAAAACTAAAGAAAGTATCTTGCAGCTGCACACCCATAAAGACGGAACAAACCCTTGAAACTGAACAGAAGGATGCAGGACGGACATCAGGACCTGATGCAATGATCAACTGCTTCTTACCCTAGCCCCAAACAATCGGTAGGGCCCAATGACCCCAACTCTTTTAGCTACTAAAAAATTATCCCCTAGAGCCCATCAGGGAGCCTGATCTTCAACTGCTAACTCACCTGTGTCTCTGGGCTTGGCACCATTTCCTTAAATAATTCTTTATTTTCTTTGCTGCAAACTCCTATCCATGTCTCTTGGCTTTGATGCATGCAGGCAAAATGAACCCCTTAAATTCAGTAACAATATACATGCCAGAAAGAAATGTAACTATGGGTGGTGAATACATTAACCATGTCACCATAATATATTAAAAAATAAAAAATTATCAAATAAATAAATAAATTAATTAAAATAAAATATTACTTGTGGAACACTTAAGGCAGATTCTGGCAAATAATGGCTCAAAATTTTAGTCATAATTATGTAGACAAATGAAATTTAAAAGTTATTTTAGTGTTATGCACAATTGCAATATGTAGAACACAATAAAGTAAAACTACTGATTTATTTTTTAAGTTTAGATTTATATTTTTTATTAATAAGTAAAATACTAGGGATAAATTTTAATTCATATAAACTAATCTACTAATATTTTATAGATTACATTTGAATACATGAGGTTTTTACTGAATTTTTTTAAAAATTTAAAACATGAATATAATACAACCCTAGTGCTTTGCAGTGGTCTCAGCCTATCAGTGACCAGTGTTGCGGCAGGGCCAGCCCTCGAGGTTCTTATGATGGTTGCAAATGCTCTTCAGCAATAACCATCAGGAAATTTTAAAAAGATACAGAATAAAGATACATTATGTTAAGTAATAACTTAACATAATGATTACACACCACACTTGGGGTCACACGGTGAAGTTCTAGATAGTGAGTAACAGAGAGAGACTGTACTTATGAACCTGGATTCTACTTTTATTGGGGTCAAGAGTGGAAGCCTAAGGATTTCTAGGCTCACTCTTTAATGGTTAATTTAAAACATAAGAGCAAAAATTTAAAGCTCTGGAAAAGAAAACCAAGCCAAATGGTCAGTTATTGAAATAAACCAAGAGCTCCAAAACAGTGGCACCTCAGCTGCAAGAGGAAACCAGGCTCTACATCTAGTCCTATGTCTGCCAATGTGTTTCTGCAGAGATAGTCTTTCAAGTGGCTCCCTCATTGACTTGGATACCTAGGCAATCAAAGCTTAAGTCAGGTTCAAACAGAAAAAAGAAAAAAATGTCAGGGCTTAGACTACAATTCCATACCATTATTTTGCAAATACCAAACACCTAGAGAAAGAAGAAAGACTTGCTCAAATTGACACTACATGTTACTGAGAGGAGAGGAGGCATCTGGAATAATGCAAAGGAAAGGGCTTGCAGAAATAACTGACTCAGCTAGTTATAGCTTAACCATACCCTACAGATCTTTAAATGGCCTTCTGGAAACTCTTGCCATACCTACAAGACAAAAGATCTGTAAATAGATAAGACCATTGGTCTAGGAATTCTTTACCCCTTGAAGCCCTCACCATCCTGAGTCATGAGGTGCAGTAGAGCCTCAGACAAAGAAATCACATGCCCCTTCCATGAACACTGCAGAAATATATAAATTGTAAGAAATCTAACCAAGAGGAGCTCATGCTTTGGTGCTATTAACACCACGCGCTCCACTAGCAATAAAGTCTCCTTCCTCTAACAAAGTTGTCTGAACGTCCAATTTTCTCCATCAGGTGTCACTTTTGGCAACAGATTTCTGGTGCATTGTCCAGGAAGCATGGAGGAATGGCACCTACATTTGGCTCACTTCAGGTATCCCACTGGGGAAGCCACGACCCGCCCTACAGATAGGCCCGCTGAGTGTGCACTGGGGATTACCCCATGTGGAATGCCTCACAAGACAGAAGGGGAAATCTCATCTGCTGGTCCCAGCAAGGATCAGACAACAGAGGAACAAGAAAACTAGGACACGTCAGGGCCATGGTAAGGAAAACCTGGGCAAAGGGTAGCTAGCTGAGGTCCTGCCCTATATAGGGTAGAAGGGGAGCTGACCAACTCCCGAGGTCATCTGAGTACTCTACATTTGTTATGGAAACTGTGACCTCACAGGTACGTAGGGTGGAGGGCAGAATGTGTTTGGTTAACACTGGGCAAAAAGAAAGCCCAGTTCCCCTCTGGAGAGTAACCGAGCATCCTCCACAAGTTAAGAGGAGCTACTGCTTACTCTCTACAGGACAGGACAGGTTAAGGAATGGTGGGAAATTGTATGAAAGAGAGTGAGTGCTGAGTGATTGAGATGTGGCCTTGACCCAAAGTGAGAGTTGAGCATCTATCCGTGGTTCTGTGGTGAACCTCATAAAGCTTAAGGTGATGTCACTGTATCTCCATGAGGATTCTACTCCAGTGATCTGGGTCTGGGGTTTATACCGACCCACCAATTGCTAAGAGGCTCCTGAAAGATCTCCGCGAGGGGAGTGACTGGAGATGGGAGAAGTGAATGACGTCCCCTCTAAAGTTTCCCCAACCTTATCCCCCAATCTTCCTTGTGGCGTAATTGTTTTCTGTCATGGGAGGCATGGAGGCCTCACAGGGAACGCCTACTCCCCTGGCCATGATGGTCAAGAGCTTCAAGAAAGGCTTCTCAGGGGATTACGGGATCAAGTTAACCCCAGGAAAACTACAGGCTCAAATTACTTTTGATATATGTGACCAAACCCCTCTAAGAAGGCCCAAAGGGAGGAGGATGGGAGCCCCTACTCTTGGAATCTACACATCAGAAGCCCTTTGAAAAAATCAAACAGATACTAACACCCCCAGAAAGAACCCCTAGACCAGTGCTGCCATCTGCCGTCCCCCTTCTGCCTTTCTGGGTGACACCAGCACCACACCACAAGGCACACATGCAATCTTCTCAGGGTAAGTAACATACTTTAGATTCAGATATGGCTAGGATTGTGGTCTAGTAGTCAGGATTCAGCGCTCTCACCGCCATGACCCAGGTTCAACTCCTGGTTAGGGAAGAATGTTTTCTCCTTCTTGCTCACTAGTGGCAACAGAACTTCCTAGCTTGTACCCCACAAGGAAGGCGGGAACCACAGCCCCATGGCTCAGCTGTCAGTGAAATACAGTGTCTGCAATTCCTTGCAGCAAGAACCGGTAGGGGACTCTTTTCCTTCCAAATTAATGATGTGAAGGGGAATCAAGAAGTTTGGCCTATAAACAGTTCACTAAACTACAATACTATCCTCAAGTTAGATCTTTTTGCAAGAAACTGGAAAATAGAAAGAAGTCCCCTATATACAAGCTTCAACGCTTCTTTACCAAGACCCAGACTCATTAGCTGTTCCAATGATAGGAGCACCTCCTGGATATCTCAAAATAATCAGGATTTTTCTCCTCTTCCTTCACCCTCGGACTCTGAGGGGAACCAAGTTCTTTTGGGATCCCATCTATTTCATTGCTCCCTGAGGAAACTAGATAAGCACCCCCAGGGAAGTTACAAATACTGTTGATAGGAAAATATGAGCATGTGCATGACCTCTGATCTGTATTTGTTGGTGTTATATGTAATATAGTGGTTGAATTAAGAATTCTAATTATGATGAAAAGCAAAATGCATGTTTTTGGTAACTGGAGGTATAGAGATTAATTTTAAAGGAAAATGGAAGGAAAGGTGTTTGCATTAAAGTTAGTTGTTTCTGAATAAGTAAAGGCAAACTGAAGAAATGAGGAAAGTGGTAGAAGGTTTGTGAAGAAAAATCCCGAGAGGAAATTTTATGTGATTAAGCTAAACAAGATTGGAAATTTAAATGTCAAAAGTAAGCTAATGCAAAATTAGAGTTGTATTTAAATGTCTTTTAGACTATTGATCTGTTACTATGTTATAGAAAAGTTTTCTGAGTAGAAAACAAGGATTCCGTGCTTCATCAAAATAATTTCTGTGTTTTATGTTGCCTTAACCAGTTTTCTGAGGCTTTTAGAGAATATACTAACATTAGCCCAAAGTCTGAGGGTCAGACACTCCTGGCTATAATTCTGTCTGTGCCCAAAAGAAGCTCCAAAAGTTAGGGCCTAGACCCCAAGCCTGCAGGCTGCCTTGGTACCAGAGGTCTTTACTGTGTCCAATATATGGGACTGGGCAGAGAAAGAAACAGAGTAGAAAAAGGGCTCAAATTTTAGCTGCCATAATACAGTTACCATCTTGAAGTGACCCTAGGCAATAAAAACCTTGCAGGCCTGGAGGGCCTTGATCTTGATTAGCCATGAATGACATTGTCAAAACTGAGGCATAATCAATGTGCAAACTGAAAAAGGAAGGGCACTGGAAGAGCAAGTGTCCATCCAGCCCTGGAAAGCCAAGGAGAAGTGGACCTCATAAGCCCTCGCCCCACATAACAAGTTTCTCATGAAGGGGATGCTCTCTCCTCCAACAACAGAGACCCAAGCACTTGCAAGCTCCAGTTCTAGAAAAATCCACCACAATCACAACAGTGGAACCTCAGGCCACCCTTGACATGGCAAGAAGGAAAAGTTGAATTTTTATTAGACACTAGAGCTACCTACACTGTTCTGACCCATCTCATGGACCTCTCTCTGATGCTAACTGTGCAGTGACAGGAATAAATTAGTCAGTCTGATGTAATTTACTCTTCCCATTGTGAGACCAGGACTAGCAATGAAGTTGTGCCACACATCAGGACCAGAGTCCAGTGAGGAGAGTGCCTTGTCTGGAAAAATGAGACACAGCCAAAAAGGGCGGCAACCCCCTTGTGCACCACACAAAGCACGTTTGTAGGGGAACCTAAGGCTAAACCATTTGTAGACAACCCACTTCTATGTCAGGGTTTCCTACTAACAGAACAACTACCTCCCTACTATCTGTCATACCAGCCCTCAACGCAAATAGAAAGGCCCCCACCCAAAACTCAGGAAGGATAAGACTATGATTTCTCTAAAAATTTTTATTATAACACCAGTAGAAAAATGCATAACATTTACTGAGTGTACTAATGTTTTAACATCTCAGATAATATGACTTCTGTGAGCTCCGCAAATGCACATGTTAAATTACCTGGATGGTTTCTTATTAATGGAAGAACTATTTCTTATTAATGGAAGAATTATTTATTCTTATGTTCTTGCTAACAGTACTGGGGGACCTTGTTCCCTGGGAAGACTAACTGTATTTATGACTCAAAATTCTCCAACTAGGCATTGCAAGGAACTCACCCTTGACTCCAGCTGTAATAGTGACCTACACATATTTAGTCCAGCTGAATATACTGATTTGTTTTTATTTATTGTACCAGCTATGACTATTGTCCTAAATATAGAAGTCAACGGAATAGCCTATTCCATGGCAAAAGCCTTAAACGCATTCTCAGGCTGTCCAAGCCGTGGAAGAAGAATTAGGACAGGTCAGAGAAGCTATCCTTGAAAACAGGGCCGCTATAGACTACATGTGGGCACCAGGCCTGGCTGGTCCAAGGTCTGGCTGTCATCCAAGGCCTGGTTGATCTAAAGCCTGACTGGCCCACGTTCTGGTTGGTCCAAGATCTAGCTATGATCCAGGCCCATGGCTAGGAATAGGACCCACGATTTAGAAAGTATGTAAACATACTTCAGCTTATTGTATCACGCATGAGTGGCTGAATTCTATTATTGTACTCTGCTATGTGAGAAGCCACGCGGTCCCCTTGAGAGCAGAAGGGGAGCACAAGAAAGGGGAGCAGAAGTGCACGGAGTACAGTGCACCCCCTGCAATAGACTGCACTTCCCAACAGAAGTGCGCTACACACAATAGAGTTGGTGCCTGCCATTTCATGCTTATGTCTGCCTCTTGTGCATTCTTCTAACTGGTTGTCTCACCATTGAAGCCTCCCTTCTCAATCAGCAATACTGCCGACACGTGGCATAGCCCACATGATCCGCTTGGCCCTGACACTACTTATTACTCAGACATAACCACGGATGTAAAGAATTTAAAGTACTATGTTGTTTTAACCTCTCTGACAATTCACAAGTAATTGAAGAAAAAGTGAAACAAATTCATGACATTGTGTCCAATATTGAACAGAAGACAGGAATTTACGGTCTTGATCTCTGCCCCCTCACTTCCTCGCTGCTCAGTCTCGCTAGGCTAAAGGAAGCATTTCTTATTTTTATTCTGTTTATCTTTGGAGGAATTATCACTTGTTGCTGCATTCATTGCACTCCAACCTGTAGGTCTGTTGCCAGTTGGATACCTAAGACAAAACCAAAACCGAAGGGAAGAATTTTCTTACAGCGACAAAGATATCAGTTTCTTAAGCTGGTCTCATAGACATGAGACCAATCAAAAGAGGGAGGAAAAAATAAGAGACATCTCTTACAGAGTTCTTAATTTTTTTAGTAAACCTAGTTAAGTTTTCTTCCCTCTTTTCTTTGGACAAAAGGTCCTCTTCCTCAAATTCCAATAATTGCCAGAAACTGGTGACTCAGATCTCTGGCTATTGATAAGGGTCATTGGATCATTGTTAGCAGAAATGATATTAGGCCAGACAGGGCCCATAGTGTCTGAGAGGGGAGGGGACTTTAGGCCGAAGGTCTTTTTACTCTTTAAGAAATATATTATGCCTGTTTCCCTTTACTCGCTTGATAGGCAAATCGATAATAGAAATTAATAGATATATAATTTAATAACCAATTTGAATCTTTTTTTTTTTTTTTTTTTTTCTAGGGACTGAGGTGGCACTTCAGCAGGAAACCCAAGACACTGCCCTGATTAAGGCAGAAAAGGAAAGAGCTCCATGAAACTCCAGTAGGCGGGGACTACAACCCTTCTCAGCAGGAAGCACAAATGGAAAAAGAGACTCCCATCCCTCAACATCTAATAATAAGGGGCTTCATAGCTCTTAGAAAAGAGTTAGGCAGGAAAATTAGTTAGGGGGTTTTCAGGTCTGCCTGAAAAGACACTGAGGTCATCCTATCCTAGAAGAGTTCTGAGACAGGATCACCCCATGTGGGCTTTAGTAGATTTGTGGAAACAAGGCCTACATCCACTTCTCCAGAAATTGGAAAGGGAACTGTATAAATGGCATGATAAAGTCATTCTTCTTCTTCTTACCTCTGAAAATAGGAGAACTGCTTGATTACCTGGCACTGCAACTCTTAAAACATATAAAAAGAGAACTCTAACTAGGGAACTGGAAGGATGACAAATGGTCCCCAGAGCAGATAATCCAATACTGTGATCCTGCCACTTGGGCAAAAGATAGATCTTGGGAATACCCTACTCCCATTTACATGTTAAACTGGATTATCTGACTGCAGGCAGTCTTATAAATCATTACCAACAAGACTTGGAGGGCCCTGTCCCTACTTGCACATCAACAAACTCATATACCAAAACAGGTTGGCACTAGACTATCTATTAGCAGCAGAAGGAGGTGTGTATGGAAAATTCAGTCTCGCCAACTGTTGCCTACAGATAGATGACCGGCCCAGATAGTTGAGGACCTTGTCAAGAAGATGACAAAACTGGCACATGTGCTCATGCAAGCATGGCACAAATGGAATCCCAGTAGCCTCTTAGGGGGATGGTTTTCAGCCTTTCATAGGTTTAAAACTTTAATAGGAGCAGTTTTATTACTCTTAGGAATCTTCCTGTTAGGGCCATGTCTGCTGCCCCTGCTAATAAAAAGCTTAAAAGGCATGGTGAAAGACAGAGTACAGCAGCAAGCTGCATCCCCCATTTACTTTACCCGCCACTATCAGGAGATCCTCCAGGATGACTTAGACAAAGAATGTGAGACTCCTGCATAAAAATAGAATGTCTAGAGTCTCAAAGGGGGAAATAAGAGAGGAGAGGGGGCATCTGAAAAAATGCAAAGGAAAGGGCTTGCAGAAATGACTGCCTCAGCCAGTTGTAGATTAACCATACCCTGGAGATCTTTAAATGGCCTTCTGGAAACTCTTGCCACACCTGTGAGACAAAGGTTCTGTAAATAGATGGGACCAATGGTCTAGGAATTCCTTCTCCCTTGCAGCTCTCACCTGAAACTCCCCCTCCCCATCTTGAGTCACAAGGTGCAAGTAGAACTTCAGACAAAGGAAGCATGTACCTCTTGCATGGACACTGCAGAGGTCTGTAAGCTGTAAGAAATCTAACCAAGAGGAGCTCATGCTTTGGTGCTGTTAACACCACGTGCTCCACTGGCAATAAATTCTCCTTCCTCTAACAAAGTTGTCTGAGCGTCCAATTTCCTCCATCAGGTGTCGCTTCTTGCAACATTACTGGCAAAGCCAAGTTCTTATGCTTGCGGAATGAATGTCCACTTCACAGACCATGATTGGAACTAGTAGGTCAATGTGATATGAGTTAAAATAATAATGATAATAAAAATAATGATATTTATAATAAAGATTTACTATCTATAAGACAATATTCTAAGCACTTTATGTATAATCACTTAAACATCTCAGCAGATCTACTGAATTGGTGTTCTTATTATCTGCATTTTGCAGATGAGAGATTTAAGAAATACACAATTTAAATCATTTTTCAAAGTTTCACAGCAATTAAGTGGGAGAGCCAGTATTTGAAATGAAGAATCTGGCTCTAGAGTTTACTCTCAAAACCAGTAGAAAATTGGTATAAGATAAAGTCCAGAGTTTAATTTTCCTCCTTTGAGTTTTTGGTTGTTTCAGAATGAGGCTGTGCAAGAAATTTTACACAGACATAACAACCAGAGAAAGAAGGTTTTCTTCTTTCAGAGTCAGTCCCAATCCTTGTATGAGGGCTTGGCTAGCATTTCAGAACTGTTACCGCATCTGGGCCAGGGATAAACTAAAGTGAGTGATTATCTGACTGGTGGTTTTGTTATAGGGAAGAGGCATGATAACTAAATATTAAAGCAAGTTGTATTCAGAGCCTACTAAGTGCTGCTAGACACAGAAAACTGGCTGAACAACATGCAGCTAGACTATGGGAACCTACAGGAAGATTCCTGCTAAGATTACTAACAAGGACTTTCTCATGCCTTTAAAGCTGTATACCATGATGCAGGATAGGGAAAATTTCCTTGAGTTGGGGGGAGACCAAGCCCTGCACAGAAAGAGAAAGGGGTTTTTTGATGGAGAGTATAAAAAGAATTTAACACACACATCAAAATTAGAGTCAAAAGAAAAGTTTATTAGAAAAGGGGCAACACTCCACAGAAAGAGTGGGGTCTCCTCTCAGAGGCAGAGAAAGAGAGACCCTGGGTGTTCGGGGAATTCAGTTTGTGTATCATTCTTTAGTTATTTAGTTATAATTTAAGACTTTGCCAACTGGTTTCCTTTGATATGGACATACAATGAGGAAGGGGAAGAGTATATAGAGTGAAAAGGTAAGAAAATGTAGCAGGAAGGCTCGATGGCAATTCTAAACCTTTAATTCATAGATTCCCCATAGTTTTAGCCACAGGGAATGAATGATTTTATTTTGTGTAGGGCAGCCACTTAAAGACTCTTTTTTTTTTTATCCCCATTTTCCTTTCATAGGGCGAGGAATGGGTTGTTAGCAATCTCAGGAGAAATCTTCCTCTGTTCTGAAAGTGTGTTCCTGGCCTGGCTACAGGAATGATCAGTATATTGCAGTCTCTGAATGTAGTAGCTTGATCTAACATTTTAATTCTTTTGCCTCCTCCCTACATTAATAGTACCTGGAAAGAAAAATAGATTTAAAATGAATTCCTTGGACACTCAGGGTCTCTTTCATTTTCTGTCTTTGAAAAGAGACCATATTTCTGTCTGTGGAGTGTTATTCCTTCTCTAACAAACTTTTTTTTGTCTCTAACTCCGGTGTGCTAGAATTCTTTTCTATGCACAGTCAAGGACCCTCCCTCTTTCGGTGCAGGAGTTGAGTCTCCAGTCAGGTGGATCCATCCTGTCCTGTGTCATCTTTAAGCATGTTATCCCATATTATTAAATTGTGTTTCCCTAAAGTAGAGTTTTACTTTACTCAGCTTGAGTGTGGGCTGCCCTTGGTGACTCACTTCTAATGAATAGAGTACAGTAAACTAAACCCTCACTCGACGTCATTGATAGGTTCTTGGAAACTCTGACTTTAAGCAAAACAACATATAACGAAACCAATTTAGTTATAGGCAAATTGATGCAAACAAGAGTTCCTATGGCATACTTCTGGCACAAAAACATCATCAAACTTCTAAAAAAGACTTCAAACACTTCTAATATTAAACATTAAAATAAATGTGAACTATATCTACATTTTAAAAAGATTAATCAAAATAAGTAAGATCATTCTTTTGCAAGCTGCTTGGTTTAGGGTCATGGTGGCTGGAGCCATTCCTGGCAGTTCAGGGTGCCAGGCGGAATGCAGTCTTGGACAGGATGCCCTTGCATGTGCAGGGTGCACTCACACCCACACCTATACTCACTCAGATTTGAACAAAGTAGACATTCCAAGTCGCCTGACATGTACATCTTTGAGATGTGAGAGGTAACTATAGTCCTCCAAGAAGACTCACACAGACATGAGGAGAACATGCAAACTCTACACAGACAGTAGCCCCAGCTCCAAATCAATTTATTTTTTTCATCAATGTTATAACCAAATAACATTGAATATAATGACATTATTTGAGGACCTGTTGTGCAACACAACTAATGGCATGTTACTTAGATTAATTTATAAAAAGGATATGGCTTATGTCTGAAGCACTCTCTTGGATCACTTGCTTTGGGGGAAGCAAATTGCCATGTTGTGAGTAGCCCTATGGAGAGACCTACATGGCAAGGAACTTAGATATTCAACCAACAGCCAGTGAGGAACTGAGGGCTGCTTACAACAAACTGAGTGAGCTTTGAAGTAGGTCCTCCAGCTCCACATGACTGTAGGCCTGGCCAACAGCTCAGCTATGACTGCATAAGAGACCCTGAGTCAGAACTATTCTTCTAAGCTTGTCCCGAACTCCTGATCCACAGAAATGGCAAGATAATCAATGTTGTTTTAAAATGCTAAGATTTGGAGTAATTTTTACACATCTATAGATAACTAATACACCGACCTGAGTTATCTGGAAAAGGAAATATGTAATCGTTTAAAGAGGGCAACATTCTTTGTAATATTGATTTTTTTTACATTCTTAATAAGTTTAGTCTGTATCATAAGTATGAACATTTATTTCTTAGAAGAGACCTTCATCAGACTGCACCTACATAAAGACCCCATAGGAAGGTCTTTATCCATGTCCCATACAGAGTTTTATATGGGTATCCAGAAGCATTTTCTACTCCATTTACTCTCTTTATTAAAAACTCAAAGGCCCAAACATGCTCATGTTAGTTATTATTTTCCCTTTGTGCCATTAATAAAGAAAAAGTACTTACTGGTCTTGGAGAAGACTAATTTGATAGGGAGGAAGAGAAATAAACAAATTAGAGTTGGTAATTCTATCATGATAAAATGCCTTAATGCAAAAATTACATTGTAAAGCTGGGTTATGTAATTTCTGAAGGAGGCTTTTTAGTGTACATTGCACATTAAAATGCATTTGTATGTGCATTTTAATTTGATGAATGGTGACACCTTCCCATTCAAAATGCCAAGTTGTAGTTGACAAATAGTTCAAGAGGGACTGAAACAAAGTAAAAGGAAAATGTCTGTATAAAAATTTTGATTCCCCCATCAGAACATGCTGGGGCCATGCTCAGAAACTCTATATAGATACCAAAATCAGTGTCTCTCCTTAAAATGAATGTTAGGCATTATGTACTCTGTGTATACAGACGTAGAGAAAATTTTTAAAATCTTAAAATTATTGTATTTCAAACTGTACTGGAAAATTTAGGTTCTTATTGATAGTAACAGAAAAAAGTAGTATTTCTTTTTTTATGATTTCATTTGCATGTGATTTGATAATGGCTTGGACAAGAGCAATAGTTATAAAGGTTGTGAAAAGTGAAAAATCATTGTTATCAGAATGTTTTGAAAATAGAGTTGACAGAATCATGAATCAGATGTGGAACATGAGACAGATAGAAGAACCAAGATGGAAATCAAAGTTTGTTTGGTCTGAGAAGCAAGATGATCTATAGTGCTCTTCATTGTAATTGAAGATACCAGTCTATTAATAAGTAAGGTGACAGTAATGGGCAGTGAGTCAGAAGTTCTCTTGAACTTTTATTGTGTATTTACACTTAACTATAAATGTTAGGTATGCAGCTAGATTTAAAAATCCATAATTCAAAGCAGAAGTTGTCACTGAAAATATAAATTTGGGTCTCATCAAATTATAGGTAGTCGTAGTAGACAGCCTCCAAAATGGCCCCAAATGATTCCTGGTCTCTGGTAGTCATAACCTTTTTGGTCTCCTACCTCATTTTATCAGGATTGGTCTGTGTGACTAATAAAACATGCGATAGAATGGTAAGTCATTTCTGAGGTTAGGTTATTAGTCACTGTTCTCCAGAGGCACATGACAGTTTATCAGAGGAGAGAGAGGAATGGAGAGAGAGAGATGGAGAGAGAGAGACAGAGAGAGAGAGAGAGACAGAGAGAGCGAGAGAGAGAGAGAGAAATCTGTTTACTCAAAGTCCACTAATTTAGATGTTAATCTCATGTAAAAACATTCCCACAAAAAAAAAAAATCCAAAATAATGATTTACTAATTATCTGGACTCTGTAGCCCAGCCAAGTTAACACATAAAGTTAACTATTACAATTATAAAAAACATATGGCTTCTTCCTTGCCCACTTTTGGGTCACTTTCTCTTGGGGAAGAGGATACTCGTCAACCCTGTAAGAAGTGCATGTGGTGAGGAAAAGAGCCTTCTGCCACATAATTGAGCTATCTTGAGAGCAAGTCCTTCAGCACTAGCCACACCCTCAGATGGCCTCAACCATAGTTAAGAGCTTGACAACAACCTCCTGAGAGAGCCTGACTAAAACTACCCAGCTAAGCTGTTTCTGGCTTTCTAACTCTCAAAAATGTGTAATTTAATAAACGTTTTCAAGCTGCAAAATTTAAAGGTAATTTGTTATGCAACAATTGATTAACTAATACAGATTTTGGTGCCAGAAATGTTTAAGTATTAACAAATACTTTAAAATGTGGGAGTAGTTTTGGAACAAATCTGTGAAAGGAAGCAAGAAGGACTTTGATGAGGGTATTAGTAAAAGCTTAAAAAGCCTTACGGAAATTTTGTAGAAGGAGCATGGCTCTTGAGGAGGCTGTGATGATAAAAGAGAGGGAAACCCTCTTGGAAACTGAAGCAAAGGAGACACTTTCATGTAGTGGCATGATGTTTAGCAACACCATTCCCTATATTAACAAGGAAAGTATAAAGTATGCCTAACATATTGGGTTATCTGGCAAAGGAGACTATCAGCCAGAGTGTGAGCGGCACCACTTGTTTTCATCTTACTGCTCGTAGTAAAGTGTGAAATGAAAGAGAGAGACTAAAAGGACTGTTAAACATGAAAGGGGTTGGAACTTAATAGTGCTGAATATTCTCAGGTTCTCCAGTGGTAAAACAATGCTAAAATTAAGAAATGCCTTCTAAAAAATTATCAAACCTAGGGAACTGCTAGGAAAACAGGTACTAAAGATAAAGCCTAGGGTATGACAGTAAAATCCTATCCTCAGACCTCAAAAAAATCAAAGGTAGTACATCAGAATATCATTCTGTCAGATACCAGGTCCACTAAAGATTATAAGAGTGTAGCTCACAGCTATCCTTCAACAAATAATAAGGCTTAAGAAGCTTAAGAGCATTGCTCCTCAGCTGGCTCAGGATAAACCCAAGGTAGAGTAGGGCTTATTTCAGAGATGTGTGTATGTCTTTTGTCTAATAGGTATGGGAGATGACATCTCTTTAGACTCATAGGTCTTCAGATTTAGAGAGAAACTGAACTTGAGAAGATGTACTTAAGGATTTAAATTCAAGAGCTTTATTTTTACCTGGACTTGATCTTTGCCTCTTGGTATTCACACCCTTTTGTTGACATCTCACACTTTGTATTGAAGTTAGTCTGTGTGAACAAGAGAAAATGGAAAAAGTGATAACATGTCACTTCTATGGCTATGTTATATGACATCATGGCTTCTGCCTAGTCTCTTAAAATACTTGCTCTGGGGAAATCCAAATATCATGTTGTGAGGACACTCAGGCAGCACAATGAAGAGGCTCTTGTCAAGAGGACTTGAGGCCTGTTTCCAATAACTACATGAGAAAGCCATCTTGGAAGCAGATTTTCTTACTTTAGTGAAAGCTTCAAATAATTACTACATTAGCTGACAGCTAGGCTGCAACTTCATGAGACTTGGGATCAAAACCATCCACCTAAGCCACTGATGAAGTCTCGATGCCCATAAACCATGTGCAACATTGAATATTTGTTGTTTTAAGCTGCTAATTTGGGGATAATTTGTTAAAGATCAATAGATAACTAATAAAATGGTATTTAGAGCCATTGGTCTAGGGAAAGCTTTTAGAAAGATAGGTAGAGATGTCATGTTGTCAGGGAACTGATGCTCAAGGTCTGTTGGTGTTTTAGTACCAGATACAGGGAGAGAAGATACAGCTATATAACTTTGACAAATTACTGGCATTTATTTTTCAATCCATCAGAAAGAGATAGAACAGCTTACAGTGATATGGGAGAAGATTAATGAAATAACACTGGTGAGGTGTATAATATAGTGTCTGTAATACTATAGAGTTTCAAATGGTTTTATTTTCTCTCTTCTTTATATACTACTTACTATAGGTTTAGGTATTCGGTCTCATAAACAGGACAGGATTTTAGATGTTCAGATGAGCATCGTGAAGTGAGTAAAATTTTCAGAATTATTTTCAAATTAGGTTGATTATGTTCTTTGTAAGTATCCCCTTATCCCTTTAAATTGGTACATTCCAAAATTCATTTTCTAAGGTCAGTAAAAGAATCTTATCAAAATATGCATCTATATCTTTATAATTACATGCAAGAAATATTGCTGGGGAGAAGGAATATTAAGAACTTAATACAGAATGATTTAGATTTTGCTTTTAGTCTTATTTGTAGTTATTATTATTGTGTCTTTCTGACTGTTGATAAATAGTATTTTTTTTTTTTTTAGGTATAACATCCTGGGAATTTATTAATTTATTTAAGCAATGAGAAGTTAGAAGGTAGCTATTCAAAGTAGATGTGTAGAAAATCTATTTTCCTCAGAATTTATTTAATATTACACTTAGAAATACTATACAGCCGAAATCTGAGATTAGCCATCAGGCATCTAACAATTTCCATCCTTTTCTGCCAGTAAAATGCTCCAAAAAGACTTAACTATCTTGCATTTCATAATGTCCTGGCAAAATTAAATTCTTGTTGATGGGAGCAGAATGCAGGGAAATTATTTATTTTTGTTTGATCCCCTTAGAAATTCAAAATGAAGTTTCCACAAAACTATTTATTATATTGTGAAATAAACATTATGGCCAGATCACAAATCTGTTTTTTTAGGTGATAATATTTTCAAAAATGTGAGCTCAAAGCATGTTTAAATACCTTCTTATATAAACCTATAGAAATGGAAGTGTAAACTTGTCAGGGTACTATTCTGAGTCTTAAATAGAGGGTGTGGCTACCATATATACATGGTGTATTTGAACTGTTAACATGGATCTTTAAATTATTTCTTATTACCTTTTTGTCTGTTGCTTTTTTAATTCATTAGCTTCTATTTCTATTGGTACTTATAGAAAACATATAATAATTCACCTTATGCTTCCTAGATTATAAATTTAATTTTAGGAAAAAAAATATTTAATGAAGGAAGAGAATGAATATTTTTCTTCTGTTTCTACAGAATCTATATCTAGTTCCTTGAAAACAGACTCTGAGATGTAGATTTATGTTCAAAAAGTTTCTCAGAGATTTCCCCACAATGGTGACTATAAAGGGAGGGAGACAAGATTGGGTAGAAGGAGAAGTTAAATGGTGAATTAGTGTAACAGAAGGACTCTGGAACTAGACTTAACCTTCATATTTGTCCCAAGAATTTTGCAAACTGGTCATTAAACTGTCAAAACCTTGAAATCGGTCATCATGGGAATATTTATTTCATGGCTTTGCTTTTGGAGCACCAGTTTACCAGCAAAATTTGGGATGTATACTAGAGCAAGGTGATTTCCTTCAGCAGATAGTAATATCCAGAGAGGTACTTACCTGTGAGCCATTAGCAGGAAATAATTCCAGAAGCCATGGCAACAAGTGTCCAAGTTATGAAAGGGGAGATTTGGGCAGTACAGCATGACATATACTATGGTCCCCGCCGTTTATCACCCAGTTCACCTCTTCTAAGGAAGATCAACTTCAAAATTCCAGGTAGTCTCTTTTCCTTGGGTAACTTAGAAAGTGAAGATTATTTGATAGACCTTGAAGCCACACATTATGTGTATCATATCCTTTCCTCTTTCTTTTAAAATTCATTGTGTATTCTCATTATGCTTGGCTAGCACCCCTGCTGGTCTAGGGAGCACAATTGATGGGTGAATCTTATTTTCGTAACAGAACTCTTTTCATAAATAGCTAGTATACCTGTCCACTTACTAGAAAAATGAGTAATGAAGTACCAAATGACTTCCAAAAAGATCACCTATGTTCCAGTTTATTCACCCCTGTCTCATAAGTCCTACCACCTCCTGATAGGGTGAATTACCCCAACAGAATATTGACTCCTTTTTTTGGCTCTGGGTTCTTGGCATAAAGAACCTGTAATGAGTAGGTAGAAGTCTGAAAATAAAGATGAATGGGATTCTAACTACATCCCTTGCTGGAAGTGTTACCTCTTTGGGAACTAGAAGCTATAGAGCCACAGAGTCTAAGGCAATAGAGAATAAAAGTACAAATTTTCAACAAGTTATTGCAAGCGATAATAAAGTTTACTTCTATTCCTATCCCTGTAGTTCCTGAACTCATTTTTCTACTTACTGAAGATGTCACATGTTTTCATCTCCAAGCTAGTACCCCAGTTGGGCCAGGAAGCAACTTTGGAGTAGTATCATATATAGTATGACACCGTTGGTCATGTATCCACTAACATATCTCCTTTGATATGAAGTTGATCTCTTGGTCCTGTTATATAGGTTTGTGGGTTGCTGCATCAGATATTCACTATATCTTTAGATGGTGTGCTAGCTCAGGCAGTGTGTGCAAAAAAGAAAAGTCTCTACTCAGAATACATGCTGATTCAAGTCAAGATGATTAGTTGTCCTTTAAAGTAGGAGGAATCCAGTGTAATAAACATGCTATCAAAAAGTCTTCTGGGTGGATAATATCTTACTAGGGTATAGGGTTG
Organism: Rousettus aegyptiacus; assembly: GCF_014176215.1. Lineage (NCBI taxonomy): Eukaryota > Metazoa > Chordata > Mammalia > Chiroptera > Pteropodidae > Rousettus > Rousettus aegyptiacus. The sequence goes on from NW_023416309.1 coordinate 6,148,900, forward strand.
ATTTATGTCATTGATGGTTCAATGTTTAGCAGAAATAGTTGCTATATCATTCTTAGTAAGTGGGAACGCTTTCACTTCTGACTCAAGGGCTATTCCATTCATGAGCTCATTGTATTAGAAATGGGATGGTGGATGATGGTGGATGATAAGGGCTGATCAATACCAAAATGCTGAGTTGCTCTGACTACTTGGTAATTCAGTACTTATACCATTGAGTATGTTCCCTGGTTGGCATTGATATACAATACAAAGTCTTCAAACATTGTGACCACTTTCATTGGTGCATCCATATGCCTCTTTGCCAGATCTCTTTGTCCTCAGTCTTCCAACTTTCTTCCTCTAGGCCCATAGATATTCAGCCAGTCATCTGCCATAGCTCACTAGTCTATTTGCATTCTTATCTTGGACCACTTTCCTTACTATACTAAATGGATAACCAGAGTCTGAAGATTGGACTTTTTCTTTTTCTATCAGCTGTTCAAAGGAATTTCCTCATGTGGTCACAGGTATAAACTGAAGGAGAAACACAAGTATAGCATTAGTAAAAGATATGTGATCTGAGCTATCTGCTTACGTGGTTATGCCATCATATGTTATTTGAGCATATCACTTTGATATTATAAGAAATTGTTGTAAAACTCATCCAGTTTATGACTTTATAAGTTGATAAGACATAGTCAAATAATGTCCATAGTCAGACACTCTATTGGGGTGCACTAGCAGAACAGCAGCTGTTTGTCAAATGGTGTCTAGTTCTCCACTGCAAGGCAGGAACTTGATTCAGATATTTTGAGGTCTAATTGTAATTTTTCTATTGGAAAATTTATTAAATGCTACATAGCACATTTACCATCAGAGAGGAATATTCTAAGTAATATGAATCTTCTAAGTAAAATAGGCCAAGTGGAATAGTTGGACTATAGCTCTTTTGTGCACTGGATTTTACTCAAGCCTAGCAGCTCTCCAAACACTGTGCTTCTTTCTCAATGGTGAGATGGGTAAGATGATATAATATGTCCTTTACTGAGGAAGGGTTATGATGACATGCCCTAAACTTCTGTACTTCTAAAAATTTCACTGATGTAACACACATCATGAAATGTCTCTAGTTTATCTCTGATACTCTGGAGCACATGAGACACAAAGAATTCTCCAATATACTTAACACTTTGTGTTCATCTGTCTAGTTAATGTGATGCCATCAATTAAGTTGGACAATGAAATGTTTTGCATAATATCCAGGTGATCTAGGTCCCTTCAGACTATATTATGACAGAGTACAAGGGAGTTAATATATACCTAGGACAAGACTGTTTCCAATCCACATTCATGTGAATCATTTCTAATTCTCCATCTTCAAATGGCTGGAAATTTGATGTGTTTGCTAGTCATGTCCCTGTGACTGTATTCATTAGTTCTAGAAAAGATACCATTCTGGCAAAGTTCCTGGAATGGAGGATACTATTTGGTTGTATCCTGATGAAGCAGTGCATCATCAGCTGGCACAATTCATCAGATTTTTAAAGGGGTCAGAGTGAGGAATTCAATGGGATTATCATGGAGACCACCATCTGTTCAATATTTAAATCATGAATATTGTCTCTAAATTTACCTCCTCAGTGTGACATTTTTAAAACTTTTTGTTTTGATATGCTTTTAAATTTATGAGTTGCAAAATAGTATAGAAATTTCCCATTACAACTCACCATGTTAATCTTTCATAACCGTTTATCAAAACTAAGAAATTAACATTGATAGATTATAATTACTCAACTGTAGACTTTATTCAGGTTTCACTAGATCTTTAAATCATGTCCTTTGTTGTTTCAGAATCCAACCTGCTTTACTACATGACATTTAGGTATCATGCCAGTTTATACAACTTAAAATCACGAGATGCATGTATGCCTAATAGAATGGCTAAAACTGAAAAAAAAACCAACAACTAACAATACTAGATGTTGGCAAGAATGCGAAGCAACTGAGATTCTTATATATATCTGGTGGAAATGCAAAATGACACAATGCTTTGGAAGACAGTTTTCAGTTTCTTATGAAGATAAGCATATTATGCAACAATTTACCTCCTAGAAATTTGAAAATATATAATCACACAAAACCTGCACAGGAATGTTTACAGTAGCTTTATTCATAATAGCCTCACATTGAAAATGAATTCAATGTCCATCAACTGGTTAATGTATAAAAAATGGTGGTACGACAATAATGATGAAATACTCAGCATTGAAAAGTAATGAATTACTAATACATGCATAAATGTGGGTGAATCTCAAAAGTGTTACATAAAGAGTACATATTATATGATTCCATTTAAATAGCATTCTGGAAAAGATTGAACTATTGGAAGAGACATCAGTACAATAATTGCTATGAACCAAAGGTTGGGGAAAGGGATTGACTGAAAAAAAAGAACATTTTGAAAGTTTGCATTAGGCCACTTGGCTTTTATAAAAGACCTACATTAGTATCTGTTTTAGTAACCAAAGGAATCTCATGAGGATTTTTGCTTTTACGACAAAAGGCGAAAAGCTAAAACAGCGTTCAGCATTTGTTTTACAGCAGCCATTTACAGAGGCAGCTGCACCCTGAGCAAGAGTTACTCTGCCAAACTTCTTCCTTGGGAACCACACTTAACATCTCAGCGTCAAGGCGCCATTGCCTTGAACTGTGTCTGTGAGCATCTGTGCTTTATCTCAGTTTATTTTATGCATTCATTAGCAAGATGTGTCCTAAGGTATCAGGAAGCCTAAGAGCTCATAAGAGTGTTACGCTTAGCATAAAATTGAATGTAATTAAATGTTTTGGTTGTGGTGAACAAAAGACATTGTGTGTGCATTGAATTTTGGGTCTGGGAAGCTCAACATTTTTTTTTTCATGCTAATGAATGAAAATTGTCTTTTTGCTTTATGCCATTTTAGCTTATAAAAGTTTTTATAGGAACACTACTTTTGAATAATGGGGAAACTTGTATTCTATATTTTTACTGTGGTGGTGGTATTTATATGACTGTATATGTTTATCAAAACTTATCAAATTAAAATTATACACAAAGGTAAATTTTATTATTTAAATTATAGCACAATAAACCTGACCCAAAAAAAAAAAAAAAAAGTGTAGCCATTCACACTGACTGGTTAGATTTTTATCCCTTAAAATAAGAATCTTCCTTAAGGAAGCATAATAGGTCCTAAGAAATTAATAATCTGAACACTGCAAAACAGATTGGTCAGAACAAGTTCATTCTGCTTCTTGACTTCCCTGAGATTTCTCTTTAAGTTTCTCAAGTAAACTCATACTCTTAGAACAGTTTTATGTCATTTATCTGTGAAGGACTAAGAAGTGCCTAATGTCTACTAAATTGTTCTGTTAGTCAGATTTTATCCATCTTTAAGGGTTGTAGTAAATATTTGTTAAAGTTAAGACTACCTGCCCTTCATCTTTTGATCCTATCGTTAGATGAAATGCGCTCTAAATTCCCTATCCCTGAATAAAGTGAACTTCCCTATCCCCACTAATCTATGTCTGAGAACTCTGAGCAAAGTGGCATTTCTAAATTGCACTGATGAAAGTCCTGGAGAAACTGGCTGCTTTATGGAGGGCAGTGTTCAAATGTGCCTACTGACACTGAAGTTTGGTTCATCTAACATCCTTTAACAAATATTAAATCAAAAATGAAAAGTGAGCTCTCAGGTTAATAGGTGTGTCCAATGCCTGCCTGACATTCTTTATAAGCAACAGGCCATGCTTGTAGATGAATACCATCTGAAGGGTAATCAGGAGTTTTAAAGTCAAATGCTACATATAGGACATTGAATAGTATGAAATTCTGAAACTTTTTTGATTAATGGGGAAAAAAGAGAATAAAATGAATGTCAGTAAAAGAAAATGTGACTCATATTTTAGATATGAACACTTTTGAATGGCCAGGCATGGACATCATTTATTTCTCATGGGGATTGCAATGTGGAGAAAGTACAGGTTTCCTGGTCTTTTTAGAGGAGTTAATGCTTGAAAAACTGGAAGAGAATCTCTCTTTGGGGTATTTAAATGTATTTTAACTGAGTAAAATCATGTATTGTAGTAGTTAAGAATTTGGGATATGGAATATAACAGACCTTGACTGAAATTTTAATTCTTCTGTTTCCAGCAAGTGACTTTGGATAATCATAAAAGCTCTCTAAATCTCAATTCTTTAAGGAAGACAAACATTATCTAACAAGATAAGTTAAAGATAGCATAAAATATATGCAACGTATCTAGTGTGGTGCCAACTCACAGCAAATGCATAAGAAGTAGAATTCAGTTTTACAATGATCGATATTATCATTTTAAAAATTTACCTCAAAACTAAAAGGATGTCTCCACTCAGTTTTCAGATGTATATCTGGTGGGTCTGAAAATTTTTGTCAATAAGTGCTGGTTTGGATGTCTGTGGATATTTTGCATTCATAAGTAAATACTTATCTACATCAACTAGATCCACTAAATGGAGTACGTGAACTGTGTCTAAGTAAGAACAAACATCTGAATATTGAGACTATGAAGCATGACATGTTTACATGATAAAGATTTTACTCATAATTTATTAAAATCAATATAAAAGAGCACAGATGAGATATTTGTGACAGCAAGAAATTAAGAGAACACAACTAAAAATGTGAATTGCTAAAATAGCTGGGCGTACTGCTAAATCACAAGAAAATATATTTTCTATTTATTTCTCTAAGTCCATCGTATACTCAAATTATTAGCCCACAAATTGGTTATCAATAAAGGAACACTCTATATTATAAATAAAAAATTAGAGAAAGACTCTAAAGGTCTATTTTCTTTCCTTATTTTCTTTTATTATTTTGTTTCCTTCAGCAAAATGTAAACTGTGAGTGTTAAATTTTGTGTTCCCATTTGAGATGATGCTTTGAAAATTACTGGGCTTACATGGCAGATATTAGAGGAAATCTCTCAATTAAAAACTATATTATAGGATGAAAATATAAACAAAACATCTAACTACATGCCCCCCTACTCAACACCATTAAAGTCCACTTATAGTTAAAGAAAAAAAATTATATAATTACTGGATATATTGTACATGCCAAGACTGCAAAGATCTAATGGAGGATGACTTTAACTGGGACTTATATACAACTCTAATTTACCAGGAAATAAATAGAGAAGATTCTCAAAAAATCTAGATATGGCTTTTAATCTAAAGAGGCAAGAGCTAAAAGAGAAGGCAAGTGGAAGAAACAGCATTTGAAATCCTTCTTGACATTGCTGATGGGCAACACTGGTGAATCTTTGCTTTGGGATGGCCACAGATTCAAACTGCATCCTTAGCCACAGGAAGCAGTCCTAGAATGAGAATTCCCTCTCAATTGACCAGAAGAGATGTAGTGTTTCTGGTCAAGCAAAAATGTCATGTAGTGAAATCATCCCAGCTCAGAGACTTTCCAACAAGAAAAACAGAGTAGAGGCAAATACCATAGCTAAGCTGTTCACATAGACGACTCCTTCAGACACTCCTTAGAACTCACCACGTCAATTTGCATCAACCAGCTGGTGAGCTTAAGGTCTGATCAAAGATATTGTTAGAAAACAAACAGTACTAAAGAAAAAAAAAGGAAATGAATCTATCTAATCTATAGATAAACACCTAGGTGATCTGGATAGATATCACCTTATTCAGAATGATCATGTAATCAAAAACTGGCATTAAACCCATAGAAAAGTCCACATCAGTAAGTAAAGAGAAATATATAACTAGAAATATTCAGAAGAATATATATGTGTACACTCATCTTTATTCCCATAGTCATATCTATTTTTACATGCATATTTTCATATATATATGTATATATATATATATGAGACAGGCAGTAGTTCAGATTTTTATATATCCAATGTATCTACATCTAATTATAAAAGTTGCCTGTCATGTTCAGATTTTGTTGTGTTGGTGAGATTTCTCAAATGAGACTTTATTAGAGAAGGGCATAAAATACAATTTGAAGATGATTAATAAAAAATATAGAGACAAATACATATCAGCACCAAACAAGATGCTCTGGGTAACATTCCAATTGGATCTGTTCTTACAGAATGCAAGCAGTCAGCTCACATGAAGAAGGTAGTATTGCATTTCTTTGTGTGCATGCGTGTACATGTATATATAAATCCCTTTAATTTAAGTCAGTAATTTTTGATTGCCTACAAACTGTAAAAGCAGATCCGAACACTGTTTCTCCTTGACTTGTTCTCTGTTGTGGTTGAAACATTATTTTAGGACAATAGGCTTCACCTCTCTTGCAGTTAGAGTTTTTTTTGTTTTGTTTTGTTTTGTTTTTTTTTTTGCAGAGATGCAAGAAAGCATTGCCCCTGACAATCAGCTTTAGTAAATTTTAAGTTTCTATTTGAAAAACAGTAAAGATAGATCAAATGGGCAGACACATTAGCCCCTATTCACTGCTGCATCCACTACATATGATTTTCTCAAAGCAACATGTAAAAATGGTTAAAACTTTTATAACAGGGTTAGTTTTCTGTGAAAGACCAGATAGTAGCTTACACTATTGTGTCATGACTGTCAGTTCTGTCATTGCAGGGCAAAGCTTCCAATAGACAATATGTAAATGAATGTACTTCACCGTGCGACAGAGACAGGCAGTAGTTCAGATTTGTCACTTGGGCCATAGTTTGCTGACCCTGATTTAGTAAGTATATAGACTTTATGGTACTAACAACAAAAAAAGTAAAATAAAAACAACACAATTTTTATGGAATTGAAGCTTTTTATATTGCGGCATAGGGAGGAAAAAAATAGATGATTAGAGAAAAAGAGTATTATAATCCAATAATGCCATTCATATAATTTTTCTTTAGAATTACTTCAGAATTGACAGTTCATGAAAACAGCCATGTTCCAGCAAGAAACTCAACTAAAGTTCTCCTGTAACAAAAACTTTAAAACACTGAATAAATTGTACTTCTCGAAATACATAATAAAGTATTCCAAAACCCGGGGGAGAAAGAGAGGGAGAGAATAGAATCTCCAGTTGCCAAAAACATAGAAAACAAAATAAAATAGTAAGTGACCTGATATTATGACTGGGGCTTATGTTGCATTGTGGTATGTATGTGTTGGGGAAAAACTTCAGGGAGCATTAGAAATCAGAAGGTTATTTTTCTTTTTTATTCTTTTTTATTTAATGCTAAGATTTGAAAAAGTGTGAAATATTTCAAACATATCAATAATTGATAATAAAATGGCACAAGGTCCCTCATTGTAGTGGACGTTGTGGTTCACTACACAGATTTGCCTTTCAGGACCAAGGCAATTTCATCTCTCCCTGCCCTGCCTTATAGAGCTCTTGATAAATTGCCCACAGGACCAGTGCACTGTGGACACACTTCACAATCACCGTTTTAATTATATTTTCCCTGTTCACTGTCTATCCTCAGATATTTCATGAATTATTGTGTCTCCATGTTTTGCCCTGTTTTCCAGGTTAAATATATTTTTTTCATCCATCCAGTACAGTGCTTCTTGTTCTTCTAAAACAGTTTAATGTCACCTCTTCTGTGTGGACTGCCAAAGGCACTCCCTTGTCTACTAGAGAAGATCCTAATTAGTTAGAATCTCAGCTCCTTGAAAAATGGGTTAGTATTTGTTCTGTTCACTCTTGGTATCTGAGCAGGCCCTGGCACACAAATAGAATTCGATAAATGCGTATTGAATGCCTGGTGGGCAGTAGGGTTGATAAATATGTGTTTTCATAGAAGTAATGCACGTCTACTATATTATATTAAAAGCACTTATTTATACATCTCTTTCACAAGACTGCAAGTTCCTCAATGACAGGAACTGTGGCTGATTCACGGTTATATCTGAAATGCTTGACACTATGTCTGTCATGTAGCAGATGCTTGAAAAATGCTACTTGAAATTCTGGGGGTAAAAAAAGAGAAAAAAATGTGGAAGGAAATTTAAAAAAATGACATGGAAGTCAAGCTTGAAATATTCTCCCAAAAATGTAATAGAGGAAGAAATTTTTTTAAAAAATCAGGTTAGGACAGTTAACTTAGTTCAAAAAAAATTATTTTTAACTCTCCCATGCAATTTTCTTTCTCTCCCATTATTCTCATTTTTATATATAGTGATTCTTAAAGATAAGTTAATCATGGACCCAAGTGTTAAGTCTCAGAAGAAACTTTAAGAAAAACACTGAGTTTGTGCAACTTATGAGCAGCTTCCAAAGTTTATAACACACTGGCCAAGCACCAGATGACACTCCCTCAGAGACAGTGCATTCAGGATATGGATAACTTCTTTAAGAGAAGTAAAAATGTCTGTAGTCCAACAGTGAGTAGGAGCTAATGGGTTTAGAAATTTTTTAATTAGCTAACCTGCAATTATCGGATTGTCATTATTCTTGTTAACTTGTCCTAGTCAAAAGTATTGTGGTTCAAATATTCTCTCTGATTACCTCAGTCTTTTCATGTTTGATAATTCTTTCTTTAACCCAAATATTTCTGCCATTATTTTTAAACCTGGAACCTACTACGATGTGGCAAATATTCTCTTGTATTTTCAATCTCCTCATAGAATTGTCCTTCTAACTCCATACCCTTACAAAAGCTCTTCCACGATGTTGCCATTCCTTTCTTGCTCTCTCAAATAGCTCACATGTACATCACACATCTGAAATAACTCAGAGTAGAGAAGTGAGTTTGGCATCTTCATTCATTGTGCTATTGCTATGTATCACTTCTTTCTTAACGTTTAATGTTCAAGATTGATGCCAGCCTACTAGAGCAGCAACTACGTCTCTATATTGAGGCCATCCATCACTCCAATTCATGTCTTTTGGTCTTTTCTTCCTTTATCCTTGCTAATCCCCAAAGGATGGAGTGGGAACTCTTCCAATGTTCTTTCATAGAACCCTATAATTTTCCAAGAGCATATGATTCTGAGTCTTTGCATGTGTATTCTTCAGTGTGAATTCCTGAGAGTAATTATTGACTCTTCTGTTGTACCCTAGTCTTTGGCACAGAGCCTATCCCCAAATTTTACCCTACTAAATGCTTGTTGATGAACTGAATGATTGTAGGGTACAACACAGCAATAAGATCCATGGCTCCATCTCAAACACATTATTAATGTTGTTGACATTTTGCACTAGTGAGCCTCACATCTCCATAAAGCTCTCTAATTACCACTGGCTGCTGTGTTTGCTGAGCTATTGCTCATTTATAGTTCAAGTTTTATGCCGTCTAAGGTGAATTATCAGCATTCAGAAGCTGGGTTAAGGGAGAATATTTAGGTAGATAACTTAATGCAGCTTAGAGAGGATATGTAACCAAATAACCTAGAAACATTTTGCTGTCTCTAACCTTCAAATTGTAACCTACTAACTCTACCAACCTGATATATATCATCACATCTGAACTTCAATACTTGAGCATCTATACCAGGAGAGCACAGGTCACTTTGCCTTAAACTTATACTTATGGGATCTGGTGCCAGATGAATAACTAAAAAAGAAAATCCCATATTAAGGACTTTGGTTCATAAAGACTGTTTAGTATCTTCCTCAATCTCATGGCTCCTGTGAGGTCCTCCTAAATCCACATAGTTTCTAGGATCATTCATGTTAATTTCTCCAAACTTCAAACTCTTACACCAACTCCCAATCCGCCCCTGCTCTGTTCTCTACATCTGCTTATTTAATGCCGAGTAATCTCTATGCAAAGTCACCAGAATCTCTCTGGTCCTTTCCTCCTAGATAACACAATTAATGTTAACACTTTCCCCCTCTAAAGAGATGGCAATAGATGTTTAAATGTTTTGACCTATCCCTAACCACACTGGGTCGATCCAGTCATTTGCTCTGGGGAAAACTAAGGAGGAAAGTAAGGTTTCAGTATCTTTTTCAAATAAGCAGTTTTCATACCTATCTTTACAATTGTACCTTCCTGTGTGCAGCTTCCTAGCTAGACACTGGTCCTTTACCACTTCTTTTATCCACTATGCTAGATGGAACTGATGATTTCTAATGTGTGGTCCAAAAGGAAGAACACTTTGTTACTCCATTACAATATTTGCTTTTATTTTCCAATTCTGGCAGACAGACTCTGGAATCCTTTTAGCTTAACTCCTTCATTACTCTCTTTAAGGGCATTTATAAATGATGGCTTCATTTGTCATCAATTAATTGAAATATTTTGTTTACAATACCATCTGTATGTGGTGCACTTTTGGCCCTCTATACTGTGTTTGACAATGAATAATATCATAGTATATATCTTTCTATACATTTCACAAGAGAAAACAACAGATATACTGTGAAACCATTCTAACTAATAAAATTGTCTCTTTATCTTCTCTGAGTTATAGATCATATTTCCCTCAATCCCTTACTGAATTACTTGACTCTTGCTTTTTTACATTCAAATGGACCTTCCTCTGGAACTCAGTGGACTGAGTCACATACTCACATTCCATTCTACCCCGTGAAATACCAAGTGTTGGTCTATAAAATTCCTCCCTGAATACCTTGTTCTCTGATTCCCAGAATATCAATGCAGCGATGTTTCTGAGCTAGCTAGGATATAAATATGTGCCACTTACATTCTTAAAGAGCACCACTTGTGAAATAAAGTCTTTAAATAATTATTAGGGAGAAAAGTTATGCTATTTCTTTCGAAAGCCAAACAATTTGATTACTTAGTACATTTAAACATTCTATATAGCCGATATGATAACAAAAGCATCTATGGTAGTATAAAGATGCTGGTGCTTTTAAAAACCTATTTGATAAAAATGTACCCACACAAGTCATAAAAGGAGCAAGCTAAAAAAGAAATATTCTATTAAAAAGACCTTGGTAAAACATGGAGTGTGATAAATTTTATACATTGCATCCCAACACAGGGAGTAAAGACAGTGGTTTTTTGTTTGTTTGTTTGTTTTTAATGAAGTCATATTAATTTGAACTCAGATTATGATTTTGAATTTAGGTTCTCTAATTAATTAATTATATGACCTTAGGAAAGTAATTTAACTCATAAAATAAGGAATGGTTAGTCCATAAACAGTGTAATAGAGTTGATGTGGGTAACAAATAAAGCATTCTGTGAAAGAATTTAGCAAAGTAGTTAGCACATGTCAGGTGATCATCAGCAGTTTTCTATAGTCCATTAACTGACAAAAAGAATATGCTTGAATATATTCCTTAGAAGACCTCCTTATTAATCATTAAATGTGATAAAATGAGCACATAGGAAACATAAGTAAAGATAAATGCATTTATGAAAATGATATCTACACATAAAGCACAGTCTTCTTAAGCCAGGGTAAAAGGAGATGAATTGCAAATTCTCCCTAAAAAATAGCCATCCATTCAGAAACCATAGAATAGTAGAAACAGCAAAATACATAGAACCAAGAAGCTCGAGTAAGTCCTAGACCTGTTCTGAACCTAAAGTTCCTGATCTATGAAATATCTAACTGACTATTGTCTTGAGTGGGAATTAAATGTATCAAATAATAGGGGATAGTTTGGCACAAACCATACAGTACTATACAATACATGGTATCATTCAGTCAATCCAACAGCAAGCAAGCATGTATTTATTTATTTTTAAGATTTTTCTTAAAATATAGCTAATGTATAATATTATATTAATTTCAGGTATACAACATAGCTATTCAACATTCATATACTTAAAGAAATGATTATCATAATAAATCCAGCAACTATCTGACACTGAACATTGCTATAATGATATTTTGACTATATACCCACTGCTGTACATTAGTAAGTGCCTCCTGAGAGTTTTGTTCTGGGCTTAGTTTTGTTAATCATTTCAGGAAAAATGCTACTAGTATAAAGGTTCTGTGATTTCGACATACTTTATTCATTGGGATACATGATTAATGACAAATTAAATAAAACCATAGTAACTGGAGTTTATTAACTTAGCTTAATACCAGAAAAAAAAAATGATGGCACTTCAGAAGAAGGGCAGTCACTGAAGACTGGAGAGTGTATATGTGTCCCCATCCCTATTAGATGTTGAAACATGAAAAATTGCTCATAGTGGATTAAGTTATAATGTCTTTGTGTGTGTGTGTGTGTGGCTTGAGTAATTTATATTTTGCAACCTCCATTTTGTATCTAACCCACACTTCATCAAGACTGATCATGATTTTGTATTAATAGCTTTAATTTTCTCATAGTGCTTAAACACTGTTTTCCCCAAATTAAAAAAAAAAAAATTCATACAATAACCTGTAGTGATATTTCTTCTCTATTAAAACCCACTATTTGCTATTGATGCATGTGATAGCAAAAAACCCATCGATGAATGAAAAAAATTTGGCCAAATATGTCTCCTATACAGCTCTTAAAAAGGCTACTTAATAAACCTATGCCATGCATTCATTGTAATGTTTTGTAAAAGAGCCTACATTTTTCTAATGTCATCGGATTCTTGCAAGACTTTTCAATCTTCTTAAATTCCTGCATAAAAACAGAAGGCAACTACATAGTAAAAACAAAAATAAATGGACAAAATTTTCAACAAAACTGGTTTTAAGTATCTTCATGAACTGAAAAACACACCAATAGCCACAAGACAGGCACTGCACTACTGTTTATGTGGGAAGAAGACAAAGAACACAATGAGGGTGGTGTCTTTTGGAACTGAGAACAGAAATGACATCAAAGAGCCAACAGATATTCTCTACAAAACATAATAGGCCAACATGAGAACTGTGGCTGAAACTGGGAAGGGGTTTGCTCTCTACAATCTGGGCAAGTGCTAGGGCCCAGGTTAAGAAGTACTAAAAGAACCACAGCAGCCCAGCCCCTAACTCTCAAAATAGACTCTTCAGAATCCCTTTTGGATATGTTCCTCACTAGAGGTTTCACTAGAAACTTCTGGGAACTCCATTAAAATTGAGTAGAAGAGGACAAGAGAGAGGAAAACTCAAGATCTACATAAAAAAGGGGATATGGCAATTCTAGAAAGCAAAGGCACAGAAGAGAGATCTCTGTGTAGTTAGAAAAGAGTTCCTGAATACTGCCTCATATAAAGATCAGAAAAACTAATTTTATATTAAAAAAACTAAAGTCATCATAAACGAAATAGTTTATTTCTCTCTTTTGTAAAATAATAAAGATAGCAATAACAGAAAACGCATATATTTGGAGCAACAAAAAAGTGTGAAGTTTAAGTCTCAATGGAGGTCTTTTAGACAAAAATAAGAATCAGAAGACAAAATTTGTTAAACTCTGAGAACCAGCTGTAAAAGATATGCCCACAAAACAAACAGAAACTGTCAGTGACTATTTTAAAATGAGCTAACAGACATTAAGAAAATACAGGACATGAAGGGAAAACATCAATAAGAAGTAGCAAAACTCAGAAATAGGGTTACTGAATTTAATAATAAACAAATATTAGAAATTAAATCTGAAAGAAACAAACAAAAGAAAGAAAAAATGTCTTAAGAAATATAAAATGAAAAAGAAAAATTTGATAACCAAAAAAAAAAAATATGGAGAAATAAAAAGGAACCAAGAGAGTGACAAATACTACTGACAAGCAAAAGAGATTTCCATAGAAATGATGAGAGTCTCTGAACACAAAAGCACAGCAAGAGTACAACCCTTGGGGTGGGGGTTTGGGAGGATGGGAGAGAAAAAAAAAAGAGAGAGAGAGCAGAGATGGAAAAGGGAATGCACGCAAACAGGCAGACAGGCAAGAAGGAAGGGAAAAACGAAGGTAAGAAGGTCAGAAGGACAATCTGACCCATAAGGTGGTAGTTCAAGATGGGGCTGACCAGGGCAGTTAGTGTTCAATTAGCAGATGAGAGTCTTGAGTATCAGTTGTGCATATTATGGAGAAACTCTAAATTAATTAAATAGATACATTAATCAACCAGGTAAAAAGCCCATCTTCTTCAATAAGACCCTAGAAAACTAAATTACCTTAAATGTATACTTTAAACATTCAACATCTACAGAGAGAGGTAGAGATCATCTCAGCTAATTATTCCCCACCTACCAATCCCCAAATTTACGTTAATTTTCTGTCTAGTGTTGATCTTAGCTTCATGCAAGTACTTAATAAGAATAACTTCTGGCAGGAAATGAAGTGGTAGGCTCTATATTTATATGCCAAATATCATTTAAATAACTCAAAAAGAGTACATGAATACCTAGAGATAACTCTTTTTGCAGAAGTTAAAATTCATCAGTATTTTGTACATTTTATATGTCCTGCCAACCCCATGTAAATCCAAGCAAAAAGTTTTCTTCAATGAAAGGCATAGCTGACCAACTGTTGAGGTAGCAGCAGGTAGAGACAAAGAAAAATCCTATACATCTGTTCATGTTCTGGAGGTTTAAATATGATTACTACTTATGCCAATTTCTTTAAGACTAAACCTTTGAGATGGACAAAGATTGCATATCTACTATTTTTTAACTTGGTTCTTGTGGATATTTATGACAGCTAGAGGCAGAATCATTGGTCTGTAGCAATTCAAAACACTGAGATAAAGATGTAAAGAATGGTGTTTTCCACAAGTGATTGGTCTAGAAAAGGACCACTTAGTTCAAGTGATTTTATAGCTGAGAAAACTGAGGTCCAGAGAGAGAAATGATTTACAGATTGTAGGCTTACACAGAATATAGCAACTTTTGATTGTTTTATGATGGGGTAGATGTGTATTTATTAAGACAAAATAATTTCCGCAAAGATCTTAAGCAGTATGCTCATTATAATTCTGGAAAGATATATACCAATATTTTTAGTTTTTTTCTTCTGAATGTAGTTTTCAGGTAAATATTTATAATTTGTTGCTCAATTTTCTTGTCATTTTCTGATTGTTAATAATAAGTACATATTATTTGTATGAAGGAAGAAGACACCATAATATTAGCAAAGTTTAGAATCAGTTTAGACTCTCCAACCTGATGAGGATGTAGCATGAATTTTGAAAAAGCATTTTGCATGGTGAATGTTTAATAAGGCTTTCACTTAGAGCCAGAATGTCCCACATGGAGGAGAGAAGGCATGAGTGCTTTGTACACAAAATGTGTCCTACGGAATAGCAGCATGGGTATTACCCAAGAGCCTCATAGAAATGCAGAATTTTTAAACTCATCTTTATCGAATTAGAAACTGCATTGTAACAAGGTCTCTATGTGTTTTATAAGCACCTTACAGTTTGAGAATCACTATTCCAAATTAGAGCATAAACCTTAATTGTGTCAAATCACTGATTGAGTTTGAGGAGGTGTATAAAGGAAAGATGTGGAAAAAAAGAGGATGTAACACATAAAACTGGGGAAATATAAATGCACTCACAGGAGACTTGGGTTATATTTCTAAACTAACCTAGATTATATAACTTATTTGTTCATCAGTTTTCTTATTTGTAAATGGGATTAACAGTCCCTATATCTTATGAGTATTTTGAGCATTAAATGTTAAATATGCAGCAATGTATGTGACCTGTAGGAAAAAAAGGCTCAAAAATGTCATTTCTTTTTTCATTACTGTGAAGGTGTAGGGGCACGTTTGGTGGCTTATAATCCTGCAGGAGATGATATTAAAATATAACTAAGACATATTATGTTGCTTCTGGCTATAACACTTCTTTTTCAAATTTTATTGTCTCTACTAGTCGTTTAACACAAAGTCTTGTAGAACTCAGACTTTGACAAGAATGGCTTGGACACTTTCCCTTTCTAAAAAGGAGGGTAATGATGGGTTTTAATTGCAATACAATTAAAGCTTTTGATATCAAATTAATTTTCAGTGATAGTGTTGATCTTGGCAGACAGTGTGGAATTTATGAGATTAAAGCCCCCTGAGTATATGCACATATTCTTATAGCTTTTTATGCAAATTGAAATTCTTGCTTCATTTTCAATTTCTAGAATCAAAGATTAAGTATAATAAAGCTTTTTAGCTTAGCTAAATTAGTTAAATGCATCTTATTATATCAAGCCATACTTAATTATAAGCCACACTTGGCAAATTCTCTCCACTTTAAGTAATTGTTCACATGATAATAATTTCATGAAATTTGTTTGTGCACATAATGTGGAGATAAGGTTCTAAATTAAAATTACAGAATTTTAATAAAATTTTGAGCCCGTATCTTAATTGTAACCATTAATGTACTTATTAAGCCCATGTGGTTAAACTAACATGAATACCAAAACAAATTTTATTTTTATTAGTTAATAAAAACATTTTGTACTTTTGCCAATAAAAGCAAGTGTTTGGGAAGAAAACACTTGTTACAGAAGAAAATAGCAATACATGTTATTTTGAATGAACATAATTAATAGTTGTCCAATATTTAGATCATTCATTTAAAACAATGAAAGTATTAGAATAATTATAATGAAAACATAAAGCCAATAATTAAAATGATAAATATTGATAGAAATAATTTGATGATATTAAGGTATAAATTCATCTCCAGTGGAATAAATACATGTACTAAAGTTACCAATGAAACACAACAGGATAACACCTATGAGACCTTTGAGATTTTTTCCTCTTTGTAGAATAACAAAATTTTATTTTTACTTGAATGTATTTTTTCTCATCTCCTCTCTTCTATATTTAAATAGCTAATACAATCACGTAGCTCAAAATTTACAATGTACAAATGTGTGCAGTATTGCTCCTACACTGGTGTCACACTCAGAGACTCCTCTCCCTAAAGACAGTGATCAAAACAACATTTATTGTATTGTTTTGAAGTGCTGAGGACTGTTCTAAACCTTTTAAATCAACTGACTTAGTTACTCTTCAATATAACCCTTTAGATAGCAACCACTATTCCCCCATTTTACAGATGAGAAAACTGAGGGTCTATGTGATTAAGTAATTTACTTAAGCACTTACAACTAGTAGCGACAGAGTTGGAATTGGAACTCAGGAAATCTGTGTACAATGCTCATGTTCTTAACTACCTACCTCTTAACTATTAACATACTATCATGTTATCATATTTCTTTCAAAAACATATATATGAGTAGTTACAAATGGTAAAGTTTTACGAACCTTTTCTTTTTCATGTAACTGTATTTTTAGATAGTAATCAGTGTTAATACTTGAAGTACTTCCTTATTCTTTTGTTTTTTAACTATTCAATTGAATACAATATATATATTTATTTATTATTGTTTGAATCAACTAGTCCTCTAAGAATAGGAATGATGTGGTCTCTAGTCTTTTTCATTTATAAATAATGATGCAATGACTGTCCTTATACACTTACCACATACACACGTGCAAGACTAACTGGAGGATAAGATCCCATATGTAGAAAGGCTGAGTTAAAAGATATATTAATTTTGTTTCGATTAGCATTCCATAGAGATTTAAATTTTGATGCATCTCATATCAATTGCACCAATTGCACCAAATTTTGCTCTGACTAATAATATATTAAAGTTTCTGTTTTCTCACACACTGACCAACACTGCATTCTAAAATTATTGGCCTCTCATTAGTACTAAATAAAAATATTTTCCTGGTATTTTAATTATTAAAATTTTTTTTTTATTTTGAAAAGATTTCAGGCATGCAAAAACAACACATAAGTTCCTAAAGTTCTAGTATACATATCAACAACATCCCTCAGATATTTACATCTTACATAAACACAGCACATTTACCAAAACACAGGAAATTAATAGTGATGGAAAACTATAATAAATCTTAAATTTCACCAAATACTCTACTAGTGTTTTTATATGGATCTAGGATTGAATTAGGATCATACGTTGTATTCAGTTGCCATGATACCTTACTTAGTCTCCTTTAAATCTGGAATTGTTTCTAGATTTCTTTTTTTCTTTCATCACCTTAACATTTTTGAAGAAGACTGGCCAATTATTTTGTATAATGTCTCTAATTTGCTTTGCTTAATGTCTCTTTATGACTAAATCCTATGGTAAGAATACCACAGAAGTAATGGTGTGTCTTTTCTTGTATTGTCTGTACATGATGTGGATTTGATTCTACTACTTTTGACTTGAAATTTGTTGGTACCTGGAAAGTTTTCCACTGTATTGTAATTTTGTCTTTGTAATTATTGACTATTCTCTGGGAGATACTTTGAGATAACGCAAATATTTTAAAATCATACATTCACCCACTAATTTAGAATCTATCAATAAATAGAAATTGTGATTTTTTCATTTCCTCTATTCATTCTACATTGAGTAGATGGAAATCTACTGCAAGAAGTTTTTCTTTCTCTACTATTTACTTATTTATTGCTTACTTATTGATTGACTCACTTGTTCATATCATTTTGGATTTATGGAATCTTATATTAGTCTATGATTAGTGATTCATTATTTCTTTTTTTTTCTGAAATAGATTCACATTTGGCTTTTCAGAGTTTCTTTATGCTAGTCTCTGTGGCCTTCTAACATATCCCCCTCCTATGTATCTTTCCTTTGTTTTCCTTTGCTATCAGTGAGATTAAGCCACCTGAGCCTTACTTTCAGTGAAACTTTTTAACTTTGTTCATTTTCTATGTTGTTCATTTTTCTTATTAATAATAACAATTGTTTTAATAATCAAGCAATAATTTCTTCATAATATGACTTGTGAAATGTTTTGCAATTGATCATTTATGTTTTGATTTTCTTATGCCTTTGCTTCATGACTTTGTTTTTAATGTACTAAAATTTATCAAGTTTTTAAGGCTTCTGGGTTTTGTCTCCATAATTGGCCAGCCCTTTCCCACTCCTGTATTACAAAACCTTTTTTCTGTCAGTATACTTTTTAAGCATACATACAGATGATTTTTTTTTTTACATTTACATCTTTATTCATTTGAAATTTATCTTAGTGTAAGATGTTATATATAAATTTTTTTCTCTTTAAACTAAAGAGAACTACTTTGAACTAAAAAATCCATATTTATTGTTTAATTTATTATTTCCTCTTCATTGAAAAGTCTGTCTTTATTTAACAGTAACATTTGTATGTATTTGGTTTTAATCCTCCCCTTAATTTATATTTATTTATGACCTTGTATCTTACTCTTTCATTTTGTCATTTTATAATGCATTTTCATATGCTAATCAGGTACTTATTACTTATCTTTTCATATTTTTTTAAACTAACTTTTCAGTATAAAATATGGCTTATATTTGTTCAGTTAAAAATCAATTATTATCACTATGGTCACATTAAATTAGGGAGAGCTGACATTTATACAAATGTGAGTCTTTTTATTTCACATCACAGTATTACTTTTTATGTGTTCGGTGTTCTTTGATTTTTTTAAAAAATGTTTCAAAATATTCTTTACATCCAGACAGTAAACTTTTGTTAAGGTATTTGTTTTTTTTGTTTGTATGTTTTGTTTTTGTTTTTCCTATACTTATCTTTAATTAGGTACAAAGACTCTTCTAATCATGTCACTTATCTTTAATTAGGTACAAAGACTCTTCCAATCATGTTTGGCTACCAGTCCCTGTTTCTTCTTCAGTAATGGTGAAGTAGATACTCCTGCAGAAAAAAGAGAAATCCATGATTTGTTGCCTTTGCCAATAACAAAAATGTTGACGAGCCAGGTGGCAAATGTGTTGCCACTGGCATTTTTTACACGAACCACATCTAAAGAGCCAGGGTATCTCCTTCTGTTGGTAATCACACCAATTCTTCTCAGGTTAGAATCTCCGGTCACCATACACAGGTTACCAGTGTCAAACTTGATGAAATCAGTAATTTTGCAGTCTCCAAATCAATCTGAATGTGTCATTCACTTTGATGAGGGGATCAGTGTAGCAGATGGTGTGAGCATCCTGAGTCATCATTTAAGGGATTCCTTTTATGCCCAGAAAGATCTTTCTCACTTTGTACAACTTGTACTTGGTTGGCCTCCTCAGCACAGCAACCCTTGGAGGTATAGATCAGAAGGAAATTCTCTCCAGTCTTGTCAATGCTGATGATATCTATAAAACCAGTAAGGTAGGAAGGTTACATCAATTTGGATGTTTCCATCATTTTAATAAACCTCTGCATGCAGATCTTTACTTCATCTCCCATTAGGTTATCCTTCAGTCTATTCCTTAGGAAAATGATGAGAGAGAGATATTCTCTCAGCCTGTGAGTCCTGGTAGATGGATGAGGAGCAAACACACCAGTCAGTTTATCTAACATTAATGCTTTGGAACTGCTACACATTTCAGATGCTTCTTGGGACCACGAACCATGGCTGCACTGGGCACAGAAAGAGCTGTTAAGTTTATTAAGAGAGACTTTATCACTTTTTAAGTTGTTTCAAATAAGATATTTTTCCATTATTTTGATTCCTTTTTTTTTAATGTTTGTAAATAGGAAAATTATTGATTTCTATGTATGGATTTTGTACCTAAAAATCTATCTGAATTTCATCAGATATCTCTATCTGATTCAGTTGAATCTGGGGTTTTCCAAGTATACATTCACATCAGTAATAAGTAATAAAAATAATAATTCCTTTTGTCATTTTCATATGTCTAATATCTTTCTCTTGTCTAGCTACAATGGCCGATGTTTACAAAATGATATCATAATAATGGTAATAGTGGCCACCTTTGTTTTAGAATTCTCATGAGAATGTTTCTAGTGTTTTATTGGCAAAAGAAATTAGTTTTAGATTGAGATAGCTGTATTTCATAATGTTTAAAAAGCATCCATGTATTCTTATTTTAAGTTTTTTTAAATCAAAATAGATACTAAGTTTTATTAAAGGCCTTTAGTAAAGACCTCTACATCTATGGAAATTATCTTATGCCTTTCTCCTATCATCCATTAATATAATAAAATTAATGGGTTTCTTAATGCTGAAGTGTTTTTGTTGAAATGGCATAAACTTCCTTTGTTATGCCAAAAATTATTGTTTTAGTGTGTGTCTGATTGTGTTTGATAAATTTATTTAGCATTTTCATCAATAAATATTATAATGTTTGGTTTGGTCTTTTTATGAATTCTATGTTGGATTTTGATATTATTGTAGGCCTAGCTTCATAAAAAAAGAGTCTTTTTTTTTCTGTCATTAACCATTTTAAATAGCTTTGGAATTTTTGATTTATGAAAGTTTTGGTAAAAGTTCCCTGAAAAAAATGTCTGAGTTTGGTGATTTTGGACAGAGGGTAGCAATTTTACAACTCTATTTTTTTCCATAGTAAGTGGTGCATAGCTACTCTATTTGTGTTGGATTCAATTTAATTCATGTGAGTTCCTTAAATGTCCCTTTTTCCTCTGGGTTTCCAATTGCTTTTACAGACTTGAAAGACAGTCTCTTGTTAATCTTTTAATTTCCTCCAAATATAGTGATTTACCTCTCATCATTTATTATGTTATGTATTTGTTCTTTCTACTTCTCCATTATCTAGTTTATTGGTTTGCTCAGAGATTCAGTGTTTGGCTTATTCATTAGTTCTGCCATTTTCCTTATTTCTAATTAATTACATTCTGCTTTTATCTTTATTAAATCTATCTTTCTGCTATCCTTTGGTTATTTGTTGCTTTTGTGTGTGTGTCTTCAATTAAAACTTCATGCCTTTATCTCACATTTTCTAATATAAATAGCTTTCATGATTGATAATTTTAATTATTCTACAACTTAAGTTTGGATTTTTTTCTCAAGTTGTTTCAGAAAGATTTCTTTTTGTGATTTCCAGATGTTAGGGACTTTTGAATATTTTGTTTCGTTATTAAATTTTTGTTCTAGTTTAGTGAGATCAGAGAATACTATCTATTGATTTTACTTTGAAATATACAAATGCTTTATCTGTGGATTACTATTTTTGAAATTCGTAAATATTCCTCACACATTTCATAAAAAGATGAAGCCACCATTTTTGAGGAACAAAGTTTTAAAGTTTATACTATTTTAAAGTTTTAAATAAAATTTTGTTAAGTTCCAAAAACACACATTGTGATTTTTGGAGAGATTTCATGGCAGATAATTATAAGGTCAGCAGGTGGGTAATTAATTTTTTACACAGTTTAATTTTTTAAAGTTCAAGAATATTGTCTATCTCTCTTTATTCAAAATTTGTTTCATATTGCTTAGTGAAAACTTCTTTTGTTTGGTTTAGGTATTTTCATGTATTCTCTTTTTTCTTTTAAATATTAACTATTAATATTTTATATGTATATACGTATTTTTGATTATCAGAAGTTCCAGAATATTTTTAAATAAAAAAGTAAAATGACAAATTATAATTCTAACATAATTAAACTTTTTGTCACTTTTCATACGCACACCCAGACACACATATTTATAATTATTTTTATTTGTTATATGTTAAATAGATCCAAAGTTGATTATCATTTAGGTTATTTATGACATTTTGCTATTATGAACATTGTAGCCATACAGAAATGTTTGTGTGTGCAAATATGTAAATGCACACATGCACACATTCACACGCATGTATAGAAAATGCCAGTGTAATCCCAAGGACTCATTTCTATAAGAAAAAAGTTTCTCAGAATGCAGATTTTAAATTGATAGCATTAAGAACATAAATACTTAGTACCACATTGTCCCTCCCCCCCAAAAAACATTGTATTTTAAAGAAATGTACAAAACAGATCTGCTTATACTAGTCCTGCTTCTTTTCTATCCCTTAAATACTCTGTTGGAATGAGGATGGTGAAGGAATAGTTTAGAGCCATGTTAAAGATCACATCTCTATATGGCACACATGACTTGCATTTTAAGGTAGCTATTTCTGTAAGACTATAGCAAAACACTTGCATCAACAGTGCTGTTTCACAGGCTCCAGCAATGAAAAAGTCCTGTAAAAATGACTATATCTAATCAGCTACATCCAAATGTCCTAATTTGTCAATATAAACAGTCACTATTGCCGATGTTAGCATTACTATTATGGATTTTCTTTCCTTTTTGATGTACTGTATTGAATATTTTTTGCTTTCATCGTGTATTATTATCATAATTAGAAAAATCTACGGCAATAAAAATGAAAGATAATAAAGACAGTTTAGAGATATAGATGAGTAGCCACTGGTCAGCTCTGGCTTCTTCAGCCCTTACCAACCATCAGTACTGTGAAAGATGACCTGCTTAACAAAATTGGAGACAAATGTGATTCTATTCACCTGAATATGTTGGGTAGAGTTGCCTGTTTTGGGGGTTGTAGACTTCTAGGTAACTAAGTTGGTCCACAGGCTAATATTTGTTACCTCTAATTCCCAACCTCTGCAAACATTCGGAATGTAACCTTTGTAATTTGACCAAATCTATGATTCAAAAACTCAATGCCTCTATCACAGAATTTTCTGGCTAGCTCTAAAACTGGACTGGGTTAAACTGACTGGCTACTACTCAGATTGGAAAAGAGCAGCACAGGTCAACTTCTCTTATAATCACTCCCTCAGGTTCCACAGAGAGCTTCCAGGAGAAAGATTTTTGAGAGTGGATATAAGCAACATACATGAAATTTCACTGAGAGAGGTATGTTGCAAGTCACATGAAAGTTCAAGACATTTACAAGACTTGTTCAGTGAGAGTCAGAGGATGTCTTATGTGCTTTGCAGAGATTACTATTTACATCCTGGACAATGACTCTGCCCTCTTATATTTATGTCTGTTCCAGCACTTTGGATTTGTCTCATGGACATGCATGTTACTATCAGGCTCAGGTGTCAAAACAATCTGGATAAATGGTGAAGGAGAGTGATGTGTTGGTTTTGACTTGTGCAGGTCACAAAAAAGTGAAAGACTCCTTTCGTCTTTGGATACCTACACTTGTGACTGGTGCAGTTACCCACACGTAAAATAGGGGAAAGCACAGGGAATCCTGAAGACTAAAAGAGTTAATTTTTATATATTTGGATTCACCCCAACTCCAGACCCTAGAACAGGCCTCTGTGGTCTTTAGGGAGGATGAGGTTGGATAGCCCCTACTAAGCTGACTGGAATCCATCTTTACAGACTTATCTCTCATCAGGACCTGACTTCCTGTGCTATCTCCATTTAACACTATAAGTTCTAAATGGCACCTTCCTGAGTATGGCAGCTTTAGGTGTCTTGTTTGTTTTGGTTCTAAAGTTATACATACGTTATTTCTCTTTACATGATATCTTTCCCTACCATGTTCTTCTTGAAATACTTATTCATCTTAAACATACAGCATGACAACTTCAGTTGCCTAGAACTAGAGCCTGAGAAAGGGATTGGTTACATATCATTTATCAAAGGGCTACTTTTTAGGGAAAATCTGAAAGGGAGTGAAGAAAGTAATAGAGTGGAAAGGAAAGATTTTGAGCAAGGATATAGTCTCAGGTAATCTAGAATGTCCTGATGCAGAGACCTCTCTGAATCCCTAGTACTACTTGAGGCAAGGAGTTCCATGTTTTGTTTTTCGTGTACTCGGAGCAATCAATCTTTAGCTGTGTGATACCTCCTGGGAAAATTGAAGCCCATAGGCTGAGGGAAGTCTTCCAGTGAAAGGGGACAGTTGTCAACACCAATATTTTTAAGCAGTGTCAGATGGATATACCAGCCTGGTTAACAGCATGAAATAACAATAACATCTCCCATGTTTGCTCTGATCTATTCATTTGTGGTGCTGTGACAAGTGGATATGGGAAAATTTAAAGAAGAAAGTGAAAAGGAGTAGAAATAAATCTTAGGAGCAGTTTAGTTTTTTATCTGTTGTTCTACAAAGATTTTCCAGTAAGGCTACTTGGCCATTTATTAAAAATACTTATTTATGTACAGATCAGCATTTTTAAAAATATATTTTAGAAAAATACATAATTTCTCAATTAATATCTTCCAACTAAAGGGAATTCTGCTTTTTATAGTACTTTAGACACCTGGCATTTTGTTTTCTAACTAAAAAACAAATAATCCATTTACAGCATTTTTCAAGAAATGAACTGTTGTATTTTTTACCAGGTACCTCAAAGCAGTTACTAATAAAATTGAACCAAGATTGAATAGGACAAAAGTAATTGCAATTTCACTAGATGGCATACCTTTTAAGACAGACCTCAGGCACTGGACTAAGAGGAGATAAATCATCTTCCTCAAATATCTATTGGTTGATGAAAACAAAATTCATACAGGGTTCCCTGGAACCTGTCTTGGGATCTCATAATCACATTAACTACTGAGAAGTTGAGAGAAATGGTTCAATGTCTTCACATTCAGTGTTTCCCCCACATCTTTAAGAAAATCTTTACCAGTTTGGTGAATACTCTCTTTGGGTAATAAAGGAGCAATATCTTAAAGCATGAAAAGATATTAACTCTGTCACTGTCCCCGTAGGACAAACACAACTTGGATCACACAGGTAAAAAGGAGCAATTTCAGTATTAAAAAATTGGATTCTGAAAGTTTTTTTTATTAAGATTATCAACTTCTGGACATAATTTCAAAATAAAGCCCTTTCTTTTTGTGCCTTTTCCATCAATCTACTAATTAATTAGGTACAGTGTTTTGTTTATTAGATGCACGTTCAGTCTTCTGCTGGCTTAAAACTTAAACAGCTACTTTTAGGGAAAAGAAGAAAAGGCAATAACATCTGCTTTTAATGAGTTTTCGACCTTTTAGGTAGGAAAGAGCTTCACAAAATACTTTATGATTCTGAGCTTCCCCTGCATTCCACTAAACAAATGTAAATTTACCTCTTTGTTTTTTTTTGTTTGTTTTTTTGTTTTTTGTTTTTGTCATTATCTAGAGCCCAA
Organism: Rousettus aegyptiacus; assembly: GCF_014176215.1. Lineage (NCBI taxonomy): Eukaryota > Metazoa > Chordata > Mammalia > Chiroptera > Pteropodidae > Rousettus > Rousettus aegyptiacus. Next base: position 6,174,691 of record NW_023416309.1, read on the forward strand.
ATCCTCCCAGGGCCTGAAAATGCCCTGGGATCTAAGACAGCATACACATGGAGAATTCCCTCTTTTGGTTGGTTACCAGTCCTCACTGAAAATCCTTGTAGTTGGTATGATTCCAAATCTGCATCATTTCAACACTACTGCCAGGGCTCTTTTCGAATTATATTTGTGCCACAGAATCCTTTGCAGATGTCAGGACCCCCTGTGCTTCGAGTCCACCTCTCTTTGACCACTATGCTTTCATTTCCCCTGATATCTTGCCATTTTACCAAAGAGCTGCCACCAAAGAGCTTGTTTATTTTCCCCTGTAACGTGAGGCCCTCAGTGGCACTATCCTCTTATTGCAGCAAGGAGCCACTTGCTTTCTTTCAGAATGACTTTCTCAATAAGTATCAATATCTTCAATGAATATAGGTTTTTACAAAGGTAGGGGTATGTATTGACTTCGAAGTGCTTTTCCTCTTCCACCCTCGGTAAAAGTACAAGATCAGAATAATTAAAAATTAGAAGCCTGCTTTAAAAAGTATGAATATAAGGGAATGAGTGAGGAATAGAGTAGAGGTAGATTGGGAACAGAAAATACATAACACAAATTGACCCTTCACATACCCTCTAAACTCAATGGAAAACAAAAATACAATACCAACTTTTAAAAGTTATCAGTTATTAGCGGAAAAAGTTATCCAGTTATTAGAGGAAAAAGTGTGATACTAATTTTATTTTATATTCTTTCAACCTTTATTTTTTCCATTGCTGGTGTGAAGAATACATTGATGAAACACAAAACAGAGAGCAATTCGGCAAATATGTCTAAATTACAAATGCTCATGCTCTTTTACACAGTAGTTCTGCTCTAGCAAATTGCATTTGCATTTCGGACTAATGCTAAGAGAAGTATCTACAAGTATATGCATTGCAGCATTTTTTTTGAATAACAAAAAATAGAAATAACATCAACAGGCACCAGTTCAATAAATACTGGTACATCCATATAATGTAATACTTTGTAGTCATGGAAAAGGAGAGAGCTCTTTATATACTAAATGGAGTGCTATCGAGACATCAAAATAACATTTTTTAAAATGTGGACTTTAAAGCTGGTTATTGAACAAGGGAGACTTAACCTTCCTGCACATCACTTTTCTTATTTGAAAAATGAAAATGATGATACTGCTCCTCTCATAGGATTGTTGTGAGGATTATATGACTGAACACTTGAAAAGGGCTTAGAGTAGGACCTGACACATAGGCTAGTGCTATATAAGTTTTTGCTATTTTTTTTTTGAGACAAATTAAGTGAGGAGAAGCAAAGGTCAAAACAATGTGAGTAGTATGCTTCTATTTACCTAAAAATGGGAAATACAAGTGTACATCTTTACTCATGTTTCCATATAATACATTTGGAAGGTTATACATAAAACCATGTCCCTTTGTTGCTTATGGGGAGGAAAATTCAATTAGGTATGAGGAAAAGAAATTTTTCAATCTATGCTCTTTTATGCATTTAAAATCAGGAATAATGTTAATTTATTATTCATTCAAAATTTAATAAATAGATAAAAATAAATATGGCAATATGTCTTCCCTGCAGCAAAATTACAGAAAGGAGTTCACTATTTGTGCTTCCAATTCTTTTGCCACTATGTTTTTTTTTTTATTATTATTATTAATTTCTCTGGAATATACTTCTAAGTATGATATATATTAGGGAACCTATCATTTATTTTTCTTAATTTTATCATTCCATTCTTATGAGTGTCACTTTTATTAAGTAACAATTCCTATCTATCTATCATCTATCTATCTATCTAATCTATTTATCTATCGCTCTATCTACCAGTTTATCTATCTAAATACATTCAGACACAACTCTATTTCTAAAATTTATTTCTGTTGGATTAATTTTTCTATTCTTGTTGTCATTACCCTACTCATTACCTAAACTGAAAAACATTTTAATACTTTTTTAGCATTTTTTAGTATGTTTATATTTTCTATCATGTATAATTTTTTAACATTTAAATAATTTTCTCAAAACAACTTAAATTAAAATATTTTTAATATTTGATCTAAAATTCATTTTAATTTGTTAAATATTCAGGTGAAAATTGATATTATTTCTAATAGTGAGACATTGTATCAGGTAAAAGATATAGATAATAGAAAGATAACAAATGGATTTATGTACATATGTTTTTATTTAAACATTTTAATTAAAATTTTTATTTTAAATTATCATAGATTGTGGTATAATTGGAAAAAATAATACAAACCAATCCTATGTAAACTTAAACCAGTTTCCCCAAATGGTAACACCTTTTAGGAAAAAAGAAACCATTATTTACAGGTTTGTGTACAATATTGCATGTAAGATACTGACAAATACAGTCAAGAAACAGAATATTTTATCAACTCGAGGACCCCATATTTTGAATTTTTATAACCACACCCATTTCCCTCCTGCCCCGACATATTTTTAATACTTGGAAGCTACTAACCTTTTCTAAATTTCTATAAATTTATCATTTCAAGAATGTTATAAAAATTAAATCACATAGTATCTAATCTTTTAAGATTGACCAATTTGTTTTTAATTGAAATATAATTTACATATAACATTGTATAAGTTATGATTTACATGTTGACTCTGATACATTTATATATTTCAATATGATTACCACTGTAGCATTAGCTAACACCTTTATCACATCTCACATCATATAATTATCTTTTTTTTTTTGTGATGAGAACATTTAAGATTCAGTCTCTTAGCAATTTTGAAGTATGTAAAACAGTATCATTGGCTATAATCACTATACAATCCATTAGATCTTCTGAACTTATTCTCTTCTAGTTGCAAATTCATATCCTTTAATAGCATCTCCCCAATTCCTCTACCACCCAGGCCCTAGTAACCACTATTCTACTCTGTTTCTACAAATTTGGCTTTTTTAGATTTCACTTATAAGTGATAGCATACAATATTTGTCTTTGTCTATCTATTTTATCTCACTAAGAATAATACCCTCAAAATTCATTCATTTTGTCGTAAATGGTGTTATTTCCTTCTTTCTTATGGCTGAACAATATTCCATTGTGTACATACGTGAATCTTCTTTACCCATTTATCCATTGATGGACACTTAGGCATCCATATCTTGGCTATTATGAATAAACATGGAAGTGCAGGTATCTTTTTAATGTTCTATTTTCATTTCCTTTGGATAGATATCCAGAAGTGGGATTGCTGGATCATATGGTAGTTCTATTTTTAATTTTTTGAGAAATTTTCCACAGCGCCTACACCAATTTACATTCGCACCAACAATACACAAGGATTCCCTTTTCTCCACATCCTCACCCACACTTGTTATCTCTGACTTGGTGATAGCCACCCTAACAAGTGTGAAGAAATATCTCTATATGGCTTCAATTTGCATTTCCTTGATAATAATATTTTAATGTACCTGTTGGTCATTTATATGTTTCCCTTGGAAAATGTCTGTTTAGTTCCTCTGTTTGTTTTTTAATCAATGTTTTGTTTTGTTTTTGTTATTGGGTTATATAAGTTCTTTATATATTCATATATTTACATAATTTTAACCCCTTCTCTGATATATGGTTTGCAAATATTTTCTGTTTTTCTTTTTTTGATTCTTTTTTGTGCAGAAGCTTTTTATTTTGATGTATTCTTATTTATTTTTGCTTTTATTGCTTGTGTTTTTGGTGTCATATCCCATAAAAACCACTTATTCAATGTCAAGGAGCCTCTTGCTATGTTTTCTTCTAGGAGTTTTGTGGATTTTGGCTGGAACAGATCCATTGTATAAGAAGAACTAGACTACCCCAGTTCTGTTCTTTTGACTAGAGAGAGCAGGCTTCAGTTGAGATTCTCCCCCCCCCCCGCCCCCTCCCCCCGCATTGTTATTTCTGTTTTGTTGTTTTTTTCAGCTTCAAGTCTGGGATATATGAGTCAAAAGAAAACCCAGGGAATTCACCATTACATCATTGATCATGTACTAAAGTCTCTAGCCAGTCTGCCTTCTTCTCTTGACCTTTCCGAGTCTTCTTATGTTTACTTTATATATTATTTCCGGGGCTTTAATAGTATTTATCAGAAGGAATATGGAAAAGTATATCGATATTATCTTGAAAGAAGTCTTACATATGTTTAAAATATCTTCATTGATCTATTCTTATTATGATAAATCTTGAGTAAATTATATTTATGGTGCTATTTTGATTAGGCTAAGTTTCCACTGCGTTATACAACTAATTATTCTGCTAAATAAAAAACTACTGGTTATAAATGTACAGAATATGTATTAAACCATCTTACTCAACCCTGATAGTTTCAATAGTATTTCCTTAATTTGCTCAGATATTCTGAGTAGGGAGTCATTTTTTTCTGTTCATAGAGACTATCTTCCTGGATAATCAGTAGTCACACTTTTTATTTCTGTTTTATTTCATTGCATTGGAGAAACTGTAAGAGAATGTTAAATTATTTTGATAATGTCAAACTGTTCCCTCTGATCTAATTATAATTGTGTCATTTCCTCCTCTTTTCTTCATTCCTCAACCCACAGCAATCAGCTCTCAAGTGCCATCATTAAGGAAAACAGTCAACCTAATATTCTACGTCCAATGGGACTTTCCATTTTTGATCCTACTCTTTTTGGTTCTCCATGCTTTAGCACACATTTGTAGCCATGTTTTCATTCTTGAAACTCTAAACTCTACTATCCATGTGGACCCTCTAGTAATTCTTTTGTACCCTGCTGAGATAACTCTTCTTCCGCTATGCAACCTTTACAGATTGGTTTTTGTTAAAGTTTTGTTCATATACCCTTGGCCTTCCCCTCCATCAATGTGCTTTTCCTTATTTTGCAAATTCTCTCTGTTGAATATGTTTAATCTACCATTGGCATGTTGAAATAATTTAATTATACATGTGTGCATGTATATATGTACATAAATATAAATACAATTTATTGACTTTTTTGTACACAGGAGGTATATACATGTGTGTATGTGCACATATACATATAAATCACGGTCATTGACTTTTTTGTACAAGGAAATAAAAGAAAACAGAAAATTTATTGTAATAAAAAATACACAGAAATTAGTCCAATAAGAAACAGAACTCCTAATGCACTATTCAGTACAGATCGCTTGTCTCAGTTCTGACATATGTCGGCTATACATTTCCATCTAGCTGTCTCAGGTGCTCTCATATTCAAAATATCCAAAATTGACCTCTTACTTTATTTCCATAAGTATGCACTTCCTTTTATATTCTTTCTGTTTCAAATGTTGGTAACAAAATTTTCTTTGTCATTTCTACTAATATAACTCATTGCTAGAACTCCTGAGGAAATTAAGCCACCATCAATTAAGGGCTTCGATCTGTCATATTTCTTTACCTGTATGGCCTAATGCTATTTCCTGGTCCTACTGAGTGGGTTAGAGAGGCACAAGCAGTTCTCTCACACAAGACTGCCAGCAATAGCTTTTGTGGCTTGTGCTTCTCAACAACCTGAGCTAATACATCTGAAGAGATTTGAGGCATGTGTCTTGAATTATACTTTTTATTTTCTAATAAAAAAAGGAGGATATGTTAAGTCTCTCTCTTATCACCTGGAAAAAGTATCAGTTTAGCCATTGGACACCAAATCACTGCAATGGGAATATCCATAAAAACACGTATTGCAAATATGGTATTGGTAGTTGTCGTGAGGACTATAGCCAAGGCTTTGGTGATACAGCTAAATGATATTTGTGTTTGGACCATAGCCTAGAAGCTGACGGAACTATCTCTTTCTACCTTCTCCACTTCAGCAGACTTAGCCTTGGCACAGGTTGCTACTCTCTCCACGGTGGAATCAGGCAGCAGTGAGGAGAGATGGATGATAGGTACTGGAGGCCCTGCTTGGGTGTGTGTGGGGTGGAGTTAATACTTATGCAGTGAGGCTTATCAAGCTGAAACCCTACGCAGAGTTGCACAGTCAGTAAGACCCCTGACTCTGCAATACGTACTCTAAAACCACACTGCCTGTGCTTGATTCACCCCTTTGCTGTCTGATTTTGGCTGATTATCTAAACTCTGGGCTTTAGTTTTCTCATCTAAAAAGCATAGGTTATTATAGGACCTATCATATATCAGAGTTGTAGGAATTAAATGAGTTAATTCAATGAATTAAATGAGTACTCTATTAAAGCATATACAACTGTGCCTGGACAGGTTCAGTAGTTATAAGCTTTGGCTCTTAGTGCTGTGGCATCAGGACCTGTTTGCTTCATGAATGGTAGACCTAAAAGAATAATGGACTTTCTTGCAAAATCATCCTATTTGTTTTCCAGGGACCTAGAATCCATTTTTAAACACTTCTCTTTCCTTCTCTCCCTACTTAAGCTCTTTATATTTCCAAATATGTATCTTGCTGATGTTATTTGCTCAGTCTTTCCTCTCTATATGCCTTTTGCCATTTCATTGTTGGTCATCTGAATTACTGTTGTCACATTCTTCCTTTAATCCTGTCCCCTTAAAATTCATCATCCAATAAGCTGCAATTTTAATCATATCTTTTTCCTTTTAAATCTTTGTACTGACACCCCATCAGCTCTACAAGATGATGCACATGACTCTACCCATCTCTAGCTTCTTTCACTTCACTTGTCTCATATTTTATGCCCCAGTCACACTGCACTTCTTGTAGTTTTTCACAAACACCAGACTATCTCTTGCATTTGTAATTTTCTTGGGTGTTAGTTATAATGATAAAGTAGATTAAGTGTGTATGTATATGTGTGTGTGTGCTCATAGGCAAAAAACAGGGATGTAGAATTAAGGATACTCTCTTAATTTTTTAATTAAGCATGGGATGAAGTGACAAAATGAAACATTATTTTCTAATGAATACTTCTTAAATCTTAATCTCCCAACTGGGTTATTTCTATAAACTCATGGCTCATTTGTCTTTATTTATATTATTACATTATCATTATGGCAGGCTGAACAATTTGAGAGCATGGGCTTTGACATATGTCATGCAGGGGTATAGAATATATCTTCAACTATGAGTGGAGAAATAAATAAAACTCAAATGACTAAAGAATCTTAACCACAACAATTACCAGGAGAATCTTAGCACATCTCCCCACCAATGAAACGCCTGTTTCTTTTTCCCAAATTTTCTATTTTAATTTTTCAAGTAAAAACAAAAAACAAAATAAGAGTTATTTTTATTCTGTAGTTTTTCTTACTATCAAGTCTGTCTCATTTATTGACTGCTTAGAAATAAGCTATTGCTACTTAACGTATGAAACTTTTCCCATTGGTCATCGTGTAGAATAAAAATGGTGTGCATTTTTAGTAAAGGAAGGAGGATATTCTGAGTTATAGTTTAGTAATAAAATTTTAAAGAGAAATGACATTATAAATTATAGAAACATGCTCAAATTTATTAGAGATTAGAAAAATGAAAATGTAAATATAATGAGATATTATTTTAGTATTAATGGTTAAACAAAAATCATAATATTGCCCATTGCTACATGTTGACAGAGATATGGAGATATTTGGTGGCCATGAAATCTAGTACAGTCAATCAGAGGCATAATCGAGTTACATACTTTAAGTAAATAACATGCTTACTCTACACCTGCAGTTCTACTCCTGGATATGCAGCTTTCTATATATCCTATAGATAGGGGTCTATTAGTGAACACGAATAAAGATGCTCACTGTTCCTTTGTCACTGGAGGCAGAAATTTGGAGGGTTCATGTAGAGTGAGCATAATAGTATACCATTCCACAATCAACACAGCACATGCACAGACAACAGTGTGGGTAGACCTAGAACTCAAAGTGCTAATTGAAAAATGTAATAAGCAGAATTAGATCTACAGTTTGATGTCATTTATGTGACTATTTTTGTCTTAGTCTCCTCATCCACAGGTTAGGATAATGATAGCGCCTATTTTACAGGGTTCCTGTGAGCATTAAATGAGTCAGAGCATAAAAAACAAAACAAAACAAAACAAAAAACAGCTAAATGCCTGGGGCATAGCATATGTTCTGTAACACTAGTCATTACTCATTTTATTTCTATTATCCAAATTTGTGACAAATGCAAACAAAACACCAAAATGTTTTGAAATAAATGCACACTAGTAAAAAAATATACATCAAACCCTTCTTATTTGTTGCTTGTGGGGAATGAGAGTAGAAAATGAGGATAAAAAGGAATAAAAATATTGCTGTCATAAGAATGAGCAATATTTCAGGAAGTCAGCAATATGATTAAACTTTCTGGACCTGAGTTCCAGAAAAAAAATAAGATATCCAAAGGGCTTGCTGGTTGGGAGAATGTAAATTTAGTTTCAGCTGCAACTAAAATAATGACTTAATCAATAAGAGATGTTATTGCTCAAAACAGATGTATGGAGGTAGTTAGACGTATGGAGGTCAGTTTGGTTCTCAGTGATATTACTCTTTTACCCCCCGTCTTTAAAGCCTTGGTTTTCACATTCTGACTTTGCTGTCATGGTCATAATACAGGACATTTCTAAGTCCAAATGGTAGAGAAAGAAGAGGACTCACTAAGAACATCTCTTTTAACCAAGAAGAAAGCTTTACCAAAATATCCACCACCAGCAACCATACTATTAACTTATACCAAACCCATTATCGGGGTGGATCAGTGACTTATTGCACAGCTGTGAGAAAAGGGAAATCTAGTATCTGATACTGAAAGCCCCTCTGATGGAACATTGGTTCTTACAAGGCAGAAGGAGTTGGAATTGCTGCTGGGTAGCTCACCAAGAGTGTCTGCCGTATGAGGAGGAGTAAGTGAGTTACATAAATGTGGCTTAACCTCTTACTGAGTTAAAAACATTACCACTTACAGGCCTCAACCTTATCGAAATGATTCAACCTTTTTGCCTCATTTTTCCCATTGGTGTATTTGTAATTATTGAAGTGATTAAGGGATTTGTAGTCTTTTGGATCTTCATGAGAAACCCAGGATTGTCAGTTACTTGCTGAAATGTCTGTCCTTACGAGTTAGTGATCTTACTCAGAGGTGATTTTGTCCTGTAGGGATATCTGTCCATGTCTTTTTGGTGTCACAATTGTCAGGGAAACAAAGGAGAGTGCTATGGGCATCTAGTACCAACAGAGGCCAGGGATGCTGCTAAACATTCTATATTGCATAGGATAGCCTCCACAACAGAGAACTATTCAGTTCATAATGTTAATACTGTCAAGATTGAAAAACCCTTTAACATATGAAACCAAAACTGGTCAAAAATGAACATTTTAACCACTTATATCAACCATTTTTGTCTATAAAATGAGGATAAAGGTCTCTTTATTGTAACATTGTTGAGAAGATTAAAAATCAAATGTGTACAACATTCTAAACAGAGTGAGCACAGTTCACATCACTGTGGCTCAGCTTCTTCAACTATAAAATGTAATAATGCTTCATTATTATGAGGATTAGGTACAATATGCTTAAGGTTCCAAGCACACACTAGGTAAGGTATCGGTTGCTTTCTTCTCTTCTCATTCATCTTCAAAAGATAGAACTTTGATCCTCTCTGGTTAGTAGGTACTGAAGGAACTATCCCCCCAAAATATATAATAATGCAACTTAAAGCAAAGCTTGGATACTTAGAATTGAGTTCTTTTGCTATTCAGTATTCATAGGATATCTCTCATGAATTGTATTATGTCAATCATACTGTAGCAAAAATTTTTAAATTCACTTCTAGAGTCAGAAGTATGAATTAGGAGAAGAAAAAAGTCAGTATTTGTTCTATTTTCCATTCGATTTTTATAAGATCATTACTTCTTTAATGATATAACAATGGTATGCAACACAGAAGTTCCACATGCTTACTGCTCAACTCACTGTAAACACCATTGCATACATTTACTGTAAAACTCCTTATTATTCATGTAGTAAATCTTGTTAACAAAAGGGCAGCCAGTTATTCATTTCTTCATGTTATTTTATGCACTATTTCGAGGTCTGAAATACAGAAAGCATCGTCTTTCAAGAGGAAATATCACAGAAAAGAAAGGCAATATCAGTATACAGGTTGAAACTAAATGAGACCTGTGGCTAAAAAAAGCTCTGAAGCTTGACCTTGCAGATATCAATGCACTTTGCACAGTTTCCAACTCAGACAAAATGTAATGGCCAACATAAACCATGCTTAAATCTCATTACTACTTAAAGATTTCAAAATTGCCAGCCAATAAAATAGAGGAGAACCTGTGCATCCACATGTAGGAAATGAAGATAAAAATTGGGTGGAAAATGTGGCAATTAGCATTGAAAAGAGGAGATGGGGGTCTAAAAGACAAAGCACCAGATACTAAGCAATAAAATGGAAGTGAAAAACTCACTGTGGCCATTCTGTCATGGAATCAAGCCAATAGGGTTAATGAAAACAGCCTGGGCTTTTAGTGTTTCATCTTTTGCTGTTTACACTATGTTTCATTTGCTTTTTATATTCTGTAATGATTATGAAAGCAGACTGGAAAACATGCAAAACACAATGAAGTACCTGGCTCGCATTAGTTGACAAAATAACTACAAATGAATTTCCTCTTTCCTTTTTTTCTGTTTATCTCTAGTGTTAGAGAATTTACAGATTCTACCACCATGTCCCCTAAATACTTAGATACATTTTCCCCTTAGAGTTTCTGCTTTATATTGAGCTAAAATACATTTGTTTTTCTTTTATTCATTGGTCTTATTTTTAATGCTTGAATTCACAGGACAGACCTTGAGTCATCTGAAGAAAAAAAGCCATATTCCTTGTACCTTATCCTATCTCTTGGCTACACATTTCTGTTTCTTGGGATATGTCAAGTTTCCTCACTGTTCTGACCATACTGTCACCAAAATTTTCCAGGTGCTTCAGAATTTCTTAGGAGAGTCATACTCTGAAGCAAAAGATGGATTTTAAGGGTGACCTAGAGTAATGCTTCTTAATTTAATACTCATTCTAATCACTGGGAGGTGTTGAAATACAGATTCTGATTCTCTAGGTAGTGTGAGTTCTTAGATTCTTCATTTCTGGCATGCTGCCCTGAGATGCTAAAGCTGCTAGTTAGCTAACAACTATTTGAGTAACAATTGTCTAAGAAGCAGAGTAGAGTAGAATATATGAATTTCCTCATTTTCCATACTATTTATCTGTCAATTCAGTGTAAGACAGAAATTTTTCTATACATGTGGAAGACTCCTAATCTCGGTGAAGACAGTAAGTTTTCATTGATTCATTCATTTTGTGTTAGTCATATTCTCCATTCTTTGGAACATAAATCTTACTCCTCGGGTAAATAGATCTCACTATCCTTTTTCACTTAGCGCAAACTTTGAAACTATTTTGTCCATAACTGATGACTACCTACATAACTTCTTTCTTTGCCTTTAGTGTCAATTAGACTTTAAATTTTAAAGCAAAATGTATTATCTTTCTGCACTAATCTGTTATCTTCAAGAAATGGCAATACCATACAGCAAGGTACCGAAGAAAGGGACTTCAGAATTACTTAATATTTCTTTTTATGTCATCTTTTTAGTCAATAAATTTATCATCAAGCTTGATGACGTGACCTCCTAAATAGTTTACAGACACTGCAGATATCAGGTTAAAGATTACTTTCTCCAAGATTCCTTATCTTTTCTACTACCCACATCCATATTCAACCAGTTTGCTCCTTCTGCTCAATTTTCTCAAAGCCACCCTTGCTTCTCCTCTCTTATTCTTACCATATTTATGATTATAGAGGCTTTATGTGTTTTTATTTTCCACTATCATGCCAAAGTCCACTTGGGAGTCTAAAACAGACAAAAAGTCTAGTAAGAATCTGTTGAGTATCTCATAAACATTGAAAAAAACCTGTGCTTGACTTAGCACTGTCTGTCTGTATCTAGGTGAATTGCATTGACATTCATTTACCAACTTTAGTTGCTTATCACAGCTTTATTTTGCAATCATAAATGCTTTTCATACAAGTGGAAATCAATAAAAATTACTTTTTCTATTAATATGTGAAATCATTTTAAGTAATGCTTTAACCTGAATAATGTTAGCATTTATATAAAATCTTTCTCTTGCTCTTAATTACAAAAATAGAATAATATTCACAGACCAGCACATTCTAGAAGCCTAGTTTTTACTGGTGCATGGAGGATGACCTACATTTTTCTGGAACCTCTTTATCTTTGTTCTCATGCACAAAAAAATAATGTGCTGAATGCTGGCACCAGCTGTCTATGAAGATTGTGAGCCAGGAGCAAAGTAATCAACTATCCCAATTTGCCCAGAACTTAGAGGCTCTTTAGGATTTGGAACTTTTCAGTACAAAAAAAAAAAAGAAAAGAAAAAAACATTCTTGGGCAAACTTGGGACAGTCTTAGCTGAAATGATTGGTCACAGCAATCATTGTTGACTGTATCTGGGATCTAGCATCTACCTACAACACTCACCTAATTACAAAGACCATAACAGCCAGGCATGTTAAAGGAAGTCATAATAGCTGAATAGTGGCTTTCTAGAGATAAAGGGGATATACGGCTTGATAAGCTTTCCTGGCCATTCTGGACCTTCCAACAGATTGATTCCTTATTACTTTATATTGGGCTCATTGCCATCAAAGGCCAGTCATAGTAGAAAGACAACCTTTATTATTTAATCTGAAGACTTTTTTCTACTATTTATAAAAAAAAAAACAGATTCTAGTCTTTTCTGTAATATCAGCTAGGCAGCCATCTGATGGTAATAATTTTACCATCTGCAACTGTTTGCAAAAAATAAACCTTAAAATGAAATGCAAATTGGCTGAATTCAGAGGCACATATTTCTCTAATTAATATTGCTTCCTTTGGGAATTATAGGTTCCTTTTGGCAACATTCAATTCACTGAAAATTTTCTCTGGAAATATCATTTGAAGAATGTAGCATTAAATTTTTAGAAGGAAATAACATTGTTCTTGCAGAAATGTCTCCACCTTAAGTCCGTAGTTTCAAAACAGGGCTATTTTTAAGAATAGAAGTTTAGGTACTTAGTCTGATCTTTGAAGGCTTCTTAAAATAGTTTGAAAATAACTATCTAAAATCTTTTAACAATCTCCCTGGAAACTTTCTCCATTAATGCCTGGTAGGTTAACACCTTTTTTTTTTTTTCCCAGACACACTAGCAGTGTCTTTCACTTAGTAGACACTGCTAAATATAGATTGGATGGATGAATAAATGATGGAGAAATAAAATCTGGCATAACATTAGCATCTTTATTCCAGAACATGCCCATATTATCATTGCCAAGATGGCCAATTGTCTCTACTTTTTCTCTTCCCATGTGCATTCTAATTGTTGCTCCTCCTCCTTTCTCCTAACTTAAAGATAACCAAAACTAGTTCTCTTTTTGCCCAAAGAACTATATGCTGAAAAAATTCACCTCTCCCTACTGTTCTTTACCCCATTCTATGCCTTAACTCAAATTTCTGCTGAAATATCTAATGACTACTAAAAAAGTAGAAGTAAAAGAATTTGATTAAATTATCAAAGTTCATACCAAGATTAATGACATATCTGGGAGTATTTTGATTTTTAGAAGGCCAGTGTTAAACCAAATGCATGTCTTCATAGTAAATATTCAAGCACACCTTTATTCCTTTATCTCTTCAAACAGTTTGAAGAGATAAAGGAATAAAGGTGTGCTTGTGTGTGTGTGCATGGCACGTGCGCTCCTTACAGAGATGGAGGTTCCTCTTCTATTACTAGCAAATCTAAAACATCAATAAGAGTAAGGATTAAGGGATGGAAAGAGGGCATGGACAAATAATGGCTGGTAATAGAGAAAAATCTTGATTGAATCTTTAATTAACTGAATTGTTAGTGGTAAGAAGTAAGATTGGCTATATCTTGCTTTTGTTGAAAAATGAGAAATTAAGGGGACAAAATAATCACAGAAAGATTTTTTTAGAAAAATTCTTGAAAGTGCTCCATTGAGGTCATGATAAATTCACCAGTTGCCTATGTTTTCTATTTCCAAGTTCTGATAATTGGAAGAGATGTCCTATATGATGACCCTGAGTCCCAACATGGGTTGTAAATGGTGAGACAATGCAATAATGTGGGTGAAAGCATTTTATGAATTACAGCGTACTGTGCAAATAAAAGGAAGACCTTTCAGTGCATACTTATCTCTAAAAATTAGTATTTCTTTGTAAAATTATGACTCCCTCTTTATTGAATTATTTGATGTAGCTAGAAGGCCGTCTTTTAAGAATGCTATAGAAAAAAGAAGTTTCTTAAAGGGTCAGAAATTTGCCTAAATCACTTCCTTTATTCCTTCCACCTCTGATATTTCATAATATATAGTAACATGAGTGAGAGAAATGCTAGTACTTCAACAGTTAGACTCTTGAATATGAAACAAATGTAGTTTATTTCTATGAGTACCCTACCTGTCTTCTAATAAACAATTTAGTTTTGAAAGTACCTGGTAATGTGATCTAATTCAGTGAATCTCCGTCAAATCAAGATATGTAAATCAGTTTCAGTTCACTGCTCCTCCATACAAAATCTTCCATTTTTAACAGTCACAGATCTATCCTGGCCATCAAGTGTCCACTACTTCCAGGCATAATGTTGAGTGTATTTTATTTACCTCTATTGTGTTGCCTAGTTTTGAGCATTTTTTTTTCAAGGGCCCTATTCATTTCTCTTTGCTATTTGTATTCTTGGTAAAAGCACCAATCACTATAAGGTACCTCTCCCAAACTTTGTACGTTGTATTCTTGCCACATTGCTGCATCATTAACCTGAAACTAAATGCCAAAATTCCACTTACTGTTTTATTTTTTTGTTCTCTCAATATGTTTGTCATATTCCAGAATCAGAGATGCTGCTTCTGGTCAAGTGGCTGCTCATGGCATCCATTAATGCTCATATCAATGGACATTGAGTCTCCACTGTTCTCTGCCCTACACTAAGGCAATTTTCTCAATAGTGCAATTGTTTGGGTTTATGATTCCTTCCCTTCTTCTCTCACCATAGATATTAAAGAATTTTCATTCTCTCAGATTTTTAAATAACTGGCAAAGTCCTGGGATGAAGAAAGAGATGCGATGCATATACCGGAGTTGGAGATGGTAAGAAAGAACTAATGGAGTAGATCAGTAACAACATTCAAGAGGAGACTAACCTGTGCGGATGCCTATACAGGTTGCAGATGAATTAGAGGGAGAGAAATTATAGAGAAACAATCTGCTTCCTGGTTTTTGTAATCTTAAATGTTACTAGCTCAAATATGAGTTATTGACTCATACCAACTTGTGCATTGGGGTGTAAGATCACAAGAAAACAACAAACGAATCAGATTTCTTTGGTAGAACTGACTAAGGTGTTGGGACAGGGATGCCTCCACCTTAAGAACATAGCATGTGAATACTCTGGAACTTTTCTTTAGTTATGTGTATTTCTTCTACTGTGTGAAAACTATAATACATATTAAGTCTATTGTTAGACCAGATGTTTTTCTTGATTATCATAATAGACACAATGTCACCAGGTTTGTTTCTTCTTTTTTTTATCCAGCTCTAAATGACCAACACCTGTAACCTCCCTACCTCCTCTTCTGTGAGATATAACATGCTATATTGTGTCAGGAATTGAGTCTTGACTCTCCTGAGTATCCGTATCATGATGCTTTGTTTCTGGATTTGCTACAATAATCATCTAATTACTAGAAAAGCAAAATAAAGATAACATCAAGTTATTACAAGTATAAGAATAAAAACATTGGATTTTTGTCAAAGGAACTGATAATTATGTTGAACATAAGAATATTACATAATATACCTAATCTAATAATATCTAATATATGCATTTTTATTGCCAAAGGTAATTTTTTTCCAGTTTTATAGAGACATAACTGACATAAAGTTTTGATTTACATATATTGTGAAATGATTACCATAAGTTTATTGTGTTTATCCATCATCTTGTTTAGATACAACTTGAAAAATGGAAACAAATTTTTTTCTTATAATGTGAACTTTTAGGAGTTACTCTCTTAACAACTTTCATATACACCGTCTACCTTCCATCTCTAGTACTTATTTATCTTATAACTGAATGTCTGTACATTTTGACTACCTTCCTCCTATTCTCCTATTTTTTTAACCAAGAATTATCCTTATTCTAGCTCTAGCCCACAGACTCATCATCTATAAAATGTGGTACTTGGACAAGTTTATTATTAGTCACCTTTAGCTCTACGCATTAAGATAAAGTGTTAATTTTATTCGGCAACCAAGAAATACATTTCTGTTCAGCTCAGTACATTGTGAGGAAATCATAGGTGCTTTTTTTTACTCCCTAGACTATATGATATATGTAAGTATTTCAGGAAAACCATCAATTCCTGAAGAGGCAATTTATTTTAAAAATTCAGTCGTATTATTTGCTCAATGTAATAAAACTTGGTTTTATATTTTTCAAACAAGAACTATTTTGTAGCTATGTTATTTTGGTATGGACTTATGGGCATATAATAATATTTTTGTTCTGGAAATCTAAAGAAAGAGGCCAGGGCTCGTTGTTTGGGGCTCAGTACAATCTGTGTTGGCATTGTGCCCTTTAGATAATAATGTATTAACTTAGCATATTAATGCACAGTTTATAGATTTTACCTCTTCATTTTATTTATATTCTTGAATGTCTACTTTAACTTATAATTATGTTCCTAAATCTGAGAATCATAATGCACGTCAATTGTCTCACTCTAAATCAAATACACAGAAGCCAGTTTTATTTAAGGAGGACTTTTGAAGCTTAAGAAATACCTTTCTGAGAGTATTTAGACTGCATAAAATGGGACAATGGGTAAAAGTTGATCTCAAAAGGTTTTTAAATTTTTTCTGCTGTGATTTAGTCGGTTGACATAACACCCTATAATAATCACCTCTACGTGTGTGTGTGTGTGTGTGTGTGTGTGTGTGTGTGTGAAAGAGAGAGAGAGAGAGAGAGAGAGAGAGAGACAGAGAGACAGAGAGAGACAGAGACAGAGAGAGACAGAGAGGAGAGAAGGAGAGAAGAAAGAGAACAAGATGGTTTATTATCTTCTTAAGAATTCCCTTTAAATGAGTCAACAGGCAGATAGCTTAATTGAAACTGGTGAAGGATTCCAAAACCCTCTGCATAGTAGCATCCTACCATTCCAGAGAAAACAAAGCAATAAGATGAGACTAATGAAGATGCTGACATTCAATCCGGTATGTGGTCAGCATGCACACTATTATATCTTTCCCTAATAGGGGTTTCATTTATTCAGTCCCCAAACATATATTGCAAAATAAAAAAAAACTGGTCTTTGTTACTTTTAAGTTTGTCAACTATAGTACATTTAGAAACATGTACAGTCCTAACTAGCAAGTACTTCAGTGCTAGGATGATTTCCCTGCCACACTGAGTTCACATTTTATGGTACTTCTTTTTTTTTTGTACCTTAGCTGGAGTGATGACGATATTAATAAAACACATTTGTTTATTTAACAAATATTTGCTGAGCATCTCATATGGACCTGGCACTGTTAGGAAATAAAGAGATACATAAAATATCATCCCCAACTTGAAAATGATAGTGTCAGTGGATGTGATAGTTAATTTAATGTGTTAATTTGATTGGGACATTGGATGCCTAGATCTTTAGTTAAACATTGTCCTGGGTGTGTTCGTGAGGGTGTTTCTGCATGAGGTAAACATTTGAATCAGTAACGTAAGTAAAGCAGATTTCTCTCCCAGTGTGGATTGGCCTTATCCAGTCCCGTGGAGGCCTGAATAGAGCAAAAAACTGAGTAACAAAGAATTTTTTCTTCCAATTCTTTTGAGTTGGGATATTGGTCTTTCCTAAACTTAGACTGGTACTTATACTATTGGGTCTCCTGGGGGTCAGGCCATGAGTCTTGGACTGGAACTATACCATTGGGCCTCAGTCTCTAAGTTGCAGATTGTGAGACTTCTCAGCCTCCATAATTAAGTAAACCAATTCCTTACAATAAATCTATTATTTCTATCTATCTATCATTTATCTATCTATCTATCTATCTATCTATCTACCCACCATCTATTATCTATCTATCATTTATACTGTTCATTCTGTTTCTCTAAAGAACCTTGACTAATACAATAGAGAAGTACATATGTACATAATCCTAACACTATATCAATTATTATTTGTGAGTCATGTGATAACAAAGAATGCTTTAGGAGCCCATAGATGGAAATGAATGCATTATTTGAGGGACCAGTAAGGGAAGGATTCATAAACGAGGTGACACTTAAGCTGGTTATTTTTTTTCTGATTTTTTTCAGGCAAAGAAGATATTTATGTTCCAGGAAGTAGAAATAAAAATATGGGTCATTTGCTTTATCAGTTTGTTCAAGGAATGGTGGGAGGTTCAGAATGACTAGATTTTTTACTCTATATGAAGATATCATAAAGATGCATGAGACATTTGCCAACTGAAAAGACCGTACCATAGTTCATAAGGAAAGCAAGACACATTGGAATCTAGTGAAATCAGACCTGCTGTTTTGGAAACTGAGCATCATTTCTAGGTTGCTGAGTTTAACTGTAATTAATAACCTTCTTTTTATAAGTTCCTGAGAGTTCTACCTTCTCCTTTAAAATATTGTTCAACTTTCCTTTATGCTACTGTCCCTACACTAGCTCAATACACTATCTTTTTTTTTTTTTTTAACCTGGGTAACTGTAAACATCCTCTAACTCTACCAACATCTTTATTTCAGCCTTGAGAGACCCAAAGGAGAGAAATGAGTTGAGTCCTTCTCGACTCTAAAAACAGAAATTGTGAGATAATAAATTTGTATAGTTTTAAGCCATAGAATTTGTTACAACAGCAATAGAAAACTAATATAGTGCTATCTGGTTTTACGCAGGAGAATAAACTAGTCAATTAGGATGTTAGCAGTAGAGATATAGAAAAGTGTTTGGATTTGAAAATTGGGAAAAAGAGCTTCCAAGCTGGTGATGAATCAGATATTCAAGAAGAGGGAAAGTGACATGTCCACAGTTATTCTGAGGTGTTGGCTACGACACTGATGAGTGCTGTTTTCAGCCAAGCAGAAGAGGATACTCTAGAGAGAACAACTGAGACAGAAAGATTTTTTCATATGTGTGTGCGTGTGTATATATATACATATATATATATATAACACACATATGTATATATGTAATCTTTAAAGTGCTATGCTTTGGGGAAAAATAGCTATTTTAGCTATTTATCTTTGCAAATATACTTCTCCTGAACTATTCACCTACTGTTTTTTACTTTGAGCTACAGAATGTTTCAATGCCTGTGTTATATTTCAACCTCTGAAAATAACAAATTAGCCCTTGGTTCCCCACAAAATCAGCAAACTCTTTAAAGTCATTTACTCACTCAATCCTGAAATACACATCTGCAGACTAATTACTAGAAGAAATTAAATACTCTTCTTAAATATGCAGATGACATATTTATCCAAAGAAATTTTCTCTGAGTACATTAACTTGTAGGAAATGTTATGGGAATCAACCCCCTGGTGCTGTTCATCATCCATGGTCCAATTTTCCAATTTTCTGAGTTGAATAGTGTAGTGCCCATCAAAAGATGAGACTATTTCACTTGACTTGGCTTAATATAATAATATAATATAATATAATATACATAATGTTATATATTATAATATATGTGATATATATGAGACACCTATGTTATTTACAATGTTTTATTGGTTTTGGCTTCTCTGTTTGCTTTTGCTGCTCTTTCCACAGAGCAGAGAGCCTTAGAAGCAGAAGACTGCAAAGGATAAGCAAATGCTCACTGGTATTAGCTTTTATTTGAATCATGCACTCATTCAGTGGTTGCGTGATTTGGGGAAATGATCTCTCTGCGCTTCAGTTTACTCACACATATGGTAGGGATAAAAATAATAACTACTTCAATGTATTCTTGCTTAGTACTAAATGAGTTAATGTATACAAATGTATACAAAAAGAAATGGGCTTGCCCCCTAGAGAGCACTCAGAAGCATTTTTGTATGTATCCTAGAGATCATCTAATTGAACCCATTAAATTGACAGATGAAATTAAAATATAGATGGGTGAATTCCTTATGCATACTCACATGCACTGAGTCTAGGTTGCCTGAATCCTAACAGAGGACATTGAGATACATACCATGAAGCTAATCACTTCCTTGTTTGTGCTCAAAAGTCACATGAGTCAGCATCACCTGAAATTCAGATCATTGAGCTTGTCCCTCAGAGTTTAGGATTTATTAGGTTTCTATAAATTGCTCAGATGAAACTGATGCTGCTGATTTGGGAATCACATTTGGAGAACTGTAGAATAGATTGTTAGGTAAAATGACCAATTAAGAGTCTATTTATAGGTGTGTCGATGTCAAGGATTAAATCAATGATTTAAGGGATAAACTAGGTAGAAACCATGGGAGATGAGGATAAATGTTGATATATCTATCTCAGAGAGCTAAGAAAATGCTATCATTTTAGATTAGGAAAGCAATAAGAGTAAATGGTTTGAGATGATTGTGGGCTTAGTTTCAGATGGGCCAAATGTGAGGTGCCTATAGCCTAAAAAACAGGAAGTGCTAAATAATCAAACCAGTTAAAAGTTTGAATCTATAAATTTGGCAAAACTACTAAGTTAAAGTTAAAATCTATAGTTGTATATGTAATCATTTAAAATGTGGAAGTGTAGGAAACACTATAAATTAAGAACATCAATGTTGATAGGGGCACAGAATAGGAATAATGAAAAAGACTAAGGGAGATTAGAAACTAGCAGTGGCATGGGTGATAAGAGATGAATTTCAAGAAGGGATGGTCTTTATCAGTGGAAACTGTATCTTAAAAAACTATGCATATATATATATATATGATTTTATATATGATTTAGAGGTTTCAGTGGAATAATGGAATAAAGTCATGTGTCCTACCTACAAGTTTGCTAGTGAGCTAAAGCAGCTTAATTAAAAAAAAAAATAGATTATGACCAGCTCTGAATTTACTCCCAAACTCCAGTCATGTTTTCATTTGCTCACTGAACATCTCTGGGTTTTTCACATTTAAAGACTACTTGAATCTTTCAGGTCGATTTGATCTAAAAATTAAAATGGCCCAGTGATATGCTAATTATTTCAGCTCATCATCAAACTGACAATGGCATAAAACCCCCAAATCAGAAATCTGAAAGCACTTTTAGACTTCTTTCTATTACTATCCAACTCCAGTTCCTAATTATTGTTATATTGATTCTGCCTCCTAAACAATTATTTTATCCATCTTTACCACCTCCCTGATGCTACTAGCTTAGTAAGATTTAAAGTATCACCTGTATTTCTGCAGTTGTTACCACCTTACTCTTTAACTATTACTCCCTTCCAATCTGTCAATCACAAAGCTTTCAGAGTGATCTTTCTAAATGGAAAAGCTGCTCAGACCACTCTCCTGCTCAAATACCACTAACCTTAAATTCATAATGGCTTAGCCTATGGTATGAGGTCCTCTTTTCCTCTCCAGTTTTAGTTTACATTGTAATCCTTTTCACACCATAAAGCATTTGTAGATTAAAAAATCATATAACTACAGTCAGAGTTGGTATTTACAGTTTCCACTGTGTATCATTAATATAAATATTCAACATAACACTGCTTTTAATTCTTAGCTTGTCCCACTATATCCCATTCCTGTCCCTCAAAACCAACAACCAAATTAAGATCTCAGACACAGTTCCTAAAGCATAGGGCATTAAATAGGGCCACAAAAGAAATGACAGCCAGGTCTCAGAAACTTAGACCCAGAAGTTCCATTATTGATTAGGATTTAATGGAATGCATCAAATGGTCATGCTAATGATTCTTTGTCCTGTGTCAGGCTAAAATATCATCTAATAATATATGGGTTGGACGAGGATTAGAAGAGGATTTGCATTTTTCAGTTCTGTGAATAAATTTTAACAACACTTTTTGGCAGTATGTATTTTTATCCTAGATTAAGAAACAAGTGCAGAAAACTTAGGTGACTGGCCAGGTAGATAAATAGATAGATAGATGATAGATAGATAGATAGATAGATAGATAGATAGATAGATAGATGGATGGATGGATGGATAGATAGACAGACAGATAGATAGACAGATAGATAAAATAGGATTCAGACAAAATATATATTACTTTTTAGGGCTTTTAACATTTTTCTTATTGAGACAAAATTTAGTTGTGAACTATATATATCTTAAAAGTACAATACAGTGAGCTTTGACTCATGTAATCCACATCCTAATGTCGATTATTATAGTTTTATATTGTCTTGAAGTCAAGTGTGTGTCTTTTCTTCATCTTCTTCTAAGCTCTTTTGTATAATTTAGGTAATTCGTATTTTCCATATCAGTTTTAAAATCAACTTGACAATCTCTGCAAAAATATCTTGCTGAGATTTCAAATGGTTTTTCGTGTAATTTAAAGACAAATTTAAGATAATAAACATCTTTATACTATTGGGACTTCCAATCCATAAACTTTGAGTACCTTATTATTGAGTTAGGTTGTCTTTAATTCCTGTCAGAAGTGTTTTATAGTTTTCAGTGTAGAGTTCTTAGAAGTATTTTATTAAGTTTATGTCTAAGAATTTGCTGTTTTGGAATGTTATAGTTTTAAAAATCTCATCACAAATTGTTTATTCCTAACATATAGAAATACAATTGATTTTTATATATTATTGATTTTTATATATTGACACTATGATTAGTAATATTGCTAAATACTATTATTAATTTTAGTAGTACCCTCCACTCTTAGATTCCTTGGGATTTTTTATATACACTATCACATCATCTGCTATTAAAAACTATTACAATTCTTCCTTTTTAATCTCAATTCCTTTAGCTTATTTTTTTCTCTTATTTAACTAACTCAAACTTCTCGTACAGTGTTGTGTAAAAATGGCACTAGTGGACATTGTTTTCTTGTTACTTTGTATTTTGTATTTGACCATTAAGTATGATGTTAGCTGTAGGCTTTACATAAGTGCTCTGCTTCAGGCTGAAGAATTTTAAGATAAATTTCTAGTCTCCTGAGATATTATATACTTTTTCTGCATCTAGTTATATTATTATATGAGTTTTTAAAGCTTGTTAATATGGTTAATTACACCAAGTCAGCTTCCGAAGTTAATTGTAAGCCCAGGATAAACACTATTTGATTATATATTTTCTATATTTTTATGTTTTGTGTAATTGATTTTCTAATATTTTGTTTATTTTTTTAAATCTGTGGTCCTGTAATGTCCTTGTCTGTATTTAATATCACAGTTGGCAAGTGTGCTTCCTCCTCTGTTTTCTGAAATAGTTTGTGTAAGGTGGGCGATTTTTCTTCATTACTGATTAACACAATGTGCTAGTGAAGCTACCTGGCCCTGGTGATTTTTTTTGTGTTGGAAGTTTTTGTAATTACAAATTTAATGTCTTTAATAGATATAGAACTATTTCTTTTCTATTTATAGTTATGTCAGTTTTGATAAGTCATTTTAAAAAATTATGTCCTTTTCATGTAACATTTAAAATATATTAGCATGAAACTATTCATAATATCCAATTATTCTCTTTTATTTCCTAAGGAATGGGATTATTGTTTTTTCTAATATTGGTATTTTATATTTTTATCTCTTTCTCCATCTATCTTGCTATAGGTTTAACATTTTTGAACTCTTCAAAGAACAAATTTTGGTTCATTTTTTTCTATTTGTCTCTTTTCTACCTTGTTAAATCTCTTGTTTTTAATTATTTCCTTTCATTTATTTATTGTTATTTTACTTTGTTCTTTTTCTACCTTCTTAAGGTTGCAACATAAATCATTGAATTTATACCTTTCTGCTTTTCTACCATAAGTATTTAAAGCAATCAACTTCTCTCTGAGCACTACCTTAGTTGCAACCTTCAATTATTGATAGATTTTATTTTAACTATCATTTTAATATTTTTAAAATCCTCTTATGATTTCTTCTTTTACCAGTTGCTTACTTTTAAGAGTTTGCTAATATCCAGATATTTGAAGTTTTTCTAAATATCTTAGTGTTTTTTATTTTTACAGTAGGACTGTTTGATCATGGGATATATTCTCATATGACTTTCAGTCCTTTGAAATTTATTGGAAATTGTTTCATGGCCAAGGCTAAGATCTAGATAAGTGAAAAGAATCTGCACTTTTATTGTTGGATGAAATGTTCCTTAAGTTAGAACGAGATCAAGTGACTTACAGTGTTGTATAAGTCTTCCAAACCCTTACTGATATTTTTATATACCTGTTCTATCAATTTCAGAGAGAAAAGTGTTGCATTTTTTAATATTATTGTGTATATATTTCCCTGTAGTTCTGCCAATTTCTGTTTCACGTATTTGAGGGTTTAGATGATTTCACAGATGTATAAGACTTCTATATCTTCTTGATGAACTGACAAACCTTGGGTGGCCATTTTTCTGTCTACCACAACCAACTATAGATGTTTACAAGAAACACACCTTAAACATTGTTACAGTAACAATAGTTAACTAAAACAGTTGGATCCTGCTTTTACTCAGTTTGGGAATTTCTGTCTTGTAAAGAAGTGAGTTTATTTACATTTGTGTAATTATTGCAATATTTTCTTTTAATTCTTCCAACTTGGTATTTGATTTCTATTTAACACATTAGCTTTTTGTTCAATTGTTTTTTTTTTCATTGTTTGGGTCAATCATTAGTTTTTTATTACCCTTTTTAATAATTTGAAACTGTGTAAGAAATTTACATTGCATTTTTCCAATTATCACCCTACTGTCCTTTCCATTCTTGTCATATATTTTACTTCTCCCTTCATAATAAACAAACTGTTACTTTTACCCATCAATAATCTTTTAAAGACCTTAAATAAGAATATTTTTAAAGGATCTTGATATTTGCTTTATACTCTTTCATGTTTTTCATTTCTTCCTATATAAAGGGTTTTTTTTTATCTGGACTAAGGTAACAGACTCTAAAGGACATTTTTGGTATATCTTATAGAGCAAGCCTTCTGGAAACAATGTTTTTTAGACTTTTTTTTTCTATCTGTAAATAGCTTTATTTTGCCTCCATTTTTGATCAGTGTTGCACTGGATATTAAATTATAAGTGGCATTCTTTTCTTTTCATTTTACATTTATTGTGGATGATTTTAGACTATTCAAGGACAACAAAGAGTACCTCTAAGCCCTCTGGGCACCAAGAACATTGTCCACATGAGGGAAGGGAAAAGCCTAGAAACTATTACAACTAAGGGTATAGTGCGAAGGAGTTATTTTATTTTGTAGGTTAGTATCAGCAGCTTCTTAAAGAACCTTTTCATTTACTAAAAAGAGAGAGTGAGAGTAAGAGTGAATAATTTAAGGGCAAAGTCTTTGGTTTTGGGTGCTGTGGAGTAGAAGCTCATTTTCCACATTGGAGCCACAACTCTGTGGAAAAATCACAGATGGTTGTACATGATCCAGATGTACAGATGTTATTCCTGAGAATATAGGTAGCCTAGTGGACTGGATAAAATATCCTGTATAGTTTGTTTACCCTGAGAAGGGGAACTTTCCAGCTCCCCCTGTAAGTACTACAGGTTTCCTTTCACTTTTAAAAATCATTTTGTCTTTTTTCCTCAGGGTGGAGAATTTACATTGTCTTGTCTTCAACTTTACTAATTCTCTCTTTTTTTGATACAGTAAGTTTATAATTTCAGATATTGTACTTTTTCATTCTAGCTGTTGTTCTGTTACAGTTTTTATTTCTCTGCTGAGATTCTCTACCCTTTTGCTCTTTATGGTCATGTTTTCCTATAAGTTCTATAGTATATTCATAATGTTTTAAAGATGTGTTTTGTGTTTGTTTGGATTATTTTTTATTTGTTTTTGTTTTGTATTGTTTTTTTCCTGCTGAATTCAATTTCTGAAACTTCTAGGCTAGGAACTGATTTTTATCATTTATACTCTGTTTTGATTACGAATCACTTTTTATGGATTTTTTACATGAGCATTATGTTACATTCTAGAAGACAGCTATATCCTTGGCTGATTCTTTTGTTCCTCGAAAGCTAATTTTGGAGATCTCTTTTGGTTTTGTCCTTAGTCTTAGAGAATGATCCTTACTCTATGACATATTTCTTATTTCTAAAGATAAGATCCATCGGGGATTTCAACTGAGTAGCCGAAGCTACTGAAGCTTTTCTGCCCTGACTGGACTAGAACTCCAAAGTCTCCAACACGTTGTAACTTCTAGACCCTCCACTCAGCTCTCTGTCCCTTAGAAACGCCATTCTCTGGGCTTAATGGAGTATTGCTCTGCTCATGCACAGACTAGCAGCTGCCTCCTTTCCTGTATCCCGTCCTACAAATTCTATGTGCTTCAGCATCTTAGAAATCTAATCTCTTCTTCCATTTAGCAAAAGCAACTCTATGCTTGCACTTCTCCACCTTGCATCACTGTAGAAGTATCCCTGACTAGAGAATCGGTGCATACAGGGGCTTAATTGTGGAGTTTCTTTTTTTCAAGGATTTTAGATATATGCTTCCTGCTTTTTAAATGCAGGAAAATAGTTGTCTCTTACATTTTTTTTTCTAGTTTTATACTGTTTATAGCAGAAGGGCAAGTCCAGTGTCAATTACTGCGTCATAGCTGGATGCTTAAGTCTTCCTCGAGGAGACATATTTGACAAGGGTAAGTGGTTTTCCATTACATGTTCCAGTCTTTGTTATTATCCAAGCCTTTAGAATACTGTAGGCTCTGAAGTCTCTAGGGGAGAATATGTTTCTTTGCTTTTTCAAGCTGCTAGAGCTCACCTTCATACATTGGTTTGTGGCCTCTTCTTTCATCTCAGAACCTGTAGTGTGATATGTTAAAATCTGACACTCTGCTTCTATTTTCACATTTATCTCTGACTCTTTGGCCTCTCTTCTTTAAAAATATTTTTTAAATCTTTTTTATTGAAGTATAATTGACATATAACATTATTTAAGTTTCAATCGTAATATTGCTAAATGATCATGACAATACATCCAGTTAATATTGTAATCATACATCCTTGTAATGAGAACTTTTAAGATCTACTGTTTTAAGAACTTTCAAAAATGCAGTGGAGTATTATTATTTACAGTCACTATATTATACATTATATCACCATGGTCTTATTTATTTTATAACTGAAAGTGTACCTTTTGACCACCTTCACCTATGTTTCCCACTCCCCCATCACCTTCCTCTGACAACTCTCACTTTGTTATTTGTACCTATGTGTGCGCCTTTGTGTGTGTGTGTGTTTTTTGTTTGTTTTTAGATTTCACATATAAGTAAGATAATATGATATTTGTCTTTTTCTGATTTATTTCACTTAGCCTTTGAGGCACATTTATGTTGACACAAATGGCAAGATTTTATCCTTTTTTATAACTAAATAATATTCCATTGTACATCTATGTTTATATCTATTACATTTTCTTTACCATTCATCCATTGATGACCACTTAGGTTGTTTTCATATCTTAGCTATTGTAAATAATACTGCAATAAACTTGGGGATGCTTTCTAAGTTAGTGTTTTTGTTTCCTTTGGATGAAGACCCAGAACTGGAATTTCTGGGTCATGTGGCTTCTTTCTTACAATGGGCCTTATAATTACATTAGGTCCAATTAGATAACCAAGGTAATATCCCCATCTCAAGATGCTCAATTTGTAACATATGCAAAGTCCCTTTTAGCATGTAAAAGAACATATTTATAGTTTCTAGGAATTAGGACATGACACTGGTGGTGGGGGAGGCATTATTCTGCCTACCATACAAATTAAATTAACTTCTACTTTGATGACCCTCCATTACGAAGGTGAAGATGATGACCCTAATGTAATAAAGTCACATTCCTTTGAATGATTTAGGCTCTTTTGGTGGTTATGAAGAAATTAGACAAGAAAGTTTCTCTTCACTTATTTGAGTCTATGAACAAATTTTTCTTTTCTGTTTCTTTCTCGCTTCTTCTCAGAAAGTCCTAATAAGAGACTATTAACCTATAGATAATATGAGAAAAGAAAAAAATCATCATATGTAAGTTCCTAGGCCTTAAGCAAAAATACATTAGCAATAAAAATCCCAAGCTGACTAGAATTTTTTGAAAAAAAAAATGTTGGTAATTTCTAGTTGTTCAGATCTATAACGGTTTCATTAAATAGCAAAAAGTCACCACTTCGTTTACCTCTACTTTTTAAGTTTCTGGGAGCCTATTGAAGCCTATTGGCTCTCTCTTGATTATTTCCTATAGCTACCTAGTTGTCCACAAAGATAATATACTATAATCTTACCAGAACATGGAACATATGCATGTATGCAAATGATACAAAGGAATATGAAAACAAGTGAATACATCTAGTGGCAACTTTACAAAAATTTGTATGG
Source organism: Rousettus aegyptiacus (assembly GCF_014176215.1). NCBI lineage: Eukaryota > Metazoa > Chordata > Mammalia > Chiroptera > Pteropodidae > Rousettus > Rousettus aegyptiacus. The sequence continues at coordinate 6,203,246 of NW_023416309.1, forward strand.
CCATAGAAATAGAACAGAAATTAATCAAAAGGAAAACATGATAGGTAGCAGATATTTTCTATTTTTATTTATTCATTTGACTTTAATTCAAGCATTCTTATTGGGCTCCTAATATGTGCCATATATTATGATGTATACTAAGGAATCAGATATGAAAAACAACCTCTACCCTAACAAAGCTGGCATTACTAGACTAGACAACCAGCAACAACAATTACAAAATAGATGAACATTATTAAGAAGGCTTTTATGTGAAGTATAATGGGAAACACAGATGAGGCTCTAAATACAGACTAGGGTATCAGATATAGGGTTCCAAATAAAACTAAATATTAAAGAAAGTATAGTCATTCTCCAGATGAAAATAGGGAATGATCTGTCAAGCAGAGAACAGTAATGTACAAAGGGGTGGAGTCAAGTCAATATGGAGACAAACTTAGGGAAATGATTGTTATTGATTGAAGATGACTAGAAAAGACAGTAGGTGGTGAGAATTGGTAAAATGACACTGCCAGGGAAATAAAAACTATATAGGATATGTTAAAAACTTGGCTTTTTAATTATTTTCTTTAATACTATTTAACTTTATTATTATATATTATTTACATAAATAATAAAAGGATAATTACTGTTAAGAGCCATGAAGTATGAGTCTTTTATTGACTCTCTGTAGCTTCTTAAATGGAAAATAAGCTTACTAAAACATTCATTTAGTCCTCACAGTATGTACTGCATTTCTTGGAACTTTAGTTGTATCTCGATCTATAAAGGTTTCATTTTCTTCCACTGCACAGATACCAAGGAAGAACAAACTCTTAAAGCTGAGGAACACCACTTTTATGTTTTTTATTAATATCTAATTTCAAGTTCTAATTAGAAGTCATATGTAGAATTTCCTACGTATTTTATTGGAGTTAAAACAACTACCAGCATTTATGTAAACAGGCGGTATTATCAACATTCACATTTTCTTTGAAATACTACTTTCTATTGGCAATTTTGTCTCCCAACCCTTAAAATAATTATAAAGAATTAGAAAATGAAGATTTTTTTGAATGCAGTAGCATGAATTGGTAATTGAAGCTTTTCTTAATGTAGTAGAAAGAGGTTGTCAGACTTTAAAGTCAGACAGATTTGATTTTGAATCCTAATTTTCTTACTAAATGTATAACCTTCAGCAAATTCATTTCACTGAACTTCAGTTTCTTTATCTCTTAAAATGAAGATAATGTCTACCTTGTTTAGGTACGGAAATAATATGTGGTCTGCTCATGACACTAAATATGGTTCAATAATTGTAACTATTATTATGTTATGGTCATTTTCCAACTAGAAGAATTTAATCTCCTTCTCCTAAGAAGTATTAATCTCTAATCCCAGCTATACAACACTCCCATAAACTTAAAGGAGAGGGCAGTCACTGAAATAATTATATACATACACTTTCCTTCTGTCAGCTATTCCTAGTGATTAAATCTATTTGCATATGCAAATTAAAACACTGTATACTCATTACTTTAAATATGTTGTTCATTAAGTAAATAAAATGCTTATTGAAGATGACATAAGGCTAAAAGCAGAATATTGTCAAAACAAGTTACTAGATGGATTTTTTAAATTTATTTTTTAAATATGGCAACACCACTTTCATTTTTAACTGTGATATATATATATATATATATAATATTCACTTTACTCAATATTTTTGTCAGTACATGTACTAGTCTATAACCAAATTCTATGAACATATATGATTCTTCTAGCTACATTACAAGGTGTAATTTAAAATTTCTTTATATGTCATTCTAATTATACAAGGATAAATCAAGTATTTTCTCCTTTATTCTTGACCATACCCTACATCAGAAATAAAGACAAGGTCAGAAAAAGACCTCTTTGAAAACTGAAGCCAATAAAACTTTATTAAAAAAGGAAAAGAGCACAGATTATCTAACTGCAGAGTATCTCCACTAGAGACTTGAAAATTTTCCAGATGTTATTAAAATGATTGGAATAGCTGGTTTCCATACTCTCAGTCAACATCTTTTCCTTATTGATTATATCTGAATAGTTGAACACCTTCTTTTACCTTCCTTGTTATTAAAATAAACAAGCAAGATCATTCTCTGATTCTCCTCTCTTTCCCCCAAGAGAGACTGAGAGAACCAGGGAGAGTCTAAATATATCCTCTATGTCCTCTGAATCAAGCTGCCAACTGAATTAATACTATCAATCTTTGCTCCCACCAGCGTTGCTTTGTTGCTCTATTGAGATTTATCCTCCAATGTGTTAGATCTTTTAAAAGACTATTAAAATTGCTTAGTTATATAATATCTGAGTCTGATGAGTCTTTCCTTTTGGTTTTCTCTCATCTGGAAAGAGAAGTCTTTTCTTTTCATAATACTTTCTACTTTTCTCTCACCTAATTCCACCCCACACCTTTTCACTGGATTTTCCATTTCCTATTTGATTTGTCTATTCAGGCATTAAGAGGTATAGTACAGATGCACTGCCATCTCGAAAGTTTTTATTGTTTTTGCTACATGCTCTGAAACAAAAGTAACACACTTAGGCTTGTGTGATGTTTGTAAAAAAAAATGTGTCATACCAAAAAGGATACTATATATGTGGTGTTATTTCAGGAGCTCTATAACTCTTCCATTGTTGTTGTTGTTTGTTGTTGCTTAATCTAAAATAGCTCAAGTTTTGATCCAAAGTATTTTGGATCTGTGTAGCACTCTAAAACACCCCAAAGATTCTTAGGAGTTGTTCTGTCCTTCTGTACCCTCATTATAACAATATGTAATTAAAAAAAAAAAGGAATAAAGGAAGAAGCACTTCCTGAAAAGTTTTGTATGGTGCAAAGTTGTATTCAGACAGGTAGTATGAGTTCTGTGCATTCTATCTGAAAAAGAGGGTGTGAATTTTTTGTGTATGATCAGTTGTCCAGAATCAACTTTGCTCAAAAGATTGGGCTCTTTGAAGGGAAACAGGGGAGATAATTCTGGGCAATTTCCTAGAAGTGAGAATATATGGAGTGTTCTTGTGCTAAATTTTCAGCATCTTTACACAAAATAGTCTAGGTTCTCTGCCATCCAAAAATATATTTATTGAAAAAGTTAATCTTAACTGTTTTAAGCTTCTCAAAGATGCTATCTGATTTTCTCTCCTTACATAAACCTGTTTGCTTGTGAACATCACATTTTCTATTTTCCAAAGAATTTGTGAAGATGCAAACAAGGTTATATCTAACATCCTTTAGAGCAGACGGTCTTCACATGCTACTACAGAGCTCCATATTATTTCCAAGAATAAAAACACTGGTCTGCTAAAACTTCTAACTTGAATGTTTTAAATGATTGATTTTTCGGATTTTGGAATAAAAATGATCCAGATTTTTTCCTCAGGTTAGTTTCTAATTCCTGTGTGAGTTTGGACCTGATAGGCAAGCTCCTAAAACTCCAACAATGGAGCTAAGGCTTATACAGTGGGAATCGGTATTTCAAAGATAAAGAATGTGGAAGAAAAGCTTTATTTGAATGATGGAGATGCCACCCAGAGCCCTGGGTAAGAAGCTTTTGGTCCTTCATTTAAATTTTCCCTCTAACACTGATTCTAAATGTCTTTGAATGATTTTCTTCATCTTTCATTTATCCAATCATAATTTATTAAATGTCAATTCCAGGTGTGACGTCAGAAACATGGCAGCATGATGTGTGCCCTTTGATCTCTCCTTTTGAAATTACAACAAATCAAACAGCTGCAATCCAACAGAAAACACCCATCCTAACATACGAACATGTCTGAAAGATCTGTGCATCGGCACATCTGTAGGTGGGCGACTCCAGCAAGCCAGGGTGGAGGAAAGGGACTGGAGCAGAGACAGCTGCTTCTGTTGCAGCCCAGAGCCCCTTGTGGGACTGGGGGAGGGGAAGCATTAGGTGGAGGTTTGCACTCTCTGTAGCCCCCAACATTCCTGCCTTAATGATTAGCATATACCACGTGACAAAGCCCAGTGATCGAGGCAGGGACCAAGGCAGAGACAGATACAGAAGGGCAACAACTGTGTTTTAGCAACTACCATTGACAGGTAGAAAGCTGAGTCATGCAACCTGGCCACCTTCCCCCAGCATCTCCCAATACACCACCCCATACTCTCTCAGAGCTAGCAGTAGGCCCCAGGGAAACTGCATCAGAGAGTGTCAGGTTATAGAGCAGGAAGTCTGCAACCCTGGGTACTGAGGATATGCACACTGCAGATGGGCCCAGCGACAGAGGTAGAGATATAGAGGCCAGGCAGCTGAAGCTTGGTGGCCAGCATACTAGAAAGAAAATAACCACCGGCACACTGGTGGCTTCTCCCGTCCCACCCCACTCAACCCATCCGAGCTGATTTAGGAGGGGCAATACAGCACTGCATCATGCTAGTAGGATAGTGCCTGGACTTCAGGGGCTCTTCAGAGGCTCAGATACCCATTGTTCAAAACATTCTCCCATGGGGGTGGGGCCCTGGGACTAAGGCTATCTAGACACAGAGAAGATATGCCCCTGCTCAGGAAATAAAGGATTTTTTTTTTTTTTTTTTGTAAACAAAGCAGTGTTCTGGGAGGCCCGGGCAGTGCAGGAGGCTTGTGTACCACCTTCTGGAAAACACAAGAAACCTCCTAACAACCTGCTAAATAAAGATCACTCTAAATGAAAAAAAAAATTGTAAAGCAGAGTACATTCCCTTAAATGCTGAGGCAGAGAAATAATCCATCAAATATTGTGAACAACCATAGTGACAAGTCAGCTGAGAAAGAAAATAAAAAATCTCCAAAAATAAACTTAATGATATGAAAATATGTGAGTTAAATGGCAGAAAATTAAAGAGTAAACCGCTGTTAGAACTCAAAGAGATGCAAGAAAATTTTGATAGACAGTTCAATGAACTCAGAAACAAAATTAATGAACAACAGGAATACTTTACCAAAGAGATTGAAACTCTAAAAAAGGACCAAATAAAACTTCTAGAACTGAAGAACTCAGTAAAAGAGATGAAGAATAAAATAGTGAGCTTAAGAAATAGAGCTGACCAGATGGAAGAAAAATTAGTGATGTCAAAGACAGAAATCTGGAAATGACACGGGGGGGGGGGAGGTGGGGAGAAACGAGAGTAAAAAAAAAAAAATGAAAGAACTCTATAAGAATTATCTGACACCATCAGAATAAGCAACATAAGAACAATGGAGGAGAAGTGAAGGAGAAGGCAACAGAGAATTTCCCAAACCTATGGAAAGAACTGAATCCTCAAATCCAAGAAACAAATAAAACACCTAATTATCTTAATCCAAAAAGGCCTTCTCCAAGACACATTATATTAAAACTGTTAAAAATTAATGACAGAGAAAGAATTCTCGATGCAGTCAGGGAAAAGATGATAACTGATAAAGGAAAACCCATTAGATTATCATCAGTCTTTTAAGTAGAAATTTTACAAGCTAGGAGGGAGTGGGACCAAATATTCAAACTATTGAAAGAGAGAAATTACCAACCAAGAATAATATATCCAGCAAATTTCTCCTTTATATATGAAGGAGAAATATAGACCTTTTCAGACATACAGAAGCTGAGGGGATATTTCATCAGAAGGCTTGCATTACAGGAAATACTGAAGGGAGTTATTCTACATGAAACAAAAAGAAAAAATACAAAACTATGAGTAACATAACTAACAGATAGAAACAGGAAATTGCAACCCTTATATAGAACAGGGTATTATAAATGGTTAAAATAAATAAAACATTTTAAAAAGAGAAAAAGATAGCTACTGCAACTCAGAAATTCACAGCATAAAAGGGATAATTTGAAACAACAAAAACAGGAAAGAGGAGGGTATAAAAGTCTGAATCTGAAAAGAGTAATGAAGATAAGACACATGCAGAAGATAAAGAACTACTGCATATATGAAATTTTTTTAACATAGACTTAATAACTACACAAAAACATCCAAAACTGAGACACAACACAAAGCAAGAGAGAAAAATCATAGTATACCACCAGACTAAAATAAGAGACAGAAACACAAGTGCAAAGAAACAATGGAGACATTGAGAGCTACCAGAAAACAAAAAATAAAATGGCTATAATAAAACTTAATCTATCAATGATCATTCAAAATGTAAATGGACTGAACACACCAATAAAAAAGTGCAGAGTAGCAGACTGGATCAAAACAACAACAACAACAACCATAACAACAACAATATGCTGCCTTTAAGAGACACATCTCAGTTGCAAGGACAAATATAGACTCAAAGGAAAAAGATAGAAAACTCCAAGCAAAAGGCACCCAAAGAAAACTGGGAGTAGCAATACTTATATCTGACTAAATAGACTTCAAGATAAAAAAGGTAATGTGCGACAAAAATGGACACTTCATAATGATAAAGGAGGCAATAGCTATAACACTTATCAATATATAATCTCCCAATAAGGGACCACCAAAATATATAAAGCAACTACTAACAGAACTAAAGCGTAAAACTGACAAAAATACAATTTTAGTATAAGACCTAAATACCCCACTATCAGCTATGGATAGATAATCCAAACAGAAAATCCATAAGGAAAAATCAGCCTCAAATGATGCATTATACCAATTAGACATAATCGATATTTACAGAGCCTTTTATCATAAAACATCAGATTATACATTCTTCTCTAGTTCAAATGTAGTGTTCTCAAGGATAGACCATATGTTGGGACACAAAACTAGCCTCAATAAATTAAAAAGATTGAAATCACACCAATATAGTCTCTGACCACAATGCTTTGAAATGAGAGCAACAGCAAAAAGAAAGTGGGAAAATCCACAAATATGTGGAAATCAAACAACATGCTACTAAAGAAACATACATGAAAGAAATAAAAGGAGAGATCAAGAGATACATAGAAACAAATGAGAATGAAAGCACAACATGTCACAACTTTTGGGATACATCAAAAGTGATAATAAGAGGAAAGTTCATATCATTACAAACCTATCTCAAAAAATAAGAATGAACCAAAATAAATAACAAATTTACATCTTAAAAAACTAGGTAAAAAGAACAAATGAAGCAAAGGAAATAATAAAAATTAGAAGAGAACTAAATGAAATTAGAACAACAATACAATAGAAAAAATTTATGCAACAAAAAGCCAGTTCTTGAAAAGATTAACAAAATTGACAAACCCATGTCTAGACTCACTAAGGAAAAAAGAGAATGGACACAAATAAACAAAACCAGAAATGAATGAGAAATTATGACAGGTACCATACAAGAATACTATGAAAGACTATATGCCACTAAATTCAAAAACCTAGAAAAATAGACAAGTTCTTAGAAATATACGACCTTCCTAGACTGAATCATGAAGAACTGGAAAACCTAAAGAAACTGCTTGACAGTAAGAAAATTGAAACAATTATCAAAAACCTCCCCTAAAGTAAAACTCCAGGACCAGATGGTTTTAGTAGTGAATTCTATCAAACATTGAAAAATGATTTAATACCTGTCCTCAAACTTTTTTCAAAAAGAAGAGGTAATACTTTCTAACTCATTTTATGAGGCTAACATTACCCTGATACCAAAACCTGGTGAAGATAACATACACAAAAAAAGGAAAATATAGGCCAATATCTCTGATGAATAGATCCTAAACAAAACACTAGCAAATTGAATACAGCAATACATTAAAAATATTATACATTATGATCAAGTGGGCTTTATTCCAGAGTCACAAGGAATGGTTCACACATGCTAATCAATTAATGTGATACACCATATAAACAAAATGAAGGATAAAAATCATATGACTGCATCAATAGATGTAGAAAAAGCATTTGACAAGATACAATATCCATTATGATCAAAGCACTTAATAAAATGAATATAGAAAGAATCTTAACATAGTAGAGATTATGTATGACAAACCTTCAGCTAAAAAATACTAAAAATCTTTCCTCTAAGATCAGGAATAAGACAGGGCTGTCCACTATCACCACTATTATTCAATATAGTATTGGAATCTATAGCAATCAGGCAAGAGAAAGAAATAAAAGGAATTCAAATAGGGACTGAGGAAGTCAAATTGTCACTTTTTGCAGATGATATGATTGTCTATATAAAAAACCCTAACGACTCCACTAAAAAAACTAATAGAAAAATTAAACAAATATGGTAAAGTTTCAGGATATAAAATCAAGCATACAAAATCCATAGAGTTCCTCTACACTAACAATGAATTTCCAGAAAAGAAATGAAAAGCAAATCCTTTTGCAATTGCAACAAAAAGAATAAAATACCTAAGAATAAACTTAACAAAGCATGTGAAGGATCTATACACTGAAAACTGTAAGACATTATTAAAAGAAATTGAAGAAGACTTAAAGAAATGAAAATATATTTTGTGTTTATGGATTGGAAGAATCAACATAGTTAAAATGACCTTATTACCCAATGCAATAGAGATTTAGTGTAATCCCGATCAAAATCCCAATGGCATTTTTTTTTAAAGAAATAGAACATAAAAATCATCAGATTTGAAGAGAAGCACAAAAGACCCTGAATAGCCAAAGCAGTCCTGAGGAAAAAGAACAAAGCTGGAGGTATCATTCTTTCTGACTTAAAATTATACTATAAATAGGCAATAATCAAAACAACACGGTATTGGAAGAAAAACAGACACACAGACCAATAGAATAAAATTAAGAATCCAGAAATAAACCCCCTTATATATGGATGAATAATTTTTGACAAAGGAATCAAAAATGTACAATGGAGAAATGAAAGTTTCTTCAGGGAATGGTACTAGGAAAATTGGAAAGCCACATGCGAAAGAATGAAACTAGACTGTTGTCTATCACCGCACACCAAAATTAACTCAAAATAGATCAAAGACTTGATTACGGGACCTGGAACAATAAATTGCAAAGAAAAAAACATAGGTACTGAACTTATGGACCTTGGATTTAGAGAGGATTTCATCAATTTGACCTCAAAAGCAAGAGAAATACAAGTAAAAATAAATGAATGGGACTACATCAAACTAAAAAGTTTCTGTACTGAAAAAGAAACCATCACTAAGACAAAAAGGTGACCAATTGAATGAGAGAAGATATTGGCAAATGGTGCTTTCGATAAAAGCATAATATCAAAAATATACAAAGAACTTATACAACTCAATGATAAAAATAAACAATCCACTTTAAAAATGGGCAGAGGACCTGAACAGAGACTTTCTCCAAGAAGATATACAAATGGCTAACAGACATCTGATAAGATGCTCAATTTCACTAGCTGTTAGGGAAATGCAAATTAAAACCACGATGACATACCACTTCATACCTATTAGAATGGCTATCATCAACAGGACAAGTATCAACATGTTTTGAAGAAATCGTGGGGAAAAATAAATCCTTATACACTACTAGTAGGAATGTAAATTGGTATAGACACTATGCAAAAGAGTATGGAGTTCCCCCCCTCCCCCAAAATTAAGAATAGAATTACCTTATGATCCAGCAATCCCTCTTCTGGGTATCTAGCCAAAAATTGAAGACATTTATTCATAAAGATATATGTACCCTGATGTTCATAAGAACATTATTCAGAATGGCCAAGACATTGAAACAGCAAAGTGTCCTTCAGTAGATGATTAGACAAAGAATATCTGAGAGAGGCATATATTATGTATGTGTGTGTATATATATATAGAATAGAATATTACTCAGCCATGAGGAAAGATGAAATTCTGCCACTTGTGGCAATATAGATGGATCTTGAGGGAATCATGCTAAATGAAATAAGTCAGACAGAAACTTTTGAGAACCATATGATTTCGCTCACATGTAGTACTTAAAACTGAAAAGAACAAATGAACAACACAAACAAACAGAGACTCATGGATACAAGCAATAGTTTAGTGGTTGCCAGAGGGAAGGGGGAAGGAGGGGAGGTAGATAATGGTAAAGCAGGTCAATATGTGATGATGGAAGGAAATTTAACTTTAGGTGGTGAACACACAATGCAATATACATATGATGTATTACTGAATCGTATACTCGAAACCTATATGTTTATTAACAAATGTCACCCTAACAAATTTAATTTAAAAAAAGCAAATAAGAATAGACTTTTCTAATATTTTTAAATAGACCATAATCTCAAGATTAAAATCCATTCTTTTCAGAAATACAAACATACATACATGCATACATACCTACCTACATACATACATATATGCATGCATACATACATGCCAATTACACATTAAGGAAATAAGGATAAGATGACTTTTTATAAGAAACTTATAGTTAAGTCTTTGAACAGTCACTTTATTAAACACATATAGTAGACTGTTGAGTTACCCAATTAATATAAGAAAACCAATGGCACAGTCATTTAGGGTAATTTAAAGAGGGTTAATTTGCAAAGGAACTATTAATAGAGGTGCAATGAAGAAAAAAACAGGTATAGTTCAGTATCCTGCAGCCAGTACCAGCACAGCTATTATTATCCCAAAAGATGAGAGGAGTAAGTAGTTAACAGAAATCAAAGGAATGAATTGCACAGAGGAGACAACCTTTAGAAAAGTCTTTGGTCAAGTGAAACTAGCAGTTCAAAATTACCTGGAGGGAGGAAGCCAGGAAATATAAAAGATGTTCTTCCTCCAGTCTCCTGAAATGACTCCCCATCGACTGAAACCAACCAGAAGACAGAGTATAAGAGAGGCTATTGATGTATCTGTGCATCAGCTGCCCAGGTAGTGAGCTGAAAAAAGAAAAGTGAAGAGTAGATCTAGAGAGTAAGAGAAATCATCCCTTATTCTTTACCATTTTTATCGCTTAACATTCTATCTTTTTTTTATATGGGGAAAATTTTGTAATAAAAATAAATAAATAAATAAATGAGAAATAGATCATGTGGTTCTACTAATACTTAAATTTTAAATCATCTACTACTGGTACTCTTGACAAAAAGTAATGAGGATAGGCGTAGGTGAAAGATGTAATAGAAACATTAAAATAACATAAAATGTATCTATATTTAATGTACCATTCTGTTGAACATGTATTTTATTAGGATCACAAATGACATTATACATTAGAAACATCTGTATATGTTGTTGCTAAAATATTAAGAGGTCCACTAATATTTATGCCTCTTTTTTTTATGGTGTACAAAACAGGGTTTGGCAACTTTTCTTCTACTTTGAAAGGAATATTCCATCATGCCCTAGACCACTACACTTCTAGAAATGTTATTGATGTGACAGCACCCTAACTTTCTCTCTTTGTCTCTCACCTACTAAGTCTGTCAGTAAAATATTTCTTAGAAATGCTAAATAACAAATAACCACAAAATATCAGGGTGTAAAACAATAAGTATTTATTTCTTACTAAATTTATAGAACAATTAATATGGCTCTACTTTAGTCTGTCAACTTGAATGAGTCAGCTTCAAAAGGTGGTTTTTGCTACACAAGTATGTCACTTTCCACCTGGTATCTAGTGTGCCAGTGGGAGCTTGTCCTGGTGAATGCAGAGGGGCAAGATGACAAAGAGAGGCACAAAGGCCTCTTAAGCTTTAAGTCAGAAAAGGCGTGCTATCATTTCAACTTCCATGCCATTGGCCAGGATAAGAGACTTTGTTGAGTCTAATGTCAACAGGTAGCAAAAAATAATCTACCTCTACAGAAGGATCACAAAGGTCACATGGTAAAGAACTTAGAAAAAGGAAGGAATAAAAATTGGGGCCAATAATACAATCTCCCACAAGGATCAAAATACTATATATTATCAGTGACATGGGCTAGCATTAAATTATATGGGCTATCAAGAAGATTGAAGTCATTTCAGACTATTTATGATAATGGTGTTGGAAAGTTTGAAATATGCCTGGGATATGACAAAAACAGTATATAACCATAGAACCAACTCAAACTGGTTTTATCCTGTTTCTAACCAGATACTGAATAATTTTCTGAGACAATTGAACAAAACCATAGGTCATGCAGCTAAAGCATATGCAGAGGAAAGAATTTTGACCTTCAATAATGCCTGAAACCAAAATTTACCCCCACTTTACTCCTGCCCCACAGCTGAAGAGCTGGGGCGTGACACGCCGATCTGGTCCTAAAGCCCTCCAACTGAAACCTGCCAGTTCCATATACCAGCTTGTCTTTTCCTAACCCTTTAAATTCCACCCTAAATCCTCAATTGGGGAGACACATTTGAACCTTGCCTCCTATATTCTTGCTGGTTGACCTAGAAAAAAATCTCCCTCCTGCCCCATAGCTGATGTCGTAGTATTATTGGCTTCTATGCGCATTGAGCAGAAAGCCCTTGCACAGTGACTAGTATACACATGTCCCTTCCATTAAAACCAAAATTACATCTAAATTTTCTTAAGGTAAATTTTTATAACTTATATAGTAAATAGACTATCTGTTCCTGTGCTGCCTGTTCTAGACTATGTTGAGATCTCTTTTTTCTAGTAAGGATCAGAGGCAAAGAGATGATGATACTAGTGATATTGTGAGGCAATTCCCAGTTGCAGATCTCGAAAGCCTCTTTTGCAGAAAAAATCTGCTTTTTTTTTTTTTTAATTGAGGAGAAATACTGCTTCTGCAAGAAAGGGGTTTACAGAGAAATTTGTAGACTCAAGTTTCACCTTTATCCATATTTAGTCAAACATCTCCATCGCTTTTATCTTGATCTCATTTTTTTTTTCTTGACTTAGTGTAAAAGACTTGGTAGAACTGACTTGGTGCAACTTTTATCATTATTGACTTACTATTAAAACTCAACACCAGACCCTGGACTTGTTCTAAACCATTTCTGTCTTGTAACTACATGAAATAAGGGACTTTTTCAAAGCTACCATGGATCCTAAAGTTTTCACATATGTTCTTAGTTATGTTGCCCTAGAAAGAGGCTTAAACTAAAAGATAAATAAAAAGCATTTATTTAAAGTCAGGGATTGCAACCAGAAGACACAAATTTAAGAAGCACCCTAAAATGTACTTCGGGGAGAACAAAGAAAAACAGGTCTTGTAAAGTTTCGGGCTTCCTGTGTTGTCCTCATTCTGGTCCTCTCTCTATATATTAAGGATTCTGGCTAGGTTAAAGGAAGGATGCTGGTTGGAAAAATAGTTTGGCTCCTTTCAAAGTAAGGAATGCAGATGGTCTCATTGTCATGGTGAGGAGGCGATAAAGTTCAGGCACAGCTGGGCTGAAAAGTTCAAAAGTTCATGGAGAAATATTCAGGGTAGAACATGTATAAGACAAACTTCTTTATTGCCTCCCAGCTCTTTTTTGGTTCCCTTAACATAAATGAGTCCACCCTGGCAATTTCTGTTCACAATTATTTCATTCATAGATCTTATTTGCTCTTTGCCTTCATGGATGCTCTCTATGATTGTTAGAAAATACATGATTCCAAAATTTTATAATTGCTACTCTTGCTGTAGCAACTAATTATTACTTTCAATTCTGCAATAACTTGCCTTCCACCTGTGATGTATCTAATATCACCACTGGTGATACTGCAATTAATCATGATGTGATTGTATTCACAAAGATAATTCATATTCCATTCCCCCCACCCAAAGAAGATTAACTTTGTACCCTTAAATATATGATTAATTCAATTCAAAATCTCATTTTAAAAGTCTGTTTCCTGGAGCCTTTTCTGATACCCACTGCTGTACCAATCAAGGTCTCAACAGAAAACAGATGGTAGATTCAAATTAGGATCATTTTCCCAAAAGTTTGTTTATAAGAAGAGGTGGTAGATTGAAGAGGGTTATCAGTTCTTTAAAGCTCCATGGTAATTTTAACAATGTCCCTTATTTAGAAAGTATTTAGAAGGGCTGGCTGGTCTTTCTAGTTCACAAAAGGCTCTCTAAGTAAAAATTGGCCTCAAGGCAAAGTTCAAAACCAAAGCAGTAAAGTACTACCTCAGGCTAAAGATAAAATCAGATGTGGCTCTAAGACACTTATTAACACCTAAAAAAAGATTCATCTTTTTTTTTTTGGTTGATTTATTATTTTTTTATGGTGACATTGGTTAATGCAATCCAATGTTTCATCTTTACACTTCGACAGTAAGATATATATATATATATATTTACACTGTGTGTTCACTTCCCAGTTAGATTTCTTTTTGTCACCACATATTTGACCACCCTTACCCTGTCTACTTCAATCCTCCCCTCACCCCCACCCTCTGGTAGCCACTAGTCTATAGTACATGTTCATGAGTCTCTGTTTGCCCTGTTCATTTGTTGCTTTTAGGTTTATATCCCACATGTAAGTGATATTATGTGACTTTCAACATTTTCTGTCCGACTTATTTCACTTAACATTGTAAGGCCAGTGCTCTGGTAAAAGGCCCCAAGGACATCAGGTGCCCGCCCCTAGCTCCCACCTGCTAGCCACCTGAAGCCCATTGACCAATCCGGGGGGGCCAGGACTACGCACATGGTGCCACACCGCTGCACCACTGAAAGAGCCCCACGCTATGCTTTTGCCTGTTTTGAATCTTCCCCTTCCTGGATGCAACCCTTAAAACCCTGTCCCGATCCCGCCCGGGTGAGACTTCTCTGGTCCCTTTCGTTGGGACCAGAGAACCTCGTCCGGGTCCGCTTGCCTTTCAATAAAGGACGCCTGTTAATCATGAGTTAGACTCTGTCTGTTGAGTGGCCGAACCTGCTGTTCCTCTTCCCAAATCCTGTTGACCATGGCTTTCCCCAAGTCCCCGCCACCCTCCGCTGCCTCCCCAGGACCCTCCGTGCCTCCAAAACCTGAAGACTCTTCATCCTCTCTTACCATTGCTCCTGAAGAGTTAGTCCCTCCTCCCAAACGACCTTCCCTGCCCTATTCTCCTCTTCCCCCAGCTTCTCCAGCCTCATCATCCTCCTCCGTCTCCACGTCGTCTCCTGCTCCTCCACCATCTACCTCAGCCCTGTCTCCTCCTTTACTCCCCTCCCCCGCCTCATGCTCCCCACCCACTCCTATCCTCTAACCTCCCCTCCCACCCATGACGTCACCTGTCAGCGCCCATACCTACTCTCATGACACCACCCAAATTACCGCCCCCTCTACATCCCCCTTCTTCCCCAAGGCCCCTCCCTCTGCTTCTACCCTCCTCCGCCACCAGGTGGCGGGTGCTGAGAGCCTAGCACACGTTCATGTTCCTTTTTCTCTTCAAGATATCACGTGCATAGAACAAAAATTGGGTTCCTTTTGCACCAACCCTTCAAACTATATCAAACAATTTACCCGGCTCACCCAGGCTTACACCCTCACCTTCCAAGACATTTATGTTATTATAAGCTCTACCACCACCCCTGACTAATGACAGGTCATTTGGTCGGCAGCAAGAACCCTTGCTGACCAACGAACGCCATTTTGCCAACCCCACGCCTGAGCGCCCCCTGGGCCCCACGGCAGTTCCCAACAACAGACCCAGGCTGGAATTACCAAGAAGGACAACAGGGACGAGACCAAGTAAAATACAAGGTCGAGTGCCTCTTAGAAGGCACGGAGACTGCGATCCATAAGGTCGTCAATTTGCTCAAACTAGATAGCATTATGCAAGGCCCAGGTGAAAACCCAGCCATGTTCCTTAATAGACTGACTGAGGCTCTTGCTCTGCATATGAGACTGACCCCCGAATCCCCAGCGGGAGCCGCCACCTTGGCCAACCAATTCATCTCCCAATCGGCCCCAAATATTAGAAACTTTCCAAGGCTGAAGATGGTCCCCAGACCCCCCTCCGAGATCTGGTTAAAATGGCCTTTAAAGTTTATAATGCCCGAAAGGAGACAGCCGAGGCTGATCTCAAACCAAACTAAAACAAAAGGTAGATCTCCAAACCCAAGCCCTTGTGGCTGCCCTGAGGCCGGCTCTCGAAAATCGTCCACAAAAGGGGGTCCCCAGAAGACTGCGGCTCTGCCCGGAGCTTGCTTCAAGTGTGGAAAGGAGGACCACTGGGCTCACCAATGCCCAAATCCACGACAGCCCACCCAGCCTTGCCCATTGTGCGCCCAAATGGGCCACCAACTGCCCACAGTGGGGCCTTGCTCCTGTGCCTCCACGCAGCGGCCCGACCCCATAAGTGGCAGACACCCACCCCGCCCTTCAGCTACTTGGCTTTGCTGATGACGAAGACGCCTGGATTCAAGGACCCTCATCACCCAAGCCGAGCCCAGGGTAACGCTCCAAGTGGCGGGTAAGTCTATCAATTTCTTGATAGATACGGGAGCTACTTACTCGGTTCTCTCCTCATATGCAGGGCTTCTAACTCCTTCCCAGGTCTCTGTTTCGGGGATCGACAGGATTACCACCAAACCCCTCCAGACCAGGCCACTGCTCGTCAGCTCAGGGATCTCCTTTTTTCTCATTCCTTCCTAATCATCCCTTCTTGCCCAACTCCCCTGTTAGGAAGAGATGTCCTGTTTAAACTTCAAGTGACTTTACGGTTTCCCTGCTTCCAGACACCCTCCGAGGCCTCCTTGCTAATGGCTATGATTGACTGCTCTTCCTTTTCCCCGACACCCTCATCCCCGGCTCCCAAATCTTCCCAACCCATTGACCCCATCATTTGGGATACCTCCACCCCCATCATCGTGGCTCACCATGACCCCGTCCTCATCATCCTTAAAAACCCTCACTCATTCCCCTCACGACCCCAATTTCCCATTTCACTCCAACATCTAAAAGGCTTAAAGCCTATCATCACTACTAGGCTTCTCAGCCAAGGACACCAAGCCCCGAGATAGGGGGATCCTATCTCCCAAGGCAATGCCAAGGCAGACCAGGTTGCCAGAAATTTGGCTTTCACCAGTCCCATCACCCCTATAATGTTCCTCCAAACTCCAATTGTCCCTGATTATTCACCAACAGAAAAAGAACACCTTCTATCCATAGGAGGAACCGAGATCCCCTCTGGCTATATCTCGGTTAAGGGTAAACTGGTGATTCCCTCAGCCCAATCTCTTCAGCTGGTATCAGACATTCATAATTCCCTACACATTGGCCCCAAAGCTTTCTTCAGACTTTTAGAACCACTGTTCTGGCCCTCTAAATTATTCGATGCCATACAAGAGGTCCACAAACGCTGTCTGATATGCTCTAAGACTTCTCCCCAGGTAAACTTAAGCCACTGCCCTGGGCCTTGGGGCAGGAGGCATCGGGACAGCCACCCATTTATATTACCACCTTTCAAAGACCGGAGTGAAGACCTTGAGAAAGTGGCAGGCTCCCTCATGACATTACAAAACCAAATCAATTCCCTGGCTGGAGTAGAGCTCCAAAACCAAAGAGCCCTAGACCTCCTCACAGCTGAAAAAGGTGGGACTTGCATGTTTCTGGAAGAAGAGTGCTGTTACTTTGTCAATGAAATAGGTATAGTCCAAAATAACATAAGAGAACTTAAAGATAAGATCAGAAATAGGTTCCAAGGGATGGCAGGTAACTATTCCCCTATAGCCCCAGGTGGTGGCAATCCACTATCGGGGCCTGGCTTCTGCCAAGACCCATAGTAGCCATAGGACTGCTTCTACTGATAGCCCCTTGTCTAGTAAGATTTCTTACAGACCGTGTACTAGACATAACGCGTGTGGCAACGAACCAGATGCTGCTGATGACCTACCAACGAATCTCTGAACAGGACCCAGATGAATATGATGTCCAAAGCCAAGGTCCCAGGGCACTGGCCAGACCCACCTCCTGGACATCGCCCCTTCTCAGCAAGAAGTAGCTATGGATTGAGTCCCATTACACCAAACAGGGTGGGATGCAAGCCCAGTGCTCCTAGAAAAGGCCCCAAGGATGTCAGTTCACCTCTAGCTCCCTCCTGCTAGCCACCTGAGGCCCACGGACTAATCTGCAGGTGCCAAGACTACACTCATGGTGCCAAACCGCTGCACCAATGAAAGAACCCCACGCTATGCTTTTGTCTTTTTTGAATCCTCCCCTTCTTGGATGCGACCCTTAAAACCCTGCCCCAACCCTGCCTGGGTGCGACTTCTCTGGCCCCTTTTCTAGGGATCAGAGAACCTCGTCCGGGACCACTTGCTTGCCTTTCAATAAAGGACGCCTGTTAATCATGAGTCAGACTGTTGAGCAGCTGAACATTACAAACATGATTATCTCAAGGTCTATGCATGTTGTTGCAAATGGCAGTATTCCATCTCTTATGGGCTGAGTAATATTCCATTGTATATATGTACCACAGCTTCATTAGCCAATCATCTATCCTAGGACACTTCCGTTGCTTCCATCCCCTGGCCACTGTGAATAATGCTGCTATGAACATTGGTGTGCAAATATCTTTATAGATATAATTTTTTTAAGTGTTTGGGGTAAATACACAGATTGCTGAGATTGATCATGTGGTAGATCAATTCTTAGTTTTTTGAGGAATCTCCATACCCTTTTCCATAATGGTTGTACCAATTTGCAGTCTCATCAGCAGTGTATGAGGGTTCCTTTTTCTTTGCATCTTCTCTAACATTTGTTATTGTTCTATTAATTATAGCTATTTCGACAGGTGTGAGATGGTATCTCATTGTGGTTTTGATTTGCATTTCTCTAATACTTAGCGATGAGTATCTTTTCAAATATTTGTTGGCCATTCGTATGTCCTTTAGGGAGAAGTGTCTGTTCAGCTCCTCTTGCCCTTTTTTTGATTGTTTTTTGTTGTTGTTGTTGTTATTATTGAGTCATGTGAGTTCTTTGCATATTTTGAATACTAGGCCCTTATCAGAGGCATTGCTTGCAAATATATTTTCCCATTCAGATGGTAGTCTCTACCTTATCTATGGTTTCTTTTGCTGAGCAGAAGCTTTTTAGTTTGTTGTAGTCCCATTCATTTATTTTAGCTTTTACTTCCCTTGCCTTTGAGGTCAAATTTATAACATCCTCTTTAAGTCCAAGGTCCTTGAGTTTAGTTCCTATGTTTCCTTCTATGCATTTTATTGTTTCAAGTTTTCTATTCAGCTCCTTCATCCATTTTGAGTTAATTTTTGTGTGTGGTGATATACAACAGTCTAGTTTCATTCCTTTGCAAGTGGCTTTCCAGTTTTCCCAGCACCATTTATTGAAGGGGTTTTCCTTTCACCACTGTATGTTTTTGCCTTTTTTTTCCAAAATTATTTGCCCATATAAACATGGGTTTACTTCTGAACTCTCAGTTCTGTTCCACTGGTCCATGTGTCTGCTTTGCTGCCAACACCAACACCATGACTACTGTCACTTTGTAGCATAATTTGAAGTTGGGCAGAGTGATACCTCCAGTTTCATTCTTTTTTTTTCAGAATGGCATTGGCAATTTGGGGTCTTTTGTGCTTCTGTACAAGTCTGATAATTTTTTGTTTTATTTATTTAAAAAGTGCCAATGGGATTTTGATGGGGATTGCATTAAATCTGTATAATGTAACAAGGTCATTTTAACTATGTTAATTCTTCCAATCCAAGAACATGGAATATCTTTCAATTTCTTTGTATCTTCTTCAACTTATTTTAGTAGGGTCTTATAATTTTTATTATATAAGTTCTTCCTGTTTCATTACATTTATTCCTAGGTGTTTTATTCTTTTTGTTGTAATTGCAAAAGAAATTATTTTTTCCACTTTTTTTCTTCTGACAATTCATTATTAGAGTTTAGGAATGCTATGAATTTTTGAACATTGATTTTGCATCTAGAAACTTTCCCGTATTTGCTTATTGTTTCTAGTAGTGTTCTTATGGAGTCTTCAGGGTTTTCTATATAAAGAGTCAAGTCATCCATCAGTAGCAACAATTTGATATCTTTGTTTCTTATTTGGATGCTTTTTATATCTTTCTCTCATCTGATTGTACTAGCTAGGACCTCCAGTGTTATATCGAATAACAATGGCGATAATGGACAGCCTTGCCTTGTTTCTGATCTTAGGAGGAAGGGTTTTAGCTTTTCATCATTAAGTATAATGTTGGCTGAGGGCTTGTCATATATAGCCTTAATTATGTTAAGATACTTTCCTTCTATACAGATTTTGTTAAAAAAAAAGTTTTGATCATAAATGGATACTGTATCTTGTCCAAGGTTTTTTCTGCATCTATTGATATGATCATATTATTATTTTTTAATTTGTTATATAGTTCATCACATTAATCGATTTGCATATGTTGAACCATCCCTGTGCCTGAGATGAAGCCCACTTGATTATGGTATATAATCTTTTTGTTATGTTGCTGTATTTGGTTTGCTGGTATTGTATTTAGGATTTTTGCATCTGTGTTCATGAGATTTATTGGCCCATAGTTTTCTTTTTTTGTGTTATCTTTACTGGGTTTTGGTATCAGGGTAATATTGGCCTCATAAAATGAGTTGGGAAATATTACCTCCTCTTCAATTTGATTTTTTGGAAGAGTTTGAGGAGAATAGATACTAAAACTTATTTGAATGTTTGGTGGAATTCATTGTGAAGCCATCTGGTCCTGGACTTTTACTTTTTGGTAGATTTCTGATGATTGTTTCCATTTCCATACTGCTGATTGGTCTATTTAGAATTTCCAGTTCATCTTAATTCAGTCTAGGTAGGTTGTAGTTTTCTAAGTTCTTGTTCATTTCTTCTAGGTTATTAAATTTGTTATTATATACTTTTTCATAGTATTCATACATGACCCTTTGTATTTCTGTGCTATCAGTCATAATTTCTCCTCTTTCATCCCTGATTTTGTGTCCTTTCTCTTTTTTCTTTAGTGAGTCTAGCCAGGAGTTCATCAATTTTATTAAACTTCTCAAAGAGCCAGCTCTCTGTTACATTTATTTTTGCTATTTTGTTTTGTTTTGTTTTGTTTTCAATTGCATTTATTTCTGCTCTAATTTTGATGATTTCTTTCCTTCTGCTATTTTGGGTTTCATTTGTTCTTCCTTTTCTAGTTTAAGATAAAGTGTTTGGTTGTTTATTTGGGCTCATTCTTGTTTCTGAGATAGGCCTGTAATGATATGAAATTTCCTCTTATGACTGCTTTTGTTGTGTCCCAAAAGTTTTGACATGTTTTAGTATCATTATTCTTTTATTTTTTTTATGTGAGGCAATCCTTGGTTGACCTCATATATTGCAAGCATGTTGTCAGCTAACAATCTCCATTTATTTATTTATTTATTTTTTTATGCCGATAGCACCTAGTCTTCCTAGGTGGTCTCCCATTCAAGTACTAACCATTTCTATGTATCTTTTGATCTCTTTTTTTTATTTCTTCTCTGACCTAGTTTTTCTTCAGTAGCATGTTGTTTAATCTCTGAGTGCTTGTGTTCTTTCCCCTTTCTTTTTCTGGTTGACCTCCAGCTTCAACGCATTATGATCAGAGAGTATAGTTTGTGTGATTTCAGTTCTCTTATATTTGTTGAGGCTATCTCTGTGTCCTAGTATGTGGTCAACCCATGAGAATGTTCCATGTGTACTAGAGAAGAATATATAATCAGCTGTTTTGGGATAAAAGGCTCTGTAAATGTCAATTATATCCAGTTGTTCTAATGCGTTATTTAAGGTTATTTCCTTATTGTTTTACTGTTTGGATGATTTGCCTGTATCTGACAATTGGGTATTTAGGTCCCTATAGTGTTTTGCTCCATTTCTCCCTTTAGTTCTGTTAGTAATTGCTTGATATATTTCGGGGCTCCCAGATTTTGAGCATAGATATTAATGTGTTATGTCTTCTTGGTATATGATTCCCTTTATCAGTATTAAGTGTTCCTCAGCATCTTTCTTTATCTTTTTTATTTTGAAGTCTATTCCATCTGACATTAGTACCTCTACTCCCACTTTTCTCTGAATGCCATTTGCTTGAGATATATTTTTCCACCTTTTCACTTTGAGTCTATATTTGTCTTTGAAGCTGGGATGTGTCTTCTGAAGGCATCATGTGGTTGGGTTTTGTTTTTTGATCCAATCTGCAACTCTTTGCCTTTTTATTAGTGAGTTCGGTCCATTTACATTTAGAGTGATTATTGAAATATGAGATCTTCTTATAGCCATTTTATATTTTGCTTTCTGATAGGTTGGTGTTTCCACTGCTTCCTTGTCCTTATGTTTCTGTTTTCTTTATTTTGGTTGGCTTTTGTGGGTTTTCCCTCTGGTCCTTCTTGTTTTGTGTTATATACTTCACTTCTGAAACTTTGGATTGTGGTTACCATTATGAATATGAAAAGGATAGTTGTGTGTGTGTGTGTGTGTGTATAATATACAGTCGTCCATTTTCTTCTGCACGTGCCTTATCTCCATTCCCTTTTGCAACTTTGGATCTTTGAATCCTCCCCTCTTTAGTCATTGTTGTCCCAATTTGTAGCTACCTATGGTGAACATCCAGTACTATCTTGCTATAGCAAATCTCTTCTTAATGTTTAAGCTATAATACCCTGTTCTTAGTAAGGGTTGCACTCCTCTGCTTCTATTTGCTGATAGTCACCTTACTCCTAATTATGTATACATATGTTTTTTGTCATTTTGTTTTAGGTGAGCTGTAGTGCAGGCCTCATAGTGGAGAATTCCTTCAATGTTTGTATGACTGGAAAGGTCTTAATTTCTCCTTCATATCTAAAGGAGAGCTTAGTTGAATACATTATTCTAGGATGGTAGTTCCTTTCACTTAATAGTTCGAATATGTGATTCCACTTCTTTCTGGTTTGTAAGGTTTGTGCTGAGAAGTCCAACAATAATCTAATGTGTTTTCTTTTATATGTTATTGTCTTCTTTTCCTTGACTGCCCTGAGAATTTTGACTTCGTCTTTGATTTTCAATAATTTTAATGCAATGTGTCTTAGTGAATGCCTTTTGGGATTGACATTATTGAATGTTCTGTTGACTTCTTGAATTCCAAGCTCCAGCTCATTCCTTAGATTTGGGAAATTCTTGTCCACTATTTGTCTGAAAATGCTTTCTAGTCCCTGTTCCTTTTCCTCATCTTCAATAATGCCCATTATTCTTATGTTTTCTCTCCTGATGATATCAGCTGGTATTCTGTTTGAGGGTTTCAACCTCCTTGCACTGTTCATCTAGGTGTTTTTTTCAATTCCTGAAATTGTTATTATGACTCATTTTGGAACTCAGTTTTTTCAGAATTACCATCCTGAATTCTCTTTTAAATCACATATTTCTGTGACTGTAAGCTTATTTTCTGGAGATATTGCTTTTTCTTTCTGAGATGGCTTGTCACCTTGATTGTTCATGGTGTTTAATGGACTATTTCTCTGTCTGAGTGTTAATGGAAGTGTATTTAGCTTTTTTTCCAAAAAGATTTGTTATATTAAGGTGTCTCTTTAGCCTTTTGCAAAGAAGGCAATTTTCTTTTGGTTTCCAGTAGGTGTCATCTAAGCCTCTTGAATCCCTGCTTTACATAAAGACCTAATAATGCCTCTTTTTTTTCTTATAGATGTTTAATCACACTCACTACTCTCAGTCTCAGTCTCCATCTGTGTTAGCAGCGACAGTTTAGTTAATGTTTTCTCAGATTCTCCTGGGGCTCCACAATGTTCGGTCTCAAAGTGTATTGGGTGAAGGGCCCTTGGATCAGGGGTTGGGAGCTGCAACTCAGCCTCAGTTTTGCAAACATGGCTGGTAAATATCAACTGTTGTTTCTCTACTGCCCCACTTCTGTGCTTTCTGCCCTGATGACTGGACCCTGCTGCTGGCTGCCTGAGCTCACAGCACTTTCAGAGAACTCACTGCACTTTCTCCCTTCATCTTCCTTCTACAGGTAGCTTGGTGGTTATGAGAGGCAGCTTTTTCATTTCTCTCAGTCCACTGTCCAACACTCAGGATTCTGACCTGTGGTAGCTCTTATGCACAGATCCCACATTCAGATGTGCTGGTGTGCAGTTTGGGTGTTTTTTTGGTTAAATTTTAGATGTTCAGCTTATTGTTGTTTCAAGAGGAGAGATCTAGGGATGTCTCTCACTCTGCCATGTTTCTCTAAAAACTTCCTTCACCTTTCTAAGAGTAGAAAAGGTATGTCTTGTAGGTGGTTTCAAGAGAACTTCTAAAAAATATTAAGCACAGCATCCTTGTTATGGGTTGAATTGTGAGCCTCCAAAATTCATACATTGAAATCCTAATCCCCAGTAATTCAAAATGTGACTTTATTTGAAGATAGGCTCTTTGCCAAGTTAAAATGATGTCATTAGGTTTTGGCCCTAATTCGTCATGACTAGTATCCTTATAAAAGTCAAAATTTGGAGACAAACTCACACACACACATGCCATGTGAATATCAAATAGAGATTAAGATTATGTGTCTACAAGCCGATGAACACCAAAGATTGCCTTCAAGCCCACCAAAAGTTAGGGAAGAGTCATAGAATAGGTCCCTCCTTATATTTCTCACAAGGAATCAACCCTGTCAACACCTGATTTTGGACTTCTGGCCTCCAGAATTGTGGACAATAAATGTCTGTTGTTTAAGTCACCCAGCCTGTGACACTTTGTCAAAGCAACCCTAGCAAATTAATATAATCCTACATTAGACTCATAGTTATTCCAGGGATAAGAAAGACCATATAGTTACAACACGTTTGTAAATGTGGTTATGTATAATGAAGTTAATTACTATTTGGCAAAACAAAACAAAACAAAACAAAAAACACATTTTTTGAATGACTTAGTTTGAAAGGATCAGAGGTAGAACAACATGAAAAGAGAGACCTTAAATCTATTAAGAGCAGGTACTAAGCTGAGAAGCCGACGCAATTGAAAATAGCCATGTCTTATGACAAATAATGGATGATACACAAGTTGAAGAATAAAGAATTATTCCAAGGGAGCAGGACTAAGCATAATTATGAGTTGACTAAATCTGCCCAGCTGGGCTTTATAGTTACTATGGATCAGTAGTGGCTATGCACCTTCTATTTCCTCTCTTTTGGAATAGAGATTACTATTATGATTATCTTGTTCTGTCACCCTATGTAAGTTTTGACATATGAGGAGTAGAAGACATGTCATTTTTCTTTTTTTTTATGCCAAGAGGACTATATTCAAAGAACTGCACTCAAGGAGCCTTATTTACCTGGGTCCATTTTAGATGATAAGAATCTGAACTTCAAGCCAATGCCAGGATGGGATAGAGAAGGCCTGTGTAACAGATTACCTCATGGGTGTTGACAAAATTTCAGACTGGTTAATTAAGATTATGTTTCTGGGAGAGGTTGAAACAGCAACTAACTAGGTCAGGTATGAAATATAGGTGTGGTATCATAAGCTTTAGCACAAATGATGCCATTTGGGTGTGTGGTTTTCTCTTTAACACCAGTAAGGGCTCAGAAGAAAATGAGGAACATTGTTAGAAACTAATGGAAAGAGATCTTTGTTATTTAACATCAGAAAGCTTAGCAGAGTTGTTCCTGCAGTTATGTTGACAGTAGAACTCAAGAATGATGAATATAAATATGTAGTTGAGATTTCTAAGCAAATTGTGGAAGGTTCTGCCTAGTTTTTTTTTGTTTTTTGTTTTTTGTTTTTGCTTATGGTAAAATATGAAAAACATATGTGCACATGAAAAATGTCCAAAACTATAGAGAATTTTTACAAGAGTTTATTTGAGCCGAACTGATGACATTGCCAGGAAGCAAGATCTCAAATACTCTGGAGAATGACAATCTGCAGTTTATTCTATACATTTGGAATTACAGAGGGGACATAAGGAGGATTACATGAAAGTGAGAGAAAGCAAGGCTGGGATTGGATTACAGGATAGTTAAGATCATGTGCTATCCTGAGGGTGGTTGCACTTTGGAGAGTTCTGGAAAAGAGAATTACTTCTGGCATTCAAGAAATATTTTAACCTAGCTACGCAGAAACAATGGACAGGGCATGCTTAAGGCAAAGATAACCTCTTACTAGGAAAGTCATAGGCCTAAGGAGTGACCATCCACCATGACCTGCACAGTTAGGAATTTGTAATCTGATCGCCCTGTGAAGATACTTTCAGTTAGATTTTTAACAGCTCCCATTTTTCATCCACACAATAATTGAAGAATTGTTAAACAATTTTGAAAATTCTCAGTCCCTCCAGATAAACACAAACGCTAAAAGTAAAATAGTAAAAATAAAAATACATATGATCAAAAACATCTCAAAGAAAAGGCTGAAGGTTCTGTCTTATGTTATGGTCAGTCAGTTGTGGCTACAAGAAGAGACAAAGGAGAGGGTCATAAAAACAAAAGTTTATTATACTCACAGGTCCTACAAAGAGATGTTGTCATATGCCACAAGATTCACATGGGTCAGGTGGCAGAAGAGGAGAAAGAGGAATTTTTAGGCCAGAGCCTGTATTGGGATTTCTGCAGGAAAGGCAAGGCAGGACGGAGCAAATATATTAGGAGTGGCTAGCTTGAATAATTCCAGTAGACTTTGGACTATAGGTGTGGTCTCTGGTTGCCTGGTACCTGGCCTTGAGATAATTAAGGCCAGAAGAGATTGACATGAAATATTCAAAGTGATGAAAAGTAAGGACCTACAACCAAGATTACTCTTCCCTGCAAAGCTATCATTTAGAACTGAAGAACAGAGCTCCCTAGACAAGAAAAAGCTAAAGAAGTTCATCAAATCCAAACCAGTATTACAGGAAATGTTGAGAGACTTCTTTAACAAAAATAAAAAATATGTATCAAAAATAGGAATAATAAAATGGCAATAATTACATATTTATCAACAATTGCTTTAAATTAAAAATAATTAAATGCTCCAATCAAAAGATAGGGTGGCTGAATGGATAAGAAACAGGACCTTTAAATATGCTGCCTTTAAGAGACTTACTTCAGATCTAAAGACACACAGACTGAAAGAGGAATGGAAAGATTTTATGAAAATGGAAATTTAAAAAAACTGGGGTAGCAATACTTATGTCAGACAAAATAGACTTTAAAACAAAGTCTATAACAAGAGTCAAAGAAGAAACCCAAAATACTATTTTGAAGGGAGATGTGCATTCATATGTTCATTACGGCATTATTTACAATAGCCAAGATATGGAGGTATCTGTGTGTCCATCAATGGATGAATAGATAAAGAAGTGGTACACATACACAATGAAGTATTACTCAGCTATAAATGTAAACAAATAAAAGAACGAAATCTTAACCATGTGCGACAACATAGATGAACCTAGAGGATATTGTGCTGAGTGGAGTAAGTCAGATGAAGAAAGACAAATGTCACATGATTTCATTTATACGTGAATCTAAGGAACAACATAAAACAAACAAGCTAATAGATACAGAGAACGAATTTATGGTTGCCATATGGGAGAGAGGTTGAAGAGTGTAGATGAAGAAAAGGAAGGGTTAAGTACAACTTTTTAGTTACAAAATTGTCAATGACATGTAAAATATAGCATAAGAAATATAGTTAATAATGTAATTATGTATGGTGTCAGATGGACTTATTGGGGTGATCACTTCATATGTTACATGAATAATCACTATGTTGTACATCCAAAACTAATATAATATTACCAACTATAATTGAAAAATTAAAAAATATTTTTAAAATAAATGTTACTGAAAAAAAAGTATATTGAGTCCAAACTGGCTATTTTCTAAATAGCTGATCCCCTGAGGAAAACGTAATAGACAGCATCCATATCACTGAATACAATTAGCTCTCTGTGTAATACTGTCTGAAGGGGAAGAAGTTAAAGACTATAATCTATTTACTTCCTTTACCAGGGGGAGACTCCTAAGGGAAGGAAAATAAAAGCTAGCGATGCTGTCTAATATCCTTGGCAGCACAATAACAGGACCTGTGATCAAATAGAATAATATTTGTTATTAAAGGGGTTCTTGTCTACTAGATAAGGATGTCTGTTTTTTAAGAATTGCTTGTTGACAGAGAAAAGGATGAAAAGGAGAAGTAAAGGAAGAAGACGAAGAGAGAAAGAAGGGGGGAAAAAAAGCATTGTTTATAGTTTTGAGAGGAATGCCTTCCTGGAAAATATCAGCAAAGCCAGGGTATAAAATAGAGATGATTAAGATACTAAAATTTTTCTACTCTTGTATCTGACTTAAAGACTGTATCTATTCTAAGCCAAAGTGTGTGTCTAGTGCAGGGAAAATAGAAAAAAAATAAAGATAAGAAGACTCAAGGAGTTGCTTGATTTCCTAGACCTCGATTTGTTTCTAGCTTCTTAATTTTCTGCATTCAAATTTCAAATGTAACTGAACAATTTTAAAAAATATTAAAAAGATATAACATATAAAACAATATAAGCCAGTCACAAATTAATACAATTGTATTTTAAAAAACAAAAAACATGCTGCTGGCTGAGCCTTTTGCTATATTTAAGAACTGTCTAGCCCTGGGAGGGGGTGTGTCTCCCCAGCCAGAAAAGTTTTTAAAATGTCAAAATATTGTAATATAGAGAAAACTAAAAAATATAAACAATATGCTGAATGTGACTCTACAACCTTTTGCTAAAACCTCAGAAAGCAAAAAGATTTGAGAATGTAGCTTTTGATAATGGAATAAAAACCATGGCAGGCCCCCATGTTCTTGAAAAATTTTTTTCGGCAAGAATACTGCTAGGTTGGATGGAAGGGGACAGAGAGAAACTGAAATGAAAGGAGGCTTTCAGACCACCCAAATTCTATTAACAGCAAGTAGGCTGAAAAAACCATTGAGCTTCAAACACAAAGAGGAAGGATCACTTAGAGAGTAGAAACAGCAGCCATAAGAGCAGAGCCTGGAGACCCAGAGGATTATTCCTAATCTTTGAAATTGAATCAAGAAACGTTTCAGTTTGCCTAGCTGTATTACAGAACAACCAGGAATAAGTTACTCCTTTTCATCCTCTGTGTTTCCCCTTTTTGAAATGGAATATCTGTAATTGTTATCCAATACTTGTCTCACTATTGTATGCTGGGAATATTAAAGCTTGATAACACATCGACTGATGGAGAGAACCTTTGCTGCAGAAGCTGAATTTAATGACTTACACACCAGAGATTCACCTTCATGTGATTTAGATGATTTGAATGAGTTCTTGAACTTTTAGCTGATGCTGTAAGCATCTCCTTGAATATGATTGAGATATATAAATATGATGGAATATTTGTTATGTAGCAATAGAAAACTAATAGAGTCAGATAACTAGCCTACTTTTTAAAAGGCAACTTTCTCTAGTCAAGCTGGATAAAAGGGAAACTCTTCAATCACATAAAATCCATCATGTAAGAAATCCTATTACCCTGGAAAGACAAGGTAGTAATGCCCTGAGACCACGTTAAAAACAGGAAAGGGCCATTTCAGCTCAGCATTCCTAGCAATGTTCTAAGGATAATAGTGAAAACTTTTTGGACCCTCCAGACCAGTCCAGCCTTCAGCCAAATACCACCAAATGAAAAATGTGCTACATAAAACAGAATAATTAGCCAGACAAATTCTGCCAGAATTAGAGAATTATGAGAAAAAAAATGTTTGCTGGCAAAGTCACCAAATTTTGGAGTTTATTATGCAGAATGGCTCTCAAAGAGAGGCTATTTATAGAAAAGTGACATAATTACAAGGAATGAAACCATAACTCAAAGGTAGTAAACAGTACACTTATAGAACTACTGTGCAAAAGGGATAAAGGAAGGAAAGTTTAGTATAACCCTGCAGTGGGTGGTTGTTTAGAGGAGACCACCTTGAGAAAAGTACTGACTTGGGTTTAAAGGACATGCTTATCCAAGAAGAAATCCAAAGGAATAAAACTCTTGACCTTATTCTTTTTTTTCCTCTCTGGTCTCCTTCCATGAATTCCAATTGGTCAAATCTCCAGAAAGCACGAATATGACATGATAGTCCCTTGTTTATACAAGTCATCCTTCTGGGCAGCAAGTATGGTGGAGATGAATGAAGAATATATCTGGTGGAGGATGGAGGAGATATCTAGCCCAGCTGTAATCCCTGCTGTTATGGAGATAGATACAGGATGTGAGACAAAGGTCAAGAATATATCTTGAGGACTGGGAATTTAGTTGGCTTTCTTGAAGATCAATGGCTAAAAGAGTCGTAAAAATTCTATAAGTGTAATTGTGGAAATTTTCAATTCTTTAAAATGACTTTTTCTCTTCTCTTTCTCCATGGTTCAAACTGGCCTTGCACTCACTTGCTTCTGTTTTCTTCATCTTTCCACCTCTGCACATACTGCATGACCACTCCCTTAATCATTAAGCCCTTAGGACATTGGATTCTGGTCAGCATCAAATAGTCTTAGGAACAAAGCTTCAGGTCTGTTGACTGCAGAAACAGAGTTTTGATCAAACTAAAGATAACATCTTGACCTCAGTTACATTTCAGTTCTGGACACATAAAGGCAGAACGACCAAAGGCAGAACGACCTCAGTGGCATCCTGTTGAAACCAGACAGAACTACACCATGATTGGCATTAAGATCTGATGCAATCATCAAATGCCTCCTACTGAAGCCAAAACCAATCAATAGAACCCATGACCCTAATTCTTGGCTACAATGACTAGTGAGTTTTCCCCTATGTAACCTACTTCCTACAGGCTATTGGGCAGCCAGGTCTTTGAGACTTGGTGCCATTTTCTTAAACAAATCTTTACTTTCTTTGCTGCAAACCCCTGTTCATGTCTCATTTGGTTCCGATGTGCACAGGCAAGTGAGCTCCCTTTAGTTCGATAACATAAACAAAGATTTAAGGAGACAATTTATAAAAAAAAGTACAGGAAAATTCAAGGAGAAAAAATAAAGATACCATATTTCATTGTAGTTCTGAGTAGTTAGAGAAAAGTAATTAGCAACAGCATTTACTACAACAGACTATTACTATTTTTGTTTATTGCTAAACCATTTATTGATGAAATAGGTTGAATGTCAATTTTTCAACAATCTACCACATTCCATCTGTCATGTAGTCGGTATTTTCAAAGCTTCAGCAAATAGAATCATTTGGGGACATTCTCTTATTCTGATACACATTCATTCTGTCCTCCCTTTTATAAATGGTTTATTTGTAAATCAGCATCTATAAAAAGGAAAGGAAAATTACAGCAGACTTTAATGGGACACTGTGATCAGATACCCAGGTCTAAATTGGGGAATGATTTATTAATCCAGACCTTTCCAGCAGAACAGTACATATTACAGGTTTTTTGTTAGGCCTCTTTTACAGTATTCATGAGATGTTTCACTTACTGAGCAGGATGGCAGGTCCAATTGTCACAACTGCCGAGCCCATGAAGCAAAACAGATATTACACCTGTAAAATGAATGCAGCAATCACAGATTAATTAGATTCTCTTTCAAAAAATAAAAGTTAGAAAAAATTTGTTTTTCCGCACCAGGGTACTGATGTGGCAGAAACACAACGGGAGATTCCTAGTTTGCTGAGCCAAAAATATGAAGAAGTGGATCGTGTTTGCAAATACTTCGCTTTGTATGCAACTTCCATTAAAAGCCATAAAGATTTTACATTCTGCCAGATTTAATAAACAAATCTGTCTAATGTTTGTGGTCAGATGCAAAAAGGCAGTGACTTGCCTCTCTGCAAAGAGGTTATTTTCTGTCATCTTCTTTCAGTTGCTAGGCATCTCCGTTAGAAAAAAGCCAAATATGCAGCATAAATTTATTTGTAGGACAAAACAGTTACAAAAGGCCTGGCCTGTTAACACAATGACTGTGATTGCTCCCTTAAGGAAGCAATATCAGGTTGTTCTGGTTTTTTGCCGAATGACTTTAGCTGAGAGCACTGAAAGAATTCCTGTACTGTACCCTGTGGAAAGTTTTTAAAATTTTTTATTTATGTATGTCCTCATATTTAAACATTCTTTATCTACCCACACATTTAGAAATGTTTAAACTCATGCTATTTATCATCGGAAAGAACAATATGTTTTTATCCCTCCCACTCCTCTACAAGTCAAAGCAATATCTTATTTCATGTTAATTTTGAATGATACAAGCAATAGACTGATTCTTTTTTTCTGGTAAACAATTTCAGCCATACAGAATAGATAATGTACAAAGCACACGTTATTTTCACATATTTCCCCACACATTATCCTTCACTTTTCTTCACCATTATCAGTTTGGTGAGTAGAGACAGATTCGGATAGTCTTGAAGGCTTGCTTCCTCCTTTTTTATGGTGTTTATTTACCTCAATAGGTATCAGCCAGCCCCAAGACGTGTTAATAAAAGCTGATGAGCTCCAAAAGCTTTCCCCTTCTAACAGACCAGTTGCTCCACTGGGAAGCTTTCACTGTGATCCATTTTTTAACTAAATGTCCCATGCAAACCCTTCTAATTTTCCTACAAATTTGTAGATGATATGAGGTATAGTTCTTGCCCTGGACCCCTTCATATGGGGCATCAATGCCAGGACTAAACACATCTTTCTGTGGGATCCTCTGCCTATTAGTTTTCTCCAATAAACTTTACATTATGTGGCACTAGATGTGTATGTGTCTGCATAGAGTATATGTCTTTTCAAAAATTTCCATGCCACTTATAATATAAAAATCCATATCTAACCATAATAATGTAAAAGAATGTATAGTATATGTATAATGAGAAAAAAAGACACACATAGTTTTCTGCATTTTCCTGTTTGCTATGTAGTTGACTAAATAGTCTAATAGGCATATTAATCTTTCTGTGAAATTTTCTCTCAATCATGTTGATTATTTCCTAATAAGGTATATTATCAATGGAAGTAATATGGCTGACAAATTTTGTAATGTAATTTATTTACTAAAGCATTCTTTCTTCCATAGAATGAAACTATAATTGACATATATTGTATTATTTTATGTCAGCAGATATATTTCTCTATTTAGTACTTATGCATTTACTCGTTACTGTGTCAATGCAACAATTTTAAAATTAACATGTTTGTACCATGGTTATACTTGTCAGACCTCATTTTTCTTCTTGATTATTATAGCATTTATATAGCTTCATATGTAGTATATGTTTAACCATCCAAGTCTTAAACATTTTGTTGAGGTTTTAAATGAGGTTGCAATAATATTCTTCACCACAGTAGTATAATTTTCTCTTTTAAGGTTTTACATTGTTCATGTTAATTTACTGTTATATAAAGTAAATGTTTCTTTTTATTTTTTACATTTCAAATTGGTCATTGCTGATATATATCAATGTATACTATCAATAAATATGTTTTATATTTATCTAGTATACAGACATATTCTAGTAATTTGAATTTTTTGTATAGGTAATAATTTTCTCTTCAAATAATAGAACTTTTCTTACCCTTTGATTTATCATTACTTTTTTCTTTCCTTCTTATATTTGTATAATTCTCTAATACTAAAATAGTGGTGACAATAGCAGTCATCTCTGCATTTTCCTCATTTTATTATAAAGTTTTGATAAAACTTGAATAAAACAGCTTTATCGAAAGCATAGAATAAGAGGATGTCTGTGTGTCACATCCAGACAATACTTTGTACTTTTCAGCTCTCTAATTATTTTCAACTGCTAGATATAAAATGTTACTATATATTTCAGTTGATTATAGGCCTAAATATAAAATACAAAACGATAAAACTTCTAAGAGGAAACATAGAAAAAAATCTAAATGGTCTTGGATTTGGCAATGAGAGTTTAGATAAAACATCAATGTATAAATGAAAAAAATAGATAATTTGAACTTTATAAAAATTTTAAATTTCATATTTATGCAAAACACAGTAAAGAGAATGAAGAGATAAGCCACGCAGTGAAAGAAATTATATGTAAAATATGTATCTGTTTAAGGTCTCGCATCCAAAATATACAAAGAATGCTTAAGACTCAACAATAAAAATACAACAATCACATTTAAAAATGCACAAGATTTGAACATACACTTCACCAAAGAAGATATATATGTATACCTTTGTGGACCTAATAAAATGACTAAAATCCAAAAATCTGACAACACTAATTACTGGCAAGGATTAGAAGCAATAGAAACTCTCATTTATTGTTTCTCATTTAGTGGGAATGAAAAATGGTACAGCCATTTTGGAAGACAGTTATTAATTCTTATGAAGCTAAACATTGTCTTACCATATGATCTAGAAATTTTGTTCCTGGGCATTTACTCAACTGACTTGAAAATATTCAAAAACTTGAATACCAATGTTTATGGTAGCTTTATTAATGGCAGCCAAAAAACTGAATATATCCAATATGACTTCTAAAAGATAAACAAACAAACTGTGATACATACATATAAAGTGAGTGTTATTCATCTTATATGCTAACTAACAAGTTAGGCTGCCACATTTTCATGAATGCTGCCAGAATGTCCAGATCTCTGGTTCAGAGTCAAAAGATTTCATTAGTCATGGCATAGCAGTCAGCATGAGTTTGATATTAACATTGGGTCCCCTCAATCTCAGGTACCATGTAGCCAACATAGAGCTGCTCAGGTAGATGTTACATATGATATCATAGTTAAAGAAACTTCAGCTTAGGAAATTCAATTTTTAAAAATTAGATGTAAAACAAATGGTTCAACCTTTGCTCTAGATAGAGAACATATTTTTAGTATACTGGGTAGCAGACAAATCTAACTTTTAAAGGTAGAACTATTTTTATCTGTTTTCTGTAGAGGCATATTTGAAAAGGTCTTCATACTAAAGCTTCTCTGCTTCTCTGATTGTTTTTCTACATGTAAGCCTGCAGAAACATGAGAAACTCATGGAGAACTGCCTCAAAGCAAATGATAATTTAAGCTATAAAATTACATTATTCTTCTCAATTCTATGTTTAGATTGGCTTTACATTGAAGTCTGTCTGATATTAATCTATTTTTCCATTCCTGGGTTAACTCTCTTTTCATTTGTTAAAAAAAAACTTGCACAATAAAATTCCTGTATGTGATACATATCCTCCATTACAATAATAATTTTATTTTTCTCGAAGTATACTTAATTTGATATTTTAACTCCATTTTCTCAGATATAAGTTTTGATTGTTAAGATCATTGCCTCTTTTTTAAATAATTTTTTGTAGTATTTTGTGAATCTTTGTTGTATGTTTATCTTTTATTTCTTATCCCTTGTTTTCCTCTCCGTTTGTATTGTCTATTTTTTCCAACCCTGACCACAGTAATTTTGAGGAATCAATATGGGGCCTGTATTAATCAAATGCTATTGGCTTATTTATTTGTAGTGGAAGATTCTTATTTTCTTTGTGTGCTGTCTTACCTTTATTTTTGTCCTGAAGCAACAATCTCTGCTGCTTCCTGCTTGGCATGAGTTGTAAAGGAAGAGAAATGTTACACTTCCAACTTCTTTGCATTGATATTTTATACCAAAGTTTAAGACATTTCTATTTGTAAATACTCTAGTATACATTATTTTAGAAGGAGGTGGTTTTTCCAAAAAAGAGAATATTTACGATTTTCGTATTCCAGGAATTCTTCACATTTTGTGTTTGCTTTTGATATACATTTTTAATTTTACATCATTTTATGAACTTATTTGTTTTTAAATGTTTGATATTATATGTGCTATAATGTTATTTATTTATTTAAACACGTACACACACCCATATATCAAAGACTTATGACAAAAGGAAAATTTTTATAATTCTACATTATCAAAACTTTAATAACATTTGCTTGTGTTTGTGTTTCTACACTTCTTCAGCCATTGTACATATTTAATAATAAAACATTTTTCATCATAGCTACATGAATACAAAGATAGTGGTATTAATAGCTTCCTCATGTATGAAACAGTTTTTTAAGATTAAATCATATTTCTGTTTTCTAGAAATACTGGTGACAAGATATCCAGAGAAATATTGTCATTAGAGAACACACAAAAATTTAGTGTGAAATAGAAAAGACAATTTATACCTATATAAACTATATAAACTATCTGTATCCTTGTCCACAACAATGTTAAAAAATTATATTTATAATTAGAAATTCCTCAGTGGCTGGAAATAGAGTTTGAATATGGAGAAGTAACACTTCTGTTGTGAATAGTCCTGCTGACATTGGTTAATCAATGATAGAAAAAGCCAGGTTTTAACATGTACAGAATGATAGCAGACAAATGTATTAGGTCTATATAGAGTAGCATTTTAAATTGAAGTTTTTCTATATAAGTGAAATATTGAAAACACTTGCTTTATTCT
Source organism: Rousettus aegyptiacus (assembly GCF_014176215.1). Classification (NCBI taxonomy): domain Eukaryota; kingdom Metazoa; phylum Chordata; class Mammalia; order Chiroptera; family Pteropodidae; genus Rousettus; species Rousettus aegyptiacus. The sequence goes on from NW_023416309.1 coordinate 6,239,422, forward strand.
TACTTTTTGCTACATGAGGAAAGAGAAGCAAAGTCCAAAAAAATGTCATCAGTCAATGTAACTGGTAATATATCTGACAGAAGCAAAACCAAATGCTATATGGAAGGGCTGGCTTTAGACCCAGGCTTTCTTTGAATTTCAATAAGCAAAATGTCAATAGAAATGAGTTTAAAATTTAAAAAAATTCCAAGACCCACGAAGTAACATCATCATGAGCAAGAGTCAGCAGAAATAACAGCTTGCTAAACTGGGCCTGCAAAATCCTAAAACATTATGAGATATAAAATATAAAGCAATGATACTTTATGTGTGTGTGTGTGTGTGTGTGTGTGTGTATTTGGAAACTTTCTTAGTCCATTTAGGCTGCTATAACAAAATACCACAGACTGCATGGCTTAAAAACAACAGAAATTTATTTCTCACAGATGTGGAGGCTGGAAGTCCAAGGTCAGGGTGTTGGAAGTCCAAGGCCAAGTTCTGGTGAAGGCCCTCTTCTGACTTGCAGACCACTCCCGTAGGATGGAAGGGAATAAGGAGCTCATAAAAGCACTTATCCTGTTCATGAAATCTCCACCTTCATGATTTAAGCACTTCCCAAAAGTCGCACCTCCTAATATATTCATGGTGGGCATTAGGATTTCAACGCATAAATTTTAGGGGAAAACAAACATACAAACAACAGCAGAAAAAAAAGGAGTTTAGAAAATGACTAATGAACAAGACAGTATTTATTTTGAAAAAGATACATTTATTAAAGAATTATACTTTCCTGGAATGAAAAAAAATGTAGATGTTGTAATTATAGACTCATTGAATATTTTGCAGCAGATTAAACAGATAAATTAGAAATTCAAAAAACTAGAGAAGTTATCCAGAATGCAACATAAAAAAGAACTTATGAATATGAATTAGAAATTAGAACATAAAAATAAGAGGATAATAAATTTAAACATAACTCTAATTTGATTTTGAGAAAAACAGAAAGAATAAAGGGTATCTATTTGAAAATAAAATGAATAAAAGTTTTCTTTATTGAAAGTCATCAATCCAGAATCCCAATGAGTACTAAGCAGAATAAAAAATTAGTTCATAAAACTATATTGATTTATTATAATAAAAGTATAGAACTCCAAAGAAATCTAAAAATGGTCAAAGAAATAACAGCTAAATTAATTTCCTATGAACACAGCTAACTTCTCAATAGTCACATTAGAAACAGAAAGAAGGAAATAACTTAAAAATACTAAAAGAAACAAGTTATTTTTCATAGATTTGGGATTCTTTTTTGCATTTATGTATAAGTGCAGATTGATTATAAGTAACAAAAGCACATGTGCTCTATTCTAAGCAAAAAATAAAAATAGAAAAATAATGAGTATTTATTGCAAGGATTCCAGGGTGTTTCATGAAACTCAGGAGCATGAACAATAGGCCTCCTCTGTCTCTGTCTCTGTCTCTGTCTCTCCTTCTCTCTCTCTCCTTCCTCCCTCCTGGACATGTTTATGAATAATCACAAATGCTCCGTGAGTATTGATTTTGGGTTTCCAAATAAATTTTGATAACTAGATAAATTCACAACATGGAATTCATAAATAATGAGGAGTGATTATATAATTTAGTTTCAGTATTTTATATCTCATATTACATTGTATATATATTCTCTTAGATATTGTCAAAGAAAACTGTAAGTACTCATTAATGACCTATGACAAATTTTCTCTCTCAGCTATACACTGCAAAATGTCAATCATTATGTTAACCTCATTGATGTTGAATGAAACAATATTCTGCATTGTAAGCTTTTTTCTGCAAATGGAAGAGAATCAGCTTAATATATGATTCTTATATCATGACTGTGCAGTTTACTTTAAATTTGTTTGGATTAATATTAACTACCTTTGTCATATACATGTTAGAGAAAAAATGAATTAAATGGAATATAGCAAATTATCTAAAATGTTATTACTACCTATTTCTGTGATACATTTATTCACATTTATTCAGCATATTTTCAGTTATGGTGATTTTCGGTTATGGTGATTTTGGAGTTTACACTCCAAACTTTAATGAACAACATTAAAGTCTAATTTCATTTTAATTATGATGAGCAAATTGCCCCTTAATGATTTTCAAGCCCAAACATCTGCTTTTAAAAGTCTCAGTGACCACTGGAAAATAATGTGTAGTGTGCTCTCCTTAACTCTTAATTGTGGCTTTACAGAAAGAGTGGTGGCACAGAGAAGAGTTTTTTCATTACAAAATGTATATATCACAGTAAAGGGATAAATATAAAAAAAATATCTATTCATCATAGTCAGGTTTCTCTCAATTTAATTTATTTGTACTTATAATTTTTGTTTGTTTTTCTATATCAATATTTTTTATTAAATTTATTGAAGTGACATTGGTTAAAAAAACTATTTAGGTTTCAAGTGTATAATGCAATAATACATTATTTATATACTGCATTGTGTATTCATGACTTAAAATCAAATCTCCTTCTGTTTAATCCCCTCCTCCTCCATTTATTTGATCCCCTTTGTGCTTAGCTACCTCTCCTCCTACTCCCTTTTTCTCTGGTAACCACTAAACTGTTGTTTGTATCTATGAGTTTTTGTTTGTCTTATTTGCTGCTTTGGTTTATATTCTATATGAGTGAAATCATATGGTTCTCAACTTTTTCTGTCTGACTTACTTCACTTAACATGATCATTTCAATATTCATCCATGTTGTCACAAATAGCAGTATTTCATCTTTTCTAATGGTTGAGTAATATTTCATTTCACTGATATATATATATATGATATATATATATATATATATATATCACATCTTTTTAAATGATCATGTATGGAAGGACACTTCAGTTACTTCCATACCTTGACCACCATGACTAATGCTGCAATGAACATCAAGGTGTATATATCTTTATGGATAAATGTTTTCAAATTTGGGGGGTAAATACTCAGAAGAGGGATTACTGGGTCATCTGGTAATTCTATTCTTAATTTTTGGGGGAACTTCCTATTGTTTTCCATAGTGGCTGTGCCAATTTACATTCCTACTAGCAGTGTATAAGGGTTTCTTTTTCTGCGCAACCTCTCCAACACTTGTTATTACATTTTTTGTTGACCATAGCAATTCTTTTAGGTGCGAGGTAGTATCTCATTGTGGTTATGATTTGCATTTCCCTAATAGCTAGTGAACTTGAACTTCTTTTCATATCTGTTGGGCATTTATATGTCTTCCTAAGAGAAATGTCTATTCAGGTCCTCTGTGCATTTTTGAATAGGATTGTTTGTTTTTCTGTTGTTGAGTTGTATGAGTTCTTTGAGAAAATTTTAAAAATAATATTACTGAAAGTTTATAAAAGAAAGGAAAAGGTTATCCATGAAGACATAATTATACTTATTTAAGAATATATCACAAAAATACAAAGTTTCAAAAGGGGACATAAAAGAATGCAAAATTTAATATACTACCAACAAAAGAAACCTTTCTTTTCAAAATCAATAGTCAGTTATATATTTATGTTAAAGTTAGGAAAAAGAATTTCCATTAAAATTACTAATAAAAGATATCAAAAACAGTATAACCATATTATTCAAAACTTTCTTAATGCAATGGAAAGGAAGCAAAGTTATAAACAGGTAATAAAATCATTATTTGTTTTATGGGAAAATGGCAGTAATTTGATAATTTATTCAATATGGTTATACCCCTAAAACCAAAGGAATTTAGTATCTAATTAGAAGATACATGTGGAAATAAAAGTGGTTTAATATATGTGCCCGCAATAATGAGCTAAAAAATAAATGAAAGAAATAATAATAGCCATATCAACTATATTTTGAAATACACATACTGAGAGATAGGTATTATCTGAAATGAAAAATACATACATAGTCACTAAGATAGTAAACCAGGGTCAGAAAAGTGGGAAAACGTAAGTATAGTAGAAGAGAGTAAACATAGCACCCTGTGTCCTGAGTTCAAATCCCAATTCTGCCACTTATTAAATCTGTGTTCTAGACAAATTACTTAACCACTATGTCCCTCAGTTTCCTCAACTCTAAATCTTAGCTATTAATAATACCTATCTCATAGGGTTTTATAAGTTTTGAATGAGTGGACACAAAACGCTGCCGGAGTACAGTAATGGAATGGCTGTGTCAGTTATTTATATTGTAGTTAAACCTGAAAGCCTTATTCTTTTTCAAATAAAGCCCACACTTAATATCAACATTCACAATCAAACTCAAAAGGCATTATTTCAGATGTCAAAATTTTTTTAAAATTAAATTAATAAGAATTATAAATAATAATTCGAAACTGGAATAAATGGCCAATATGTTATCATTACAAGTTAGTAAATACAAAGTTAGGTATAACAGTAGGTATTAGAGATATTAATAGACATGTAATCCTGGAACTTTCAATAAAAATGTATTAGAATGTTGTACTATGGATTTAAGGCTTGATACATGTCACGTATTCCAACAGGTTTTCAACCAGTATTCACCAGCACAGAAAGAGAAGTAATTTGCCACTATCCCATTTTACAAGTGAGAATACAGAAGAAAACAAGGGGATTACCTAGCTTGTTAGTAGTTGCATCCTAACAAAGGGCAAGCTTATATTTTAAGTATGAAATAGTAAACTTTAATCACATTATTTATATTGTATTATTTTTTATTTCATTAAATACTTTTAAAGTAATACAAATTAAACTGGGCACCTCATGAATCAGGCTCAGCCTAGAATTTTAGCCCAATAAATGGTAATTCAATTCATAAAGCCTTAGTAAATAATGTCAGCTTTCCTATTTTTTGTTTGTTTGTTTGTTTGTTTTTTAAGAGTTCTGTAAGCAGACACATCAGAGAGTGCAATACCTTAGAGGACATCTTAAGTATCTTCTTCCGGTTTCTCCTCCTCCAGCTTATCTTTATCCTATCAGCCCCTTCATCACCACACCTTTCCCATTGTCTTTTTTTTTTCCCATGGCATCACTGTGCTTGCCACATTTCCCATATCTAGGAGATGCACTATGATCCCCTTATTCAAGGGCATCTCTTGATGTAATTAGCAACACTTCCCCTTCTGTTTACCCTATTTCAACCCCATAGTCTGGTAACTAATACCTATTTCTTTTCATACATACTTATTTAAATTCTTCATTTTTTATATAAATTGTAAACATTTTAATGTCAGTCTATAATTATCCCTCACATTGTTGCGATCAATTCTAAGACCCATGGGGCCAATTGAGATTAATTATGAGCCTTTATTAGCTGGCCAGCAACTGACCCTCCACCGCGCAGGGTCAGAGAATCAGCCCTGAGCTCCCAAAAGAGGCAGTTTATAAAGCCTAGAACCACACCCTGGTTAACATCAAACAGGGTAGCAGATTACAGAAGCAGAAGTTGGCTCACTTGAAAATTTTCCACTCTTAACATTCCCCACTGGTTTTTAGGGGAACTCAAACCATTGATTCATCAACCTGGAGCAGTGAGTAGTGAGTTCTGAAAACCATGAGTTTCACTGCCTGCACTCTTTTTGACATATGTAGTTAATCAATTAATTATACAAGGTCCAAATAATAACCCTAGAAATGCTAATATTAGGGGTCTTGCAGTAGAGGAAAGCAGAGTAGTTAACCATGGGGACCAGTTAAACATGTTTACCCATATCCAGTCACCTGGAGAGTAGTTGTGTGGCTGGACTAGAGACTGAGCCGGGGCTCTGGTTGCAGAAACTAACTGGTGGGTCTTTTGCCTCACCAGGTGGAGAGCCTGTAAGGACTTAAGAAGGGAGAAGTTATGGATTTCTGTACACCTATTTTCCCCTAACTTGGGGAGTAGAGGGGGGTCTTCCAAACATGATTTTAGAGGGTGTGATTCCCTTACAGTAGGGGTTGCACTATGCCCTTAATAGGGCAAAGGGAAGGAGGCTTACCCAGTTTTCATGTTCCCCGCTTAAATTTAGTCAAAGTTTCTTTTAGGGTCCTATTCATCTTCTCTTCCTGTCCTGAGTTCTGAGGTCTGTAAATACAATGTAGCTTCCAATTAATTCCTAGAACCTTGACTAAAGATCGGCTGACCTGGGCGATAAACGCTGGGTCATTGTGGTACTCCAGTGCTATGGGCAGGCCAAATTGAGGTACTATCTCTGAGACTAACTTCTTTGTTACCACCTGGGCTGTCTCCTGTTTTGTAGGAAAGGCTTTAGTCCATCCTGAATAGGTGTCTATGAACACAAGTAGATACTTGAACCCATAGGCTCTCGGGCTAACTTCAGTAAAATCTAACTTTCAAAGTTCTGGTGCCTGTCCATGAAGCCTTACACCTTGTTGGATTTCCTTTGGTGGTCTTTGGTTGACCTGTGTGCAGGTATGGCACTGTGACGAAAGCTGTTTGACAGTCTGCTGTAATTTAGGGATGTAGTAGTCCCTTTTCAAGAGTTCAATTAACTTTGTTCCCCCTAAATGAGTACCTTGATGTATCTGTAAAATGAGGTTCCAGCCTAGGGCCTCTGGAATGAAGATACGGCCAGCCAGGAGCTCTACCCTTCAGGAGGAACTCTCCTTTACCCCGAGCTTGCTGTAAAGTTCAACTTCTTGCGTGTATACGGGGGAGTCCCTCAACACCCTCGGTGGTAGGGCTGGCAAGACATTAATAGGCCCCACTGATTTTCTGGCAGCCTCCTTGGCTGTTTGGTCTGCAAAGGCATTGTCCCTGGATACTTTGGAGCCCAAGGTTTGGTGCCTGGAGCAGTGGATGATTGCTACCTTCTTTGGTAGCCAAATTGCTTCAAGGAGGACCAGAATTTCTTCTCTGTTCTTAATTTCTTTTCCCCCTGAAATCAATGGGCCCCATTCCTTGTGTAGAGCCGTAGCAAAAGCATACCTGCTATCTGTGTATATATTCACAGTCTTCTCCTTACCCTACGTAGAGCCTGAGTCACTGCTATTAATTCAGCTTGTCGGGCCAAAGTCCCGTGACTTAAAGCCTGTGCCCAAATGACAACCTCAGTAGTTACTACAGCAGCCCCGGTGTACCTGACTCCTTCTGAAATAAAATTGCTTCCATCTGTAAACAGAGGAGCATCTGGATTCGACCAGGGGTTGTCTGTCAGGTCCAGTCGGGTGCAGGTGACATTCTCCAAAACCTCAAGACAGTCATGTAAGGGCAGGCGGGGGTTGTCATCAGGTTGTAGGGTGGCCGGGTTGAGAGTGGTAGTTTTCAGAAGCTGAATGTGAGGCAGGTTAAGGAGCAAGACCTGGTACTGCATGATCCACGCGTTGGAGATCCAGCAATCTGATGGGCTACAGAGCAGTGATTGTACAGCGTGCGGGGCAACAATTTGGAGGGTCTGTCCTAGTGTTAGCTTCAAGGCTTCCTTAGTGAGGACAGCGGTGGCAGCAATTGGCCTTAAGCAGTTAGGCTATCCAGCTGCTACATAGTCTAATCGCTTCAAGAGGTAAGTGACTGGCCGTTTCAATGGCCCAAGGTTCTGGGTCAGAACATCCTTTGCAATTCCCCGCATCTCTGTGACAAAGAGTTGAAAAGACTTCTCCAAATTGGGCAGAGCTAGTACAGGGGCTGTGGTCAGGGCCATCTTCAGGGCCTCAAATGCCTTTCTTTCCTTCTCTCCCCAGGTAAGGTTTTGTTTTGTTTTATTTTGTTTTTTTTCCTCCAGTGCTGGCATACAGAGGCTTGGCTATTTCTGCAAATCCAGGGATCCAGAGCTGGCAGTAACCCACAGCCCTAAGGAACTCGTACCTGTTGCTTGGTCTGAGGCTGGGGTATCCTCAGGATGGTTTCAGTCTGGTGGGAGAACAGGGTCCTTTTCTCTTTCTGTAGGTCATAGCCTAGATAGGCTACCTAGGGGTGTGCAGAGTTGAGCCTTCTTAGCTAACATACGATACCTATTCTTATCCAGCTTTAGAAGCAAATCCTTAGTTGCCTTTAAACCCTTCTATCTTTTACAGCTTCCTCCTAATATCTGGGACTGACTGACTAACAAAAGCAAGATTAATGGCTCATCTATTGTTTGGGTCATCTGGGTCAATCGGCGTGTACAACAGGTATGACTCTAAAAGCCATTCCAAAAACACCACCACCGGCAACTTATCCTTGGTTTGGATGACCTCTCTTACCTTAGAGAGATTAGTAGGTCTTTTAGCAGCAGACCAGAGGCCCTGGAGCAGAAACTGGCAATACCGTTTGAGAACCTCCTTACCTTATTCGGTGTTGGGGTCCCAGGGTGGACAGGTGTTCGAGAGGACATGATAGACATGGGTAGGATCAGTGGTGGGCTGCCCATTTGGTTGGAGCACAGCTTTTGCAGCTTCTCGGAGGGTCCGCTCTCCTTCCTCCAAGGTAAAAAAACCTGGAGGAGCTGCTGGCAGTCATCCCAGCTTTGGCTGATGAGTAAAGAAGATAGTCTCTGGGAGAGAGTTTAGTCCCTGTGGTATCTCTGAGAAAGAAAGGTTCTGATGCTTTCAGTCATACAGATCAATAGTAGAGAAAGGAACATAGACTATGAAAGACCTCTGAAGTTTAGTCCCTGCAGGGGTTAGGACGATTTCGAGGAAGAAGCTTGACTCATGTTAGTAAAAACAGAGAAGAAAAGAGAATCCTCACAAAAGCCAAACAAGCCAGGGCTAGGATTAGCCTCTGACCCAGAGTCTACTCTGACAGGGCCACGTAGGCCACACCTAAGGAAAGAATCAAAATAAGTAAACTTATGTAGACTAAGGCAATAGGAGGATAACAGTACATTCTACCAGTCTGGACAGACAGACACAATACAGACAACCAAGGCAAACTATAGGTAACACAAAATGCTAGCGTACCCAAAAACCTGAATACCTGAACCAGAAACTTGAATACCTGAAGTCAAGTCTGACGTCTCAGACCTTGACTGAACAAGGGACGTATAGTTGCATTCAGCCTTCCACTGGTTTTCTTTAGGGCCCACCGACAGATCCAAGTGCAGTCTGACTCACCGGTGAAGTTGCTCCAGTTGGCTCGTGCCCAATTGTTACAGAATTGAACCTTTTGTCCACTTGACCTCCTGGGTGAGCCTGCTTGGCATCCGGGGCTGAGGAACATCTCTCAGCAGCCATCCCCTGGATGGGGCAGGTCCTTGACCAAGGTGTCCAGGGTTGCGGGTCTTAGGAGATCTCTCCCTCTGGAGAGATCTCGCTGGGGCCTCCAAATATTGTGGTTTGATCCTTTCTAAGACCCACGGAGCCAGTTGAGATGAATTATAAGCCTTTATTAGCCGGCCAGCGGCTGACTCTCCACCACGCAGGGTCAGAGAATCAGCCCCGAGCTCCCAAAAGAGGCAGTTTATAAAGCCTAGAACCACACCCTGGTTAACATCAAACAAGGCAGCAGATTACAGAAGCAGAAGTCTCACTTGAATATTTTCCACCCTTTTTACAACATGATATTTTACTGGCATAAAAACCTTCCATTGTACAAATGTTTACTACCACATTTAACAAATTCTCAGTTGTTGAAAATTTTGGTTTCTCATATTTTTCATTACTATAAACAATTGTAAAACAAACAGCCTTGCAGTTAATTATGTTAAAGTTTGACCATACGCTTAATTATTTCCTTAGGATAAATGTCTAGTAATTGAATTTTCGATTCATTGTTTATACATATTGTTAAGGCTTTTGATACACACTATCAAATTACGCTGCAGATAGATTATACACATTCAGATTCACTCCAGCAGAGACCTGAGACTGAGAGACAGCAAAAATATATCTTTGTTATTTTAATTTGCAGTTCACAGTAAGGTGTGAAATTGTTTAACAACTTTATTTTTGCCCCAAATGTTGCCAGTTGTCTTCCTAGTGTTTGCTGATTAAACCAGTTGAAATTGAAGCTATAACAACAGACTATGGTATACACCCATACACATAGATAGATACACACAAAACACATATAGCATTTCTTATTCATTGAATGAACACCCATCCATATTTCAAATTACTGGCTGATGACTTAGAGGATCAAATAGATAAATGTGTAACTCCTAAATGTTTTCCACAGAGCAATGTTTTCGCACATGTGTTTCTAAGCCCATAAGTAGTTTGTGTAATAAATTTAGGAGATCAAGATCAACATTTTCTCAGCCACCATAGAATGCAACAGAACAAAATATCACTGTGTGTGTATGTTTCCTTAGTAGCATATGTGTTGCTGTAGGTTCAGGGTACTGAGGTAAGGGGTACAAGGCTTGGGCAGTTGGAAGAAAATGCAGAGAGCAGTAGGCAACTGCGACATAGCTCTTTATTCCACAGCCAGCTTTGCAGGGCGGTAGCATCTTTATACACACAGGCTAAAAAATAGTGGCACACTGTCAGAAAAAAGAAGCCTGCACATGCATACCCGGCACATGGCTACATAGGGGGAGAAGTGCTGAGTCACTTCTACCCAGAAGTTGCTGAGGGTATCAGGAGGGAGCTTGACTATAGCCATCTCTCTCCGCACACTCCATCCATTCAGGATTCCTCCAGTACACCGAAGTAGGCTTGGCAAGTGATTGTTACAGGAGGACAGAGCTTTTCACCCATATGCCACAACAACAATACAAGGAGCCACAACATGCCGCTAGGAGGCAGGCTCCACCTCCCAGGAAAGCTAAAACCCAGCACCAGGTGGACATTAGGCTTACCCACCACTCCTGCAGAGGATCCCCAGTGAGCCGCTGGACTTCCTGTATTTCTTGGGAGAGACCTGCCAATGAGAGAGTTGTGATGGTGGTCCAGGATGTAAATACAGCATTTAGTGTGGAGAATGGCACAAGTGCCCTCTTGGGCAACAGTTAAGATGTCCAAAACTATATGATTGCAATACTACTTTTCTAATTTGATATATTTCATCACTTATCAGACTAAGAGTTTTATGAGTATAATTCCAAACTTGAGCAGTATGTTCTGCCAAAGTTGTCACATGGGTTTCAACTACCACTTCACTTGCCACAGGCACAAAGATAGCTAAAGGGTAATAAATACCACCATAGGGTCTATTCGGTGAGGACGTGTTCAAAATAGTGGGGCACAGTGGGAGCTCCTGCCACACAGTTGCTGGCAAATATGGGTATCCCCAAGTACAGAGGCATGTCCAGTTTGAAGGAATGTAGGGCTATCCATGAGTCCCACACACTCATAGGCTTCCTGGAGGCAAAATCTATTCAGATGGGCACCAGCATACTTTTGTTGTCTCCACCAATGTATGGTGGATGAGATAGTAGTTATGTTTTGGCATACGGGACATGGCACCCACCATACAGTCAGGACCCCATGTTTTTTCAATACAATGGGGCACATCCCCAGTCACCTGCACTCCTTCACTAATCAACCATGACCATCCTTAATGTACTGAATACCCCAGTAAGGGTTTGTCTAGCTCATACCTAGTGCTTTGTGTGTCCACTCGAGTATGGATGACTGTCCGGGTGGCACAGGTGGGACACCCAATGTCACAGTCTTGGGATTGACCGTTACTCATAGGCACTGTTTCAATAGCCCATTGTACTGCTCAATTATGCCCACTGCCTGAGGATTATACAGGGTATGCCATTTCCATTGAATGTTCATTTGTTGGTCCATGTTGCCTGATAAGTGAGTCCCTTGATCACTTTCCACCACTAATGGCCTACCATAAAAGGCACATAAGCATTTAAGAGCTTGAATAGCATGCTTTTGGTCTGTGGCCGCACAGGGCCATGTGAACAATAACCCAGTAGATGTGTCCACTGCCATAAGAGCATAAGATACCCCTTGAGCTTTTGGAAGAAGTCCTACGTAATCTTTCTGCCACATGGTCAATGTGACCCTTCCCCTCGTTACTTGCGCATGCTTCCATTTCATGTATGAGGACATGGCGTATCTCAGCTGTACCCCGGACACTTGACACAGGCATCTGTGACATATTCCCACTTTAGGAGAAGGTTACATTGTTATTTCACTGTCCAAATAGTTTTGACACCTGCATGCTGCAATCATCTATGGAGCCAGTGTGCCACATCAGTGGCAGGAGCCTTTTCTAGCCATTGCACACATGAGCACATCGCCTCATCATTTCCTGGAGTCGCCAAAGGGACATGACTGGTAACATGATAAACAGTTATGTCCTTTTCTTGTCCTGTCTCCCAAAGGTCTTGCCACATGGCTTGACCCCATAAGGGCCTGTGGCCCACTAGCCAGTTTTGCCATTTCCACACAGGCAACCACAATGTTAGGCCTTTAAACACTGCCGAGCTTTCAGTACAAATAGTCAATGGGCCATCTGCATGGGTTATAACCATCCACACAGCTTGCAGTTCAGCCCATTGACTGTTCTGGCCCATACCTGTATCATATCAAATATGGTCAGTAGCTGGTTGCACCTCTGTAGATTCCTACTTGGCTCCCTGTCCCCTACTGGACCTATCTGTGTACCACACATCAGTGGTTATGGGTGTCTGTGTAATATCAGGTATGAGAGGTTTCCCTTCTTTGTAGGGGGACACTTCTAAATATGTAGCAACTGCAACATCCAATTTATTATCAGTAGTAAACTCAAGTAGGCTTAAAATCATTTGTAAATCCATGGCCAGAGGGCTATCAGCTTTGATACCCTATTGTCCCAGATGGGCACCCCATTTCTTCAGGGTAGGGGTTTGTATCACCCATGTTTTGGGCGCCTGTATCATGTGTATAACTAACTTTGTATAGGGTAAGTGATGTGTACCTGCACTTAGGCCACGTCAGTCACTACCTCAGTGGCCTACAAAGCTGTATATACAGTGCTAATTCCTTCTCTATTTGGGAGTACCTGCTCTCTGCACCTTTCAAAAATTGAGATCAAAAACTCACCAGCGTCCTAATTTCTTCTGAATGTTGCCATAAGCCCCAGCCACAACCTTCTGCTGTTACATGCACATCCAATTCAAAGAGTTTACCTGGATTTGTTACCTGTAGGGTTTGCGCTTGTTGCACTATTCACTTGGTAGTGGTAAACACCTTCTCTACTATTTCATCTCAGTCTCAAGTAGCTCTCTTCTTGATCAGGCTGTATAACACCTGTGTTGGCTGTGCTAGGTAGGGCACAAACACTCCAGTACCCCCAAAAGGCCCACATAACTCTGTAATTCTTTAACTATAGTGGGTTTTGGGTACACCTGTATCTTATCAATTATAGCATCAGGGATAACATTCATCTTACTTGATCTGACAACATCCAAGAATTTGACAGATAAGCCAGGTCCCTCAACCTTAGTTGCATTTACCGCCCAGCCACATGTTTTCAGATGTTGCAACAGTGCCAGTGGCACTTGTTCTAGTCTGTAAGGGAAGCAGAAGTAAACATGATATCATCAATGTAATGAAAAAATTCCACCATTGCAGGTCGGGTCTAGGTTGTCAAAACCTGGGCTAGCAACCCATGGCAAATGAGTGGTCTATATAAGTAGCTTTGGTAATACCACGAAAGTCCATTGTCTTCCTTCCCATGTGAAAGCAAATTGGTCTTGACTTTTGGGAACTAAATCTATGGAGAAAAAAGTGCAAGCCAAATCCAAGACATGGTGATATGTTTCCAGCTTCTAGTCAGTTGATCCATTTGATCATGGATGGATAGTACCGCTGCATGCAGTGGGGGAGTCATTTTATTCAATTCCCAACAGTCTACAGTCATCCTCCATGAGCCATCAGTCTTCACTGGCCACACAGACTATGGGTGGAGCCCATCATCTAAGCTTTCTCCAATTCCTGAACCATAGCCCTGATTCCATCATGTCCTTAGGCAAGCAATATTGCTTTACATTGACAATACGTCTTGGTCCTGGTACTTTCCATGGTGGAAAATGAGTATGTCCCTACACTACAGTCTTCAGCACCCAGACTCAGAGATGGAATTCATGAGCAGAGGTCTGCAGATTGAGCCCCTGCAACATGTCCACCCCAAGGATGTATTCTGGCACTGGAGTAACATACATTTTATATGAACATAGGGGCAAACATTCTATTCCAAGAGACAAAATCACAGCTTTGGTCTTAATAGTCTTATCCCCACAGATGTCTATATAAGCGGCTGCTCCCAGAAATTTGTCTGGATTTCTATAGATATGAATACAGTACGCCCCAGTATCCACTAGTGCTAGGACTCTTTACATGTTGTATGGGTACCAGTGGATTGCTAATTCCACATGCAACCTCCAGTCCCTGCCTGCCCCCTCCAAACAGGTACTTTGGCCTTCTCCCTAATCATATAGGGTCAACAGAAAGTCCTGGGGTTTTAAGAAGTTCTTCAAGGCCACCAGCATAGCTCTTTTGGTGAGATATTTCTGTCCACATCTCCATTGCTGTTCAGGTTTTAACTGCCATCACAATTCTCATAACACTGTATTAGGCTGTCAGTCTATCTTGTCTTGATCAATTCTTGCAGCTAGCAAATCAGTCCACATTTGAGTTCTGATAATTCAAATAGGACCTTGCATAGGGCCTTCCTTTTTATTCTCAGTTCTCGGGGATCTAGATATTACCTCACAGACACTTCTGACTTCTGCCTCATGTTGTCTGCCCTCTACATACCTCACAGAAGCCATTGCTGTAGTTATTTCATGTAATGTCTCTCCACATAAGGAGCCAGGGTAGCAACAAACAAGTCAGAAGTGGTAGAGGAGACAGTCCCTAAAACTAGGTTCTACATGCCAGTCATAAACGGTTCATCATTTGGTCCCCGCATATTCAAATTAAACATAGCTTGTTTCATGTTCAGTTCACAAATGATCTGCACTAATTTGGCATACATTTGCCATTTACTCACATGGTTTGATAGTTCTCTGGAGTCATTCCAAACTGTCCACACAGCGACAGTAAGCCATTCCATCAGTGTATGGTTCTCCTGACCCTGAGCCATGCGGCAACTGTTCTACAGATGCTGCCATTATGAGGGCTGCATGATCATTAATGCCAATTTCTCCATCTCCTCAGGGGAACATGAAATACTTGTCCCAAAGGCACAGCAACCAGACCAGCAACAGTTCACCAGGTCACTGCTGACATTGTTTCCCCAAATCCCATAATTCTGCAGGTATATATGGGATATGTGGTGAATTTTGTCACTATGGGGCTGTCAGTTTTCACCCCAGCCAAACCCAAGGGTTGTTCATGTTTTACCTTTTGGTGTATTATGTGCCGTACTTGCGGGTGGGCTTCTTCCAGTATGTCTTCCCCTACCTTAGAGGGCAACTCCAAGGGTGGACTTCTTTGGAACTCAGCTTCCAGGTGTTGTGCCCTTGCATCCAAGGCATCTGCCTTTTGCCGAAGCTTCAGTACTTGTGTGGCTTCTTCTAGAACTTCATCATATTCTGCTTCAAAGCCATTAAGAACACCCAGCCCACTCGGCTGGCTGCAGCCTGTGTTTTCACCCTCAGCTGCTCATCCAGGATACAGAGCACCTTCTCAATACTTATCAGGGACCCATCAACTGCCTCCCAAGGCTCATTTGGAGTCTAAGTCATCAATACTACTGCCATGGGTTACCACATGCTCTGTGGAGGCCTCCAGCGGGGCAGATGGCTCCCTTACTTGGGAGTCCTGTTCGTGATGCTAAGTATGTTGCTGCAGGTTTGCAGTACCAAAGTAAGGGGTACAAGACTAGGGAAGTTGCAAGAAAATGCAGGGAGCAACAGGTAACTGTGACATAGCTCTTTATTCCAGCAAGGTCACAGCCAGTCTAGCAGGATGGTGGCATCTTTATATATATAGGTTAAACAATAGTGGCACACTGCCAGAAAATAGAAGCCTGCGCATGTGTACCAGGCACATGGTTACATAAGGGGAGAAGTGCTGAGTCACTTCTATCTGGAAGCTGATGAGGGTGTCAGGAGGGAACCCGACTACAGCCATCTTTCTCTCTCAGCACAGTGTGTAAAATATGTCTCTTTCTGTGAGCTGTGGTCAAAAAAGTTTTACAGTTATTGATATAAACATTCTGTGGAATTAAACATGCTAATACATGCAGTGTCCTTTGTGTAACACTCTACTTAATCATTCAGTACATGTTTTGTAAGCACTGTAATCATTACACTCATGCATTTGTCTATATATCATAATCAGGAAAATGTATACATTTTAAATGAAAATACGCCTTCTGATATATGTATAACAAAACTGTCAAAGGCTTCAGTACTGTTTACTTCTAGAAATAGGTTATGTCACCTGAACTTAGGACTTTACCACATACTCTGTGAAAACGTTAGTTTCTATTGATTGAGTTCTGCTGTACGCTAGGTAAATAGGCTCATGAAGTCCATGACGCATAACTGTTCATGGGCATAAAGTAAAGCTGGCAAGTCTCTTTTGTATCATTGGTCTTTCAGATGCAGACTCAAGTATTCACAAGTCAAAGTAGCAGAATTCTCCTCTATAAATTCCAGGGCTTTTATCTAGATCCTAAGAGGAAATTCTTAGCTTAAAGAGGAATAAAAGAGTAGGTGCTCAGCATTTTCTTCAAGACATTTGAATATATACGTATAATCTCATTCTATATTCTAAAGAAAATTATCCTTAAATCTCAATTTATTGTCCTTATAAATACTGTTCTTTAAAATCTCTAAATCAATCTTAATTGATTTTGATAGAGCAACTATTGTGTGTTTTGCCCTTAAAAAAGATATGTCTTCATGTCGATGTTCCTAATTCAGACTTAAATGAGACCATGATTTATGTTAATATTCTTTCTTTGCCTAGGAATAAGCTTAAATACATTAATTCTGCATATGTAATTTAAGCATTTGCCATATGATAAATGGATTTTAAAAGTTATCCTCATTAACCAAGGGCCATGACCAAAGCCAGAATAGTGGTGATGGGCACATTGAAAGCCACTGGGAAAATATCTCCATATTCCAGTTCAAATCATCAAATTTAGAAAGAAACATACTACTCTATGCATCAGTGATCCTCAGGAGGTATCTGAAGATAGCATAGAAAGCCCTGCATGATCAGATCACTTTTTACATCTCTTGTCGCCAATTCTGGCACTTTGCTCACCCCATAATCATGTTCAATAATATTTATAATATTTAATTCAAGTTTCACAATTATTTTTTTGTTTGTTTATCTTGCCTCTTGACCTTAACCTCTGCTTTCCTCTATGCTCAGGTCTATGTTTCCATAGAGGTGAGATATGTACCACAGGTGATATAAGAAACCATTTTCAACTGATGCTCAGACAAGGCTTTATATATCATTGCATTACAATATAAAATAAAAGTTATTTATCTTCTAACTAGATATATCAATTAGAAAGTCTCACTTCTATACTCATTGAATTTATTTGTTTATTTACTTAACATTAAGATCCCTAATATCCTCCTTTTAATGGAAAAAAGAAAAGGTCCAAGGCTCAGACTTTATGTAGAAGGCAGTAATTAGCTAAGATTTAATTATTTTTATGCTTTGTGTTTATTTATTTTCAGAGATACTTTTTGCTTATAATATATAATTTTGATTTTCTTCTTATGGATGTGTTTTTTAAAAACAATTTTATTTAAAATTTAAAAACAAATTTACCAAAAGTAAGTGTTCCATAAATAATATTACTGGATATTTGTGAATACAATAACGATCATGAGCTTGGTAAGCATCTAAGTAAAGTTTTAGAAATCTTGACCTAGAATATTTTTTCTTATACAATTCCTATATCCCTAGTTCTTACTGAAATCCCACTTTTGTCTGAAAAACATTTTAGCACTGTAAAACATGATTCAATATCCTCTTTTTTGGGAAGATTCTCTATCTCCCTCTACATATCTATCAAATGATTTATTTAAAATATTTATTAGTTTAATTTTAAGAAATATATAAATAAAAATTGTACACTTGCCTTTATCTTCTGTATTAAATTCCATAAAGGTAGATGTCATTTAGAAATATATCATGTGATAAATATTTGTTGAATCAATAAATGTAGAATTTGATTGAACACACCCTTGGGCAGTTAAAAGGGTAAAATTGTTATAATTAGTTCCCAAAAAAGTGGTCTTAAATTATTGCTCTTTTGGGTTTTTCAAGACTTGATTCTTCCTTTAAAGAAAATTAACCTATGATCAAATGCAAGATATAGAGGTGTAACTCTAGACTGACTAGACAACAGACACAAAAGTAACAGACTAATATCAGACTTCACTCACTAACTGGAAATGGATTTCTAGTGATCTATCAGTCTGAGAGTCTCAAACTCAAGGTTTGGTTGAGCTAAATCACTAAGAAGTATGTCATACTGTACATGTTGTTGTGACTGAGACAGAAAAATAACCACTCGATAATTTTTCTCAGAGTCTTTGCAATTGTTGATGGTATCTTGTTGACACTTCAAGCATGTTAGACATTCATGAAAAGGAGACTTATCTAGGGTGGGTGTGACCAGAATCTCATAAACCAGGGCTATGAATAGAAATGAGTGGCAGAGATTTAAGAAATTCCTAACTTGTAAGGGAGTGTGATGCATGCTGAGGGAGTCAGTCTTGCAATCACATTCAGAGAATATCTATTACTGGAGAGATGACAACTTATCGGTTAGTCAGTAACTGAGAATTTGATTAGGTAATCAATAATTTACTACCTTAACTGTCTATAAAATATTTCATTGCAAGATCTTAAGTGAATTTTGAAATTACTCATGTTAATTAAATTTCTTTCCTAGGCAGTGCCTATGAAATCATAATATTCCTTTATTATAGAAAACATAGAGCTATTTAAAGAGAAAGGCTACTGCACAGAGAAAAAAATGTTACATATCATGTGCTTAATTTATGGACATTGCGCCATATATATCAAATTGTTATTATATTTTGCAGCATAACGTATTTCTTAATGAAGGAACAGATTACTCCTACAAATATGTGTTTTTAAAATTCTCTTTGAAGTTAAAAAAAAGATAGCGTAAGTTATTGTTTTAAAAAGCCTAATGTGTCACCCGTGGAAACCACTATATCGTTCTCATAATTAAATTTGCATTTCATAAGACATTCTTGGACATATCATCTAATTATAAATATTAAAATATTACTTATTTCAAAAATAAAAATGAAGAAAACATGGAAATGATATACAATCTGTATGATTTTAGAGATAGGTAGAGATAGTTATAATCATTCATTCATTCAACAAATATTTATTTGATCAATATATGTGTCATGCACTGTACTGTATGAGTGCTGCCTCCATGGAAGTTTTACTTTTTATTGGTGGGGATCAATATTTTTTGGACTCATTTTGGAAGATATGGAATCTCAGGAGCTCAATGTGATAGACTGCTAGGTATGTCTCTTTTCTGCATACACCTGGACTGCATTTTCTATTCTCCCTTGTAGTTAGGTGTGGCCAAGTTACTGAGATCTGGATAGTGGAGTGTAAGTAACAGTGATTATGCCTGGCCCATGAAAACTTCCCATCTGTGTCCCTTCATGTTTTTTCTCCTCTACCAAGTGGCAAATGATGATAAGTTCTAAGAGATGAAGGATACTGGATCCCATAGCTATTGAAAGTGAATAGCATCACACAAACAAAAATCCTGCCTTTGTTATATGAAAAAAATAACTGATAACGTTTTCAACAGGATACCTTTTGGGGCTGTTAGAGCAATTTAGCCTACTCTAACTACTATAGTCACGTGGACTCTGATATAAACTGCATGGTTTTGACGCTCAGTTCCTCTACTATGCCATCTGCCACTTTGGTGGGTTTTGATAGTCTAATTTACTTCATCAGAAAATGAAGCTAGTAATTATAACCACCACATATGGTTATGTATGTACAGGGATTACACTAGCTCCTAGTAAACAATGAAGTTTGTCTACTTTTATTATTGTTCTTCAGAGAATCTTTAAGAATCTGAAAAGAAAGCTAAAGTGGATTTATGATGTTACAAAATAGGAAGTAAAAGCTGCCACAATCTTGGGCAGGTTGGGTGGAAGAGATGGGACATATATAAGCAGTGTATGATCAAGAACATACCCTCTGGTGAGGAAGTTGACAATCATACCAACCTCTTCACAAGGCACTATAAAATTCTCTATTCACTGAAGGTCCTTATATTTCAAAGATTGTCTAATATAGTTATATCCATGGGGAATAAAATGACAGCAGTACCTGGAGAAAGGGGGAATACAAATAACAACTGAGAAAAAAAATGAAGAAGAAGGAGAAGAGGAGGAGGAGACGGAGGAGGAGGAGAAAAGGGAAGGAGGTCAAGGGGAAGAAGAAAAAATAGCTTCAGCAGCAGTATTGTCATGCAGAGAAGCCATATGAAACCTAGAATCTCTCAGGGAAAAGGAGAGAATTCAGGAGGCACAGAAATCTAGAAGGCACAGCATCAACAACCATCCTGTTTCATTCCTTGCTCTATCAGGAAGAGGAACTGGAGATACATTTGAGGGTATGACCAACATGCATTTATTATTATATGCATTTTAGCTAGTCAGAGAATTGTAAATCATGGCTATGTCTATGATGGTATCCACTCTTGTCATGGCAGGTATAATTATAAGGAAGGGGAACATTTAACAACCTCCTTGAGACAAATTGTGGACTGCCTTTTATAATTACATAGATTTATTTAACACTTATTTCCTCAAAAATAACCTTAGATCCGTAAAATATAAATGTTCTAATTGTGGTCTTACTTATTAATTTTTATAAAAGGAAGCAAAGCACTTAAGGAAATTTTCTGTTAACCACTTTGACAGCATTTATCCTAGTCATCTTGGTTCTGAGAAATCAAATAAAATTTTTATATTTCTCATTTTAATTTGAGTAAAACTATTCTAAGTATTTCTAGTGAATATCTTCCTGACTATTCAAATCTTATGATAGATTTTCCTTTTAAGAACTGGAACTCTTGCAGAACCATGTTGAAGAAGAATGAGAACAGGAGGTAGTGGGAAGTATGGAGAAGTCCTGGTCTGGGAGAGAGGAGTCTTGTGTTCAGTGTTCAATTCTGCACTAACACAGATGGTTAAGGTTATTACTCCACACATTGGCTTTGAAATGCTGATTTTCAAAGAGTGGGCAGTAGGTGTGTTACTTTTCATCCAACATCGTTTAATTTCCTCTTAATGTACTGCTCCTCTTTCATCTAGTGGGGAGCTCAATTACATGAAGTGAACATTTGACTGGAACAGAAGAAATTAGAATCAGCCCTTGGGTGTTGCTGAAACCATCAGGAAGAAGGTCCTCCTTGTCTTCTGAGACATAGAG
Source organism: Rousettus aegyptiacus (assembly GCF_014176215.1). Lineage (NCBI taxonomy): Eukaryota > Metazoa > Chordata > Mammalia > Chiroptera > Pteropodidae > Rousettus > Rousettus aegyptiacus. The sequence continues at coordinate 6,260,697 of NW_023416309.1, forward strand.
CAATAATGATTATATGAGCTAAGAGATGCTTCCGGGCATTTGTGCCTAAAAACAAGATCACCAGAGAGGAAAGCAGAGTCAAAAGATGAATAGAGCAAAGTTGTGTCTCCATGAAACAATCTGACCTCCTAGATCCAGCTGTCCTTGTATCTAGTTCAACTATAGACCTTTGACTACATCAATGGTTCTCACAGTGTGACACCTAGAGCAGAAGCAGCAGCAGCAACAGCAGCGCCTGGAAACTTGTTAGAAATGAAAATTTCTAGGCCCTAACAAAAAACCTACCAAATCACTCTCTGGAGTTTGGGACCAGCAATCTGTATTTGAACAAGCCCTCCAGGAGATTCTGATGTCTGCTGAAGTTTGAACCCCCATGGGTCACATAAATTGCTGCTGCTGTGCTTCATTTGCTTATTTAGTCTCATGTGTTATATATATATATATATATATATATATATATATATATATATTTCTATACCTATATGTGTATATATATGTGTGTGTGTGTCTATATATATATACACATACATATACATATATATGTATATGTGTATATGTGTGTGTGTGTATTGAGAAAGAGAGAGAGAAAGAGAGATAGAGAGAGAAAGAAAGGAGAGAGATACATAATAATAGTGATTGTATGTATATACATACACATAGCACTTGAAATGTTCTCTATTCAGAACTGTATTTTTTATTGACTTAAAAAGTTTTAGATATGTTTAATATAAAATACAATACTCATTTTACAGAGGTAGGCATTGATAGATATAACATGACCCAGCCTGTATTTGGAAAAGACCATTCTGGCTTAAACAGATTGAGAGACAACAGAAACAAGAATAGACAAATGAATGAATGAGTGAATAAATAAATAAGAAGAGTGCCACCTGCTTTTCATTAGACTTTTTTGGGAGGTGGTGTGGAGATTTTGAGTTTAATTGTTTTTCAATCCTATAAACTCCACACTCTATTGAACATGGTCAGGGTGATATCTTGGAAAATACTTTGATTCGGTAGTTCTTGAAAGGTCAAGATTAAGCTCAGGCTGAAAAACAAGAAGCAGCCATGAGAGTAGTCAAAAAGATCTCTTAGTTTCTTTCATGATTAGCTTCTCAGAACTGAAAGACAGGCAGATGGGGGTGGAAATCCTGTCCAGGAAGGAAGCTGTGTTCTAACTCTTAAGTACTCAAGGGAGAGTAGAAGGCAACATAACATAATGGCATACCAGTTAAAGAACAGGGCCACAAGAGTCAAACAAGGGCCAATTACAAAGTGAATTTGACATGTGTTCTCTCCAGACACAGCACCGATGGGATAATCTTATCTCAGATTACCAGCCAATCCTTGGGCCTTTTGTTTAACTCTGTAAGCTTTCTGCTTTAATATCATCTATTTCTTCTTTAGTGTAGTGATTCTTCTTTGGAAAATACAAACAGAATTGGGGAGAAAACTTAAAGATAAAAAAGCCCTTTAAATATCATCTGATTCTTCTTCATGACCTTACATTTAACAATGATTTCTTAAATGCAATACCAAAAGCACAAATAACAAAAGAAAAAATATGTAAATTTAACTTTATCAAAATGAAAATATTTGTTGCATTAAAGAACTCTATGAAGAAAACAAAAAGACAACCAACAGAATGGGAAAAAAAATATGCAAATCACATATCTGATAAGGCTCTAGTATTCAGAATATAAAAAACTCTAATAACTTGACAACAAAAAGACAAATCAAGAGGGAAACAATGAGCAGAGGGTTGTCATAGATATTTCTCTGAAGAATATATATGAATGGGCAAGAAGCACATGAAAAGATGATAACACCATTAGTCACTAAAATAATGCAAATCAAAATCATGATGAGATACCACTTCAAACCTACTAGGATGGTTATAATAATAATTCAAAAATATTTAATAACAAACAGAGTAATGAGAAGCCTCATAAATTTCTAGTGGAAATGTAAAATGGCCCAGCTGCTATAGAAAACAGTTTAGCAGTTTCTTAAAAAGTTAAACATGGAATTATCATATGACACAACAATTCTACTCTTTGGTATTTACTCTTAACAATTGAAAATGACTTTTCAAGACAAACCTTGTGCACTAATGTTCAAAGCAGGACTGTTAACTATAGCTAAAAGGTGGAAACAACCCAAAGTTCTGTCAAATGATGAATGGATAACCAAAATGACAGATATCCACATTCAGAAATTGTGTGTCCAGAAAAAGGAATGAAGTACTTATACATGCTAAACATAAATGAACCTTGAAAACACTATAATAAGTGAAAGAAACTAGAACAGAAGATCACTTCTTATATGATTCTACTTATATAAAATAACCAGATTAGACAAATATATAGACACAGAAATTAAGTTAGTGATTGCCAGAAGTTACAGGGAGGCAGTCATAGAGAATGATTATTTAATGGGTATAGAGTTTGTTTTTTAGGTGATTAAAATGTTCTGAACTAGATAGTGGCAATATTTGCATTCACATTGTGAATATATAAAATGTCACTGAATTGTATACTTTGAATGATAAATTTGGTCATGTGAATTTTGTCACACACATGTATACACACATACATAAGATCTTTGTTGTTGGAAACAGATCTTTTTACTTATACACAGTGTAAATAGAATAATTTCCTGACCCCTCAAATCCCCATGAGATTATACAATGAGAGCCAGATGTCACCTGAACATGAAGCAGATTTGCACCAGAGGAGAGGAATTCCAAAATTTAAGAACTCAGTGTTTACTAATCTGTTGGCATACCTACCATTCACCCTCCTGAGATAAAGAGAAAACCGTATCTTTACTCTGAAATGTAAACCACCTCTCTTGGAGAGAAAAGAAAGGTCTCTACCTCAAAATGTAAGCAATTATCTCAGAGGAGATTTTTTAAAAAAAAGACATCTCTAGACTTTATTACCATTAGAATGGGAGAAAAATAGCTCTGGAGGAAAAAAGACAAGTGTCTCTGAGTTTATTCCCCTTAGAATCTGAGCAAATGACTGTTGGGGAGAAGAGATATTTTCTATCTTTATGTCCTGTCAATTTTCATTATTCAGAAGGCTAGGACCATATAGGAACACAGAATAAATTAAATAAAAACAGGACTGTCTTTCAAGATTGGTCTAAACAAACAAAAACTATCTAATCTAAAGTATCATTTTGTTTTTTTTTTTCTCTCACTATGCATTGCCCTTTTCAGTTTGAATAGTTTCAGGGAACTCATTACCTTAGGGGATAACTTACTATATTTGAAACATGTTCGTCTTTTGGACAGGTATGCATTGGATTTTGATTATAGATGTCATAAAAAGAACAGGGTTTATTATATACAGAATATAGATTCATAATAGTGTTTAATATACAGATAAATAGTCTTTAATAATGCCTAGTGTTTAATATATAGAAAAAATTATATTTAGTAGCTTATGAGAATACTTACTATAATATAACATTAAATTAAATCATAATATTATGAAAAGTTTTATATTGTCTTGTTTTATTAATAATCTCTTATTTTTTCTACAAACTTTTGTTTTCATGCTCAGAGGGTAACATATATTCTTATATAATTTTCCTTTAAAATCTGACCAATATATTTGACTTTGAAAAATCTGGGTCAATATATAAATGTCATCAGAGTTCTGCATTAATTAATGTATTTTTAATTATAAAGAATGTAGCAAGGCACTATACCAGAAAAAAAGTATTTAATAAACAGACCACTTGAGTCAGAAGAGCTTTTCATGATTTAGTCACTAGTTACTTTTCTCTAACAATCCACTAAAATGGAGGTAGTGCTTACCCAAATAGTTATATTAAGATTACATTACAAATGTTTAGAATTCATAATTAATATTCTATATTGGGGACTGTTTACAGTGCCCTTGCTTGATTCTATGATATTTCCCTCACCATAGTGGGAAAAGTAGAAACTATTATAAGCTTTGTTAGCCATAAGCTTGGACACCCAATCCTTTGGCGTGAGGTCATAGTTTGAATAATGGTGCTTTGCATGTTCAAACCCTATTTGTTCCATTCCAATGTTAGACTCTGGCATGGAAAAATAAAAGAGCTCTTTTCAGGGTGCAAAACAACAAAATACCATTAATCTATACCTGAATCTTGACCCATATGCTCCTCTTTTTTAAGTAAGTGAATAATCTTATTAATATGATGGAAAAGAGACAGAAATTGTCAAAGATTAGGCAAAGCTTGCACATGACAAAAGAGTAAACCAATTAGAATAATTTAGTCTAGATACAAAAAGGTGAGAAGGGCTTTGACTGAAGTGTGCAGAATCCTGATGTGTATAATAAGAACTACCCACACTTTCCGCTCTCTGGCCTATAATCATAGACTAATGAAGTCTTAGCAATCTGTGATAGTAAAGTGCTACTAGGTCACTTATTAGCTCTTTTCATAACATTAACCTTTAGCTACTTTACGGGCATGAGACATGGTAGTAAATATTTCAGTGATCTTCAAAATATTCTTATTGAATAGGTATAGTGAATGAGGGAGTGGATCTGTCTTTAGTGGAGGATATATTATATGCCCAGTGACTCCAATTGAAGACTACACAGCTATTTGGAGATTGAATTGTACTCTTTTGGTAAATGAAGTACAACCCTCCTCTAGAGATTAGTAGATGAATTTGTTTATGATTTCAGCTAAGTGGGAGAAAAGATATACATGTAAATCCCGCCTTCTTCATATACAGTGACATACCAAAATTCCTAAGGAAGGTATGTATGCAAAGTGGGATTTGAGGACCCATAGGTAATTGCCAAGGCTCTAGAATTTATATATATATATATATATATATATATATATATATATATATATATATATCTCCTTCACACACAGTAGTACTCCACACTCACAGTTGTTTCAGAACTAAGCCCATGAACACTCTTTTTAAAATATCACGGTGGAAATAGACCAGTCTAATAGAAGCAGTATGGAAGCTTGATGCAATGCTGAAGTAGTATAAACACTGATTAAAGCAGAACAAGAGTCAAACAGTCTGGATTCAATTTCTTTACTTCTGTTTCCTCATCTGTGAAATAATGATGCATAACTCAAAAGTTAAGAGTTGCGAGGCTCAAGGGGATATTGCGCATTAAGCACTGACCACATGATACCCCTTCACCCTTATCTACCTCCCCTTTTTTCTTTGGTAACCACTGAACTGTTGTCCGTGTCTATGAGTTTTTGTTTATTTGTCTTGTTTATTTGTTGTTTCCAGTTTTATACCCCATATATGAGTGAAAGAAACCTTTAAAAAGACACTTTCTTGTACCTTTGACTATGAGGACACCACCATTAGAATCTAATATTACACCATATTTTTTTCTTAAAGATCTGATCAAAATTCATAATTACGTAATTTTATGATTACTTATGTTTCAATCTCTCATCTACTAGACTATATCATCCATGAGGAGCTAAGATTACATTGTTTGCCTTAATTACGGTTTTTCTAGCATTTAGCACATTTCTTTGTGTACATAGATGCCCAGTAAATATTTACTGCATGAGTGAAAAAAATTGCTAATTTTAAATAAACAGCCTTTTAAATAAAGAAAACAAGAAGAACTTCACCTGAGCTGCTGGAAAACTAATTTTTTAAAATTAATAATGAGAGGAAAGAGGCAAAGTGTAAGGAATAAGTCAAACCTTAAAGAGAAAAGTAATCCTCATGGGCGGTGTTCTTTATATTCAACCTAAACGTTACTGGAACTTCTGTCGAGATGGTGTACTACATTGATTCTGAGCTCGCCTCCTTTTACGATCACATGAAAATTACAATTAAACTACAGAATAACCATTATTAGGAGTTACCTGAGGTCTGGATGAACAGAAGTCCTACAACTGGGGACATATATAAGAGGCCACCTCAAGACTGGTAGGAGGGGCAGAGATGTAAAATAGGCTGGTCCCATAACTATGTGTAGAGGTTGAGAATCGGGAGGGTTATCTTGGCTGCAGAGGTCCCCCAAGAGAAATGAGTGATTCCAGCCCCAACTGAGGACACACTTGGAACACCTAGCTCAGGTGACCAGGGAAGACTGAGCCCATAGAAAATTTACTATATAAGGCCATTCTACTAAGACTGGGAGACTTAGGAGCCTTACTTAATACATAGAGACAAACAAAGAGGGAGCAGCCAAAATGGGAACACAAAGAAACATATTCAAAATGAAAGAACAGAACAAAATTCCAAAGAGAACTAAAAATGGGGACCAGCAATCTACCACGTGCAGAGTTCAAAACACTGGTTATAAGGCTGCTCAATGAATTTAGGAGAAGAGTAGATGAACTCAGTGATAACTTTAACAAAGAGATAGAAATAGAAAATGGAGATAGAAAACATAAAAAAGAACAAGTCAGAAATTAGAATACAATAATTGAAATGAAGACTACATTAGACAGATTCAACAGGAGATTAGATGAAGCAGAGGAGCGAATCAGAGATTTAGAAGATAAAGTAGTAGAAAACATCCAATCAGGACAAGACAAAAAAAGAACCAAAACTATGAGAATGCTTTAAGAGGCTGCTGGGAAAAAATCAAGTGTACCAACATGTGCATCATGGGGATACTCCAGGGGAAAAAAGAGAGAATATGGAATGGAAAACATATTTGAAGAAATAATGATATAAAACTTCCCTAATCTGACAAAGAAAATGGACAGACGGGCCCAGGAAATGCAGAGAGTCCCAAACAAGATGAACGCAAAGAGGCCCAAACTTACACATTGTAATTAAAATGATAAATGTTAAAGACAAAGAGAGAATCTTAAAAGCAGCAAAAAAAAGCAATTAGTTGACTGTAAGAGAGCTCCCATAAGACTACTGATTTCTCAACAGAAACTTTGCAGGCAAGAAGGGATTGGCATGAAATATTCAAAGTGATGAAAAGTAAGAACCTACAGTCAAGATTACTCTACCCAGCAAAGCTATCATTTCGAATTGAAAGACAGATAAAATCTTCCTAGACAAGAAAAAGCTAAAGGAATTTATCAGCACCAAACTAGTATTACAAGAAATATTAGAGGGACTTCTTTAAGAAGTAGAAAAAAATGATCAAAATAAAAATAATAAAATGGCAATAACTACATATCAACAATTGCTTCAAATAAACACGAATTAAATGTGCCAGTGAAAAGATAGGGTGGCCGAATGGATAAGAACACAAGACCCTTTCATATGCTACTTATAGGAGACTCGCTTCAGATCTAAAGATACACACAGACTGAAAGTAGAGGGATGGAAAAAGATATTTTATGAAAATGGAAATTTAAAAAAAACTGGAGTAACAATACTCAAACAAAATAAACTTTAAAAACAAAGGCTATATCAAGAGACAAAGAAGGACCCAGTAATCCCATTACTGGGTATTTATGGGGAAAAAACTTAAAGTACTACTTTGAAGGGACATTTTCACTCATATATTCATTGCAGCATTATTTATAATAACCAAGATATAGAGGCATCTGTGTGTCAATCAATGAATAAAAGGATAAAGAAGAGATGGTACACATATACGATGGAATATTACTCAGCTATAAATATAAATGAATAAGATAAGAATGCAATCTTGGCATGTGTAACAACATGGATGGACAGAGGACATTGTGCTGAGTGGGGTAAGTCAGATGGAGAAAGACAAATATCATATGATTTCACTTACATGTGGAATCTAAGAAACAAAATAAACAAACAAAACAGAAACAAGCTAATAGATACAGAGAACAAACTTGTGGTTGCCAGATAGGAGAGGGGTTGAAGGGTGTAGGTGAAAAAAGGCAAGCGGTTAAGAAGTACAAATTAGTAGTTACAAAATTGTCAGTGAGCTATAAAATATAGCATAAGAAATATAGTCAATAATATTGTAATAATTATGTATAATGTCAGATAGGTACTAGACTTATGAGGGTGATCACTTTATATGTTATATGAATGTCTAATCACTATGTTGTTACCAAAAGCAATATAATATTATATGTCAACTATAATGAAACATTTTTAAAATATTAAAAAAAATAAATATTACTGGAAAAAGATAACATTGAGACCAACTTGTTATTTTAGAAATACTGATCCCCTGAAGAAAAGGTTATAGATAGCTTCCATAACACTGAATATAATTAACTTATTGTTTCTGTATGAAACTGTCTGAAGGGGAAGAAGTTAATGCCTATAATCTGTTTACTCCCTTTACCAGAGGGAGACTCCTGAGGGAAGTAAAAGAAAGGCTGGTGATGCTGTCTAATATCCTTGGCAGCACAATAATAGGATCTGTGAGCAAACAGAATAATATTTGTTAGGAAAGGAGTTCTTATCTAATGGATAAGAATATCTGTTTTTAAAAAGTGCTTGTTAACAGAGAAAAGGATGAAAAGAAGAAAAGGAAGAAGAGGAAGAGAAAGAAGAAAAAAAGAAGCAAACTTTATAGTTTTGTGAGAGGAACACCTCCCTGGAAAATATCACAAAAGCCAGGATATAACATGGAGATGATTCATTGATTAATTTTTTTCTACTCCTGTATTTGACTTAGAGACCTTATCTATTCTGAGCCAAAGTGTGTATCCAGTGAAGGGAAAATGAAAAAAAAAAAAAAAGACCTAAGGAATTGCTTTGATTTCCTAGACCTCAGTTTGCTTCTGGGTTCTTGATTTTCTATATTCCTGAAATTACTAATAATGTTTTATGTGGGGTAAGATTTCTCACTCATATGAGTTTAATATAACAATCAGATGCTTTTCATTACCTCATCATTTATGACCCTCTTCTATAAAAGCACATTCCAGCTAGAAACGTCCATATGAAATATTGACACAGGCCAAGGAGGCATTTAAAAATCTCTCTGGGTAAGAATTCCAAAAAAATTTTGCTCTCCTGAAAAACAATGAGATACACTATTTGCAAAGAATCTTTGCCCTTTGTCTTTCTCTCTTCAAGGAATGTAGATATGATGCTGTAGAAGCAGATGCTGTTTTTTTTTTCCATATGGATAAAAAAATAATAAAGTCCAAGTGTTTAAAATAAGCATAATCTTGATATATAGCAGCGCCTAGAATAATGTCATCAGCCACAGAGTTCTGGACTTATTAGTTAAGACAAGCAAATCTCTATTTAAGCTACTATAGCCCTTTTCAGCTGCTTTCCACCAGCAGAAAAACATTTTTAAATTACAGAGTTCCTTTTAAAATGACTGGATGGAATCATCTCAGTTAATGTTTTGGAAGGTCAAATAAATTTTAAAGTGTTATAGATACAAACTCTCAATAAACTCATGTGAATATTCAGCTACCACCAATATAATCCAAATGTCTGTAATAAAAGAAATATCCACAAATGAAACAGTTGTTTCCTTAAGTATTAGTTGCAAATATATTTATCCACACAAACTCTTATATACTAAATCTATACTATAGATCTTCTATTCAATATATTTATTGAGTTTTTTAGCTTGTCAGGAAAGCTCAGGAAATTAAAAAGCTCTCAAAAAGAACTATTACTAACTCTCGATCTTCTATTAATCATACTTCATTGGATGAAGTCATATTTCTAATTTAAAATTTACATTTTGTTCCACAACTGCTTGAAAATCTTGGAGTTCATCAGCTGACTAATTCTGTTTCTTTTTTCCCCCCTTATCATCCATTTCATTTCATTATGTGGGTTTGGAAGCAGAAAAATTGAATCTGATTCACTGGTGATATGACACATATTTTTTTTACCTCTTGTGCCATCATTTACTTAAATCCAAAATGTTAAGAAGTATTTCCACCTCACTTGTTTCAGAGATTAAAAGAGACTATCCATTTACAGAATATCTTTTTCCCTTTTGGACTGGTAGAGGTACATTTAGAGTTGGTGACCAAACTTATGAATTTTGAACTGTCAGTGCTTAAATTCTCCATTGTTCAATCAAATGAAAAAAGGGGAAAGGCCAAAGAATCAGAGAAGCTTAGACTGAATTCCATTAATTTGTAAGTAACTGAATCAAAAGAGAAACATAAATGACATCCCCAAATGACTTCATGATTATCTTCTTAGAGGTTCAAATGTCACATTGTCTTTTGTATAGGCAACATTTATGTGGAAATAAGTGTGGCTCAAGAAGGCAGAAGAATATTGCTTTCTGCCTGAATATATTGACCTGTGTGGGGAGCGCCACTGCACATAGGCATTGAAACTGCAGATGAGAGCAGTTATATAACCATAGAAGTGGCCTCTGAGGTTTCTACCTGGAGGTCATGATTAAACAAAGAATTTACTCATGCACATTCAGAAATGCACTCTCACCACATAAGGGAAGAGAATGTAATGAGCACAGTGTAAAGGGATTGCATTAAAAAAAAAACTGAAAATAAGTTTTCTTTTTTTTTGAATACCTAGATTTATAGAAGGTTCAAGTGAGAAGAAATATTAGAAGTTATAAATTCAAAAAACTTTATTTTAGAAATGAAAAATAAAGAGTCCAATGAGGGGAAGTAGTAACATAAATCACAGCCGGTAATGGTCAGCAGGAGAACTTAGGTCTCCTAACCTCTTGCTTTGTACTGGTTTCACTTTCTTTCTATTACATCACAATATCTTCCCTTCTGAGGTGAATGTTAAAACCTTGGATAAATGCTGTAGGAAAGAATAGACCATATATATTTCTGGAGCAAATAAATAATATTACAAATAACATGATCTGTATGAGGTGAATGATACTATCTAAATGATAGAGTAGAGTACTTGAATTTTCTTAGTATTATAAATAAAATATCTGGTCTTTCAATGGTTAGCCCCTGGAAATGTTTAATTCCACTGAGCTGATATTCTACTGTCACTCTCACTTTGTGTGTTCTCATGATTTAGAGTTAGCTTTGATTTTCTGAGTCTATTCCAGCTTATTTGCAGGGACATCAGTCTGCTTGATTGATCTGGTGCTAACCCTTATCCAACCTTTGTCACTCTTCACTCAACATTGCTGGATCTGTGGATAACCTCAGTGACAAATCTCTAGAACCACCTAGAAATTAGTTGTCCCACTTGAATTACTATGAACCCACTATAAATGAAACATATTCACAAAAATACATGAAGATTAGAACTTACTCAGATCAAACTCAAATTGATCGAAATATGTTAGACATTGTAGTTTGATCCATGTTGGTCCCGCAACTTGAATCTTCATCTGAGCATCCCTTACCATTCCCTAGCTTAATGTCCTTGAAGCCTTACTATGGTCCATGCCCTCTAGGGTGCCAAGTAGTGATGATGTTGTATGGAATTCTGCACTATCATAATAGCTTTATAATTCTTCCAAACACAGCTAATTTATGCCAGGGGATGGGAATAATTCCAACTACAAGAATTATCTTAAGAGACTTCCTATCATGCATGGTCACAGCATTCCATCTCATTTCATCTGTACTTAAGACTTCTAATGATATCATGAGCTGTATTTCAATGATTCTTATTTTGCTAAATTTAGTACTTTCTTAATAAGTTTCTTTCTTAATAAGAGGGTTTTGATTTATTAAAGGCAGCATGTGCCCAACTAAAAAATTACATTTCCTAACCCCCATTGCAAGTAGGTATATCTTTGTCCTAAATTCTGACCACTGAAAGATAAGAGGATATGAGGTGGTTCTGAAGTTAGAGAGGTTTCATAAATGGGAAGAGGAAACTGGATGGGGTGCTATTGTTCTTGGACCATACTGGACATGGATGATACTTATATAAACACATACATACACCAATAGACTTCCAGAAAACCAATGTGGAGAACTTAGGCAATAATTAAAACAGGAGAGTTTGTATCAAAAGAGCAGAGCACAAGGCCACACTTTGGGCTACTTTGAGCAGCATCTCCATAGCCTCCTAACAAGTTATGATAGTGGATGACCAGTGCCTGGAAATGTTTCCCAATCTTTTTCTGAGGGCATTTTTTAATATGATAATTCAAGACTTTACCCATCCCCCATCATTGTAAGTTGAGTGTGTTAGGCAGAGGTAATTTAACTCTTAACTTATAGGTCACTGGATCCAAAGAAATCCTATCAGGAACTAATGCATGAAGAAGACTGCACAGATACTAAGGAGATGAAATGTCGAGATTGCCCATTTATGGAAATAAGATTTTCCCAAAGGCACAGACCATGGCAAAGATTGTGTTAATTTACATTATACACTATTTCTTGTTACATTGTTAGTAGAACTCTGATCCCTGATGACTACAGATGCATCCTGCCATCACTGGGTGGCTCAACATTAGATATATATATAAAAAAAAAAAAAAGCCACTTTTAGTTTTCTTTTCTGTTACTAGCAACTGCAATTATTTTTTAACTGGTATTAACCCTGGATTCAGTGTTCTTTTAATCTGGAGGAAGTCCCATATTTAACCATCATAATAGTATATGAATTTAACAACCTCATGATTATAATTCCTTGCACAGGTTTTTAAGTTGTAACATTCAGATATACTTTTTTCCCCCTACCTTTATAAACATTGCCACAGGTATACTAATTACTCTATTAAGTTATTTAAAATAGGTAGATATGATTGGGTAAAAGACAGCATTAGAGATCCAAATTTTCATTTCATCCTATAAAGAGCAAAGAACTTATCAATTCATTGATGTTAAACAACTATAGGTGTTAGTGTATTATTTTTTATTTCCAGTTTTGCTTTAGATCCAGGTAAAACCACCATCATACACAGAAGATAGCAAATTAATAAAAAGAATGAGTATTCATGATTGGGTACATGCCATGTGCTAATTGCTTTTGTTGCATGAGTTAAGTGTTCTTTTCCTCACTATATTATTACACTGAGATTGCAAGTTCAAATAACTTCTAAATTTTTACACATCTTATAATGTTGAAACCAGAATGAGATAGCAGTTTGTTTAATTTAAATATTATATTCTTTCCACTACTTCAGATTTATTACACAGGGGAGATTGTGACATATTGCTAGGTTAATGTTATACAGCACTTTTTAGCGGGGTCTAACCCCAGGGACTAGACCTGAACCCTGAGATGGGGCAGGAAGCGGGAGAACAGCCATTGCTGTAGTGAAGAAGATTATTTTATAAGGCAGAGCCAAAGATGTGGAAGATTCTACTAGAGAAAATCTAGTGTGGCAGGCAAAGTTCTCAAATGGCCACTATGATCTCCACCCTCTGATATTATACCCTGGATAATCCTCTCCCCTTGACTTTGGGCAGAACCTGTTTCTTTCTTACAACCCACAGAACATGGCAAAGATGATAGGATGCAATTATCTTGGCTAGGTTACATTTCATAGCAAAGGTGAGGGGATGTCACTCCTAAGATTACACTTTTATATAAGACTCTGTTTTGACAGACTAGAGAAAGAGACTTTACTTCTTTCCCTAAAGAAGCCAGGTGCTGTGATCTAAGCTGCCTATGGAGAGGGCCATGTGGCAGAGAGCTGTAGATGGCTTCCGAGATCTGAGACTCTTAGCACTATGGCCAAAAAGAAATGAATTCTGCTTACAACCTGTATGAGCTTAAAAGCAGATAATATCCCCAGTCAAGTTTCCAGATGAGTACACAATCCGGCCTACAGCTTGATTACACCATTATAAAATCTCGAGTAGAGCATCTAGCTAAGTCATACCCAAACTCCAGACCTAAGAAAACTGTGAGATAATAAATATGAATTGTTTGAAGCCACAAAGTTTGTGGTGACTTGTTACACCGAAAGAGAAAACTAACATAACTTGGGAAGTAGTCGGCATAAAGGAGGTACAGTTCATTTCTCCAGGGTAATATGACTAGAAGGACTAGAATGTTAGATAGTGCATAAATAAACAACTCCAGAACAATGCAGGACTTGAGTTACCTGCACAAAGGCACAATATATGGGTATAGATTAAAGTCAAGCAGGCCCAAAATTAGCTGAACATTTGTTCATTCTATAAACCAGAATTAATTTTAGATTGTAATAAAAAAAAATAACAGCATTTTTTTAGCAAAAAGGAGCTGCAGTCTGGTAGACACACATTCAGGTAACAACCTAAATTGTGTTCCACCAAGACAAAGAGGAGGCCATCTTTTATAACACAAGTCCCTGCCAGGGTCTCAATTAGGCCTGTTTTATGTAAATGAGGTATCTAAATTGTGCAGTTCTACTTGAATGGGGAAGGTTTCAGTCTGTAGGTAGAAAGACAAATGAAACCAAGGCTTTCCTATGGCATTGATTGACTCAGAAGGTATAAACAAGCAGGGCATAGTGTGGGGATCCAAGAGTGCAGTCTGAGGGTACTTCCTGGTGTACAAAGCACATGAGGAGCTCCCGTCAGCAAATAGCCACTAGGTTCTTATGATTCATAAAATTCAGGCCCTTGATTGACAATGGGGAGTCCATCTTAGCTGATAAATTCATTCTTAGGGTTCACATCAAAAGAATCTTTCTTCTTGGGGTCCACAATTCATTCAGAAATATTTACTAATGACAAAACTGATAAGAAAGTAAGTGAACTAGAAGTGATATCAAAAAAAATTACCCAGAGTAAGGCAGAGAAAGAAAAGAAGATGGAAAATATTGAGGATAGGTGAAAAGATATTTCTCCCTCCACACTTATGAATCAGAAAACGGTGTGTGTGTGTGTGTGTGTGTGTGTGTGTGTGTGTGTGTGTGTGTAAATTTGTGCTTTCTCTGCAACTGATTCTGATGGACACTAGAGTTTGCAAACCATTGGTAAAGTTGAAAAAAGATAAAAGAATACATTTAGATTATAAAAAGTGATTGATAGGTTACTGAAAAAAATTGTCTTAATTTGGTTTTTTGCAAGAATATTAAAAAAAGAAAAAATACATGCTCATAAACTATTAACATAGAAATATAGTAAACACACCTAAAACTTTAAGTTACAAGTTTTGTATTAATGTTTGTGTTCCTCCACACTTCATAGGTCAAAGCCCTAATGTAATGGATTTGGAGGTGGACCTTTGGGAAGAAACTCTTCCTCCAAGCAAGAGGTGGATGAGAATAGAGGCCCCACGATGAGACTGGTGTCCTTATAAGAAAGTGGAAAAGAGCTAGTAGTCTTTTTTCTCTCTAAGGAAAAGATGGCCATCTGTATATCAGGAAGAGGGTCTTCACGAAGAATCCCACCATGCTGGCTCCTGATCTTGGACTTCCAGCCTCTAGAAATGTGAGAAATAAATGGTTATTGTTTAATTCATCCAGTCTGTGGTGGTCTATTGCAGTAGTCTGAATTGACTAAGACAGAAGTACATAGAATTGGTTTTTAAATAAATCACAAGAAAAACAAAAGGGATATTGGGAAATATTGAATTTTTGCTCTGTTTTAATGTCACATGTTCATAAAATAATTGAATCAAGCAATTGTTCTTTTTATCCGCATGGAGTAAGGGACATTTCTCTTTATAATAAATCTTTCTGTTTTAAAATATCACTGATCTCTTAGGATCTGAAATTTTTTTTTGCAAATTTTTATTTGGCACTGTAGTTAAATAGCAGTATATTCTTTGACATGTGCCAGAATAACAATGGATTGGAAACTTCCCAAACTGCAGGCATAATTAATGAACCCAACTGATAAAATATGTAAAGTCAAAAGAGTAGATACTTCCTTCACATATGCCCATCCAACAAAATATCAGGTTCACTTTGTTTCAGTACTTGCTTAATATCAAAGATTACAAGTACATGACCTCTCAAATAACTTTTAAGTGCTGATTTTTACTTTTGCATATGTTGAATACTTTTCATATTTTAAAGAATCGGTTTTTAAGATACATTCTAAAGTCTTTATTTAAATACGAATTCCTTTTTTATATTTAAATTCATGAGTCACACCCACATTATGTCCCTAGAAAAAATTCTGAAAGTTTGCAGAAAAGGGCCACCTCCATAACAGTGTCTGTCTATGGGCCCACAGGTGTTTTCCAATCCCAAACAGAAAAGTGTGACTCAGCACCATCAGAGAAAACCAACGTTTGGTTACAAGAGATGTTCTCACTGACAATTATTATAGCCCCAGACACACCATCAGCTCACAAGGGAGTCTGAGGAGGGGAAGCAGACAGGCAAAAGGACAGACGCTTCCTCTTATCAGGAAGCAACTCTTCCTCCAAGCAAGAGGTGGATGACTTGGTGCCACAGAAGAAAAGATAATCAAGCCATTGTGTTCACAATTAAGAAGCATCCTCATTCAGTCATGAAAGCCTTTCAATGTCTCTAGTGCCTGGAACCAAATATAGTCTTCCTAAGCCATCGTTGGGATGGAGGGGCTGCCACAGGACAGAGTTATAGTCAGTTTGTGGCCTTCTATGAGTACTCTGTAATTTAGCTTGGGTTGAAACCAATCTTCTTCACAGTTGTGGTGCCTCTGCACCATGATGATAGTGCCCATGAGCGACGAACCTGTAGCTCACTGAAGGCATCAGACATGAAAAGAAGGCTTCAGGAAAGAAGGCTCGAAGAACTGCCATGGTCAGGCTCCGGTCTGTTGCTCTTAAGGGCTAAGAGGGACAAGTCAAGCTTGTAGAGTTCCTTAAGACTTAGGATACAACCCCAAAGGAGGATCAGCACTTGTGGTACTAGTGTCTGGGCAAAGAGACCCTCTAGGTGGTTGAGGACACTCTCCAGTTCTGCCATGGTTTGTTGGCCTGTCCTGCTGCTTGCCTCAGTAGTGTCCAGTGGTTTCTTCTTCACCAAGTCCTCTGTCTCAGGAGAAGGTTTTTGACTGAAGTGCCAAAGATGTTCAGAGGGCTGTTGGTACATGATACCCTTTGGAAGTTTACAAGTAGACAAACAGTAGCTTTCCTGGCTCACAGGCTTGTGAAACAGCACTGGCACCAAGTAGTCTCTGGAGCACAAAGGCTCTGAAGATTTGGGATGTTCTTGGGCAGAAGTAGTTTCAAGTAGTTCTATGTAGGGGGATGGAGGGGGTGGTGGTGGTGCAGGTTTCCTCCGGCTCCTCATAACACTCCAAATCAGGGACTGTGGCTGGGGACAGCACATCCATCTATAGAACCTCTCCCTTTTTGGTGTCGATACATTTTAAAATCTTGAAGCTAGAAGGCAGATACTGACAATAAAGTAAATCAAGTGTTGGAAAGTAAATGCTAGAAATAAATTTACATCATTAAGTTCACAAAATTTTTATAGACTTTATGGAAATACTTTTTTTAATATTAATAACTGAAAGGCTTGCATTTGGAACTTTTTCTGTAGTATCCAGTATTTTAATTATTAGACACTGGTGCTCTTCTTAAATCTAGCTTCATTCTGTAAAAGAATTTTACAACTTCCTTAATCTAGACTCTTTTTTGAGAAACTAAAACTCTATGACAATTTTGCTTGTATGGTTTTATGGACTGAATTATAGTCCTTTCCTAAATTCTAATGTTAAAGACTTACTCCCCAATATGACTGTATTAGAAAATAGGATCTTTAAGGAAGTAATAAAGTGAATTGAGGTCATAAGGGTGGGGCCCTAATCCGATGGGATGGGTATCCTTATAAGAAGAGGAAGAAACAGCAGTCACTCTCTTTCTGAGAGTACAGAGAAAAGGCCATGGAAGGACATAGTGAGAAGACACCATCTGAAGAGACACGTCCCACCAGAAACCCTGCTGGCACCTTGATCTTGGACATACAACCCCCAGAACTGTTGTTTTTATTGTTTCAGCCAGGCAGTCTGTGGTATTTTGTTATGGCAGCCCAAGCTGACATAATGTTTCTAAAACAATGCCTGATACATTAAAAAATGCTAAAAAGATATGTGTTGAATAAAGGAATAAATGCAGAGAATTTTTAATACTCAATATGGCCATAGTGTCTTAAGTTTACATCTCAAAGATATAATTATTATCTATAGAAACCTATTTATGAACATCTAATGAATGTTATTTTTATGCTGTTTTGTAAATTGCACATTTGTTTTTTTAAGTATGTATAAGATAAAATAAAAGTATACCCTTGACATAACTAGATTCTAACTTCAGAGTCACGGTGCAACACTGTTCAAAGTACTGGAACAGACAGATAATTGACACTTGAGGACAAAACCATGTGTGCCTATAGGAACACAGGAAATGTGGACAAGAAAATGATTTACTATTCATTTAATATCCTAATTTTTATACCAAAAGCAATGTCAATAACTTCCTCTGAGAGCCCATTAGGGCAGAACTAGATATTGAGCCTCACTTAATTGAAAGGAAGATAGGAAATGTGTGAGAGCATGTGGATAGCCATTAAAATAGTAAATGTATCTGCCGCATAATTAATTTTAGGTTCCAAGTTTTTAGTGACTGTTTATTGAACCTATTGTGATAGCAAATACTTCATGGTCAGGATTTGCTTAAGAAAACATTTCATGGATTTAATACAAGTAGGTACTTTCAATATATTTGTAAGGGATGATGTTGTGAAGGTCAGGAAAAACGGTGATCTCAGGGAAGCAAAAATCTGCAAGGATACCAGATCCTACAGCACTAAAGCAGGTGATTGCCTGGAAGATTTTGGAAAGTTGATGCAGATTGCTAAAGTCCTGGACCTGACAATGATGTCACAAGTGTAACAAAGATTCTGCCATGCTTTCTACTTCCAATCTCTTGGCTGTAACTGCTACTGATTAAATGTAAACTAGAATTAACAGGCAATAAATTCCAGGAAATGTACTTCTTAGAGTTTCATCCTAGTCCTTAAAACACACAAGAGCTAAGAAGTGAGTGGAGAAAGTTCTCGCTTGTTAAATAGAAAATAAATGTGTGCATACATATACGAATATATGATTGACATTATAAGTGTTTGGAGTTCTATTTAGTCTTTGGTTTCCAGGAAATTCAGAAATTTCCTCCTTTGTTTCTTACTCTCATTCTCATATTCCATGAATATTAATAAAACCTACAGTTTTTTGATGAGTAGAAGAATATGTAGTATTTAAATTCTTTATAACTAAAATGATATCACAGTAATAGCATATCCTTGCTTTTGTTAGTCTTTAAAATTCTCACCTGTAAAATACAAAAGTTAAATTTTAGGTACAATTTTATGATTAGTCTGCATTGACAATCTCCAGTATATACTAAAGAAAATTGTCCCCATTTCAAGGCAAGTCCTGATGCTCATATCTCTGAAGTAAATATTATAAAAACATAAATGAGAAATTGAATGTATAATAAAATATTTATGACATTTGAATAGAGTTTATATTATCCTTATTCTGAAGTTGTGTTTGATTTTGACTGGTAGTTATAGTATTTTATGAGCAAGCAGTAATAGAATGTGGCTGTGAAAATAGTAATCTTTTTGTCATTGAACTGCTACCTTTTTAGATTTGGAATTTTCTTGAATGATTAATATACAATGTGATATTTTTGAGAGAAAATGATTCCATTTATATGGTAACCCAAAATATAACATAACTTGGAATTCACTTATCAAAAATGCACAGGACCTGTATAAAGATAATGTTAGCATGCTGCTGGTCATAAAGAAAATTTAATTAGAAAGTCTCTCTCTCTCTCTCTCTCTCTCTCTCTCTCTCTCTCTCTCTTTCTCTTTCTCATTCAAGAAACAATAACAATGCACCAAATTAAGGTTTGATTGATGGAAAGCAACACAACAGTATTGCTGACTCTGTTGAAAAGATTGGAGTTAGAAAAAAATATATAATTAATTAATTTTTTATTAGACCTACCACTCAATGAAGTATATTATACTACATTGTCTAAATGAATGCATGTAAATTGTAAGATTTTGTTTTTCATGGTGATATTTCTGGTTTAAAAAAATCATAAGAGGAAGACAGTTGGCTAATTTGGAGCCCACTCAGAGATAAATGAACTTAATTAACAATCAATCCTTGAAGGGGATCCAATAAAATTGCATATTCAATACAATATTTTCTCATCTATGTATCCTTTCATTTACTTATTTGTTGATTCATTCAACAAATAATTACTGCTTGTCTGCAATGTCCTATTTAGTATTCCAAGCATTGTAGATATAAATAAAAACAAGGCAGACATAAGATATAATTTAAGTGTTTTATGTTCACTATCATGGAGATTAAATTTTTATAATGTATATTAAAATGTCCAACCATCTATTGATTTTCTAACTGATTCAGCTCCTACGCTTGGATTTGAATCTGAGGTTGAATAGGGAAGAAATATGACCCCATAAACATATTGCCCCTTTCTCAAACCATGTCAGGCCACTGGTGGAATGGAAACTGACTATTGTAAGCGAGGACACTATATATTCACCACTTTTTGAGAGGCAAAGCCCTTGGCTCCCCTACCTCCAAGTCCCCGTAAAAAGGACCTTCCCTAACTTCCAAGAAGCACGTTCTCCTCTTATATTATCTATATTTTTCCATGCCGGAAATCTGCTATGAGGGAAGGCTTTCAGGATAAAAAAGTCAAGGGTTTATTTATATCCTTTTCATGTTTTTCCCTGTTATTCTTCTCAGACTTTTTAGAGTGGAATGTCCTAGTTGTCTGCAATAAAAAGACACTGAATAAAATAAAATACCACAGTCACAGCGATCCCTCTTCTGGGTATCTGCCCCCCAAATTTAAAAACATTTATCCATACATATATATTTCCTTCTATGTTCATTGCAGCATTGTTCATGATGGCCAAGATATGGAAACAACCAAAGTGTCCTTCAATAGATCATTGTATAAAGATGCAGTACTTATACACAGTGGAATATTACTCAGCTATAAAAAAGATGAAATACTGCCTTTTGTGACAACATGGATGGATCTTGAGATTATCATGCCAAGTGAAATAAGTCAGATAGAAAAAGTTAGGATCTATATGATTTCACTCATATGTAGGATATAAAATGAAAGGAATGTACAAATGAGACAAAGAAAAACTTTAAGACATGGACAACAGTTTAATGGTTACCAGAGGAAACAGGGGGAGGGGTGGAGGTAGAAAAGGGTAAAGAAGGTAAAACATATGATGACAGAAGGATATTTGACTTTGGGTGGTGAAACACAATGCAACATACAGATGATATATTATAGAATCACACATTTGAAACCTATATAATTTTATTAACCAATTTTATCTCAATAAATTTAATTAAAAATACTAGGGTCAGAGGAGAAACTGCTGCTGATATTTACGAATATATTTTCTATGCATTTTAAAGATCATTTACTCTTTACAACAACTATATGATATAGGAATTATAATGTTAGTTTAATAAATTAGGAAACTGACAGTGCTCCCAAGGTCTTATAGTGTACATATGGTAGAGTTTTGACTGACAATCAGGCTTGCCTGATAACAAAGGCCTTGCTCCTTGACATTTACTCTGTTCCCTAAACTTGTGTTTCTTTAGGCTGCATATTATAGGTTCCAAATTAATTCTTTGGAGTGTGCTTCTTAAGTGAACTCAATACTGATTTGTTCCCTATCAACATAAAGGGACTGGTACCAAATATAATGTATTCCTATAAGACATCGTGTGGAAGAATTTCTACAAAAGAGAATGTTAAATAAATGCTCACTAGGATTACTAATCTCCAATATTCTGATATTATAAGTGTGGCATTATTCATAAAAATTAATGGTTATCAACCCAGGACCAAAAAGGGTTTCTGAAAAATTTAAGACCTACATGCTTTTTCTGGAGCACATTTGTCAGATTGGATGTTTAAATTATGGCAACAAATGACCACTTGCACCATTTTGGAATGGAGATATTAAACAATTTTTACTTTTTTTTCTCCCCTGTAACAGGGTGCCTATTGAGTTTAGGGTCCCTATTGAGCCTCATGAATACCCTTTTGCAGATACTTTTAAAGCTATTTAGAACTCATTCATTTTCATTCATTTATTTATTTTTAAGTAATGCGCTATCTATATGTTCTCTCTTCGTGCTTACGTACAAAAATCTTATAAGTGTGATCTCAATTAAATACATGTCTTTTTATGAACCTCTACTCCTAGAGTTCAAGGTCCAACATATAGAATTTTGCTTAGTTTATATTCAGTAAACAAATGTTTACAACCCCTTTCCTGGTAAAAGATAAATATCTTGTCAATTTGAAATTTATATTGACAAATAACAGCTAAAATTTATTGATCATATGCGTACACACATACACATATACACACATACTAAAGTATCCTCTAAGCTTCTAAATATCCAGGGCCATGCAAAAAAAAGACTACTTTTAAGCACACAGACATTGTGTTCAAGCAACAGTAGATTCAAGGCAGTATTCTGGGTCAGCCTGTAAATTATGTGTGATTTGCTCACATCAAACAAGGGCAAGAGCTCATCTGCACATCTGTGTATGCTGCTTCCTGAGTCTGAAACATTATTCTCCTGCTTGAATGAAGAGTGAATTCCTAAATGTCCTTTGAAACTCAGACCCAAAATCATAAATTCTGCATTCCTTGTCTCACCTCTACAGTTAAACCTCACATATTGTTCTCTCCTATACTTTCCTCATAGCACTTAGAATATTGTACTTAATTGTCTGTCACTTGTCTATCTGACTAGGTGGTAAAAATTTAAGTTTTGCATTTAAACACTTCCTCTTATGAATTTTTCTTTTATTTACTCATTTAACACCTATTCATTGACTATGTGTTATAACACAGAAACAATGAGTCTCAAGAAATAGACCGGAGTCAAGGATATGGGGTGCTTTTCCTTATCTGAAGTACAATGGAAACCACTATGTAAGAACACAACTATGAAATCACTGTTAGTTTTCTTGTACAATATGAGTTCACAGCACGAGGCTCAACTTGCCTTCTGAGTCTCCTGGGTTGGAGGGTGCAAGTGTCCAACAACAATCATATCATCATCATCATCATCATTATCTCTATCTTGGTAACAACATAAGAGGGGAAATACTTGTGCAATAGAAACGTTTAGGAGTTTGAAGTGACACATTTCTGATGAATAGGATGTCTGTAAAAATGAAAGAGTAATCTATTTAATGATATAGGAAACAGTTGAGGGTGAGGACTCTCGGTTCAGTTTTCAGTGTGTTGATTTCTCAGGTTCAGAGTGCCTTCTGAATCCCCTGTTCACTTATTCTCTGACATTTTGGGGTTCATATTTCATTTTCTCAAGATTAAAATGAGGAGAGATTCCAATAATTATAACTAAGGTTGCCTGAGGGTTAAATGAAAGGATGTACATAAGGCACCCACCTCAGCATCTGGCATGCAGAGAATAATAAATAAAAGTGAAACATCTTCTTGGCACCTTTCCCTATGCCACTGTTATCTCCTCCTTGATTTAACTTCAATGTGTGTCTTTTACTTTACTTTTTAATAGTGAAGCTAAGTTTTCTTTCTTTTTTCTTTTCTCTTTCTTTCTTTCTTTCTTTCTTTCTTTCTTTCTTTCTTTCTTTCTTTCTTTCTTTCTTTCTTTCTTTCTTTTTTCTGGGATGCCCTGGCATACGTATGATTTTTTTCTTTGTCTTTACATGTACAAGTTATTTATTTTGAAATATCATATATTTTCAAAATAACTGAAAGTACCAGAGAGAGAGTTCTCATATACTTTTCACTCAGTTATACTAATGTTAACATCTTCCATTTTAATATTTGGTACATTCATTAAAACTAAGAAATTAACATGTGCACAATATTATTAGCTAAATTACAGACTTTATTTAAGTGTCACCAGTGTTTCCACTAATGTCGTTTTTTATTACAAAATCTAGTCTAGGAAACTTAGTATATTAATTTTCTAGGACTTCCATAACAAAGTACCATAGACTGGGTGGCTTAAACATTAGAAATTTGTTTTCTCACAGTTATGGAGGCTAGAAATCCAAGATCAAGGTGTCAGCAAAGTTGATATCTTCTGAGGCCTCTCCTCTTGGCTAGTGGATGACCAGATTCTTCTGTCTTTACATTTTTTTTTCCTGTGTGTGTCAGCATCCTAATCTATTTTTATAAGAATACTAGCCATACTGGATTGAGGCCCACCCCAACGAAGTTATTTAATTTTAATTACCTCTTTTAAGACTCTATTGTCTAATTTAGTCACATTCTAAAAGTATTGGTGGTCAGGACTTCACCATGTGAATTTTATGTGGAAACAATTTAATCTATAACACTATGTTTTATTTCATTATCACGTCTCCTAAGTCTCATCTAATCTATGAGTTTGTCAGCCTTATTTTCCTTTGAAATTTTGGAAGAGTGATGACTAAGTGTAATGTAGATCATCTTAAATTTATTTGAGTTTGATATCTTCCCATAATCATACTGAGGTTAATTATTTTTGGAAAGACTCCTACAGAGGTGAAGTACACTTTTCATTACATCATTTTGGGAGGGGACACATTAAATTAACATGACTTATGATATTAACCTTGATTACTTGGTTAAGGTGGTATCTGTCAGATGTCTCCACTCTAAATAGTATTTTCTTCCTTCCATAGTCTATTCATTAGAAATGAGTCCCTAAATCCAGCCCACATTAAAGGATAGAGAATTAAGCTTCACCTCCTGGAGGGAGAAATGTCAAATAATGTATAAACATATGTTAAAAGACACTAAAATAATTCATAAGTATTATAAGAGAGGGACCTTGAAACTATGCAAATATCTTGTTTGTCCTTAACATTTCACCTTTATTTATATATTTTGATACTGTTCAGTCACAATCTCTTGGGAAAAAAATGAGAGAATCCAATCTGCTCTAGTGATGCAGGTCTCCAAAGATACGTTGTCAGCAACCATACTTGGATATATTTTTTCTGAATATCACAACATTTCCATCCTACCTAATGCAAACTCTTCCCTTTTGTAATTGTCAGCATTTACCCTAGGAAGTAAGATACCACTAATAGTGTTCTGAGAATTTTAGCTAATAACACAGAGTAAAATTGGGTCTCTCTAATATAGTGATATTAAGGAGTAATATAGTTATATCTTTATTGGAGCTCTAGATGCTCTAACTGAACCTCTTTGGGGAGAGAGAAACAGTAGCCCAGTGCAGTGGCTATAGTCTACAACTGAATCCTAAAAGGACAGACATAAAACAAGTACTGATATTCATAGGCCAAAGCCTTATGCCTTATGTACACAATAAACCTCCAGGTAGTTATCACTATTATGTACTGATTTTTCAAGTTTCTTTTTTTTTTCTTTCTTTTTTTTTACTCCTACAGCACCTGGTTTTCCTAGGTGGTTTCCCACCCAAGTACTAACCAGGCCCGAACCTGCTTAGCTTCCAAGGTAAGACAAGATCAGGCATGTTCAGGATAGCATGGCTGTAGAGATTTTTCAGGTTTCACTTTTGAAGGATCTTTCTATTTTTCCAAGTAGTAAAGATGCCTCTATTCAGTCTCCCCTTATAATTAGAAACAATATTAAATTACAAAAGTAATAGAAAACTTATGTGAACTTAAATGATAATTAAATCTTACTTTTCTAACCAACACATTCTCTCTCTCTCTTAAGGGAATTCTCTGTTTAATACTGCATTACGATCAGCAGGTATCTTTGTCAGGATGGAAATCCAAGCTATAGATATAGCTGGTGGTCCGAATGATCAATGCGCTGGAGCTCTGTTATACTACAGTGAAAACTCCACTATACGGAGAGTGCCATCAAGAGTGCCTAGTATTTGTGGAAACCTCAGACATATTTTTTCCTAGAAAATGTTGAAAATAATGACTCATTCCAGTTTTTTTGCTTTCTTTTTTTTCTAAATTATAGAAAAGTAAACCCTTTTAATCAGAGATTTTATAAGGGCATGGCTTCATTTATATTCACTTATTAATTTATTTATTCCTAAATTATTTATTAATTATCTGTGGACTCTGTCCTCTTAAATGAAAACGTGACTTAACCTTTCCACTTTACATTTGTTATATACAGTTGACCCTTGAATAACACAAGTTTGAATTGTGCAGGTCCACTTACACACAATTTTTTTTTCAATAAACATACAGTTGGTCTTTTATAGCCCCAGGTTTCACATGAGACATTTCAATCAACCCTGATCGAAAACAATATTTTAGATCTGCAATTGGGAATTGGTGGATATGAAGGGCTGACTGGGTGCATTGTGCTAGGCCATTTTATATAAGAGATTTGAGCACTTGCAGATTTTGGTATCTTCAGAAGTCCTGGAACCATCAATTCCCTGCTGATACTAAGGAATGAGTGAAGCCTTGGGGGAGTCAAAAGTTGTATACAAATTTTTGACTGCATAAGAAGTCAGCACTCCAACCCTCACATTGTTCAAGGATCAACTGTATTTCAATTCTTAGGTAGTATTTCTCCAGGAAGTTTATATTATCAATTAATTGCTGAATTTTCTAATTTTGCTCTTCATGATCACCTTATACTCCAAAGACTAGGGATACTTTAATTTAGTCTGTCTCTATACTGCTTGAAAATCATGAGTAATTTAGATCTGATCTTCAATGTCTGATCCAGGTTATATGGGGCCTGAAGCTTATGCAATTTAAGGAGACCTCTTTAAGAAAGAGAATGAAAAATTACAAATGCAAAATTTGGTATTAAATAGAATATTTATTTATGATGAGAAAAAAACTGCAAACATTTTTCAGAGTCTCATATACCCACATTCCTTTTTTTAAAGATTCCTTTAGACGATTTGTTAGAAATGCTTACATGGAAATGCAATCCAACTTCTCTCCAAAATACTCTACCACTCTTAAGAACTGGTGGCCCTCACAGGGATCCATGAATGTGAGGGGTCTTGAAGTTTAAAGTTCAGTAGCTTCATGGTAGTGTTCTTTCTGCCTGTGGTACTTTATGGAATAGAGCCATCAAAGCACCAAAGGCAGAGTAAACCTAAAATCAAGATGCAATTTCAAGACTTGAGCAAGGACATAATTAAATCATCAAAGCTGGATATGTGTGATGTGAAAGTAAAGTTCAGAATGAAGGAAGGTTGGAAATGGAGTAAATACCAGGAATCATAATACCTGGGAAGGAGGCAATGGGTAATTGGGGTCTGGAAGAAAATGTTTTAAGTAGGCCATAAGGGTATGCCCCAGAGGCAAGAAAAAGGGAATGAAGATAAAGGTTCCTGGTATACTATACCTTCAAACCTCAAGGTGTGCCTGTGTGTAGCTCTGAAACTAGCATCTTAAAACACTCTGATGATCTAATGGCTTAGAGTAAGGCAGAAGACACAGAAGTGTTTAAGAGGATTCACATGACTTCTCCTTCCCAGATCTAATATTCTTTTGGCATGACTCACAAATAATAATAATAATAATAATAATAATAATAATCTGCCTTGATATAAGAGAGGTTATAGATGCTTTAGTGTTCATTCTAGAAATGTGACAGAGTTCCAGAATACTTTTTATGCTCATTTATTACTACTTTGGGATGCTTATTAATGACTAGACAAGTGCACAGAACTTGTTCCGTAAAAACTGTGTCCTAGGGAAATCTGCATTTTTATGAAGTGAAGAAACCACATTCTTCTGTTGGGAAGCAATATTTTTTTCAATCTAACTCAAGAAATATCCTCTGTAATCAATACATTGATTCAAAAATATTGTTTAAAGAAAATGCTACTTAAAATAAACATTTACTATTTAACTTTAGCCTTTACGGAAGTAGAATAATTCATGTTGAATCAAGGTGGTTTTATTGTCTTGGGAAAGTACATATTCTTTTTAAGTATAAAAAGTAAAGTTTCTAGGAAGGAATAAATTTCTCTTTATAATAATGGAGCAAAGATTTTAAATTTTGAAAGGATAGCCTATGATGGAAAAGAAGAGTTTTGTAAGAAACAAAAGAAAAATATGAGGAAGTTTAGAGAGGGAGAGGAGAGAGAGACAGAGAAAATGACAGAGAAAGTAGGACAGCAGAATATTCACTTTGTGAAGGGAATGAGTAGTCACTTCAGAATGTTCCCATAAGAGCAAATGGTTAATAAATTTTTAGAATAAGAATATCTGAGATTAGATGCAAATTTGCATCCTACTTTGTGTTGTAATTGCTATTGTTACCCTCAAATTAGAAGTAGAAGTAAACTATACATAACAGCCTTGTGTTTATAAGTGTGCTGGGGGACTGTAGCATTGGAGAAGCGGTGCTCAGAAATACATGGTCAAAATCAAATGTCAAGGAGAGAATAATAATGGAGATGTTAACCAGAGAATGAGTTTGTGTAAAAAAAGTCATTCACTTCATTCCCACCAAAATCTAGGAGGCTTTGGGAAGGGTTCTGTACAGAGAAGGATAGTCCAGAAGGCTCAAGAATCTTGGGCTCTCAAAGCTGTAGAAATATGGATTTCCCATAGAATAGTTGCATAATCTTGAGTAAATCACTTTTGTAGCCTGTAAGACTCAGAATATTAACTTCTAAAATGAAATCTTAGACAAGATAAATATAATTTTGGCTTTCTAGGAATTCAAATTTCTGGTCTTAACTCCTGAAATGCTAGGTTCTTCCCTGTGGATGAAGAACATCTAAGAAAATAAAGAATTGTTCTCCATCATTCTTTGAAATTCTATCCTTAAGAACCACTCAAGTTCAATTCCACAGTGCCAGAAATAGAATTACACAGGAGTTTCAGGTGACAGATACAATTCTTACTTGATTAATTTGGAGTCTTTTATGCATATTATGAGTATTTGCATATATACTTATTTCAGACAGATGTCAGTATCTTATATTATTAGAAAGGGCACAGGTTTCACTCTAAGTGTTAGATACCCGAAATCTCCTTAATAGTCTTTATTGATTTCTAATATATCTGAGTTAATGGAGAAAATATTGATAAATAAACATAGTTTTTGTTCAACAATTGAATTAAGATTATTTTATAGGAAATAATGGGACCTATAAACACAAGAATTGATGAAATACATTATGGTGGATTAATAGTATTGATAATAGCTAATATTCTTGCACTGTATACTTTTGTAAGTGCCTATTAGTTTTAAATTATTTAATTCTCCCATCTGGGGCATAAAGATATTATTTAGTATGTCCTGAGTCATAAGGGCTATTTGGTTTCAGAGTTTGCTCTTAGCTAGCTGAGGAGGCTCTTTACACATTATGATGTAGATGTATATTCCTTGAAATACAAATGTATTCATTACAAAGCAGGTTAATATATGACTTATGTACAGATGAATGTGTATATCTGCATATCACATATAAAATGTTTTATAAAATTTGTACCTATTTAATCTTCCAGTGGTGACTTTAACGTTCTATTGTACATGTTTGTTATAGTACGTTTTTCAATATTTTAATTTTAAGAATAAAGTACTGGACCTTTACTCTTCTCTGAGTAAAATTTTTTTAAAAATAGCACATATTAATTTATGTTATTTTATTTTTCAGCTCTTGCTTGGATTTCAGAATTATTTAAACTTAACTCTATATTTATTATGAATTGTCCAATAACTTTTTACATTTTAACTTCCTCACTTTTTAGTTTTAAATTTCTTCATTGAGTAGCTTTATTAAACTTCAGGTGACTGATTGTCTCAATTTTATTGAGACTGAGAGATTTCTTGGGACATGAGACTTAAGTTCTAAAATTGAACCAGTCATGAACAAAGTAGGACAGTTGATTGCTTTGGAATTGTACTTAAATAAATTTTATTTAAATAAATTTTAAGTAAAATTTATTTACTTGCCTTAACAAACAATAGAGATATCTGTACTTGCACGTGAATGGAGAGATATAAAGAAGGCATCTATTGTGAAAGATAAAAGGAAAACATGAGAGACATATACAGGTAGAGAGAGAAAGCATCATACATATGTAAAGGCTACAGATATCTATATATGTTTGTATGTATGTATTTTTCTATAGGTATATTTATGCATGTATCTTTATGTATGTTGATGTTTTGAGAAGGCAGAGAGAGGTAGAATGGTCTTAGTTCAAATTCTCACTTTGACATTTACATATAATCTTTGGCCACTTGTGAATTATTTCTGAGCCTTGGTTTCCTTATATATATAGTAGGTATAATAATGTCTTTTTTATATAATTACAGTAAATATTTGCTATAATTTGTATATATTAATGATTAATTATATCACCCCAAAAATACAATAAATTTTTATAACGTATATTAAATTATTTTTTAAAATATCTACCAAAACCATCCCATATCACTGTTTTCCAAGGTCAAAGAGAAGTCCATCCATAGCAATTATTCATTGCTTTTTTTCTCCTTGTTTGGATTACACATGAAACCTTCCATGTATTAACTCTACGAAATCATGAGAAAGGCCCAGGTTTTGATTCTCTGAAATTACTATTGCTTCCTGTTACCCATCCTTGAAAAATCATCTTATTCCCTTCAGGTTATAAGATTTTTAGAATTCTATTCAAGTGACAAAGGAAGCCCAGAACTCAAAGGCAAAATGATGGTCTCCTAACATAGGACTTTTGCATACTGCAAACACGTATTTTGCTGATGAATTTATAACAACTTTCTCAAAAGTGATACAAAGCAATTAGTTTATGAATAATTTACCCCCTACTTTTAATACTGCAATAAAGTAAGTATTTAATAATATTTTAGTAGCTTTTTCTTCCCAACCCTTGCCCACAAAGACTATCCAGAACCATTTCTGTTTCCTCTGAAAAATAACAAAAAGATACTTAGGAAAAAAAAATGTTCCCCATATATCCATTAGTGTAAAAAAGTTTTTAGTTACCTTAATGATAGTGATGGCTGAAATTAATGTAGCAACTTAAAGTGAGTCTTTATTTAAAAGACATCAATTCCATTAGAATTTACCACCCATTCTATAAATTACATATAAACAATTTTCCTGTTTGAGAATCCATCTTAGTGTAAATATTCAAAGGAGAATATTAACTTCATAATACTCAGTAACACCCAAGTAGTTGAGATATCAGAATTGGAAACTACAAAATGAATTCTAGGTACAAACACAGGATCTAGAAAATTTTAATGTTAATCCTAACTTGCTTGAGATTCTTAAGTATATTTATTTTGCCTTCCTAGTAGATACAGTTTATTTTGCTAATTTTCTGCCTTCAAGTTATTTTATAAGAACTATATCACAAAAATATGAGAAGAGGTAAACTGGCAGAAGAAGGGGACCAGGGAAGGCAAAGCTTAGAAATTGAAAGTGTGTTTCTTCAAGATAATAGACACAGATCCACAGCAAGAAGGACAATATGAGGGTTATCTGTCCATTTTCTCTTCTCTTTTGCATTTCATCATCATTACCTCCTTTATAGAAAACATTTTGTACAATATAAACTTAAGGTGAGCATCTGCCTCCCTCAAGGACTGCCTTTTCTAGGAATTTTGAAAACCGAATCTCAGGAAAGATTAGTATACAAATTAGTATACGAAGATGTAAAATATCAGGAACTGAGGCCAGTCATTTTTAACTGCATACTCTACAGGGCAGAGGAAATTGTTGGCAGAAAGAAAAGGGAGAGGCAGCATTCAAAGATTGCTTGATAGCACTAATGGTTTTTCCTGTATCCTTCCTGTTCCTTGTTCCAGTCTTCCCTGTGAGGCCCTTGGGTTCATGAAATTAAATTTGGTTCCTAAGGCAGAAATATTTATAAGGTAATTTTCTGTGAATATCTGAGGTCTCCCAATTTCTTAAAAATAGAAATGTTATAGCCCCACTCTTATCTTTACAACATTTTAATGCTTTTTCATTGCTTTGGAACATAGTTCAGATTCCTGATGTGTCCAACACAGGTAGTATAGCTAAGGGTTCAGCATATGAGCTCTGAGTATAGATTATGCCCTCACTACTAACATGTCTGTGTTCTAACCTCTCTAAACCAGATGTTACTTAACTTCTTTAAATTTATGTTTTCTTATAAAGTGGGCATGAAAAGAATAGTAACTGCCTCGTAGCATTATGAGATTACATGAGATAATCCAATTAAAGTATAGCAAATAGATAATTATTAGTGTGGTTCGCCAGACATTTTAAGTTCTCCTGGGAATATGATTATACCACTCTTCCTTGGCCTCTAGTAGGTAGGTGTAGCCATGTGGCTTGATTAGGCCAATAATACATGAATTGAGGTCATATGTGTTAACTTCTTGTTAGAGGTTTTAAGAGCTATGGTGCAATTTGTCATGCCCTTTTTTTCCCCTGCCAAAATGACTGACATATCCCAAATGATGGCTGCTCCATCATCAAGGGTCTCAGAGGTGGACCAGTGTAGAAAAGACCCTCCAGTTGATCTAAAGTACACATGAAGAATGAATGAGAGATATACCAATGTTGTTTTAAGCCACTAAAATTTCGGCAATGTATGTTTACTTGTGTACAACCTAGCCCATGCAACCTGTTCAAAAGAGTTAAAAAATATGTAAGTTGTTGTCTTAGGTGTCATCATCACCATGAATATTATCCTCATCCTCATTCTCATCATGATTATGCCCTCTTTTTGCTGTTCCCTTCCCCATCGTTTTATTATACTTTTTGATCTACCTTACCTCCTCCTTTCCAGCTTCAGCCACATTAGTCTCTGTCCATTTTCTTGATTGATGCTGTTTTACCCTTAAGGTTCTAATATTAAATATTTTTTTCCTTCTTGGATTCTTCTTTTTATCTTCTTTAACTAACATTAACACGTTCTTAACTAAAGTTTACTTTCTCTTAATAGCATTCCATGAAATTTTGGAATTATTGGTCTAAGATCTTTCACAGTAAGGCGTTGTTCATTTTTCCTGCCAAAACTTTTTCTCAGTCCTCCTTTTCTAGGACAATGACATATTCATCTACCATTACTAAAGTCAGAAGCCTAGGAGATACACATTTTTTCTTTCATTTCCTCAGCTCATATCAATTAAACAAAATATCTTGTTAATTCTAGCTGGAAAATGTATCTTTAATTTGTTAACCTCTCTCATGTCTTTCATCTCTAGTGTAAGTCAAGCAACCATCATCTCATAAAATAAACTTTTTAATGGTCTACACCTTTTAGACTTTTGTCTTCATCCACTCTATTTTTCTGAAGAAGAAAAATAAAATCCATAAATCTGATTGTGGTATTTCATTCCTTAGGCCCTTCAGTGTCTTTCACATGCCTTAGAACTCAAACCATACTGTTTACCACAGCTGCAGATCTCTACTCTGATCTAACTCCTGCTTGTTCTTCAGGTTCATGTACCTATTTTCCTACAACCTCATTGGCCTCTTTCTCTTCCCTGAACTGCTGAAGTCTTTATCGGTTCTAAGAACTTTTGTGTATGAAATTCCCCCTACCTGGAATGCTGCTCTTTCTACTCTTCATATGGTTGAAGCATGTGCAGGCTTAAATGTGCCTTCATGACACTTAACACCACACACACACACACACACACACACACACACACATTTCTTTAGTAATTTTGTTATCTCATAAACTTACTATAAGCAGTGAAGTTTGGGACAATATTAATCAATATCTTATCAAGTTATCGGATGAATAAATGTTGCTCACACTTTTAAAGATGGTATAATTTTTGCAAAGCATTAATTGTTTGGAACACTAAGGGAAGAATTCTTAAATTGTGTTTCTCAATATTACCTTTATTACTCATAGCACAACATGTCAGCTATTTTACATGGATTATAACTACTTCAGAGTTATCCTGGCTGAGAAGCCATCTATACATTCTAGCTCCGGAGAGTATGAAATTGAAAACACAATTTGAACTATAAATTAAAAATGACTAATTTAAACCTTAAAATTTATTTCTAGCATCTGAAACAGCAAAAAATATATAACCTCTGAAATTTAAAATTTAAAAAACATTTAAAAATGGATGTATACTGAGATAGATGGATGGTCCGATTCCACTATCGAATGAATCATAATGATTTTAGAGAATGAAAAAGTTGTTGAATCCCCCTAAGGTGATATATGGTTAACCTCTAGATTTTTAGAGATGGGAGGGACCTTAAAGATCATTTAGGATAAAGCTTGAAAAATCCCACCGTAAATGTAAACGGTAAATGAATAATAATTTTTCTCTGTCTTTGTGAAATTGTTTTCATATACCCCAGCCCAACCAACCAAAATATCTCACCTATTTTACTCTATTGGCCACTCACTAGGTTCTCTTTCATCTACTTTTATTATCCTTAAGCCGTTTTATACACAGAAACCAGAGAACATGCGAACGAATTCCTTTTCTCCTTAAAACTCTCTAATGATGATTCAAGTCTCTTAAATTAAAATAAAACTCCATACCATGTCTTATAAGATACTATATAATCTGGCCTTATTTGATCATCTCCTTGAACTCACCTGTTGCAGACATTCTGGCCTCCTTCCTCCTACTCCAGCCAACCTTCTTCCCATCTCAGGGCCTCATACTTGCTGTTCCTTCCACCTAGGTTGTCCATGCCCAGGTCTTTTCAGTATTCAGTCTTATTTTGACACATGAAATTTTCTTAAGGGTGGCTTTCCCAATTACCCTATTTAAAATAACTCCTTCCCCTACATGTCTATGCAGTTATTCCCTATTTTCTTAGGTTTTTAATCACAAGCTGAAATTATATTATTTAACTGCTTCACTCATTTCTTGTCTGTCTCTCTCACAGAATTCTAGCCCCATGAAAATAAGAACCTCCTCTGTTTTGTTTGCCAATGTATCTTCTGCTCTTAAAACTAGATCACATACACAGTAGGCACACAGTAGATGCCTATGGAAGGGAGGGAGAGAATGGAGGAAGAAAACACATGAACATGTTCACTTATGGGGGACATGTGTGTGAAAAATGATCTTTCTCATTTCGTCCACTCAATTCTCTACACAAGAAAACCTGGACACCATATTATTTTTTTTAAAAAGTGAGTGGCTTACAGGATGAGGCCAGTGTTCTTTCTTACCATACAGAAAACACCAATGTTAGCAGCACAATATTCATTCTTTCATTTCTCATGGGCTCTGGTCCTTTATGACTGACTCCTCTCCCCTCTCTGTAATCAGACTTCACTTTGTCAAAGGGCATGCATACACTTTAGCTTTGTTTCAGGGAGCAGTAATAATTAGTGTCATTTATTGATCACAAATAGAATTCTATGAACCAGCTCATTATCACATATGACTTAAAAGAATTTTCTGAACCACTCAAATCCATTTTTGACTACTAGTATACTGAAAGCTCTTCCCTCGCCAGAGGTCAACAATTTTCATGAATGATTTGATGCTGGGAGGTATCGGTCAAGTATTAAATAACAAACAAAATATGCATCAACTTTCTGAGTTGGAAAGTGACAGACAAGAAAGTTGCCATTTGCCCCTGGGTAATAAAAATGAGAGACAAATTATTACAGCAACTTGGTGCTGTTGAGCAAATATGTCTAATCTTTGGAAAATAAGGAGCCTACAGGGAGAATAGAATAATATGGCTCTTTTTCTTGTTGCCTCCTTCACAATAAACACTCAATTGCAATGCAGAAGAGCGGAACAGAAGCCCCCATTAATCAAACCAAAGAGGCATGCCAAAAACTAAAAGGAAAATCCCTTCAAATAAAACATCATAAAAAAATGTACTAATTAGGATTGTAAGGATAGAAAACAAAGCCATCACTTTTTACAGAATACTGAAATGGGTTTCATAGATTAGACTTTTGAAAATTATATTTAACATATCTTTTGAATATGAAAACATGTCCATTATACAAATAAAACATGTTAAAAATTATATAAAAATTTTAACATCTTATCACACAGAAATATTCATTGTTAATATTTTAATATTTTCTTCCAATAGCTTATATTGAGAACATTTTCTAAAGCAATCAACATCCTCTCTAAGCATAGTATTTAATAATTCAATACTATTCTTTCTTACTTTTTTATCATAATTTAATTAAACATTTCTCTGTAGTTGCATTTTTGGATATCTTTCAATTGCTTTTGTTAGGTTTGTCTTGCTTATTTACATACACATATATACAGGAAAAAGGAAACGGGCACAATACAAAAATTTATTATTTATGTTATAAAATTGTAATTTAATGTCATATTTTTAATTGAATGTAACACCGAGAACCATATTTAAGACTATTTCAACTTTACAGGATTTAAAAGAATTTCATCATTATATAAAATGTCCTTATTTATTTAATCATTTGACTTTATTTTATTTTTTCCTGTTATAAATAAGACTGTAGTAAATATTCTTATACATAAATCATTTTGTAATTTTCCGTACATAACTTCTATTATGAAGTATTCGGTCATAAAAGATACTGTCATACATACATTACCATCCATTCTGTTTTGTGTGTGTGTGTGTGTGTGTGTGTGTGTGTGTGTGTGTGTGTGCAGATAATTTCCATTCATGTCACTTGCCCATATTTCCACTAATATGTTGTCCTTAGTGAGGCATCAGATTTCATCATGTTGTTTTTTTCCTATCTTCTAGAATCTTACCTAGCACATACGAGGCAGGCAGTTAATATTTGTTAAATTAATTGATGAATTCTCTTTTTTAAGTTAGTCAATTTTCTTTTCTTTTTTCTTAAGTTTATTGGGGTAACATTGGTTAATACAATTATATAATTTTCAGGTATACATTATGATTTGACATCTGTATATTCCATTGTGTGTTCACAATCCAAAGTCCGGTTTCCTTCGGCTATTATATATTTGATTCCCTTTAACCATTTCCCCCTCTTCTACCTCCCAATATTTGACCCACTTTACTCTGTCTACCTTCCTCCTGCTCCCCACCCACTACCCTGAGTGATATTCCATTGTATATAGGTACCACAGCTTCTTTATCCAGTCATCTATTGTAGGACACTTTGGTTGCTTTCATGTCTTGTCCACCGAGAATAATGCTGCTATGAACATGGTGTACAAATATCTTTACAGATATGGGTTTTCAAGTCTTTGGGGTAAATACCCAGTAGAGGGATTGCTGGATCATATGGCAGATCAATTCTTGGTATTTTGAGGAACCTCCATACTGTTTTCTATAGTTGCTATACCAATTTGCAGTCCCACCAGCAGTATACGATGAATCCTTTTTCTCTGCATCTTCTCCAACATTTATTATTGCTTATCCTTTTGATTATAGCTATTCTAACAGGTGTGAGATAGTATCTCATTGTAGTTTTGATTTACTTTTCCTTAACAGCTAGTGATGTTGAACATCTTTTTATATATTTGTTGGCCATTTGTATATCCTCTAGAGAGAAGTGTCTGTTCAGGTTTTCTGCCCATTTTTTGATTAGATTATTTGTTTTTTTGTTATTATTGAGTCATATGACTTATTTGTACATTTTTGATATTAGGCCCTTATCGGAGGCATTGTTTGCAAATATATTTTCCCATTTGGATGGTTGTCTCTTTACCTTGTAGACATTTTTTTGTTGTTATTTTTTATTTTTATTTTTTTTTGCTGAGCAGTAGCTTTTTAGTTCAATGTAATTCCATTCATTTATTTTTGCTTTTACTTCTCTTGCCTTTGAGGTCAAATTTATAAGTCTAAGGTCCTTGAATTTAGTTCCTATGTTATCTTCTATGCATTTTCTTGTTTCAGATCTTATATTCAGGTCCATAATCCATTTCGTGTTAACTTTGGTGTGTGGTGATAGACAACAGTCTAGTTTCTTTCTTTTGCAGGTGGCCTTCCAATTTTCCTAGCACCATTTATTGAAGAGGCCTTCCATTCTCCACTGTACATTTTTGGTTTTTTTTGTCAAAAATTATTTGCCCATATAAATATGTATTTACTTTGAGTTTCTCGATTCTGTTTTACTGGTTCGTGTGTCTGTTTTGCTGCCAATACCATGCTGTTTTGATTACCGTCTCTTTGTAGTATAATTTGAAATTGGGCAGAGTGATACCTCCAGCCTCATTCTTTTTTCTCAGGATGGCTTTGGCAGTTTTGGGGTCTTTTGTGCTTCCATACAAATCTGATGATTTTTTGTTCTATTTCTTTAAAAAATGCTGATGGGATTTTGATGGAGATTGCATTAAATCTGTATAATGCTTTAGGTAATATGGTCAGTTTAATTATGTTGATTCTTCCAGTCCAAGAACACGGAATCCTTTTCCATTGCTTTGTATCTTCTTCGATTTCTTTTAGTAGAGTTTTGTAACTTTGATTATATAGGTCCTTCACATGTTTCATTAAATTTATTCTTAGTGCAATTGCAAAAGGAATTACTTTTTCTGACACTTACTTATTAGAACATAGGAACGCTATTGATTTTTGAACATTGATTTTGTATCTAAAAACTTTACTGTTTTGCTAATTGTTTCTAGTAATGTTCTTGTGGAGACTTTAGGATTTTCTATATAAAAAATCACATCATTAGTGAATAGTGACAGTTTTACTTCATTTCTTATTTGGATGACTTTTATATTTTTCTATTGTTTGATTGCTTATGCTAAGACCTCCAATGTGATATTGAATAACAGTGGTGATAGTGGACAGCCTTGCCTTGTTTCTGATGTTGGAGGGAAGGTTTTTAGTTTTTCACCATTAAGCATAATTTTGGCTGAGAATTTGTCATATATGGCCTTTATTATAGTAAAGAACTCTTCTATACTGCTTTTGTTAAGTGTTTTGATCATAAATGAATGCTGTATCTTGTTGAAGGTTTTTTCTGTATCTATTAATATGATTATATGAGTCTTATTTTTTAATTTGTTAATACGGTATCGCACATTAAAGGATTTGCTTCTTTTGAAACATCTCTATGTTTCTGAGATGAAGCCTACCTGATCGTGTTGTATAATCTTTGTAATATGTTGCTGCATTCAGTTCGCTAGTATCTTGTTTAGGATTTTTGCATCTGTGTTCAGGAAAGATTGGTCTGTGGTTTTCTTTTGTGTGTGTGTTATCTTTACTAGGCTTTGGTATCAGAGTATTATTGGCCTCATAAAATGAGTTGGGAAGTATTGCCTCCTCTTTGATTTTTTGGAAGAATTTGAGGAGAATGGGTATTAAGCCTTCTTTGAATGTTTGGTAGAATTCACTGGTGAAGCCATCTGGTCCTGGACTTTTACTTTTTCGTAGGTTTTTGATGATTGGTACCATTTTCATACTGCTGATCAATCTGTTTAGATTTTCCAGATCTTGATTCAGTTTAGGAAGACTATATTTCCTAAGTATGGTGCATATTTCTTCTAGGTTATTAAATTTGGTATTATATACTTTTTCATAATATTCTTGCATGAGTCTTTGTATTTCTGTGATGACAGTAGTAATTTCCCCTCTTTCATCCATGATTTTATTTATTTGTGTCCTAATTCTTTTTTCTTTAGTGGTTTTATCCAGGGGTTTGTCAATTTTATTAACCTTCTCAAAGAACAAGCTCTTAGTTGTATTTATTTTTCTATTGTTTATTGTCGTTGTCATTGTTGTTGTTTTCAATTTCATTTGTTTCTGCTCTAATTTTGATTATTTCTTTCCTTCTGCTGACTTTAGGCATAATTTTCCTTCCATTTCTAGTTTTTTAAGATGAAGCGTTAAGTTGTTATTTGGGCTCATTCTTGGTTTTGGAGATAGGCCTGTAATGATATGAACTTGCCTCTTACAACTACTTTTGCCATGTCTCGAAAGTTTTGATATGTTGTACTATCATTATCTTTTGTTTCTGTATATCTCTTGAACTCTCTTTTTATTTCTTCTCTGACCCAGTTATACTTCAGTAGCATGTTGTTTAATCTCCATGTATTTGTGATTCCTCCTGATTATTTTTTTTTGCAGTCGATCTCGAGTTTCAAAGCATTATGATCAGAGACTATGTTTGGTATGATTTCAACCCTCTTATATTTGTTGAGGCTATCTCTGTGTCTCAGTATGTGGTCAATTCTTGAGAGAGTTCCATGTACTCTAGAGAAAAGTGTATAAAGCAACTGTTTTGGGATGGAAGACTCTGTATATGTCAATTATGTCCAGTTGGTCTAATGTGTCATTTAAGGATGCTTTCCTTATTGATTTTCTTTTTGGATGATCAGTCCATATGTGACACTACAATAGCATTTTGGTCTGTTTCTCTCTTTAGTTTTGTTAGTAATTGCTTTACATATTTTGAAGATCCTTGATTGGGAGTATAGTTACTAATAAGTGTTATGTCTTCTTGGTGCATAATTCCCTTTATCAATATGAAGTGTCCCTCAGTATTTTTCTTTATATTTTTATGTTGAAATCTATTTCATCCAATATTAGTACCTCTACTCCTGCTTTTCTCAGAATGCCATTTGCTTGAAATATCATTTTCCATCCTTTCACTTTGAGTCTTTATTTGTCTTTGGAGCTAAGATGTATCTCCTGGAGGCAGCATATGGTTGGGTTTTGTTTTTAATCCATTCTTCTACTCCGTGCCTTTTTATTGGTAAGTCCAGTGCATTTACATTTAGGGTGATTATGGAAATATGAGGTCTTCTTATAGACATTTTATATTTTGCTTTCTGGTAGCTTGGTGTTTCCACTACTTTCTTGTCCTTACGTTTCTGTTTTCATTTTTTTGGTTGGCTTTTGTGGTTTTTCTCTCTGGTTCTTCTCGTTTTGTGTTATATACTTCAGTTCTGAATCTTTGGTGTGTGGTTACCATTATGAATATGAAAAGGATAGTTATATATATGCGGTTGTCCATTTTCTTCTGTGTGTGCCTTATCTCCATTCCCCTTCGCGAATTTGGATCTTCGAATCCTCCCTTTCTCAGTCATTGTCATTTCAAATTATCCCTATGTATGCTGAACATTCATTACTATCTTGCTACAGCAATTCTCTTCTTATTATTTAATCTTATAACACCTTTTTCTTAGTACGGGTTGCACTCCTGTGCTTCTATTTGCCTGATAGTCACTTTACTCCTAATTATATATTTTGTGTGTGTGTGTGTGTGATTTTGTTTTAGGTGAGCTGAAACAATTTCAGTATTCCCTGTAATGCAGACCTCATAGTAGAGAATTCCCTCAATTTTTGTATATCTGGAAAGGTCTTAATTTCTCCTTCATACCTAAAGGAGATCTTAGCTGGATACATTATTCTAGACTGGTAGTTTCTTTCACTTAATAGTTTAAACATTTGATTCCATTTCTTTCTGGCTTGTAAGGTCCACTCTGAGAAGTCCAATGATACTTTAATGTGTTTTCCTTTATAAGTTACTATATTCTTCTCCCTGGCTGCCCTGAGAATTCTGTCTTTGTTGTTGATTTTTGATAACTTTAATACAATGTGTCTTGGTGAAGGCCTTTTTCAGTTGAGATAATTGGGTATTATGTTGATTTCTTGAATTCCAAGCCCATCTCATCCCTTAGATTTGGGGAACCCTTGTCCACTATTTGTCTGAAAATGCTTTCTAGTCCCTGTTCCTTTTCCTCACCTTCAATAATGCTCATTATTCTTATGTTTCTTCTCCTGATGGTATCAGCTAGTTCTTGTATTTCTCTTTCATTATTTTTTGTTCTTGGGTTTCTTTCTTCTTCTTTCTGATTTATCTGTAGATTTCTGTCTTTGATATCACTGATCCTTTCCTCCATTTGGTCGACTCTATTTCTCAAGCTTGCTATTTCATTTTTCAACTCTTGCAGTGTGTTTTTATCTCCAGAATTTCCGTTCTATTCTTTTCAGGAGTTTCAATCTCCTTGCTCTCATTGAGTTGTTTTTTCAATTCCTGAAATTGTTGATATGACTCATTTTGGAATTCACTGAGTTTTTTCAGAAGTATCATAATGAACTCTCTGTCATTTAAGTTGTATAATTCTATGTCTGTAAGCTTATTTATTGGAGATTTTTCTCTTTCTTTCTGAGATGTCTTGTCACCTTTGTTTTTCATGGTGTTTAATGGACTATTTCTCCATCTGGGAATTAATGGAACTGTATTCTGCTGTTTTTCCAGAAAGAAGATGTATTATATAAAGCCTACTTCAAGGAAGGTGCTTTTCTTTTGGTTTCCAGTAGGTGACATCTAAGCCTCCTGGATCCTTGTATTATATAAAGCTTAAATAATGCCTTTTTTATTTTCTTGTAGATATTTAATCATGCTCGCTACCCTCAGTTTTAGTCCTTGTCAGTGTCAGCAATAGTCTCGGCAACATTTGCTCAGATTTCCATGGGACTCTGCGATGATCAGTCTCCGATAGTATGGGGGGAGTGGCCCTCTAGGTTGGAGGTTGGGAGTTGCCGTTCAGCCTCGGTTTTGCAACCATGGCTGGAAAAAATCAACTGTTGCTTCTCTGTGGTCCCATCCTGCCTCTCTGCTTTCTGCCCTGATGACTGGGCCCTGCTGTCAGCCAGCTGTAGGGAGCTCATAGCTTTCCCAGGCAGAGCTGTCCAGGGAAGTCACTGCATCTTCACCTCTCCCCTTCCTGCTGCAGAGAACTTCAGCTGCAAGAGGTAGCTTCTTTATTTCTCCTAGTTCACGACCCAACACCCAGGGTTCTGAACTGTGGTAGCTCTTATGTGCAGATCCCACACTCAAATGTGCTGTTGTGCAGTTTGGGTGATTTTTGTTCAGTTTTAGACATTCAGCTTATTGTTGTTTCAAGGAGAAAAATCTGAAGATATCTCTCACTCTGCTATGTTTCCCAGAATCCCAAGTTAGTCAATTTTCTAATAATATTTCTTGAATAAAGAAATACTCCCTTAACTTATAATTTAAAATTTATTTATATTCTTTTTAAAATTCGTGAATGCATTTCTGGTTTCTTGTTTATGTTTAATGTATATATACACAATAGGTTTTTTAAATTAAATTTATTTGTGTGACATTGGTTAGTAAAATTATATAGGTTTCGCGTGTATAATTCAATATTACATTATATATATATATATATATATATATATAGCACTGTGTGTTCATAAACATAAATTGAATTTCTTTTGTCACCATATATTTCACATACTTTGCCCTTATCCACCCCCCCACCCTATCTCCTTTTCTTTCTGGTAACTACTAAACTATTGTTTGTATCTGTTAATTTTTGTTTGTCTTGTTCATTTGGGTATAGAAGGGGTGTGTGTGTGTGTGTGTGTGTGCGCGCACGCACACACACACACAGAGTGAAATGTTACTCAGTCATAAAAAAAGATGAAATGTTGTCATTTGCAACAACATAGAGGTTCTTGAGATTATCATATTAAACAAAATAAGTCAGACTGAAAAGTTGAAAGCCATATGATTTTACTTAGATGTGAGATATAAAAGTAAAAGCAACAAATGAACAACACAGTAAGTTTTAAAATTATAACATTATATTTTGATTGTGTACTAAACTATCCCTCATTCTCTGCATATAGTTTTATTTTTCAAAGTGTTTTTGGCCATTTTCACCCATGTATTCTCCAAAATATTCTGAGTATATCTTTTATTCTATCATATTTTATTTATGAATAAAATTGAGGACTCTCAAGTTAAAAGCAGGAAGTTTTCTCATTACAAGAAAAATTACACTCATTTATTTAAATCTTCATTAGTAATGTTTTATTTGCTAGTACTCTTAGATTTATTTCAAGATAATGTACATTTATGTTAACATCACAAATTGGTTCTAATTTAGTTTATATTTTGTAACCATTTATTCTATTTTTTTCCTAGACTTATCACTTACAGTATAATTCTGTTCACTGGAATTTTCTTTTGGATCATTGTGACTTTACCATTGTTGTATTTATATCTATTTATTTTCTTATTGCTAGATATTGCTTGCCTATATTAGCTTAGTCAATACTAATAATAATAAAAAAGTGGCCTTGTTCTTTACTCTAAGAGAGATAAATCTAATGTTTAATTGCTATGTCTAATACTGATTATTGGTTTTGTGTTGTTAAGGAAGTGGATTTTTCCCTCTAATTAACTAAATGTTTTATTCAGGAATAGATATTAAATCTTATATTTTTATATTTATGGAGATAAATCATGTTACTAAATACACTAATATTAAATATCTTTAAATTGCTGAAATGAATTTTATACTATAATGGTGATTTCTTTTTTATTATACTAGTATGATTAATTTGCAAGTATTTCACTTAGATTTCTTCATATATATTTATAAGTGACATTGAACCATAGAAATTTTTCCAAAGACAGTTCTCACAAAGAATAGTGAATACTAATGTTCTTAGATAGATAAAAACTTGTGTGATTCAAATATTTACATGAAATAAATCTGGATGCCAAAAGGGAAAGATTGGTTGATTTCTTTGTCTTTTATAATCTTCTCCACTTGCTAGCTATGGTGTCTGACCCCATAGTTAGACCCAAGTGGTGAGGAAATAAAATGAGGAAGTGTGATTTTTACCCTTTGAATAAGGCAGATGAACAAGTATGAGAGCTTTCTCTTGAGAAAGATTTTTTTTTGAAATTTTTGGAGACCCTCTACTTGGGGATCTATGGAGCAGCTCACCTAACAAAGCTGATGCCTCATACTGGCCATTACCTCTTCTTAGCTCTGAACCATCCCAAAGAATGTTGAGTCACATTGCTCTGCCGAACAGTTCTTCTTGCCATGGGCCTCCAGAGGATAGAGGCTGCATGCATCTTTACCTTGAGAGAAGCACATGGATCTCATTCCCCATGTCTCTATGTCTTTTTAACCTAGCAATTGGCAGGTGAACTTCGGCCATAATTTTCTTTCATTTTCCCTAGGCTAGAACCATGGAACATAGCAAATGCTCTCTGAATGTTTTCTCACTTGGCTTGATGTGAGAGGAAACCATCTTTTCTTTGTCTGAAAAATGGAACAGCACAAAATTCTGACAGTTTTCTGAAAGGAACCCTCTCTCTTTTCAATGCTCACATTTTTCTAGGCAGGAAGTAGATGATGGCTAATTATGGTAGAAATGGCTTAACATTTAATGGCGTATGTCTCTGAG
The DNA here is from genome assembly GCF_014176215.1 of Rousettus aegyptiacus. NCBI lineage: Eukaryota > Metazoa > Chordata > Mammalia > Chiroptera > Pteropodidae > Rousettus > Rousettus aegyptiacus. Next base: position 6,305,550 of record NW_023416309.1, read on the forward strand.
GTGAAATAAAGCTTGTTCCAGAAAGTGGAGGCACAAAACACCTACTGTATTTTTTTTAACCTCTGGATCTCAGACAAATTTTAGAAAGTGTCACATTTTAATATTCCATGTACTCGTGTTTGTGCATGTGTGTGTGTTATGCATGTATTAATTGTATATTACTGTATAATAGGTAATTATTATATTGATATTTGATTATATTTTATATATGTAGATATATTTATACTTATATGGTTCATATATGTACATATATGTATGTATGTGTGTATACATATTATATATAACTTATATTTAAAATTATCTTGAGCAGAAAACTCATTTTAAGTAGCTAAGTAATTCTTGGAAGAGAAGTTCTTTTCCTTTTTATTCCTCCATAAATATTTTTATAACTCAAATTTTCTGTTTTTCAGCCATTTCTGTATATTTTATTTTTTCTGAAAAGTCAAAAGTTTCATTGGGACTTTAATAGTAATGAGCAAAGTTTTACTTATGCTGTTAAACAATACTTTTAAATATTTTCTATTCTTGTTATTTATATGCTTTTGTTTTGCTTTCTGCATCTGATTTCTCACTTTAAAAGTATTCTTTTTCCTAAAGTGGCATCTTTCTTTCATTTTTTCAGTTATTATTTCCATTAATTTTCTTATTCCAAATATTAATTTTCTGGCTTTACATCAATTTTATTATTTTAAAAAGTGAGTTATATTATGTTCTAACTTTCGCAATTGAATTCTTAATTCAGCGCTTCTCTTTAATGCTGAATTCATCTGCGGATGTCATTGCGTTCAGTTTCAGCTGGTTTTAAATGGTTTTTATTTCCCGCTTTTTATTTTCTACATTTTCTTTAACTGAAATTTTATTTCTTCCTTGATATCTGTTATTTAGAAGAGTGGATTATTTTTATTTGCTATTTTTAACATTTAAAAACGTTGTTTCCTCTTTTTTTTTTTTTTCGTTTTGAAACACACTTAGGGAAGAAGAGTAGGAAATTAGACACCTTCTTGTGTTTTTAACTCCAATGCTATTGGGGTATATTTTTATTTTGGAAATTTTCTTGTTTACTAATTCTGTCAGATTTCAATTCTGCTTTCATTGTTTCATTTTTCTTTTCTTCTTTCATTAAATAAAAATCATTTAATAGGGATCTCAGACGGCTGTGTAAGTGGACTCTGAGCTCACCTCCTCACAAGAAAATATCGAAGGTACACCTATATTTAGTAAATCATCCTAAGAGACTTTTGTGAAGGAATTGAACAGCCTCTGAGCAACAAACAAGAATGACCTTATAGAGAAGGAGGCGAAACGAACCAGGGAGCTCTTCGGGAACTGAGGGGAACAACCCAGGACCTGAGGAACGGGTGAGCGCCATTGTTTACTGTTTTCCCTGAACCTGGATAATGCGGAGCTCCATTCAGGTTCTCTTTGCAACCTGCAGGGCATTGTAGGACATCTTTAGCCACCCCTATCAGGGATAGACCTAGCGGAAACAGGAGAGAACCATAGTTTGCATACAAGAGGCCCTTCACCAAGAGATTCACCCAGCAGTTGCAGCAGGGTGCTGCTTCCGCTCCAGCTAGGTTGCACACACAAGGGGCACCCCCACTTGAGGAGAGGGTAGAACCAACAGAACATTACAGTACCACCTGCAGACTGCGCTTTCCGGAAAAAGCGCCAAGATAGTGAGATGCTACTGTGTATTTACATGGGGCTCTCCCTTCTAGACTGAGTAGAGAGCAGAAAAAAGGCTGCAGTGCCTGCAGGTAGGACTGCCAAATTCAGAGAAAGTGTGGACCCAGAGAAAGTGCGGAGATAGTGAAGACACTGCTGCTCCACCAGCCAGCGGAAAGGGCACAGTGGGAGGGACTTTGCAGTGCTCACAAGCTGCTTTGTGTGGAGTGAGTGCGATGCTGCTGTACATACACCATTAGGGAGCCTCTGCCTCTCCTGGAGAGTTTCAAATTTCCAGTTTGGCCGTGTACGCACAAAATGCTGCCCCACCTGGAGAAGAAGCTGAGCTGGGCAGGCCCTCAGAGCAACCCTTCCCAGACTTTACTCTGACTGCAGACAATTGAAGCAACAGGACACACAGGCAGGGCTGACCCTTCGGGAGTGAGAGGGGTGCTGCTGTTCCCACACCCATGTAGAAGCACCTATCCCCACCTGGAGAGAGTTCAGAACTAAGAAATACAGCTGTGAGTGCCCAAACAAGACAGCCCCAACGGGAAAAAGGGCGGAGCTAGAAGGGCTTTTAGATTCAAGCAGGCAGACCCTGCTCTTCTGATAATTTAAACAACAGTGCAGATATGTAGGGCTGCCTGTGGAGTGAGAAGAACATGGCTGAACACACAAGGAGTTGTACTATCCTGAAAGGGAATGGAACTAGCAAAATACCGAGGTGTGCACACGTAGGCCTGTCCTAATAGGAGAGGGGGCATAGTTGGTGGGGTCTTGAGACATGAGCTTGAAAAGCAACACTGCCCAGACCCAGCTCTGGTCATAGACAGTTAAAGCAATAGGGCACACCAAGAGTGCATGGAGCAGCTCCGTTTGCATCAGGCAATCCCACCTAGAATAAAAGAGCAAGGAAGCAAGCACACCCCAGGCTATCCTACCTGGATCCCACCCCTTCAAGTCAGGCGGTGCATGAGACACTGCAAATGCCAGCCAAGACTACAATTGGTCTGCCAAAACTATTCAAGACACGGTCTACTCAGAAACCATTCTGGCAAAACTGGGAGAGATAGTTATTCTTTCCAATTTAGGAACAAAAACAGAAAGTCAAACAAAATGGAAAGACAGAAGAATATGCCCCAAATGAAAGAACAAAGAAAGATTCCAGAAAAAAAAAATCCTAATGAAATGAAGATAAGTAAATTGCTTTACAGAAATTCAAAGAAACATTGTTAAGGATGCTCAATAATCTTCAAAATACAATAGAGGGATTCAGAGAACACTTCAAGAAAAAGATAGAAAATGTACAAAATGACCAATCAGAGATGAAAGATACAATAGCTGAAATAAAAAATACATTAGAAGGAATTGACAGTAGACTAGTTAATACAGAAGAATGGATTAACAACCTGAAGGACAGACTAGCGTAAATCACCCACTCAGGATAGCAAAACCAAAAAAGAATTTCAAAAAATGAAGATAGTATAAAAGATCTCTGGGATAACATCAGTGGCACTAACATTCACAGAAGAGAGAAAGCGAAAGGGATAGAAAGAATATTTGAAGAAATAATATCTGAAAAGTTTCCTAATCTAGGGAAGCAAACAGATATTCAGGTTTAGGAGTTCCAAACAAGATGAACCCCAAGATTCACACCAAGACATATTTTAATTAACAAGGCAAAGGTTAAGGATAAAGAGTGAACCTTAAAGGCAGCAAAAATGAACAAATAAGTTACATATAAAGGAAATCCCAAAAGACTATCAGCAGATTTTTCAGAAGCAACTTTACAGGCCAGAAGCAAGTGGCAGGACCTACGACCTAGAATAGTTTATTCATCAAGGTTATCATTTAGAATTGAAGGAGAGATAAAGAGTTTCCCAGAGAAGCAAAAACTAAAGCACTACTAAACTGGCCTTACAGGTTTTCTTTATGCAGAAAAGAAAAGGCCATAACCTAAAATAAGAAAATACAGAAAAGGAGAAAAAGGTCTCACTGTTTAAGGCAAATATAAAGTAATCACAGTGATTCAACCATTTAAAAAGTTAATAGGAAGGTTAAAAGACAATAATAGCAAAATAAACTATAACTACAATAAATAATTGGAGATTCACAAAACAAAAGGATATAAAATGTGATATCGAAAACATAAAGAAGTGAAAGGAAGTAAAACTGTTGTGCTTTTAGAATGCAATTGAACTTAAATGTCTATCAGCTTAAAATATATTGCTATATATATAGATGGATATATATTTATATATATATATGAATCCCATGGTAACCAAAACACCACAAGAATTACACAAAAAAATGAAGAGAAATGAATACAATCAAAACACTAAAAATCAACAAGTCAAAAGGAAAGAGATCAAGAGAAGAAATAAAAACAAATAATAACAAAAACAACCCAAAACAACTAACAAAATGGCTATAAGTGCATACTTAGTAATAATTACCCTACATGTAAATAACTAAATGCTTTAATCAAAAGACATAGGATGGCAGAGTGGATTAAAAACAAAAACAGAAACATGACCTATCAATATGCTGTTGACAGGAGACTCACTTCAGATTGAAAGACACACAGAGATTGAAAGGGATGGAGAAGGATATTCCATGCAAATAGAAATGAAAAGAAAGCTAGGGGTAGCATACTCATATCAGACAAAAAAGACTTCAAAACAATGTAAAAAGAGGCAAAGAAGGGCATTTTATAATTTTAAAGAGATCAATTTAAGAAGAGGATATAATAATTGTAAATATCTACACAATCAACATAGGAGCACCTAAGTAAATAAAGCAAATGTTAATGGACATAATAGCTGAAATTACCAAGTAACACTATCAGTATTACTATAATAGTTGAGGACTTTAAACTCCACTTACTTCAATGGATAGATCACCCAGACAGAAAATTAATAAGAAAATAATGGCTTTAAATGCCACATTAGACCAAATTGACGTGATAGACATTTACATAGGATTTTATTCAAAACTTTCAGTTTACACATTTTTTTTCAAGTGCATATGAGACATCTTTTTCTAGAATAGAAACAAGTCTCAAAAAATTCAAGAAGATTGAATTTATATTAAGGATATTGTCTGAACTCAGTGGCATAAAACTAGATATCAACTACAAAGGAAAAAAAACTGTAAAAAACACAAATATTTGGAGATTCAGCAACATGTTTTAAACAACCAGTGGGTCAAAGAGGAACTCAAACAGAAAATCAAAAATTACCTTGAGACAAATGAAAATGAAAACACAATCCTACAAAATGCAGTCAAACCAGTTATAAGAGGAAAGTTCATAGCTATAAAAGCCTATCTCAAGAAGAAGAAAAAAATCCCAAATAAATAGTCAAAATTTGCACATAAAGAAACTAGAAAAAAAAAGAACAAGGAAAACCTAAAGATGAGGAAGGAAAGAATAAAAATCAGTGGTAAGAAATGAAATAGAAAATAGAAAAACAATAGAAAAGATTAATAAAACTAAGGGCTGGTTCTTTGAGGGAATAAATAAAATTGACAAGCTTCTATGATGACTAATCAAGCAGAAAAGAGAGAGAACACAAAATCAGAAATGCAAGAAGTGAGGTTAGAATAGATACCACAGAAATACAAAGGATTATTAAAGAATACTATGAACAATTTATATGACAACAAATTTGACCATCTAGAAGAAATAGATGAATTTTTAGAAACATACAATTTTCCAAGACAAAACCAAAAAGAAACAGAGACTCTGAACAGACATTACTAGCAATGAAATTAAAGCAATAATCAAAAAACTCCAAACAAACAATTACCCAGGACAAGAGAGTATCAGAGGTGAATTCTATCAAACATTTAAAAAAGAATTAATACCTAATAGTTAGTATCTTTCTCAAGTTATTTCAAAAAATTGAAGAGGAAAAAACATTTCCAAACTCATTCTGCAAAGCTAGCATTACCCTGATACCAAAACCAGAAAAAAAAACTACAGGCAAATAAGCCTGATGCAAATAGATGCCAAAATTCTCAACAAAATACTAGCAAACTAAATTTAACATCACATTACAAAAATTATACCCTGTGATCAAATGGGATTTATACCAGGGATACAAGAGTGATTCAACATCCGTAAAACAATATGAGTCATTACATCAACAAAACCAAGAATAAAAATCATATGATTATATCAATAGATGCAGAACAAACATTTGATAAAATTCAACATCCATTTATGATAAAAATTCTCAACAAATTGGGTATAGAAGAAACTTAGCTCAATTTGATAAAGGCCATCTATGACAAGGCCACAGCTAACATTATACTCAATGTGAGAAGCTGAAAGCATTCTCTCTAAGATCAGAAATAAGACAAGGATGCCCCTTCTCACCACTATTATTCAACATAGTACTGGAAGTTGTAGCCATAGCAGTCAGACCAAAAAGTTAAAAAATAAAAATAAAAATTATCTGAATAGGAAAAAAAGAAGTAAAAATATTACTATTTGCAGATGACATAATACTATAGATAGAAAACCCGAAAGAATACACCAAAATTAAAATAAAAGAATTCAGTAAAGCAATAGGATACAAAATTAATATACAGAAATCTATCACATTCCTATATACTAATAATGAACAATCAGGAGGAGAAATGAAGAAAACAATTTCTGTCACAATTACATCAAAAAGAATAAAATACATAGGAATAAACTTAACCAAGGAAGTGAAAGACCAATTGTCTACAAACTATAAGACATTGAAGAAAGAAACTGAAGGGAAAACAAGTAAGTAGAAGGATATATTGTGCTCATGGACTGGAAAAATTAATATTGTTAAAATGGCCATATTACTCAAAGGAATTTATAAATTCATTGTAATTCCTATCAAAATACCAATGTCATTCGCCTCAGAACAAATAATTCTAAAATTTATATGAAATCACAGAAGACCCTAAATAGCCAAAGCAATCTTGAGAAAGAAGAACAAAGTTGGAGGTATCATGCTCCCTGATCTCAAACTATACTACAAAACTATAATAATCAAAACCGTATAGTATTGGCACAAAAACAGACACATGGATCAATGGAATAGAATAGAGAGCCCAGAAAGTCACTTGTATGGTCAACTAATCTATGATAAAGGGGGTAAAAATACACACTGGAGTAACAACAATCTCTTTAACAAGTGGTGTTGGGAAAACTGGACAGATACATGCAACAAAATGAAACTGGACAACTCTTTTACACCATACACAAAAATAAACTCAAAATAGGTTAAAGACTTAAATGTAAGGCCTGAAACCATAAAACTCCTAGAAGAAAACATAGGAAGTAAACTATTTGACATCAGTCTATAATATCTTTTTGGATATATCCCCTTAAGCAAGAAAAATAAAAGTTGGTGTCCAAAATACATAAGAAACTCATACAACTCAATAACAAAGAAAAAAACATTCCGATCAAAAAAATGGACTAAGGACATGAAAACATTTCTCCAAAGAAGACATACAGATGGCTGACAGACATATGAAAAAATACTTGACATTACTAATTATCAGGGAAATCTACATTAACTACCATGAGATACCACTTCATGCCAGTCAGAACAGCTTTTATTAAAAAGTCAACAAAAATATGTGAGCAAGGATATGGGAAAAAGGGAAGCCTTGTGCACTGTTGTTGGGACTGCAAACTGGTGCAGCCCTGTGGAAACAAGTAGGAAGATTCCTCTAAAAACTAAAAGTATATATACCATACAACTCAGCAATCCCAATTCTGGGTATTTATCCAAAGAAACACAAAATGCTAATTCAGAATGTCACATGCATCCATGTATTCATTGCAGCATTACTTTCAATAGTCAAGATGTGGAAGCAATCTAGATATCCATCAATAGATGAATAGATTAAGAAAATGTGGTATGTATACGTAAGAAAATATTATGCAAGCAGTAAAAAATAAATAAAATCTTTCCATTTGCTACAACATGGATGGATCTAAAAGGTATTATGCTAAGTGACATAAATCAGATGGAGAAAGAAAAATACCGTATGGTTTCACTGATATGTGGATTCTAAGAAGAAAGCAAAAGAGCAAAAAGACTCACAGAAATAGAGATCAAAGAGATGGTTACCAGAAGGGAGAGAGCAGGGAGATGGGTGAGAATGGGAAGGGGAATATAGTTAATATTGTGATAAGTTTGCACAAATAATTATTAGAGTTAGTGGGGTGATCACAATGTAAAGTATAAAAATGTCAAGTTACTATATTGTACACCTGAAACTAATATAACCAGTGTAAGACTACATACCAGCTACACTTATAAACTTAAATTTTAAAAAGTGTCCTTGGCTTTCTTCCTTATATAATGTATTTTCTTTTACTGACTCTGAGTCACCATCCTCAGTCTTTTTTCTTATTTCAGAGTATAAATTTTCTCATTATTTTTATATAATAGCTGATAATTTCTAAGGTGCAACATTAAAGCAAGATGTTTGGCATAGCTAGCTTCACAATGCTCCTGTGAAGATATTTTACAAGCCCTTTTTCTTGACTGTGCAGAGGTTCCTCTGGAGCTTGTGTCCCTCTAAAAATGGTGTGTAGGGGTGGAGATCGAATGAATCTTCTATTGACCATAGGCTTGCATACAGAATCCTTTCAGATCCCTTCAGGTGTGAGGGACCAGCCACAGCAGCTTTCCCCATGTTAAGCACCCTATCCCAAACTCCTTCTGGTTTTGAAAGACTCTGAATCTGGATCCAGGGGAGGGAGATGGAGGCACCCAAACTAAAAGATCATTTGTATTATCTTGGTGTCACCTTGTATGTTGAATTCTATAAAGGGCATTGAAGGCCAAATAAAATTATAAATATATATGCACAAAATTTTATATTTATTTATCTATCTATCTATTTATTTAATTAATTATTTCGATGATGTGGCACCTTGAAGTGAATGGACAAGAGATGCAGCTACACACCAGCTCTTACTTTTGTGAAGCAACTGACTGGAAAATGGCCATTTTATATCCATTCTTCACTTGATGGAAACGGTAGGTATAGCCAAAGCCATGGGTGTGGTTCTTCTTTCTTCCTTCTGGCACTACTGCCTGTCATATTTGAGATAAGAAATAATGATTTTGCTATCTGATCACTGCACTTTATATGTGAAAATTTCAAATAAAACACAACATTGAGTGCACAGAGTCCCATTTGTTAGCTCTATGCTCTGCCCTCATTTTTAGCATTTGTTATGTCTAATCTATGAATGTGGTGAAATAGGGTCAGGATCATATATTGAACATTTAAAATATGATCATCAGAAATTCCTCAAGAAAGATGATAGAGATTAAAAAATAAAGGGTAAATCTACATGAACTCTGTGTCGAAGTCCTGTCCTTTACAATTTATTTTCTGTGAAACCTTGGGCAAATTTCTTAACTTCTTTGTGCCTTGATTTTCTCACCTTTAAAGTGGGGAGCATACTCTTCCTTACTTCATAGAATTATTATGAATATTAAGTACATTAATATATGTAAAACTCCTAGTGTCGGGTATGTTCTCATTTTTTTTTTTAAAAAAATAATGATTTGCTTTTATGTTAACACTGCTCTTCCCAGGTTCCAAAGCTGATGGCAATCTTGAAATCCTCATCTCCTTTATTTTTTAACACTCTGTTTTTTCAGCATGGATTGGGAGGTGTGAATTTAGTCAGCCATTCAGAGGTTTCTGTAGGGATTATCCAACTGCCTAAGTTATCAAAATATTATAATTTCAGTGATCGAAATTCATCAAAGAAGCTGCTCCAAAAACAAAACTAATACTATGAGAGAGCCTAATATCTATGTCTATCTATACATAGAAATGCTCTTATGCCAAGAAAACATTAATACACATATATGTACATACAATATTTAAATATTGGCACAAGTCAAACATTTAAAATCAATTGGTAACATTTAAAAATCGGCGATTACATTATGCAATAAATGTTTAAAGAGCCCTTTGAAAATGTAATGACTTGTTTAGCCATTTAAAATAGTACATACAAAATTACTTTACTAATTTAGGAAATTATCAGAGACCATATATAAAGTTAATAAAGCAGGACAAATATTTTAAATACTATATAACTTCAAGCTTGTAAATGACATATGAAATGTATATATTTATTTAATTAAAATATATTGGAAGAAAATATACTCAAAGATTAATACTGCTTATCCCCTGATAGTGATTTTTATTTTTCTTAATATATTCTGTGTATAAACATGTAAAATTTTACTAATTAGAAATTAAAATTAAGCTTCATTAAAATGATGCATTTCTGATCAGACCTAAACCAATTACATTTTAACTACAATGTTATATTGCTATGCAAAGTAAATAAAAACAAACAAAATTCAAGTTCTGTTAAAACCATATATATTAGCCACTTCCAGAAATCAATTGAGTAATGACTAAAACAATTTTACAAAATGGTTACACTAAAAAGTAGATCTATGGAGACAGTAAAAAGATCAGTGGTTGCTGGGGGTGGCAGAGGGAGAGGGAGAGATGAATAAGTGTAGAATAAAGGATTTTTAGAACAGTGTTAGTACTCTGTATGTACTACAATAATGAATACATGCCATTATACACTTGTCAAAACCCATAGAATACACAATAACAAAAGTAAACTAATGTAAACTATGGATTTAGTGTTATTTTGATGTGTCCATGTAGGTCCTTCAATTGTAACAAATGCACAGCTCAGGAGGGCAATATTGATAATGAAGAGTCCGCATGTGTGGAGACAGGGGATATATGGAAAATCTCTGTACCTTCTCTTCAATTTTGCTGTGAACCCAAAACTGCTCTAAAAAACAACCTTAAAAAAGAGTCATACTCATTGATCCAGCTATACAATTTCTTATAATGTGTAACCAAGAAAGTATATTTGAAAAAGTATATTCTTAACCACTGAAGTTCATAGATTTCTTTGTTAACCTTATGAAAATTTTAGCTGGTGACCATTCCTCCCAAACCCAAAAATGCCCATGTTAACATACACAAGTATTACTTAAAATTTTTAGTGTTTATAGACCTATGAAACTTGTTCATAAATCTGTACTCCACTTCCAAAAGAAAAAGTAATGTGTATTATAATATTAATTGTAGAGTTATTCATGGTAGTGAGTATCAAAACAATTTGAATGCCAAATAATAACAAAATGTCTAAATAAGTCATAACATAAACAACTGAAATTCATGTAACTTTTAAACTGTTTACAAAGAGAATGTATTACATGGTACAATGTGATATATTGTTTTTAAATTATAATACAACATAGTAGGAAAATTACTTCCTAGTAGAAATAAATGTGAAATTTGCACATTTGTGGAAAATGAGAAGAAAATGTACAAAGACATTACTTATTATGGTCTTAGCATAGTCGAATTTATGGCTAATTATTTTCTTATTTTTCACACTTTCAATATCATAAATTTTAAATCAGAAATGGAAAAAAGCAAAGACAAAATAAAATTATTAGTAAAATCTAACTATTTATTGTGCAAGTGTTTATGGTACCAGGTGTCTGTCTCTTCTGTTGGACAAAAAACTCACAGTAATGCTTATTCATTTTTTTAGTTGGAATGGATGTAGTCTGCAGGACATGCTCTTTTCTGTTGTTTTTTAAACAAAAGAATGCCCTGTTTCTTAAACTGTATTGTTTACTTTTCAGCTATTTAGTTTATTTGGATGCAAGGAAGACTACAACTCCTTTTATCTGCGTCACAATTTATTTTTCAAAAACGTTTACATCTGCATCCTTATTTGAGCCAAAAACTTCTATGTTTAGCTCAAAATATGTGAGATTCAGTGACAGTTGTCAACGAGAAAGTAAGATGGGTTACTAATTTCTTTATATGTGTATATTTTTTTAGGCGAGGCAAACTTTGGTTGACCACACAGATTGCAAGGACATTGTCAGCTTATAATCATTTATTTATTTATTTATCTATCTATCTATCTATCTATTTATTTATTTATTTATTTATTTATTTACACCGATAGCACTTGGTCTTCCTAGTTGGTCTCCCATCCAAATACTAACCAGGCTCAGCCCTGTTTAGCTCCCGAGATTAGACAGGATTGGGCTTGTTCAGGGTAGCATGGCTGTAGACCACTAATTTCTTTTTCTAAATCTGTGTTTCTTTCATCTTCTATACAAATTTTCATACACTTTGTGTCAAGTTAAAAGAAATGACAAAAGTGGACATTTTAGAATATTTAAATGTTTACATTCAATTAGTATAATTAATACCCAGCAGCAATTATAAAAAATGAAGTATTATTATGAAAAGGAGAGTCCGGTTGAAAAAATAAATAAAAACCTTATTATGCAAACCATTTCCCTAATATTTCCGTACATTGTTTTAGCCTTAGATTTGATTTGCTTTTTAGTCAGTATTTTAGTTAAACCCTTTAAAAATGTTGTTATTGATTTGTTTTTTATTCATTGTTTAAAGGAAGATTGCTTTATTTGTTTTGTTCTTTTGTATAAATAGCTGACTTTGTCTTTCTCTCTTACAAAATGGAAAATACTGTTGTAAAAAACAGTAATAAATCTGAAAAGTCTTGTTAACAATATTAGGAAAATTAAAGAGACCTGAGGGTATGTCTGTATATGAGAATATATTGCCTAAAGTCATGAACTTTGTTATCACTTACATTTAAAATGTTTTTAGTTAATTACCCACCAGCACAACTCATAAGAACAAAGCCACTTTCCTCTACAAAATCACATTGATCTCTCATTGAACTGAAAATTCTGTATTTAATAAGAAGGAATTGAGATAAGAGGAACATATAGTAAGAACTCAATCTTAGTGATTCTGAGTGTCCAGCTTCATCAAAGTTTACTGAGAAGATACAACAGGGAAATGGTAGTCAAAATGACAAAGTCAAGATTATTATTAAAGTTATTATTACACTTACATCTTCATTTTCAATAAGCACTATATCTCCTCTGAAACGAAGTGCAGACATAATGGAACTCAGTCTTACTGGAATGCCAAAGGATACCCATGTAGTATTATTTCCCATAGTCTTCATATCCCACAGAGTAGTGGACATTATTTTGAAATGTTTTCTCGGAAAAAGATAAAGGAGAGATATATATACACTTCTTGAAACAAACTATTATGACAAGCACAAAAGACTGTTTCTGGTAAATTTTTAAAAAATGACAACTAAAAAAATTCTGCTGACCTTTTTGCATGAATTCTTCTGTTTGTGACTTAGATTTTTTATATAAAATATGGTCAAATAGGTTAATAAAATATATTAATTATTAAGAACTATGAATGTATTTTTATTTAGATTTAATGTGTACTATTTCATATTTAAGAAAACAAGAGAGAGCCGAGGCATTTTCCTTTAATTATCTTTAAACTACACAGTGGTCACTGGTGATTTGACAGTGAATTTTATGTTCTTCCAATTCATTTCAAGTTAAGCAAATGTGTCTATCTTCCACACTTTCACAGATAAAGACATGATTCAAAAGCTGGCTATATAGAACAAACCTTAAAAGGCAATCACTATATTTTCATGCTGCATCCATTTCCTATGAAATGTATCTGAATCCAAGGACTTTTAAGTCATAAGAGTTTGGACACACTTAGGTGAGCTGTAAAGGGAAAAAAATCTAAGTAAAAAAATATATCATTGAGTTTTAACACAACATGTATGTTATTTTGTGTCTGTGTGTGCACTTGAGCACGTGTAAGAGTAAGCCCTTAAATTTAAATTGATTCATAAAGGACAGTATCAATGTAAAGTATAACAAGATTATATGAGTGGCTTGTCAGTCTTCTAAATACATCAAAAACAAGTTAAAAATGTGGATTTTTTTAAATGTTGATTTTGTAAACAACTACATGGAATCCTTATAAAGTTAAAAAACAACACAACTTAAAGAGATTTACTATTTTTAATTCAAGTATTTTAACATCCTGCATTGTTTTGTTGAATTCTAAGGGATTTGGACTTTGTGATCGTGATGAAAACAAATTATATATGGAAGAATAGTTGGGATGTTATTGGAAGAGCAAGTGAATATTCATTTGTCAAAAACAGCAATTGTAATGAAAATTGAATAAGTAAACTCTACATTTTTTTGGTCTATTGTGTCTCGTAAAGACAGGATTATTGCCAGCTATAATGTGTGTCTCCAGAGAATTTATTCACAATTAATAGAGAGTATATGATAATAAGTTTGAAATTCAAATAATTGAGAATATCAATAAATATCCTCACTGCCTCTGTGACAGAGAACATCTTCAAGGTCTCAAGCTTTCTCTGCAGAAACCCTCGCTCTGTCTTTGGTAAAGGTTCATAGGATGCAGTTTCTTGAAAAAAATCTGTGGAAAATTTTGACTCAAATATCTGGGAAAAGTTCTGATTCTTAAGCTTTGAAATTAAGTATTTTCTTGCCCATTCTTTTATTTTTATTACCTGTCCTAGGTAAATTTACTTTAAAAACATTCACAAAAGTGATCCTGTCTATTTCTCCAAAAAAAATTTAATGGAACATTATAAATGTAAGTCTTATTCATAAATACATATGCAGATTCCAATAATTTGGGGGTCTTACAAAAAGAGACTTATAGCCATTAACTTTCTAAAGGGTTGTGTTGAAGTGATAGGATGACAAATGACCAGGTGATATCTGAGTTAGAATGATTGGATAACAGGATATTCAATTTGCAAGGAAGTTGAAGGTGAGCTAGATTATCCTCCCTATTTGACAAATTGGGTGTTGGAGCTACTATAATAAGTAGATAAGTTAGAATGTTTCACAAAGCTTCCACAAAGCTTTCAATATAAAGATTTTCTAATTCATTTCCAACAATAAGACTGTTTGCCATCACACAATTATTTTATAGGCAAAGATACACATGCGATCAATACAGGTATTTATGACAAAAATTTATCAGAGTACTAGAAGCCTAGTACTACTAGGTTTCCTCACCTTTGCTATTAATTTCATATCCTCGCAGGGTATCTATCCAACATTAGCACATAGTTCCCCCACACCACCACCACTACTCCACCTTCACTTCAACTGCTCACTCGAGTTCAGTGGACGCTGAAATCAAAGTCATCTGTTTAGGGACCTTTGGGAGAAATTGAATTAACTTGTAAAAATTATATTTGACATCATTATACACTACAGGAATAGCAATCATATACACCCACAATTTAATCTTCATTTATAAGAGATAATCAAGCAGAGATTTTATTTCAGGGTCTTTTGAATTTTCCAACATGAGGATATTTCTGCTTTCCTAGGAAAGAGAAAGAACTGAAAAATGCTTGTCATATGTCATCTAAATGTTGCCAAGTTGGCTGATCTTTACATGATTTGACTTCATTGGCATTCCATGAGGCAATCACTTTAGTATTTGTCAAATTAAGCAAAAATAAAGCTACTAAAATCATCAAAAACCTATATTCAATATACATATATATCTTTATATGCACATATTTTATATATGTATGAGTGTGTATGTGTGTGTATGTGTAATCACTGTAAGAAATGGGTTATTATAGGAGAACAATGTGTACCTTAAGGAATGATTTTTTGGTTTTACTTTTACTATTTCTTAAAAGAAAAAGAAAAAACCAGAGAAATATAATAATAATAATAATAATAATAATAATTATTATTATTATTATTTTTAACACCTACAGCACCTGGTATTCTTAGGTAGTCTCCCATCCAAGAACTAATCAGGCCCGACTCTGCTTAGCTTCCAAGATCAGATGAGATTGGGCACTTTCAGGGTGGCATGGCCATAGATGAGATAATAATTATTTAAAGCCTCATTTCCCACAAAATGTTGGTATGCATTTCAAATTGAGAACAGCCCAGAAACATTTTATTGGTCTTCCTGGTTGAAGACTAAATTTCTGAAACACAGTATAGACATACTATCATTGATTATACTGTACTCATTCTATATAATTGAATAATAATGATAAAAAACTATTTTTATATATAAAATGTTTTGCAGGTACCAAAAGATCAAATAAAAAATCCCCTCACCCCTTTTGTGTTCCTAGGCATACTGTATACTCACTTGGGAAATGCTTCACAGAGCTTGTCTCAGAGCAATGTTTTGTTGTTTATAGGGCTGAAATAAAAGGAACTGCCATCCCCCTCATTTAGGAGAGTCGCGATTTCCTGTAGCACCGTACTGCAGTTTAGGTGTGAATGACTGCTGCAGACAACAATCATATTCTGCTGGACACCTGGTTACTGAGAGTCTTAGCCATGGTCACCAGAGGCCTCACTCAAACTGCAGCTGTCATTTAATCCGGAAGCCAGTGGGCACTTTCTTAACATTTGCTTGGCCATTCCATTCTCCTTTTGGTTGGTCCGCTATATATTATCATAAATTAACAGACTAATTCATGAAATTCTAAAAACAACACAGTTCCTCCTCCAGAAGACTTTGCTGTTGCTACTTAGAAATGGTGTAAATCATTAAAGATGTTAGAAATTTACAAATATTTGGTCCTTAATCCATAGCAAGGTATATATTGGACTAGGGTGTAAAATAAAGCACTTAATAATGTACATAGGAAAATCAGGGAGAAAACTTAGATGCCAATTCCAAAATCATTTCTACTACTTCTCATTAGCTTAAAATTGGTCACATATTTTGAACAACAGTCACTGGCAAATTAAAATAACATATGCTTTATAAAAAAAAGTCATATCAGAAAATGATTTAGAGTAAAAATAGTGGGTGACATTCATTTTCCAGTAAATAACAAATACGCAGCTTACTTAATTACAAATTTCTAAATGCCAGTTTACATAAAAAAACACACACAGAAAATGAAGCAAAATCAAAAATGTCTTGTAGAAATAGGCATTTATCTGTAGGCATATGAACTTGAAGGACAAAATACCGATGGCTCCAGCTGTTTACCATATTATATTAACTTTTAATATCTTGACACTATAACCACTTGCCAGCTGGTGCCCCAAAATATGCATTTTTGATCCTAGACCTTTTTCAGAGGAGAGCTTCATATTCCCAAAGTAGACATTGACCACTGAAAGTAACCTTTAATATTTATTCTTTATAGAGAATTTTGTCTTGACTATCAGTTAGGAAGCACCTATATTTCTAAACTTCATATTTGACTGCCAGTGGATGTGCCTGAGATTCATGCTCTTCAGAATGTACAAGGGTGTTGTGTTTATAATCACATAATATATAGTTCTACTTAAAAAAATAAGAGGCTGGATCAGGACTTACGTTAGACTGGTAATATCTAATCTTTTCAGAGTAAATAACATATTAAAATAACTACAGTGTACAGAGTATATAAACTCTCAATTAGCCAAATTCTGTATAAATCTTTCAAATAAGCAACAAGTAACATTTTAGTGAAAACCTCAAGAACAAGGTTGACATCAACAAACTTGTGAGACTTTCCAGGTAATGTTAGATAATTGTGATAATTTTAAACACAATAATATTTTTGATATACAACTTATGGGGTTTTTACTTGTTAATAAAGACCATCTTTCTAGTATTTTCCCAAAGATACAATATTTTAAATGAGAACGTAGTTGCTCTAGAAATTAAAAATGTATAACCATCTTTTAAGAGGCTAACAACATTACTTCTATATTCAAAACAATGAAATTAATGGGATAACTAATGAATACCTCAAACCTTTTGTTGAATATAAAATGCATTTCTACCAAAATGTCTTCAACATTTGAGACCTTGAATTTTTACTAAATGATGTTGAAAAAAACCTTATGTTCTTTCTTTCCCCTATTGGGCATTATGCCTATTAAAGAACGTTCTCAAAGAGCAATTTGCAATGTATTTTCAACAGAAACCACTTAACCTCAAATAAGAGTTGCATGTATTAAATGTTTGATTCAGAAATAGTTAATTTCTTTTCAATGGAATGTGACTTTTCCACAAAGAAATTTTAACCAAAGTTTCCCAAACTGCAGTAAAAGAAATCTTTTATATACTTTCAAATACTGTGCCTTTTTATTTAAAACAGTGTAAACATAACAACACCACCAATAATTGGAAAAAGACTGGTTATGTGACACTAATTTCCTTGAATGCCCCCATGAAATTAAAAGTAAATAAAGTAGACAAATCTTCAGGAGAAGTTTCAGTTCACCTCCGCAGTGGTAAAAATATTGCTTTATTCCAAATGAACATACAACACAATTTACTGTTCTTTTGAGGGCTTCTTATGAACTAAATACTCTGGGCTTTGTGATTTCAACAATTTATTCTTTCCATATTAACCACAGAAGCCAATGTCTTGGTCCACATGTTGTTGTAGACTTGCTACAAAATAAATAGTAATGAGGATGATGAAAAAGCAAAGGGTAACTGTCAATTTGGTCATTGGCTTGTGTAAATAATTTAAGTACACATGATTCAAAATAAACACACATCCTCAACTTGCCTTGTGATATGGGTATCATCAATGAACCTATAGTTGCTCCTCTCAGAAGTATTCACATCAGAAAATGGTCTAGACATTGTCAAGAGTTTTATGGGACCCCACCATGCAAGTGACCTTGATTTAAGAACTTACTAACTGAATTTTATACTCAATGAAAAAATTTAAAGTGAACAGATCTAAGAGGGAAATTTTTTTCTTTCTGAATATTAGATTCCCTGATGTTTCAGAACACATTTTAGCAAGCTTTATACGCACACACATGCACACACATACTCACAATGAACATGTGCATACAGCATACCAATCAATGCTCAGAGGAGCTCACTCATATACACATACACACACGCATACACACACACTCACGCTTTCACACACACACGCACAGGCACACACACACACTGAGAAATGCTCCTTTGAAGCCCCTAAAGATTCTCAAAGAAAAACATTTCTATCAGCATGATTTTAGTGACACAACACTGTGATTTTTTGTCCCTTTTTCTGTAATAATTTCCTATCTCCCTCTGAGGTTCTGCACCTTCAAATTTCAGAGGAAGACAGCATGTAAGAGTAACTAAGATTGCCTCCAACAACTCCTCCTATCTCCTGTCCTCCTTCTCCTTCCAGAATCTTTGTGTCATTCTTCAAAAATTAAATAGAAAACACTACATTTGTTGACATGACATAACCTGTAATGAGGCTGTCGAGTGAAGAGAAATTTAGCGGTTGGAACTGTCAAGCCAAATGGCAAGTGTCACCTGCTCACTGGCATGTCTGCCCTCAGAATACAGCTTGTCTCTTTGAAACCTGGTAAAAGCCAGTGCTTATTTTATGAGGACACTGGTGCTGTGGGGCCAAGAGTCTGAATCGCCCACATCTACTAAGAGCCAAAGAGGACAGTGTTGGGACTAACTGAAATTGTATTCAGAATTCTACCCAAAAGCTTCAGCTGTAAGCTTTATCCCTCCTGAAACATTTCTTTCCCTTTAAAAAAATATTTTGTTAAAAAACACTATGATATGAGGGCGATAGACTATTTGGTTTTTTCTAAGTAGATGCTCTTAAATTAATGCATATAAATAATCTGTATTTAATTTTCCTCTCTTTCCTGGTGAGCAAAGCATAGAATGCACAGATTCCTACATCTCCAGTCACTTGATCAATGCAGAGTCTCTTTGTATTTCATTTCTTAAGACAAATTGTGTCTCTCGTTCCGATTTGGCTGTGGGACTCAGGGGGAGAAAGGCTGTGTTTTCACTTGCACTGTCCTCAGTTTCTACGCTGGCCAGTTCGTAGTCTTCTGACCGCCTGGCATCAGTCAGAATTCGGATCTGCTCCTGGACAGTTTCTAGCAATATTTTCACTTCTTGTTGTTCTGCTGTGAGACAATCACTGACTGGAATACTCACATTGACGATATCAGCAGAGTAGGAGTTTTTGCACCATTTGATGCTTTTGACTTCAGAAATCCCTGGCATTTGCATGCAGGTTTCTTCTAGACCCACTGAAGGGATGATGGGCACGGAACTGGCCCTTGTGGATGAATATCCCATCAAGTCCTTTTGATCCAAGCTATTAAAATAGGAGTTTGTCTCTCTTGAAGGCAGTTGCATATTTATTGATGCATTTTGTTGGTTTTTTAAACCATTAGATGAATACCTGAAAAGAAACAAAGTGTTATACATTCTTTTTGCTAGTGCTTCTTAGAGTACTATTCAGTCAACAAAGCACTTTCCACATGCACCATCTCACTGAATTCTCACAGCATCCCCATCAGACGGATAGCATGTTCCCAGTTAAACAGAGAAGTAAACTGAAGCTCAGATAGGTGAAGTGACTTGCCCAAGGTCACACAGAAAATAAGTGACAGACTGAGACTCAAACCCAGATCTTCTTACTTTAAGTCCAGTGATCTTTCAACACACCACAGCTGTATAGGCAGGTGGGATATAGTCTTCCTCACCTCTATCCTAGAATACAAAGTAAATGGGGATTGAGCAGGTAAGTGTGGCCTTTCCATAGTGACAAACAGGAAACCCATAATGGCATTACTCCACTCAATCAGCTTGACCACCCTCTCAGCCCTGGTTTAGTTCAGAAGACTCATGTGGCCACCCTAGTTGGAGAATTAAGCATCAAGGTGCTACAGTCCTGAGTTTTTTGCTTCACACTGACTTTAGGGGAACCAAATCCAATTCCTACTGAAACTCTGCTCTGTAGAAATTGCCTCGCTATAAATTGCTGAGCCAAAAAAATGGGAACAAGAGGCTCACAGCTCCTCTGTCTTCCCTGGAACTGACATGAAGTGAGTTCCATAGGACCTCTACCAATATAGCAACTTTCCCAACATGGTTTCTGGAACCAAGAGAGGTAGTTCACTGGTCCATGGCAGTGACTTGTCAAGAATGACGACATGCCATTCCAAGTCATTTGATAATGCCAGAATCTGGCTAGCCCTTTTCTTGCCTGTTCAGAGCTAGTGAATTTCCTAGTGCCCTGAACTTTCCAGTGCCAGGAAGTGGGGAAGGTATATTGTAGATTCATAGAAATGTGGATTTGGGGACATGGACTTTATTCTATTTCTCAGTTATTTGTCCTAATGTAAATTAAACATTAAAATTTAAGCATAATCTAAACATATCCATCCTCTATGTAATAAATCTCATTCCCCTGTCTTACATTGTAATGTAAATAAAAGTCATGTTTATACATGCAAAGAATAACTACAATGAAGTGCTTAGCACCCTAAATAGAATTCTTTATTGAAGGACATATGGGAGCAATTAGGGGATCTGTCTTTCCACTCCACAGCGAGAAAAGATGGGGAACAAATTTAGGTGTTGTTGTCGTCCCATGCTTTCATACTGTGCCTAGTACAGAGTTGGCAACCAATAAATCTTGGTGAAATGGATGCATGAATACATAAACAGACCTTAAAGGTAAATACTTCCTTTATATTACAGTTAATATTCATTTCACACATAACAAGAGCTAACATCTACATAGTGCTTTTAAAAAGTACTTTCACCTATAATTACTGCATTAATTTAAAAAAAACTGTGTGGTTTTTTATTATTAGATGGATGAATAAATTGGATTAAGGGGTACTCAAATGACTTGTCTTAAATTACCTTTAGTAAGCAGGAGAGGAAGAAGTTAAACCCAAGTTATCTTATTTTAATTGTTACTATTAAAGCTATAAATGAGTGAGCATCTAAGGATATATAATTTTTACCTGTGAAACTGTATAGCTACATACCATGAAATTCCCTGGGTGAATCTTACTCCTTTTACTTTAGTGTTATATGACTGAAAATGTCAACAAGAAGAAAGGGAACACATTTCAGTCTTTTGTGTTCCGTCCTTAGCACCACGCTCTTAACACCATTAAATGTACAATTATATAGAATGTCTGCTATTAAATCCACCAATGGCACAGAGCCAAAAACTTAATTAGGATAAAATTATATTTCACTCAAATATCAGAGTATATCAGTGGATAAAATCTAATAGGTTGAAATGTGATGGTGATAGATGTAAATTCTTATACCTGGATCTAAACATTATTTGTAAAAATATTAGATAAAGGTGTAAAAGTATCTTAGGGGATTTAGTCAATTGTAGCCTCAATAAGTCAACCAACTATGTGGCATGACTAAGTGATAAGAGGCAATGCAAGCCAAACTTGGAGCAATGTTCTAATATGCCTAAGGGCTGAATTAAGGACTTAGATGAGAAAGAGGAATGGAAGCTGACTTATGTGTCACCCAAGTCAGTTATGGAATACATGGCTGGCAATAACTGAAATCTAAAATGTTACCATAACGTGAAGAAGCACTTTAAACAATTAGGACTCTCTAAAATGTGATTTTGTTTTGAATCTAACATGACTTCAAGTCTCACTGTCATTCTTAGACAGATAGCATCCTCACTCCAATTTTCTCATTCATTAAAATAGTTGGGTAGTAATACTGATCGAGGGGGATTGCTCTGAGGACTAATTGAAGTAATGCCTCTGCACTAGTCAACAAGAGGCACATTAATCATCCTCACTTACAGTTTCTGGGAATGTCTTAGCACTGATATTTGAGTAGAAGCTGAACACTACTCTCCAGAAGTTAAAGTAAGAGCTAAATTTCTAGATGTGATTCTGGATTAGAAGATACTCAGAGTTTTGTATCCTCTGAGAGTCAATGACTCATGAGTTTGATCCATGAGCTTGTAATTTATTGATTGTAAAATATCAGTTTGAAAATGCCTTTCTTCTGATCCCTCAACTAAGAAATCATAAGTGCATTTTCTCAGTAACTATGTAAATAAAAACATTTTTTTAAATGTGAAAGATTCCAACAATTAGTCGCTTGGTTTTATTCCCAGTAATTCAGGGGCCAGGCCAAGGAATTTGTATTTCCCCAGGGGACTCCGAGACTTATTTTTTAGAGCATATGGCATTAGAATGAACTGACTAAATTGAAGACATCTACTTTTCCCTCCGAAGCCATATAACTAGAGATTCCATTTACATATCACCAACCAGGAACATGATTTTCTTCACACTCTTTCTTTGGTTTAGCGTTTTTGTTTTTTTTTTAAGTCAGAAAGGCCCGCATTCCATCTTATTTCTTTTACATGGTATATCCCACCTTGGGGCCTAGCCACTTAATCTCTGCTATCCTTAATGGGTTGATCTATAAAAGTCCTGAAGAATCACTGAAGTAAAGCATGTAAAAGTGCTAGTCAAGCAAAGTAGATAATCAGTGTATTTTATATCCCTTCTACTTTGAAGGTGGCAATCTAACTTTTGTGATTCTATTTCTTTCTGTCTAGCATATGAATAAATTAGTTTAATTTGCCTGACATAACCCAGTTCAAAGCTCTGTGAGCCTTTACCATGGTTGTCACCGATCCACCAATTAGGGGAAAGCCTCCTGACTAATTTCCTCTCCACCTCACTCCTTCCTCAGGCTTCACTAAGATAGGTGCTGGCTTGAAACTGGGCTGAAGTCAGTGCCAAGGAGAGAAGTCACATACATGCGGAGCCTAACTAGCAGACAGCGCCTACATGCTTGATAAATAAGCAGCAGATGGCTGATGCCCCTTGCAAATTCATTCCCTCCCCCTCCAGGCTAGGGCCAGATTTGGAGAGAGCCTTTAGCTGTGAAATTCTATTACCAATCCTATTTCCAGTCCAGAGAGACGTCAGTCCCCCAGGAGTGGAAAATAGCTGTTTTCAAGAACTGAGAATGAGATTGCTCCCTGAGATTCATCGTGCTGAGCACACAGTGACTTATACTTAGAGTCACCATTTATCAACACTGGGTGCATATCACACACAGGAAAATACACGTGGCCAGCCAGCTGGAGAGAATATTCCAATCTCAATGATGATTGAACCAAAATAAAACCACCATACAGACAATAAGTGTAAGTCTTCTAGGTCAAAGGCAAAGTAGTGCCTGAACATGCAATGGGAATCTCTGAGCCCCTGAAGATTCATTTATGTGTGCTAGGCACAGGCTCAGAGCATCCTGATACCTGAGACATACAGAATGATAGCCATAACAGTGCCCCCATAAAGAAAGGCAGTATGGGCTGGATTCTTTCTCCACTCACAAAGTGTACTATTCCTAAGTAAAAGACATTATTAGTGATTAAAGAAAAAAAAGATTGTAAAACACGATTAATTATAATTATAGGCTAAATACAGCCCCCTTTTCCAGATATAAGTCAAAGAGAAATGCCAACTAGTTCTTGAGTTGCATTATACATTTTGTATAACTTGGCTGTTATGTTGAATTTACAACTGTTATCCTTGATCTGTACCAAATACATTTTACAGTCCATTTGGAATTGTGTCAGAATTATAAAACCTAGCTACAGGTTATTTATCTCTTATTTTCTAGTATTTCTAAAGAAATCTGTCAGATTTGTCAGACAGGGCATATATATCTTGCCCAGAAGGAAAGAAAAAGGTAAGGCTCTGTGATGGACTTCCTACCTGCTTTGGCCTTCAGCTTGATACAGTGTGGAAAAATCATCCAGGCCAAAGCAGCATAGAAACCTGACCTGGCTCACTAAGAGAGATGCAAACTAGATGTAATAAGAACCTGGCTTGTGCGAGGAAACAGATTCCTAAAATTTCTGGAGTAAACCCTGATTGCATTGCTCTTGAA
Organism: Rousettus aegyptiacus; assembly: GCF_014176215.1. Lineage (NCBI taxonomy): Eukaryota > Metazoa > Chordata > Mammalia > Chiroptera > Pteropodidae > Rousettus > Rousettus aegyptiacus. Next base: position 6,329,892 of record NW_023416309.1, read on the forward strand.
ATCAGTGATAATTCTATAACAGTCCTGTGACAATAAATATCAGTACTACTTCTCTGCTTACTATGTGACAGGTACGAACTCTTTGCACATGTAATTAAAAAACAAAGCAAAGCAAAACAAAACAAAACAAAATAAAACAAAACAACTCTTCCTAAAAACCTTCAGGAAAGTGATAAAACTTTCTAAAATTCACACAAATAGTAAGGGGTAAAGAATTTCAGTCAGTTTAAGTAAGGGCTGCTATGTTTTGTTGAATAATAGGTCAATTAAGTGAATGGTAGCTAAAATTCATCCTATATTCCACTCGCCATGTCATGAGCACTATGTGTGTTTGTGTCCACTCAGAGGAAGGGAGACACATTTTGCACTGCAAGGATGAGCTGCAGCCATTGTGTCCAAAGCCCATCTTTCTACCCCTTCACTGTGATTGAAACTAGAGATCTTAGTTCAGCAGTTTGTACTTTGACAATATCCTGTCAGCATTAACTGAGACATGTTCAAGAATTTTTGACGGAAGCAGATCCTACATATATGTTACAGGTTACTGTGCAGGTTATTGTCCACGATACTGATCAGAGAATTAAGTAATTTTTTTCAAATCTAAGGATGAAGGCAGATCTTAGTCCCCCTAAGAAATCTCTATTTTTTTTTAAATCAAAGACCAATTTCCAGTTGTTTTAGCAACTATATAATAACATAGTGTCTAGATATCTAATATACACTTATTTTCTTCTTAGTGTTACCTTTCTTTTCCATCTAACACTTTCCTATTATTTATTTCCATTATACCTATTCTTTTAAATTAGTTTACTTTTGTGAAAAAAAAATGAATGTATGAGTAGCCAATTGATGATAAAATCAGTGAATAAAACCCCAAGGAACATAACTCAGTTTAAAACTATAGCATTTATGACACCCTCCCTAAATTCCATTGCTTTTAAGACCTACCCTTGGCAAGGCATTGTATCCTGGTCTGGGATTCTTGATTCCTCCAGTTGCTGATATGCCGGTCCCACAATTCCACCCAGCCTACTTCGAGGTGAAGGTGGTGTCCTTCTGAAGGCATTCCTATGGAGCACGCAGCTCCTTTGCCCTGGGCTGCAGCAAGAGGAGAGACTCCTGCTGGGGTGAAAGAAAACCAGCAAACAAATTGATCATAACAATACCTTCATAGGTGGCTGCTCACAGTTTTCAAACACTGCATATGCACCCCAGATCCTCAAAGTGCTAGGCCAGGCTCCATCCCTGACTGTCCTATCTTTGCTAGGAGGGGATCAGAAGTTGCCAAATTCATTTTACCCTTGGAGAGACTGAGACAGAGAAGTTCTTGTGTTTCTGGCTTTCCATTTGGGAACACAATGGACTAAAATAATTGCAGCTTTCCAGCCAAAATAAAATGTGAGTTTAAGGAATTCTCAATCTCTTGATTCTCTAATTATCCATGCTACAGTAGCTGTCTCTTTAATAAAAATAAAAATGGCTTTGTTATTAGATAAGGACTAAATACAGAAATCCCTGAGGGGATTTATAGAGACAATTTTACTTGTGTTAATGGTAGAATAAACAAACCTTATTTTAATTGGCATTTTCTTCTTAACGTATGTGCTAAATTCTCAGTTTACTACCTCAAATTTCCATCGATCTTAAGGAAGTAAGTTATTTTTCTTTTGAGTTTGCTTTTACTAAATATCTGATTATATATCTCATTTTGACTCATACATCCAAATACCCAAATAACCATATGTTTTTAGATGCTATTAAAGAAGAAAAGACATAAATGAAATATACCTTAGGTGAGATCCCTATATAGATCATGTTAAATATAATAAGGCTCTTTATACAGATCAATTGCTAATTTGACTCACTACTTATTCCATATCCATTCCTATTTCCACTCCACTGAATTTACCCTACTTCCATTCGGAGTAGTGAGAACTTTGTTCCTGTGCGCATATTCCATGAGATGCCAGTTTATGTGGTCAAACCACATAAAACTATATAGAGAAAGATGAAAAACATTTCCAAAATTTTAATAAACCTATCAAGTTCTATAGGGACTAGACTCCCAAAGAAATTTCACTCATATTGCTTTATTATTTGGAGTTCTGAAACTTTTCTCAACAATATTACTATTATTTCTACTTAATAAATATAAAACAAAACTCCTCAAATATTATTTCAGGTCAGAGATTGATAAGCTGACCTTTGAATGCTAGTAACCACTTTTCTGGTTTTGGCAAGGTTACTGATCAAACTTCATATTCCTCAAGCCAACATTGACTTACTGAGTTTGTGGAAACTGGCAATATTATTATAACTGAATTTTTTTATCATGATATTTCTTGTATGTTGAGTCCCAAAATGCCTAACAACAAGGGACTTCTAGTAAAGTCATTAAGGCAACAAATTTAAGGAACTCTATAATAACTCATTTGTTTCTCTCCCTTCCAGCTTTTAAGTATACCATCCAGTGGCAATTATGGAGTCTGCAGGGTGCTCAGGTTTGGGTGCTAGAATTAGCTGCATATGGGTGTGCATCTCAGGTGTATACGTTACTAGCAGTGTGATATTGAAGGAAGTATCAGTTAGGGTCCTGGAGGAAAATAGATGGCACTCTAAATTGGATCAAATGGGGGAACTTTTCCTATTTGCAAAGGTATGTTCAGTGTTTGAGAGACAAAAACAAAAACAAAACAAAACAAAACAACAACAACAACAACAACAAAACAACCCACAACATAGGCTACTACCATATGTCAGAATAGTAACAACGGGAAGCTGTTACTATCCCTATAACTGAAGGGACAAGGGAAGGGAGCAGTTACCAGAATAGAGAGAGAAAAGGGTTGTAAAAAGAGGACCACCTGGCAGGCACTTTGGACCAGGAAGAGAGACATAATTGTGGTAGCCAAGCCGGAAGGGTGGGGGCAGAAATACTAGGACTAGCCTTTTCTCCTACCCTTTCACTGCTTGCAGGCACCTCACATTGAACCAACAGAAGCTAGAGAACAAGAGAGCCTGCTACCCTTCTAGTGCACAGGGCAAGGCAAAGAAAAGTATAAACTAGACATGGATGGAGAAGGTACAATAGAAAGGCATTAGCATGATGCTTAAGTGTTTTCATAGGATTTCTATGAGGGGTAAAAGAGATAGTTTGCAAAGTGTCTAACATGGAGCCTGGCACAGAAGGTGCTCAACGCAATGAGTTCTTCAGTTCCTCTGCCACCATGACAGCTCAAAGGCTCCCACTAACCATGAAAACCCTCGACTTATTTCACTGTAAAAAGTCTACATATGTGCTGTCCATAAATGAGTTATATTACCAAAATATAATGCAAAAAGTATGACATGACATAATAGATTTCTTCTTTTAAAAAATTAGTTTTTTGGGGGGGACAAAAATGATAAACAATGGCTTCAAATTAATAGCTTTGTTTCATAAATGAGTTATCCAAATGAGTCATATTTGTAGTGTACAGAAGGAAATGAACTATTCATTGCTAGTCAAACTGTCACAACAGCAAAGTCTACCAGCATGAACTAGTGACCACCTTAAAAGCAGTTCTATACCTATCGATCAATCAGCTATTCCAACCTTCTAACCCAGTAGCATTCAGAAAATTATGGAACAGTTTGCAGACTATATAAATCAGTGACCAGGTTATCAATCATGAAAACATTTAAGTCTTCTGCATATTTTACACAACAAAAGCTAAGATATATTAATCTATAATTTACAGTTTTAGAAGCACCGTATAAATTGACCCTTGCCTATCTATCAGGACACAACGTATTACAATGTCACTGAACCAAACAAAAAGGAAGTTCTTTTAAAGATAACCTTATTTCCTAGAAACAACAGTAGAAGCCAAATTTAGGAGGGGGTGTATACACAGACAAGAAATAGGAGCAGGGTATTTGCAGCTCAAATATATTAGAAGCTATAATTCTTTTTTATCTCAATTTTAAAACATTTATGGCATAATATAGTTGTAGAATAATATTATACTTAATTATTTTACTTGATGGGATGGAATACCACTTTAGCATGTATTATAATCAGCAGGGGAAAATACTGTTTTAGAGAAAATATTCATCTTTTAAAAGGCTGGTAATTTTGGACCTATTTCCCTAATTAAAGAGCTTCCATTAGCTCCAGTGGACTGAAATAATTTTTTCACAGGGAAATATCTGTAAGTGTCTGAATTGATATAAACCAAAAACTTGTAGTTAATAACTAAAACAATTATCCAATAGCCAAACATATTTTAATCCTGTTGAAAATACTTAAACCACTTAAAAAAAAAAAAAAGGAAACCCTTAGTATCTTAGTCTCTATTCATGTAAAACAAGAATAAAAATCACCATTAAGTACTAAGGATTAGTATTGAGAATGACAGAAAATCTCATAGTAAATGAGTCAGCAACATTTTTTTTTTTTTTTTTTTGTACTCATTGAGAGGCAAGGGAGAAGATAAATTCCTTGTGTAATGCATGCTTCTGTCATGGTGGTTTTCAAAACATGAACATCAATATTTATCTTTCGTTGCAGATAACAACTGTTATTTTTAACACTGGATTTAAAAATTTTTTTTAGCTCCATTATGTTTTTAAATTTTAAAATACTGTACTTCTCACTAAGAAAAGGAAGCTTAATTCTTGGGACAATTTCTACAAAGATTGAGAATATACATTTAAATAATGTAAAAATAATGTCTGTTCCAGCATTATTCCCAAACTTTGGCACTTATTTTAGAACAAAAACTTTCAAGTTTTGGAGTTCAAAATTTCTTATGTATAAAGCACAGCATGTGACTAGAAGATAATGAAGAAGTTTTTCAACCTCAGAATGTCACGAAGTTTATAACATAACTTTATTTTTGGGTTTCTCTCCCAAAGAACTAATTCCTATGATCAGCTTGTAAAAGAATGCCACTGCATTGACAATAGATTTTACAGACTCAAGGAGAAGATTTTTCAGAATTCCTCCCTCTGAAAAGTTTTCTTTGTGTGAGAAGCATGTTGGAAGACCTGGAGCATGTCACATCAGCTGCATAGGGAAGGATTAGTCATTAAATTTGTAGGCAATAATAAGGCAGACTAGGAAAAATTGTGTTTTTAATAGTTTTTTAGAATGCAATTGTTTTATTCACTGGTCTGTGTCTGCAGCTTGAGTGCTGTTAATAATTCTTTTAGGATTCTCATAGGGGCATCGCAGCCTGCTGGTATGTTTGGTTTAGCTGCTGTGAGCTGTTTGAGCATCGACTCCATGGAAAACCACAGGAGAAGCAAAAACAATCATCTCTTCTGAATAATGTTACCATTCCTTGACATTTACTGTCCAGAGTCATACATAGTGTGAATGTGCCCATTCCCACCATGATTAACTACCTGTACCTGTGGTGTTTGACAGATTGGCTTCCTCTGTCAGGAGAAGGGACCTCTGGGAATGACTGGGGGCCAGCAAAGCTTGACTCCATCATTTTCTCCAATGCAGTCACAGGATGTCTTTCCGCTTTTGAATACTGTGGGAAATCACATGCACAAAGTTGAGCTGAAGGATAGGTTATGTGAGGGGGGCCTATAGGTACTGAAAAGTTATAGAACTTGCTAGTAACTTTCTACTAGACACCTGATCAGGGGAACGATAGAAATATCATTCGTATCTCATTTCTCACACATTAAGTATGCTCTCCCCTCCTTTCCTCAAACTTTCTGATTAGATAAGGTCCACTCAAAAGGGTTCTTCATTTTAGAATCCTGAATCTGTCTTCTCATTTCAATCGACATCCATGGCACACTGTGCATGACAGCCAAAAAGAACACAAGTGTTTTATTCAATATATTTTAAAAAAATTAGTAGCTGATTACTAAGATAAGAATTCAATAAATGTTGGTTGGATGAAACTAAGATCTTTTTAAAAATTTTGGAGGGCACCGATTCAGTGTATCTGCCCACTACCCTCTTTCAGTCTGTTGCCAGGTACTTACCATGCCTAAAAAGAGAAATTTGTGAACATTTAGTCTTTAAAGTTATTAACCCTTAGTTTCACTTTTGACTATGATATCTTATAAGGCACAGGAGCCTAAAGAACATCTATAGAGATGACACATAAAGAAAACCTTTGCCTCAAGGGAAATATCACATGGCACCTTTACTAGGCAGGAGGTAGCCAAGTATAATACCCTCTGATCACTTGGCACTGTACAGGCAATAACAGGTAGCAGGTTTCTCTCCTAAAAGCTGCAGATAAAAACTATATGGAGAAATGACATTTTTAGAATACTAACAAAACTATAGAGATTTTAAAATTTAGACATTCAGATTCAATATATGAACAAGAATTTCATACAAAAAAAATAAAGACAAAGACAGAATATTCATAAGATAAGGTGTACAACTGCATTCATTATGAAGGGATAAAAATCAGAATAGATCAAAAAAATTTCAAAAATATCTAGTAAAGGCAAAGGTTTGAGAAAAGTAGAATTGATGTTAATTGTTGGGGTACAAATTGGCAATATGTTTCAAAATGTTAAATATACATACTCTTTGATCTAGAATACTACTTTTAGGAATTCTCATCATTAATATAATTGTAAAAGTTCAAACTGATATAATCACCAGAGTATGGCAGCAGTATAATTTTTAATAACAAAAAGGAAAACAAACACTAAAGAAGAACAATTAGAGACAATTGAAATGTCCGCAAACAAATACTATACAGCTATTGAAAAAAATAATGTCAAGGTACAAAAAAATTGTGCATAATATAAATCCATTTGTATAAATAAAGAAAATGTGGTAGATATGTATATTGTAAGTATATGCATGTGTGTATATACATATATATTTAACTTTGTGTGTATATATATAGACTTTGTACATATACATATATTTCTGTTTGCATGTTTGTGTTTGTGTGTGTTATCTGTGTTTCACATGTGACCACACAGAATGCAGATAAAAAAAAGTAAAATAAACTATTAACTAGGTGTTATGCTAGTGGAAAAGTATATCAGTGGCTATGGGTTATGGAGACTAGGGAAATGTCAAGGTTATGTAAACTTAAGTGCAAAATTTGTTTTCTTTTGAAGTACTTCCAACACAAACCACGGAGTGGCAGTAATGACCATGTCTGAATCAGAATCTGAATTCTACAAAATCGATTTACAGAACCTGGTCAGACTGCTTGCGAAATGGAGTAAATTGACATGGAATAAAAAGAAGATATGGAGATAATTTGGAAAAGATGGTTGTTTCTAACAACACAGAATTATAAAGATGCAAAAAAAAAATGATGGAAATGCCTTCATGCGTACTTATTTATTATCTAATTAAAATTGTTTATTGCAAACTATCCATGGAAAAAGTAAATTAATGGACATGTTAATGAAATATAACGAACATTCTGAATTTTCATCTGATTTCCAGGTTTTAAAAAAGGTAATAAGGAAATATCTTCATCCCCGCCCTTAACTTCTAATAAATTGGTTTAGAAGACGAACTCGGATGCCTGGAAGACTCAGCTACAAAAACAAGTAAGATGACCTGGGGACATCTGTGGAAAACTGGAGGAGGTAAGCTTCTGTTCTGCTCCTTCAGAGGGAAGGATCCCTTTCAAGGGAAAAGATCAGCCAAGTGTTTTTGCAGCATCCAGATTTTCTGGAGAAATCACTGAATCATTAAATATCAGCATTTTTAAAAAACAACATATGTCAAAAAGCCTAATTCAGCTTTGGGGCCATTAGTTCAGAGCTTCTGCTTGAGTGAGACTTGATCCTGAGAGCTAAAGGGCTTTGTTCAAATTCCTGGGTAAAGTTTTCAATAGAATCAACCTCTTAAAAGTTCTGTTTATTCATAGGGTTTGTACTAGATATTGTGTTCAAAATCTTTTCTTTCAAAATGTTAGATTGCTGTTACATTTAATTGTAGTATTTTGATCCATTAACACAAATTTGTTTCCAAAATTTATTACTTTGGGTTTTTTTCTTTTCTCTGTCAGCCTTCATAAGAATCATTTTCATTCAGTGGCTGCATATAATCTGAGAGTCAGGTTTAACTTTCTTTATTTCCTATTCAGGGTTGGTTGAAATGTGTGGGAACACTAAAAAACACCCTAATGATTTGGTCATCCTTCAAACTAATATTCCATAAAAGTTGGTTAAAATGAATTTAAAGATAGCTCTACTTTTCAGTTCTGACAAAGAGCTTGTTACCTATAAATTCATTCCTGTCCTTAAAATAAGAAAAAGGCTGAACAAACTAAAAATCAATGACCATTCTTATATCCATCAGATAATTGACGATTCAGGGCAAACCACCCTTCTAAAATCTGGAGAGACAAGTAAATACAAAGAATCATAGTCAAGATCAGCTTATCAATTGCAGCTTACCTGTAGCAAAAGTTGTTGGAACCATAAATTGGTAGGAATACTTAAGAGGTAATTTTAATAGTTTTTAGAATCTATGAATGCACTAGAGTGAGAAGAAGAATTGTCTGAGGGCTGCTGTCCTAGGGAGGGTTCCCAAACTTTCATGAGTTTTACCTCCGGTCCCACACCAGAATCTCCCACAAAAGAACAACAACAAAAAATCATTTCATATCTCTGACAAAGGGGAAAAGCATCCACTTTGAAATGCATTCAGAGTTTTCTCCATTAACAACTGCCTACTTATCAGTGAAAAGAGACGACATTACCAGAGCTTTATTTCACCTGAGAGAAGAGCTTTTCTCTGACCCCATCCCCCTATAGCCTTTCTGTCTCACCTAGGGGAAAAGTGACAGCCCAGGAATATAGACACATTAAAAGGGTGAAATATAACCATAAGGTTATAGATGATTCCCCTCCCCCATTCCTTAATGCCAAATCAACAGTGCTCCATTATAAAAATAGTAGATAACAGCTTTAAAGTTATAAGACACAGACTTTATTTAAGAAGGAATTCCTAGGGAAACCCAAAGATACAAATAAAGAGGGGAAAAAAACACTAGAGAATGTTAAAGCCCTTGGCATCAAGAGCTACGGTAAACATTAAACAAAACCCAACCACAAGAAAAAAAAGTGAAGTCTGAAGAGACTAAGTAATCACCAGAACCTGACTCAGATACTGATACATTGGATGATTAGGCAAATGATTTAAAATAAACATGATAAATATGATAAGGACTCTTAAAGGAAAAAGTAGACAGCATGTAAGTAGAGAGATGTAAACTCTAAGAAATATTTAAAATAAATGTTGGAAATCAAAAACACTGTAATATAAGTGATGAATGTGCTTTATAGACTTATCATTAGACTGGAATGAAGCAGTGAGCTTGAGTGTAAGTCTATAGCTACTTCTCGAAATGAAACACAAAGCAAAAACTGAATACATAAATAAAAATAGGAGAACAACAGAAGATAATATTCAAGAACTGTGGGACAATTTCAAATGGCATAAAATATATATAATTGGAATATCTGAAAGAGAAGTAAAAGAAAATGGAGCAGGAGAAATGTTTAAAGTAACGATGGCCTAGAACTATCTAAAATTCTTAACAGATATCAAAACACAGATACAGGAAGCTCGTAGAACATCAAAACACCAAAAACACCAAAAAAAAAATCTATACAACAGAATATTATACTCAAACTATATTTTTAAAAATAGAAAAATAAAAGAAAGAAAATACAAAAATAAAATTCTAAAATAAAAGCTGGAGAAAATAAAAGGAAACTTCACCTATAAAAGAAAAAGATTAAGAAATAACAGTGGACTTCTAATCAGAAATCATATAAACAAGAACAGAGAATGGTGAACTAGTTAAAGTTTTTGTTTTTTTTAAACCACCAAACTAGAAATATATCTCTAGTGAAATTGTCCTTCAAACATGAAGGTGAAATAAAGATTTTTCTCAAACAAAAACTGAGGAAATTCATCATCAGCAGATATGTCCTACAAAGAAATTTTAAAAGTGCCTTGAGAAAAACAAAATGGCATAGGTCAGAGTTTAAATCTACATAAAGAAAGAAGATATCAGAGAAGTAATAAATAAAGGTAAATTAAAATATTTTATTTTTCTTATTATTAATGGATCAAATAGAAAAATGTTTGCTCAAAGTAAGAATGGATATAGTATTTGCACAAATTAAATGGTTGACAGTAATTTTTTAAAGAACAGGAAAGAATTGGGAATACTCAGTTATAAAATACCTGTACTACCCATGAAATGATAAAGTGTTATTTGAAAGTGGATTTAGATTTGTTGTAAATGTGTATTGTAAACTCTTGTGTAACCACTAAAAATTCTGAAAAGAAGTATAATTGTTATGCTAGAAGAGGAGAGAAAATGGGATCATATCAAAAAGTTAAAACCAGAAAAGGAAGAAATAGAAGAGAACAAAAGAAACAAAGGACAAGTACAAAGAATAGAAAACAACTATATATATGACATATTAACTGAACACTTTAAATATAAATGGTCTAAAGACACCAATTAAACAGATTGTCAGTATGGATGAAAAAACAAAACTCAACTAAATGTTGTCTACAAGAAACTCACTTTAAATATAAAGACATAAAAGTAACGGAGTAGAGAAAGATGTATCATCCTAACACTGATCAAAAGTAAGCTGGAGTAGGTATATTTATTTCAGGTAAAGCAGACTTCAGAACAATAAAAAGTATTAAGGATAAAGAAGGATAAAAGAAGTAACATTTACCTAATGATAAAAGAGCCAATTTTCCAAGAAGATAAAACATTCTTAACATTCATGTTCCTAACAGAGCATCAAAATACATAAGTCTGGATCTAATTGATATTCTTAAAATATTCCTCCAAAAATAGGAGATGCACATTCTTCTCAAGCTCAGATAACATTCATTAATATATATCACATTCTTGGCCATAAAGCACACCTTAAGAAGTAAAAAAAAAAAAAAAAAAAAATAGAAATCATGCAAAATATATTCTCAGATTACATTGAAATTAAACTAGACATTAATAACAGAAAAATAGTTAGAAATTCCAAAACTATTTAGAGATTATACAACACACTGGTAAATAACAGAAAGTTCAAACAAAAAAGCTCAAGATAAATTTTAAAATATTTTAAACTAAATAAAAATGAAAATACAAAATCAAAATTTGTAGAAGGTTATGAAAGCAGTGATTAGAGATAAATTTACAACATTAAATTCTTGTGTTTGAAAAGAAATGTCTAAAATCAATTGTCTAAATTCTACTTCAGGAAAGTAAAAAAGAGAAGTAAGTTAAACCTAAAACAAGTGGAAGAAGAGAAATAATAAAAATTAGAAAAAAAAATTAATGAAATTGGTAACAAGAAAAAGAATAGAAAAAATCAACAAAAGCAAACTGGATTCTTTAAAATGATCAATAATATTGATAAATCTGTAGCTAGGCTAACCCAGAAAAAAAAGAGGGGAGATTACCAATAACAGAAATGAAAGCGAGGTCATCACTACTACTCCTATGAACATAAATATGTTAAAAAAAGAAATATGAATAATTATGCTCTCAAGTTTGATAAATTAGTTGAAATGGACCAATTTTTTGAAAGACACAAATTACCAAAATTTACACAAGGGGGAACAGGTAAACTTAATTTACCCTGTATCTACTAAAGAAATAGGTTTGTTAACAAAATAAGTTTCACTGAGGAGGTCTAGAAGTCCGGGGAAGGAATGCAAACTCTGACAACGGAAGCTAACTGTATAAGAAATGTATGAAAGAACATTTGTGGGAGGTGGGGTTGGGGACTGCTGACCTAAGCAACTTTGTAAGTGAGTGGAATCTGTAAGACTGAAATACTGCACATAAGCACTGTCTGCCTGGAATACACATGTCTTTGATTTGTCTGCTGAGGGGACCTAGAAGCAAGGACATGCTCAACAACCATCCCCGTACCCCTCCCCAAAAAAACTACGGGGACCAATTGAAAGTGTTACCAATAGTAGAAGCTGAAAAAAATTCATCATAAAATAAATAAAATAGTATTTAACTATTAAATTATAACTCGAAGTATAAAATAACTAACCATGAGTCGATAGTCTTAAATAAATGATGGAATAAAAAATAAATGGGGAAGACAACATGAACTTTGTGCAGTAGAATTCCAGATAACTCAGGTAGATACGCTGACCTCATGAAATGGGAGCATAACTCCCCACTCATTAAGCGTGGGCTATACATTGTCACTTCCTCCAAAGAGAATTCCATAGAAAGGGAGTAGGGGGATAAAGAGTAACATCACAGTGGCAGCACCTGAAAATTACCATTTCAGACAGGTGAAAAAAATAATTATCAACAATGATAAATCATATTGATAGTGTGCACTTTTTTTGATAAGATATGATAAAAACAGTACTTTACATCAGTTGTCTTTCGCCTCAAGTCCCATAACTCCATTCTAGTAATGAAAAAAATATCAAACTAATTCTAATAGAGGACTATCCTAACAAAATCCTTGACCAGCACCCAAAACTGTCAAGGTCATTAAAACAAGGAAATTTTGACAAACTGTCTTAGCCAAGAGGAGCCTAAGAAGACATGGCAACTAAACGTAATATGGTATCCTGAATGGGATCTTGGAACAGAAGAAGCAATTAGGTAAAGACGAGTACATCTGAATAAACTACGGATTTGAGTTTATAACGATATATAAACACAGGTTCGTTAATTGTAACAAATGTACCATATTAATTTACAATCTTAATAATAGGGGAAACAGCACAGCATAAATAGGAGCTCTACTATCTTCACAAGTTTTCTGTAAATCTAAAACTGTACTTAAAAATAAAGTTTATTTTAAAAAATAAAAAAAATAAAAGATTTTTTTAAAAAGCAAAAGATACACACCAAAAACAAACAAACAAAAAATTAGAGACTAAAGGCTGAATTCAGCCTCCTTTTCGTTTCCTGAGTAGATCAGCTCTAGGTCCTCAAGGCGCATAACCCACTCAGCAAAAGTAGTCTGCACCAGTGTTCCGTAAAGGTAGCTTAACTGTCCAGGATCATTTTATGCTCTATGCTGAAAGCATTTATTGCAGTTTCTTCCAAAATTTATGCAATTCCATCCCTGGGCAAAGTTCAGGCTGACACAATTTTATCCATCAAGTAATATCTTCAGCGAAGTTGAAGTGCTCAGGCCTGCTGCCTATCTGGCCCTTCCATTAACATTTCTGTACAACATTACAAAGTATGGCAGTTGATTCCACATTCTTTCCCTGCACTCACACAGATCTTGACTTTTTGTGTATATACCTGTTTTGTTAAAACCTCATTTAGGATAATGTACAAAATGTCACCTTAATAGTGAATGAGGAGATACCACAGGCCTTTCACAGGTCTGTTCTGCATGAGCTGAAACGATTTCCTTTTAAATACCACATAGGGCCTGGTCAATACTATTATTTCCTGGGGCAGCATTCATTGGATTGGCTTCCCTGACAGCCTGTCTTGTGGAGGTGCTCTGGGTGCGAAGACATTCACTATTGCTTGTACCACCACCTGCCTTGCTCCTAACACATTGTTGGTGGTGCACTGAAATCAATAGACCAGCCAAATGAAGCAGGCGCATGTTGGAAGTAAAGCAACAACGATGCTGTTTCCACCTCTCCAGCTTACACACAGCAGGAGTCAGAAGGTTAAATGAAAGCAGCGTCTGTGTTGGAAAGCAATGTTGACAGAGCTGATAATCACCTGGTCTGGAACTCTGGCAATAAAGGCAGGAGGGAGGCTATTTTTAAACAGTTTTAAATATCTGTTTTTCCGTTAAAAGACAATAATGCTGGGGAAAATACAGGAAAAGAGGAATACCAACTATGAGATGGGTTGACTCCATAAAAAAAGCCACAGGTATGAGTATACAGGAGGTGAGCAGGGCTGTTGAGGACAGGACATTGTGGACCTCACTCATTCACAGGGTCGATACTAGTCAGAGCCGACTCAACTGCAAGTAACACACACACTCTTTGCATTGCTTCCAGTTTATCTATGTCTGTGTCAAAAAATTCTTTATTTCAAATTTGATTTATAAGCCAAGAGGATGGTAAAAGTGAATGGCTATGTTTTAGAGCATGATTTCACCTGGATCTCTAATGTAAGTAATTAAAAACAACTTGACCATTGTTGCTATTTTGATAATTTGGCACCATGTACCAGAGCAGAAAGAACTATTCACAACTGCAGTTAAACTTTAACTGCAATTTCCACTGAAGCAAAATAATATAGCTAGATACCCTTTCCAGATGCCAGACACAGAAAGCATTCTTCTCTACTCCCACCCTTTACCACCCACCACTCCACCTCAACCAGGTGTCCTTTTAGCCAGGTGACTGAGCACTTGTCATTTATTCTCTCTGCTCAGAGAATTCCTTGCTATTCCTATTGCCAGGTTAACTCCCAGATCTGCCTTATAAGCTCTAAGAGCACTGTTCACTATAGGCTGTAGGTCTCGGCACATTTATTGTGCGATTATTTGATTAATATCTATCATGTACAGTAATCAGTAAACTCCTTGAAAGTAGAAAGATTGTCATTTTTGGTCATCATTATATCCCTGGTCCTTAACACAGTGTCTGAACTTACTAGATATTTAATATATATGCACAGATCATCTCACTTTTGATGACCTTTTTCTGATCCCTGAACAAAGCTGAGAAGTTTCACTCCTTTGACTGGTCTAGAGGTTGTAATTCTAGCCCCAGGTCTCTCTTTCACAGTAAATAAGATCATTTCAACTCTTTGAGTCACAAATATTTCATTTATAAATGATGGTGAGGAACTAGATGCTCCTAAGACACTGCAGGGTCTAGTTATGCAGCTTCTGAGTCAAGTGTTTCTTGGCTATTATGTAGTTTCACTGGACTAGGTGTTTTCATGTCTTGCTACAGGACTGTAAAGGGAAACCCTTCCCTATGAATGTTTAATGAATTAAGGGAATGCCAGACACAGACAATTCATTTGTTAAACACTGCAGTTTGCACAGAATTTCAAGTAGTTAACCTAGGCTTCAAGATAAAATAGACAGATTTGCCTGATATGGCAAGCGAGTAGGAAATTTTCTCTCCAGGGATTATAGTGTACCTGGATAAACTGGCACCCTCCATGTAGTGGAAATAAATGCTTGCAGTGGGAAGAGTGGTGACAGAACTTCTATGCTAGGCTTTTAGAATTTCCTAATGAACACATCTTGCTGCTTGAGCTTGAACTCTGAACTTGCTCACCACACTTGAAATTAGGGAAGGATAATTTTCTGTTGTGGGGGGCTATCCTATGCATTGGAGAATATTTATCAGCCCCCTTGTCCTCTACTCATAGATTCCTGTAGCATGTACCTCCCAAGTTGAAATACTTAAAGTGTTTCCAAATTTTGCCAAATGTTCCTTGGGCCAATGATGCCGCCTGTTTAATACTACTGAGTTGTAAGGATGTGGGTTTGGCTCTCAGCTACTTACTAAGTCTGACGAAAGTTAACTTTCTCAAGCTTTGAGCCCCATTTTCATTTTCTGCAGGAAATTGGGTGGGTGGAAATTAAGTAATTTTTGTTAGGATTAAATGAAACAATGTATGTATATTATTTAGCTTAATTCAAAGCATGTAACCAATACATGATATTTGCTATTACAATTTAATTTATCATTTTTTTGCTATTATCAATGATACTAGTATTTCCTCATAGCTCTTGCCAGAAGAAAAAAATGTAGACCGAGAAAGGAAAAATGCCTTCCCTTATTTTCTTCAGTACATTTACATTTTAATATGAACACAGAAATTCTTAGCCACACACCAGATTACTGCTTTCTCTAAGAGTATTTGTGCTGCTTAACCTCCAACTGTACAGATAATAGTATATACTTCTTACATGTCTTAATCATAGCATTTAAGGAAAGCAAATGTTCTTAAATTTTTCATTTTTAATGGATTATTGATATGTATTCTTCATTACTATTTTCTCTCATAATACATGACATAAAAAATTGTAGTCAAATTGTTATTTGATTCTTATAACAAAATTATGAGCAAGAATATCAGCAGGTAATCCACCAAAATGGAAATTTGACTAGAAATATGTGGGTGGAGATTACAATACACTCTCAAATAGTGAAGTGTAAATTAAAAAATATATATATACAACTTTTTCCTATTAAATTAGCAAAAGAAATATTGACAAAGGGATAACAAAGCTGATAGTGACCCACATTGCTTTCTAGCACTGAAATGTTATGTGCCTTTGGGAAAGCAATGTGTTTGTCCCAATCTAGTCTTGTTGAAGGCACCTGCTCATGTAGTCCCTTGAGCCCAATGTGTAGAATGCTTTATGGCCAGTGAAGGGGACCAAAGTTTTACCACCCTCAAACTGCCTTTTGGGATATTGATTTTAATCTGGTTATTATGAAACAAAAAAAATGTTCAGTCCTCCCCCTTTCCTGCTCAAGAGATTCAGATGGAAAGACATGCTCCAAGAGGGATATCTTAGCTTGTTTATTTTACTCTAATTCGAATTCAGTATAGTAGATAAGAGGGTTCCAGGTGTGGGACTGAAAGCTAGGTGACCCACTGTGTCCCCTTGTTTCTAGGTTACCCAGCAAGAATTTGCCTGCCAGGTGCATTCAGAGGTCTTCCTTAGCTATCTGTAAATAGCCCATTCTCACTTTCAAGTCTAAGACCCTGAGTACCCAGTTTTTTCCTTTGTCCAAAATGTTATTTATGCGCAATTTTGCCTCACTGTCTTTGAAATTTTAATACTTATGTGAATTCCCTGAGGGCACATATTAAAATTTGATTTTCTCTTGTTAATCTACTGTATATAATTTGAATTATTAGCCTAGCTTGAATAATGTAGATAGTGAGAGGAAAGGTATTTTTTAGCTCCCACACTGTCATACATGTCTCTTCAATGCACCTATTCTTCTTTTCAAGGTCCTTAAAAGCCTTCCTCTCATATCTATTCTCTGCCTGAACTCCTGATTTCTGTGTAGCCCTTTAGACTGATGATCCTTTGAAATATGTTATCTTAGTGACCAATTTACAACTCAGAGACAAAATGTCCTATAGATACATCCTCTTTATTAAAATTAGGGTAAATATAAAAAGACATTTTCCTACATCTTATCTGGGACCCTATGGGAATGATCCAGTTGAGGTCACCCTCTGTTGCCCTGTGCTGACACACAAAATGTTGGGGAGGGGCAGGCAGGAGAGGAGGGAAGGAGGAGAGAAAAAAAAAAAAAACACCTATATCCAAATGTCTTTCAAGTGTTGGAACCCCTACAGTTAGTAATTTCTTTCTTATTATTCTAATCCTAATAATTGTAATCAAATGAAGGTTGGGAGGAAGAGAAGAGTAAAGCTCATTTTAGTATTTCATTAATAGTAAACAATAGAAAAAGAACTTGAATATTTACTATGAGGGGAAGGATGAGAAAATTGAGACGCAGCCACTTTGTGGCCCATTTTGCTATCTCCTGAGTTTGTGGAGATCATAGATGAGAGAAAATGTTACTGATCATGTTTGGTGAAAAAAAGGATACAAAACTATGTGTGTGTTCTGGCTGCAATCCTATAAAATGCATAAGAACCGACAAATACTCTCTTCTTGGCCAAATTTAGATAGGCTCCCCTATGTTCTCTTTTTTGACTAGGCCTCAACTTTGGCCTACAAAAGCTGCAGATTCTTAGGACAAGTGATTTCATCCACTCACCACCACACTAAAAGACCTGAGTAAAGTCTAACATAGTTTCCAACATCTTGAGGTTATACCCCTAGGGTGATCCTAACGCCACTAAAAAGGCCTGTTTGAAATCAATCAATCAAACAAACAGACTCAAGGCCTTCAAAAGAATTTATTGTTCATTCTAGCCAGAACCTGCGCATAGGTCCCTGACCCCACTTTTCTAGAGCATTTATTAAAAAGGGCTTACAATTCTAAACCTTCCTTTGTCATTTTGAGATGTATATGAATGTTCTACAAATCAGGATTGCCTCTCAAGAACCTGAAAGCCATTTTTTTTTGTGAAATGTAATCGATAGGAGGACTAAGGCCTCTGTCTCCAGGTATAGAATCCTAAATTCAATAATTGCTAGCTAACAGACACAGCGAGCCTAATTGGATTTACACTGACCAACTCTAATTTTTCACTTCTCTAACTTTGGTAAGTCATCATTGTTCCCCTCCTTATTGTCTTATTCTTTCTTTAAAACCTCCAGTCATCTCCATACAAATTAAAGTTCAGTTCAGTTCACACTGAACCCTCTTTCATAATGTAATAGAATATTACTGATTAAGATCTGTCATTACTACTAACTAGTGGCTGGCTTTGTTTGTTTTTGACAGGTCCAGTTGCTCAGTAACTTAAGCCCTCCATCACTGCATTTGATTCAGGGTGGTACGGTAATACCCATTAGAAATCATTAGCAAAAGTATTCTCTCTGTTTCAAGAAAGAATAACCCTTACACATAGCCATGATTACAAGTTAAACACAACTTTGCTGGGAAGCAATTTTGATTTATGAATTCCACATTAAACTTGTAAGTACATTTGTTATAACGACGACTTTTTGAGTAATGATTTCTTAGAATCACAAATAATATATAAATTCCCAATGATTTACGCATTCGGAGTGGTGTGAATATGCCCGAAGTGATTGCCTATTATACTGAAATACTAGGTTTATACTGTAGCCTTTGTTCCTTCCTTTTGTGCCTCCGAATCTGGAAGTGCAATCTTATGTGAGGGCAAAGAATTACTATCCTGAGAAGAATATTTCAGTATGTCTTAGCTGATATTCATTTGTCCTTAATTTAGTGTTTTGCAATATATCTCAGAAATGAATAAAACTACTTTTGAAAGACGTAGGATTCAAAGATTTTGCATCTAACTTTATGTTCTGGTATTTGTTTAAGGCTTAGTGTTAGGAAGTACTGACTGTGGGACCACAACTCTTACCCTCACCTCTTTCACCCTTGACTTCTCTCATACCCCTTACCTTGGAGGTGCCTGAAAACAGCATACATTCTTAGTATTACATGACTTTATTCTTTCTGTTTGTTCTAGTCTCTTATCCTTTGCTCTTTGATTATCTGATGAATCTTTCATGTTTTTCAAAAATGAGCTCAAGCCTGAATTGATTAAGAGGCAACCTCTACACCTGCCCTCAGTAATCTCCCTTTGGTCTCCAATCTCTGTTGCAATATCAACCATCTCAGGCCACATACCTCCCCTGCTTTTATTTCTTACTATACATAAGTTCTCATACAGTAGGGATCATTGTATCCCTGATGTCCAGCACAATTTCTGACACAAAGTAAGGATTCAAGAAGTGATTTTAGAACAAACAGCTGGAACTCTTCTTGCTTCCAGAGACTAATTTATATTACCAATTATAGTCAAGAGCTGACATTTAATTTCTCCCTTTCATCCAGTATGCATATGTGTGCATGTGCACACATGGAACTGCAAGGTGATTTAAGGAAAAATCTAAATATACAAAGTGCTGAAAAAATATATACGAGCCTTATTATAGACTCCCCATCCTCTCTGGACTGGGAGCACTGAGGTGGGTTGTGAGAAGAGATGCAGAGACATGTAACTTACATTTTGCAGCTGGACATGATTCTTCATGAAGTTATCTGACTTTGCCATTGTGCTGGTTGCTTTGAGACTATAGTTTTTACCATTCTGTGGCTCTTTCAGCTGCTCTTGAAATTGTTTAGCTTGTTTCCTGTAGGTTTAAATAAATAAATGTATAGTTACATAAATTAATCCTGTGCATATTTTTTGAGGTTCATTCATTTCCATTATTTATATTTGTCATTTACTAAAGCCAGATAAACTCATTTAACAAAGAGAATCCTTCCCTTATTTTCAACTCCACCAAGAAATACTTCCAATTTGCAGAGAAGTTGATATTATTCATCATCACCTAGGGATTCACATCCACTGGTGCTCTGAAGGCAGACAGAAACATAATGCATTGTCTTCACCCCCATGGATGGAAGAGGTCTCTAACCCGAAGTGCTCAGCTGCAAAGAATTAGAAATGTTCTGAAAAAGTTACCAGTGGAAAAATGTGAAGCTTGGACCTAGCAGCCAGATATAACATACTTGCAAAGTTACATATTTATATTAGTACAATTCGAATATGTGTAGCTTGTTTGCATGGCTGGCATATGTACTATAATATGTGTGTTTTCTCTTTTACGGTTTAGAAACACTCATTTATTGTTACCTTCAGCCCTGAATATATATATTTTTATTCCTTTGTAAATAACAAAAACAGATGCACAGAAAATTAAATATTTTACCCAGAGTCACATAGCTAGTGAGTTGTAGAGTTGGATTTGAACCCAGATGGTCTGACTGCCTATTCTGTACCTTTAACTATCACTCAGAACCATCAAATTACTTGTCCACGGTCCCACATCTTCTCAACGGGAAAGCTAAGACTACTCTCAGTTCTTAGACTCTAAATAAAGTCCTCTTGTCTGCATGTGTGAAGTGACTATTGTTTGAGTCAGTCAATCAGAAAGATGGAACAAATTACTGCCTTATTAGCTGCACTCTCCCAAGAGCTTTACAGCAATTACCTATCAACGGAGGACTCAGTACCGATAAAACAAACAAAAACAAGCAAACAAAAAAGCTTTGCAGAATCATCTCCCCTGAAATTTGCCTCTTCCCCTGAGGCCTCTGGCAAGGATAGAGCTTTTGGTAGAGTATATACATTGGCTTTGCAGGGAGCTCCTCCAGCCAGGCAGCGCTCCACAGAGCATTGATTGGCTCAGTATCTGAGGAACTAGGATTTGACTTGCATCTCTGCCTCTCTCCAGTTTTGTTTTGATTTCCTAAATCAAAATGAGTGATTTCCTAAACTTCTCCGAGCTTCAGCTTCCTCATCGGTAAATGAAGTTTGTAATAGCTACCTTACAAAGATACTAAATGTGAGAGCACATGTAAGGTGTTAATCTTTTGCTTACTTCATCATTTAGCAAGCTTAGTTTTACAGCAGATGCTACAGAGGAATTAGAACACTGTTCAAATATTTCTTTTATCCCTTCTATTATTTGTTGTTGTTGTTTTTTAATCTCCAGGAATCTTAGTTGCTTTAATCCAGTTGTAATAATCTATCTACTTCCAAACAGCTAATCTGTAGCTTTTTGTTAAAAATAAATCTATTGTGTCAGCATTTTAAGAACCACATTATAGCTACAAAATCCTACCAGGAATTCACTGACGAAGCAGATGGAGATCAGTAGGTTCTAGCTGAGTAAATCATCATGAAGCAGTGAGAGGGGGCTTGGCACGGAATAAGGACTCAATTATTCTCCAAAGAATTAAATAGTAGAAACACTATCTTTTCAGTAATTCCATAATTCAATGTCTGGGAAATGTAAACTTCTAAAGCAGTTTTCCTCATAAAATGTCTAACTGCATTTCCCAAAACCTCTTAAAATTTGTTTTCCTTTACTTCTTTCTCACTCAAGTCCTGACTCACTAATATTCCAGAAAAAAAAAAAAACAAACGGGCTTTCCTTTCAGAGGCTGCCTCCTTCTCTATTATTCTTGCCCTTTCCCAGGCATGCAGATTCTTCTCTTTCCTCCTTTCCCCAGCAAAGCATAACAGAGAAAGTGAGCAGTATCTGATCACAATACCATTAGCTCTCTTATGAGAGCAGTTGCTCTAGGAATGACAAGATACGGTCATTGCACACTGAACCCTGCTAGCTTAACAATGTTGATACTAAAATTGTATAGTTTATAGAGTTTTAAGTTTCTCTGGCTCAATTCATCAGAAGGAAATGAGATGTAAATTGTGGAATATCAGATATCGGAAGTTCATTAATAAACTTTATTCGTAATGCTGCAGGTCAGGTTCCTGGGGAAGCAGACACTAAGATGGAGATAACATGAAGGATTTTTATTAGGGAGAATTCTTTTGATCCAACCTGGGGAAGCAAAGAGAAAGAAGCAGGACTGGGCAGAGGGAGAAGCTGGAATGTGATACATGGTAACAACCATGTATCTCAGTGAAGATCTCAGCAAGTCCCACATGGAGCTCTGAAACTGGCATGGCCTTACACTCCAAGTTGGGACAAAGTCTAGGCCTTTAGGGCCTCATGTTGACCTGTCATTGGATGTGGGCTATCTCAGGTCAGAACATGTACTAGAGAAAGGTAACCCTTATCATAACTGTGTTTTAGCAACTGGGGGACTAAGACTTTCACAGCATAGCATGTAGCAAGGCATCCATTGCCTGTCCTGAAGAGGTTTTCTTTGTGACTTAAAATCTTTTACTTCAGAGGGTGTACCAAGGGCAGGTTGTTATCATGTCAGCTTTTTACTGGTAGCACCTGTTCTCCTTTCTCCTCCTGTGTTTTCCCAGTTGCGATAATTACTCGTCCTAGATTCTGTTCCTACTGTATCTCCTGTCCTATTCCAATTCTTTTCAAAGAAATGAATCATGTCCTGCATTTCCAAAGTCTACTAAGGACTTCTAGAACAGCCAGCCTCACATGTCTTACCTATGAGAGTTGAAATTAAAGAGAAAAGCTACAAGAATTTATAGTTGCCAGGTGAGCCATATCAGCTAGAGTTGAAAGGCTTAATTAATAGTTCTATTAACTAGTTATGGGAATATATGGATTTGTTAGGAGCAATGGGAATTTCTTTCATTTTCTCCTTTAGAGTTGTTGGGATTTAATTAACTCAGTCAGAAAAATCCTCTAAATTTAAGAAGGTGTTCCTCATTTCTACTGTATCATATTACCTTGCCTTCAAACTTTCATCAACTAATAATTTGCTGTAATATTCTATCTGGTGAGGTCATGCCATGCCAAGGGTGATAAGAGAATGAAGACAGAACCAGAGTGGTGGGATCTGAGAATTATGGGAACTAAAATATAAATGACCTATAAATGAGAGATCCTAGAATCCTAAAAGACTTGAGACTTCCAAGATAAAGTAAAGAAATTATACACATATGAACAACCTTAAAGTATATGTGAAGGTAGAGTCTGCCCATAGTTTTGGGAAGAAAATTAGACTTTCATGAATGAGCACAAAAAATCTTTTGCTAGGGTGTCATAAAAATTAACATTGCTTTCAGCAATATAAATTAGATGCTTGGGGTGGGGTGTGGTATTCCTCTCAGGCCAAGAAAAATAAAAGAAGACCATGCCTAGAAATTGTACTAGAAGGAAATATACTCTAATGAGAACTATAACTCCATTTGGAATGGCTTCAATTTTTATTGATACTTTATTATTTCCACATTTTCCTATTTATTTTTAATAAAAATGTGTCCCACCTGGGCAAGCAGAAAGACAACATTCTGATTAGGGTTCCTCCATTGGCCAAGTCCTCTGAGCTGCCCATAATGACTCTGATGTTAAACAGTGTTTCCATAAATTCCCTGATAGCTCTCTGAGCCCCAGGAGGAGATGTTCGTCTCAGAACCCAGCTGCTGCCCAGAGTGGGAGAGATTGACAGCCCTGCAAGTGGCAGGCTTGGTTACCAGGAGTTCTCTATCTTAGCAATTGTCATAATCAGTTGTTCATGTAGATAAGGTACAACTACATATTATACTCCAAAAATAAGTGATTAACTACTTCATCATAGTAATTTGCTTATTGTTAAATACCCAATTTCTTTCTTGTACACAGCACTTGCAAAGAGACCCTTCTAATGCCCTGTCAGATGTGATTACCCATCTTGTGCTCCAGTGCACATTCTTCACTTTATAGTTACCCAGCTTCTACATTGCAGTGTGGAAAACTGTGGGTACTGACTATAGCAAGACTTCATTGAATATTTACTCTTTTAAACACTACAGTGTTCTCTTTATAGTATTATCCCATTAATTTTCAACGCATTTTAGACAGTTTTCGGCCACATTTATCAAAAAGGAAACTGAGGTTAAGAGGCTAGAAGTAATTTGCCTAATAATATGTAACAAGCAAGTGGCAGCCTAAAGATTCGAACACATGGCTGACACATGTAAAACCCTGACTACTATGCCACATACTGCCCCTAGAGAAACAGGAGCACCAGAACACAACATTCCTGATTCACTCTAAGCAGCTTCATTATCTAATGGGAGGACAGTGTGAGTCAATGTGTCCAAATATGCTAGGACAGTTCTAGCATGTGATTAAGCTAGAACTGTGGAAATTCAAAAACCCTATCTGCAATTTTCTACTGTGTGCTTTGACGAATTAATATTTTAAAATTAAATTCTTATATTATTTGAAAACATGCAACAATAATGCACAATTCTAATTCTTGTAAGATTGGGAGATAACACATGAAAAGCCCAGTGCCTTTGATGAAGATTAAGTGCTTAAAAATGAACACTAACAACTATCGAAGCCAAGAGTTGCCTAGGAGATATGATAATTAAATGTAATATGGCATCAGATGTGGCCCTGGAACCAGAAAAAGCACATTAGGTAAAAACTGAAGACATTTGGAAGTATGAGCTTTAGTTATAATATTGTATCAGTAATAAAGGCAGCATACTAATATATGACGATAACATGGAAAACTAGGTCTGGGATAATACAGGATCTATCTGTACTATTTTCACACTAATTCTGAAAATATAAACGTATTCTGAAATAGTTCATTAAAAAATAATAGTAACTAACACTAGATTCATTCCTGAGTTTTCATTATTTTTTTAACTATAATCACTGCTCTTTTTAAAGGGCAACAATCACAATATGCAGATAGATATCATAGACTATATCTGGAAATTGATCCATTTTTAGGAGCATAGATGGATGGAAAAATATATGTCCAATGAAAAGCAATTATGCATTGTCTTGGATTTCAGACAAGCTGTAGGAACAGAAGCTGTGCCAACTTCTTCAGATCTACATGCCTTACAAGACACTAAGAAATTTAATATTTTCATCTGCATTTCCTATTTTAGGTGCAGATTATGCCATTTTCATAAATAAAATATCTTTATTAGTATTCATTTAAAATAAATATGTATGTATAAACACATATATACTTGTATACATATATATGTATATTTTTTTATTCTACTTTATTAGTAGGAGGACAGTGGGAGCTACCGTCACAAATAAGCACTTTATCTGCAGAAGGTCTGGTTTCTCAGCAAGGGAACCTGCTGGTGATGCGCATGTTAACCGGTGAACCAAAATAGATTTTATAGCATTCATATATCTTATTTGGCTAAAACCTTTACGAATATCAGGTAAAAACACTATGAAAGGAGAAGCATATACATATTTTAAAGAAAAGGTTAGAAAACTGTTTGATAACTCGTTGATAATATTTAGGTCTACAGCAGTGATCTCTCTGTTCAGAATAGTTAACCTCTTAGTCACAGGAAGACACTGGGTCTTTAATTCTGGGTGGTAATAGAAATGTGCAAAGAACATAGTGGGTTCATGATCACAGAGAAGAATGATAACTATGCATTAAAGATAAACCACACGCACATGCATACACATACTGTACGCATTCACCACAGTCTACAAAAGATTCCAAGTCATTTGTAGATGTTTAATGGACCCATTTGCACAAGATCCCTCTGCCTTGAGCAAAGACAGAGCTTAAAGAAAGACAAAGTGCTTCCTCTGAGAGGTAACCTTTTAACACTTGAGAAAAAATGGTCTTACTTGCTTTTGAAGTAGAATGCTGCACAGAACATGCCCACGATGATAATTCCAAAGATGATACATGAAATTGACAGCACCTGCCTTTGATAAACTTCTTCACTCTCTGTGAATTTGAAAAACAAAATTAGAAAGGATGTTAGTAGGGCACAGCAGAGACAATCTCCATCTTTGTACTTATGAACTGAAAAGAGTCTTTCGAAGCAAACTTTTTTTGTTGTTTCTGTCATGAATAAGAAAATATGAGGAATTTATTATGATTCAATTTCTTGAAATGATATGTAGGATAGCTAGTTGCTTTTTTTTTTGTATTTGCATGGCTAAATAAGAAATACACAGATATCACAATTATAAATCTTATTATCAAAAGACATTCCATGACTTTAGGACATACTTGGGACATACATTTTGAAATTATGGCGGGGTTCAAGATAATCTGCCAGAGAAACGAATATGTGTCCATCAGAACTTTCCTGTGCCAGTGATGACTTCCAATTTATTTTATGATACTGATGCCACTGTAGTTTATGATTTCGTCCTTGACTGTCAGTTTACAATTCATCCACCCACTACTATGATTGACATCACTAATGAAAGAGAACTTCAGTATACATATAAATATTTATTCATCCATTCTGTGAATTCTTCAGTATCAATGATCTGGCACAATAATTTTAACCTCTGTTATCAAGGTCTCATAATTTCTTATTGCATAAAAACAAGAATTCATAAATAAAGCATTTCACTTTTTAGCCATTATCATTTACATTCCAAGCTCATTTTCTGAAATATGTCTACTAAAACAGTTCTTCCATCCATCAAGACCCTTTTAGCCATAAATCACAGAAATTTCTTTCTGTTAATTATCCTTATTTGCCTTATTTCTCTTTATACAACATAGAAACTATGGTCCATGATTACAGTCATGCACTTTCTTGCAAATACCCTTTTAAACATTTGGCAAAATACCGTATCCAAGAAACTGCTTTTACCTCACTTCTACCTTGGACAGTTCAGAAATGGAGACAAGATTGCACAATTGGGAAGATGAACATTAATAAAAGTTGACAATCACATTGCCTGTCATTGTTAACTATTGCATTGTATAACAACCTCATCAGCTTGCTTCCCCATTTTACTAATGATTGTCCATACCTTGACGACACTATTCAAGCATCTTACCTTCTTTCTCATTCTCAGATCTTTCATATATATTATAAAGAAAAGGAAGTCAGTATAGAAGAAATCTTCTCTATTTACAACAAAAATATATAAAATTAACTGCATCTGTATCTATTCTCTTTTTTTTCTCTTCTTAACATAGTACAGTAGTTCTCAAACTTTAATGTGCATTGGAGTCACCTTGAGAGCTATTGAAGAGCAGACTGACACTTTCTCTCCCATAGCTACTGATTTAGTAGGTTTGAAATGAGGGTAGAATATTTGCACTTTTTTAAAAGTTCCCAGATGACTCCGAGGTTGCTGGTCTATGAAATATATTTGAGAACAATTAAATTAACTAAGAATCCTCAGAACACAGATCAACTGTATAAGACTAACTTGAGGGAGATTTGTTTTCTTTGTTACTACAAACTGCGTTATCCATTTTGGACCTTCTAAATCAAAACGTTTAAAATAAACGTTTAAATTAAGTTTATTGGGGTAACATTGGTTAACACAATTATATAATTTTCAGGTGTACATTATAATTTAACATCTGTATATTCTATTGTGTGTTTACCACCCAAAGTCCAGTTTCCTTCAGCTATCACATTTGATCCCCTTTACCCACTTAACCTTCCCCCTAACTCCCCTATATTTGACTCCCTTTACCCCATCTACCTCCTCGCTCCTCCCCCACCTTTTACTCTCTGGTAACCACTAGTCTATAGTCCATGTCCATGAGTCTTGTTCATTTGTTGCTTTTAGGTTTATATCCCACATATAAGTGATATCATCACGTGGTTTTCAACTTTTTCTGCCTGGCTTATTTTGCTTAGCATGATTATCTCGAGGTCCATCCATGTTGTTGTAAATGACCATATTTCATCTCTTCTTATGGCTGAATAATATTCCATTGTATATATGTGGCACAGCTTCTTTAGCCAATCATCTATCTTAGGACACTTCAGTTACTTCCATTGTGAATAGTGCTGCTATAAACATCAGTGTGAAAATATCTTCATAGTTATAATTTTTTTAAGTCTTTGGGGTAAATACCCAGTAGAGGGATTGCTGGATCATATGGTAGATCAATTCTTAGTTTTTTTGGGGAACCTCCATGCCGTTTTCCATTGTGGCTGTACCAATTTGTAGTTCCACTAGCACTGTATAAAGCTTCCTTTTTCTCTTTATCTTCTCCAGCATTTATTACTTCTCCTTTAGATTATAGCCATTTTAATTGGTGTGAGATGGTATCTCATTATGGTTTTAATTTGCATTTCTCTAATAGCTAGTAATGTTGAGCATCTTTTCATACGTTTTTTGGCCATTTGTATGTCCTCTGGGGAGAAGTGTCTGTTCAGATCCTCTGTTTATTTTTTGATTGGATTGTTTTTTTTTGTTGTTGTTATTAAATATTCTTTGTATACTTCAGATATTAGGCCCTTATCAGAGGCATTGCTTACAAATATATTTTCCCATTTGGATGGTTGTCTCTTTACTTGTTGATGGCTTCTTTTGCTGAGCAGAAGCTTTTTAGTTTGATGTAGTCCCATTCACTTATTTTTACTTTTACTTCCCTTGCCTTTGAGGTCATATTCATAAAATCCTCTTTAAGGCCAAGGTCCTTGAGTTTCATTCCTATGTTTTCTTCTATGCATTTTATTGTTTCAGGCTTTATATTCAGGTCCTTGATCCATTTTGAGTTAATTTTGGTATGTGGTGAAAGACAACAGTCTAGTTTCATTCTTTTGCAGGTGGCTTTCTAGTTTCCCCAACACCATTTATTGAAGAGATTTTCCTCTCTTTACTGTATGTTTTTGGCTTTTTTTTGTCAAAAATTATTTGCCCACATAAATATAGGTTTACTTCTGGATTCTCAATTCTGTTCCTCTGGTCCTTGTGTCAGTTTTGCTACCAATACCATGCCATTTTGATTACTGTCACTTTCTAATATAATTTTAAGTCAAGCAGAGTGATGCCTCTATCCTTGTTCTTTTTCCTCAGGATAGCTTTTTTGCTTTCATGCGAATCTGATGATTTTTTGTTCTATTTCTTTAAAAAATGCCAATGGAATTTTGATAGGGATTGCATTAAATTTGTATAATGCTTTAGGTAATATTGTCCTTTTAACTATGAAGAAATATTTTTTCATTGTTTCTCATTCACACTAAAGTTATAGAATGATTCAGTTAAAGAAAGTGCTATATTTTTATCAAAGGTTAATATCTTTGGATACCATGATGTGTTCTATCATTCAGGGTCTTTACAATAACAAAATAAAAAGGAAGGGAAGCTCCAATTCACTCTATGATGCCAGCATTACTTTTATGTCAAAAAAGACAAAAAATAAAAAGATAATAAATTACAGACATATATCCCTTATTGACATAGATGCAAAAGTTCTTAAAAAGTTTTTTAGGGAATAAAATCTAGTAAGATGTTAAAAGTAATATATCATGACCAAGTGGAGTTTCTACATGCAAGGTTGGTTTAATATTTTTAAATTAATTTTTAAATTGTGATCTACAATTTTAACAGTCAATAAAAATAATTTAATTATCTGATTAGAAGGAAAAATTACTAACTACCAACTAACTGAAAATTACTAACATCTAACTTTCATTCTTGATTAAAACTCTTAAAATCAAGGAATAGAAGGGACTTTTTCACTTTGATAAGGAATATATATGAAATATCTATACCTAAAAGACTGAATCATTCTCCCCTAACATCAGTAATAAAGCAACAATATTCACTATTACCACTTCTACTCAACATTATATTGAGGTTTAGTCAATAGAATAAGGCAAAAATAAAAATTAAAGCCACTCAATTTGAGAAGTAGAAGAAAAACCATATTTGTTTTCAAATGACATGATCATTGACAGAGAAAAGCGGATGGAATTTCCAAAGAGCTAGTATAAATAATGAGTAAGTTTAGCAAGTTTGTAAGATATAAGGTAGCAGAATAGATACCAAAATTAAATGCATGTCTATTTAATAGTAACAAATAATCAGAAATCAAAATAAAAGTATCATTTATAATAACATCAAAATATACAAAGTACATAGAGACAAATCTGACAAAAGATACATAAGGCCTGTACACTAAAAACTACCAAACTTTACTGAGAGAATTTAAAGAAGACCTAAATAAAGGGGTATATTATGCTTATGGATTAAAAGACAATATTACTAAGATATAAATGTAAGTTAGTAGAGTTCAATTTTATTAAAAATCTTATGAAACGTTTTATTATTATTGTTGAAACTGACAAGTTCATCCTAAATGTTATATGGAAATACAAAAGACATAGAGTAGTTAAAACAACTTTTTTGTAGCCAAGAGAGTAAAGTTGAAGGACTCAAATTACTTTATTCCAAGACTTATATAGCAATACTGTATTGGCTTATTTATAGACAGATAAATCAATAAAACAGACAAAAGAGTCCAGAAAAATATGCAAACATATGTGGCGAATTGATTTTTGAAAAGATTCCAAGGTAATTCAATGGGGAAAGAATATTTCAAAAAAATGACATTGTACAACAGTATAGCCATATCCTCAAAAATGAAACTCGATTCTAACTTCTTACCTTACTCAAATATAAACTCACAAAAGATAATATACCTTAATGTAAAATTTCATACTTTCAAACTTTTAGAAGAAAATATAATACAAAATCTTAGTAATCATGTGTTTGGCAAAGAATTAACTACAGTACTTAACTACAGTACAAAAGATATGAAGGATAAAATTTTTTAAATCAATAAGATAAACTTCATCAAAATTAACAATGTTTGCTTTTCAAAATACACCATTATGAAAAATGAAAAGGCAAAGCACTTTATGGGAAAAAGATCTGCAAATATATATTCAATAACATAGACTTGTATCTAAAATATATACTTGAATTTCTTACTACTGAATAATAAGACAAAAAAATCAATTTAAAAATGAGCAAAAGATTTGAATAAACATTTTCCCCAAAGATATATAGATGGTAAATAAGTACAGAAAAAGATGCTCAACAACATAAGTCATTATGAGCTATAATGAGGTATATGATATGCCTACTAGAATGACTAAAATTAGGCTAAATTGAAGGATAATCATACCAAGGGTGTGAAACAATTTGAACTCTCATGCACTTCTGGTAGAAGTATATAATGGTAAAACCACTTAAAAAATAGTTTCATGAAAGTTAAACATACCTCTACTTTATGATACAGCCATTCTATTCCTGGGTATTTATCCAAGACTAAAGAAAGCATATATTTGTTATGTGCATACATTTTCATAGCAGTTTTATTTATAATACTAAAAAGACTGGGAACAATCCAAATGCCCATTAACAAGAGAATGGATAAACAAATTGTGTTATATCCATACAATGGAATATCACTCAGTAATAAAAAGGAATGAACATTGATATAAGCAACAACACACAAGTATCTCAGAATAATTATGCTGAGTGCAAGTCAGATCACAAAAAAAAAAAAAAAAGTCATGTGGTTCTGGCAAACCAGCCTTACATTTTACATGTGGAAAGATTCAAATTAGAAGAATAAAAAAAAATGTGTCATTGAGACCTTGTTTGGGCATATTGTTCTCTTAAAGAATGCCATCCTTTTCATATTTGTGAGCTCATTAAATTTTCCAATTGAACTTGGAAACAAATAAGTACTTGTACCAACTATAAAGAATTTCACTTCACTTAATTGCTGTGAGTTGATGACTGTAATGTAATAAGCATGACTCGTATATGATAATTTACCTCACCTGGCCTGTACCAATAAAATGATGGATAAGATCATGTCCATTAAACTGACTGATTTCCTCATGAAATCTATGTGGTGTTTTGTTCTTATTTGACGCTAGTCAAATATAGCCAGGGGAGTGCACAAAATCAATTCCGAATTTAAATCAAGAGTAAAATTAAAACTCTAAAGACTGTGAGTCTTTATAAAAGACTTTATAGAACCAGATGTAGTTACAATGATGGTACTATCCATGCCTCTGATTCAAGAACTAGCATAGTAAGGTGCAAGAAGCAAGGGGTTGAGAGTCTGGAAATTTTGAATTTGACTTTAATTTTAGCCACTTTTAATATGACTAACCACAAATATATTACTTTACCTTTGTATATTTCAATTCTCTATCAGAATAAAGGCAATGGTATGAAATGTCGACTGTAATAAATGTTATAATAAACAGGTATATAAAGTTACACAAACATATAATATAAATTAACCTATTCATAGAGATCTATTCAGATCAGAGATCTGCAGTATAAGATTAAGAGACAACTAGGCAAGAGTAATGGGGATGAAGAGAACAGCCCAGAAAGAGAAAAAAACTTATGGAAGTTCCTGCAGTAGAAGATAAAATGGCATGTTCAGGAATCTGGAAGCTATCTCCTACCTTAGGGCCTTTGCACAAACACTTTTCCGTTGCACAATGAGGACTTGGTGTGCATTGAACATGACATAACAACAGCAAGAAGGTACTGGAGGATTTGAAAGGAGAAGAGTATAATGTGATAATATTTACATTTCTTTTTCTTCAATGTGGGGAAAAGGCTAGAAGGAATAATGTAAATATAGAATCCTGTTAGGAGTCTATTGTATTAGCTCAGGTAAGACGTGCGGGATATTTATTTGACAGTAGTAATGACCATGGTGGAGAATGAAATAAATAGAAGTGAAAAGCAGTTAGGCTGAAAATATTTAAGGGGCTAGATGATAATGATCTTAACTAAAAATATGTTGAAGAAGTTCTGAACTTGGAAGGAGAGATGACAAACCCAGTTTTGGACTCTGAGATTTAAAGTCCTGTAAGATAACCAAATAAAGATGTCAGGTAGACATTTAAACATATAAATCTAGGCTAAGAGGAGGTGGCAGTGTTCTGTATGTAAATATTTAAGGGATATGCATATACCGAAACCAAGTATATTGGTAAGATAGCCCTAAGAGAAAATATAAAGTAACAAGAGAAGAATGTCTAAGACAGAGCTGTGAAGGACTCCAAAATTTCATAAAAGAGTAGGGAAGGAACCTGTCAAGGAGATGAAAAGAGAGCAGCCAATGAGGCAAGGAAAAAAGTAAAAACCAAACAACAAAAATAACAAAAAAATGAAAGTATCGTGAATGAAAACATAAAGGGTTTTTCTGAAAGTATAGGCTATTGAATGCTTCTGATAGGCCAAATAAGATACGATCTTTTAATTTAGTGATGAAGCAATCACTGGGGAACCTGCCTGCACTCTTTTGATGAAATCATTCTCTGGGTCTTCTGTTTCATACTTTTCATATGTTGCGAGGCAAATGTAATTTCTCCAAATCAACCCTGTTTTCTATCACTTTGGCCTGGATTTAGAATCTAGAATTCCAGAAAGCAGAGAACACCTTACTTGTAAGTTGGGGCTACCATTAGCTTCATTGCCGAGAAGTTATGAGGATTAAATGAGCTAAGATATAAAGTGTCTCAGTTCCTAACTCTGAGTAATCATTAAATATTAGGATGAACCACATAAAACTGTCATTTGGGGAGGGCAATAAATGAGTGATCACTGGCAATTTGATTCTATCTAATATGTAGTAACTTATTATTCTATGGAATATTAACATTTTTATATCACATTTTAAAAAATCCAGATTATAAAGTCATTTTCAAGGGCAAAACCAATTTTTGCTTAAATGGAAATTGGTAAAGAGTGTTTTCATGATTTCCAGCTCCCAATTTTGGTCCTTTTTCCTTTTCTATTATGCATAGCGCTTGCTCCTCTTTTTCATATGATTATATTGTTATAAAGGTGGAAACTAGAGAGGGTAATATTATGGTGAAATTTCAGAAACTGACATTGGACCATTAAAAAAGATTCTTTGGCAGGCAGCCTGGACTGAGACTTTGAAAGAGACCATTGCTTTCCTTAGCTGCACCATCACCCACCTCACTCAAGGAGCAGTGTGATTGGCTGATGTGTACACCTGGGTTTAAACATCAGCTACAGCTATTTTTATCCTCTCTCATTTATTTGTCAATAAAATGCGGGAAATACTATATACGTTTCAATAAGAAAGCACAACTAAAATGCTTATGAAAATGCTGGTTCCTTTCTTTTCCCTTTTTATCCAGGAGCCAGTATTCAAGTAAAAAACAAGCCTTTAAAATACTCCACTTCTTTTATGAAAAACTAACCTTACCTACAGACGGTCTGTGACTTCCTGTCTCTGGGCCCCACTGTCTGTTCCCTGAGACCTAAATTGAAGGAAATTACTTTTATGTCATTTTCTTTACTCATGGTTCCTTGTACTTTTACTCTTCATAACTGCATTTTTCAACTAGTGGTTTTGAATTTGCTAGAAAGATGTTTTGGAGGATGTAATGCAAGCGATCTTCCTTGGGCGTGAGCTATCTTTCATACCGTCCTTCACATAAGAAAAATGTGCTCCTTGTTGCCAGAGATGCAGCGCTCTTGGAAACCATGTATGCTCCAGCATTGCATACTAAACTAGAGAGCTCACAGTTTAGTTCCTGGTGTGCAAGGCTGCCTGACGAGAATGCTTTTGAAAACTGTAAAAGTCTTTAGACTTCTAGAAGTCTCTCTATAAAAACCTGCTAGGCTATAGGAAAAAACAATGATATCCAAAGAAAATTATAGCTGCTGTTTTCCTATACCATTTCCCTATGGAGATCTCTATATTAACTGTAGAGGTATAGGTTAACATGATGAACTGTAAATCCCTATATATGTGAGAGAAGAGTAAATCCTCTTAAAGTGGCTCCACATTCCCTCCAAGTATGGGACCTTAGGAGTCCACTGCCTCTTGAGAAGCTTTCCTTAGTACCATCAGTTAGGTCTATAAGACATCAAACTTAACCACTCACACATACAAACTCCACCTAGACCACTTCATAGTCAACATATTAAGATCAGATCTTAGGTGTCAAATGAAAGCATGACTATTTTGATAGTTCATTCTGAGTCAACCTAACAATACTACTGGGTTTCTTCTCATCCAAGCACTCATTACCGGAGACCTTACAGTTAAAAGTCTACATCCAGAAGCAAAAGTCAACATAACATAACAATATTCACTACTGAAACTATCATTTATGAAATGAGTTTTCACTCCAGTGCTCCTCCCTAATTCTAGCATTTATTTCTATTCATCAAGTCAACCTTATAATCTGGGTAGGTCAGTCTCTTCCTGAGTGAAGGCCTATGATGTTTTCATCCTAGTTTTAACTAGATTAAGTTTAAGTAGATTTATTCTCATATTTATTATTATTTTTGGAACAAGAGGGCCTTCTGAATTTTGTTCTTAAAAATCAACAAATTCTTGGGATAGATTAAAATTTTAGGACCTTACAAGAAACTGTGAATTAACCTTGATCAGGAAAGAGAAGAATATTAAGAATGTTGGAAACTGGGATTTGTACTTCTTAATTTGAAGACAAAAATGAATGAAAAGTTAAATGGCTTAATAACTGCACTAGTAAAGCAAAAACATTATTTCATAAAGGTAAAGGAGGTCCTGAAGGCAAATGAAATGGATCCTCCCTAGGAGATTAATGAGATTAAAGACACACCAGCAAGGCGGGGCACCAAGAGAGTATGTGATAACAATATTGAGAAGATCAAACAAGCTCCCTGGTCCTTGCTGCAAGGAACCCCAGTGTCTTCCACCCCAATCACCAAGTGCAGAGGGCCTGAGATGACCAAGAGGTACTAAAATACTCTATATCTTTAACACAGTGTTATATGTACCTGGAAACCCTCTTCCTTTTTCTACAGTTCTGCAGAACTTCCACTGTTATGGGTTGAATTGTGTCCCCCAAAAGATGTTGAAGAACTAATCCTAGCACCTGTGAATATGATCTTTGTATACAGAGCTTTTGTAGATGATCATATTAAAATGAGATCAGTAGAATGGACTTTAATCCAGTAATACTGCATCCTTATCAAAAGGAGAAATTTGGATGCTTAGACACACACAGAGGGAAATACCAAGTGAAGATTAAGGCAAAAATTGGGAGTATGCATTGACAAGTCAAGAAAGGCCAAAGATTTCCAGAAAACCACCAAAGTCTAGGAAGAGAAGTAAAGAACACTTCTCCCTCACAACCTTCCAGCTTCCAGAACTATGAGATGGTACATTTATATCATTTAACCACCAGTTTCTGGTACTTTGTTATAGGCACCCTAGCAAGCTAATATACCCACTGACCCATAAAAACTCAGAATAAATACTATTAGGTCTGAAAATTCTTCTCGAGCTCCCTCTTCTTTATCTCTTCCACATCTTTTCATGACTGCATTCTCTTGTAAAAATGTACACCTCTGTTTCCTCACAGCCTAGACTGAGAGCTCCTTATAGGCAAGAATATCATCTTCACCCCTGGTTCTCTGTACCTGGCTCATGCTTGTTCTGCACACAGTGGGTAGTCAATAGGTCTCTAGAGGTTGAACTCATTAGCTTTTGGGTTGGGTGTCTACTGACATTTTACCTTTCGAGCCCCTGCATGATAGGGTAATAAAAATAGGCACCTCTTTCTCAGAGAGGTGTCCTTCTACCCCAGGGATTTATTTTGTTGTTCTTTTCAGTCCACTGTGAAGGAGCATCATTTAAAAAGTAAAATAATTACTTCATAATAAAATGTTTACTTTCAAGATATTTTATCATCATTCCATGCAAAGTGCTTTTAGATGTGTATTATCCATAAAATTTGATATGTAAAGGGAAATAATTGTTTAAATTCATAAACACATTTATTCTCCACCTGTAATTTCTGTTTATTCCCCACTCATTCCCCACCGAATATAAACCTTTCCTGTAAAATCCCTTATCACTCTCCCTTCTTTTCCAAACAGCACAGCTCTGGCTGACCATAGATAAGTGAATGCTATAAAACACATTTTGAAAAAAATGAAAAGCCCTGGATCTTCTCATTGGCATGTCTAACATGCACTGGGCTTTCCAAATGCTATTTCTCCTACAAATAAATTATTAGTAAAGAGCAAATTGCATCAAAATAAATCTGTTGAGGAGTTTTCAAAGCTAAGGTAAAACCAGTTTTTGGCTTCCGGATTCATTGTTAAAAGGTCTGAGAGTTTTATTTTTCCTGAACCTGTAATAACTATCCTTCGATCCTTATCCTTAATCCCAATTTTATCACTTCGGGTTCACTGTTCATTGGCAAAACCACAATTTACTAGAAAGATATGAGACTCAGAATAAGAAAATATTATTTTCTTGGCAATGAGGAGAATTTGACCCAATGGTTTTTAGGAATCTCTTAGTGTTTGACCTGTTTTTATTGAGTGGGAGGTCCAATCCACTATACTCATTTCAACCTTGCTACACAGGAAAACAGTCAGGCCCAAAGTAGCACCCAACCCTTCCCAGATGGGTTTAATGGATCACTACCTCCCTCAGCCAGGTGAGATGTAAGTTAAAGGAATCTAACCACTTTACCTCAAATATTAAAGGTGAGCTAGCACAATCTATTAGTGTCATCTACAAATTCATCTATTCGTACAGCTGCTCAAGCCAATAGCCTTGTAGTTATGTGTGAGTCTCAGGCCCATGTTGTAACTATCCATCAGGAGCTATCCTGAGTCAGGTTGAGTATCAAATAGCACAACACGAAATTCTAGACCCTAGGCAGTGATTCCCTGCTCTCACTGTACATTAAAAATACTGGGAAAGTTTTTCGAGCACACCTAAGACTGAATCACATCCCAGAGCAGGAAATCTAAATTTCCACCACTGAGACTCCAGATTTATATTTGTTCAAATCTACCTAAGGCAGTCAAGTCAAGGCGCGCACGCGCACACACACACACACACACACACGCACATACACACACAAAGTGATATTTAGTTATAATTTTATTTCACCCAACATATCTAAAATAGTATCATTTCAACATGGAACCTCTATAAATATATTAGTAAAATATTTTACTTTTGGGGGGTATTAAGTCTTTGGTACTAAGTGTGTATTTTGTACATATAGCTCATCTTGTTTTAGACTGGCCACTTTTCAAGTGCTCAGTTGTCTCATATGGTTAGTTAGTGGCTACCATATTGGACAGCACAGGTCAAGAGCTAGACTTCAGGGATCTGTTTCTAGGTACCCTTCCTGACTACTTATGTGAATTTGGGCAATTTTATTAAACCTATCTAAGACTCAGTTCTTAATGTGAAAAATAACCATGATCATAATACTTCCTTCACTAGATTACTGGAAGATTAAATGAAATGCTTTATGTAATGCATTTAATGAAAACAATGCCTGGCTCACTAATAGTGTTCATAAAATTTAGGTGGCTTCAGTTATTGCTATTGCTTTGATATATCATGATAAAGATTGCTAAGAAAATTTGTAAAGTTTGATTTGAGAGGTAGCATTTAAACAATTTGAAAACAAATGACTTTCAAGACCTTATATGAAAAAAGAAAATGAATAATTAAAACAGGCATTATCAAACTCATTGCTTTCGAGTATAGAGGTATACTGAAGCTCCTTAAATTAAATTAATGCTAACAATACTAAATATGTATGCTGCTTTATCAGCATCAGGGCTGATAATATTTACCTTTATTCATTTTAAATTTGGCTTCTGAAAAATTTATTGTAAGGATAAATATATGCACACTAGAGCTGGAAATAAAATAGCTAGGCTGATCTTTCCCTTTAAATACTTTTCTGCCCATGCCCCTGTACTGCTTTCTTTGGTAACCTATCAGCATTTCTCTACTTGCTCAGAGTTTTTATTCCCCTAGAAATCTAGCTGACTCATGCTCTTGGCTGGCCATATCTCTTACTCCATCTAAGAAACTCCTTTCATTTTCTGACCCTGTTGTTAAGGTACCTAGGCTTTTCTTTTTTCAAAATTCAAATTCCTGTTCTTTATTTTATTTTACTTTTCTGATGCCTACAGCACCCAATCTTCCTAGGTTGTCTCCCATCCAAGTACTAACCAGGCCTGACCCTGCTTAGCTTCCCAGATCAGATGGGATTGGGCTTGTTCAGGGTTGCATGGTAATAGACAAATTCTTGTTCTTTAAAATAAAATATTATATCAAAGTGTAATACATATTTAAAATGCATGATTTTTAAATTTGTAGCATGAAAAAATTTTATAAGATGAACATGTATAGGTAATCAACACCTAGGTCAAGAAATGACACATGACCAGTACCAGAGAAGAGTCCGAGTCCCATATACCACTCCTAATCACAAACCACCTGGTCTACAATATAACTGCTGACTTGATTTCTAACACCAGAAATTAGCTATGGGTGCTTGTTTTTGAACTTTATATGAATGAAATCATTATATATATATATATATATTTCATATATATATATACATATGTAGTCATTTATTATGCTAGTGAAATTAATCATGTGTATACATGTAGCTATGGCTCATTTATGATTTCTCTTAATCTGCTTTATAAAACTTACAATAAAGTCACAATCATGGGCACTTTTGTATATTAGCACTCATAGGTTTACCTCATCCTTTTGAGTGGCTGCGTAATATACTATGTTACAGTGAAGTCATACAAACATTTATAATATTTGTAATTTTTCCTGACTTTAACCAATGCTATGAAGAGCAGTCTTATATACTTGTATTGACTCCACTTTAAATAGAGTATCGATCAACTGTATAATGTGTAGAGTATCATGAGGAAAGAAAGGAAAGCCAGATAAAAAAAAATAAAAGTAACTGCCTGTGGGGAACTAGAGATTCTAGGGAGGATGTTGTCCTTCCTCATTCTGATACCTGAGGTTTCTCAGCCTAACAGCTCTTCAACTCTCAACCCAGTGCAAATCTTGTCAATAAGCCCCACTTACACAAGGAGTGCCAGTCAGCTTTCTTAAACAAAGGAGAGGTCCGACAAACGTATTGTTTTATTCAGTGACAGCAGATACCCTCAGGTGTCCTTAATGCACAAATATGAATGAGAAATCCTGACTCATGAAGTCTACGAAGAGAAACATAAAAAGATCCCAGAGTGAAATATGAAGTGTTAACTTATATAAGTCTCCAGAATGTATCTTCAAAATACTCCTAAAAAACAATCAAACGAACAAACAAAACACTGATTTGTTTTACAATCCTGTTGTGATTTCCAGCTTAAATACCAGAAATTGTGGTACATTTAAAGGTTCATAATCTCTAATGTCAAAAGACTTGCATAAAGGAATCTTTTTGTTATTTCAAAATGTGACTTTTAAGTCTCATCTTCTTTGCCCAAACAAAGAGCAATAGGGGGTACTTTTTGATACATGATAATCTTATAGTGCAGTTATCCATATCCTTTCTTCCCAGATAAGTTAAGAAAAACAAGCTGTTATCCAGCAGTGAAAGAAATTTGTGTCCCACTCTGTAGTGATACTGACAGGGGTTTAGTGACAAGTGTACCTCAGCAGGGAGTGAGCTACAGGATCCAAGAAGATGACAGGGTTAATACCAAGAGATAAGAAAAGTAATGGTTCAACTGAGACAGAAGCAATAGGAGACACTTGCCACTTTAAGAATTAATACAAGCAAAGACTGTCTGAAAGATATATCCAGAAGCAAGATAAACCACATATGACCTATGAGGAAAGCTATTCAAGCATCCGATTATCACTGAATTGAATAAAATTTTTAGGTCTTTAGCAAATCCTCAAGTCTTTGTGGTATCTATGCATATAATCTTCAATAAAAGTATGTGAAGTATTTAGATTTACTCTTTGTCCTAGCTACATCATAGCATAGTTTTTGTTTTGTAGCAGGAAGTGTATCCAGATAGCTGCAGAGACTGCTGTCTTGCTTGCATGCCCATTTGTGTTTACAGAAAAATGACTCTCTTGTGGTATCATAGGCTATAACAATAACTGTGTCCTTTATTTTCTATTTCTGGTGCTTTGATATTTGGGCCTTGCTGCCTCTGAAAGGGCAGCCCCTCCCATAGTTAGCCAGTTCTGAGAGACAGTAAACAAATAGCTTATGAGCATACTTCTCAAACACAAACCAACCAATCCAGAGCTCCAACCCCCACCAACTCTTTTACCACACTCTCACACTTTGAAACACTGTCCACCTGCCCTAACAATGCCAAGATTAGGTATCTGGCAACTAGGGGTAGCCTCTATACTCAAAAACTGCTAAAATTATTCAAACTAGCCAATTCTAAGCCTGCTCACCCTGATTCACACACTGCTTCCTGTGATGATCACAATAAAGGCTCTTGCCCACAGTTCCTACTTCTCTTCTGCCTCCTGGCTGACCTTGCTGTTTCCCCCATGAAGCACCCCCATAGCATGGTGTGCCTCCGCTTCTTGGGGACTATGAAAACATACTACCTTTTCAATGTCAGTTGTTTCATGACCTGTGGCCTCACTAGAACTTAAATTTTATATTATTACCCTATATTTTATAAACTATTCAAATGTATGTATCATGTTAACAAATTGTAAATACTTTAAAAATACTGAACATTTTGCTTTACTAAAGTCAAATAGAGAAAGTAGTACAATCTCACTTATATATGGGATGGAAAAAAGCCACTCTCTTAGAAACAGAGAGTAGAATGATACTTGCCAGAGTCCAAAGAATGGAGGAAATGTTGATCAAAGGGTTCAAACTTCTGGTTAGAAGATTAATAAGTTCTAAGAATATAGCGCACAGCATGGTGACTATAGTGAACAACACCATATCATATACTTGAAAATTTCTAACAATTAATCCTAAATGTCCCCTCCCCCCACACAAAGAAATTATGTGAAGTGACAGAGGTGTTAACTAATCCTATCGTAGACATCATTTTGTAATATGTAGATGAAATAAATCAGCACATTGTATACCTTAAACTTAGAAATGTCATATATAAATTATGTCTCAATAAATATGGAAAAAATTAAAAATAAAAACATTTCTAAAACTCTAAAGAAAAAAAAAGAAATGCAAATCAAAATCATAATTAGATATGACTTTGCAGTCATTAGCATGGCAGTAATTAATAAGACAAACAATAAAAAATGTTGGCAAGTATGTGAAGAAATTAGAACCATCATGAATTGCTGCTGAGGATGTAAAATGATTCATCTGCTTTGGAAAATAGTGTGGCAGTTCCTCAAACAATTAAACATAAAATTA
This sequence comes from Rousettus aegyptiacus, assembly GCF_014176215.1. NCBI lineage: Eukaryota > Metazoa > Chordata > Mammalia > Chiroptera > Pteropodidae > Rousettus > Rousettus aegyptiacus. Next base: position 6,371,885 of record NW_023416309.1, read on the forward strand.
CCATATGACTCAAAAATTTCACTCCTAATTTCCTATGTAAGAGGAAAGAAAACATATATTCATACAAAACCTTGTACATGAGTGTTTATAGTCATATTATTTATAATAGTTAAAAAATGATAAACAATCCATTTTATCATCAACTGATAAATGAAGAAACATAATGTTGTAGATTTCTATGCAATAAAAAAATTGCACGACAATGAAAAGAAATGAAAAAGAGATATATGCTACAATATGGATGAACCTTGAAATATTATGCTATATTAAGAAAGCCTGTCACAAAGGCCAATCGTATGATTCTGTTTATGTGAGATGTCCAGAATAGTCAAATCCATATTGACAAACTAGAAAAAAGTAGTTAGGGAATAGGTGTTTGGGAGAAAGGGCGGTGAATATTAATGGGTATAGGTTGATGGTAATGTTCTCAAATTTATTGCAGTGATGGTTGCAAAAACTGTGAATAAACTAAAAACCACTGAATTCTGTCATATGGAATTATATTTCAAAAAGAAGTTATTTAAGAAAAATAGGTATGAGCAAAGCACAGTGTGAATATGATGGAGGTGGGATAGAGAATAATCTACCTGTGTAAAAGACTGGGGAAGTACAAAAAGAATTCAGAGAAGACATTAGGAACAGTTATCTGAGTGATATTGTGAGAGCGGGACACCACATTTCATTCCACTTGTGACAATGAGTTGAGGCAATGTGAAATACCTACTATGTGTTCCACATGGTAAATACTTCCTTCCAAAGGGCAAAATGCAAAAAAAAAAAAAAAAAGTACATAACTTTATCCACCCTATCTATAAGAGTTCACGATATGATGAGAGTCCCAACCACTGAGCAAAAGTGCCCTGACTACTCCCTGGTCAACAGTGTTATGAATATTCCCAATCTAGTCAGCTCTCAAAGACTTAAAGATTTGAGAAATTTTCTTCTTTGTATGAGTCATTCAAGACTCTTTTTCCACTCCAATCATGAATCACTTATGACTTTTTTGAAAGAAAAATACAGAGGAAGAGACAAAGGGAGGGAAGAGTGAAGAAGAAAGAAGAGGAAAGACCAAAGAATAGAATAAAAAGGAAGAGCCAGGAAGGGAGAAGATAAGATTAGAGGGAAGAGAAAAGGGAGAGAGAGGGGAGAGGGAAGAAATTATCATTATCTGCCATCCTTCTTGAATCATCCTCAGTGAATTTTCTTCTCTTGAGAACTGTGAGTGGCAGAGTCGCATTTCTCCTATTTAGAGGATATGATTTGCTCAGTTTGTGTACAGGTGCATGGAGGGCAAGGGTATCAGGTAATGTCAGACCCTCCCCAGTGCATGCATAGTGCGTAGAACAGAAACAGCCAGTATTTACTGTACCATCAGATGCTGCTGAGTTTGATCTCTGTCCACAGACAGAGAGCCCCACCCATTGCCAGAGGTGGAAAAGACCAATATGTTCTTTATTCCAAGTGCACGCACACACACACATGCACACGCACACGCACACGCACACCTTCTTGTTCAGAGTGATGCCAAATCCAGCCGATTGATCTGCGTATTCAAATAAGATGCCAACACCCAAATCAAGCTAAAGAGCTTAATAACTTTGAGCAGAATATCATGGCATCAGGGCAATTGTTGAGATATCTTGTTTAAATTTACACAAACAGTTGACATTAACATCTAATTAAATAGAGTTTATCCAATTATTATTGTTCTTGATGCTAGAGACATTACAAATTAAACTTATACAGAGGATAGTAAACTTAGGTACTTCAACTTAAGTAATTACCATGGTACAAGGAAGTATCTGAACTAATTTCCAGAAGGCTATTAAAACTATACTTTGGGTCCAATTCTTATTTCTTAAACACACTTAATTGTTTAAGGTGAATTTAAATAATATATGTACTCCCTTCCAGAAAAGATGGTCTCTCTGGATCAGGAAGCCTGAGCATGGGAACAAAATCTTGAGGTGGAGGTGGAAATGGGGCAAGACTGATGCTAGGACTATTCTCCATTGAAGGCAAGGGAAATATAAAACATTATGTATAGGCATGAAGTCAGAATAACAAAGCAAGGAGGCCGTCCTACTAAACCATGAATTACAAATATCCTACTAGACAGGGGAAAACAAGGTACTGGCCACAAAATGAAAATAACTGGGAGGTAGGCAAAGGAATGCAGGGAAGGGAATGGAGCCTGGCATGCTGCCGCAGCGGACTCGGAAAGATCCTGTGGTCCTGGATCTAAAGAGATTGAAGTGAATATCCAGCTATGATCCTATAGGCAGGATAAAGTGGAAGCATTTTTGTCTTCATTTCAGAGACAAGGAAACAGAGGCTTAAAATGGTTAATGCTACAACTTCAGAGTAACAGACCTGGGACCCAAACGTATCTCCCACTTCAGAAAGTCAAGCATCCTTTGCTCTTTTCCTAATCTCTTCTTTCCCACTCTTGAAGAAGCTGAAAGGGAAACTATGTATCCTCTTTCTTACAGTCAATAGCTGACAGAACAGCACTCCCGTGCAAACCAAAACTAAGCAAAAGTAGAAACATTAACCATGAAAGTATTTGATTTAAATAAAAATTAAAATGTAGTCCTAGCTCACAGGAGCTCAAAATCAGATAGAAGAGGCAATGTTTATTTAAAAATGGAATAAAAGAAGTTTCAAAAGAGACACGGAAGCTAGGATGGAAAGTGAGGAGATAGAAACTTCTATTATTTAATATTTAATGACCCTGTGGCAGCCACTCTGAAGAACACATAATGAGCTTCTTTCTGCCTATGTTCAAAGGTCTGGAGAGCTTGAGGGACTTTCCCAAGGTTATACAGTTAGAAGGCAGAAGGTTGAACCCAGAAACCAATCCAACTGTGCCGGACTCCAAAGTTCAAGCATGTCTTGCTTCATTATCTTCATCATTAACATTTATTTAACTAAAGTGTCTAAGTCATTAAATGGTAAGTACCACAAAAATAAGTTTGTTTTATGAAATAAAGGATGGGTGAATAAGTAAATGAAAGTTCCTGTCTGCTGATGGAAAACATGTGGGATATGAAGGGAAATAGAAGATCAGGCATGATTTTAAAACTTTTAGCCTGAGTGAAAATTCGATGGAGTTGCCATTTCTGGAGGAGTGATAACAAAGCAGTTGGTGCAGGGGATGTAAAAGCGGTGTGTGTTTTTCTTCATTTTCTGGGCCTGTATTAACTTGTATTAATCTCTTACCATTGCCCTCCGCACTTTGCTCCAGGCCTACTGTCACTTCTGCATCTTCCCCCTCATGTCCAGGAAAGGATACAGTTTGTTCCTTCTGCCTGAAATATCTTTCTCATCTCTCTCAAGTAACCCACCAAGCTAGAAGCATATCATTTGGATCTAATATTTCCATGAGGAGAAGTTGTCCCTTATCCCCCACCCCCACAACTCCTGTCTATGTGTTTCTAGAGAACACAAGGAGGTAATCTCCATTGCATCAATTATTACACAGTGTTATAATCCCTGGGTTAGTTATTTATCTTCATTTTAATCTACAAGTTTTTTGGAGCTTTGCTGATTGTTTTGTTCTCGTTTTGTTCCTGTTTTGTTCTGCGTTGTTCCAGAAAATCAGGAAAAACAACATAACATGAATGTTAGCTTTTGCTCTGAACTGGCACATAGGATAGATTGCCTGGACAGCTGAGAAATTAGGACCTTGCATTCTTGAAACTGCATACAACATACACAATCAAGTTACTTGGAGGGACCCAGCTAAGGCAAATTACCCATTTTATCACTGGGTTATTCAGATACAAACATACACTCATATGTCTGTCTTTGGACTGAGATTATCCTGGAATTCTCAGTACTTCTAAATTTTGCTCTTAGATGTATGATTCTGCTTATCATTTTCTGTTTATTAAACATCCATTCTTAAGCATGCCTAACATTACTAATCATGACAGGACTGTCATGACATAGCCTATTGTTTGTAACAAATAGTACTTGTAATGCCACAAGGAAATTGCTGCAAAAGGGAAAATTGTGAAAGAAAAACTGACATGCAGGTTCTAACAATAGGTCTGAAGGGATATTAGGACACTTTCTTCTTTCCCTTAATGTCCCCTGCTACTCACACAGTTATTACCTTTAGAAACCAATTCACACAGAGATATTCTTGAATGAAACCAGCAATTTTGAAAAATTTAACACTACAGGGAAACTCATGCCCCCAAAGAAGAGATGTGCAGAAATTCTGGATCTCCTGTTGCCTCTATCGTTGAGACAGCTCAGGTGGGAGGTCCACTTGAACTGAAATATATCAAAGTTTTCCTGTCGCCTTATACACAGCAAAGGTTCATTTCTGTTGGAATCAAATATCACACTTATGACAGAGAAAAAGTCTATAGTAATCAAAGAACAAAGACTGACTTCTAAAGAAGAATAATTGTGAAGACTTAGAATAAGTAGCTCACGGTTGAAATAAAATTCATCCAGTAAACAAGCCCACAGGCATTGTTCACAGACCTACCTCTTCAGAAAAGAAATCTCGTACCTGGAGATTGTTTTAAAATTTGCTTTCTGAAAGGTAAAATGGTATGAACATCTCCAGGCCATAGAAATGACAGCCAGATTTTGGATACAGCAGCTAAAAAACAACTACATTTTAGGAGAAAACAATAAAGTTAAGATGGTTGTCAAAAGCGGAATGTATTATAATTCCTACCACTCCCAACCCCCGCCATTACCATTCGAATATCTTACAGGGTTGGCAGCAGAAAATATTATAATTCTGGTTTTCAGTAAAATGTCTGTGCCTAAGCAGATATACATGCTTTTTGTGACAGAAGTGCCATTCTCATCATTTCTAGGAGAAAACATTCCATTTTATAATGCTAGAAATTTCCCCCAAATGCATGTATTTTTTTATGATTCTAAGGCATCAATTCTCTTTCAGGCAATTCATGTTTTTGTCTCCACTTAGAGACACCAAGTGTTTTCACAAAAGAGAAACTCCCATGCAATTCTGTGAAATAAGTTGTTCTCAAGATTAGTGAGTTCTGCAATATGGACAACAGAAGAATACAGAAGTGCAAAATGAGGTGTAGGGTGAAGAGGTGTGAGCAGAGCATGAGTGCATTTGCACTAGGAAAGATCAGGGGCAGAAAACTATAGCCCACAGGCCACATACATCTGGCTAGTCTATTTTTGTAAATAAAGTTTTATTGAAGCACAGACACATCCATTGATTTACGTATTGTTTGTGGCTGCACTTGTATTATAAAAGCAGAGTTGAGTGGTTGTAGCAAAATATACAAAGCCCAAATGTTTACAATTTGGTCTTTTACAGAAAACATGTACCGATTCCTGGAATAGTTAAAAAGAAATTCAATAAATAAAAATTACCTTGTCATGAGCTATACAATAAAAATTTAAATAATGTCTCAAATTAATATTTTTAAGGAATTAAAAAAAGTCTAAAACAGCTCCTTACATTATCACAAGAATTATTTTAGTTCCCTTACTGAATTGAGTGAACAAGGAGCTTGCCAGCCTAAGAAAGACTCTTCTCTTACCATCTGCAACCAGATAAAGCCAACGTTACTTCTGTGACTATACAGACTCAGTTTCTAAGGCAAGAGCCTTAAGGTCCAGTGGGGGCACCTGAGCAGGTATAGATAAGGGTCCTGTGAACTCGAAGAGGACAAAGTCTCTGCTGAAGTAGTGATAGTGCTGATGAGCTGGGCCAATTAGTGTCTTTCCTAGAAAACTAAACTGGAGACCAGAAGGAGAATGAAGGTCCATTAGAAGTGGGGGCAAAATTGGAAAGACAAAGAAAATAAAGAAAAATGGGGACAACGGGCAGTGAATCATGTTAAATAGATGTCCAATATAAAGAAGGATCCACCTAAATTCTTCACACATCACGAGAGGAAAAATGTTCTCTTACTACTAGAGACATACCTTAACACTATCCCACCAGTCTCTGTGAGAGAGGTGAGATCCCAAGGTCAAATCCCTGTTAATTTTATTTTTAATTCTTACTTTTTCCTTATCGTATCAATCAATGTCCCTGTTTTCTTTTTATTTGTTTTGTTTGTGTGTGTATTTTTTTTATTTGACTTTTTGTTTGCTTGTTTTAATCAAAACAGCTTAAGATAGAGACATTGAAATGGAAACAACTTTCTGTTAGAAAATAACTACTAGGCATGACATACCGTATACAAGACAAGATGACTTTCCTAAAAACATAGAGGAAAGCAGAGAATGGCTTCAGGGGTGCGATACTTTGTAGGCACCCAGACAACTATTACTTTTTAACAAGCTTTTTCTTTGTTAAAGCTTGTTAAATTTCTTTAGTCACTGGATTGTTCCCTCAAGTAGTTGGAGCCTGTAGATCTTGGCTATAAAGTTGGCTGGTGTAATTAGTCAAGATATAGTAATTTAGATCCAATACTATGTTTGAAATGTAAGTGGATGGATAGCTTTTAGCTAGAAATTTAAGAAAATTTCAGTCCGAATGACCTGTTTGACTGTTTGAATGCCCTAAAATGCACCTGCTACTTGTCCTCCACCTGCTTGTCCTGTTACCCTGAATATTTTTGGCTCCAAAGGTGGGGGTGGGGGGCAAATATCAGCCCTCTTTCTGGGAAAGCCTAAGGCAATGGGACATATCTCCAGTTCAAGCTGCTGGTTCTGCATCCATGGAGTTGCAGACACATGAATTCTTACTACTCTGACAATGCAACAAATGATTTCATTTTCTTAATGACTCATAGGTTGTAAAAAACAGCATCCACCTTTCCCAGCCTTTAGCTGTGGCTGAACCCTGTTTGGATTGATAAGAAATAATAACTTGGCTAGGGAATCTTCTCATTTTTCCATTACTGAGATTTAGGAAGATAGCAGGTGGCTTGAAAGTGCGTTTGTGCATTGTACCCATTCTGTGTAGCTGTACCTTTGTGAAAAGGCCCCAGTTACAACAATAGCAGTGGTAATTACAACATAAACACTTATTGAGTACTTATGATACAGAGCTCTTTATAGGTACAAAGCCATTTAGCCCTCTCCACAGTTCTGGGAGCATTAATGTTTCAGTGGTTTGTTACATGTGAATTGTGAGTTTATTTGCCTTTTCGCACCTCAGCTGTTTCTCAATAGTGGAGGTAGGGGTCCTCTTATTAGTTTTAGAAGATTTAATTTCTCCTTTCCCAATCCTTTTTGCTGCTGTGCTCAGCTGAAATTTAGAATTTGGTTTAGGTCCCTTGATCTTAAAATTCCAATGACAAATGAAACGATAGTTTTCCAAACTATCCTGCTGACAGCACCAATTGTCCAAGTCAAACTCTTTTTTGGACTTACGCACAAGCGGCTTCGCTTGTTCCTTAAGGCCCTTGAGCCAGTTCGAACCCGCGACAGCACTTTGCTTAATATACTTAAATATGAAGAGCCCAGCGAGACAACAACTAAGTAAGGATGCAGACACACAAACGAATAAGATTGCAAGCATGCTAGGGTTTATTCATACCAGATCCTGATGGCTTTCAATCCTAGCAGACCACCCGGCGATGCCGGCTGAGGCAGACACACGATGAGCAGGAACGGCACGCCGTATCAATGCTGGGTCAGTTGCCAGTCGATCAACCGTCAATCAGCAAAGAGGCCTCTCGTTTGGATGGGCAGAATCTTAGGCCAAGAAGTAAATCAAGGGATGGAGAAATACACTCTTGTGAGACAGAGAGAGTGCTCTGATTTAGGTAGAGAGTCCTAGAGATTTTATGTGTAGTGGTGACGTCTTCAGTGTCTTATCAACCAGGTGCACGGGTGTCTGGATATCACTCTTGCTCAAAACAATTTCACTCTTGGGGTAAGCAACTTCAGTTCGGCAAAACAAGCTGGTTACATATCTAAGGTTTAACATTAGTGGAGCCATTTTACACACATGTAATATACTTCAAATCTAGTTCACACAAGGGCAAATAAACTCACGATTCACATGTAACAAACCACTGCAACAATTATTAACACTTTTGCACTTGAAATAATTGAAGCACAGATAAACTATATGTTCAAGTCAAATAAAAAGTAATTGGTCACAGTGTGGTTAGAGAGCCCATGTTTTTTTAACTACTACATGTTACTGCCTAGAGGGAGAAAAAATATCTTCTTCCTCCATTCCTGTACCCAGAAAAGGAGTCTTTAATCAAATCAAAATAATGTTGGAAAAGTGGTATAATAAGATTAATGAGCCCATACACAGAAGTCAGAGAGACCTGAGTTCAAATACCAATTCTACCTTGGATTAAGCAGGATAATCTGAAGGAAATCTTTTGTCCTTCCCTAGCTTCAGGGTCTTCATCTGTAAATAGGGATGCTAATGTCTTCCTTGCAGGGCGGGGGAGGGGGTTGAGGGCTAATAAAATAATAGATGCAAAGTCTCCAGGACAGTGTCTGACACATAATGAGTAATCACTCCAAAGAGTAATGCTTTTCTTCTTCCTTACTGCTCTGATGGTGTGGGGGAAGATCTTTACTATTATGTAAAACAGAAAAAACAGTTACATGGATTGCCTCAACTGCTAAACAGCCAAGAATTCTTTGTCGAACACCTGAGGCACTCAGGACCTCAGAGAACATTTTGTACTGATCAAGATGAAATGAATCAGTTTCATGAGGCATAATCCTATTTTTCAAGCTGTCTTGAGGCAAAGTGAAGAAGCTTAAAATATTTAAAAACTTAATTATGCTACCAGGCAACTTTGAGTTCTAGTGGTATGGAAAAAGAAAGAAAATTTCTATGTGGTGTCAACCCAGAATTTTTAATAACTATTAATTCTTTAAGTCAGATAAATATGTCAGTACACAGATGCCTTCAAAAATCAGGTATGGGTAAAACAAATAGATAATATCATTAGAATCTGCCTGATTTCCTCTGATGTCTGCCTTCTGTTTATGGTGAACACATCACATCACAACTTCTCTACCCAGTGCTTACTATTACACAGCCAATGGAACGAATTCTAACCTAGGATTGGAAATAATTCCAACTAAACTTGGAAGGGCATGAGGGAGCATTTAGGGGGCACTCAAGGGATTGATTTATTAACATCAAGTCAGCATATTAATAGTCCAGCCCTCATCTTGGACCGTGCCTCTGAGATGTGAGAGACAAAGTCCCAATGTTCTTTACCAGTTCTGGTAACAGAGGCCCGGCCTTGACATTTATTCAGTGCTCTTAACTTTTCAGTCAAGAAAATTGAGGTCTTCTTAGTGATTTTCCTCGCCATCTCCCCCTACATTTAACAATCAGAGAGAGAGGAAAAGAGGGAGAGAAACAGATTCTAATTCTCAGTTCAATTTTGCCCTTTAAGGACTGTTAAACTCACTTAATATTAAAATTTAAATTTCAAAAGCTTTTGTTCTATTTTTAGATGCTGTGTTCTTGATCTTCCGGATCTAGGATTATTTCCTTTTCTTTCTTCCTTATTATTTTGTATATTCATTGATATATTTATTCCTCATTTATTTATTTGTGCATTCATTCATTTATTCAAAAATTATTTGAGTAACTACTATGTACTGGGCATTGTATTAGGCCTTAGAAGTAACTGTAATATAGACAGTCTTTGTTCTCACAGATTCTTCCAGGTTAGTAGAGGGTAGAGACAAAATACTTGGTACAATGTGAGGACTTATAATAAGTACATAATCCAGACTTTGCAGACAGGGTTTGGAAGGCTCGGAAAGCTTTCAGTAAGGGGTAATATTTCATATAACTCAGAAAGGAGAGTAGAGATGCTAGGTAGTTAGTCACATCTGAGCGACAGAAGCCAAGGATCAGCTCTGTAACCCTAGAAACTTCCCTTAAAGACCTTCCTTAAGGACCTCCCAAAACCTAGAAGACAAAGGCTGTAAAAGTTGTGGCTAAACCAGCTATAAACGCATGCACATAAAGTACTGCTCCTAACTTCAGTTTCATTATACCATCATTTTATAATATCATGACTATACCTAGAAGTTCATGAATCTAACTATAACAGACTGAATTCTGGGTAAGCATATGCACAGTAGGCAAAGTGTTATATAGCAGCCAACTGTCACTCAAGGTGACCTCACATATGGATCGTCTAGAATCTCCCATCATGGCCAAAATATAAACAGACTTTTTTTTTGCATGGTTACAGCATTCCTGGCTGGAAACCCGCCTCTCTTTTTGGGATATACTCTTATCTCTTCTCCACCCAAATTCCACAGGGCTGTAGCCTTCCTTGGCACGGCCCAACACAACTCCAACATCATCCCTCATGCTGCTGAGGCAACACCAAATTTTATCTCACCCCAGTGGTGACAGAGATTAGGTGGAGGATAAAAGATGAAAAGGGTAGTTGGTAAGTAGAGAAGAAAACAGTAGGGTGTTCTAAACAAAAAACGGCATCTGCAAATCCCACAGCGAGAAAGGGAACATATAATATTAAAGGATCTGAAAGCTATTCAGCACAGCAAGCATACAGGAGTATGGATGGGGCTTGCAGGAAGTGAAAAGGCTATATTAGTATTTTAGAATAACTGTTCTGTGGTAAATACATTAGAATGGTACTGCAGAGAAACAAAGTTAGTAAGCTGTTACAGTAATTGATTTATAGATAGCATTTCTCTGTTTAGATAAGTGGCATTAGAAGTAATCTAAAGTGGAAACTGATAGGTGTTGAACAATTGAATCAGCTGCATGTGGTGGTTTAAGTTAGATGGGAGAGAGGCAGGAATCAAAGGACTTCCAGGGTTATGATTTGAATCAAAGGATGTGTGGTGGTATCATTCACCAGGAACATAGAGGGTGACATAGATGGAAAGGGAATGACAAGTTCAGTTTGATTTTATTGAGCGTGAGGTATTTATGGAACTCCTGAATGTAAATACAGAAGGAAGTGACATGCCCCATACTTGACATTCAGGACCTCCTGTCCTTCAACATCTACCTAAGACACCTACTTCTCAGCTGAATCGCATCTGTCTACGATGATATTCTCCAGATGACATATTTTGTCTGCAAGACCGAATGACTTCTGTCCTTTTCAGGCATATCTAAATCTCCAAGACGTGGTTCTCAAGCTGAGGGTGGATCTCATATTCCCAGCAGAACCTCAATACACAGGACCTAGAATGATTTCACAGATGAGAAGACAATTTCTCACAAGTGCCCAAAACCGATCCGATGCTAGAAACTGTTCCTGGAAGACAGGCATAGTCAGAAAAATAGCCTTAGCAAAATAGAAACTGAAAGAATTTGAAGAACTGAATGAAATAACTGATCAATTCAGATGATTTTAAAGGCTTTGACATTTCACAGTCACTCTTCACTCTCAAACTATCTATTTGGAAAAATATCAAGTAAAAATTACACAGTAAAACTCCAATACAGCTGCCTGAGGATGAAGAGTAAACTAGTTCATCAAGGTAATTTCCAAACTAAGTGTGTATATAGTGTTTTCAATGTGTAAAGTTTGGTTAATATATAGAAAGTACCTATAAAAGCTTATTTTTTAATGCAGAGATAAATTCAAGTCCACAAATAACAATAATTATATTTGTACTAAAATCTATAGTTTATGAAATACTTCCATGTCTATGAAATTATTTAAATCTCTGAAGTGCATAAATTCAAAAGCAGTTTTCCAGATCATTTGGTCTAATGTTAGGGAATCCCATGTAAATCCAGTCAATTTATCAATGTTAAAAATATATTTTGCCTCAGCTAAACCTCATTCTTCAAAACTAAATAATTATTTATGTTGGGAGCCAAAGAAGATGAAGAGTAAATATCTTCACGTGTGCTGGATTTCCTTCACATACTTATTTTTAATAAAACGCAGGAGGTAAAAGAAAGACAATAATTTTTTTCCAAAACAAGAAAACTGATGAACTAAAGAACAATGTAAATGTTTTTTCTTTATCCTATTTGTAGTTTCTAAATAAATATTTTATTTTAGATTTATAAAATTTATAAAAATAGTACAGAGATGTATTCTCCACAGTATATTCATCATTATTAATGAGCTGATATTGATATTATTAACTATATATAGAGAGAGAGAGCCTAAATATATATAGTCTACATTTTATTCAGTTTTTCTCAATTTTTTTCTTAATGTCCTTTTTCTCTTCCAGGATCCCATCTAGAATGCCACGTTACATTTAGTAGTCATGTTTCCTTAGGTTCCCTTTGGTTATGACAATTTTTCAGATTTTCCTTGTTTTTGATCACTGACAGTTTTGAGGATTATTGGTCAGGTATTTTCTAGAATACACATCGATTGGGATTTGTCTGATGATTTTGTCATGATTACACTGCAGAAATTCATTTCTGGAGGGAAATCACAGAGATCAAGTACCATTATAATCATATCACTTCAAAAGATATGATGTTGACCTTGATCACCTGATTTAAGGTAGTGTTTGTCAGGTTTCTCAATGATAAATGTACTCTTTTTTGCTCCCTTTATACAGTAATTTTTGGAAGAAAGTCACTATGTGCACCCAACATTTAACTAATAAAGAGTTATGTTTCATTTCTTTAAAGATGGCATAATTACATAAATCATTTGGAATTTTTCTGTTAGGAATATTTGTCTATTCTCCATGTTTATTACTTGTTTTCGATATTTAATTTTATGCATCAGCTTACAGTCCAATACAACTTTATTTTGTTGCTAAAATTTTTCCAGCTCTGGCAATTGGGAACTCACTCAGATGGCTTCTGGAACACTTTGATAAACCCATATCATGAGTATTTTTTTTCAAGTGTTTCCTTATTTCCTGGTGCTACAAGATGCCCCAGTCCTAGAATCAGACACTTCAAAGTTCCCCTATCTTGCCTCGGAGAGTGGGCCTTGGTTATGGTCAAGGTTCCACGAGGACTATTCTTCCCCCTGCTGGAGACATGAGGAACTTTTTCTTGGATCCTCATCAGAAGGTCCTGGTGAGATGACTGGGAGTAAAGCCTAGACAAGCATGGAGGGTCTCCCAAAGACTGCAGCCCCCAGGAGTTTCTCACTTTCATATTATTCTACCCTCAGCCTCCAATAACCTGTCAAAATAACTATTTAAGATTTTCCTCCTAGATTATGGCTCTAGTGTCTTTTGCTCCAGAGAAGCATTTCTCAGCTGTGATTCTCTGGGTTTACTGGTCTCTCTAGTTCTTAGTGTGGCATTAGCTCCCCCAAACTCAGTTGGCTGGTAAATCCAATAAGAGTCATTAAGCTGCAGTTTGTCCAGTTTTACCTGTTACTAGAATAGCAGTGACAATATCCAAGCTCCTTATATGTCAAATCTGAAACTAGAAGCTTCTCTATTCATGTTTTCTAAGATTGTTTGTTTTTTGCTATTCAGATCCATCTTTGGTTCTAATAGCTATCTGCACTCTTTTTCATTCTAATATTGCAAGACAGCAATTGCAGACAATTGTGTTTGCATTCTGTCAACTTTAGAATTCCTCAGAAGTTAAGTTTGTTTCTGAGTATGCATCAAGAAATTCTCAACTAGTCAAAGTGTATCATACATGTTAGAATGGATATTAATACAAATCATGGCATTCTGCACTTTATTTTAAAGATGCAGACACTTCAATACAAGTCATTCAGAACTAGAAATGTATTGCCATGAAATATACTGATAGTACCTTTTCTTTCCTACAGGTGCATATAATGAGGGTTTCACAATGGCTTGTGCTTCTAGACATTTTTTTTCTTAAAGATCATATGAAAAATATATTTTAAAGTGGAGAGAGGCAGATAGTTTTAGAATTTTTATTCATATAAAATGGCAACTCAGTAATTGTGCCTGAGAAGAGTAGTCTACATTGCAACTCCCGTGTTTCCAATATGCTCTTTCTTCCTTATGCACCAAATCATTGTTTGCTTATTTTACCCTGATGTCACTCAATGCAAAAGTTCAGAAGAGCATGAACAGGAAGCCAGCTGACTAGATTAGGAGTGGCTTTAAGAAGAAACTGATTTTTTCACTTGGTACAAGACTCAGTCAATTGCAAGTCTCAGGGTTTCTGCCATTTAGCACACAAGTACATGCAATATGAAGTATTGAAGGCCAGTGGTAGTTTGTCATGCCAATTAGACAGCCTTCCCATTCTAAAAGTTGATGCTATTTTAAGCAAATGGAGATGTCTTTCTCATTTCTCACTCTTAACAGGAACAGACACACACTATATGAGGCTTGCCCACCAAAGAACAAGCTTTTGGGGGCCCAGTGAATGGTGGAATGGCTTTGTACCTGCCTGAATGCAGTGACTTCAAAGACCTAGGAAAGGCAGCATTGCTAGATAAAATACAGAATGTCAGTTAAATTTTTAATTACAAATAAATAATGAATAATTTTTAGTACAAGTATGCTAAATCTGGTTACCCCTTTTTCCTTTAAGACAATTCCATTGTAGGAACTAGGATTTTCTTCTCTAAGAATTCAGCTTTTCTTGCCATATCAAGAGATCAAGTTACAATAATCCCTTCTTGAAAAGAAATCTCAAGAGCTGGAAAGCTAAAGCTGATGGATCACCGGGATTTTGGGGGGAGGAGTGTGAAGACATGGCGGAAGGCTCTGTCACAGTGAAAACTAACCTTAGATCTTCCTCTAAGAGCAGGTCACAACATTTACATCCATTAATCAACTTGTCATGTGAAGTGGCAGAATGCATTCGTACAGCTATTGGCTGACTTTGAATAGCATTTTGATGGTGTGGAAATAAATGTCCTGTTACTAACAACTGACTATGTGTAGAACACATTAAGCACTTAAATGGTACTACTCTAATTAATTTCCACAACAACCCCATGGATCTGCATCACTATATCTCTTTCCACCTGTGAAATGAAGCTTCAGAGCAGTCAAGGAAAGTTATGCAGTTATTACATAGCTTTGTGACTGAAATATTCTGGTTCATTTTCCTCCCAGAATTCTGTTGTGTACAATCTTTCACAGAGATCAAGGCCTGGACCTTTGGACAGACCCCTATAGGGAGGAGCCACCAAATCAGAGGAGCCAAGCCCCATGAAGAAAGGGTCCTTAATATGGAAAGTAAAAGATACCACACAAATCTCAGTGCCCCAGGTCTCACCAGCAATGATCAGGTGTTAGGGTCTCAGCATTATTCGAAAGGTAAAAGATCTCCAGATTATCTGTAGTATCTATAAAGGAGAAAATAACTTACTTCCCAAACAACCCTGGTGCATCAGGTATTGTCATAAATTATATTTATTAGATATTTTATTTAACTTTTAAAATAACCTTATGGTTTGTGAATTTACTGCATGCTTTATAGTAAAACAAAACTCAGGAAGATGAAAATACTTGCTGACAGTCTTCTGGTGAGGAGGGAATTGAATTAAGACTCAAACTTAGGGTTGTCTGAATGCAAATCCTTTGCTCTTTCCACATGCATCTCACAGCTTCTATGAATGTTTTCCATGTATCATATATGGAAATGAAAAGTTAAATATTTATAAAACCTCCTCTTGAGCATGTAACTTCACCAAGTTAAGTAGCTCAGCCATTTATTTTTAATCTGTCACTAGTGGTTAAAGTATATTTTAGGGGGAATATATTAACCTTCAATTCATTACTTTGCTATGATTTTTTAAAAAAAACCTTGGGGAAAATATATGTATATATTTTTTAATTTCAACCAAGTACAAAGGTGATAAGTTGTTTCCATGTCAAGGCATTGGCTCTAGGCCTGGTATTTGGCCTAGTTCAGAGTCATAGGCAGAAGATTGGTTCTATTAAATTCAGTCTGAGACAATACCAATTTTAAAATTTTGCTTAGAAAGTTTTAGAGCTCAGCTCCAAGACTCTGAAAGTAGGATACTTTAGCAATAGGGTTATTTAAGAAGTTAATCTGAGATATCCACAATGTTATGAAACATACCAGGAATATGTCCCAGCCACAAACTTAAGTATCAGGAAAGAAAGTGAAATTCTGGGAAAATCAGGGGAATTGGAGATAGGGAAAGAAGTGGGTACCAGAAAGGTAGCATGATTATGGCTAGAGGGGCCAGTTATACAGATGTACCACCATCTACTGGAGATAGACTAGGAAGTCAGCCATCCATTTTTGACGCATACCAGGCTCTGCATAGGGTGGGAAAGTACTCTCAATGAGAACCAGGCAAGTATGGCATTCCTACTTGAGAATGTCACTTCTATTTAATTTCTGTGTCTTCCTTATGAAGTATTCTTCACGTTTTGGCCTAGACGTCATGTTCTCAGGACAGCTACTAAGACCTTAGCCTGAATTATAACATTATAGCTCTGTGAGCTCATTTGGACACTCTGCTACTAACTTATGGAAACAGGAACTGCATTGTAATTATTTCAGTTCCCCTCCAGTGGACTAATATTAGGCTCACATTTAATTTTCTCTCACCATATCAAATTCCTTACTGACAAAGTCCTCTAAAGTTCAATTAATTCAGCAATATGATTACATTCCCAGAGAAATATATAAACATCCCAGCTGTGTAAAAATGGTGGCTTCTTCAGTATGCTCTACTATCAGAATGCATTCTTGAACTGAAGAAATTCCAACTGTGATTCAAGGGGGAAAATATGCAATAGTACTGCTAATTTTTGTGGCTAGCCATTTTTAGAAAATGTCGTTAAGATCCTTACACTGTTCGTTCATGTTTAATATGCATCTGTTTACTCATATCTCTGAGTGGAGGAGAATATTCCCTGACTACAAAGGTGGGTGACTTGAGATAAAGTCTATTAGAATATTGACACAGTGCTGCAAAGAAGTTCTAACTTTTACCCAATTCTTTCCCCCCCAATTCTTATAAAGAAGAAACAATGAGAATAATACCAAATAAACTATAACATATCTACTCAAATATTAAGAATATTCTATTATCCAGTGTAAAGCCTTATACTAATGGAACCTGTTCTGACTATTTATTCTTTTGCTTCTTTACCTTTCTCTAAATGAACAAAAAAGGTCACTGTGATCTAAAACCTGAAATAGCTGTATTCGAGGAATCTCAAATACTACAATTTTATGACTACGTTTTTGCTGAAAGTTATTTCAGAACAATAAGATAAATGTCTGTTGAATTTATAGACCCCAAAACAGAAATATAAGAAAAATTGGAAATACATTTATATATTCTCTGATATTTATGATAAAAATTATTATCCTTCTATCTTTGGTATCATTTAAGCTGTGGAACCAACCTAAAATTGACTTCATGCATTAACTGCTTAAAAATATTCAGATTCTACAGCTATGCCACCCTTAACATGCCCGATCTCATCTGATCCTGAAAGCTAAACAGGATTGGGCCTGATTAGTACTTGGACGGGAGATCACATAGGAATACCAGGTGCTGTAGGTTTAAAAAAAAAATCAGATTTTTATGTAGCATATTTACACATCAGTTTATCAGATTAGTAAAAATCCCGTCAGGGAGATTTTGTGTCTATTTTTTTTCTTTGAAGTGCAAAGAAATTTACTCAATTGTATTATCATCAAAGGAATTAGAAAATTCATCACAATATTTAAATCTTTAGGAGAGTATGCAAATTCAACTGTGTGCTAGGAATACTCTTTATTTAAAAAGACATAAAGTTTGGTTTTAAATTTTTTATTTTATTTATTTCAAATCGAAATGCTGTGAATGACATTCCACTTAATCATTGTCAAGCAAATTCTTCCTAATTTTTATCAATTTATATTTGGCTATGAAAAACATGTTTATATAACTTTTGGTTTTCTCTCTGATATGTAAAGAATTTAGAAGTCATTCTTATCCTCACAGCAAGAAAAAAGCTGGACAAAGTGAAAATGAACATCTCTCTTAGAGCCATCAGAGAATTGAGGTCACAGAATATTTCTGCTTTTAAAACTGGAGAGATGAGTGAATACAGCTTATTGGAATCAAAACCTACCCACTGGAGCCAGAAAGTGGTAAGAGTACTTAAACAGTAATTGATTAATATCTGAAGATTGAGTGTGGACTAGCCCAAGAGACAAAAACTTCTGAGGACACAGCCTTAGAGTTACAACAATGTATGAGATTTCCCTCTAGTATCCCCTCTAGGTTCTCATTGTGAAGACTGGACGATAATCTTCTTGTATCTGACAGCAGAAGAGGAAATGTAACCCTTTTAAATACTCTCAGTGTCTTGTTATCTTTAATAAAGACCATTCTCAGAGGAAGCTATTGCACTCAACCACCATGAAAAATACCCAACTCCAATCCTCTGCAGCCTTTGGCATGCAGAAAATAAAATAGTCAATTATAGACCTCTTGCCTGAGTCTTCCAGTTTCACCCGAAAGTGGGAAAAGCCAGAAAAAAAGCTGAAATGAACTTATGAAGGCCCAAAGCTGGAGGCACAGGACCACTAAAAGACTTTGACTTGACTGAAAAATTATGAAGTACTCCCCTTACATTATCATTCATAAAGAGGGTTACTATTTAATAAGAAGAAAATACAAGAGAAAGAGCTTCATATCTCAGACCTTAAGAAGAAGTCTCTAGAGAAGCTAAAAGACAACAAAAGGAGACAAAAACAAAGTAACCAGAGAAAATTTTAGCCTCTGACCCTACAACTACAACAGACATTAAACATAGCCTTATTCTTAGCAAGATAAATATAGAAAGTCGCACTAAAGTCTTAAATGCCTAGGTTCCTTTAACATATACATCATGTCCAGTTTTCAACCAAAATATTGCAAGGTATGCTAAAAGTAAAAAAAAAAAAAAAAAGAATACAATCTGAAGAGACATAGGAAGCATGAAGACCAAATTTAGATATGACAGAAGTATTTAAATTATTAGATTAGGAATTTAAAATTACTGATTAATATGTTAAGGAATCTAATGAAAATGTAGACCATGCAAAAAGCATAAATAATATAGGCAAAAAGATGGAAGTTCTAAGAAAGAATTAAAAGAAAGCGACGCATAAAATGCTAAAATAAAAATAAAAATTGCCTTTGAGAGAGTCAATTTCTGATGTTCAAGGAAAGAATCAATAAGGTTAAAGATTGTCAATAGAAACTTCATAAACTGAAAAATAAAGAGAAAAAGAATTTTAAAGGAACAGAATACACAACTGGTGCAGAATTTAAAAAGATGTAGCACATATAATGGGACTCTCAGAAGGAGAAGAAAGAAAAGAAAGAAAAAGAGAAAAGAAAGAAAGAGAGAGAGAAAGAAAAAAGAAACAAAGAAAATTTGAAGTAACAATTTTCCATAATTAATGATGGACACCAAATCGCAGATCCAGGAAGCTCAGAGAACTTCAATCATGAAAAATACAAAGAAAAATTTATAATAGGTATATCATATTCAATCTATGCAAAATCAAAGACAAAGAGAAACTTGAAAGAAACTTAAGGGAGACAGTATAAAAATTAATTATTCTTCTTTTTGGAAAACAGGAATGCAAGAAAAAGTGGAGCAAATGTTTAAAATGTTGAAGAAAAACAAATCAAAAAGAAAATGACTATGAACCAAAAATTCTACATCCATAAAACTAACCTTCCAAAGAGTAGAAATGCTTTCTCAGACAAACATATTAAGGACATTTGTTGTAAGTAGAAGAGCCTTGAAAGAAATGTTAAAAGTTTTTTGGAGAGTAGGAAAATGATAGAATTCAGAAATCTGGACCCACTTAAAGAAAGAAAGAGCTCTAGAGAAAGAATAAATGAAGACAAAATACATTGTTTTATCATTCTTAATTGAACTAATGGATAATGTTAAAAAATATTAGCAACAACTTAGTAAATGAGTATAGTTTAAAGACAGTAATATAAGGAAAGGCATGGAGTAATACTCAGTTACCTGCAATATTACTGAAAAAGTGAATTGTTATTTGAAAGTAGTCTTAAATTAGTTGTAAATGTATATTGTATGCTAAAGCAATCACTAACAAAATTTAACAAGAAAGTATAATCAATATGCTAAAAGAGAGAAGATCAAATGCTATCACATAAAATACTTCTAACAAAATGAGGTAGAAAAAGATGGAAAGCAAAATGAAAAAGAAACAACAGCAACAAAAAACCCCACCAAGATTGATGAATAAAAAACAGGAAAAAGTTACAAATATGGTAGATGTTAACCCAAAAATATTTTTTAAAATCACTTTAAGTATAAATGATATAAATACACCAATTAAAAGGTAGAAACTGTCAAAGTAAATACATTAAAAAAAAGATGTAACTAAACATTGCCTAAAAGAAAACTTCTTGAAATATAAAGACGCAGATAGCTTAAAAGAGATGGAATAAGATACACCATGTTAACATTAATAAAAAGAGAAACTGGTGTACAAGATAAGGATGCCCATTATTACCACTTTTGTTTATCATTATACAGTAAGTGCTAAACAGAGCAATTTGGCAAGACAAAGAAATAAAAGAAATCTGAATCAAAAAGGAAGAATCGAAAGAATTGGAATCAAAAAGGAAGAAGAAAACTGTCTCTATTTGTAGATGACATATTATATAGAGAAAATCCTAAATTTCGCACAAAGCTTGTTAGAACTAATAAACAAATTCAGCAAAGTTGTAGGATACGAAATCAAAATACGAATATCAGTTGCATTTCTATACACTAAAATTAGACTATCAGAAAGAGAAATTAAGGAAACAATCTCATTTACAATAATATCAAAAAAATAAAATAACAGGAGTTTCGGTCAAGATGACACAGTAGAAAAATGCTGTGCTTGCCTCCTGTTACTATCAAATCAAAATTACAACTAAACTGCAGAACAACCATCAGTGAGAATTGCCTAAAGTCTAGCTGCAAAGAAGTACAATAATTAAGGCTATACAGCAGAAGCCACACTGAGACTGGTAGGAGGGGCAGAGATATTAAACTGCTGACTCAGACCCACATGCAGCAGTTGAGAATCAGGAGAGATATCTTGACCATTGAGGTCCCCCTGGAGGAGCAAGGGATCTAGTCCTACACTAGGCTTTTCAGCCCAGGTTCCACTGCCAGGAAGAGATGGTCTCATAACTTCTGGCTGTAAAAATTGTTGGAGATGGTAGCTGAGTGAGACAAAGAGCTGCTGGGGTCCCAGACATTCTTCTTAAAGGGCCCACATATGAACTTACTCACTGATGGACTCACTTACTCTGATCTCCAGCTCTGGGGCAGCAGTGTTAAAGGTATCAGGGACATATAAAAAGGAACTGAATTGTTTGGCTTCAGGATTACATTTGAAGGGGCAGCTTTCTCCCAGACAGAAGTGTTGGCAGAAACTATGGTTCCTTTGTTGAACCCTTTTCTCACCCAGCATGCAAACTCCAGTGGATGCCATATCTGAGTTGTCCATTAACTTCACTAACACTAGTGTCCTGGCCCTGGAGATTTCCTGAGATCTTGTTACACTCAAATTGTAGGTCTACCCAAGACACTTCCAGTGGCTTTTCCAAACAAACCACCCCTATTGGCTCATGTTGCAGATTTCCCTAAATTCTCTCAAAGAGATACAAACCATGAATAAGTAGCATCTGACTGGCATGCCCCATACCTCTTGTTAAGCAGCTGTAAGCCCACCACTAGCAGCAGTCAGATTTGGTTCTCAGCTTAGCCTCTCCTAGGCACTTCCATGCCCAGCACAAGTGGCATCCATCTGTAGATCACTTTGTAACTCATACCAAGTTATCCTAGGCAGGATACAGGCAGCAGCTGACCTTGGTTTGTACCACAGCCCCTTCCAAAAAGCCTCAGAACCAACATACTTGGTGGCCAGCTTCAGACCACACGAGGGCACCACCCAACTACTTCCACAAAATTACACATCCAAAATACAGACTGGGTAGACATCAGAGCCTTGCTAAAGAAAATCCTGCTTTGTAGGGTTAGCCCTTGCACTAGTCTTGGCTAGTACTCACATGGCCTGAGGGTCCATCTTACACATTGACATGAAAAAGCAACAAAGACTCAACTAAAATAAGAGGGCGCACACAACCCACACAAGGGACACACCTGGAGCACCTGGCTCAAGTGACCACAAAGACTGCACCACTGGGCTCCATAGGACACCTATTACTTAAGGACATTCTACTAAAACCATTCTACTTAAAACATGGAAGCAAACACAGGGAGGCAGCCAAAAAGGGAAACAAAAAAACATGTCCCAGATGAAAGAACAGAAGAAAGTTTCAGGAAAAAAAAAAAAAAAAAAAAAACAAACAAACAACTAAACTAAATGGAGACAAGCAATCTATCAGATACAGAGTTTAAAACTGGTTATGAGGATGCTCAATGATCTTAGTGAGAACTTCAACAAAGAAATAGAAAACATAAAAATAGGAGTAGAATATATTAAAAAGAACGTGTCAGAAATGAAGAATGAAATAACTGAAATAAAGAATACATTAGAAGTAATCAACAGTAGATCAGATGAAGCAGATAATCAAATCAGCGATGTGGAAGATAAGGTAGGAGTAAACGCCTAATCAGAACAGCAAAAAGAAAAAAAAAATCCAAAAATATGAGAATAGAATGGGACAACATCAAGTGCACCAACATTTGCATCATAGAGTTACCAGAAGGAGAAGAGAGAGAGCAAGGAATTGATAACTTACTAGAAGATATAAGGATGGAAAATTTCCCTAACTTGGTCAAGGAAATAGACAGACAAGCCCACAAAGCAGAGTCCCAAACAAAAAGGCCCACATCAAGACACATCTTAATTAAAATGATAAAGGTGACTCAGCAAAACTATCATTTAGAATTGAAGGACAGATAAAGAGCTTTCCAGACAAGAAAAAGCTAAAGTTCATCAACCACCGAACCAGTGTTATTACTAGAAAATTAAAAGAACTTCTTTAAAAATAAAAAATATATATAAACAATAAAATGCAAATAATTACATATCTAGTAACAATTAGTTTAAATTTAAATGGATTAAATATGCCAATCAAATGATTTATAATGGCTGAATGAGTAAAAATAGATAGAAAAATATATTTCTTAAAAATAGAAATTAGAAAAAAAGCTAGGGTAGTAATACTTATACCAGACAAAAGAAACTTTAAAACAAAGGCTATAACAAGAGAAAAAGAAGGACTCAGTAATTCCATATCTGGATATTTATCTGAAGAAACCCCAAGCACTACTTTGAAGGAACATGTGGATCCATATGTTCATTGCAGCATTACTTACAATAGCCAAAGAGGCAACCTGAGTGTCCAGCAGTGAGTCAATGGATAAAGAGTGGTACCTATACACAGTAACATATTACTCAGCCATAAAAAAGAATGAAATCTTGCCATCTGTGACAACATAAGTGGACCTATAAGGATTTATGCTTAGTGGAGTAAATCAGACAGAGAAAGAAAAATGTCATTATATGAGGAATCTAGAGAACAGGATAAGTAAACAACAAAAAGAAAAGCTCATAAATACAAAAAGCATTTTGACGGTAATCTAATTGGAAGTGAGGGGGTGAGTGAAAACAAGGAAGGGATTAAGATGTACAAATCGGTAGTTACGAAATAGTCACGGGGATGCAGAGTGTAGCATGGGGAATATAGTCAGTAGTGTTATAAGTATGTATGCTGTCAAATGGGACTGGATTTATTGGGAAGTGATCATTTCGTAATTTATATAAATGTCTAATCACTGTGTTGTACTCCTGAAAATAATATAATATTGTATGCCAACTATAATTGAAAAACGTAAACATAAAAAGAAAGAATAAAATACCTGTGAATAACTTTAAGCAAGGAAGTGAAAGATCTGTACACTGTAAACTACAAGCCACTGATGAAAGAAATTGAAGAATACACAAATAAATAAAAAGATATTCCACACTCATGGATTTGAAGAATTAATGTTAAAATCTTTATACCCCCGAAACCGATCTATGGATTCTACATGATCCTTATCAAAATTCTAATGGCATTTTTCACAGAAGTAGAAATTTGTATGAAATCACAAAGACCTTGAATACCAAATCAACCTTCAGAAAGAACATAGCTAAAAGGATCACACTTCTTGATTTCAAATAATATTACAAAGATATAGTAATCAAAACAGTATGATATTGGCAGAAAAACATACACATAGATCAGTGGAGCAAAACAAAGAACCTAGAAATAAACCCACATATATATGGCCAATTAATTTATGACAAAGAACCAAGAATATACAACAAGGAAATGATAATCTCTATAATAAATGGTTTTGGGAAAATTGGACAGCCACACACAAAATGGTGAAGGTAGATCCCTATCTTACAGCATACACAAAAATCAACTCACAAAGGGTTAAAGACTTGAAATCATAAAGCTCCTAGAAGATAATGTAAGGGTTAAGCTCTTTGATATTGGTCTTGGCTATATACATATATTATTTTAATTTGACAGCAAAAACAAAAATAAACAGGTGGAAATGCATCATACTATAAAGCTTCTGCAAGCAAAGTAAACCATCAAAACAATGAGAAGACAATCTATGAAATAGGAGAAAATATTTGCAACTCATATCTGACAAGGAGTTAATATCCAATATATATACACAACTCACAATGATTCAATAGAGAAAAAAACAATTTTATTAAAAGATGGGCAGAGTAACTGAATAGGCATTTTTTCCAAAGAAAACTTACAAATGGTCAATATGTACAAGGAAAAGTTTGCAACATCACTAATCATCAGGGAAATGCAAATCAAAACCACAATGAAATATCACTTCCCACCTGTTCTAATGAATATTATAAAAAATAAAAGAGATAAGATTTGGCAGTGATGTAGAGAAGAGAGAATACTTGTGCACTATTGGGAATGTAAATTGGTGTAGCCATTTGTGAAAAACGGTATAAAGTACCTCATGGAAGTAAAATAGAATTACCTTGTGATCCATCAATTCCACTCCTGGCAATATATCTAAAGGCAATGAAATTCATGCCTCGAAGAGGTATCTTCACCCCTATGTTCATTATAGCATTATTTACAATGGCCAAGACAAGCAAACTACCTAAGCGTCTATCAACAAATGAATGGATAAAGAGGAGTGTTATACAATGAAATATTTTTTAGCCCTAAGAAATAAGGAAATCCAATCCTTTGTGACATGGATGGATCTTGAGAGCATTATCCTAAGTGAAATAAGTCAGACAAAGAAAGACAAATACTGTTATATGTGAAATCTTAAAAAAACAACAACAAACCTAAACTCATAAATACAGAGAATATCCTAGTAGTTGCCAGAGGCAGGGTTAGGTAGTCGGGGAAAGGGGTGCAGGTACTTAAAGGTACAAAGTTCCAGTTATAAAATAAGTACTGGGCATGTAATGTACAGCACAGTGACCATAGTTAATAATACTATATTGTGTATTTGAAAGTTGCTAAGACAGTAGATCTCAAAAGTTTTCATCACAAGAAAAATAATTATAACTGCACAGTGATAAGTATTAACTAAATTTATTTTAGTAATTATTTCTCAGCATATACATATGTCAAATCATTCCATTGTACCCCTTAAACTAATACCATGTTATAAAGTATATCAATTTTATCTCAATAAACTGAAAAAAAAAACAAAAACAAAAACAAAAAAGAAAACCTTATTATTGGGCCCCACCTCCAAAGTTGCTGAATTAGGAAATCTGGGGTGGGACCTAAGAATCTGAATTTCTGACAAATTTCCAGGTGATACTGATGCTGCTAGTTTGGGACCATATTTTGAGAACTATTGAGCTAAAGTTTGCAGCCATTCTGGGCAAATGGGTTCTTCTAATTTTAAAAACTAGTGGAAATTCTGGAAAAATAGCTCCATTTGGGATAAATGGATGATGGAAAGAATAAAGTTTATTTATTTTTATTCACTGTGATTTTAGAAGTTATAAAACAAAGAAACAAAAACTTTCCTCTTGCAAACAGTATTTTCTTGACCCATTGCCATTTCCTACAAATCTATATCTGGTGCTTCATGGGCATTCTTTTTGATATCCTATGGGAAGATCAAGTCACAAACTTGGTTAGAAATGCAGGATTTCTTACTACATTGGATCCCTCTTGTACACCACTCATATCCTCTCAAACCATCCTCTTACTGCACATGATTCTATGCTAAATGAAGTCAATCTAGACTTCCAAAAGCTTCCTTTAGATTCTGCCTGACAATACCTCTCCTTGGGTCTTGGCCCTGAGCCACTTGCTTCTTGCTTCCTTCTCTGGATCTTCTCTGATATCTTAAACAGTCAACTCAAAGTATGTAATGCAAGAAGTTAATGCTCATGAGGCAATTCTTGATAATAAGAAACCAAGCTGATGAATAAATATTTCTTTCCCTTTTCAATTCTTAGGTAGATAGTTCTGGCTTCTCAATCATATGGTTTCTTAAAATGTCCTATGGGATCATTTCTTATCCATACAGATGTCCAATTAAATAAAATTTTTTAGTGTAGACTTCCTCATTCATCCCTTCCTCCATTTTATTCTCCTGAAAAAAAATCTGGTATAACTATGTTAATTTCAGACCAAGCAGATTTCAGAGCAAGAAAAATTATTTAGAATGCAGAAGAGCATTGCATTGCATAATGATAAAGAGATCCATTATCCAAGAAGACATAATAATTCTTAGTGTATAGGTACCTATCAAAACAATATGAAAATGCCTGAGGCAAAAACTGGTAAAACTACAAGGAGAAACAAATAAATCCACTATTATAGTAGAAGACTTCAACACCCCTCTACCAGAAATAAACAACTCTAGCAGGCAGTAAAGACAGTTGACTGAACAGCACCATTAACCAACTGGATCTAATTGGCACTTATAGAAGACTTTATCCAACAACAGCAGAATATACATTCTTCTCAAGTTCACATAAAATATTCATCAAGATAGACCACATTCTGGGTTATAAAACACATCTAAACACATTTAAAAGAATGAAAATCATACAAACTACGCTCTCAGACCACAATGGAATTAAAATGTAAACTAGTAACAGAAAGATAGCTGGAAAATCCCAACATATTTGGAGATTAAACAACACACTTTTAAATAACATGTGGATCAAAGCACAAGAATCCAGATAACATTTTAAAAGCATTTTGAACTAAAAGAAAGTAAAACTACAACTTAAACAAAATTTATGGTTTGCAGTAAAACTGGTTCTTAGAGGAAAATTTGTTGCATTAAACACATATATTAGAACAGAAGAACAATCTAAAAATAACTAACCTAAGCTTTCTCCTTAAAGACTGCAAAAAACAGAAAATTAAAAATTAAATCCAAAGTAAGAAAAAAAAAAGAAGAAGAATTAGAGTAGAAATTAATTAAATTGAATACAAAAAATAAATAAAGGAAGTCAATAAAGCCAAAAACTGGTTTTATTAAAAGATCGATAAAATTAATGATCAATAAATTTCTAGTCAGATTCACTAAAGGAAAAAGAGGAACACAAATTACTAATCTAAAAAGTGAAAGAAGAACCAATACTATTGACTCCATGGCCATTAAAAAGATAATAAAGGAATATTATGAACAACTCTATGCCCACAAATTTTATAATTTATATGCAACTGACCAGTTCCTTGAAAGACACAATCTACAAAATCTCTCACAAAGAGAATTAAATAATCTGAATAGGTTTATACCTATTGAAGAAATTAAATCAATAGTTAAGTAACTTTCCAAAAAAGAATCTATGTGACCAAAAATTTAGTGATTAGTTTTTATATACAACACCAAAAGCACAATCCATGAAAAAAAGTGAAAATTTTAACTTCGTTAAAGTTAAAAATACCTGTTCTATAAAAAACATTGTGGAGAGAATGAAAA
Source organism: Rousettus aegyptiacus (assembly GCF_014176215.1). Classification (NCBI taxonomy): domain Eukaryota; kingdom Metazoa; phylum Chordata; class Mammalia; order Chiroptera; family Pteropodidae; genus Rousettus; species Rousettus aegyptiacus. The sequence goes on from NW_023416309.1 coordinate 6,399,680, forward strand.
GACAAACCAAAGATTGGGGAAAATATTTACAAAACATGTATCTGATAAAGGATTTGTATCCAAAATATTTTTTAAAAACCGTTAAAACTCAAAAATAAGAAAATGAACAATCCCATTTCAAAAAATATCTTGAGACATCTCATCAAAAAAGATATACAGTGGGCAAAAAGCATATGAAAAAGTGCTCAAAATCATGTGTCATTAGGAAATTGTATATTAAAACAATAATGAGATACCACCATACACCTATTAGAATGAGTAAAACCCAAAAATTTAACAACAAATGCTTGTGAGGATGTAGAGAAATAGGAATTCTCACTCGTATTTAGGAATACAAAATAATGTGGCCATTTTAGAAGAAACTTTGGCTGTTTCTTACAAAGTTAAATATAACTTAAATATAATCTAGAAATTTTGTTCCTAAGTATTTGCACAACTTTTTTTGAAAACTTATGTCTACATAAAACTTGCATGTGAATCCTTATAGCAACTTTATTTATAATCGCCCCAAACTGAAAGACACCAAATGTCTTTCAATAGGTGAATATTTTTTTAAATGTAATATACCCATACAATAAAATATTCAATGATAAAAAGAAATGAGCTACCAAATCACAGGAAGACATGAAATAACCTTAAATGAGTATTGCTAAGTGATATAAATAAGTTTGAAAAGGCTACATTCTGTGTGATTTCAACTACATGGCATTCAGGAAAAGGCAAAATTACAGAAACAGTGGTTTTCTAATGCTCTAGGTGAGAAACTAAAGGATTAATAAGAAAAGCACAAGGGATTTTTTTAGGGCAGTGAAATTATTCTATACAATACTGTAATAGAGGCTACATGACATTATTATTTGGTAAAACCAATAGAACGCACATCACAAAGAGTGAACCCTAGTGTAGCTTAGTGACTTCACTTATAATAATGTATTACTATTGGCTCTTCAGTTGAAACAGAAAACCACACTAATGTAAGATGTTATAATAGGAAAAACTATGTGTATGTAGTGAAGGGAAAGTTGTACAGGAACTCTGTATTTTCTGTTCAGTTTTACTTTTAACCCAAAACTGGTCTAAAAAATAAAAACTTAATAAATGAGATGCATCCCTAAGCATTTGCACTATTTAACAATTCAGAACACCACATTAGTTGGGCATAAGAAGGTCTTAATTATCTTTGATCTTTCTTATCATATAATAATGCAAACATCTATGTCTACTTCTCTTATTCATGATAAATGGAAAAATCAGAAGGCAAATCCACCATCCTATCAAAAGAATGATAGTCACTAGTATAAATGGATTTGACTCTGCTGTCATTTTAAAATCAGTCCATTTGTCCAAGACAGGTTGAAAACTCTTGTTGGTTTTATTTCTCTTTCCTCATGATGGCACAGCAAGGAAAGCTCACTGGCATGACTAGTGCTTGAGTGACCATAGCTTTGTAAAGAAATTCACTAGCAAAATCTGCTACAATGTTGTTCTTCAGATTGCCTGTTTGAAATGCTATCAGAGGCCACTATGTTAAAGGAAACAATACATTTCTTGGCATGAGAATTTGTCTCCAGTAGGTGACAATTGTGATAGAAATGAAATGGAGCTATCCATTTGTCTGTCAGCTTACACTTCATAGATATTTAGTGTGGCATTAACAAAGAAACTGAAATTTCATCATATTCTGGCCATCTGTTCCAAAGTTAAATCAAGTCTCATGAGGCAGGGTGTGGGCCTCAATTTCCTGAGACTCAGCCAGATGTGGGGACTGAGCCGAGAACTGGACCACACTGGGGACACTGCTAGCCCAGTGGGGGCTGTTCTCCCTTGGGGCATGTTGAACCATGCTGTCTCCATTGGTTTCATCACTCTCTTGGCTGCCACAACTCCTGTTCCTGAAAACAATCTGAATATTCTGGGAGAGCGTCCAAATGCAATTTTCTTATCTCCTTGGGAACAGAAAGCATCTAGGTTTGGAGCTGAGCTCTTCTGCCAGACAGGAGCTGCTGCAGTAGCTCAGCATGACTGAACACTCATTTCTTTCTATATTAAACTCACCTGGCTTCCCTCAGTTATTTTCTTCTTCCCCTGGAAAGTGAGGCAGGCTAAAAGGTTTGGAGGTGAACACCAAGGAGCCAGTGTGGGTGTTCTCATTTTAGTACATTGATTACCATTTTATTTTAGGGTTGAGCAGTAATTACCACTAATGAACAACATGATAATTTGCAGCCATAAATCACCAGTTTCTTGGCTTTGCCATTTAACACAATGAATTAGAGCTTTTCATGCGCTGAACTTGGCAGATCTCAGTGTATCTTCCCTTCAGGTAGAGGTGTACTGCAATATACAGGGGACCGAGGGGATTTCTACTCAGAGGAAACATTCTGGATGTTTTGATATAAATCACGGGCATAAAGTCACATTTGTAGACTTAACTGCCATTGTCTTGGTCATCGCTGAGACATCGTCCTGCACCATTTGGCAACTTGTTTCTCTCAAGTGAATTGTTAACAATTGAGACAGCCTCCTCACTCTGGCTTCTGCCTCTGGCCTTGCATAGGAATGAGAATTGATTTTTCAGTGAAATATACAGATGTCTGAAAGTTTCTTGTGTGATGTTTTAGCAGGAAAGGAGGACAGGCAACTCTGTTATTGAGAAGCTACTCCAAACCAGGTGCCATGTACACACAATATATCTATAGTGTCTTCCTGAGGCAAACTCATTCTATGAGTCCATTAAGAATGAGAACTCAAGCTCAAGAAAGGGTTATGGCCAGTGAAAGGAACATGTCCAGTTAATGTTAAAAATCAGGCTAAGATTCAAAGCTTTAACATTGCCTACATAGTTTGATCAACACATGGTTTGATCACATTTTTCTACATATGTCAGACTCCATGCCCTCAAAAGCAAGGACTACTGTTTGTACTTACTCTGTATGTATATACAATGTCTGTGCCTATGGTTAGTGCTTAAACAATATTTATGGAATTAAATGGGAAACCTTCTGTATTGAAAAAAATTGTCTGTAAATGATTCACATCATACTATATACTGAATGTTGCATAATATATGTCACATATATTTCTTAATCAAAAGCAACTACAAAGGTTTCAAAGGCCATTTATATTAAAATACAGACTTTTAAATAATTCATGATAAATTAATATCTCTTTTACTCCATTAATACTTCTTAATAGCCTCCAGACAGACTATATAAATGTTATATATCCCAATTGATAAAAGATTTTTCAAGATGTAAACTTACTTCGGAAGAGGAGAAACTACAGTAAAAATCTATGATCCTCAAAGTGTTAAAAGTGGGATTTAATTAAATGTTCCATAAAACTAAGAAATCAAAAATGCAGCTCAAATTGCACAAAATATGAATTTTACATTAGGAGAACTTCCAAAATCTTTCTGCATAATGCAATACAAATATATACAGGTATTACTTCAAACCTTCAAAGAAATCATGTTAAGAATTTATCCCCCAGTGGAGTGGAACCCAAAGCAGACAATAGAGAATCCCAGAGGCACTGGAGACATGAATGTATATGGTACTATAGAGAGGATTCCTTGCTGCTCTCATTAATGGGATCAAGAACATACTCTTTGTTGAGATCATTGAGAATAATGAAATTGTTAACCCAGATTAGTTTGTCTTAATTGCAGTTTACAATTTTTCTGTATTACAATTACTGATTAAGACATAATAAAGTCATTCATTTCTTTTTACCTTTTAAGTGCATAATCATTATCATGTCTGCCAAGAAGTCTATGAAAAAAATGCATAAAATGCAATAGTTTTCCAAACTGATATCTGAAGTCTTCTTTCTTAGCTCCTCTGATGACAAGGCAGTTTTATGCACTTTACCCTTTCCAGAAAAGAGCCATTTATGGATAAGGAAAGGCTCAGGTTTCATTTGATTAATGGATTATCTTGTGTACAAAAATGTTACAAAGCATATTAGAAGAATGTTAATCATGTTATCTAGGTGATAAAATCATATTTCCTAATGAATATGTTATACTTCAAATTTCATAATTTCTTTTGGTCTTAAAATTCTGGTTGATAATATAGAAACAAGCAAATCTGTAATATATTTGTTCTCCTCTCCTAATGTTTAAGTCTTGATGCCACATTTATGTCAAAAAGTTCAGCCATATTAAAATAAATTAAATCTTTAGATAGATGATTAAGTATGTCATATCACAAAACTTATTCCTCAAAACCTATAGAAATTAATGTCTTAATTTCTAAAAGCTAAAAGTTCACTAGCGTGACTGAGCAAGGAATAGGGTTCAATCTTAAGCTACAAGATTTTTAAATATTGCCTCCAAAGAAAAATATATAGAGGATAGCATGATGTGCAAAGCACCAAGTCCCATGTTTTCTCCTTAGAGTCAGTACTGATGAAAAAAAGGAATAACGATTTGAATATTTTTTACCAGTTACACTCCTCAATTTTTGAAGAACATATTTGAAGAAACACTTTAAAGAAGGGAAGGCCTCATGTACTACCAGAGGAGCTTAACAGAAGCAGAAATTATCAGAGCAATAGAATGTGTTGAAGGAATGGGGTGACGTTTACAGGAGTAGAATAGTCTCATCACTGGGTGTTGTAAGACATGTTTAATAATTTTATATAAGATATTGGTAAAGATCATCTAGTCTTGACTCCCAACATGTGCTAGAAGAGGCCACAGTTAAGTTGTCACCTACTCTATTCCATTACCCTCAGGCTTTAGAAATGTGAATACCAAAAATTAACAGCATTTAGATGCAGCTCATGGAAAAAACAGAAATATTGACATCTGGGATGGGGAAAGGAGAACATTTCCTCAGTGCATTTGAACAGATAGATGTTTTGGATAAAGCTGCCCTTTAAATATGCAAATGAAAAGAAATCACTTGACAACTGTTATAGACTGAATGTTTGTGTCCCCCCCCAAATTCATATGCTGAAATCCTAATACCCACTGTAATGATATTAGCACATGGTGCTTTTGAGATGTGATTAGGTCAAGAGGCAAAAGCCCTCATGAATGGGATTAGTACACTTATAAAAGAGACCCATAAAAATCTCTTGTGCCTTCTGCCATGTAAGAATGCAGAGAAAAGACAGCCATTATAAATCAGAAAGCAGGCTCTCAAGAGCACCTTGATCTTGGACTTCTTAGCCTCCACAACTATGAGAAACAAATTGTTTAAGTCATCCAGTCTATGGTATATTTGTTATAGCAGCCCAAATAGACTAAGACAACATCTATTTAAATTCTACAGATAAAGGAAGAAAGAAAGTAAAGTAGGGGAGAAGAGTCTGGAAAGAATGAAAGACATTAAAATTCAGAAAGCGTACAAAGTGAGAACCAATTCTGAAAGAAAAGGTAACTAAAAGAAGAGAAGCAAACTCTTCCCAAGATATTTATAATCCAGAAGAACTTAATAGGAAGAACTTAATATTTCAATAAAAGCTAAAATGATGAAAACAATGAAACAATACAACAGTGAAAAAAATACAGAACAATAAATTTAAATAAAAGTAAAAATTCCGATGCCAAAAGACTTATTTTGGAAGCCAAACTTCTGAACAAATTTATTGATTCTGTTGGAATGAAGAAACAACTTCCAATACACTATTAGTGAAAAGGAAGAAAACAAAGATATTAAGGCATTGGAAATAATGGAGAAGCAATAGGATAGATAATGGACTAAAATAATATATGAACAACTGACAAGAAACAAGGACAATGTGATCAATGTTATGAATGTAACAAACTGAACAAAAATATATGGATATAGCTCTCTTCCTGTCAAGATGGCAAAGTAGGTAAATGCTATACTAGCCTCCCCTCACAACCATATCAGAATCACAAAATAACCATCAATGAGAAACACCTGAAATCTAGCTGAACAGAAGTCTGATACTAAGAACATAAAGAAGAAGCCACCTCAAGATGGTAGGAGTGGTGGAGACATGAAACGAGCTGGCCCAACACCCACATGTAGTTGTTGAGAATTGGGATGGATATTTGAATGTGGAGGTCACCCTCAAAATAGCAAGGAGTCCTAGTCCCACATGGGGTTCCCCAGTCCAGAGCAGCAGTGCCCGGAACAAAAGTCCTCACAGTGTCTGGCTGTGAAAACCAGCTGAGACTGTGGGTGAGTGAGATAGAGGGCTGCAGTAGTCCCAGGCAATTCTCTTAAAATACCCACACATGGACTTATTTGATGATGAACTCTGAGTTCCAGTACTGGACAGCAGCTAGAAAGGCATTACGGATATATGAAGAGGAGGTGAATTGTTTGGCTTTAAGGAGAGGGCTAAAGGGGCAGCTTTAGCCAGACAGAAGTGCTGGAAGAGAGAATTGTTCCTTTGCTGAGTATTCCTCCTTCCCAGAGTGTAGACCATATCTAAGTCTTCATCAATGCAGCTTACATTATAGGCCCACCCTATTATTCCCTTAGACCCTACCCAATCCCACCCGACTTTTAGGCCCATCCAAGCCGCTTCCAGTGGCTTTTCTCTATAAACAGCCTGTTATGGCTCATGCTACAGACTCTCCTAAAATCTCTCAAAGGTTCACAAACCCATACAAGTAGCTTCCGGTCTTGGTGTGTCCTAGCCCTGTAACTCGCTGAACAACCTAAGCCCAGCACTAGCAGCAGCCAACCTCATTTTAAAGCTTCACCCCTCCCAGGGACCTCCAAACCCAAGGAGGTGAAAGGCATCTGTAAATCACTTTGTGGCTCATGCCAGATGGCCCCAGGCACAGGCAATGGCTGAAACTGGCCTCTCCCTGGAAGTCCTTGGGTGCCAGTACACCTGGTGGCTACTTTGGACTGAGTCTGAGCACTACCGAACCACCTCCACAAGTGACACACCCAAAGGACAGACTGCCAGGCATCAGAGCCCTGCTAAGATAAATTCTGCACTATAGTGTAAACCTCTGCACAACAGCTCCTCCAATGTAATCATGGCCAGTCCTCATAATCAATCAGCTTGAGGGGCAACTCCTATTGATATGCAAAAAGCAGCCATAGCTTAACTACAACAGGAGGGTATACACAACCCACACAATGGACACATACCTGGAACATGCAGTTCAGGTGATCAAAAAGACTGCCATTGGGCTCATTATGACACCTACTACATAAGGCCATTCTACTAAAACCAGGAGGCATAGTAGCTTTACCTAATACATAGAAACAAACAAAAGGAGGCAGTCAAAATGAGGAGACAAAGAAACATGTCCCAAATGAAAGAACAGAAGAAAGCTCCAGAAAAAGAACTAAACAAAATTGAGACAAGCAATTTACCAAATGCAGAATTTAAAACACTGATTATAAGGATGCTCAACTTCAACAAAGAGATAGGAAACATACAAATGGAAGTAAAGAAACATTAAAAAAAACAATTAGAAATGAAGAATGCAATAATTAAAATAAAGAATACATTAGCAGAATCAACAATAGCTTAGATGAAGCAGAGACTCAAATCAGCAATCTGGAATAAGATAGCAGAAAATACCCAATCAGAACAGCAACAAGATAAAAGAATCCAAAAATATAAGAACAGAATGAAAGAAAATCAAATGTACCAACATGCACACCATAGGGATACCAGAAGGAGAAGAGAAAGAGCAAGAATTGAACACCTATTTGAGGAAATAATAATGAAAAACTTCCCTACCCTGGAGAAGAAAATAAACATACAATCTTAGGAAGTTCAGAGAGTCTCAAAGTAGATGAACTTAAAGAGGTCCACATCTAGACACATCAATAATTAAAATGTAAAAGGTAAAGACAAATGTGATTCTTAAAAGCAGCAAGAAAAAAGAAGTTAGTTACCTGTAAAAAAAAAAAAGCTCTCATAGGACCATCAGCTGATGTCTCAACATAAACTGCAGGCCAGAGGGATTGGCAAGAAATATTCGAAGTGGTGAAAAGTAAGGATCTACAACCAAGATTACTCTACCCAGTAAAGCTATTATTTAGAATTGAAGGACAGATAAAGATCTTCCCAGACGAGAAAAAAAAAAGCTAAAAAACTTCATCACAACAAAGCCAGATTACAAAAAATGTTAAAGAGACTTCTTCAAAGAGTAGAAAAAAAATATGAATAATGTTGTATCTAATAAGAATTAGTTTAAATGTAAGTAGATGAACAGCTTCAATCTAAAAACATGAAGTGGCTGAATGGATAAGAAAAAACAAAACCCTTACATATGCTATGTACAAAAAACTCACTTCAGATCAAAAGACACACACAGTCTGAAACTAAAAGAATGGAAAAAGATATTTCATCAGTAGATGAATAGATAAAGAAAAGGTGATACATATATACAGTGGCATATTACTCAGCCATTAAAGAATAAAATTATGCTATGTGCAACAGCATGGATGAACCTACAGGGTATTGTGCTAAGTGGAGTAAGTCAGACAGAGAAAGACAAATGTGATCAAATTTCATTTATATGTAGAATTCAGAAAACAGGATAAACAAACAACAAAAATAAGCTAATATATACAGAGAGCATTTTGATGATTGCTAGATTTGGGGGAGGGTGGTGAAAAGGGAGGGAATTGAAGTCCAGATTGGTAGTAACAAAGTAATCATGGGGATATAAAATATAACATAGGGAATATAGTCAGTAGTATTGTAGTAATTATGTATGGTGTCAGTTCAGTACTGGATTTATTGGGGGTGATCCCTTTGTAAGTTAAATAAATATCTAATCACTATGTTGTACACTGGAAACTAATATAATATTGTATACCAACTATAATTGAATAAATAAAAATATTTAAAAAATTAAAAAATTAAAAATTAATAATATAAAAAATAAATATATGGACATAGACCATTTCTAGATTTTGCAGATCAGAAAGACATTTAGCATAAGGACAACAGATATTTGCAAATGGAATAAAAACTTTTATCCTAATTTTTCTTTAAAATGCTTCTATGAATTCAAGCTATTCAGAATATAAATTTAGTCTTAGAACACAATTAATTAGATGCATTTTCTACATTTCAGAGAATCATGATGAATACATATATGTTATGCATGCTATCAATTTAGATAATCTTTTCCACATAACTGGAAAAATTTTTTGAAAACTTTTGGATTGTTCGAGTTCTCATATTTTGTTTCTATTAGAATTAGGCTCGCCCTATCAGTTTCATCCATGCCTTAAAGTATGTATCAGAATTACTTTGGGCCCCACAGGAAACAAATAGATAATGATATTTTTGTAGATATCATTGTCACAATTGACGCCCTCTGAGATATTTTCATCATATACTCCTCTGATTCCTTAATATTTGTGCTCACTTATCTTATTCTCTAATAAGGAGCTTTTCAGCCACTGTTATAGGTGCACTGAAAGATACTGATCACCTAAGACATAGGAAAGTCTGGGTGAGGTTTGAGAGTTGTCTAAAGCTTCTGGGCCTGTCACCTCCAGTGTTAAGATGAGCAAAATTATCAAATTTCTTGGAAAAAGGCCTGATCAGAGTGGGGTCTGACCTCATGCTCCATGGGTCCTGTGAGAGATTTCAATATAAGCAATTTGTGGCTTCTAAGCTTCTTCAAGGCAGTGTTCTCTCAGCCTATCATACAAAAGGGCTTGAGGAGCTAATAATGCAGGTAAAAGGAAAACTGAGTGCTACTGTGGTGAGGCTGGTTGGGGGTGGAATGGGAATAGAAAAGCAATGTGGGATAACCTACGTTGTCTTTACACCTGTGAGGTGTTTGCCTGTAACTGATATTCAATTTTAGTGGCATCTAAGCTGGCTGTAGTATATTGCCTTATAATCCAAATGATTTTACAAAATAGAGTATCATCATTATTCAGAATATTTGATATAGAAAACTTTTACCAAGTTACATACAATTTGAATTACTATGGAAAATTTCAACATTACATTTATCAGTGAAAGAAAGGAAAGGGCTTTTAGTTTTCTAACTATAATTTCAATTACTATAAATTTTTAAATGATTGTAAAAATATTTAAATTTTGTACTATGTTCTTGTCTATGGTGGTTTTTGAAAGTTTGAGGAGATTATCATTAAAGAATATTATGAAGAATTTAGTGCAGCCATGTCAATTATAAAATGTGATATAAAAATATTTTTCATGGAAGCAAGCTCCAGGTTTTTGCTACAGTTTTAAAAAATCATGCATGTAGAAGTTTTATATAAACTAAGGAATTAATACCATCCTAATACTTTATATCTTATTATAATATTATAATTATATAATATAAAAATCATATAAAGAATATTGTTACAAAATTCCCTCATGTGCCTCAAATATCCTTCTGTGTGTCCCTTCACACCTTAGAAATATATTTTCTATGTTTAATATAATATGAAAAATGATTGAGGAGCACTGTTTAAACATACTTTCCTACCCCTAGAATATCATTTTGATGCTTTTTGCATGAGATATCTTCCCTACCCTGCTCCCTTTTCTTCACATTTAAGTGCTACTTGTCCTCTACATCCAAGAACAAGGAGGGCAATTGTCTTCTGTGTGGAATGATTAATGAGTATCCATAACACTATAAGGAAGAGCTGGAATACCATGCCATCATCTGTTATGCCATACCTGAAATTTTAGAAATTCTACTTTGCATCTTGATAAGAAAGTATTTAAAGCACAAACTGACCATGTAGAATGACAAACTCGAGTAGGCTGGGAATGGCAAGATAGGTGCAGAAAGCATAACTAATAAGTATGTATGTATAGATCTTACTATTTTGTTCTGAAACCTTACATTCCTTACAGCATGTATATGTAAATATGTTATTTTACATATAACATTTTACATAATAATGTATAATAAAATATAATTCATCCTTTAAAAATAATTGATAATATACATGGGTTAGAAAATATATATACTAATAGAATAATGTTACTATAAGGCCCTCATGTGTAACTTTCAGTTAGTTACAACTGCCTATCTATATATTCACTTATCTATCTATCCAATAAGCCATTGTAACAAATGTTAAGACTTAAAATGAAATGAAAAAGCTAACATAAAGAGATTTACTTTAAATAAAATTAGAAGCAATATTTATGACAGTATCTCTAAGTAAAAGTTCCATTTTTAAAACATGGTGATTATTGAACTGTCTATGAAATCCTAAGTCCTCCAGACTAGGATGACTGACACTAGGTATCTGAATAACTTAAACATGGATATATATACTACAGACAAGTTCCTTCAAAATTGTAAATGGCTTTCATATATAATCATAGCCATCTGCTGCTATTTGACCTTATCCCATTGTGTTCAATTCACTGCTGGTGCTTAAGAAATGTTCACCTGTTCTGTAGGTACTGTTCTGCTACTGTTTAGCTATCAGCTACGGGGAATTGTTAAAGGGCTCATTATTCTTCTAGAGGAACACTCCAAATTCTTGGTGGGAGCAGAGGTAAAAGGTTCATCGCAGAGAAAGCAGTATTGGCATTTTGTGAGTGAGGAGGCCTCTAGTCATTTGTGTAGAAAGGATTCCAGGATCTTTCATGAATTCTTTATAACTTCTTTCCTGCCTCCCATCATCCCACATACTAGCCATGTTCTCCACCACTCTGAGGTTTGAGGGAGCTGGATCAATAAAAGGTATGTGTGGTGTGTACATACACACATATCAACATACCACACAAAGATTAGTTTCATATTAATTTATGCTTTCCCAGTTCTAGAACCAGCTCCATTGAAAAGAAAAATAAGATGAAACAAATTCTAGCTCTGAGAGCTGAACCGATCCTATAAGGTGCGGCTGCTGGCAGTGAGGGTGTGATAGCAAACTCATACACACATGCAGAGTTTTTCAAAACCTTTAGAGAGCCACGTTAAAGACATAGAATTAAAATTTTCTGTAATTATATTTAAAATTTGTTTGAAAGATAAAAAGAAAGCCAAATAAATGTGCTAGGTCTTCTTGAGATTATAAATCGTCTTTGATATATCTAAACATCCAAAAGTAAGTGCCCTCTGTATAAGATAGAATAAAAATCCGTATTCATTTTAAACAAATTCAAACAGACTTAATAATGAATGTTCATAGATAGTTTGATAAGCTCAGTAATTCCTTCTCTCCTATAATATCCTGTAGCAGTGACCTGCCTTTTAGGATTTGAGGGGATGTCTGATTTATTCAGTTCTGATAGTGGTTGTTTTGTTTTTGTTTTGTTTTGTTTTGTTTTGTTTTAGGGTACTTTGAAATGTACAGAAATTCCTCTTCTTAAAAAGACAATTCCCCAGACATATTCTCTACATCTTTAAATAATAGTCATTGTCAATGACAGAGGTTATTTTTAGAATACAAGTACCATGCTAGTTTCTGAACTGTTATATATGGCTATAAGAGTGACGATTTTATTCTTGAATACTCTTCCATGCTGACAAAGCTATTGATTCTAAGATAAGCAAAGGTAAGAAAAGGAAAAACAGAAAAAATATCATGCACATTTTCACAAGCAAAGGAAAACCATTGTTCCTATATTGATATATTTCCTTCTAAGTCCCTCTCCCTGGTCATAAATTTTATTTTTGTTTTCTTGCTTGTGCTCATGTTGTAAGTATAGTTATTATCTCTATTACTAAAATTGCAACAACCATTATCCTTCTCCTTTGGATTCCTCTTGTGTTCTTTAAACCAAGAGCAGGAGGAAGCCTAGGGCAGGAGTCATGAGGACCCTAACTTATCCATATCAAGCAGTTAGAGCTTCTAGCCAGAAATTAAAGGGGCACTTTTAAGTGTCCCTTAAGTGTTAGAGAATTGCTCTCTTAATAAATTTATATATGTCTAATTTCACACATGAACTAGTTAAAAATCTGAATAGTTAGATCACCTACCAATAATTCACTGATTTTAACTGGTGAAATCCAGAGTAAAACTCACTGCCTAGGACTTTTAGTCAGTGCTGCTTCCATTCAGGCCCATTCCTAACATTTGAGGATTCCAAGACAAGGGTGCAAATGGAGGCCCAGGCCCAGAGCCTACCCCTTTTCTCTTCTCTCTCTGATTCCTTCTTGAGAAGAGAATGTGTACATGTGTATAGACAATTAGTCTTCATGTCCAAGTTCATTCCGAATTTTAGGCTTAGAGGTGTGAATAATAGTATAGTATGTTTCCCGGAAGTCAGGCCCCAATGGAGAGGGTGACCTGAACAGATCCTGGGAGCATCTCAAGGCCATCTGAATAAAGAATATTGGATTCCCTGACACCTGGAGAGTGATCTTAAAAGGGAGTCGTGAGCTCCAGGAGGCACATGCTCTTGGCTCCATGTTTCAGTTGGACTCTGAGAGAAGGTTTTGAGAGTTGACCCCAGAAACACTTTAAGGGGCACGTGGAAATGAGAAAAGGAAAAAAGAAAATCAATGAAGGGTGTGTTAATAAGCACTTTACTATTGTGGACACCCAGGGCTCCATCCCAGTGTGAGGAACTGTGTGGAATGAATCTCAGGATTACCCTCTGTAGGGAATGAAGCTGGGGTACTTATACCAACCTTCACGCATCATTGGTTGAGGGTTGCTCTTGGAGCCTTTACCCTCAAGCACTTCTGGTCTCCCCTTGAGAAGGCTAAGCAAGTCTGTTAATCAGGAAATGGGCTCTGGTTGCTGGGCTGTAAGGCCTGTACGAGGACTCCCTCTTCATAGTAAGTACTAAGTGAATAGACTCCACAATATATCATTACGGTGTCATTAATAGACTTTACATCACCATGTCATTTAAAATTAGAGAGTGAAACATTTTTATTCTTACTTTGTATTTTAAGACATCTTAGTTACTCAAAACCATCATTTATTAAAGAAATAAAGAGATCAGAAACAAATCTCAGGTTTGTTTCTGCAACTTGTCAGTTATATTCCAGATGGATATTTGTGTAGTGCTATGAATTCAGTAATGGAGCAATGGATTTTAACTTTCATTTGGACATTTAACCATCTTATGTCATTTAGTATTTAAAAACTTACTTGTATCAAAAATGATTCAGTTCTTTAAAGCATTAGATTATGGTTTAAGAACATCTATTTGTTTCTCAAAAGCTATTTAACTCAAGTATAATTTAAAATTCTGAAGCAAATATTCAGAACTCCCAAATGCTGCTTCTTTCATAAGCTCTTACACATTCATACAAGTATACATTAACTTACATTTTAAAGATTCTATTTTGCTGCATTTTAATCAAGTTCTTTTTCAGAGATGTAAATAATGTATTGTGATGGTAAAAGTTGCCCAAGCTGGTGATCTTTGCATTTGCCCTTCACCAAAGCAAATTTCATCTCACATGAGCAGGTGGATGGATATAGACCAAACTAGTCGGTGAAGGATCAGGATGATCTTAGCTGATGACTGACTCCTGCTAATCATGAGTGTGCAATTTGGTGCCAAGAAGAATACAGACTCCAGGTTTCTTTAAAATGCAATTCCATTTGCCACTCTGAGGCAAGGATTTCAACTCAGCTCCCAGCAGGAGTGGTTTCTCAAACTTAATGAATTTCACTCCTGCTACAATTCTCTGGGAAGAAAGAGACAACCTTCCATACTGATTACTACTCATACAGTTTGTTGTAAAAACATGACATCAAATCTAGTTTGAAGTTGTCAGCAAACTTGCAAGCCACATTTTGAGGTACTAACTTTGATATGTTGAAAAGCAGCTGTTTTCAGTTACATATTTTAAGTACATCAAAGTTCATGTGTATTTCTATGTAGGAAATCAAAACATCAATCCTCTCATTAAAATCTACTTTTAGATATCCTACAACTGTAAACAGGCATTTCCTGAGAAATAAGATACACGTTCACTAATCCATTCACAATTCAGTCCAGTGCTTTACCAGGCACAGGAAAGTTTCCAAGATCCATGACTGCTCTTCTGCCCCAGCCATCTCTGGAAGAACTTTGAAATCAGACAGGCTTGGAGCCTGGTTCCATCAACTATGTAATTTTAAACATGTGCTCCACTTTCTCTGAGATCCAGTTTTCTTCTCTGTAAAAATGGGGATGGTAGGACCTCACTGAGGGCTACTTGTGAGCATTAAATTGTAAGATATTGGCAAGTTGCCTAATCAAACAACTGACACGTTGAAGAGGTCCAATAAATGCCAGTCTTATTCCTTTTTTACTTTCCCTCATGGAAACTGTATTCACAACTTTCATGTTGCTTCCTACCTAAATAGTCCTCATTTTTTCAACCTTGCTTAAACTCCAGCTCTTTTAAGTCTTCAACAACACTCAAGCTGGAAAATGTAATATCCATGGAGCATGGAACGTATCCATGTGTCAGGTACTGTGCTGGATACTTAATCAGCATTATCACATTTAAGTCTTCCAACAACCTAATGGTATAGTAGAATAATTATCTGTACTTTGCATATAAGGAAATGAAACTTATCCAGCCAGTAAATAACAGAGTTGAGATTCAAACTTTGGCAGTCACTCGCCTTTAGAAATTCACAGTTTTAACTTTACAGCATTTATTTGAGAAATAAAATTTTATTCACTGTCATTCATATTTCTGTCTCAAATTGTCTTAAACTATTATTAAAATTGCTTCTTTAACTTTTCATGTTTATGGAATTTTCAGTTAAGTTTCTTAGGAACAGAGAAGTTCAATACCTAGAAGTTCAATGCCTAGAAGTTCAATGCCTGCCCTTCTTTACTCATTCCGCAAAGACATATTGGATGACCATAGAATGTGAGGGAATAATGCAAAGGAACAGAGAAGTTCAATACCTAGAAGTTCAATACCTAGAAGTTCAATGCCTGCCCTTCTTTACTCATTCCGCAAAGACATATTGGATGACCATAGAATGTGAGGGAATAATGCAAAGAGCTGGAGTCTAGAAATAAATGACAGAACTGCCTTCCCTCAAATAGTTCATGGTTAAATGGGAACAATATTCACACAGTAATAACAATACTATACAGAAAATGAGATGCTAGCAATATGTCAGGATACAAGTAGTGCCAGAGAGGAAGTTGTGCCAATCCAGCGGAAGGGCTTCGCAGAAATCTGTCTCAGAGGAGGCAACAGATGAACTGAGTTTTAAAGGAAGATATAAATTTATAGGAGAAGAGGTGAGAGGTGGCAGAGAAGTTAGAGGGTTATCAATGGAACAAAAAGGAGGAAAAGCCCAATAGGCAAAAATACATGTATTAATCTGAGAGTCAAAATCAGCTGATTGCTGAGGACAAAGAACATTGAAGATGTTGACACAAATGGATTTATATGCATATTTACCAGCTTGGATTTTATCTTTGTAGGAATCCCCCACTTTGTCCCCAATTGATCTAAAAGGAATTACGTAAAATTTTACAAAACAGTACTGCTTCATTTTAATGCATTTTGGTCTTTTTTCAAGTTATTTTAATTTTTGTTGTTAAATATATTATACACGTGAAGATATATAAAATATAAGCATATAAAATATAAAATATAAGCATACAGTTAATAGAATATATAAAATTAATAACTGCATATACCTAGCTTAAGAAATTTACATCACAAGAATCTTTGTTGACTCCTCTCTATTCACAACGCCTTTCATTTCTCGCAGAGATGATCACTTTCCTGAAATATGTGTCACCAGACAATTATAAATAGAAAATGTCCACCTATGTAAACAGCTTTGGAGAATTACATCTAGAAGATACATTATTCATTTTCACTATTTATCAACTATAGACATGTACATACATTATATGTATACATGCATAAACGAATAAATATTAGTATTTAGATTTCTCAATGAGTTACTTATTTAATTTACTATTTTTTCTTTGAAGTTTATCCATGATAATTCATGATTTTTGCAATTTTTCATTTTGATTGCTGTATGATACTCTATTGAATGATTGTTTACACAAAAATTTATTTATCAATTCTATTAATTCGATTCTATTACGGCCATTTGGATCATTTTTATCTTTTGAATGCTATGAACAATATTACGAATATTTATATACATTTCCAGAAGTATATGTGCAAGTTTTGTTTTGTTTTGTTTTATGGTATATAAGCAGAAATGGCACTGTCAGCAGTATTTCCTGATCTAGGCACCACAATATAGTATACAAATTTATCTTCTATTCTAGTCTACTCTAGTTAGTTTACTCTATTTTAGCTTTCTTTAGTCTAGTATAATTGAGTTGATCTTAGTTTAATTAAATCTATTCTATTTTGCCTCTGTGAAATATTTCAATCTGACTTTAATTTGGGTTTCCTAAACATAAAATAATGTTAAGCATCTTTTCCAATATTTACAGACTATTTGAATTTTTTCTTCATATCCATGTTTTTATTATTGCACTTTTTGCCATTTTCAAATTAATCTGTAGAATACGAATTTTGATACTTGTTACAGGTAATGAAATAGCTGGTCCTAGTTTGTGCCTTGTATTTTCACTCTTTTATGTTGCCATTTGACATTAAAAGGTCTTAATTTTAATGCAATAATCTTTATTAGACTTTCACTTAAGAGTAGAGTGTTTAATAAGTAATCTCCTACCTCAACATCACAAAACATTTTGTTTCTATGTTGTCTTTTAAGTGTTCTATAGATTTGTTTGTCTCATTTAAGTATTTAATCCAAATATGAACTAATCTAGGGCTATAGAGAGAGAAATATCCAATTTAAATATTTTTCCACATAAATACCCAGTAGTCCTATTTTTAATTATTTTATAGTCCATCCTTTGGCAACTGATCAGTAATTGCCTGTATGTCAGGATTCAAATATTTTAGTCAGCATTCATGTATTTCTTACCTTTCATTGATCTCAGCTTTTATAGCTGCATACTATTCTTGCTACTTCAGGTATGCTGTGTCTATTTTTGTCCCTTTGTTATTTTTCTCCTTAAAATAAATTTTTTATAAAGCTGCATTATATCTCTTTGTATCTTTTGTTAGACTTACTTGTAATTTATTATTTACTTCTGTAGTAAATATCTTTTTTTGTAAGTTACACAGAAATTTGATTGATTTTTTTATGTTGATATTTTTATCCAATGACTTTGTTAAATTCTTTATTAATTCTAATCATCATATGCAGATTTTTTTGAGACAATAGTATAATTGTTAAGTAATTGATGAGAAATTTCCAATACAATATTGAACAAGAATTGGCACCTTGTCTTGTTTCTGATGCCAGAAGGAAATCTTACAAGATTTACCATCAAGTGTAATATATGTTAAAGATTTTTAAAGGCCCTCTATCAAAATGAAAAAAATTCTCTTCCACTCTCATTTTGAAAATGTTTTTTTTTATCATAAATATATACTAGGCTTCTTGAATGTTTTGCTATCTAAATCATTTTTTCTCATTTTAATGTGATGAATTATACTAGTACATTTCCTAATATTAAAGAAAAGTTACATTCTCAAAATAAGCAGAAATGGGTCAAGTAAAATGACTTTTTGTATATTGTGGTGGGTTTAGTTTTCTTTTTTTACTTGCACTGTTTTTGGCAGATTTTGGCATTAAGGTTTCTATCAGCCACTTAAAATAAGTTTTGGAGTATTTTCTCTTCAATTTTCTGGAAGATGCTGAGTAAGTTGAAATTGGTATATTACAAAAAAAAACTCATTAATAAAGTCAACTAAGCATATTTTTTCTTTAGTATAAAATTTTAATAACCAATTTTTAGCTCTTTCGATCCTCTCCTTTGTGTGATAAATTTTAAATTTCATTTATTTCATCTATTTTATGAATAATTTCTATATTTTCAGTTTATTATGGTTAAAATTTTCTGACTTCTTATTGCCAAATGTTCGCTTCATTACTTTAAACCTTTGGATTTCCTTTTTTTAATATCTTTAATTTTTCAATTATAGTTGGCATACAATATTATATTTCAGGTATACAACATAGTGATTGGACAAAGTGATGACCTCGATAAACCTAGTACCCATCTGACATCATACACAGTTATTACAATATTATTGACTATATTCTTTATGCTCTACTTTACATCCTTGTGACTATTTTGTAACTACTAATATGTACGTCTTAATTACTTCCCCTTTTTCACCTATCTCCCAACTTTCCTCCCATCTGGCAACTCTCAAAATGTTCTTTGTATCCATGAGTTTGTTTCTGCTTCATTTGTGCTTTTTGTTCCTTAGATTCCAATGTAAGTGAAATCATATGGCATTTGTCCTTTTCCATCTGACTTATTCAGCTTAGTACAATACCCTCTGGGACAATCCATGTTGTTGCAGATGGCAAGATTTCATTCATTTATTTATTTACTTATTCATTCATTCATTAATTCATTCATTCTTATGGCTGAGTAATATTCCATTGTATAGGTGCACCAGCTCTTCTTTATCCATTCATCTATTGATTGGCACCCAGATTGCCTCTATATCTTGGCTATGCTAATAATGTTGCGATGAACATATGGATTCACATGTCCCTTCAAAGTAGTATTTTGAGTTTCTTTTAATAAATAACCATAGTGGAATTATTGGGTTCTTTTTTGTCTCTCATTATTACCCGTGTTTTATTTATTTATTTTATTTTTATTTATTTATTTTTAGGCAAAACAATTTTTGGTTGACCTCACAGATTGCAAGGAGTTTGTCAGCTTACAACTCCTTATTTTACTAACTATCCTTTGTTGTAAAGTCTATTTCGTCTCATATAAGTATTGCTAACCTCGATTTTTTTTAAATTTCCATTTTCATGAAATCTCTTTTTCCATCCCTTTACTTTCAGTCTCTGTGTATCTTTTAATCTGGAGTGAGTCTCTTGTAGAAAGCATATGTAAGGATCTTGTTTTCTTATCCATCCAGCCACCTTATCTTTTGATTGGAACATTTAATCCTTTTTCATTTGAAGTAATGTTGATAGATATGTAGCTATTGCCATTTTATTACTCATAGTTTGGATACATATTTTTTTCTTCTTCCCAAGGAAGTCCCCTCAACATTTTTTGTAGTACAGGTTTGGTGGTCATGAACTTCTTTGGTTTTTTCTTGTTTGACCTCTTTATTTGTCCTTTGATTCTGAATGAGAGCTTTGCTGGGTAGAGTTAATTTTGTTGTAGGCCCTTCCTTTTCATGACTTTGAATATTTCATGTTTACTTGCTGATGGTCTTATAAGAACTGCCTTGTAAATAATCTACTGTTTTCTTCTTGCTGCTTTTAAGATTCTCTGTCTTTATTTTTGGCATTTTAATTATGGAGTGTTGGTGTAGTCTCTTTGGGTTCATCTTGTTTGAGACTCTCTGAGTTACCAGGGATTGTGAGAGTAGTGCATTTCATGTCTCCACTCCTCCTACCAGTCTCTTAGGTAGCCTCAATTGTATAACTTTTGTTCAGCCAGACCTCAGAAGACTCTCAATGATGGTTGTTTTATAGTTTCATTATAATTTTGATGTGGTCATGAGAGGAGGTATCTACCTTTTATGCCATCTTGACTGGAAGTCTGAATCTCTGTATTTCTAATGTAAGAAAAGTCAAACCTCTCAACATCACATTAGCTTCAACCTACACATTTTGATGTGAAGTATTTTAATTTTCTTCTTTGATCTAATAATTAGTTATAAATGTGTTAAAGACCCTTATCATGAGATGCATAACTGGTGCTCATTTTGTTATTGATTATCAACTTTATTGCATTATGGCTAAAAGTATAATATGCATCATATTTTATCTTTGAAATTTATTGAAAGCAGTCTTATGGGTTAGAGTGTTGTTGCTTTTACTAATGGTAAATATGTTCATAGAAACAAGTGTTCTACAAATGTTGAGTACAATATTTATTACGTGTCTACTAAATCAAACATCAATTATACTCTTTATATAATGTATAAGCTTTTGGATTTTTTGTTTGTTTCTTTGATCTAAGAAACAGGGAAAGTGTGTAAAGATTTCCTCTTATGGTATAAAAATTTAAACTTATATTCTATCAATATTATATGAGATACACAGATATACACATTTTTACCTTCATATATTTTGAGGTTGCATTATGAAGTACATATAACCTTACAATTTTATATTTTCCCAGCTAAATGAACCTCTTTTTATTAACTAGTGACAATATCATCTCTAATAAACTTCCTTCAAGTTTCATTTTATCTAATATTAACAATACTTTTTCATCATTATTCTAGTTGTTATTTACATGGTGTATGTGTGTGTATTTCCAATAATTATGATTATTTATATTTCTAAAATTTTTGACATTTTAAAAATGTTTTTTATTTGAATCTATTTACTTTTTCTATTCTTTTCTCTTTCCTTTTTTATTCCTATTTTTCTTTTTTTGACTAAACTAAATATTTTTTTTGTTTTTAGAGCTAAAAAGTCTATAATTAATTAATATCTCTAGATTTCTTCATAATTAAAAAGGCTCAAGTTACGGTTATAAATATGAATGAAAAAAATTCCTTAAAGTTAGAATACCAAATCTAGCAGTATTCTAAAGTATAATATATCACAGCCAATTTACTGTAGAAATGCAAAATTGGTTTAACACTTGAAAAGTAATCAATTAAATTCATTACATTAATAAACTAAAAAATAAATCATATGATGATATCTTTAAATTTAGGAAAAAATGTCTTTGGTAAAATTCAATACAAATTTATACTTAAAAAAATCTTTGTAAACTAGAAATAGAAAGGAGTTTTCTTATTGTGATAGCAGTGTAATGAAGTCATAAGCAAACATTATAATTAATGATAAAAATGTCAAAGGTTGCCATTCTAACTGAGACTGGGAATAAAAAAATGAAACTTACTATAGATACTTTTAATTAATATTCAGGAAAATCTAGTCAGTAGAGAAGGACAATAAGAAAAATTTAAATATTTAAATTTAAGAATAAAAAATCTTATAATATTCAGATGATATAATTTTATATTCAATCCAAAATATCTAGAGATAAATTATTAGAAGTAATAATTAGGTATAGCAAAGTTGCTATATATATAAAGTCAATATATAAAAGTTAATTGGATTTCTTTGTAGCAACAACAAAGATAAAATGAAATTTAAAAAATCAATGTCATTTGCAATAGTAGTAAAATTTTAAGTATCAAGGAATAAACCTGACAAAGATGTGCAAAACCTCTAGGCAGAAATCTATAAGACATTACTGAGAAAAATTAAAGGAGATCTAAGCAAATGGAGGGCTATACTATGACCATGGAGTAGAAGATTTAATATTTAAAGATTTTTCAATACTTTCCAATTTTATCTGTGGATCTGAAATAATTTCGATGAAAATCAAAACAAGTTTATTTTTTTTCTTCTTTTCTAAAAGTTGACTAGTTCATTGTAAAATGTATTTGGAAGAGCGAATAAATACAACACTCTAGTATAGAGGTCCCCAACCACAGGGCTGCAAACCTGTACCAGTCCCTGACCTGCTAGGAACCACTCTGCACAGCAAGAAGTGAGCAGTGGACAAGCAAGAAAAGCATCATCTGTACTTGCAGCCACTCCCCAGCACTAACATCACTGCCTTAGCTCCACTTCAGGTCACCAGCATTAGATTCTCAAAGGAGCACTGATTCCTGGTTCCAAAAAGATTGGGGACCGCTATTCTAGTAAAAGTTTAAGTTTGGCTTACTTTATCTGTCCAAAACACAGACTTATGTAAAGCAACAAATTATATGTTATATAAAGAGTTACTCTAAAAAACTGATTAAAAAATAAAAATTCAATAAAAAATGAGTAAAAGATCTAACAAATACTTCACAAACAGGTTGTCTGAATGTCAAATAAACATGAAAATGCGCTCAGACTCTCATTCGCAAAGACGAAAGAAATACCATTGCATGTAAAGTAGAATGGCAAAATATTAAAACTAGGGATTGTTTCTGATGTGGAAGAGAACATAGAGTAACAGAAATTCTTACACGATTCTGGTTGGAGTGTAAATCAGTTCAACCTCTTTGAAAAAATAAATAAAAAATACAACGAAATCACAACAACAGGAAAGTTTGTGTTATCTATTAGAGGTGAAGATAAGCACATTCTATGCCCCCCTCCCAATTAAATAGAAATAAATGCACTTTTATGCAGAGGTGATCACTAAAGTTTTTAAGGCTGAATTATTTGTAATATTCTAAAACTAGAAAAAAAGAAAACAAAGTCCAGTGAACAGTAGATTGGAAAATTATTATACATTTATATGATGAATATATATTCAATTATGTACATACAAAATACAACTAATAGGTAAAATTATATGGTTCATGTGGTAAAATACTAACCCACAGCAAAGAAATAGATAGTATAATAGGATATTGATTTTTTTTATTGGTGTTGATTTTTTTGAGGGGATGTAAGTACCGTGATTTGAAATGGGCAAGTGGTTTGCTTCTAAATAGCTAACACTGTTCTTTTCCTTGACCTGGCTGGTTACATGGATTTGCGCTTTATAATAAATGTTTAAGTTTCACATTTATGTTTTATATATTTTATGTATTCACAATTAAAAAAAAAACTTGTTTTTTCCTCCACATAAAGGCACAGAAGTTATTTAGAAAAAAATATTGCCTAGAAGGGAGATCATCTATATTTCCTATAGTTTCTAATAAGGTTTCCATGGCAACCCAAGTATCATGAGAATAGAGTCTATTAAATTCACTTAGAGTATTGGTTTTCTTGGCTAGCTGTCACCGGTCTCAAAACAGAAGTCCTTCAGATTGAGAAAGTGATGTCACAAGCTAACTGTGTCATAACAGAAGATCTATAGACCAGAAACAACTCCTCTAACGCTGTATTTTTTGAAGATGTTAAGGATAAAGTGCTGCTCCTCACCAGGACTCTTAAGAAAAGCTCTACTGAGATTCCTACAGAGGAGGTGTTGAGTCATCTTAAAGCATCCATCAACCACTGCAGCTGTTTTACATTTAACTCCACCTTCAAGCCCTCAAAAGGCAATGAATGAGAATTGCTTTAGGGTTGGCAGTGGGGATTTTGTAAACTCCTTACTCCATTTCCTATTTGTTTGTTTGTTTCTACCAGAAATATGGCAACACTATATTAGATTATAGAATTTCAGTTTTGTTGAAGATTCTGTAACTTAGGATTGACTCCTTAAATCTAGACCATTCATTTTGGAATTCCCATGTGTTATATGTAAACATTTTGCCACTGGGTGACACGACTACCTACTTTAATATTCCATTTGCCAAATCATCCTCTTCATGGATACCTAAAAGTCATCTCAAAATTATTGAGTTAAAAATGAACTCCTAATCTTGAACCTTCTGGAATGGGGTCTTTCTCATTCCACTAAGTGGCAACCATCCTTCCAATTACTGAGTCCAAAATTCTGGAGTCATCCTTGATTGCTCTATCTTAAACACAATGTTTGATCTATTAAATCCCTTAAACACTCTCCCTTCAATATAGATATAGAATCTGACTTTTAGTTCACTTACTCCACTGCTGAATTTTTTTGTGCAGGTCACCATCATGTCACCTCTGAATCCTTGCAAGAGCTTCCTACCTGGTGTTTCTGCTCTCCCCCTTGACAACTTTTGGCATTTCTGAAAATTCAGCCATAAGACAGATTTGATCATTCCACAACTCAAAATCCTATAAGGACTGCCTATTTCATTCTTACTTAAATACCTTACAAAGACCTACTGATCTGGATCCCTATAAGTTTCTCTGACCTAATGTCCTTTGATTGTTCCCCATGCTCACTCTATTCTAGCCACACAAACTTCTTTTTCTAGAAAACTCCTCCCTAGATAATCCGCATAGCTTGCTCCTTCATATCTATCTTTATTCTAGTGTTACTTTCTCAGCGAAGCTTTCCATGGTACCTTATTTAGGAAATCACCTCCTTGTTATAACTCTGCTTACCCTCTTCTCCATCTTTTTTTTCTTTTTAGTATTCATCAGGATCCTACACATTTTATTTATCTGTTTTGTTTATATTCTGTCTCCATTACTAGAATATTAGGTACCACAAAGGCAGGAATCTTTGTCTGTTTTAATCATTATGCACCCTCAATGCCTATACAATAATTGGCATTTGGTAAGTGTTCTTACATTTTTGTTAAATAAATACATGAATAAACATTTCCTAAAACGTATTATATTGATTACTTAAACTTCAATAGTTAACAATTGTTCCTTGTAAAAGAGAAGTTTGTGATCAAAAAGTTTGGAGACTTTGCAAAATCCAATTTGCTCTTGGAGTTTCACAAAGCATATTCTCATATTGGTAGATGTAAGAATTTATATAATTTGAAAGCAAATATTTAATTTTCTTTGACACACATTTTCTCAACATTGTTAATCATGAAATTCTGTTGTATACACAAGTTTTCATTTTTTTATTTTTATATCATGAGTGATTGTGTCTGTGTGTGTATTAAATACCTCTTAACATCTCTTGAAAACTTACCTTTGAAAAAGCCATGTTAGAATATACAGTGGATTTGTCTCTAAGTGAAATTTTATTGAACCAGTCTATACCTTTACACAATTTCTACAACGGTACCATGATGTGTTTGTATTCATTTAGTAAATGATCTGTAAATTTATCATTTTTATTAAATTATAACTTAAATACATAAAAATAAATGTGTTTTATTCAAAATAACTCAGTAATTCAAATGGCCAAAAATAAGTGGAGTGCCAGCCAAATGAACTGGGTTCAACTTCTGTCCCTACCACAAATTATTTGGATATAAGTTGTAAATACTTTAATTATACCTGTATAAGTTCAACAAAGAATATGTATATTGGTCCCCCATGTTCAGTTTTCTACATATTCTAGTTTCTTCATTTGCAAAATTGTGACAATATTTACAGCAGAGAAGATTAACTAAGATAGAGTTTGTGTAGTATCTGGCAAAGTGCCTAACACTGCAGTTGCTGGAGAAATACTAGCCCCTTTACCTTTCTTTAATTGTCTGTTTCAATATAGTAAATTTTGCTTTACAAAATGAGCTATAAATATAAACTATCCAAAATATATTCAGATGAATATACCTATGATTTATACGTGTCATGCTTTCATGCACATTTTTCTAATTACCTTAGAACAAATTGCAAAACAAAGCCTTTTGTTGAAGCTCAATTATGAATGCTGATTCTAACAATTTGCGCTATACAGCAGGGATTGAAAAACTTAATTCGGAGCCAAGTTCTTTCTAATTTGCTGTAAAATCTTTCAGCCATACTTTTTGTTTTGTTTAGTTTTGTTTTTCATTATGAAGGAATTTTAAATATCATCTTGGTTAAATATAAAATAACACTTTCAGGGTAATAGGAGATGATGTCAAGGTA
This sequence comes from Rousettus aegyptiacus, assembly GCF_014176215.1. NCBI lineage: Eukaryota > Metazoa > Chordata > Mammalia > Chiroptera > Pteropodidae > Rousettus > Rousettus aegyptiacus. The sequence goes on from NW_023416309.1 coordinate 6,425,986, forward strand.
TGTAAAGGCATTAAACACTATTTATACACATACACATACATATGTATCTATACTACTAGTGAGAACTGAGCTCCAAGAAAAAAAGGAAGGCATTAAAAAAAAGATAAATGATTAAGGGAAAATGAGAGCATATCCTCATCTCTGATCTGACATAGAGAAAGAAATCATATGCAGAAAAAACAGAAAGAATATAATGTATTCAAGGAAGCAAACGTGGTTTTGAATGGTTGAGAATGGGGAGCTGGGCACAGTGGACTCGCAGATAAATATAGCATAGTTAATATGAGTTTACAGACTCTCCATGAAAACAGCAATGTAATTCCAGCATCTATGAGTAAGAACCACCAAATCTTGCTATACCACATCTTCAGCCACATCAAAAAAATGAGTGCACAAGGAATTTTCCAAGACATTTCTGAAGGGAAGGAACTGCTTCTGTGCTAAAGCAATTTTGTTAATTAGAATAGTTTTACAAGTGTGTCATCAAACTTCAAGGTTAATTGTATAGAATCTCCACTGAAGAAGGAATACAAGAAGGAATATGTAGCTATCTAGATATAAATAACACTGTATTAAAAGCACGAAATGTTGAATTGGCTGCTGTGGAAAGATGAAAGTGTTAAGGTTGGAATTATAAGACTGTTCCTAGAAGCAGGTAGTAAATAAATGCTTGCTGTTGATTCCCAGCTTTGTTTCTACTTAGGTAAATGTAGGCAAGCCTTTTAACATTGCTGGACTTTAGTTCACAATAAATACAAAAATCTGAACTCCGGACTCAAACATTGACCCGTGATACGCTGTGATCTTATAACTATTCATGGAAATATTCTAAATAAATCAATGGAGCTGACAATACTAAACTTCAAAGTCCCTAAATGTGTTGGTCCTATTATTACTTCAACTCACTAAGTCAGTTGTAAAAGGTAAAGTGATGCATTTAAAACATTTTTCATTTCACTGAAACAAAACTTCAAAATATATTGTTCTAATTCAAACTTTAAAAATAGGTTGAGGATTGCCAGAATATATATCCACCTTTCTGTAAAAGAACTTTTAAACTCATGTATGTACATGTGTGTATATGTGTGCATGTATATGTATATGTATATGTGTGTATGTGTGTATATGTGTGTGTGTTTATACACATACACATACATATGTATCTATACTACTAGTGAGAACTGAGCTCCAAGAAAAAAAGGAAAGCATTAAAAAAAAGATAAATGAGTAAGGGAAAATGAGAGCATATGAAAAGAAGACAGATGAGAGGAGGAAAAAAACCCCACTCTTCTATGAAACAATGTTGAAACCAAGGAAATGAAATCATCTTTATTTCATGAAAAAATATCTTTTATAGAAAAATGCAGAAGGATAGAAAAGCTTTTATGGCATTTTCAATAATAGATGTTCATACATATGAGTTAGCATCTGTTGTGACAGAATCTCAAACTGAAACAAATATAAACCATTTTCAAGTGACATCCAGTATAATTTTCCCAAAAGGTGTTCTATAATTCCTTATTTCTTTAAGGTCTGAATATTATAATGATCTTATTGCAATTGGCTTCCAATCTTTAATTTATTTTTAATTTTGTTTCAAAGTTAAGTATTGACAAATTATATAATTTATATTTAGAGTTAATCATTTCAATCTCATTCTTACATAAACCTAAGTTTTACAAACTGAAGCTTTATAAAATGGATATCATTACAATATGTTTATGATATATTTAATGAATAATAGTATTTATACCTTATTGCTGTTTCAATAATGGTACTTTGCAGCAATGTCAGCCTCCTAGGATATTAAGTACACTAATGCTTGTGCTGTGTTTTCCTATATTGTGCAGTCACTTTCGGCCAAGGGAGACACCTCATAGCCCTCAGAGAAAACTCCAGCTTTCCCAATTGTCATTCCTTTAATGCCCATGGTTCAGAAATCATGTTTTTATGTCCTTTGTATATATTTATGACTAAATATGGGGGAAAAATAAGAAAAAGTTACAGGTAAAGATTATTCTTCTTGTATAGAAGAGCAGCTCTATCAAATCTAAGGTATTTTCCTGTCATAACAATGGGCTAAAGAGAAGATTCTGAGATTTGAAACTGCAATTTTGAGATTGTGATCCCATTTTTATAACTAATAATAAAAATTAAAGAGCATCCATACCTGATTCAGTATGTTCTAACTTGGCAGTGTGAATTTCTTAAAACCAGAATGACTGAAAGAATTCAAGCTATTATGAGTTACAATCAATACACAAAAATATATGTATATTTTCTAGCTGTGAGACAAAAAAAATGGGCTAAAATAAAGATCTCAAATGACAAAAGTAAATATAAAGTCTTATTTTTTGAAAGTCAGTCATTATAAATCTATTATATAAGTAGAGAATAGTAAAAGATAGATAGTCCAGAATTTAGTTCCCTAAAAGTAACTCTAAGATAGTTTTGTTGACCAAGGATTATATTAGACAATGGCAGCTTTATACTATGAATGCCTTTTTTTTTATGTCAAGATATTTTTTTAATGGTAGATATATAAAATTAGGCATAAACCCATTATGATTATACCTCTTATACAAATGTAAAGCCAAAAGAAATTATAAGATACAACTAAACAAAATTTCAATACTAGTAAAACATAACATATAAAAGACAGGACTGCATACTATAATCCCCATAATGTAAAATGTACATATATATTTAGGAAAGCAGTGGGGAAAACAACAAAAACAAAAACTATAGAAAAATACTACAAAATTACCCCCTGGATGGTGATAAAACAAACAAGTGATATTATAAATAGAACTAGTAAATTTACTGTGTGCAAAAAAGGAAAGATAAGATAAATTAGGGTATTTTAGGGTGTTCACTGCACGTGGATTCTTCTAAATGTTTGACATGCATTATTTCACATAAATTGTAAAATACCTTGGGGTATAGGTTTATACTTCTAAAGAGATACTGGCAAATCATAATTTTTCCAGAGAAAGAGCACAGGAAAGAAAGGGTGAAAATGACATCATAACAGCTATCACTACGGAGTTATGACTTAGGGATAGGCCATGATAATTGTTTTGAGGTATTAGATGAAATAGCGGGTGAAAGAATAGATTAGAGAACAAATATAGGTTGACTGAAGAAACTATTTTTAATAATTCCAAGAGTTGTTGGAATATATATTATTATTATTCCTGCTTTGCATATGAGAAAACTGAGGTCTAGGAAAATTAATATACCCAAAGTCTCAATTCTAGCAGTTAAAAAAATGAAGATTAAATCTCAAGAATCTATGACTTTATGGTACTATTCTATACAAAGAGTCAGGTTTCCATTCACTATAAGAAATTGACAATTTAAAGGGACAAGTTCAACCAGCTGACCTCTGAGGTCTCTTCCAAATTTATTATTAATAATAATATACCATTTATTCATAAAATAAGTGTTTGATTGGACAATTGTTAGAAAACATGCCTATAAGTATGTATTTGATATTAATCAGAAAAAAACATTTCTTTTTATAACTATATAATTACCAATAGTATTACTTTTGAATAAAAAAAAAAGAGCATGTCTTCTTACATAACACATTCCAAATAAACCAACCTATCATCCAACTAATTTTTAAATTATGTCCTTTACATTCTGGAGCATCATAAAAAATATCAAAGTAAATATAACTTTAGGGAAAGGCCATGTTTGTTTTCTTCCAAATATGTTATCTTGTTCTATTCTAACTACGTTCCTATGAGATATATATCAATATTCCACATAAATGAATAACTCAGTCTTATTGATCCACACTTTTCCACCCATATCAAACTAGTCATTGGCAGGTGATCTAATCCTTGCTTTATCAGATATTTGAGCTTAAGTTTTGCCCAGGGTCCTACTTTGCTAGTAGTAAGTGTTACCAACCTCAGAGGGCAGTACTGAAAAGACAACATATAATGATGGGTGGCATAGGCCTATGTAGCATTTGGAATTTCTGCATAGATCAGCCAAAGGCTCTGTGAATTCAGACTTTGATCTTATGCTGTTGGGTGATATTGGCCTTCATAGATTTCACACTATTTGGGGGAAAGAAAGACATAAACCACATTGATACCATGGCTACTAAAAGACATAAGCACCTGATATATGTGAAGATTTGTTTGGTAAGGGTGGTGGGAATTAGTTCTATAGCACAGAGAAAGACATCACATGCAAAGAAGATGGAAGGATAATGGTGTGTTCAAAGAAGAAAATGTGATTTAGAATGGTTGAGAATGGTGAGAGTAGAGATAAGGCTAGAGAAGTTGTGAGTCGAGATGGACCTAAGATGCTCTGTTATTTAGCACCATTCCATACTTCAAAGCTTCCCATGGTAGAATCTGATGAAAGAATCAGGGAATAAGGTAAAATTTCCTTAGACAACAGGGCTTCCATAACCCTGGAAATAATATTGCATTCAGAAACACTTATTCTATCTATGTAGAAGATCACTGGTTTCTCTGGGCTATGGTTGGCAGAGGTTTGATTCCATGAGGGCTTAGGAGAGATAGAAGTTAACATCTGGAGAAGCTCCTGCCTCTCTCAACCATATCTCCTCAGCAAATGTCTCCAGAAGGCAACTGAGGAACCACAGAGAGACAGGCTTTGGGAAAGTGCTGGAGAAAACTCCCAGAACACACAGCTGGTACATCCTCTATCTTTGAGGGTTTATGTACACACACACACTCACACTCATCAGTAAACAAACTGGGCAAACAGTGCAACACATTAGGGAATGTAGAAAGGACATAGTCTGAGTGCCTTATATATGCCAAATAAATGCATATATATGATGAGTTATATTATCAATCTTTATATTAATAAAACTTGAGAGTGAGAATAAGAGATAGAGAGAAGTTAGTCTATACATACAGATAAATAATATATAGATGATAGATAGATAATAGATAGATGATAGATGATGATGATGATGATGATGATGATGATAGATGATAGATAGATAGATAGATAGATAGATAGATAGATAGATGATACCCCATGCCCTGTAGTGTATAGAAGATGAAGTCAAGATTTGATGCTTATCTGCCTGGCTCAGAGTATATATATTTTTCCCATCACACTGCTCGAATCCCATAGCTATAGAAAAGTAGAGTTTTTGAAGCACTACTATAATTCCACAGTACAGCTCCAGAAAATAAATACCTTTTTTTTCTAGTAGAAAAAATGTCTTAGATTCTCATAAAAACATGTTTGTGACTGAAGTTAGCAGCCCGAACATAATGGGGAAATGAATGGGTGGTGAATAGATAAAAACGCGGTTGTTATTACTTCATTAATATTGCCTTTGAACTGCATCTTTTGGTAAGTTAAATGCTACTTTCTTTCTCAAAAGCTGATTAACTAAGTAAGCATGCTACCATTTGTTTTCTGAAACATCCATATTTGAAGTGTTAAGCTATTTCACCAATAAGAACTTGAGTTTAAAACACCTCATCAATTGCTCTGACAGCAGGACCCATCATGCCTGGAACCGATGAGTTTACAGACTGAATTTTCCATGTTAAACATTCATAGCTGCCCAGAGATAATTTGGGAGCAGCTTAGCATTATTTTTGCCTAATTCTTATCATGTAATAAGCAGAGTTACCCTTTGAGACGTGCAAAGCACTCTTACTCTAATCTCTCCTGCTCATCTTCTCCATTAATTCTGCTTATTTTTCTGCACTTGTCACATCAACTTTAATTCAGCTTTTACAGGAAGTAAAGTGTGAGATAGCAATGGGCCAGTAGAGGACCACTCTTCACCATGATTATGCCAGAAAAAGATACTCAACACTGAGCCTATTTGAATTTTATGTAAGCAACAAATAGGTTTTTATATAGATATGCCACACGCAACTCATCAAACATATCTATACTAAACAATTATTTGTTGTGTATCTAAAATTCAGATTTAAGTAGGGATTCTGCATTTTTATTCGCTAAATCTAACAACACTACCCACAATGCATCATCTATAGCCGAGGTTCTAATTGAGTGTATTCGTGTCCCTAACTTGGTAGACTTGGAGCCCAGTACAGGGGCAACGAAGAGAATACCATCACATTTTCACAGAACACATCATCTATTATGCTGGTAGGGAAGAACTATGGAAAGAGCTCAGGCTTTAGAGACATTCAACTCAGATTATAACTCATCTTTGCTATTTATCAGCTGAACATATTGCCTTTATTTCTATTGACCTTGTTTCTTCATGTGTGCAATGAAAAAAATTACCTTGTTAGGCTTTTTTAGACTAACTTTATTTGCCCTGCATCCATATGTCTTTGTTCCAAATATGAATAGCTTCCTTGAATATATACCGAGTAGCTCTGCAAATCTGATATCTCCACAGGATGCTACAAAAAATACAGGATCAAATTTTCCCAGACCAAAAATTTAGCTACTCAGGTTGTGGTGGTTTTCTACATCACATGTTTAAGATTCCTGATAACTTTAAAAAATAAAATGAGCGAACTCATGTGAAATCACCTACAAGGTCCATCGATCATACAATAGTCAGCAAATGTTAATTCCTTTCTTTCCATTTCCAATAAGGACTTGCAAGCTTCATCATAAAAAGCTTTTCAACCCAGTACAGTTTTCTGCTTCAAGACTCAGCAAAAGAAATAAATTTAGTGAAATTCTCCTGAGAAGAATGAATGATACATTTAAGGGAGCAGCTTCACTAGACAAGAAAAGTTTATTTATTTGACTTCTTTCACCTGTCTGATCCTGTTGGAAATATTAATAAAGGGAATGCAGCCATTCCGCATAACCAGGTTGAAGATTAAAGCCACCTTTTTAGAACCAAATTCTAAAAAGTGATCTCCAGTATTCATAGACATTACTCTTTTCAGAGAACTGATTCTGTAATCTTAGCTGCAAATCACTGTAATGCCCTGGAAAATGGCTTTCATTCTACAAGATAACTTTAGAGTCCCTATGTAGTAAAGAAGAGAACACTAATATTCAATTTCTGTTTTCCAGAAGAATCAGAATGATGTAGGCAACCTAAAGGGAAAACTCATAGAGCATATAGGTCAGAAATTCACACCCCTAAAGTCACTTCCTGAGGGAACACTAAATATAATAGCTCACTTTGATTGAACACTTAATAAATACCAGACTTTAGGCTAAGCACTTTATATGCTTTATGTATTTTGATCTGCACAACAACTCTGTGAGATTGGTAATGCCACCATCTCTCTAACACAGATTGGGAACTCCAGGAATAGAGATGATAAATCTCTTGCCGCAGGTCATACATATACTAAATGGTAGAGCCAGAATTAAATCAAGTCTGTCTGTCCTTTTATGTCAAAGTTCCTCACCATATAGGCAGAGATCTCCTACATTAGAATCATGTTAAAAACTAAGCCTAGGATCCATCTCAGAACTACTTAATCAGATATTTAAGGCTGAGAACAGGAATTTACATTTGTAACAAGCTGTGACGAAAGTTAAAGTTGAGAGCTCCTGACTTATGTTATACTGCCTACCTAGGTTATTTCATTGTTCTTAGATATCTCAACCTGCAACTATGGCATGAACAGAAAACACAGACCTATAAGTGAAAACAACCAATTCATGAAATATTCTATAAAAAGATACCTGGTCAGTCAACTCACCTGAGTGAGTTGAACGTTACACCTTTGAGAAATCCTCATGTGCCATTCACCACTTAAACAGGGAAAATCTCCAGAAATAATTTCAGTGACTGACTGAGAGTTATCTAGGACTAGACCATATGGTTTTTAGTGTAATTGATATTTTGTTTGTACTTTCTGTTTTTAATCATTTAAGCACATTAAGAGTTCATAAAACCATACATTCGTCTAAACCATTGATTAGACGAATATTTATTCATCTCATAATTTTGCCAAGCATTAGCTGGAGATGCAATGATGAGTAAGTTCTGTTCTCACATAACATTTTCTAGTAGGAAGACTGATAAAAAGCGAACGAATAAATCAGTTAAGATAGTAATAAATTCTATGGAAGACACAAAAGAAGCTAATATTAATGGGATAGGAAATGCATAAAATAGGGTGGCTAGGGAGAGCCTCTTATGAAGTATAGTTGAACTGATGCTTTTATAATGAGAAGGAGCCAAGCTTGTGCAGATAAGATAGTACTTTGAGAACAGCTAGTGCAAAGTTCCTGAGGTAGACAAAACAACAAGAAGAAGGTGGATATAGCAGAAACACAGTGAGCTTGGAGGAAAGTGGCAGGAAGTAAATCAGGGAAGTAGACAGTGTCAGATCATTGAGGACTTGGCATAGCAACATATGGTGTCTGCATTTCATTCTAAATCCATTAGAAAGTTTCATGCAAGGGAATGACACAATTTGATTTATATTTTAAATAGAAAGTTATATATAGTTTAAATTATAATGCAATTTGCCTTTGCTGAAAAGAATCGCTATTTCCAAACAAATTGCCTGATACTGGTTGTGTTTATTTTAACATCCTCATTAGGATGTTTCCTCTTCTGCCCATAGAAATCCTACCCTTCCCTCAAAGATCAGTTTAAGGTCCACTGTGCCCGTGGCTCTGCTCATTGCACCTCATTCCCCTGCTTCTCCAGGCATCCTGCCCTTGTTTATTTCTCTGTGTTTGACACAGAATAAATGTAAATTCATCTTTAATATACCCACAGTTGTTCAAAGAGCAAGCATTTGGTGGATATTTGAAGTACAATCTTGAGCTTGGTCCATTAGCTGGTATTTTGCATGCAATGCCTTCAGGCAACCTCTACACAGCTATGACAGAAAAGGCTTTTTAAGGGAAATGTGATCACTCCCCTCCCTGCTTGCAACCTCTGAAGGCTTTCTTTTATAATAAGATAAAATGATACTTCTTTGAAGGGCTTATAGGGGTCATCATAATCAGCTCTGACCTGATTAACCAACCGTATCACCTACAATACTCCCTTTCGTGTGTATTATGTTTCTCCAATTACCCAGGATTTCTTGTTATTTCCTAAAACCCCTGTGCTCTTCACCTCTTACTTACCATGTTCTTCCTTGAGACTTTCCCTCATTTTCCCTTCAGCCATCTCCCAATCATAGGAATTCTTTTTTTATTCTTCCATTTACCAATGTCCCTGATTATTCCAGTGAGACGTAAGTAGGCCTTCTTCTGTGTTCCTTTCTCCCAGGTTTTACCAGAGTATATAGTCCCTAAAAACATGCTTCTCTAGAAAATAATTGTCTACAATAATCTCCTATGTAAGACTTCTATGAATGGATAGAAGTATACTGATAGTTATGTGAAATTGTGAAGCATAGGTACAGAACCTAGTATTTCCCACATGTAAGTAAACTCAAACTCAATTTATGTGTGTGAGCACGACATCCTGCATATGTCTGGAAAAACCACTGTTGCCTTTTAAAAACAACAACTACAACAACAACAACAACAACAACAACAACAAAAATGAAACCACACCAAAACTTCAATTAAAGTCCATTTTGCACCTAACTGGATTGGTTAAAATTCTGTCCCTCAGACTGAATCACAAACTTCTTGAGAGTCTTTCTTACTTGTATTTATGTCACTCTGGCCTAGCATAGCTTTTGACCTCCCAAAGGGGCCCCTGAAGAAATTGTTGGGGAGAATTAGATATACAAATCCATTTTTTAACCTCTTTGGGAATTACTCCCCCCGCCACCCCCGCCACCACCTGCTCCTCCCCCCCACCACCAACACACACACACAAAACTTGGACGGTTCTGTGATCAAGACAGCTGAATTATTAGTGCTTATATTGAGATCTATGTTAAAAATAATAATAGTGTAAAGAGAGAGGGAGGAGTCATGTTGCTAAAGAGAAAAGCAAGTGTGAAAACAAGATTATGAAATATTTCTTAAGCAGAATCTTAGAAAGTCATTGGAGAGATCATTCAACTCAGTAGTCCAGCTGGAAAATATATCCTATCAGAGGAAATGCACCTTTACACCTCAATGGCATTCAACAGTAGGGCCACCCAACTAGTGTCACTCAAAATAGTTTGTAACCACAATGAAAGCCACAAATACAATACAACTTCTGTAGATTATCCTACATGAGAGACTGCAATGACCAGTCAATGTGTGGGTTTTTTTTTTTTTTTTTTGTACCTTAGGCAAGGATACTGTGAATTACTACCCATGATTCATATAGCCTTATGGAACTTTGAAAACATTACTTTCAATTCTTAAGACTAGATGTAGAACTGCGTTGTCACTTGAGACATTGCCAGCATGCAACCTCTTTGAGTAAACATGAAGATCTCATTTTGTGACATGCCCAGTAGCTGTTAGTCACCAGTAGAATTCAACAGGTCTGGAAGACAGACTTAATTTCAATCCTGTATTTGCTACTTCCTTGCTCTATAAATAAGATATTTTACCTAAAAAAAAATCTGTTTTGTCATTTATTAGATACAATTCCTACCTCACACATTTTTATATAAGTAGTTCCTATCTCGTACATTTTTTTTGAGATCAATGAGATAATGTAAATTCTGTGGCACATATCAAGCAATAATATTAATTTATATTATTCAGTCACACCTGATTTCTGGTGTAGTTTAAGAAAGAGCTCAACAAATATTCTTTAGATTGCACCCCCTACAAACATACAAACACATTTACCTATAAATTGCCCTTTTATTTTATAAGAAATCATGATATACTAAAATGAATGACATTTTTATTTTAAATACATCTAATTTAGATTTTAGCTTAGAGAAAGAGGATCCTCATTTCTATATCTCTAATGCAATTCAAAAATTAGGGCATACATGTGAATTCAATTGACTGACAGATGAGCCTGTTAAAATTTAAAAAAACACACAGGGTAGCTTTAAGGAAAATATCTTCACGTTATATCATTCAAACAAAATTAGAAGTGGGCCACTCCTTTGACGATTACCTTCAGTGCCTAGTAAAAAAATTCTAAAGCCGTTTTTTTTTTTTTTTTTCCATTAGGGAATGAAGAGATATTCAATATATGGTGAAGTTGGAAGTAGTAAGTAGTAAGATTCAATTCTGAATCTATCCACATATTTTAGACCATAGCCTTTCCTTATAGAAAACTCGGTCTTTTCTTTATTTCTTTCTTTCTTTCTTTCTTTCTTTCTTTCTTTCTTTCTTTCTTTCTTTCTGTCTTTCTTTCTTTCTTTCTTTCTTTTTTCTTTCTTTTTCTTTCTTGTCTTCTCTCTCTCTCTCTCTCTCTCTCTCTCTCTCTCTCTCTTTTTCTGTCTTTCATTTCAAAATACAGAAATTATTTTGGAATAACTTTTTAAGATTTTAGTTAAGAATCCAATTTTTCCCAAGTTATGTAAGGCTTTTGATTTTTAAAAAGCTGTATACCAGAATTTAGTCAATCATACTTTGCATAAATATGTTATCCTAAAATGTCAAATCACAAACAAGACATTTAATTGACAGAGTTCATTTTATTTTTCCATATGAGAATAAAATACATTTGCATGAAAGATCACCAACACGATCTTTAGTTCACCCTATGGTTTACAAATATGTTTGTAAATGGTATTGCACCTACTTTTATACAAACTTCTTTGATGCCTAGAGCATCAAATACATCAGGGCATTGTCAGAGAAATAGCTACATAACAAATAGCTCAAATGGATATAATGAGATATGTTCCATGATGGAGCACCTGACACGGCAGCCAGATATTTCTCAGATGAGAAATACCTCTTCATGATCAATGTACCTTCTAAACTTGGCCAATCTGACATGCCCTTTGGCCATCTGTCTCATCTGAATGATTGGTTGGATTTCTCATACAACTCAATGAGTACTTGTGCTTACAAAGAAGTTTGTCTATTCCATTTCTGGATCTATTAACACTGTGAGGGAAAGTTGGAACATCTGACCCTAAAAATCGTAATTTTCCCTCATGCACGCATAATGAATTAAGTCATGAATTTAAGAAATATTTTTTGATTATAGGTTTGATATAAACTTTCAAAAAAAATTTTTACAAACATTTCACAATTTTGTTTTCATGCATCTTTAAATTCCTGTCCTCATTACATCAATTAACTTTATTTTTTAACTAATACTGTATTCCAGAGCAGTGTATGTTGTTGAAATATCCATTGTACCAATCCCAGAAGCATCATTAAGAAAAATTCATGAATGTAATTAAGGAAAAATCCTTCTGAATGCTGACAGTTTTAGGGACATTGGATTTGGCATGGTTTATTCAATGGAATAATTATTCTTTATAATTAATAAATCAACTCAGAAAAAAATTTTAGTTAAGTGTTTTTATTGAAGTTTATGTTCTCTTTCTAGCTGAAGTAGTGATGCTAGGGCCTTATAGACCTAAATTGAGAGACTAAATAACAAGACACACCCTAAAGTGGAAGCAATATGGGGCTAGCATAGATTTGAAGTATTGCATCTCTCAGTACAGTTTATTCACTTTGGCTGGTACTCAGCTTAACTGTCTCTTCCCCTGGGAAGCTATCTCTGAACTTTCCAAGCCCATTTATTTGCTTTCTTTTTTTATTTATTTTTCTTTTATTATATATTGCCGATGTAATTTTTATAGCACCTCATATTACCTCAACTATGTGTAGTTTTCTCTCTTTTTAGCCTTAGAAATCTTGGGTAAAAAGGAATGTGGACTTTATATCTGCATCTACAATATCTTATATATCTAGCACATAGTGTGATATGTTTATGTTGATCAAATAATAATAGGATTCTTGAAACATTTGATTTCAAAAATCAAAGTTATTTGCAATAAACAGAAATTTGTTAAACTGTATGAAGTATTCAGATTTTGAATATGATCAATAAGAATTCACATAGATATGATCATTGAGCATACAAAGGCAGGGAAAAGGCCCCTGTGCTTCAGACTATCACATTGTGACCGACATCGCAATTCGAGGAAAGATGAAATTAATGTCCAAACAAGAATGAGGAAAGTTTTCTAGAACTCATTAAAACAAAAATGGAGTTAATTATTTTAGGCACACCAATATACTGACATGATTAAGTTTATAGAGACTATGCCTACATTTCTGCTTCTCAGATGAATTTATACATAGAATGCCATATTATTGGAATAAAATTGCTTTCAATGAAAGAAATTTTACCCATAGAGATTATAAAATCACAAGTTAAATATGAAAATATTCATTCACAAAGCAACAAACAGAATTTTACATATGCAGTTAGAGCAACCCATGGGGGTGAACAATGTTTAGAAATAGTGAGATCAGTGAGAACAGTTTGTTTACTAAACTATTCACCATTTCAAACAATCCTTCATTAGTTGCCATGATCCAGATGTATATTACATCTTTAATTTTGACTTTAGTCCCTTTAATTCTAACTCGTTGCCTAACCTCTTCCCTTTAAGACAATCTCTACTGGAGTCAAATATTCACACACTGAGAACACATTACTTTATAGCTATGATTTGACTCTAACTTTTGTAAGACTAACTATGACCTTAGTCATGAGTTTCATATAGATTATCTACTCAATAACTTATTATTTTTCACTTACCAGTATTAAATTATTTTAAATGTTTTAACAGATCTCTTAATACATATCTTGTTTCCTTAGCAAATTGTTATACTATAAGGTGCCAAGGTCACTGGAGGTCCTCAGGAAAATCCAATAGGATGGTGACTGGTCCATTTCTTTTAACTGATAATTACCAGTGATGTAGCAATTTCTGTTTACTATAACAATGACCACATCACTTGCGAGGTGTGTAGTTACTCAATCCCCACCCACCAGCTATGCAATGTTTCTTGTATCTGCAGTCATTTTACTACATAATGTCTAAATTCTCTATTCTCAAAGTCTCCAATCACCATAATCTAGTGGGGCAAATTTCTCTATTCACTGTGTGTATTACCTACTATCCTCCAAATGACTGCTGATGCTCATGCTTCCATGTTGTTATTCCTCACCATCATCAATAAATGAGGAAGTACAAACAACATGATTTTCTCAACTAATAATTTATACTCTACTACATGACCATGTCTATAACTTTCTGTAATTCTTAGACCACATGACCATAACCTCCTTGCCATGCTAAGAACTTGTTTGAGTACTCCCATGATGATTACTTATTGTTTCCATTGAGATAGCTATCCTTTCTTCACTTTCTTCCACATCTACCTTACATTCCAGGATGTATCATTTGGATATTATCTGAAATTTCATTGCCCTTAGGAGTTTTCATCACAACTATCTAGAAAAGCCTCAAACTTGCAGAAACTGAGCTGTCTATATGCTTTTTCTATAGTCTAATATCCAGATAATAGAGCACTAATGAATAACATCACACAACAGGGAAGATTAGTTCCAGTATAAATATGCAATCATTAATCTGTAATTAACCCTCAAAACTTCCAGCAACACGATTACCAACTTGACATTTTCTCTCAGATATAGCAAAGACATCCAGAACTCAAAATTGCCAAACCTAATCTAGTAAACACTTCTCATAAATTAGTTTTTTTCCTAGTATTGCTTTTCAGTTTGAGGCCCACCTTTTACCTAAATGTGAAACTATAAACCCTGTGATCATCTTAAAATCTCTCCTTTCTTACCTCTAACATCAGTTCCTCTTAAATACTTGTTGATATCATGTTTTAAATATCTATCCATTTTTTCCCTACATCTTCTCCTGTCATGTTAATCCAATTTAATGTCATCTTGCCTGGCACACATGTTCTGAAACTTGAAATTTTATATTTATTAGTTTTATTATGTGATTATCATCTGTAAGCTTACTAGACTATAAACTCCATCAAACTAGATTTTTTTTCTGTCCATTTTTACAATTTTATGGAAATTTATAAGTATTGTCACAATAAACATATATGTACAAAGCAAGTATTCATATCCATACCAAGTAAGAGAAAAATCTGAAGTTCAATGAAAATTATACAAATAGAGAATTACGAATTTGAATGAAATGTAGGACTTCTCAATTTCTCTAACTTTAACTCTCGAGGATCCTTCCATTATACCACCATGATGCATATCAACCACATGGAATGCTTTTTTTTTAAATTTGACTTATAATATAGTGTCAGAAAACTGTGTCCAATTCTTAATATGATTATCTATGAGTATAGAGAATAATTCCTGCGGAAGCCATTCTAATGCTTTTAAAGACATGCCATTCGCTGCAAGTACTTTCGAAAGAAATATTTTATGTTGTAAAATGAAAAGTTTACGTAGCTCATAATTCAAATTAAGATTGATATCAAAATTTATCCAAGGTAATCATTGTGAAAAAGTAAAAGGAATTAGAGCAAAAATAACAAAACTGACATTTTAAATAATCACAATTTATCTTCTATCATTTATTGAGTGTTTGCCATTTTATAAACATTGTGCTAAGCAATTTATATGTGCAGTAAAATAAGAACAATTATTATCCCTATTTTACAGATAAGAAAATTGAGAACTAGAGCAAACAATCAAAGCCAGGAGCCAAATCCAACTTTTTATAATTCCAGAGCTGCACTTAACATTAAATTGCCTTCTCAATAAGTAGTTAAATATTTTGTTTTGAGCTATCAGTTAGTGAAAAATTGACAAAAACACTTTTTACTACTAATAACATCTGATAATGAGACATTTCAATTATAAGCAGATGGAGAAGGAGAACTATAAACATTTTAAAAATTAGCTTTTTTCAGATTTATTAAGGAGAAAATTGTTTAGTCTTACCCATGAATTCAATCCCCAAATGGTCTGCTACACCGAAGTCAGCATATAAGAGAAAAAGAAAAAGAGAAAAAAATTAGAAAAAAATTCCACATGTTATCAATGCTTATAAGATTGCCCTTTAAAGGCAAAAAATGTTTCTCAATTTTAACCACCATGTTCACTTGAGAAAGATAATTTACAGATTTCCAAAAATTAGGGATGCTCTGAACACCGAATGGTATTTCTCCAAAGCCTGGAACTTTAAGTGGCATAATATTGCATTAATTACCAAGTATGCAAAGTATAAATTCAACCCCCCAAAAGAAAGAAAAAATTGTTCACACAAAAAATATCTGGTACTAACATTATTTTTAGGCTCATGATACTTTATATAGAATATTTGTTCAGCAAAAACTTATTTGGACTTCTGTGCTATAAACAAGTAAATAAAGAACTTTACCAGGTGCTCATCACCTTCACAAAAAAGCAATAATGCTGTATTTTTTTCTTTTATTTGTTAGATAAGAAAACTCTTCATCGCGATTAAATATCTTACCTAGGCACCAAAAGTTGAGGCAGACTCAGGACACAAATTTAGTCCATCTGCCCGTATGTCCTATGACTATTAAACTTGACAGAGCTTCTGATCAAAAATGAATAATAAATGTGTCCATGTTTGTTTTATGTACATGTGGACAGCCAATAATTTTGACCCACTAATGTCTATCTGCAATCAGTGGAGTGATAAACTGGGCCAGGCTAATCCTAGGCATTCGTTCAACCTTAGAAGTCTGTTTATTTAAATGGTGCTTTCTTTTAATCGCTCAATTATTTATTCATTCACTTTTTAAATTCATCGTATTATTTGATGATGGTTTCTATTGCAGTGATATGTTTCTTAAAAGAGAATAAATTTAAAAAAAAGTATTGCTACAATTATATTTGTTTCCAAGACTAATTGCTGGACTTCCTTTTATGAATTTTCTATTTAGCAAAGAAACTTTCCTTTTTCAAAAAATATGTATTTAGTTATGAATATTTCAGTACCTTTCCTATTTATAAATAATTATTTTTAATTGCATTGTAGTAATATATACATAACATAAAATTTGTCATTTTAACCATTTTAAGTATACAATTCAATGACATTAATTACATTCACAATGTTGTGCCACCATCACTACTATATTTCCCAAATTTTTCCATCACCCCAAAGAGAAACTGTACCTACTAAGCAATAATTCCCCTTCTCTCTTTCCCCCCAGCTCCTAGCAACTTCTAATCAACTTTCTGTCTCTATAAATTTGCCTGTAAATAGCTCATTTTTAATTGATTAGTACCTGTTTTTAAAAAGTAGATGCATTGCTTTATGTGCTTTCTTTTTTGACTGCTTAATATATACTATGATAGATATTTAGCACACTGTCATGAAAAGACAGGATTTTTGTTCTCAAGTACTTTTGAAATCAGTAGGCACCCACAGAAAAAAAGCTCTGGTAATTCTTAATAATAGTGCTTTAATGGAAAACCAGGAAATGCATATTGAGTGGAGAGGCCACAGACCCATAAGCTTGGAAGACCCATTTTCCTGGGAGAAAGCTAATGTGGAACGTAAAAAAATAGAGATTGCAGAAAAGTTGACAAGACTATGCTATGTTTGGGTTCTAATATGAATAAGAAGCTTCATGATGTGTGCAGTTAGGACAGAGAGAGACTAGAGTTGTGGTGTTTAAATACAGGAACTTGAGCGAAATGACTTATCATGATACTAAAGGTAAGAAAAAAAGATCGGAAATAAAAAAAAAAATTGCAGATAGCCAGAAAAGAACGTGTAGTAAGGAAATCAGGAGAAGAAAATATATAGAAATACGGGAAGATAGCACCTCAAATATTGGCTCATAGTTGTTCAATTGTCTGACCGGGCAGTTAGAAAGCCATTAGCCTTAGTCTGATTGAACAAGAACCTTCCACTGGTGCCGAGATGCCTCAGAAATAGTTGACTGTCTGCCATCTGTTTTGCCAGCACATATAACCAATGGTCACTCTTCATTTTTCCTACAACCTTGGCTGTTCAACCTCTGAATGTGATAGGAGATATGGAGAATTAGCTTTGTGAGTCTGGAGATTGCACTGAGAAGTGAGAGGCATACTTGATAAATATGAGGACACTCAATACTTTGAACCACAGTGAACTTATGACCAATAGAAAAGACAGAAATCAGATTCTGAAAATTATTCAAACGCTAAGCAGAATTCTTAAGGAAAAGGAAATCTATCTTCTCTTAACATAGCAGAAAAGTTACATCCAAGATTGGCATGAATAATTAAAGTTATTTGCTTCTATGTACAGCAAGGGATATATAGAGTTGTGCCCGAACACATGCATGACTTTGAATAAAATAATCTTAAGACCGACAATAAGTTTAACAAATGGCAAAACCTCTGACCCATTGAGATTTGAGGTCTAGGTAGATGACTGGAGAGATAAACTTAATATTCTATAAAGTCAAAAACTCCTAGAAATTCAAGGCTCACATGTTTCCAGAGTCCATTATTACTGGTGTGTGAGCAATTCAAAGCTTACTATGTTAGACAGACTATCAGGGGCTACCAACAGTTTCCTCAGTGTGGGCAGGGTGAAGAAGGGCAAGCAAAAACAATCCTTTACTTGAGTCCAATCTCAAGATGAGAAGAGAGAAGTTGTTATCCAAAATATAATAAAGAACTCATTGCAATATGGCATTGGGACAGTGCTACATGAATGGAAGTTTCAGTGTTCAATGTAAGTTTCAGTTAAAAGTAACTGAACAAGGCAAGTCTATCATAGAATAGTCAGAAATGTGGTGATTTACCCCTTGTTCCATGGGATGTAGAAAAATATGTTATATGAAAATATTGTTATATGTTTTAAAAAGTTGGACTACTGGCTTGAAGTTCAACAGGCTTCTTGATTGCAAGAATCCCAAAAAGTCTTCATTGTGTGTGCCAAGGCTCTCCTGGAGGAAAGTCAGTAGGCAATACTTCCCAACTTGACGTAAATAATCACCTTGTCATGGAGCCCCATGTGGAACTGGTGATCTGTGGCAGTGGTCCCCAACTTTTTTGATACCAGGGACCAGTGCTCCTATGAGAATCTAATGCCCGATGATCTGAGGTTGAGCTGGAGCAGTGATGCTAGCACTGAGGAGCAGCTGCAAATACAGATGAAGCTTCACTTGCTTACCAGCTGCTCACCTCTTGCTGTGCGGCCCGGTTTCTTCCAGGCCACAAACAGGTACTGTCTGTGTCAACTCAACTATACAACATGCCAGTTATAAATGATTTAATAACTGTACTGAAATCTGCCACTCTGTAGATTCCACCCACAGACCCTTGTCAAATCATTTTTAATGGTGACACTTTAAGTAGAGGTAGTCCATCTCAACTGAGAAGACTAAATTGAATTTATGAAGGTGGTAAGCTGGGGCTTGAATGTTTGCTGACCCCTAACACCTGAGCTTACTATTCCCTAGTAGTTTCTAGAATCGCTGTAAAGAAATGTAATTGTCTCATGCTTCAACAGTGGGTCTGTATATTCTACTTGCTCCAGATAAAATTTTGGTCAAAGTTATGAGATGTCATATGTCAATACATCGTCATGTATGTCCCAGTCTATTACAACAAACCCACAAACTAGGAAAGGCTTGAATAGAGTCTAGGGTTTCTGATTAGGAGGGGAGCAAGAGCTGAGGATAAACCTGGCTGTGATTGCTGAGGAAGCTTCAGTCTCAAAGCAATACATGTATCTACAGAATATATACCTTTCAAAAAGGTTAAGGGGTCAAAGGATGGGGGACTATAGGCTACCAGAGCATATAACTGTGTCATTAGGGGAAAGAGAATGTGGCAATTGGAAGCACAGAGGCAACAAGATCTGAATCTCTCAGGTGTTAGGTCCCACAACAGGGAAATAAGGAGAGCTGGCAAGGGTGTGAACAGTCCTTGAGGGTGAGGCAGGAAAGCCCTTCTCTAGGCACTGTATTTAATTCTATAATGTTGTCCTACAAGAATAGCAATATTGTCATAATATCCTTTTTCCAGCTGCTTGTACAAGAGTTAGGATATGAATTTCAGATTAAATTTTAAACTCCATGCTCCTTCTACTAAATTATGTTGTCTCATTAAATATATAATTTTATTTTATCAGCTTATATAAATTTTATTTTAAAATTTATACATGCTCATGAATAAAATTTGTTAAGTAAAAATTCATGTTAATAAAAAGAAATTGATACTTTTCTTACTACTTCCTAAAAGTAATTCCTGTTAATTTTTTGTTCTAGTTCTTTCTTGTCTTCCCTCTGTACATGTGAAATAAAGTCGATGTTACACAAAATCACCTTGCATCACATACCTAGGTCAGAGGACTCTCTGTGGCCATTTCAGCTCTATGATCCCTACCTCCTTCTCACCTCAATACATCAGAACTGACAGCTTTCCTACTGTTTGAGAGTAAGCTCTGACATTATGACTGTGGCCAGCCTCACACCAGACAGGTCATCAATCATAGAGAAGCAAAATCGCTTTTCCAGAAAAGCACATAGCCCCATTCTCCTATTCATAGGCCCTGTTAATGAAACTGCTTCTTTAATTTTCTTCCTAAAAGCTCTGTTTCTGATTTCTGTTGAACAGAGACAACACTATTTTACATTCTTCTTCATCCTCTAAATAAGAGTATTCATTTATATCAAAGGAGGAGAAGCAGGGAGCCATAGAGGTTGTGCCACATGTTTATGTAGTACAGACTCGAAGTTGACAATTTGCTCTGTAAATGAAATATTAAAACAGGGTCACACTGAGGTTTATGAGTGACTATTTGCTTAGGTTGTTCTTCAGAAATGCATCTTGCCTAAATAGCTTGTAGAATTTTCCAATGAAAATATCTTGGAGCATTAAACTTAACTCTGATTCTGTGTTCACAAATATTGACTGAAGAATTGAGTAAAAATTCTCATTGTGTAGAAGAATTCTTCATTCAAAAAATACTATCTTTTAGGTTATATAATTTATGATAGTATATTTGTATAGGTAAATGTACTAGGGGTTTCTGAGACTCACAATAATCCTCCAGCATCTTCTCACTTTTTATTGACTTTCTCAACTTCTCATATTTTCTAAATGGGCACTTCTACACACTTTTTTTTTCATATAATTTTAAAAATCACCCTATAAAATGGTGTTACTAACTCTATTTAATTGTTGGGAAAAAATGTTTCTGTAAAAAAGTAAAGGCCATATTTGTAGATTCCTAGATGCTTAGTATCAAAAAGTATCTTAAATCTCAGGAATGAAAGGTGGTTGCTTCTTTTGCTCACTGATTTATCTATCGTGCCAGCCTATCACAGAATTTGATATTTTGTTAGTTCTCAATAAATATGTATTAACTAAATAAAATATCATCTGGATCAGCCCCTTTACTCACTGCATGTGATATCTGTATTCCTTTGGAGCATATCCAGTCTGTTTTCTGTCACCTCAGTTTTTGTTCATTTCAAGTAACATGACACTTATCGTGTCAACTCTTGATACTGAAAAAACAATATCAACAAATGTTTCTGTAAAACTCTTTTGAATCAAAGTATATTTCATTACTATTTACATGAGTCTACAATTCTGGAATCCGAAATCACCGGGTTAATATTTGAAAAGGTCCAAGATATGTATATCTTTGTCACATGATTTTTGTATATAATTTGAGATTCACTTGAACAAGTGGTCAATTATAAGAAAAAATATTAAAATATTATTATATATACTATTTAGGAAACAATCAAAGTGCTCTTTAATAAATGATTGGATAAAGAAGATGTAGGGCACATATACAATGGAATATTACTCAGTCATTAGAAAAAATGAAATACTTCCATTTGTGACAACATGGATGGATCTTGAGCAAACTAAGTCGTATGAAAAACTTGAGAACCATATATCACTTATATGTGGGCTATAAACCTAAAAGCAACAAATAAACAAGACGAATAGAGACTCATAGATACAGGCAACAGTTTATTGGTTACCAGAGAGAAGCAAGGATGGGAGCAGTAAATAAGGGGGTCAAATATATAGTGAGGAAGGAGAGTTTGGGTGGAGCACACAATGCAATATACATATGACATATTATCGAATGGTACACTTGAAACCTATTTGATTTTTATTAACCAATGTCATCCCAACAATTTTAATTAAAAAAAGAGAAATTATCTTAAAAAAAAAAAGAAGAAAAAGAAAGAAATGGGGTGGGACAAGACAAGACAGACCTAACACTTTTTTTTTGTCCTTTCGGTAACCATTTAAGGTTGGGCTTACATTTAGTGGAAGGCACTTGTGGCCTCTGAAGGGCGGGCTTGTTAATGTCAATTCCTTTTGGCTTTGTTTGCTATTTGTTTGTTTTATACAAGGTTTTCATTTATATTGTATTACAAATAATTCTTCAGATGCAGAAGGTACCTGCCTATTTGAAATTTTCCTGTAGGAAGTCACTTAAAAATATGAAAAAAATTTACCAGTTTCCCCTAACTAAACATTCTGTTCTGCCAGCCTTTCCCCAAAGAGCCTACATACTCACATACTTCATGTTTTTGTTCCAGACATTTCACCAGCCTTGAATATTTTTCCTGATGGATACCCAAGTCTTTATCCTACGAATTCATTCTTTCAAAGCCCAACTCTTCCTGAAGCCATCTTTGAATGCTTGAAATAACATTATTTGCTCTATTTTATGATAATGTGATCTGTATTTAAAAGTAGGATTATTATGCCCTAAATTATAACTAGTAAGGGTATATCTATACCAAAACTAATTGAGTAAACTTGGATTTCTCCTCTGCCCCTTTTTCGCTTCCCCTAGTGCTTCTCAAATAGCAGATGGCAAGTCAATATTTGCTCAATCTTTTATCACAATCAAGCAAATATTCTTTCTCATGGAAGGTATATTGTCGTAAAATTTTTAAAGTAAATCATTTTTATAATCTGTAGTGCTTTCTCTTAGGCTATATTTGCCACCTTAGCCTTCTAGATTTTCTGGGCTTTTCAAATAAGTTTCCATTAAAACACACACACACACACACACACACACACACACACACACAGTATTTGGAGTTACATAATTTATCCCTCATCGAATTGTGAATCAGCTGCAGGACAGAAAAAAAAGAAAGAACGAAATAGATAAAGTCTTTCTTTTTCCATTCTACCCCCTCAGTCAACTGAAAACAGGTAACTCATATAAATTCTTATTTTAATGTATTTTGGAAAAAGGAGGAAGAGGAAGAGGAGAAGGGGGAAGAAAGGGAGGGGGAGGAGGAGGCAGAGAAGTTGCCTTAATATCCACTAGGATTGCAGAGAAAAGCGTCCATGAGGCTTTTATCCATGGCCACACATGGTAGCCATGTTCTCCACTCCTGTGTACATCTACCTATTTTCCACACACAAACTGAGCTCAATTTGTGGAACCAAAGAAAGTACTTTAACACAACATGTTTTTAGAGCTCCAGATCTTTGGAAGAGCCGCTTTCCCTTGCACATCTTTTCAGTCAGCGTACATAATTCCCAAGAAGTGTCCTTTTCAGTGACACTTTGCTCTTTCGATTCTGCCTTGCGGTCATTTGGC
The DNA here is from genome assembly GCF_014176215.1 of Rousettus aegyptiacus. Classification (NCBI taxonomy): domain Eukaryota; kingdom Metazoa; phylum Chordata; class Mammalia; order Chiroptera; family Pteropodidae; genus Rousettus; species Rousettus aegyptiacus. The sequence continues at coordinate 6,449,385 of NW_023416309.1, forward strand.
AATTGCACTTCTTTCCAGACTTTGTGGCCTATCTAGCAGGCAGTAGCTACTCAAAGCATTTTTGTTGCCTGAATACCCAAATGGATGGTTAATGAGTATCTGAATAAATCAATTAATTTATTTGGTTCAATGCACGTATTAATGGTGACTAATATTTGGTATTGTGGTCTTAAAATAATACATAAAATTAGGCAATTGGGAAGGAAATGCGGCAACACTATGATTTCTATTATGTTTTATTTCTTCATTCTGACAAGATAAACATTCTAATATTGGGGGAACATCTTAATTTAATATTTAATGTTATAAGTTTTTTAAATAAAATCATAGTATAAGAATAGTTTCTTAGCTTATAATCCTAATGGTAGTTATTCTGTTACCAAGCTTAAAAGTCACATCAGTTTATACTTATAGCCCCCCAAACACCTGGGAATACTTGATAATGAGCACAACAGACTACATACTTGAGTTAACTAATGGATTAATTTATTAGTTTTACACACTTAAAATGTAGCAATAGGATGAAAATTTTTTTCCTAAAAGCATAATCAGTTGAGAATGTTATTTGTCTCATTTAAATGCAAAGAACAATTCTTTTTCTATCTGCTTCCTAAATCCACTAAGCAGTTAATAACATAAGAACTAATGTAAGCTTCCGTTATTTAATAGAAATAAAGAAGTGGAAATTAAACTAGCAGAGCCTTCTCCCATAATGACCTTCCCCAGAGTAGCTGTAGTGTAGAAAATCAAGGGAGGCTTCTTTATTAAAATAATGGAAGAAACCGTTATTTAATTTTGCCTATAATTAGTTGGGAATTCAGTCAAATCCAGGTACTTTAACATTCTTACCTTCATCATCCCACTGCCTTCTTCTATAGTCTTGATAACTTTTTATATGTATTTTCTAGATATTTAAAAGGAAATAATCATTCTGCTGGGCATCCTATTAGTGAGATAACCTTTTCTAAATGGTATGCAGATGTCAGAAGCTGAGTATAGACAAATTTAGAAAATTCAGATTTTACATCACTTAGAAATTAATTGCAAGGCAAATGGATAGAGTGTACAACACTATTACTTAAAATTAAAGTATGCAAATGATGTGCTTGAGATTCTATATGATATTCTTCTCACTTGTTCTCCTAGTATACCTCCTAGGGTTAGTATTTTAGAGATGAGGAAACTGAGATTCAGAGAGATAGACTAATTTGCCCAAGATGAGAAGCATCTCATTCCATTAAACTATGCCTCTATCAACCACAGAAAACTTTTCACCTTGCTTAGCATGCCATGTAAATCAAACATTAATGATCTGGTCCCAGCCTGCTTCTGCAGCCCCATCTCCACATTCCCTCTATACTTCCAATGACTCACCTTGCTCATGTGCAGCCTGGTAAACTTTATTCACTTATAAGGATTTACTTCAAATAAAACAAGCTCTGGAAAGTGTGTCTTTTCCCACATAATGTCTCCAAAAGAAATAGTCTTTCACAGAATCTTTTATATTTATGTACTTTAAATTTCATTATACTCTAATTATTGTAGTTCTTTGTTCACTTGCTCATCTTTCTCCAAATGACTATAAGCAACTTAAAAAAAACAAACAAACAGAAAAAGCAAAACAAGCTTAGTTTGTCTTTATATTAGAGATTCCAGGACAGTTCCTGGAAAAGAGAGAACATTTTAGTAATTAAAAAAAAAATACTAAATAGCTGCATAGGTTTTTGAAGTTTTACTCAATGTGATCTCTGTTACCTTTTATCTTATTATCTCTTCCTCTGTTGCTTCAAGGAAGGGAGGTCTTAGCAATAAAAAAGAAATGAAGTTTTTTAGTTGCAAAGTCCTTGGCTTAGAAGGGATCGAAATACAAAATAATAAATTTGATAGTATAGACAAAGAGCCAGACTTTCCCTGCAGATTAATATGTTAAAGATTTTCTAGGTGAAGGAAAGAAGTGGAGAAAAGCCAAAATGCCTGGGAGGTGACCTTCAGAAATAAACGTGCACACTGCTGCTGCCAAACCTTGCACTTTTTACCATGCCAACTTCTCCAATTAGAAGGGAAACAAGTTCCCAAACAGGGCTGCCTTGAACTTACTAAGTACAGTCCCTGCAGGCAGCAAGATCAGAGTGCCTCATGCCCACCACTCTCTGACCTCAGCTTACACCGAATGCTGGAATGCCTAGAGGGTTCAGAGAGATGGGCTTCAGCTGTGCCAGAGTGAGAAGCAGCTGTAAAAACCAATTTATTCCCTATGCACCTCATAGGCACAGTTACTGAGAGCCTTACATAAATGAGCTATGAGGTTGGGGAGACTATAGAATTCAGCAATGATCTTTGTGGCCTGAAAGAAAACATGGTGGTAATTAGGAGATCTCAGCAGGTGCTAGCATGGATAGGCAAGGACACAGAGGAGTCACCCAACCCACAACCTCTGCCCTCCTCCAACTGTACCAACACCTGAAACCTGTATAAGCCACACCTCTTAGAACTTTGAGGCAAACCTCAGGAGACAGCAGTCAATAATGAACTAACTGTGATTACACTTTCTCTAACCCAGTAAAATGGAACTTGAAAAAGAAAATAAGGAGATTCAAATAATAAAGATAATTCTCTAGCTCAAATTTTCTGAAGGCTTAATCTAAACAGCCATTCCTCTACACATTTTGCATGTCTTAACTCATCTAAAACTTACAGCAATTTTATAAAGTAGATGCTATTTTTACTTCCACATTAGAAATGAAACTGAGGCACATAGAGTTTAACAAGTTTCAACCTGTAACTAAAAATTCTGGGATTCAACTTCAGGTAATAGGTTTAAGTATCTGTTCTTAGAACCCACTGTACAAATGGCCTTTTCTACGTATCCACTCCATATTTTATAGACAGAGATTTGTTACTGGTACACAATTAAGAAGCTAATTAACTGACTATATGACAACATTAGATACAACTACACTTGTCTCAATAGTGCTATGTTATCATTAAATTTTACTTTATTTTAAATTCTTTCCTTTTTAAATTGACATTTCTTGCTTTTGAAAAAATGGAATATGAAATAAGGTAATTTGTACAGTAACTAAAAAAAATATTTAAGCAGCTAGGTGCAAAGAAATTTTCAACAATTTTTTTGGATTTCAAGCTGGTAAGCACTTACTATCTAATTGTTCTTGATATGAGTATTTGATATTATTAAACCAATTTTACTTGATCTGTATCAGATCAGCTTCAATTTTTGTTTTAAGTAGTTTTTAGGATAGTAAATTCTGGAGAAAGTGTTCAAAGCCATAGGAGATTTAAATAATGACATTTATCTTCTTTTGAGCCTTCCCTAGAGGAAATAAAGTTCATTTGCTCACTGCAGCGACTAAACTGTGACAACAGCTCACAAGGGTCCAAAAATATCACTCAAAGATATGAATAAGAGGAGAGAATTATGTCTGACCCCTTGTCCTGGATGGCAGCATGCCAACTTCTCTTCTACACCAACTCTATCTATTCCTTCCATCAATACATTAAGTGCCCCTCCTTAACTGCTTCTCTTAAGTGGAAACTTCTTGCAGCATCCTTTGTAGAACTGGTCTTCATTTTTCTGTCAATCTTTCTCTGGTATTTGTGATGCTTTGCCCGACTCTTCACTTACCTATCTTATCATCTTCTTCACCATCATTCTGGCTCAAGCTAGCTGAAAGTCTGATCTGGAAGGTTTTATCACAATAGCCTTCTCCCTGATTTCTCTGCTTTCAACTTTGTCCCCCCACTACCGTCTCTTCTTACACAGCAGCCAGATATATCCTTTTAAAACTTAAGTCAGATCACATTATCCTTTTGCTCAAAAATCCCTTCAATGGCTTTCCATGCCACTCAGAATAGAAGCCACAGTCATCATGAAGATAAAAAATAGACCTATACAAACTATTCCTCCATTAACTCTTTGACTATACTACTATTATTCTCCCTCTCTCTTATTCAAGTCAGTTTTTATAACCCAGAAGCATTCTAGTTCCTGGAAGCCCTGGACTGGCTGCTCCTTCTACTCTTAGTGCTCTTCCTCCATATATCAACATAACTCAATCCCTCACCTCTTTTCACTTCTAATAGCACTTTATCTGAGATCATATTACATACAACAGCAATTCTGATCGTCATCTTCTTCTTCTTTTTTTTACTCCTTATTATTTATTACCATAAGAAGTATGAATTACCATATCTCTTTGGTAATTTCCTCTTTCCCTCCCTGCTGATCCAGACTAGTATGTAAATTTCCATGAGGGAGGGGCTCCAGCTGTGCATTTGTTTATTAGGGCTGCCATAACAAAGTACCATAAACATAAATTTATTATCTTGCAGTTCTGGAGGTTAGAAGTCAGAGATGAAGCAGGTTGGTTCCTTCTGAGGGCTGGAAAGGAGAATCTGCTCCCTGCCTCACTGTTAGCTTCTGGTGGTTTTCTAGCCATCTTTGGTATAACTTGGTTTGTGAACACATCACCCCTTCATCTTTACATAGTATTTTCTCTGTGTGTATATCTGTGTCTGAATTTCCCCTCTTATAAGGACATTAGTAATATTGGTTTAGGGCCCACCATAATAACCTCATTTTAACTCGAGTACCTCTGTAAAGACTAAATCTACAAATAAGGTCACAATTGGTCAGAACTGGGGGAATTAGGACCTTAATATATGAATTTTGGAGACCTTATGAAATGAAATCACAACTCTAATAGTCACTGCTCTTTTTACTGCTATTCCTCTTTATCTTTATATATCTTTTATATGCATACAAAATCACATTTTAATTATTTATTTTAACCTTTAGCAAATATTAGCTTAATGAATACTTTGTAACATGTTCTATGAAGCTTTGTATGGATATTAGAATAATTAAAAAACTTTCTCCCCAAAATTCTATGAGTTCAAACTATAGTCTCTAGATTTATCCAGCATCTCTGAGCTTCTACTAGTCAAACTCTTGGACTAAGAAAAATGTTGACAATATTGCCTGTGCCCTAAAAAAGTTTTCAGTCCAGGATGAAGAAATGCAATCTCCCTCATTGAAAGGCATTGAACTACATGACTGATGAATAATGTACACATTTTTCTGAAACTGACTTTATAAGGAATATATTGCTTGGTGGTACCTGGACAAATGGGGTATGGTAGAAAAATATATTAACATTTGATTATATGAGACTTAATTCTGATTTTGTCTTTCAATAACTCTATGTGACTTTAGAAAAATTACATAATCTTTCTATGTCTCAATCTCGTCATCTATTTAGGAAATAAAATGCACGTGATTTATGAAATGATTAAATGATATATGTAATTTTGTAGGCATTACTATTTGCCAATTTGATATCCATTCTCCACTGTACCAAAATCTTTTCAAGGTGTCAATGTGCCCAGCAAAATTACTATATTTTTCAGCCTTCCTTGCACCATTTAGGACAGCCATATGGCACAATTCTGGTTTATAGCATTGGAATAGACAATTTCTAGGTTGAGCTTTCAACAAAGCTCCTTGTAAGGAAAAAGATTCAGTTGACTTTTTGATAGAGAGTTAGTCATTTGTTAGGTGCCCTCCTCTTTCTTTAAACCTTGAGGGTGGGTAGCACAGCCATCCTGCAATTATGAAGCAGGCTGAATGAAGAGGAAACCACATGCTCAAAGGGTTAATGAGAAAACTTAAGGATCTGAATCACTGATGACAGTTTGTAGTATTTTACCAGCCCCAGACTCCCTGAACTTTTTATCACTTCAGACAAATAAAAACCTTAATTTACCAATTTAATTGTTTTATTGGGTGTTGTTACTTGCAGCTGAACATAATCTTAATTGATGAAACCACAAGGATAGTCTCTCATACATAGTAGGCATGCATTTGTTATATTCTATTTAGTTGTATTTGAACTACAAACCAAAAAAAAAAAACAAACTACAGAATTCATTTCATGATAACTTTAGATTTATATTGCTTATGGATGAACATCTTTTTTCTAGAAGCTAAGTATTTATAAGTTGTTATACCCTATTATATGCAATTTTTCTTACAATTGTTTATTGTTTTATCATTTTTACATTATATGCACACATACACACACTATCTTAACATTATTCCCATAATCTTCAATTCCTGCTGGTTGATCTGCTTTTCTATGTAGATAATTTTTTACCTTTGAATTTTTAGCAGTCTTTCGTGAATTCACAGCCTTCCTCTTCCAATTCTACTGTATGTTAAAAAACAATAATCATTCAGTAATCCCTTATAGAACTTTATTTGTTCCATACAAATGCTTTTTAATAGATATTTAGAAGGCAGCAATATCATTTGCTGCTATAATTCCCTAAATTTCAGAATGCTGAAATTGATTATTTTCTTAGCGTTATGGGTTGTATTCTTTTCTCTTTTAAGGATGCTCTTTTAAGACTATTTTTTCCCCCCGAATCTTGTGCCAAGCTTTCCTGCTATATCTTTCTTCTCTTGAAACCACAATCCATTGGTTAGGAAAAGTCCCATGAATGTTTCTGCTCAATATGGAGTTATTCAGATTCTAGTAGTTTCTGCTACATAACTAAAAAGGTGATGCTCAGTTCTCTAAGTTGTTCTGAATCTATAATCCCACCCAGGAAACAAGATAAAAATGTTTGAGGAAATTTTTCTCTCTAGTATTAATGATGCAGCATAGAACAAGTAGAGATAGTTTCTCAACTGTGGACTGTAGAACACCTGTATTAGAGTCAGCCAAAATGCAAGCAAAAAAATGCAAATTCTATAGCTGTATTTTTAATGAACTCCCAGGGTTATTCTTATGCCCTTAAGTTGGAGATCTACTAAATTCGCAGTGTGTGTATGTATGTGTGCATGTGTTTATGGTAGCTTAAAGATTAGGCTGCATTAATATTCCTTCTCAGTACTTTCTGTAGTTGACTTTCACAGAAACATTCAAGGTGGATTATATAGAACATGTACTGTATTGTGTCTTTCTCGTTTCAAGCATTTTTTTTCCTTTTGCTAAAATATTTACTCTTCCATGTAAATTTTTCTTTCTTTGCATTTTGCAAAGATCTGAGACAAATATTACATTTTCTTATTCTTTTTATGCTTCTTCCTCTTCCCAGTTTAGCCCTTTCCCCCAAATTTCTATCCTTCTTATATCAGAATTTTTAACATCAATGCCCCCATTTTGCTTTCTCAGCCATATTTTAATTCCTTTGTGTTTTATATGTATAAGCACCTACTGACATTTTTCTTCTAGTATGACAACTTATTTTGTGGATCAGCAATTCCCCATTTTCAATCATAATATATATGTGAGAAGGGAAACCATTTTGTCTCATCAGAAAGACCTTTACTAAGTAGGAATATCCCAGTGGACTGTTGTCAGTTTGTGACAGCAAGAGCAATGCTGCAGCGCCAGCAACTTAATTGTTTTCCCCCAGATATTAAAGGAAGGAGATAGTTAATAGAAATTGATCATCCATTAAGCCAAGCTCTGTATTAAGCACTACTACCGGTGGGTATAAAATTCAAAACAGACCTGTGACACTTGAAGCTCTTTAAATTTCCAACCTATGTTTTGGAAATTTGAAAAAATAAAAGATACAGAATCTGTTATTTAACACTGTCTTAATTAACCCTTTATTATTCTTTTGGAGAAACTATTTATTTTGCAAAATGTGTCTTAATTGGTGTTTTAGTTATTCTAACATACACTGAGTTCCTTATTTGAAATGAGAATTGCAGAGGACTTTTGGATCCTAGAAGATGAACTATTTGTTCTATTATGTAAAAAGGGTTGAAGCTATAGACAGAATTATATCTCTAGAGATTGTCTCCCCTAAATGAGAACATTCAGTCTCATTGAGTTTAATTGTCTAAGATCATAAAACTGATACATAATAGCGTAAATTTAAATTCGAGTTTGTGATTCCAGATTGACAGCGCACCTATCAGAGAGACATTACTTGATGTTAGTGAAGGCAAGTTCAGAACTCAAACCCAGTCTTTGGTCTCCAGAAATAACCCTTTTTCCCAGCACAGGTCTCCAACTCCCAAGGATTTCATTATATTTCAGTGAGTAAACCATGTACCAGCACTGTATCAATAGGGCCTAAAAACAGAGTCCATCATTATGTATACTGACGTTAATAGAAAGAGACATTTAAGGAAATGTTTTTGAAGCAAACGAGACACATAAAAAGAGTCATTTACCAGAATGTATTAGCCAGTTAGCTTACTTTTATAATTTCCTCCATTGTCTGTGATTAATTTTACTTCACTAATATGTAGAAAAATGCACCTAAACTCATTTATTTATAGTATCGATGGCATTAATTTATCTGTGTGTGTGTGTGTGTGTGTGTGTGTGTGTGTGTATCTACAGATCTCTTTAACTATGACAAAAGATATATTGGAAGTTTCCATTACAATTATATAATCGCATTTGTATCAACTTTTAAAAAAAATCTAATATATTTTACTTTATATATTTAGTTGCTAGGTAGATTGATTTATATTGATTAATGGCTGGTTATCATTTTGATAAATTGTGCTTTTATCATCCCCTAATGTCCCTCTTTATCCTGATTCATCCCATTAACATTACCTTGCATCTCATTAATACTAAGACTCTTTTATAACTTTATGCTTTCCATATTTAAAATGTATTTAACTATTATCTCTTCACTATCTCTTTATTTTCTACCTTCAGTTATCATTAAAGTGTGCTTCTTTTAAACAGCATACAAATATGCTTTGTTTTTGTATTTAATCTCTATCCTTTAATGAGAACATTCAGTTATTAAAATGTATTTTAATAACTAATATATTAAAGCTTAATCCTTTATAATTTCTAATATATATATATATTGTTTCATTAGTACATCAACAAATGTGTTTCAGAGTCTAATACTCTTAATGTTTGGGATATCAGCGGACAAAGCAGAATAAAATCTTTACGAGGCAAAGACAGAGCTCTGGGTCATCAGAGCCATTTCATATTCCTCTTAGTCACACAGGAAGACAACCTTCCCCAGCTGCCCTTGCAGTTAAGTGAAGCCATGTTGCTGCATTCTGGCCAATGAAAGAAAAGGCATATATTCTGGTTCTTGGCCTGTTTTAAACATGTCTCTGACAGCCCTAAATGAAAGAAGAACCAGATGGTGTCTGAGTCCCTAAATGGGTCCCTGACCTGCCCTGTGACTGTGTATAGGGTCAATACTCTTCCTTATCCCCACAAACACAATATTTGACCGTAATGAGAAAAATAAACCTTTTTTGTTTATATCAAGCAGTAGAAATTTTGATTCATCTTGTCATGCGTGACAGTTTTGTGTGTCAAAGTGGCTAGGCTATAGTACCCAGTTATTTAATGAAACACTAATCTAGGTGTTGCTGTAAAGGTATCTTGTAGATGTGATTAACATCTACAATCAGTTGTCTGTAAGTAAAAGAAATTACCCTGAATAAAGTGGATGGCCCTTATCTCACAATAGACTGAAAGTCTTAAGAGCAAAACCTTAGATTTCCCAGAGAAGAAAAATTCTTCCTCAAGACTGCAGCATTAACTCTTACCTGAATTTCTAATCTACCCATCTGCCCTATAGATTTCAGACTTCCCAGTCCCCACCCCACAAATTCCTTAAAAGAAACCTCTCATGTGTGTGTATATATATATATATATATATATATATATATATATATATATATAAAATTAGTAATGCTAATTATATTATATATCAAACAATAATTACATGAGATATATAAGCATTAACTGGTCATTACTAATTAATATTACATATATGTGTGCAATTATATTAATTATATAGAAATAGAAGAAACAAATAAAACCAGTAGGAGATTTTATATATATATATATAATATATATATATTTTACATATATATGTATGTATTTATATACAGTAAGTCCTCACTTAATCTCATTGGTAGGTAAAATCAATTTTACCATAGGCTCATTGATAGAAACAAGAGTTAAGTTCCAATGGCATCTCATCAATGTTAAAATGACACTGAACAAAATGTCATTATTCAAGGATCTGCTGTATATATAACTATTTCTAAATACTTAAGTGATCTTCAATCTGTTTAAGCTGGCTGGAGAGGAAGAATCTAATAGAAGATGCTAAGCCCCTGTGTGGTATATATATATATCTCCTATTGGTGTTATTTCTTTGTAGAAACCTGGATGATACATATTTCGGTACCAGGAATGGAGTATTAGCTTCTTATGGCAGCTGTAACAAATTATTATCAACTGGGTAGCTTAAAACAATTATTCTTTCACAGTCCTAGAGGACAGAAGTCCAAAATCCAGGAGTCAAAAGGGTGTTTCTCCCTCCAAAGACTCTAGGGAAAAGTACTTCCTCGCCTTTTTAAATTTCTGGTTATTGCTAGCAATCCTGGTGTTTCTTGCCTTGTGGCAGCAAAACTCCAATCTTTGCCTGTGTTATCATATGGACTTATTGGTGTCTGTTTCATGTCTTCAAATCTCTTTCTCCTTATAAGGATACCAGTCATTTGATTTAGGGGACATCCTAATCCTGTATGACCTCATGTTAACTTGATTACATCCATAAAGACTCTATTTCTAGCTAAGGTAATATTCACAGGTACCAGGAATTCAACGTATCTTTTTGGGAAACAATTCAACCCATAGTAATATAGCTATTAATATGCTCTGTTTAATATAGAAATAGAAACCAAGCAGAAATGATAAACACTAATATCAGGCTTATCCCTATATACTAAAACGATCTTCTACCCTCATCATTTTAAACTGAATGAGGGTGAAGAATCCAAGAAAAGAGGCTCAGGCATTGTGTAAAACAAAGAACCCTTAATGACACAAGCGAAAAATAAACCCTTGTTCTGTTTATCCACTGAAATGGGGGGTAGTTGTTCTTACAGAAATTAGAATATTTTCTCTTTGGCTTTGTGCCTTTCACATTCTAAAAAGGCAAAATAAAAATAAGCTAAATAAATAAATAGATAAATAGATAGATAGATAGATAGATAGATAAATACCATGTTTTATTAAAACATTATTGATTGCAAATGCTGACATTTAAACTCCCAACTGAATGATCTGTTATGGATTATAAGAACTATCCACATTTTAGAGATGTTAAAGTGCATACTGAAAAATGTGTATGTGTAAAAATGTGTATTAGGATGAATTAACTGAGTGCATGTTACAATGTGATAGGTGCTACTGAGAACGAAGTAGGAAAAGAAGGATCAAAATGGGGTAGGCAGGGTGGGAGAGGGTTATAACCTTAAAAGGTGATCAAGGTGCCTCAGTGAAAAGATAGCCATAAGATCAGGACCTGAAGGAAGTGAAGGAGATAGCTAGGTTGATACCTGAGGGAAAACTGTCTTTGCCCTATATTCGCAAATTTCCTACAGTTACTATCTGGCCCTTTACAGAAAGATTTGCCAATTCTCTAGTGCACAGTACTGTGCTCCAATTAGAAAATTTGTGTTTTATATAGGTATGGACTAGAAATTCTGAAATTCTTTATGTGCATATTAGAATTAAACAATTAAATGAATATATTATAGATAATGGAAGCTGTGTTTTTCATTGTTAGAGGGAAAAGTTATGAATAAGAAAAGGAGGAAGGCTAGAATCCATCCTGTGACCCAGGATTGGAATTGAAATATCAGTATGACATCTAAGATTTTTAATATATAAATGTAGATAGGTATAAATAAGTATAGAAAGGTGTTTAGAAGAATGTTTATTAAATTTTTAAAATATTTATTACTGAGTTGTAGGATTTGGAGAGATATTTACTTCTATTTTTACATATATGTATATATTTCCATGTATGTGTATATTTATGATTTTTTACATATAGAGATTAAATTTCATAATAACCATATAGCATTAAATAGAAATAATAAATAATTTTTTTTAATCGCAGTAATTTAAAATGAGAAGGTCACTTATAAGATAGTTTTGGGAATAAAAAGCAAATAGTCATGTTATTCAATAATATCTATATTTGTATATATACATACACTAGAAAAAAATAGACTGAAAGAAAAAAGGCTTATTTATTAGTTTTCTCTTGGTGATGTAGATAATCTTTTTACTTTCCAAATTTTACAGAACAAACATGTATCGAGATTATAAGCAGTCAATGCTATTATAAAACTTCAATCCGCATTTATCTTGTGGTCTAACTGCAGTAGAAGTTTAACATATCAAGCTTCTAAGCTGTGATAAAATGTCAGTTTATTAAAAACTATTTTCCTGAACAAGTATGTTTAATTAACTAAGTATTAAAGTATCTTCTTATTCCTGTTGTAAGAAAAACGGAGATATTCTGAGAGATCCTATTATAAATTTGACAAACTATAATTCAAATTTCAAATATTTGTTAGTGAAAATCCTAGTGTAACTTTCATTTTGGGTGACCTCAGTTATTAGGCAGAATATGTAGAATACAAAGGGAAATAGCATTTTTGTTAAAACAGGGATTAAGTGCTAGGACATTATTGAAGTAAGTATCCATAAGTGTTTTATTTTATATACTTTAGTATGTTTTCTTTTAAAAAATTTTTATAAAAATATATTAATAATCAGTTATATAGTGAGATTATGGAAATTACAGAAATGTAAAAATCTCTACTCAATTTCCCACCTTGCACCAACTTGTCTAAATTGTGTTGAACATGAATCTGTCATCATGAAATAAACCTCATTTTAATATAAAGAGATGAGCATCTATTGTCATACACGGTGAGATTTTATAAAGGGCTCTCTTTGAATGTCATCATGAATGCTGCAACTCTCTTCTCTATGTCTCTGTAGAACTTTCCTAAGGAAATACAGAGTTACCAGGTATACATATTTAGACTTCCCATATAAAATCTACTCAGCCACTGCCATCTTCTGGTTTTGTGAAGAGTAAAATGGGGAAGGGAGACTATAAGATACATGGGGTTCTGTGATGCTCAGTAAAAAGCTTAATCATTCAAAGCCAAGATGTTAACCCAGGCATTCTGTTTCCATGTCATCATTCTTCCTATTTTTTTTAATCTCTTCATTCTATAACTTTTGATAATAATTAAGGCTTAATTTTCTTCTATACTCAATTCAAAGCCCACATGTTTAATATAGAAGTTTAAAATAAGTGGAAATGGAATATACCAAACACAAATATGGAGAATGTCATCTTAGAATGTGTTGATTTTGTTCAGAGACAATCCAGGTATATAAAATTTCCTGTCTCCAGATTCCTGAGAGTGAAGTCATTATACAATCATGAAATGCATCAAGCACAGTGGATTGAGAGAGGTATTTGCTGAACATCTTTGAACAATCTTACATTGAAACCACATATTGCTCTGAGAGTGTGTAAAATGTTGTTTCTAGCTGTGACTAACAAATGTAGTGCCCAGGAAACCAGATAAGGACATTTGTGATGAAAGAACAAGATTGCTGAAAAAAGATGACAACGTCTTTATCCTGTCACAAATCCTTCTTTTATACACACACACACACACACACACACACACACACACACACACACACCTCTGAAAACAAAAGAGGATCATGTTGAAGACAGAAAACATAGTTCCAAATAACTAGAAGAGAACTTCAAAACATGACAGTGGTTCCAACTATATTTTCAATGTGACCGGCCTGATACAGATGAAACCCAAGAAAATATGGCCAATCAATAATGAGAATCCTTCAGGAAGGGCAGCTGGGAGTAAGTGCATGCTCAGCATCTCCTAATCAGCCTGTCGACCCCTGCAGATAGGTATTAGCAACAAGCAGGTTTCTTTTCAGGTGGATAAGTGAGAATGGGCATCTGATCAGAGAAGTATGGTAGCATCTTGGGTGGTTGATAACATTTAGGAGGAGTGAAGACTATCCATACTGAGAGGACTAAACTATTTGTGATGTTTCTTCTGCTCTCTTAACTTTTACTTTTTTATTAAATTCAGTGACCCTGTTGTCTGCTTGTGATTCTTCAAGCACCAAATGATTCTTGTCTGTTTTTATTTGTGATTCACGTTCCTCTACCTGTGACTCTAGCCAATACAGGTGACTTAGGGGGTAGTAGTTGTCTCCAAGAGAATACCTCTTGAGACCAAGACTGGAGAAAGAAAAAGCCAGTGGTGAGAAAATGGTTCAATATTAGTTTTACCAGTAAACAGCTTAGTAATTAAAGTTCTTTCTGCTCCAAGCCTAAATTGTTCCAGGGCTAAGGATAGATGAAGAAATCAGTGGGCTTAGTTTTGGGGAACAGGGAGAGCTGAGACAAGCAAAGAAGGCATAATCTGAGAATCAAGGACTCCTTTTCAGGATAGCATGGCTCTCACTCTCTGTAAGAGAAAATGTACAATGCTATAATAATAAATTATGATCTGGGTATGGTTTACCCAGGGCAACAGGAGTACCAATTTATACTTGCAGATCTATGATTTTTTTTTAAGGAGCAATATATCACACCCAGAAACAGACAAAGTAATTGGCTTCATTATTTTTCACAACCTGGTATCACCTCCATTCTCCGGAGTGAGGCAGATCGAAAGACAAGAATATTAAATCGGCTATATATATTTTTTTATCAGTCCTTAATCTTCAAAAAATACACTCAACTTTAAGCTGCTCACTCTTTCCAAATAACATAATTTGAAGAAACTAGAACAGCTAAAAGATTTAAAAAAATCGAATATCTTAAAATACTTACAATATATATGCCATGTCACATAATGTTTTACGAACCATTGAGGTGTTATACCCGGGTATGGCAGGGTTACTACAATGGTACAATAGTTTGGAAGATCTTTGTACTTGGAACTAGAATTGTTCGCTGCAGTGGACATTTTATTGCAGCTGCTGCTGCTGAAGGGTATCCAGGAAGGCAGGTGGAATATGAGTTCCAGCAAATATAGTGTCATTAGGCAATGGATGGGAGGCCAGATAAGTACTTGGCCTCAGAAAAGTTCAAACAGGTGGGAAATGGAATACAGCTAGAAGCAACGATATTTAGAGATTCAGGCAGACAGGCAATGTTAGTGGTATTTGTTAGTGGACAACAATAGCCTACACAGGTACTAGGTCTGGATCAGAATTAAGACTCTTTATCCTTGTGGAATCAATGAGAACAAAATAGCAGCTCAGGCTAAATGAGTGAGCAGAAGGCTATCAGATCTGTTGAAGTTCCATATTACAAAGAGAGAGTAAGGATAACTGAGAATTGATAGCTAACTTGTATGGATGCTAGCAAAAGTCTATAAATTACTGAATATTAGATACATTGTTGTTTTCTTTCTGACTTCCTTACTTCAATGTTAGCATACAAGATTAAAAGCCAAGCTAAAGTTTAGAATGAAGAGGTCCAAGTAATCCAGCTACCAGAGTTCTAATGAAATACTTCTACAGCAGGGTCAGTGGAAAGAGCCTTGTCAAGAAAGACAGGAAAAAGGGGAAATGGTCTCATTGGATTTGGTGCTGAGTACGGGTTGGTATTTGCTTTGTGAGAAAGTTATCAATTTATAAGACTATTGTAATCTGGACTCTGATCTTACCATTTTGTATCCGCTGGCTAATATGACCCATGATGTTCAACACACACACACACACACACACACACACACACACACACACACACAAATCGCATACATACATTTTTATTTCTGCCTCATCTTAACATCATATCTTTAGCATTTTTTCACATCATTAAATATGTTATTCAAATGCATAATTTTATCAGGATAGAATAATATTCCATCATATGGCTGCATAGTTATTTATGTAAAAATTTTCTTCTTATCATACATTTTTTTCAAGAGTTACTATAATAAATAACTATACAATGTTATGTCACCTTTGCATATAAATTTATGACTACATTTCCATTTCCCAGCGTGGGAGTGACTGAATCATGAATATAGACTCCTTTAATATTCCCATAGATTAAAACTGAAATATATTGCTCATTTGCTTTCCAAAAAGGTTATACTGTTTGGCACTCCTACACTGACAGCACCCAGAGGACAGAGAATTTTCAATAAAGTTTAAGAGAAACAGGGTGCTTGGGCAAGTCAGTGTTAAGGTAAAAGAATATTTGGGGTGAAATGAATTCAGTTATGAGTTTGAGACCTTTGCTCAAGAGTCCAGTTGAGGCATTGCTAAAGAAGCTTCTATCACCACAGACTAGCTCTCCTTAGGTTAGGCTGAAGGAGGGCCAGAAAATCTGTATCTTGGGCAGGGCAAAATTTTAGCAGAAGTTAATTTTTTTTTTTTACATTCCCAATGGTAATAATCCAAATGTACACATTTGTAGCAGAATGTTCCTTATGAAACTCTCCAGCACCTTCTCCTACTAACACAGTGTAAAGGGAAAAAATATGGGCTATCAGACAACATCTTGGAGGTACGCCTTCCTGGACATCAAATGGAAAACAAAATAATTTAGAGATCTACATGTGCAACTAGGTCCCCTCTTAAAGAGTATCATGGCATTAGTAATCTCATGCCAGGAAGGGATGGCATGTAGAAGGCACATGAGCATTTTGAACAGCAATGCTGACCTTAATTCTGGTTCCATGCCCTTCCATCTGCATGACTGAGCAAATTTCTTCTCTCAGAGACACAGATTTCTCTCATTCTAATAATAATTACTTAATAGGGTTGCATAAGGCGTGCTAAAAACAAAACAAACAAAAACCTCTGTATTCTATAAGATAATATATACATTAAGATGTCTTTTATAATTATGTCTAATTAAGTAATTACCTGGATGGTCAGTTCACTTTTGGTTATGTTTTTTTTTTTTTTTTTTTATATAGGGTATGCATCAGCAGTCTCAAATTCAGATCTTCCTGCTTATTTACCTAAAATGTTTCATTCCCTGGCTCCAGGGTATTAAGAGTACTTGCTCAGGTCAATTAAGACATGCTGCTTGGGTCTTGACTCTTCATGGCCTCACTCATCCTGGTACGGACCAATTCATCTCAGTTAACATGTTAACTAAGCATACAGATAATTGAGGTTAGCGACCTCCAAAACTTCCAGGGATCAGGCAAAGATATAAATGTAAGTCTAGAGTTAGGTATAAGGCAAAAACAAACAAACAAACAAACAAATAAATAAAAATGAATAAACAAATGAATGAATGAATGAATGAATAAAAATAGTGGGTCCTATGGATAACATAGTCATTCAAATTCTATTTGTTTTACAAACACTGCTCCAAACAGAATACATCTGCAGGCAGACAGTCAAGTACCCACTCATTTGCAACTCCTATGAGATATTTAAATATAACTGTGGATTCCTTTGTTTACAGTCTTATTCTGGCTCTTTTTGCCCCCCTAACTTGAATCAGATGGTAGCTTAACATGACAGTTTGCCTAAGTGGGTTCCTTCAACTCTGTTTACAAGGAAAAAATTGCTTTAATTTTGTGACACACAAATGAGCTGGCACGAGCACATTTTGAACCATTGTAACTCCAAATGAGGCTTTGAAATGATAAAAAATCCTCTCGTGCATTGTCTTTTTCAAGTTCCCTAACTACTAATAGATGATAGATGGATAATGTATTTGTTAGTAAGGAAACTGCATTTGATTAAATAAAATGTCTATCTATCTAGCATGTGGCCAACCTAGGATATTAATTCAGAACATTTAACTCCAAATTTTCTACTTCTTCTAAGCTATCATATTGTTATTGTCTCTGCATCTTGAAATGTAGTTCACAAATATGTTTAGATTTATTCCGTGGTTCCACTGAAATTATATACTGAGCCACTGCCCTAGAAAAAGAAATAATAACTTGTTAATTATTTTGATTAAAATCAGCATCCTAGACCTTATGGTCTTCTACTTTATTTTGGACAGCTCTAGTTCCATTAGATGGTGATAGAAATTACAAGGGAAATAATCTGTAGACAAAGAAGTTTAAGAAATCTGAGTGTTGATACAAAGTTAAACAGTTTCTTACTCTAGGACTATTCTGAGTTTATAATATTTTAATGTGATTTTTGACTCTTCGAGGAAAAGAAGTCCTAGTTTCTGCCTCATATATAACTCAAAAACAAGTCAAAGAATAAAATTGGGAAAATATGACATTAACATATATGCTGACTTTACTTTGATCAAAGATTATCAAGAGATAACATGGAACTAGGCTCTCTGATGTGGAATACAAGCACATTTGTGGGTTTGTAGATTAAGAGTTTGATTCCATCTGCCCTCACATGTCCATCCAGAGGCGAATCTCTCACTGGTTGGGCACAATGATCACCAGTTACCTACAAGCTTGGCACAACCTTGTAGGCAAACTTACCAAAACTTAGCTTTTGACTAGATTTGAGGTTCAGATAACTTATCAACTTGGAAGTAGTATGTCCTGCCAAAGTT
This sequence comes from Rousettus aegyptiacus, assembly GCF_014176215.1. NCBI lineage: Eukaryota > Metazoa > Chordata > Mammalia > Chiroptera > Pteropodidae > Rousettus > Rousettus aegyptiacus. The sequence goes on from NW_023416309.1 coordinate 6,467,793, forward strand.
AATAATTCAATGTTGTAATCACACAACCAAAAACAAAAAACAAAAAGCCTAAGAGATCTAGATGTATTCATCTCTAAGTCACTCTCTTGACTCCAAAATTAACCCAAACCAATTTCTTTTGTCCATCTGCCTTCCTGTCTTCCTGCAGTTGTTTTTTTACTTCTCAAACCATGGCTCAAATACCTCTAATGGTTCCTCAGTCCCTTTTATGTCAACACTGGGCACTTCAACTTGTGTTTAAGACTCCCCTGAATTTGACTCCTCTTCATTTGATCAGCTTTATAATCTCTATGCTTCAAAATATCTAATAAGTCATGATGATCTAGTTGCTAAGCATCTTTAAGGTTTGATTATGTTCTTTCCCAACCTTGGGTCTACTGCCTTCTCTCTCATCCTACAAACCCCAAATGAAACTCGCTTCTCACAGAAAACCATCTCTGACTATTCCAGACCTAGTTTGGCAGATAAGAAAATAGTGACTCAAAGAAGTTAAATTATTTGTTCAATATCAGAGACCTGACAGATAGCAAAGGCAGGGTAGAATCTGGGAGTGCAGAGCTCCAAAATCTCACTTTTTTTCTCTGCACTGTGCTGGTATTGGGTCCATTCTTTAAAGTCACTAGAGTTTAATCAGTAAAAGCTACACAAGACTTTTTAGCCAATATAGACCATTAATGGATTGTATATAAAAGGCAAGAAAAAACTGCATCTGAAATCCTATTATCAGGGAAATCATGAACACATACTTATAACTTAAAACTACAGCACATACCTTCAAACTTAAAAAAAAAAAAAAGCCTTGTAAAATTTACTTAGAAAAATCTCATTTGCTCAGTAGAACTAGACTTTAGGGAAAACTTTCATCTACAGGGGCAACTGTTTATCAAATGTATTCCTTATTATGTTTTGCAGACTGTTAATGCTTTTCACTTGCCATCAAATGCTCAGCATAGCAACTGCAGGCCTGTCATCTGAAGATAGAGAGAATAACCTGGGTTATGCTGGTGTCTGTTTTAATTTTTTTCTTTTGCTAGTTAAATTTTGCATGTGTTTTTCCCTTAGATAACTGCTCACAATGTTTTTTTTGCAACTTCTACAAGCTTTCATGATTTTTAAAATTCACATTTCAGTCAAGTGCAAAAATATTACCTGCGAATTAAAAAAAACGAGTAATGGCAAAATTCAAACAAATAACTGTAACTCATTTTAAAATATTCACATTCCTATAATTGCAAGCGTCACAATAACATATTTACTCTAGGTCTTAGATGCTAGATGAGAAAAATCCATGCATCTGCTCTAAAGACAAAGAAAAAAGAGCACCCAGGAAATCAATTGAGGTATGGCCACCCTACCAGACACGGGGCCTAGGACACATGGTTTAAACTCTCTAGCCTCTTTTTCAATCCTAAAATGGACTTAAAATGGACCTGACATCTCAGAAGCTTCCTGCCACATTCTTCTTTCATCCTATAATTAGGCCTGGCAATATAGTAAACAAGGTCAAAAAGCACTGATGAGTACATATCTCTAACTTATTTCCAGATTTCTGGACGGACAATGAATTTTTTACAATACCAGCAAGATATGTTTTTTTTTTCATTAATCAAATATATTTCATAAAAGCTTCCTTCTTTAATGGTATGCTTACTCTGGCCAAGGATCTGGCCAGGGATGTCCCCCTCATGCTGTACCAATCAATCTGGCTAGCTTTGGTTGGTCTAAGAGCAGCTCATGCAGAAGAGAGTGAGTCTATTCTTTGCACTCTTTTATAGGGGCGCAGAGAGGTGTCTTCCATCTGGTGAGACAGTACCTACAATATCTTTTTAAAAATCCATGCAAAGAATAAAAAAGGCTCAAAGGAAACATGTAAAAATATTAATCATGGTTGTCATTGCATGGTGACACTATTGGAGATGTATTAAGTTTATAATGATTATTTAAATTTAATGAAACAAAAAGGCACTCATGAAATTATTTTTAATATAAAATATAAACTACTTTATTTTTTTATTTATCTTTTAAAAATTGACTGGGAGATATTTTGCTATTTGAACATGTTATGTTTCTGTGTCAAGTGAATTAACTATTGTTTTGGTTTCAGGGCAAGGTCAAATTGATTTATGAAAGCTATTTCGAGATTGTTTTTAAATATTTCAAAGCATCAAAAATACCAGAATTATTACAGATAAAGGCAGTTACTACTAAAATCCACACTCTACTTCTGAACAAGGATTTCCCTTCTTTTCTACAATCACCTTACAGGATCTCTTATGTGGATTATTCCTCCAAATGGAGTTGAAGGATGAGAGTGGACCAGGGAGCCCAAGCAGTGTGGGAATAACCTGTTTTCCTAGGAATTGCTCAGGGTCAGATCCTCTGTGAGCTTGAGAGAGACTTGCCTCTGATTCCCAGGGCTTTATCGCTGCAAATGAGGGAAACGTGAGGCATATTCCTCTTTGTAATGCTTTCTAATACCTAGATGTTGTCACAACTTGACAGAAAGAGCTACATGCTCTTTTCTCCCCTGCCCTTACTCACAAATGTCTTAACAAAAACTAACACATGTTTTAAATTAATAGCACGAAGCCACGTTGTAAAACACTCAAGCAGCCTGCTTCAAGTACTAGGTCCCAAAGATGGGAGTGGTCAAGTCTGACTCCTAGATGAGGTCCTGTTGCTAATTCATCTACAACCTAGGGCTAATCACTCCCCTATCACCATTCAGAATCAGCTTCCTTTTATGTTAAATAAGAGAATAGACTAGCTGATCATAGTATCCTACATATCAAACTGTCTAGGATTATGAGCTCCTAATGCTTAAAAAAAAAAAATCTTGGAATAGCAAATCAAAATTTCATTTAAATATATAAATGCAAAAATATTCCATTCCAGTGAACTATTGAACAAATCCTGCCCTCTTAACTATTTTCCCTTTAGACTTCCTGAGCATAAAGCTTTCTCTATGATTCGAAGATTCAATACAATAATCTAAAATATCTCCAAAGTGACAATCAACCTGCAAATACCTAGATCACATACTGTATGCTTAATATACTAACTGAATTTTCTTTTTAAATAAATATGCAGAAATTCATTCCATACTGAATATTAGCACATGATATATAGGAAGTAAGCATTTTTACAGCCTGTATCAAAAAGATAATTGTATTTCTCATATAATAGGATCACCTTTATAACATTTAATTAGGTGTTACATGATAACAATTGCTACAGGATATGTATTCTTCCTCCTGTTGCAATGTATAAACTGATATGTACCTTGATCTGGTGACATATTCTGAATATTATCTTGCCTATGCTTTGATCTCTATGATTGAAAAGTTTGCTCCTACAGAGTACCTTTGGAGCAAAGTAGGTGCGATAGACTGAATGTTGGTGTCCCCCTAAAATTCATATGTTAAATTCTAACACCCAATGTGACAGTATTAAGAGGTGGAGCCTTAGGGAGGTGATTAGATAGGTCATGAGGGCTCTGGCCTTATAAAGAAGATTAGTGTCCTTGTAAAAGACATCGGAGCATGCCCTTGCTCCTTCTGCCATGTGAGGACACAGGGAAAAGAAGTCTGTCTTTAAATCATGAAGCAGACTCTCATCAGACACTGAATCTGCTGGTGGTTTGATCTTGAACTTCCCAGCCACTGGAACCATAAGAAATAGATTTTGTTGTTTATAAGCCACACAATCTATAGTATTGTTGTTATAACAACCAGCATAATCTAAGACAGTGGAGAATGGAAAAGTCTTCCCTTGCCAGCCTAATAAGGAGCTTCAATAGGCCCACATCCCTGTGGGAGGGGATGCCCTCAGAAATCTGCTTGGTTCACAAATGTTTAAAGTGACTATATTATGTATCACAGCCAAAAAAAAAATAGGAAACAGTCCAAATATCCATCAATTAATAAAATGATAAACAAAATGTCATATATCCATACAAAGAAATATTATTTAGCAATGTAGAAATTAAATGGTGATAGATATGATGTGGATGAAACTTGACAATATTATTCTTAGTGAAAGAGGCAAGACTCAAAAGGCCACACATTGTATGACTCATATATATTAAATACCCAGAATAGGTAAATCTGTAGAGATAGAAAGATTAGTGGTTGTCAAGGATGGAAGTAGGGATGAATGGGGGAAAACAGCTAATGGCCATGAGGTTTTTTTTTTTTTTTTTTTTTTGTCTTGTTTTATTTTGCTTTGAGGAGGGGTGATGAAAATGTTCTAGAATTAGTGGTGATAGTTGCACAATTTTGTGACTACATTAAAAAAACATTGAATTTTACACTTTAGAGGAGTATGTTTTATGATATATGACTTATATGTCAATCAATAAAAAAAAAGAACAAAACAGAATGAGTGATTGGAATATGATGCAGTGGTAACCAAGACCTCAGCAAAGTTCTCGGGTTCCTCTATAAATAGCATTGTTCTGAGATAAGGTGAGAGGACCGGGCCCCTGTGCTCATCAGCTGCAGGATACTGGTTGACCCCTTAAGCAGGTCTCCTCAGCCAAAGGCATTCTTGAAGAGGTATTCAGCTGCCAGCCATCTGCAGACAAGCCTTCTGATAACTGTGAAAATAAGTGTCTTAGTTCTAAAGAGTGGATATGATGAATATCCTGTCCCCATATCATCAGTCTTCCTCGCTACTCTCTCAGCTCTGTAAGCCCAAGAACCAAATCTGATATGGTCATCACAATATTCTGGTGTCTATTTAGTGCTTGATAAATGTGCTAAATGAGTGAATGATGCTTCTTAATTTGTTACCACTTCAGGATCTCATATCCTGGTCCCCAAAATCTACCCTGCTGTATTCTGAGTTTATCTAAACCGTAAGACCCTCAGCCTTACTCACAGAGAAGTCAGGTTGTACAGTTGATCACTTTTTCATTTCAGCACCTTTACATCTCCAAAGCTACCAGTCCTTCAGGTACTAGGCAAACACCATTTGCTGTTATGCTTCTGCCCACAGTTGGGGTTACCTTAAGAAAAGTTTTGCTATTCATAGCTCTCAGAGGATCAAGATAAATTGGAGTGACAGTTTATTATGTAAATACAAAAAGGATGAAAAAAATATTTAGAGGATCTGCTGGCAAAGGGAGAAAAAGTAAAAGGGGAACTAACAATTATGAGGCTTATACTACATGCCAGGTCCACCAGGCATTAAAACTGCTCATCAGTCTGTTAACCCCATTATATAGTTGAGAGTACTGAGGATCAGGAGATTAAATGGCTCGTTCAAATTCACAGGAGTATCATGAAGCCTAGGGGCTTACAGTAAGAAAAAAGAAGCCTTAGTAGTCACTGAGACTAGGCTTGGGTTCATAGGGAAACAGGTACCAAGACAGATCTATGGTCAAAATCCAGTTGTTTTGGTTCCCTGTGGCCCAGCGTCCTGATAAAGCTATCCAGACCTCAGGTCAGGTTAGTCAGAGGACAGCTGGAACTGACCTGCATAAACCCAGGCTGGGTACAGTAGAGATTTGTAAAACTCTAGCCTACTCACTGCACCCCACGCTAAATTCCCCATTAGACCTCTGCTCACATGACCTCTCACTTTTAGAGCTGAATAGCCTACAGTCCACTTCAGTCTGCCACAGGTCACGTCTATGAATCTCACCTGCAACCTGCCTACAAAGTAATTGCATAGGGCAAGTTCTGACCCCGCAGATCCTCCAAGGAATTGAGGTGGACATAAGTCAAAGCATTGATTATAGAAATCCAGAAAACATTTGTAATTGTGTGGCAATCTAGGACATTAACCCACTGGTTCTATGTCTTCATCTTTAGTGTGCCACTGCTCAGGGAGCTGCTGACAGCTGAGCTTTATTAGTCCACTTATCCGTTCTAGCTTTCCCTGCTCCTGAGCCCAGGAAATTCTCACTTTGGACCTGCTCTTTGTCCTGAGTCTGTTTGAATTTAGACTTCTGGGCTATGTCCAAGTTCTACTGGATCCTGGATCCAGTATTTAGGTTGTGGAAACATGACCCCTTGTCATTCCTGAAGCAGGCATTTCTCTTGGATCCTCTTCTGGCCATGTCTCAATGGTTTTCTATTATGAGTCCAGACTGCCTGAGTCTCCATGAGGCAGAGAAGTATCTACCAGTTCTGTTACTTCTCAGGAAACCCTAAACCATTTTATGTTTGGTTCTGCAGGTCTTCATTGACTCATGTGTGCAAGGAAACCCAAACCACACCTATAGTTCTGAAATTCAGGTCTGCCTTTCCCAAGCCTATTTGGTGAGAGGGGAAAAAAAGTAGTATTCAGTCTTTTCACCAAGTTTCAGAAAGTAATCATTTGGATCAAAAAGGGAAGCAAAATTATATAATGTACCTTAAATGGAAGCTTTTTTATGTATAATATATTTTAGCCTCACAAAAATGATAAGTGTAAGTTGGTAATGTCTCCATTTTTGAATGGGAAAACATGTTTAGGAAAGTTAAGTGACTTTCCCCATTCTCTGCAGATATTAAATATGATACTGAAATTTTAATTCGAAATGCTTATGTTCCCAAATTTGCATCCTGTGCACTCTACAGGGCTGAATTTTGTAAATAGGCCAAGCATGTAGATTTCCAGGATTATTCCTTAAAACTGATCAAGCAAGTCTTTATGAAAGTCCCAGGAATCTGTGTGGTTATTTTTTTTTTCAAGTTAAGTATAGGCAACACTTCACTCAACTAGACCAAACTGTTATCTCTTACCTTCCTGGTGACAGGGGTTCATAATTCAAGAATCAGCTCTAAATCTTGAGAGCAGAGGCGCAATGACATTGAAAGCAGTGCGCAGTATAAATTGTAGACATAAAAATCAATAGTAAAGAGATCCTTACAGAGAATGTGCTTGAGAAGAAATGAAGTCTTGCCCTTAAGGAAGGGTAGTAGGACTGGAAAGTGTGTGTGTGTGTTTGGGGGGTGGGGTGAGGACTAATACCCTAGGGCAGATTACATGATAGGAACAGATAGGGTAGCTAGTCCATGTTTCCTTTGCTCAGATGAGTTCTGGGTCCAGCACGACTACGATGGTGTTTGAAAAAAATAAATAAATAAAATGAGATCATGACACAAAGAATAGAAATGGAATAGGAATCAAATGCCTTGCTTGAATAATACAGTAGAATTGGAGTCATTTTTAAGATTTTCTCAGTCTTTAAAAATATTTTAAAATTGCTTCTATTCTTCTTAACATGCTCAAAAACCTGCTTTCTATATTGTAACTGCAAAGAACTGGAGCAAAACAATACCACAAAGCTAAATTGAAGCAAGGCAAGACTGCTCTTATTTTATCATTACAATATAATCTCTAATGAGAAACCAGAGAAAAAGATTTTTTTAAAAAGGCCACCTTTTACTGAAGAGAAAGAAATGCATGCTGATTGTTAATATCTTGGACTACTCAACAAAATGAACCAACAACACTCAGAAAGAGTTTGTTTCTTGCAATAAGTAGATGACAATAGGCAATAGGTAGTAGAGGATGTGTAACTGATAGTATATCTTCTATCCTGGATGTTATTGATATAATTCAGATATTTAAGGAACTTTAATTTACATAAAGAAGCAATTTTAATTTAGCAGAAAAAAAATCAGTGTTTGAGTTTGAATTAAACATAAGCTTATCTGTATATCTTGCTAGAGAAAGTCCTATGGACAATAATTTCAGGTTTCAGACTCAGTAGGAAACAGACTATAAAATATAAGAGATATCTAAATTATAAAATGTGTAGGGGGACTATTATGAGGCATTTACACTCTAATTTAAGGTCAAAACCCCATTGCAACTATGAAGAGAAGAGAAAGGAAGTAGAAGAAAATAACTAGTTTATTAAGACTCTAATACATGCAAGATATTGCAGTGCATCTGCTCTCATCTAATACTCCAACAATAATGAGAGAAAGATACAGATGGACAAGTGAGTCTTAGAGTTTGTAACTTGTTCATACTAGAAAACAATAACTAAAAACTTGAGATTCTAAAGCATTCATCTCATGTTCAGTGGTATCACCTCTTCATAAGAGCCATTCTATTCTTCTCTCTTGTTTAGAATTCTCTTCAATTTTAGTTGTTAGGTTTATCACTCACCTAGTTACTCTCAAAGCCATCCTCTAACTAGACTGATATCCTGTGGGAATTCCTGGAATTATCCTGTGTTTGCTCACTGAATTTCTCGATCTTTCGAGGTTTAGTTCTGTACATCCTTCCTTAGTTACTGTTGCCTTCATCAAATGCCGCTCCTCATTATCTACGGATGGCCCTTTTCACTAATGACCTCATTTGCCAATTATAGCACATGATCTCAGCCTTGGGAATTCATTTTCCAAGCTACTTGCTATTTCCCAAATCTTTCCATTGCTAGGGATGCTAAGCACGTAAAGCTAGCAACAAGGTCTCATATAACTTTTTCCTTCTTGAACTCAGTACAGGACCCAGAGTAAAATGTTTTTTATTATTAGCACAAACAACAATAATTATAATTATTACTTTAGGATTTACAAAATTCATCCATCTACTTTTAATATATCACCTCATTAATAACTCATAACAAACTTTAATAAATATTATAGCTTAATGTAATTATTATATTATAATACAATAGATATTTTTTTCTTCATGTTACCCTTAATGTAAAAAAGGGTCAGAAAAGATATGATAGTTGGCACAAGGTCACACTGTTGGGAAATTGTATCTGTCTTTGGTGCCTCACTTATGGCTGACACTCATTACATGTTTGAAGTTTTTTCCTAGCTAAAATCCCTAGCCCTGGTAGAATTTTAGTCCAGGCTCAGCACTACTATTGAAATTTGTAGCCTGGGACAGATCAAGTGATTGGAGAAGAGGTAGAAGGAATGCAGGAAGCCAGAAGTTCCAAGGACCTCTGTGTTCCAGAAGGGACTATGACTTGGAAAACCATTAGTAGAACTGCTGAATTAAAGGAAAAAGACAAAAGCACAATAAAAGACCCAAGCCTGGAGCAATTTTTTCATCAGTATGGAAAACTGATGCAATTTCTTCTACTCCATAGTGAAGTAATTTTCATTCAGGAAAACATTTTGTTACTTTCTAGTAAAGGAATCCTCATTGATGAAAGTATCTAGACAATCTGCTCTACAAAATGGGACACTCTCGGGGCTGTTCAGGGAAAATAAAGACTGCACCAAAGAGATGACCTTTATCTATACATTATAGTAAGAAGAGTATTGAGATTTCTAGGGTAAAGAGAATGGAGCTTAGATGCTCAGGGCATCAGAAAGAGAGGCAAGAGTGTTCTAGGCACATGGGGGCAGACAGAGGTTCCAAGCCAAAGATTAGAAAGAGGGATAATTTTGGTTGGAGGTTAGGTGGTACACACACACACACACACACACACACACACACACACACGCACACACACACACACTCATGTGCTCAAACACAATTAAGTTTTTTGTTACAGCAAGCTGTTATGTAAACCTTTGTAGTTCTTTGGCAAATGGTAGGGAAATCAATGACTAGAAGTCAGGCCCCACATTTGGGCAAGAGTAGGAAGCAGTCGTTCAGAGTAAGAAATAGGCGAGATCCTGAATTCAACTAAATTAGGAAACAAAGCAAGAAGCACCGGGGCATTTTATTGACACTCTGGGGGAGGCATGGTGAACTTTTTTTAGGATGTCATAACATTTAAATATACAAATATATTTCAAAGAACAGTTTGACAGACGCCAAAAACCCATTGATGTGGGTTTTACAAGATTCTTAATTAAACCAGGGGTATAGGGATAAACATAACGTGCAATCTTAGAACAATGATAATAAAAATATTTTTTTAGAAGCAGGTCAATATAGGATTTGAACTTTTATTTCAGCATTTATTAGCTGTGTGATTTCCAAGAGCTTATGTAATATTTTGTGCCTCATTATTACTCTGTAAAATAAAAAAAAAAAAGCATAGGCTATACACCACAGAATTGCAGGGAGGCCGGGCATTTAAAGTGTTTAGCGCTCTGCCACCTATGATAGAATTCATTAGTACCCACTCTGATATAATCATGCTTATTGCTAAGAATGAAGTGAGATGATATAAGTGAAACTATTTTGTAAAGTGTAAGGAAATATACTTGTGTTATTGTTGATTATTATGAAATAGAAATTTAAAAACTCAAAAAACAAAATAAAATTCCCAAATGTTTGGTCCTAAAACTCAGAAGATAATGCTCTCTCAAGCTTTTATGGGGTAAAGTGTTTCCTCATGGGTCAGAAGTATCTCTAGGATCCTCTACATCAAAGATATGCTGGAAGCCTTAGAGAGCACTGAAATATTTAGCACAAGGATCAAGAATTTCCCACCTAGCTCCCCAGCCCTCCTCATTAGGAATTTCCTTGAAGGTGAAGTTCTAGCTGGCTTTTAGGTTTTAAAATGTATATCACTATTTACTAAAAATTATACTAATTAATATTATTTATAAAGATATTAAAAGTTAATCCTAGACAAATATCTAAAAACATTCCCAGTTCTATGTTCAAATATATTAATTAATAATCATGTCTGTATTTTAATTAAAATTCATAATGTTCTAGAAATTGGTATATTTGTCAAAGTTAACTCAATGATGTGTACAATAGTGACCAATGAAAAGACCTATCTGTAAAGCTATATATTAGTATAAGTGAGAATCACTTGGGTATGAGTGCATGGAAGGAAAAGAAATGATTTTATCTGCTACACTTCCATTGTATTACAAATTACACACCAAAGGTAATCCTGACAAACCTGTACAGGCAATAGTGAGAGGTGATTTTCAATGAAGACCATTCCAAGGAGGGAACCATGCCACCTGCACAGAATACCAGTTCTTTCTTCTAAGAGGCAACCCTGCCGTTTCATGTGTCTGGGTTTGGGAGTCTTCGCCAGGCCAACTGCTTTTTCCCATCTCCCTCCCCAGCTCCATTCTTTCATGGCAATCTGTGTGTATGTACCTTCCAAGTCATTTTTCAGACACATCTTTGGGTCACACCATACAAAGTGGCTTTCAAATATAAAATTTGGCTTGAAAAAGATTGCCTGCAATATAGAATCTCTAAATTGGATTTTTTAGTGATTTCTATATAGTTCTTGCCACAAAAGTTCTCAATGTGATCAGATCTAGGAGGCAAAAATAAATAAGGAATTTAAATAAAATTATGCCACAAAAGACAACACATTTAATTAACAGATATTCTCAGACCATATATCAGATAATACAGATAAGGTAAAAAAGAATACAGGTAACAAAAAAAGGTTTTGCCCTCAAGATTATCATGTTATGGAAGAAAGGTCTCATAAGGAAGCAAGTATAAAACTATAATGCAATGTGCTGAGGGTTATAAAAAGGGTATGAATAATGTGCTTTGTATTTTTATTTATTAACCTCTATAACTTGACTAAACCATGAAAAACTTACACAATTTAAATCTAGGAGTTTATTCTAAGGCCTGCCTTTAGTCATATGAACACAGGTCCAAGTGACTGGTGCTTACTAAGAAATTTTTTGACTCTGTAGGACTGAAAATGTCTTTCTTTTGCCATTACATTTAAGGAAAACATGTCAAGATGAAAACTGTTGGTTCACATTAGATTTTTCTAAAAGTCTTATAGATGTTTCCTTATTGCTTTTTGGTTTTGACTGTTGAGGAGAAATTCAAATTTAGTCTGGTCTGTCTTCTTTGAAAATGACTGCTTTTGTGCTTGGCAGCATGAAGCTCCATATTTTTGCTTTGAGGTTTACATTAGATTAGCCCCATTTTTTTTTTTAAAGTACTTATTGAAAAGGTCCTGGAAAACAGATTGTAAAGATGAGAGTGTAAATTAATGAAAATAATTTGGAAAACTATTTAGTATTACCTTTTCAAACTAAATATGAAAGTTTCTTACAACCCAGCAATAGTGTCCAAAATGTAGTCAATACTCTGGAGAAACTTTTACCTAAGTGCATCAGGTGATGTACATAAAAAAATATTATAGTGGTAATGACAGTAAAAATCAGAAGCAATTAGCCATCATAAGACTAAAACATAAATGGATTGGAAAAATAAATTATCTATAGCTACATTAATCAAAGAGGATAAACTTCACAAATATAAGATCAAAATTTTAAAAATCACCAAAACAAACAGTTAATATTATACTCTTTAAATAAGTTTCTGAAATGAGGAGTTGTTAATCAAGGGGCATAAAGTTTCTGTTAAGCAAGATGAGTAAGTTCTAGAGATCTGCTTGCTGTACAACGTTGTACCTATAGTTATTACTGTATTGTGCACTTAAAAATTTGTTGCGGGTAGATCTCATGTTAAGTGTTCTTATGACTATAATAATAATATAATAATAAATAAATAAGTAAATAAATAAATAAAATAAAATAGACCATATATTGTAGAGATGTGTACAAATTTAAGAATATTATTTGTCCCCTGGAAGGTGTTTAAATCTCAGAGAAGCACAAAGGGGCCCTCAATAATTTTACTAGTGTTCACATTTGTTAAACTGGTCAGTGGGAACACACTATTACTTTTCACCATGTTTCACATATACGGAATTTGTATTCTTTGAATAGTGATATATTTCATAATTTAAAAAGGAGTGTTAAAAACACCATATCTTGGGCTAAAATCCCAGATGTTCTACTTTGTGTAAGGCACTGTGAGATTCACCATTTTTCCTCTTCATATATAAAACTACAATAGAGGATTAGAAACAACACATGCAATCACGAGCACAGTGCTTGGCACAAGGCAAGTACTGAATAAACAGTGAATTTTATGAGGGAAGGATTCTCATGGCTTGTTCCCTCTGCACGATACATGTGTTATCTTGAACCTGTCTCAGTCAACCTGTACAACTCCATCTCCCAGAATTGCAGCTTTTCATTACTGCTCTAGCCATATGCCATCATTCCTCATTTCTCTGCCTTCAGTACCAAACCTATTTATCTGCCATAATCCCTCAAGTCTCGAGCCAAATCACAGCTATGCTGTGAAACAGACATCACTGTAGCACTGACTCTCCATGGAGTCATTTAGGGTTTATATGTCTGTCTCACTATAGTATTATCAACTACATGAAGATAGAGATTATATCATTTTTATTTCATTGTATCACAAGAAAAAAATACATAAAAATTATAAACAATCAACACATATCTATTGAATGGACAAAGTTATAATTTTGAGATAGCCTTAGTCTTCTAAATTCTGGGTTGGATTTAAAAATATGAAACATGAGTAGTTTTATTAATTATATATGTAGGTAAATGTTTTGTTGCAGAAAAATTAATAAAGAAGTGTTTTTAAATAAATATAGTTTAACTGTAAATATTTCCTTATTCTAAGGCTATCTAAAAAATAAAACCACATATATAATCATCTATATCATTCAAAGAGCATCATATAATTAAAACAAACAACAATGAATAGATAGATATTTAGTTATATAATGTCATGTTGGACACCATAAATAATAAGTAAGTAATTTATAATGGCAAAATGGAATCAGTCAATTTCTTTACTGGATTTAAAGCAATCTGGATAGTTATTTCCTGGGACATTTAGAAAAATGATCTTAATGTATATAGTCTTGCATCATTCAGATTTAAGTTTGTCATACACAGTACAAATAGAAAGTATGCTTTACAAACTAGAAACAACTAAAATAAAAACAGAAATTCTAAAGCATTTTTTCAAAACAACCACTTGATATTGTGCCTTATTTTTTTACTACATATTCACAAATAATCATGCTAAAGGGTATGTATAGGAACAATTACTCAAGGTACATAAAAAATGAATTGGAAATCTGAGCAGAATACATGAATTAACCCATGAATGTTCTTTCTTCACAACACAAATAGGGGCACACCAGCTACATTTCTGTCTTATAATTAAGAGAGTCAATTTGCTGGAGAAAAATATAATAAAAATAAAAATATAATATATTTTAAATATAAAATATAATTAGATGAAGAAGAAAAAGAATTGTCTGTGAGAGGAGTTTATTTAAGAAAAGAAAGAAGTAGAATTTGAATAGTATTGTGCAGTTTCAGGTTCTTCCTACACAAATTAGATGTGTTTTGTGGGGAAATAAAAGATAATTTTGTTTAAAATACACCATATGATTGTCTTCACAGTCATGTAAGAGAAGAAACAAGAAATAGGGAAAAAAGGGAGAGAAAACCCTTTTTCAGAAGCATGTTGTATAAATCAGTTCTCAGCCTTAAATGTGCATAGAATTCATCAGAGAATTTCGTTAAAATATAGATTCTGATGCAGTTTGGTCTGGGGTGGCACTTAAGATTCTGTATCTCTAACAAGCTCCTGGGTGATACTGATGCTGCTGGCCTTGGACCACACTTTAAGTTCCAAGTGGGGCAGTCCCATTGATTGGTATTCGAATCCTCGCTCTGCTTCATATAGTTATGTCACTTGAATGCATGGCAGTCTCTGAGCCTTGTTTAGGTGAATATAAATAATATAACTTTGTTTATCATGTTGTTGTGAGGTGTTAAGGTGTTAGTACATCTCCAGGTACAAAGTCGGTATCCAATAACCGTCAGTTCCCTTTACTGAGTGCTTGAAATTTCATTGGTTCAAACTGATGTAATTGAAAATAAAATTATTATATCTTAAGTTTAATAGAAACAAATAGGTCAAGATGCTACCTAAATAAGTCAAAAAATTAGATGTCATTTTATTTTTATAACATTTCTCTTTTTATGTGTTCTTACAGACGTCTTATTTATATGTTGAACATGATTAGAGGGAATGAAATTGTTGGAAAGAAGTGCAAACATTTGAAAAAGCAAAAGGCTAAAACACATTTTGAGGTGGTGACTTCCTCCCATGAAATTTTTGTCTGACAATCAATTAGAGCCTTGGCAGCAAACAGTGTTTTGGAGAGCTGTAATTCCATCACATTAAAGCAGGGAAGGGTTGAAGTAAAATGGGAGCTTTAATCTTTCAAGTGTATGTAAAAAGTGAGTAGAAATGCTTCAAAAATAAAATGATTACCATGTATGCCAAATAGGAACTGAAAATGTTATAAGCAAATAGTGCCTTAAAGGTTATCTCCCTATTGCCCTGATGCATTAAACCTTTATGCGACACACTCTATCAGAAACATTTATGATCAGTTAAAGATGAACATAAAACACGTCCAGTTTTCCGCCCTGGCTCCAGAACCCCCATCAGACTGTCATTTACATCTTTGTCTCAAGATTTCTGGTTGTTGTTCCTTAATTATTTTCCTTCTCCTCCCATTTAGCTATTTTGTGTTTATAAACAGGTGGCACATGACAACTTCAAAAGGTATCCTAGAAATGTAAAGTAATAATATCTTAAAATTAATACTTTTTCTAGAAAGAAACACTTTGAAAAGTCTTAGCTAATCATCCATTTTGGCTTTAAGTAGGGACTTCACATATAGCAATTATAGGCTCATGAAGAGAAGCCTGGCTCACTGTCCACTACCTTGTCCATCCTCTGCTAATAAGTGACATGAGAATAAGCTCAGGATTTTTTGTCTCCAGTATGAGTTTTTAAATAAAAGCAGCCAAAATTAAATACTCTATCATATAACTCAATTGTGCAAATAAAATAAATTTCAAAAATAATGGTGTCTTATCCAAATATTCAGACAACCTGGCATAATTCCAGACCTCAACTATCATCACCATAGTTGGAAATACTAATAAGCCATATTTATAAAAGAAGGTGGCAGTGAGCCTTCATGAGGGTCTCAAACCTCTTTGGGTCTCATGCCTGCTTGAAGGTCACATTTGATATTTTCTCTGATGCACCTGCCTTCTGAAGGACATAACAGGACCCACCCAGTCTCTGTGAAACAAAAGAAATACTTCTCTAGCAATGGAATAGAATGAGTTCTGTTTTTCAAAAAAACTTTTTTCCTTCCAACCAATGTGCTTTTCACTCATTGTCATCCAAATGTATTTCCCTCCAGTCCTCTCTTAGTACAGGTTCATCTCTTTTCCACAACAGGAGCAGGTAGAAGTGATTCCTTCTACTATTTCCTCTTCCCTGGTTTTGATGTTAGTCTTTCTCACACTAATATCTCAGCCTACAATTCTTTGCACATGTAAGTCTTCATTGGAACCATCTTTGTTGTCCTCTTCCACAGTTTCTAGTTATTTTATCCACAGTGCTAATGAATCTCAGATAATTATTTTTGATATCACTACAGTTTTGTAATTTTTCCAATATTTGCATGACCTTATTGCACTCTCCTAAGTCATGACTCCAGCTGGTCTGCGACCCTCTTCTGAGCTCAGAGAGAGAACCGACTGAACAGCATCCCCTCTTCAGAGGACTGAGTTTTAGCTCATGGGTCCCTTTCTCTAATAAATACTAAAATGCCAATTTTTCCTTTTGTTTCCCCAATCATATAGAAAAATATACTTATGGTAGTTGCATCCTGCTGTTGCTACTTCTGATAATTCAAGGTTGTTTGTTTGTTTGTTTTGTCTTTCTTGTCACATAATTATATGTACTATGTAATTTACATCTCGTTAACATTCCTTTATATTAAATTATTTTAAAAAACCTCTTTCTCCTAATTGGGTTTGTCAGATACAATTGGTTTAACAAGAAGATTCAATTCAAGGTGGATTAAAGATTTAAAAGTAAAAGGCAAAGATATAAAATTTTTGAAGGTAATATTGGAGTATATTTTCAGAAATTACACAAAACACATGAACTAAAGGAGAAAAGACTAAAAGAAAGCATAGGTTAATATTTACATTAAAATCCAGAATTAACTTTTATTTATCAAAAAGCATCATAAACCAAGTGAAAGTATAAATCATAGATTAAGAAGCTATTCTCAACATATACACACACCACATACACACACTCAAACACACCACACACAAATGTACATGACAAATATGTTGAACATATAAAATAGTATCAATCAATAAGGAAAAGACTAATAACCAAAAAGAAAACTGGGCAAAAGCTTGAAGAAGCACTCAAAAAGTAAAAGAGGAAAATCCAAATGGCTATGACATATAAGAAATATAGTGTGGGAAATACAAATTAAGTCCAAAAACAAGATACATTTACACTATCATAAACATGACAAAACTGAAGTCCGAAATACCACCTGTTATTAAGGATACAACACAATCAAAATGTCAACTGCTGTAACCCTCTTGGTAAAAATTGTGGCATTGCATAGAACATCTGAAATACACATTGCCCTTCATCTCAGCCAATACATTTCTAGTTATATACTCTAGAGAAGCTACATGTATGGCAAGACCTATATGCAAGACTGATAAATTTTTCCTTTGTTTCAAGTTCTTGGTTCTTGTTTTACGACATGCAATTGCAGAAAATGACTTTCTCCCTCCAGTGCCTATGGAGTCCTCTCCTTCAAGTGCTGTGTAAATTGTTGAAAATGAAACCTGAAACCTCTCTGTAAGCATACAGGAAATCAATGAAAGATTCATTAAAGCAGAGTATCCAAGGTAATCATAATTTACTTTCTGAAGTATTTTGAGCAACAGGAAACTTTTTGATAATAGTTGCTGTGCTTAAGATAATAATGCCATTAATTAGTTTCTTCGAGAGACTTCCTGGGCATTTTATAAATGACTTCTTTTTCACACTTCTAAGAAAGAAGTCATCATGCATGCAAGTTGCAATCAATGCAGACAACTATATGGAAAGCAACTGTCTTCTCCATTTGATGTGCTTCAATTATTCCATATTCTTAATCCATTTATCTCTACTGAAAAGAGTAAGTGAGGCACAAGGAATTAAAGAATATCTCAGACAAGTTCTTGGCTAGATGAGTCAGAAGGGATTTGGGCATAAAAACAGCAGTGAAAACAAAAATCAGATACAGTAAACTATATATTACAATTCACAAATTAAATATAATAGTAGATGGTTGACCTTGGGAATGTCAAACTCTGTCAGTCATAAAGTTGCTTAAATCTTAGAAGTGTTACTCGAAGGAAGTTTTCTTCTGACTTACTTCAAAAATATCTTCAGGAATCTAATACATGAAACACATAATTTGCATTTGTATACATTTTCATTTATTAAGATTACCTTTATTCTATAAAAATTTGTGATCTGAATAACAAAATTATATGCTATAAAACCATAATAAAATAAATATAGTATCTTATTCATTCTAAAATGAAAGGGGAATAATTGCATTATAATATTTGTTATTGAGGTAATTCTCAATATAATAATCTTAATAATAATAATAAAACAAATTGTTAACATTTATTGGCTGTTCTCTCAGACACTGGAGATAAATGTGACATAGAGGTTATTTTATATAATCACCACAATAGCCTTATAGAGTAAGGTGAAATATTTTAATTTTTGTAGATGAAGAAACTGAGATCAAGAAAATCTAAGATACTTTACATTGATCATGGAGGATCAAGAATTCAAATCCAGGCCTGTTTGCCTCCAACAGACTCCGCTTGTTCTATATATACCTTCAGCCTCTTAAATATTTTTAGTGTCTAGTGTCCGCCAAGATAGCATCAGATGCTGGGGGATTAATCTGAACTTTCCTCATGGTGCTGTATTATCATCAAGAATACAAAATAGATGGGGAAAATTGCAAAAGAAAAGAATAATTGCTAAACTTATGTGTGTGTAATGTGCCATGGGGTACAGTGAAGCAAAGAATGAGTTGTTTTGGGGAGGGGGTAAACCAGGGAGTGTTCACAGAGGAGAAGAGATTTGAACTCGATCCAGAAGGATGAGTAGGAGTTTGCAAAGCTGAGAAGGGGGAAGTAAACAAAAATGAAAAACAAAAACCCTGATGGATCACAAGTTTGTAGATATAAGAGTAAAGGACTAATTTAAAGAGAAGTTAATATTTTTACTTTAAGTGCCTTTACATTTAAAGGGAAGGATGTTGAAAGAAGGGGCACAGAGCTCCAAGTGAAGAATATATGACTTGAAAAGAATATTTGATAATACCTGCTAGTCAAAGCTATAGTCTAAATAGGTTATGGGCTCATTCACTAATCATATTTATAAGGACTCCAAGACCCTTCCTACTCCAAGTATAGTCTTGCAGCAGCAGCATCACCTAGGACCTTTAAAATTTGGAACCCCTGGCCTCGATCCAAACCTACTAAAACCAAAGCTTCATTTCACAAGATCATAAGGGGATTTGTGTGTACATTGACTAGATAAAAACAATGATTTCTAAGAGAAACTGATGAAAAATGATATGATGGGGTTCCATATACTTGGGATGCTCTAACCCTAATAAGATAGCAAATTTCCTATAGCAGGAAGCTAATTGATATGTAATCAGACTAAGTGTGGATCAGAGTACCCACAGTTGGTGATTCCTTTGGTCAGGAATGGTAAATTTGAAAACATATATCTTCCCAGAAAACTGATGGACCATATTGAAATGCCGGGGCTCTGGACATAGTGTCAGTTTTGACTGCTGCCAATCACTTGTCCCCAGGTGCAGCAAGAGACAGTTACTTGGCAAAAGAGTGTCTGGATGAAAACAGGTTAAGAATAGTCACTATCATTTATCAAGATTCTGTGTTGTGGTGAATGTTTCACAGATGCTTTTTATTTAAGCCTCACTTTAAAATGCAGGAGCCTGAGGTTGGAAGGATGAACAATTTTCCCAGGTGTGATTACAGCAATAATAGTGATAGTAATTTTGTAGCTAGCATTTACTATGCATGTATTATGTCTGAAATACTGTGATAAATGTTTTTGTACCTATTATCTCATTTAGTTTTCACCACAATCCTGTGAGAAGATATTATTTCTCCATTTTCTGGCTAAGGAAGTGAAAGTGTAGACAGTTTAAATGACTTGGTCAAGATCATACAACTAATAACTATTTATGTTTGAACATAGGTGTGAGTGTCTCACAATCTCACACTTTTTCTTTAACACCAAAGTAACTTCAAAGGCAATCCTTTGTTCATCTGCAATCTTTAAATGTAATAAAGAGATTCTGACTTCTCTCATGAAATTTTACAATGAAAGAAATGTTTCTGATGAATAATTATAAATAGTAAGATTTCTAAAATTTACAAATGATATTGAACTAATGTTTGGTAAAAATGTGCCCTTCAGCAAAGATGAAATAAGTATACTTTCGTTGATGCAGTTGTCTTCACTGATTTATCAAGAGATGGGTGGGTAATTGGATTTCACTACCTATTCTGTCATGTAGTCTCACACAAATAAGTGCAGAAATATCTACATGCAATTCACAAAGACATTAACTGTACATTTCCAAAATAAGCTTATAAGTCAACCCCACACATCAAGGTCTCTATTTCTTCAGTCACACTACAGCAAAATCACTAAATGTATCTGCATTCATCCAACACAGGTGCCTTTGCTGGAAGGTAGAATGGTTTAGAGGAAGTGCAGCAGTTGGCTCCTCACAGAACTCTGTCTGAATCTCAGATTCCTCACCTAAGAGTCACATGACCGCAGACATATTCTTTAATACTCTCTAAATCATGATTTCACCCACCATAAAACAAGCATTTTGTTACCTCAGAGAACTATTATTAAGGTTTTAACATGATCACATGAAGAGCCTGGTGGATAGTACTGTTCTTGGATGCCCCCCGCCCCTTCCACATTACTCATCATGTTTCCCACATTCAGGATTGGAAAGATACATGTTTCCTTCTTGAAGTCAATGTATCTGAGCAAATACCATAAACTGACAAGGATATGCCAGGTTCTGAGCAGTTTCCATAATCTCTAGTTTTTTTAGTTTGAGTCTATTAAATCTAAGTTTACTGATTTGATCATCTTGAATGGCACATTTGTTTTCTGCAGTTGGATCATGCAGAATAGCCCCAGGCTGATTCATAAAGAATGAGATATACTCAAAACCTTCCTCACATCTATTTTCTGCTGCCACATACACTCCCTTGCCTTTTAGATGGTTACATTTATCTGAGATGCTATTCATTTGTGGCAGCACACAAACACTTCCCCTCTCTATCTTGAGTCATCTGTATTCTCTTCCATTTCCTAACGCCCAATTAAACATTCTTTAAATATATATGATGTCAATAAGGTATTAGAGTAAAAGGAATTTGATTTTAAAAATTCACAGTAAGTACAAGTAACCTTTAGTGGATTTTACTATCCCTTAACCCAGATCATTGCTATTTTAACATGCAGTTTGATAGCCAATTAAATCTATATCTAATGCTGGAATTTTCCTAGTTTTGGGTAAGGAATGTTTTCCTCATATTCTTAAAGTAAAAATTGGTCAGTGCAACATGAAACACTTCGATAATTTAAAGAAACTCAGAGAAAGCAAAGCACCAGGTAGCGATGAATCATGTTGAATGTTAAACTGAATGTGTCTTTTGGAACAGATAATCTGAACTTACCATAATATCACATGGACATTACATAGAGAAAACAAATTTCATAGGAACATGTGAACATATTTATCCTCCAGAATATTGCTCTCCCTAGAAATTCTGTGCACTTTTTAAATAATGTCTTAAAAGATAAGCCACATTTGCTCCAGGTAAATAGGGTTTTCTTGGGTAATGTATCTATCACATTTGACTGTGCTGCCACTCAGTAGACTGACAGATTACAGTTTTCCATTTTTACGAAGTCTGAAATTATGAACTCTGTGGATACCAGTGATAGAATGATTAACCCCCACTTCTATAATGCCACAGAGCTTGACACCTGTAATCTATTTTTGGAGGGGTTCGCAATCTGCTAATGACCTTTATTCTGTCTGGAATGTGTCAGCTTATTTTGTTAAGACAGAAAGAAAAAGCAAAGATAGTTTTCTAACACTATTTTCCCAGTGTGTAAAGAAGTTGATAGAGTCACTGCTTCAACTATAAGTTTTCATGTATATTTTAGTCTTATTTAATCATGAGTTACATAACGACGTTTCGGTCAAATATGGACCTCATGTACGATCAGTGGTCTCATAAAATTATAATAAAGATGAAAAACTCCTATTGCCTAGTGACCTTGTTGCTGGCATAATGGATTAGCGCAATGCACTACTCATGTGTTTGTGGTGATGCTGGTGTAAACAAACCTGCTGTATTGCCAGTCGTATAAAAGTATAGCAATAAAACTGTACAGTACCTAATATTCAATGATGATAAATGACCATGTTATTGGTTTATGTATTCTTATTACTATACTTTTTGTTACTTTAGAGTGTACTCTTTCCATTCATTTAAAAAATAAAAGTTTGCTATAAAACAGTGTGCCATGTTACACTGGCGGTGGCCTCATACATCTTGTGATTACCATGTCTCTTGATTGCATTACTTTCTCTTGTGCTTGATTCAGTCTTGTGTTGTCTTGTACAGGAACATACTGTACAAGCTTATAGATTAGAAGCAATAGGCTATATCAGAGAGCCTAGATGTGTAGTAAGCTTTACCATCTAGGTTTCTGTATGTTCATTCAATGATGTTTGCACAGAATTGTCAAACAAAATTGTCTAACAACATATTTCTCAGAATGCAACCCTGTTGTTAAGTAGCTCATGACCATAGTGTAATTCCCAATGCATATGGACCCTAACACCAGAAATAAAGTTCTCTAAATTTTTGAAATTAAACATGGTGTTTGGACTTGCACATTTAAATGGTTTAAATATATACATCCAGACAGTCGCTACCTTTTTGAAGAACAATTTTATTCTATCAAAGTACACTAGTCTCCACATAATAGGAGTATTCCAGCACATACCCAGTATTTTAGGATGAAGTGTCCTGAAATATCTTTGTTGCATTTACTTTATTTTATTCCATTGTTTCTTCCTGGGAACAAAATGCCCATTTGTGCTAATATATTTGCATTTGTCCTTTCCAAAAGGCACAGTTGACTATTTTGCACTGTCTAGTTTCCCCAAATCTCTTCCCTTTGTTAATTAAGTATAATCACAAGATTCCTCAAATAACAGCCAGATTATGTCGCCAACTTCTCTGTGCATCAGCTACCCACACCATATCATACCTAAAAGTTTGGACTGTGCTTCAGGTCACCCTTAGGTCAAACAAAAATTCAAACTGGATCTCTCTTAGTCACATTTAAAAATCTCTTTGGTTGGCATTTCAGAACTTTTAATTGATTTATATTTTTCTCTTAATTTTGATATATGGTGCTTTGTAGTCTAGTTACTAATCTCTTATAATTTTAAAATATTTTGATACAGAAAATAGACTGTTAGCAATATTTATGCCCCTTTCATCATTTTTGTCATCAACAGCAAGAGTGCCGACATTAATCAAGTACTTCCTGAACGCGAAGCCATGGCCTAAACATCCAACGTGCACTCTCTCCTTTCCCACAAACTACAGCACAGTGACTTATCCAAAATCACAATTCAATAATTGTTAAATGAGTTAATGATATTCATTATTAGAATGCTTAAAAATTAAGCCAAGTCAATGTTAGTGATCAATATGCTTCCCTTTACTCACATTGTCCAGGACATGGAAGCAACTGAATTGTCCTACGATGGATGATTGGATAAAGAAGCTGTGGTACATATATACAATGGAATACTACTCCACCATAAGAAGAGATGAAATACTGCCATTTGCAACAACATGAAAGGAACGCGAGATAATCATGCTACGCGAAATAAGCCAGACAGTTGAAAATCCCAGGTATCACTTACATATGGGATATAAATCTAAAATCAGCAAATGAGCAGATCAAACAGAGACTCATGGTCATGGACTATAGACTAGTAGTTACCAGAAGGTAAGGGGGAGAGGGGAGGTAGATGGGATAAAAGGGGTCAAACACGTGGTGACAGAAAGAAATCTAGCTATGGGAGGTGAACACAGTGTAAATATATATATATATATATATGTGTGTGTGTGTGTGTGTGTGTGTGTGCGCGCGCACACACACACACACACACACAGACTTTACTGTTAAAATGTACAGCCAAAACTTACTGGATTTCATTAACCAATGTCACCATAAAAAATAATAATATGCTTCCCTTTCTTGCCTATAGATAAAAATAATTAAGTCGATAATAATTTATCTGGGGCTTTCTCAATTGTTAAAACCAAAACTTACAAAGAGAATTCAAAAAAATCCTAATCAAATGTAAGATTTTTTTCCTCTATGGGAAAGTAAAAATATAGAAATCCAGAGTATTACTAGAAAAATTTTACTAGCGTTAAAACAATTTTCAAATAATTATTGAATACAGTTTTTTAGTTGTCAGTAATGGACTCTAATACACATATATTCTGTATGAGGGTGAAAAATCATATCCATGGACAAGAGAGTAAACCAGCTATAATTCTAAGGGGAAGCAAAAAGAACCAAAGACAAGAACCTCAAAAAAGGCTTTGAATTCAAAGGCCAAGTCCAAACACAAATAGGAAAAATCCACCTCAAGCCTCTTCTCTGGAAAATATGTGGCCAAGAAGTTTGAGCATGCACCGTAGCAGCTATGTCCTCAGGTGTCAATGCCTGCATGGAGCTAAGACAATGGAAAAAGATAAAGTCAAAGGTGCCCGTAGAAACCACTTTCTTAGTTAAATTGTTGCTAAGGAATAGGAATATTTGCTTTATAGGGAGTAATCTTGAAGCAGCCAGTGAAAATAGCCCATGTTTCACTGTCCTTTCAGCTCAGAGTCCTGTATGGAGGTACAGCCTGCTATGATATCTCATTTGGCTTCTGAGAATAAAAGGAACCAGTCCACCACTCAGTCTGGTGCATGAATTTTCCATTAGTATAGTCAGTAAGGGCTCCCTGATCATTGATTGCTTAAATTTCTCAAAATACTATCTCCTATATGACGCTCCAGTTTTTAGGAAGATTTCCTTTACTATAAGCCCAAATCTCTTTTATTTTCTTACTTTCTTGAAAACAAGGCTCTTCTAAAGAAATACAGCCCCAACAAATAAGTCCAAACAGCTTTTCTTAGAAGTCAGATGACAATTAACACTGTTATTAACATGTACCTATTCCCTGGCATCAAGCAAGTGCTCAGTAAATGATTGGCAGACTGCTCGGCTACATGTTTTATGCATGGCCATTTTCTATATTGTTTAATTCCACTATCAGAATGATGACTGACCTCAAATTATGCCCAAATTTTGGGGTATCCTCCAGTCGCTTGTATAGCATTTGTGTCACCTTTCACTCTCTGTGTTCTAGCTGATGCCAGCCCAGCCAATCCTTTTCTATATCTTTCTCTATACTTATATATAAGATGTAGAGATGGGAAATAGGACCACAATTGAGGTTGGTAGCAAATTATAAAAGACCTTGAATTATGAACTTGACCATGTCTCTGTAGGCCAGTGATTCTTAATTTACTCATGATGGCCTATAGAAGTACTGAGAACTCTTCACAATTGTGCTTCTAGTTTCTAATAAATATGAGTTTTTGTTTTGTTGTTACAAATGATGCTAGTTGCTATCATAAAAATATATGACACATTTTCCTTGAGGAAAGCGTTCTTACTTACCATGCCCTCTTTTAGGGTGTCTCCTTGAAAATACTCTAGGCCTAATAAGAACCCTGATTCTCCTTCCAGAGTTTAAAATACAAGGTTTTTTGTCTTCTGAACCTTGGAACTATAAACATGAACATACAAATTAGCTCAGGGATTTCTCATATGTACACAGCAGATAATCACAGGGTACATCTGCTTACCTCTACAAGAAATACATAAAGTTTTCATTATTATTTCTTTGACTATCATGTAGATTTGTGTGCAGTCTCTTGTGTGTTACCTAACCTTATATGTAAATTTGGAAATGCGTCTTCAAATCGAAGTTGTCTTCTCTTCTTTGTTTTGGTGTATGAGGTCTTTGTCAGCAGGATTGTTTCATTATCCAACACCACAACTTACTGTATATGTTGGTTAACACCAAGCTGAGAAGGTTATGAGATATTACAACTATCGGGGTACAATATGCTTTGAAAAAGAAGACACAGTGTTGCAAATTTTTTCAAGCCCTTGCTCAAAGATACTGCCTCATGCATATAAAAGAATATTGAAAAGGCAGTAACAGTTAACATACTTCTAGAAGGTGATACCTTGAAAAATTTTAGGGAAATTTTGAGGTATTTTAGTGCAGTCATAATTATTTTAATAGTTATTGTATTGTGATTTCTGCTGAGTTGTATTGCTTAAAATGTTTAATTCCTTTGAGAACAAAAACAAGTTCAGAATCTATTGCCTTCTTTGAAGGCAAAGCCAGGGCACAAGTGGGACTTTGAGTGGCAATGCTCACATTATTTTCAATGCAAATGAAATCCCCCTAGAGCAGAACTTCAAACATTTTAAGTGTGGTTAGGCTACAGTATCACTTGTAGTTGAGATAGAATAAAGTCAGGGAAGGCAAATTAGTTATTGCTGGAGCCTATTTCAGGTAATTAGATGGAGCTAGTGGTAGTGGAGAGAAAAAAGAGGGAACAGATTTGAGAAATATTTGGGAAGCAGAAATGAGCAGACAAGAACATTTGATTATATGGCAGGGTGCAGAAGAGAGCAGTGATGGATGATTTTGAAGTTTTGAATCTGAGAATGTGAGAGAGAAGGAACACCATTTTCCAAGTTATAGAATTTTAGGTTATTGATTTATAGATTAAAGTACTAAGTAGGTGGTTTTTGATATGATCCTACTGAAATGTCAGTGAGGCACCCAAAAAGGCTGCTGGCTAGTCATGTGCAGTAAGGTTATGAACAGAGTGACATATTTAAGTTCATCTAAATTTTAGAAGTTGCTGTAGCTACTGAGTAGAGTGAACTGAAGGAAGTGGCTTCATGTATAAAAGACATGACAGAGACACAGGAAATATACCCTTTCTGTGGCAGCAATAAAGAAGAGTCCCTGAAGCAGAACAGCAGGAGGCAGGTGGAGGAGACTATCATCTACTTAAGGCCAGAGAGGAGAAAGTTCCAGAAGATTGACAGTGTTAAATGTAAGAAAAATGAAGACCAATAAAAATGTTTATTTTTTTCATAAGTTTTTCCTTTTCTTCTCCTTTTAGATCTTATTTTTTTTTCTAATCACTTTATTTCAGCTTCCCTCATTCTGGTATATGTTGTTCTTTCATAGCTTCTTAATTTATTTTAGCCATTTAATAATATATGTATTAGCTTGCAGTTTTCTATTGTTTTGGGAGAATCCTTCTGGCATAATTTCATTGTCTGAATCATTCTGCTTTTATTCTCTCTTCCTTATAATAAATTTGTATGGAAGTTGGCCATAATCTATTTTTCATCTTCTTCTGGTTTCTCCTCCTCCTTAACTTTTCTCCTCCTTCTCAACTTTCTCTGATGTTTCAATTTCTCAGGAAGGCAGATAGGTCAGAACAGATTTTCTGGCATTATGGGTCTAGAGCTCCCTCTTCTGTCACTTTTGAAAAGTAATAAAAATATATGACCTCACATTTACTGATAATGCTGTTTCTCTGCTTTTTTTTTTTTTTTTAAACTATTTTTCTTTGCTTTGCTTCTATAGTAGCCATTCTGACAAATGTGGGTTTTCTCCCAGCAGTTTCTTATCACTGTGGGTCTTTGCCCTGGAGGGAAGCTGCATATGATTAGTTTGGAGGGTCCATAGAGCCCAGCATCCTCTAGGACTTTAAGACTTCTTTGCAGAGCCAATGGCCTCACCCATGAAATGTTAGGTTGCTGCTTCATAGCAGACACAACAGGCTTTCAGTGGGGCTTTTTGGCAACCTAGGAGTACTACTGGTCTTGGAGGATATTATTTTAATATTAAGTGAGTAAAGATTATGCATTGTACTTTATAATCTGTTTGATTTAATAATAAAATAATGTTTTCAATGTCTTATTATTAAGTAAAATTGATAATTCAGAAGGATTCATCTTATTCTATGACATCATATGAGCCTAAAATTGCATATAACTCTGACTGACAATCTCGTGTGTCTGTTTTAGAAGTTTCATTACAGTTGTGGGGATATTGGCCAGGCTTCAGTGGGCAGTGGTATGTATCCTGCTTTTAGGAATATATATATATATGTATAACCAAACATGAATCATTTGGCAAAGGAAAAGATAGAGATGGGACTTCAGAGAGAAATAGTAACTGAAGGAAAGAAGGAACTTCTTAAAATTAAGGAGACTTTAAAATATTATTTTAAGCATGAGAAAGAATTAGGAGAGGAAAGATTGAAAAGGTAAATGCTGAATAAAGAACATAGTCCTAAAAAATAAAATATAAATAATTTTAAAAGGCTTATTATAGAGGAATTAGTCATAAAACACAAGCACACATGCGTGCGCGCGCACACACACACACACACACACGAATACTTCCTCCATTGTAATAACAAATTATTATCAAACATTTGTTTGAAGATTTCTAGTACTGGGACTAACAGGGAAGTCTTTGTTGTATTGATGGGAAGATTTTTGTTCCTGCATTTTTGCACAGGAGTTTTATTTCCTCTTTCATGGTGCCAGCCATAGAGAAGAAACTAATGTCTGTCTATGTGATGTAAGAAATGTGAGGTTTGGGTGGGGAAATAGGTAAAGCTAAGTTTCCTTTTGTCCAGCACCAATGACTTGTTTGAATGAGTAGCTGCTATTCTACACATGAGACATGTGCTTTAGAAGAAGAACAAATATAGGAATGTAAAGGTTAAGGGACAAAAGAGTTATAGCGAAGCTCAATGCTAGGTGAGCTCCACTGATCCATTATGCCAAAACAGGCTATTATTCTGCAAATGTGTCTGTCTGAGCCCAAGATCCATTATACGACAGCTGGAAGTCTAAACTTGAGGACAACTTGCTCAGTTCCACCTAAGAGTCATTTGGATTGCAGCCAAGTCCAGCTCTTAGGAATATGGCAACATCTATAATCAATACTCTTTCTTCTGTTTATTAAGCATTGTATTCAGTTCTCAAAGCCTTAAACTTTAGGGAGTAAACAGAGTAAATATGTGAGCAGAGTAGGCTTTAATTATACCCCATATTGCATGGTTCAGCTAAATAAGCACTGACAACTATATAAAACAGTAAGTATAAAACTTTATTGGTAAGATTATAATGCATAAAGAAGTAATTTGTATGATAACAGCACAATGGAGCTATACATAAGCAAAATTTTTTAATAATATTGATATCAAGTTGTTATTAATTCAAACTGGATTGTTTTAAGTTAAGACTATTAGTGTAATATGCAGGCCAATGACTAAGAAAACACAAATTTAAAACCTATAGATTAAAAAATGGAATTAAAATGGTACTCTAAATAGATCTGTCTAATACAAAATAAGGCTGTGATGAAAAGATATTGAGCAAACAAGACATACAATACACAAGCAAAAATAACAGAGAAGCAGAAGTAAATCATGCCTTATTAGTAATCGCATTAAATGTAAATGGGTTAAACATTCTGATTAAAAGGCAGATATTAGCAAATCAAAATCATAATGAGATAACACTTCTTGCCCATTACAATGGCTAAAATAAAAAAGATGATAAAAATTGTTGGTGACAATGTAGAGAAATTGAAACTCTCAGACGCTGTAAAATGTAAGATGTTGGTGCTGCTATGGAAAATTCTTTGCAGTCATTTAAAATGCTAAACATGGAGTTACCCTATGATCCAACAATTCTACTCTTAGGTATATATCCAAAACAAATGAAAACATATGTACAACATAAAAATTTGTACATGAATGTTTATAGCAGCATTATTTCATAAAAGCCTAAATTTGGAAACATTCCAAAGTTTTATCGACTGATGAATAAATAAACAATATGTGTTATATCCATACATTGGAATATTATTTTGCAGTCAAAAGAATGGCACATGCTACAACATAGGTGAAATTTAAATGTATTATGCTAAGTGAAAGAAGCCAGGTTAAAAAAAAAACAAATAACAAAAATCATATATTTTGGACAGCTAATCAAGATGCCTTAGAAGGTGGAAGCTGTACTTGCCTCCTCTTAAGAATACATCAAAGTTACAATGAAACTACTGAATAATCATCACTGGGAGTTGCCTCAAGTCTGGATGAACAGAAGTCCTACAACTGGGGACATGCATAAGAGGTCACTTTGAGATTGTAGGGGGGTGGAGATGAAAAATGGGCCAGTCCCAAAATCACATGTGGCAGTTGAGAATTGGGAGGATTATCTTGGCTGCAAAGCAGCACCTCTCCCTGAAGAAGTAAGAGGATCTCAGCTCTATACTGGGATCCTCCGCCCAGGGTTCCAGTGCTAGGAAAAGAAATCCCCACAGCCTCTGGCTGTGAAAATCAGCAGAGATTGTAGCTGAGTGAGACAAAAGCCTACAGGAGTTGCAGATGTTTCTCTTAAAGGGCCCATGCATGAACTTATTCGGTGATAGACTCACTTATTCTGAGTTCCAGCACTGAGGCAGCTGCTCAAGGAGTGCCAGGGGCATAAAGAGAGACACTGAGCTGTCTGGCTTCAGGGCAAGGGACAGAGGGAGCAGCTTTCTCCCAGACAGAAGTGCTGGCAGTAACCATTGTTTCTTTGTTGAGCCTCCCTTTTCCCACCTTGTGGACTCAGGGGGCCATCATATTTCAGTCTCCATTAACCTGGTTAACACAGGCCACTCTGCCCAAATGATTCCCTGAGACCCCACCTCTCCCAACTTGTGGGTCCAATGCAAATTGCCTCCAGTAGTTTATTCCATACAAATGGCCTGGTTGGCTCATGTGATAGACTTTCCTAAAATCTCTCAAAGTCTCACAAAAACCAAAGAAGCAGCATCTGGCCTCAGCATGTCCCGTACCTCTTGCTGAGCAGCCCCAAGCCCAGCACTGGTGGTGATGGGCCTTGATTCCTGGCCTTGCCCCTTGAGGCACCTAAAAGTTCAATACAGGTGGCAGCCATTCGTAGATTGCTTGGTGACTCTTACCACGTAGTCCTAGAAGTGCAATGGCTGCAGCTTAACTTAGCCTGCAGCTGCCCTCTCCCAAGCAGCCCTTGGGGTAGCACACCCAGTGGCTTGCTTCAACCAGAGCCTGAGCTGGAGCACCACCCAGGGCTGCATCTGAGAAGGATACACCTGAAGGGAAAACTGGGCAGGCACCAGAGCCCTGCTAAAATAAATTGTGCTCCATAGAGTTGGCCTCTCACTGGCCGATACTCACAACAAATCAGCTCAAGGGTCAGTCTCTCCCATTGACATGCAAACAGTAACCGAAGCTCAAGTACAACAGGAGGGCACACATAATCCACAGAAGGGACACAACTTAAGCACCTGGCCCAGGTGAACAGGGAAGATTGTGCCATTGGGCCCCACAGGACCCCTACTAAAAGCCACTCTACTAAGACTGGAAGAATTAGGAGCCCTCCAAATATATATAAACAAACACAGGGAGGGAGCCAAAATGGGGAGATAAAGAAACATGTCCCATATGAAAGAACAGAACAAAGCTCTAGGGAAAAGAAATAAATAAAATGGAGACAAGTAATCCACCAGATGCAGAGTTCAAAAGATTGGTTATAAGAATACTTAATGAACTTAGGGAAGAGTAGATGAACTCAGTGAGAACTTTAACAAAGAGATAGAAAACATAAAAGGGAATCAGTCAGAAATGAAGAATACAATATCTGAGATAAAGAGTACATTAGAGGGAATCAAAAAATTGGATTAAGCAGAGGATCAAACCTGTGATTTAGAGGATGGCGTAGCAGAGGACACCCAATCAGAATAACAAGAATCAATAAAGAACCCCCCCCCCCAAATGAGGATAGTTAAGGGGCCTCTGGGAAAACTTCAAGTGTAACAACATTTATATCATAGGAGTGCCAGAAGAAGAGAAACAGCAAAAAACTGAAAAACTATTTGAAGAAATAATAACAGAAAACTTCCCTAACCTGGTGAAGGAAATATGCATACAACCTCAAGAAGCTCGAGAGTCTTATACAAGATGAACCCAAAAAGGTCCACACCAAAACACATCATAATTAAAATGTCAAAGGTTAAAGACAAAGAGAGAATCTTAAAATCAGCAAGAGAAAAGCAGTCAGTCAGTTACCTACAAAGGAGCACCCATAAGACTGTCAGGTGATTTTTCAACAGAAACTTTGCAGGCCAGAGGGCTTAGCACACAATATTAAAAGTGATTAAAAGAAAGAGCCTACAACCAAGATGACTCTTCCCAGCAAAGCTATCATTTAGAATTGAAGGACAGATAAAGAGCTTCCCAAACCAGAAAAAGCTAAAAGAGTTCATGACCACCAAGCCGGTATTACAGGAAATTTTGGAGGGATTTTTTTTTCCAGGAGAAAACAAATGTATCAAAAACACAAATGATAAAATGGCATTAATGACATATCTCTCAACAAGTACTTCAAGTGAAAAAAAGATTAAGTGTTCCAATCAATAGATAGCGTAGCTGAATGAAAACAAAAACAAGATCCTTACGTAGGCTTACATAAGAGACTCACTTCAGATCAAAAGACATATACAGACTGAAAGTAAAGGGATAGAAAATATATCTTA
Source organism: Rousettus aegyptiacus (assembly GCF_014176215.1). Taxonomy (NCBI): domain Eukaryota; kingdom Metazoa; phylum Chordata; class Mammalia; order Chiroptera; family Pteropodidae; genus Rousettus; species Rousettus aegyptiacus. The sequence goes on from NW_023416309.1 coordinate 6,500,323, forward strand.
TGAAAATGAAAAAAAAAATCTGGAGTAGCAATATTTATACGAGATAAAATAGACTTTAAAACACAGGCTATCATAAGAGACAAAAAAGGACCCAGTAAACTCACTTTTGAATATTTATCTGAAGAAATTCAAAATACTAATTTGAAGGGACATGTGCATCCATATGTTCATTGCAGCTTTATTAAGAATAGGCAAGATATGGAGGGAATCCGTTATCCGTCAATGGATGATGGATAAAGAAGAATTGGTATACATATACAATGGAATATTACTCAGTCATAAAAACAAAAAACAAACAAACAGACAAATAAATAAATAAATAATAAAATAAAAAAACCTTGCCATCTGCAACAACATGGATGGACCCAGAGGGTATTAAACTGAGCAGAGTAAGTAAGACGGAGAAAGACAAATGCCATATGATTTCTCTTGCATGTAGAGTCTAGAGAACAAAATTAACAAAACAGAAACAAACTTATGTGACACAGAGCACATTTTGAGGGTTGTCAGGTGGGAGGGGTATTGGCAGGGTAGGTATGAAAGGGGGAAATAATTGAGAAGTACAAATTGGTAGTTATGAAATAATCATGGGGATGTAAAGTATAGCATAAGGAATACAGTCAATAATATTGTAATAACTATGTATGGTGTCAGATGGGTACTAATTATATAAATGTCTAATCACTATATTGTATACTCGAAACTAATATAATATTGTATGACTGTTATAATTTAAAAATAAAAAATATTAAGAGAAAATAATAGCTATATCTGTAGTTATGCAACCCCACTTCTCAAATGCTGCAAGACATTCCAAAACCAAAATTATCTGTCAGCAGATGAGGTAACAGATAATGAGCACCAATTTTTACTGGAACATATGGCATACATTGAGAATTAAAAAAATGGTGTTTGGTAATATTTTAACTGAATGAGGTGCTGTACTAATGAAAGTATAAAGTAAAATATAAAATATAAAAAAGCATAAAAACATATGTTGTATGATATGTCCAGAATAGACAAATTCATATAAAGAAAAACTAGAACAGTGATTGTTAAAGGTTGGGAGTAGGGTACAAGATAGATATAAGATTTCATTTTGGGGTAATAAAAATATTCCAAAATGAGTTTCACAATTCTGTATATACTAAACACAATCGAATTGGCTGTACTGAACTTATATACCATGATAATTTTATGGTATGAAAATTATATCTCATTAAAATTATAATAAAAATATAGAGAAAATATTAATATAATAGCAAAATAATTCTTAGTAATATTAAATTCTAAAACATAACAAAAATATTTTTAAAGCACTAAGAGAAAATTGTACAAAAAACTACCCAGAGTAACACAAAATAAAGATTTTTAGAGGCTATCAGAGTTTATCTATCTTGAATTTCTACTGCAAAAAACAATTGTTCTTTAATAAAGAGAAAAATGAATCTAGTATAAAAGGATTCCAACAAGGATGATGGATTTATGACTGATTGTAAAAAGTCCTATAAAATAATCCATTGGGATATACAATGAAAAATGAATGCTATTCATAATAGCAACAATGTCTCCGAGGTAGTTAGAAATAAACTTAGAAGGTGTGTAAGATCATTATTGATAAAACATATAGATAAATAGATATAAAGATATTCATAGAAGAAATTCTAAATACAACAAACAATACTTCATGTTAATGAGTGAGAGGACTCAATTTTATGATGATAAAATTGTCTCTTAAAGTAATTAATAATTACAATGCAAATTCAATAAAAATTCCAGCAAGACTTTTCATAAAACTTGACAAATTTATCAAAAATTTAATTGAAAAACTAGAGGCCAATAATAAATAACATTGACAAAGAAAAGAATTTGTCTTATCTGATATTAGGATATATGATTAACCTGTAATAAGTATGATAATGAAAGAGGTAAAACAATAAATAACAAAGGAAAAGATAGATAGCTCACAAATGAACACCCCTGTGTAGAATATTGATATGTGATAAAGGTAATAATAAATAAAGTTTGAAAAATATAAAATAACATCCTTTATTGTTAATCTCCTAAAAACCTATATGAGTGATGACCATGAAGGACGGCACCATGTTTTGTTGTTGTTGTTGTTGTTGTTGTTGTCGTCGTTGTTTGTTTGTTTTAATGGAGAGATTAGAGGAATATAATAATTAGAGGAATACATGCAGAAAGCTTCACATAACTGCAATTTTTTAATCTCTTAAATAATTCTTATTAAGTAAATATAGTAAATTTTTAATTTAGTTTTAAGTATACAGTACATTGGTTAGACATCTATATAGTTCATAAAATGATCCCCCCAATTGCACCCTCCTTCCCCTGACCCTCTACCTAGCCAACTTATTAATGCTAACTGCATTCCCTATGCTGTGCTCCCCATCCCCTTGACCATCCATCAGCTACTAATTTGTACTTCTTTATCTCTTAGATTCTGTATATAAGTGAAATCATATAGTGTTTATCTTTCTCTGTCTAACTTAAATACCTTCTAAGTTCATCAAAGCAAATCTTTGTCCATCCCCTTCTTTTTCATATGTAGGGGTCTTGTTTTCTTATCCTTAATTCTTTTCCGTTTAAGGTACTTATTGATAGCAATGTAGTTGTTACCATTCTTTATTCCTGTTTTTGATACATGTTATTTCTTCTTAAAGAAGTCCCTAGTCTATGGCCATGCTACCTTGAACAAGCCCTATCCCATCTGATCTCAGAAGCTAAACAGTGTTGGGTCTGGTTACTACTTGGATGGGAGACCACCTAGGAAGACCAGGTACTGTAGGCATAAAAAAATTAAAAAAAAAATAAGAGATTGTAAGCTGACAAGGTCCTTGCAATCTGTGAGGTCAACCAAGGGTTGCCCTGCCTAAAAAAATAAATAAATAAATAAATAAATAAATAAATAAATAAATAAATAAATAAATAAAAGATGTCCTTCCAACATTTCCTGTACTACGGGTTTAGTGGCGATAAATTCTTTTAGCTTATTTTTGTCTGGGAAGCTCTTTATCTGTCCTACAACTCTAAATGATAGCTTTGCTGGATAAATTTTTCTGGTTGTAGATCCTGGGTTTTCATCCTGTTGAATATTTTTTGCCAAGCCCTTCTGTTCTGCATAGTTTCTTTTGAGAAATCAGCTGCCAGTCTTATGGGTGTTCCCTTATATGTAATTATTTGTTTTTGTCTTGCTGCTTTTAATATTCTTTCTTTGTATTTAACCTTTGGCGTTTTAATTATGATGTGTCTTAGTGTGGGTCTCTTTGGGTCCCTGATTTTTGGAATTCTCTGAGCTTCCTAGAGTTTTATGTTCATTTCTTTCTCCAGGTTAGGAAAGTTTTCCATCATTATTTCTTCAAACAGTTGTTTGACATCTTGATTTTCTTCAGTTACGCCAATCAGACAAATATTTGGAGCCTTAACAGTGCCATATATTCTCTTTAAATTATTTTTATAATCTCAGTATCTTTTTTCTCACCATTCTGATTCAGTGTCCTTAGCTTTCCTGTCCTGTAGATAGGGCATTTGATACTGTTCTTTATTCACTTTGTTTATTTCTTTGTTTATTCAATTTAATATACTTCTCATCTCAGATAATGCATTTTTCCTTTCAGACTAGTTGCTTTTATAATTTCCATTTTCATTTTTATGTTTTTTTCTCTCCATTGAAGTTCTCACTGAATTTATCTACACTTCCAAAACGTTCATCGAGCATCTTTATAATGTGTTTTGAACTCAGCATCTGTTAGATTACTTGACTCTATTATATCTGGATCTCTGTTCTATTCTCTCTTATAGTTTCTGCTTCTTTGTCTTCCCATTTTGGCTGCCTTTCCGTGTCTGTTTCTATGTACTAAGCAAAGATCCTAAGTGTCTCAGTCTTATTAGTGTGGATTTGTGAAGTAGGTGTTCAGTGGCACAGTCCTGAGAGGGGTTCAGCTGCATGCCAAACTTAGCTCAAGCCTCTACCCCTCTAGGGTCACCTGTTGATTCAACAAGCAATCTGCAGATTTTGCGCTTACAGTCGCCTCAAAAGGCCACACCAGAAACCGAGGCCAGCTGCCTCCTCCAGTGTGAGTGTCAGCAAGGAGCCTGACTTGCTGAGGATACATCTGGATGTGGCTTGAATGGGGCCGTGAGTTGGGGGAGGCGGGTTTCAGGAAATCCTCTGGGTGGAGCGACCTCTGTTAAAGAGTTTGATGACGTCACAGCCATGGAGGCACTGTTTCCAGCCACTAGGAAGGGGGAGGGCTCAATAAGGAACCATGGATACCGCTGGCACTTCTGTACCAGGTCCTCACTCCGACAATATCTCCTTTAAGTCCCTGGTGCCCCCTGTGCGCAGTTGAAGCGCATTGGTGCTCAGAGTGAGCAGGTCCATCACTGCAAAAATCTGCTCATGGACCCAGACCCTTTAAAAGGCGTCTGCTGCTGCCGCTTCTGCAGCCACAGCCTCCGTCTTATTCAGCCGCTCAAGACAAGACTGGGCAGCCCACATTCTCACCCCATCTTACCTTCTGCCATTGTGGGGTGATATTTTGGCTTTCTCCCTAGTTGTACAGCTTGTTCTTCCCAGGTGATTTTTCCTTGCTGCTACTCCTTTTTTCCACCACAACTTTGATTTGGTTGCCAGAGAGATGAACAGAGCCTCTATCATCTACATCATTTTTTTTACTCTTTCAATTATAGTAAAATTTTAACATTTGATAAATTAGGTTGTGAGTGTACTTACATACTTCCGGTGAAGACTAAGTAAAATAACATACTTATATACTTAAAATTACTGGTTAAAACTAGGATCTTCAGACACAGTATTTTCTCCTTTCTCCTTTTGGATGTCAGATATTTTATTCTCTTTTGGTACAGAACATCAAGGAAGCTCTAGTCGTGTCTTACCTTTAAATAATTCTATTTGCTGACAGTAATAACATAAGTTTAACCAAAGACTTCTCCTAGTGAATAATTTCAGGCTTTCTTACTCTCAAAGAAGCCTCAAAAACAATTCTAGATTCTTTCATTTCAACCAAAATGAAAATAACAAACACAGAATGTATAAATACAATGGCTCTTGTTCGAGCAACTTTGTAAATTTCTTTCATAGAAAATACTCTTAAAATTCTTAAAGGAATTTTCAACTCTGTTTCTTTAGCTATATTCTTTAATCTGTGATTCTATGTCATAAGAATAAGGGTATTTTCCTTAATTGCAGTTTGTTATGGCCTGGAGTGGCCTTTGACAAGAAAATGGTGACATACCCAAGTGGTTCTCCCCTGCATTGTAGCCTGTACAAGTTGAGCTCAGAATTCAAAACAATCAGTGATGTGGAATAGTCTTGACATTTGTATTAAAGTTTTGACATTCAGATATATTGATATTAATTCTTCATTTCTATGTACTGAAAAGGGAATGGTAACAGATGAGACAAAGCAATGCCATGTGGACTCTAGGGAGCTGCAAAACACCAGGGGTACAGAAGAAGCCTAAGCCTGGATTTGAAGGCACAGATGGATAATGTCCATGGGGACAGAAGAAGCTGTCAGGCTCATTTGAGAAGAAAAATAATAAAACGACACAGATAGTATATCTGTTATATTTGCCTGTGCCCATAAAGTAACTTTTTACTGCTCAAAATGCCCTCTGTAACTTCTAAGTCCTAGAAGATTCATACTCTTTTTCCAAGGTGCATCTCCTACACAAACTATTCCCTATTTACATGGACATTGTAATTGCTTTCTTTATGAATTCATAACATGCTAAATTCACACAGAGTCTTTAAAATGGATTACTAAGAAGTACTTTGTTAGGTAATGAGAATAAAGTTGTGAATGTGACACACTTATGCCCTTACAAGCTAGTAAGAAACATAGCTAAAATAATCGGCCACTGCACTAGGTTATAATACATGCTATGGTGTAAGAAATAAAGAGGCCGAAAAATCAATATGGAATCACCTAATTTTGAGGGTAAAGAACAGCTGTAGACTGAGTTCTGAAATTTGAGCAGAATAAGTAAATATACAAAAAAGTTGTGCGTGTGTGTGTGTGTGTGTGTGTGTAGAAGAGATGGCTAGAGAAGAGTGGATTTGGGTGTTTCAAGCAAAAGGAACAACAAGAACGTAGTTCTAAAGATCGGAAAAGTATGGCACATCTAAAAAATCAAAAGCAATTCTGACTGGCTTGTTTGAAGTACAAGAAGATATATCAGGAGAGCTGAAACTAGTGAAGCAAGCAGGGTGGAGATGAGAAGAGTAATTGAAAACCACTGTAATTACATTTGCAAGTTTTTTGTTTTGTTTTGTTTTGTTTGTCCTGATGCATCCATCCATTCCTCCCTTCTTTAAATGACAGAAACCTGGTTTTTATTTTCTTATAGTGCATGTACTTCCAGAAAGACTTACTCTAATACATCTTTCAAGGAAAAAGAGTGAGAAAAAGCTCAACCAGATTTACTACTCAGAGTTCATTTTAGACAAAGCTATGTAATCAGAATTAAATCGAAGGCTTTTAAACTTTTTGCTTGATATCTCCATGTGTTTTGAAGGGTCAGGCGGGATGTAAGGATATTTTTCTTGCCTATGGGTATGACCTGAATATGATAGCCCATGAAAACTTGCAACCATCTTATAAACACTATGAGAGAGCCAACAATAAGAAGCAGTCAAGAGACAGATTCTGGCTCTGTGGCTTGAATTTCAAATAAAGGCTTCTCTGATGCCTCTGAACTTTATAGTTACATAAGTCAAAACACAAGCTTTAATTTTTTAAATTGTGTTTTCTGTTATATGCAGCACAGAGTCCTAACTGATAGAGCCAGATTAGGAGCACTGATTTTATCTAAGATGGATGAAAGATTTTTAAGTGGAGACTAACAAGAATGTGTACTCTAGAAAGACAGACTTGACTTCTGGTGTGGACAAAATAGCATAGACTCATTCTTTATACCTCCTCTCTGAGTACAACTATAGACCCTAATAATAACATAACATAACAGGCAACCATAAGAAGTTTCTGAAAGATGAAACACTGTGTTTCAACATCTTCCAAATCTCGCCCACTCCCCATACCAGCAGATCAAATCCTGGCATCCTCCAAACCTGAAACCAGCAAGATAACACCGCGCAGGCAGCCCTCTTCCTCCCTAGATTGAACTGGAGTCCTGCAAACAAGAGGCCAAGGGAAGTGCTAACTGCTCCTGAGGCTGGAGTTTCTTCCCTCCTCCCTCCCCTGCAGAGTTTCTTCCCTCCTCCTCCCAGGCAGCCCAAAAGCTTAGGCAGAGATTAAGCAAGAGCCCATAGACAACCAGAGGTGAGGGAAATTGCTCTCCCAGGGTGTAGAGAGCAGAGAAGTCTAGTCTGGGGAAGCACTTTCTGCCTCACGGACAGTACCAACAGGAATCAGCAAAAGACCTGGTGACATGGGCAAACTAAGAAATTGAAAATAGCATCTCAATAGCTCTCAAAATGACATTGTAGTTAGAACTAAAACTTCAAAAAATAGGTCAGTATCTGCACAATAAACATAAAAAGCATAATTGCTTGCTAAAATAGGATACAGAGTCTCCCAACATAATAACCAAAATGTCTAGGTTATAATCAAAAAGCACTTGTCATGCCAAGAACCATGGATGAAAAAGGAAAAAGATACCACACTGAGATGACACAGTTGTTAAAATTATTTGACAAAGAGTATAAAGTACCTATCATAGTCCAATTATAAAATAGATGTCACTAAAAATTGAAAATATAAAAATTAAAATTATGGAAATGAAAAATGCAATAACCAAAATGTTAAAAGTCACCGAAGGACTCAACAGCAGAATAAACACAGTCTAAGAGGATCAGTTAGCTTGAAGACAGAATAGAAAGATATCTTTGCCTATAAATTAAAGATTAGCAGGACTAAAGGTTGGTTGGAATATTATAGTAATAATCCCATGAGAAGGAATGGTGGTCTGAAATGAGGTAGTAGCAACAAAGAAAAAAAAAATTTTGAGGTGATTTGGATGGAATATCAAAAAAAAACTCAGTGATTTAGTTGCACATTGGTGTTAAGTAAAAGGGAAAATCAAAGATGAATCCCAAATTGGCTTAGGCAACAGAGTAAAGCAAAACGAGTTTGGGAGAATAAAATAAATCATGAGTGCAGTTTAGGATATTCTTCATTTATGGTGCTGTTGAGCTGGATGAGTTAAAATGTCACTCACATATGTTATATAATTGATTTCTCTATTGAATCAGGAGATGCTAGATTAGCACCTCACATGTAGCAGGTATTAACAAGTTTTGTCAGTGAAGGAATGAATGTTTATTTCCTCTAAATTCTAAGATCATTTTTCCTGCAGCACGAACCAGGTTAGGCAGACAAACTCACACTACTGCCACACTTCCAAAGACCAGTTAGACTGCTGGGATCACAAGAGTCCACAGGTAAATGAGCCACGCCAGTAAATGTGGGATGTTTTGCATATCTCAGAATGAAACCCAAGCTCAGCAACTGTAGTATTCATTATTTAAATCCAGGCATTACAAGCCAGAGAATAAAACACTGCTTTTATTTTATATCTTCTTTTTAATTTTTTGACATTTGAAAATATTTTGTTTTTTAACATTCGAAAGAACACTTCACTCATCATATGACTGAATTAGACTATCAGAGAAAGTTCATCAATAATATATCATATTTTATCTCAGTATTTCTATTTTCCCCAAGATTAATGACTTGTTTGAGGAAAAAAAAAATAATAACGCTGGGAGGAAAGTGTACCAGATTCTGAAATGTTAATCCATCTGGCACACTTCGTTTTACCCTAATTCGCCACAATTAGATATATTGAGATTCTTGCATGATCTTTCACTGCTATCCAGGAGACACGTATAAATCTTTGGATCATCAATTCAAAAAATTTTGCCCTACAATTAGCAGGATATTAGTCCTTCTGCTAGACCAGGCTCTCAGGGAATCTATGCCAATGTCTGACCTAATACCTTAGGAAGCAGTCACTTATTTCTTTTATCCTTCATTCCCATAAATGTCTCACTGGAGAGACCCAAACTCCATTTTCTCTAGAGCTCTTGAATATTTCACCATGGTACCCAAAGGAGAATTCTAATTTCTAATTCGGCTAGCCCCAGGAAAAACAAAGAATTTCCAAATAGCTCTTCTCTTAAGAATAGTAATGATCTCAACCTCTATTCCTTCTAAATCTGTTCTGCCTTTCTCAAATTATGGCCTACTTAGTGTCCACTTAGTGTCCATTCTGAGAATGCTTGCCTGGAATATGTTCAAATTGTCAAAAACACATTCCTAGTGTTTGTTTCTTTCCGACTCTTGTTTGAGGTCTTCATGTCTTCCCTTGGCACTTTCTGCTTCAAGAATGTCCTTCAGCTCATCTGGCAGAGGAACCTAAGCCACCTTCTAAAGGAAACATTCTGACACAAACCAGGGGTTCCATTTGGGTTAGTCATTTTAGAAGATCATCATCATATTAGACATTTGCAGCAAAATGTTTTCTTGGAGTAGAACTTAGAGTAAACATGTGATTTTTTCCACATTATGGTTTTGATAGAGGGATTACCACTGTGAATAATGTTTTATAAGCAATGCTTAGATTTTTGATACACCCACCCATTTTTCTAAAGCACCTGAGCAGAAAGAAACAAATGAATGTTTTGAGAGGCTTTTCTAAATCATTATAACTATTAAAATTTAAAACTTTCACATTCATAATTTAATGTAGTTAAAATACTATGCATATTCATGCTGCTATATAATTTTCATATTTTAAAAAGGATGTAAATAAAACAGGAATAATATAACGACTCATCGTTATTCCATTCATTAAAGAACCAGAGTTCATGATTGCTTTATATAGACTTATATCCTATTCTAGGTGCAGAATGTTTCAATTTTTAAAAATCCTGATATTGCTAAATTACAATCTCTGGATTAGAACTGGAGGCTGGGTCTGTATCTGCTCTTTACTTCCTTTTGAAGAATAAATATCTGTCAAGGTCAACAATCCAGCTCACATATATCCTAAATAAATATCACAGTGGTAAGAACTATTTTACTATTACATTATATATAAGGAAAATATATTCCAAAATATCTTTCACTATTGAAATTTTTTTTCAAAATTCAGAAAATTATATAATGTTATTTTAAAATTGACAGTTGTTATGATTTGAATGTTTGTGATCCCCCATCCCCAAATTTACATGTTGAATCTTAATGTGAAATGTGATGGTATTAAGAGACGGGGCCTTTAGGAGGTGTTTAAGTCATGAGGGTGGAGTTCTATTGAAAAGTTTAATGCTTTATAAAAAAACTCACAGTATTCCTCAGCCCCTTCAACTATGTAAGGACACAACTAGAAGTCTGCAACCCGAGAGAAGACACTACAATGATGTTTGCTCCCTGATCTTGAACTTCCAGCCTCCAAAATGTAAGAAGTAAATTTATGTTTTTTATAAGTTACCAGTCTGTGGTATTTTTCTACAGCAGCCTAACTGGACAAAGACAACAGTCACAACTCATTCAGCTCAGAATACATTAGAATGCACATTTAAAATTTAAGCCAAATGAATGCACATTTAAAATTTAAGCCAAAAGCTCTTTGGAAAGTTATAAGCCAATATCGGTGGCAAGTATGTAAACAGAGATTTAGAATATATGGAACATAAGTTTCTGTACTTGTGTTTGAGGTACTCTAAGGTAAAACCATGAAGAAAGAAACCATGTTCCAATTATGTAATATCCTAGCGTGTTATGCATCAAAAATGAGAATTATCTCAAAAAAAAAAAATAAAACCTATAATTCTTGGTAATGATAATCAAATATCCAAAGATATTTATTTCCATTTTCTCTATGTGTTAAAATGTTCAGAATAATCTAAATACAATTTAGAGCATTTCATCTTTAGTTCTCAAATACTGACAAATATGATTTAAAAAAGTACTTCTTCAATTTTGATGGTTAGAATGTCAGTTTTATTAGTGATTGCTTCTTAAAGTATAGGATCTTAAATACATTTAAGACAACAGTTATACACATGTTTCATTCTGTTCCCGGGTGAAAATGCTTGAGAGTTAAGTTTAAATTTGAGAGTGAACTTGAATTTTAGAAATGTAGGTATTCAACAGCAAAAGCCATTTGCAATCTTCCAACATGAATTTACTGTCAAAAACCTTTGTCTTTGTTTGAAATGGTTTAAGAATATAGAAAATCTATTTTAATCAGATGAAAGAGATACAATGGAATTCCATTTAAAACAGAGTGAAGCAATTTATATCATTAAAATACATCAATCACATTAATAGCTATTAATAAAAAATAGTTTTAAACAAATGCGTTGTATGCACAAATTCAGAGAATGATGCCAGGTACTATGGGTTAAAATATATATATTTGATCTGGATGCTTGAAAAGATGTGAATCTGCAATAACCTGTTGCCAAGTGAGTTATAAACAGGGAATTTAAAATCTCTAGAATAATTTCTGCTTAAAGATAGGGAATTGACTACATCTATATGTTTTCTTTCCTTCCTGAGACCCAACAAATGTAAGTATAAAAATCAACTGGTTATAAATCTATAACAAACATGAAATTGGTAAAGAACTGTCAGGGTATAAGAAATGTCTACAGATTCTGGAAGGCAAAAAGTCCATAGAAAAGCAAGTTAACTATTGCTCCGTAATGGAGAAAGTGGCAATGTGCCACACAATTAAGAAGTGAGACAGCATCTTCAGTAAAACCACAGACAGAATTGGGACTAAAAAAGTGCCTGGCACACAGGAGAGTATGGGGAAGACCTGTAACAAAACATAATTGTGGAGGGCGAGGGGTAAATACCATGCATGGAACTGGAAACATGCCCAACTCTGTTTTCTGACTGCTGACTCAGAAGAGTCAACAGCCAAATCTGTAACCCTTACACAGATGGGAAGGCAATTCTATAGAGAAATTGTTGACACCAATGACATCTGACATATGGGAGCATCCAGAATGACACCAACTCCAAGTCAAGAATCCTAAAATGAAGACCCCAAGGTGACCAGAACTACACACTTACAAAGAGCTCCAACTGAGCTTCTCATGCCTTGCTCTCAAACATAAACAGAGGGTGTATGTGTGAGAGAGAGATGATTCACAGAGATCACAGAGATTATTCATAGAAAATAAGAAAGTATCAAATTAGCAGTAGTAATATCCTTAGAGATATTCAAAAAAAGTATCATTAATTTAATGCGGTAAAATTCATGGGGAAAGAAATAATCAGTGTACCTGAAAGATTTCTTAGAGAATTAAATGTGTTTAAAATAAAGTGATTAAATTGTGTTTAATCTTAGAGATTAAAATGTGTTTAAAATAAAAAGAATTATTAGGAGAAGGAACATAAGGAAATCTGCCTATAAAAAAGGAAAATAGGCAGATTGAGAAAAAATACCAAAAAAAAATTTAGAAAATCAATCCAGGACGTTCAATAGCCAACCAACAGAAATTTAAGAATGAAAAACATAAAATAAAAGCTGTAGAGAAGAAAATTAACCAGAAAATAATAAAATATGTTTCACAGAGCAGAAACATTCAAATCTCTAAATTATAAGAATCCATCAAATGTAATTTAAAAATACCCCAGCAAGCATTATAATAGAATAAAGCATAATCACACACACTAGTACTCAATAAATGTCTGCCCCTTCTTTAGCCAAAAGAGGGAAAACAAAGCTCTGAACAGGAACACAAGAAAATCAGAAAATGACATCTGCACCATAGGACAACAGTGATGCTATATCCCAGGAGGACTGCTGTCCAACAGATTGAGAGGGGCAGAAGAATTGCTGGAGACAGAGCGCTACAGGAGAAAATGAAAATAACTGGTCACTAGGGATGCTGGAGATGTGGGAAATAACAGACCTGTTTGAAACTTCAGAAAACCCAAAAGCTCTACATAAAGTAAATACTCTACTTGGCTTTGCAGTAGACAATATATTAGCACAACAGGTGAATACGCGCCACATTTCTAAAATGTACCCATAAATATGGTAAGGAGACATGATGAGAGTTACAGAACATTTAAGTGTTAGCAACAAAAAGCAGAAATGAGAAGACAGAAAAGCAGAGGAAAGATGAAGAAAAAGATAAGTTGCTAATATCATTATTTAATAAAGTGAGTAGTCAAATGTACAATCTGAATGATAAATATATTTATTCACATTAATATATACTACATGTATACACACATTTTACCTTTTTCCAGCTTTATTGTGTTAAGAATGACAGATAAAATTGTATATAACTAAAGTATACAGTTTGCTATTTTGATATATTGTGAAATAATCAACACAATCAAGGTAATTAATATATTCATCATTTCATGTAGTTAACTATTTTTCGTGGTTGTCTGTGTGGTAAAAACACAATGAATAAGTTCTGGATATCTAAGTACAGCAATGTGCCTATAGTTAATGATACTGTATTCTATATTTGAAACTTGCTAAGAGGGTCATATTAAGTTTTCTCATATATTTTTCTTTAATTACATGAAGGCTATCAGTGGATTACTTGATATAAATTTATTATCAGAGTAAGAGGTTATGAAGAGCTTTACTAAAAGAAAACTATATCCCTGTTCCTAGTCCCCAACTCCACCATCAAGACCATATTATTGGTATGGGATAAGGGGGAGGATGTCACGCTAAAACATTTAGATCTATATTTAAATCAGCTGCTATCCTATTAACCAACCTCAAGCAAATTATGAAATCTGTTCTCATCTTTAAACTACACTATTGCTAAGGTTAATTTCCATTCAATGTAAGCAACTCTGGAAGAAAATATATAATGAGTGTCATTTTTCTAAATCTTTAGTTGTGGTCATTTTGTTCATGTTTAGCCTTTTCAATCTTCAGTATCTGCATTAAAAGTCAGCTTCACAATAAAAATGAAAGGTCCATTGAAAAACAAAACAAAAACATAGCAACAAATGTTTTTCCTGTTTTGGAAAGTAGTTGTTGCCTGCCATTTACTTTTGTATATTCACAATAAAATTTTTTAAAGTAAATTTTGATTCACTGCCTATCAAGAAAATATCAACAAATGTATTAAAATAACTACTTTTAGCAAACTGTAAAGCCTTCATCATGCTTTGCTTCAGGAGTAATTTCACTGGAACCGTGGGCTCATATATCAGAAGAGCATTTAAAATGAGATTTTTGTTCAAAGAAATAGGCACATCAAAGCAATTGAATAGGAAGTAATCATGTCTAACTTCTACAAAGCAGTATTATCCTTTCTAAAATGAAAACCTTAAACACACAAAATCTGGATTGAAATCAAATCTTAAATTAAATTTTATTACTTAGAGATGACTTGCTATGTCAGTTAAGAGCTGACATTTCAAAATAATTTTAAAAATCATGTTCAGTTAGATGATATTTATTCATTCCACAAACTAAAATTCAACCTAAAAATCTTGCTGTATATTACAAGAAAGTAAACTTTTTACCCATACCATAATTGTTAGCGTTTTATCTCAGAATACTAAGTTCCTTCAATAATAATTTTCCCTCAGAGGAAACTGACATGAGGAAAAGAGAAGAATCAAATTAATTAATGAATTGTTATTTGGCATGGCTTTTTCTTTAACTTTATTGTGTCTTCCTTCCTGAAGCCCTGTCTTTCCAAATATTAAGGGAAATGTTTGTTATTTCCCCCAATAAGAAGTTATGATTTAATGAATGGTGATTTGTTTTAATTTCTGAGTCATTAACCCTTTATTTATTTAGTTAGTTAATTAATTTTTTTTTTTTTTAGGCGAAGCAACCCTTGGTTGACCTCACAGATTGTAAGAACCTTGTCAGTTTACAATCTCTTATTTTTTTTAACTTTTACGCCTATAGCACCTCATCTTCCTAGGTGGTCTCCCATCCAAGTGCTGAACAGACTCAACCCTGCTTAGCTTCTGCGATCAGATAGGATCGAGCTTGTTCAGGGCAGCATGGCCATAGACCCATTAGCATCCTTTAGTTTGTATTCCCTCACTACCTGTGAGGTCAAACAACTTGTTTTATTTTATTCTCCATGTATTTCTTTGCAATTTTTTTCCATTATAATTTCAACATTTGCATCATGCTAAAATATGACTCCCTTCCATCCAGATTATATTTTCAAATTGTTTTAATTACTTATGTTATATTTTTCATTTTATCATATGCAGAGCTTTAATTTCTTGAAATTTATTTCATGTAAATTGTGAGAAAAATGATCTGATTTTACTTTTTTGTTTACAAGTGGTTAGCAGCCCCAATATTAAATAATGTATTATTTTCTCAATAACTTAAAATAACACTCAAATTCTAATTTTTGTATGCACTGGGTTTTGTTCAGGAAACAGGAAAGATACTATTAATCATTTTTCTAACTTATTAAATAATTTGTGACTTTTCATGCATTTATTCTAATGAATTTTAAAATAGTTCATCAAGTCCATCCTCAAATTAAAAGTTTATTAAAATTGTATTGAATTTACCAATTTCTTTTGCAAACATCTCTCTCTTTACAGTATCGATAATCTGAAATTGGAGCAAACTGAACACAGTGGTAGGGAGTGTAATTTAAATGACACAGTCATATGTTATGTTTTCAAAACCAGGGACATGTTAGGACTCTTTTTTTGTTATAAAGCAATCTCTCTCAATCATTTTTCTATGTGCAAAATATTGTAAAAAGTGTATCCAGGGAGGGCCTACATTTTTAACACAAGTAGATACAGAAGCAAATACAGAAGTAGAGAGACAGATGTTCATTCTTTAACCAACAATGAAAAAAAAAAACTCTCTCTCTTTCTTCATTTATCTCTCCCTTTTCTCCCTCTGTTTCTCTCATAACACACAGCCAATAGTTGTGTGTGTGTGTGTGTTTTTTAAACATAGCTTCTGCAAATTTCTTCTAATATCTGTTATGGACTGCGTGTTTGTGTTCTCCCAACATTCATACCTTGATACCTTAATCCCCACCATGAACATAATTAAAGATGGGACTTTTTGGAGTAATTAGGCGATGAGGGGGAGGCCCTCATGATAGGATTAGTGCCCTCAGAAGAAGATACACCAGAGATCTTGCTTTTCTCCCTGTGAGGGTATAAGGAGAATGGTGCCTTCAGCAAACCAGAAAGAAAGCCTTCTCTAAAAACTGCATCTGCCAGCACTTTGATCTTGGACTTCCCAGACTCCAGAACTGTGAGGAGAAAAAATGTTTGCCATTTAGGACAGTGGTCCCCAACCTTTTTGGCACCAGGGACCAGTGTTCCTATAAGAATCTAATGTCTGATGATCTGAGATGGAGCTGAGGCAGTGATGCTAGCTCTGGAGAGTGGCTGCAAATACAAATGAAGCTTCACTCCCTTGCCCGCTGCTCACCTCCGATTATGTGGCCCAGTTCCTAACAGACCTCGGACTGGTACTGGTTCATGGCTTGGGGGTTGAGGACCCCTTGTTTAGAGTACCCAGTCTATGATAATTTGTTATAGCTGACTGAGTAGACTAAAACATTATCTTATAATTTCTATTCTTAGATTTTTCTGATTTTGTATTGTTCTTATAAAAGGAAACATTTTTTTCTATCATATCACAGTAGTCCCCTCTTATTCATGGTTTCATTTACCTTCATTCAACCATGGTCTGAAAATATTAAATGGAAAATTCTAGACATAAACAACTCATAAATTTTGAATTGTGCATCACTCTGAGTAGCATGAAGAAATCATGCACCATTCCACTCCATCCAGCCCAGGATGTGAAACATTCCTTTTTTGAGAGCAGAGGTTCCAAACTGGTGGGTTGTATACTGGTATCTGTCCAGGGCCTGTTAGGAACCAGCCCACACAGCAGGAGGTGAGTGGTGGGCAAGAGAGCTAAGCTTCATCTGTATTTGCAGCTGCTCCCCAGTGCTACCATTACCCCCTCAGCTCCACCTCAGATCATCAGGCACTAGATTCTCATAGGAGCACTGGTCCCTGGTACCAAAAGGTTTGTTTAGAGTATCCACGCTGTATATGCTACCCACCAGTTATTCACTTAGTACAGTCTTGGTTATAAGATTGACTGTCACGGTTCTCATAGTGTTTATATTCACATAACTCTTATTTTACTTAACAATGGCCTGAAAATACAAGTAGTGCTGCTGACAGTTTGAATATGTGAAAGGAAAGCTGTAGATTTTAGCACAAGTATGTATGTAAAGGAAAAAATATAGTTTGTATTTAGAATATATAGAGTTTGATACTATCTCTGGGTTTATGCATGCACTGGGGGTCTTTGCATATATCCCCTACGAGAAGATGGTGACTACTGTATATATTTTCTAGAAATATAATGTAACACATTCAAGTTGCATATAAAATTTTAAATTTTCTAGTAGCCACATTAAAAAGGAACTCATGATTTAATTTTGTTAATATATTTAATTCAATGTATCCACATTTGCATAATTTCAAAATATAATCAAAATGTAGAAAGTTGAAAGAGATTTTATTTTTTTATATGCTAAGTCTTTGAATTCCAGTATGTATTTTATACTTATAGTAGCTATATTTTGCATGCCTGATAGCCACATGTAGCTAGTGGCTACCATGCTGGACAGCTCAGATATAAGAAATGAAATGATTTTTATAAGAAGATTTTATAAGTATTCCACCACATTGAACATACAAAATATATCTAATTGCTTCCTATTTATCTTGGCCTTTCCAGGTAGAAAAAAATTAAACATATATATTGACAATGTTCTTTATTCTTATATTAATTGCTTTGGCTATTGTGGATACTGTGGTTTCTGTTCTAGACCCACAACAAAGTAAGTATAGCAAGTGTATCATAATCTTTTTCTTGGTGGAGGGTTTACCTTCAAGGATCTTGCCTTTGATGTGTAAAAAACACATCTACGAAGCACAATAAAATGAAGTATGCCTATACTTATTTACAATGAGCCTTACATGGCCATGCCATAATAAACTTTTAATGTACTCCAAGATTCATTCTCTCTATATGATCAGTTTTTGTGTTCCTCAAGTCTCAGGTAGGTGTGGTTATCCGTTGATCAGTACAGATGATACTCGATGGGCAAGAATCAAGTACCACAAAAAAACATGTTTTTTAGTGTATAAATGCTATGATTTACAGAGAACATGTTGGCAATAACTTATTGTAAGAACCAAATGCAACTTAGGCACTCATTTTAAAATTAAGACAGGCATTTCTGGACCTTGTAAGATTGAATACATCCAAAATGTTTTGGACTTTAGATAATGCACAATGATTTACTTGAATCGTGTGCACTTTTAGTGCTTACATTAATTAACAGTTTTTGGAGCAAGTCTTAAAATTTCTATAATGTGTAACATTAAATGTGTTAATTATTTAGAACTTCATAGAATGCATATAAACATTTATAAAATACACATGCATTTATGAGTGTCTTAAAAGTAAGTTTTTTGAAAGTAAAGAAAATATGACTTTAACGTATCACTTATTTTTAAAAATTTGGATGGAAGTTTTTCTACCATTTATGTGTTTCTTAGTATTTTATATGTAAACATGTTTTATTTTTGTTAGGTTAATTAAAACTAATATTGTAGAAGTATAAAATCTGTAAAACATAAATAACTTAGGTGGTAACTTAAGGAAACTTAGAGAAAAATGAACAAAATAAAACTAAAAAATTTTTAAGTTAACACTTAGAAAAAAGCAAAAATTAATCAGTTGATAAAACTACTATGACAAGCAGCAAGCTTTGATTGACATGGAAGAATTCGACACGGGAAATAGTTGTAACCGTAATCTCCCTAGAGGAATATATTGAGGACAAGAGCTGAATCACTGAATAAGGATTATTTTATTAACTATTCTTTTCATTCCTTAGAAACACACACACACACACATTTCCACATGGCTGCATCACCAATCTTAAGTGAGATTGGTTTCAATGTTCAATTAATTGCTGTCATCATCAGATTTAATAATAGGTTTGTGTTAATCTTATAAAATGAATTGGGTTTTTATTCTATATCCTATGCTTCAAAATAAATACAATGACATGGAATAATTATTAAAAACTTGAGGACTGATAAAATTTTCAAAGATTTTTATTTCACATTCTTAAAATTTAATTTCATGACTTGTATTACCCTTTTTTTCCTCATTCACCATGGAAATGAGAAAACTTTTACTAATTCATAGACATTTTCATAATTTTAATCTAATATTTTTACTTTAAAAATACTTATAAACATCACTTATATTTTCTTCATTGTTTTGTAAATCATTGTGTCATTTTATTATTGAAATTTTCATAGAATCAAACTAATTTATTGCTTTATTTTATATTGGTTTAGTCTTTTGAAATTTTTGACTTTTCATTTTCTTTTTAAATTTTTTTTGTGGTTTCTCAAATATATATATGTATATATATGTAACATATATATACACACACATATATATATATATATTAGGATATAGCATTTCTTTCTCAGATTTTTAGGCTGAATATGTTTTCAACACAATTTCTAAAGGATGATTGTCAATTGTTATAATTTTTTCATTGACCTATATTTGTAGCTTTGATTTCCAATTCAAGCCCACGGTGATTTAGATTTTTCTTTGTTTTAATTGAAAGTAGCTGATTTTTTTTTTTTGTTAATATGCCTTTGTTCCTAGTTTTATTGCACTATGGTCATAAATAATAGTATAAGTCTATATTTTCTCATATGGGCACCCAATCTCCCCAGTGCTCTTTAGTAAATTTTTATTCTAGTTCTTAGAGTGCCTATGCTTCTAAATAAACTGTTACATAACATTTGAAACTGTTGAGAATGGAATATTTTTGTTCAATTTACAATAGACACTTAGTTTACATTAATAATATATGTTGGAATGTGTATGGCTTTGCCAAGTAAAAATTGCTATCGTAAAAACAGAAAATTATGTAATAAAATTTATAAAAATTCACTAAAATTATATTTCTTAATTGGTTATAGTTATATATAGATAAGCTTTGTCTTTTGAATGCTGATTTGATTAGCTCTCTTGAGTTTTGATATTCTTCATTTTTTCTTGAATTTTTTAAGTAAAGTATAGCCTCTGCAATTCAGAATAATTTGGAAAAATGTTTGACTTTTGGTTTTAATTTTTAAAACTCTTTTTCAGATAAGATATTCTGAAAATTTCCTTATCTGAAAGTGTCATCCAAGAGTATGTCCAACCCGAGCATTAAAAACACTTGAAAAAAAAAAAAAACAGATACAGGGAGATGACTAGAGCACTAAGGTTAACCTCAAGTAAGACAAAAAAAGCAGAATCAGGCTTGTAACCTTCAGCAATCTCCCTTCCACCTCCACTATAGTAAATCGAAGCTATTTCATTTCAACATGAGTATGAAAAACCATTTGAGTTGAAGTAATTTTAATTTTGTCCAAGTTGGCTTCACTGACACTATTAACACAGAGAAAGACTGAGAACAAATTATTATGGAGAGATTTACAGTTCTAGAAATGAAGATACTTACTAATTTCAATTAAGCCAAAAACCTCGAATAGAATTAAAATTCAAACTCAATAAGAACTAAATTTAATTAAATCAATTTAAGAAATAAAATGGTTATTTTATTAAATTAACAAAATTATTCCTTTGTTCAATAAATATTTACTGAGATTTCCTTCTGTTTCTCAAGTATTCAATGCATCAAAGCACTTCCTGTGTAAAGAATGAAATGATTTCCTTTACCTTCATTTTCACACTAGCCCCCGCTGCACCTCGCTAATGCATGCAATGCTCATTTTTAGCTCTCTGCTCAAGCTTTACCTCCTTGGCAAGCTCACCTATCCTTACACATATCCTCTGTATTCCTTACTTTTGGTACTGATGTGCTCTTGCTATTATTGAAGGGCCAAAGGACAACCCTCCCACTTTGACACCAAATTCCATTCTACTTGCCTTTTCAGGAACTTCACTTGTGCAATTATTTACTCTCCCTCCATATTTTCAATATCCCCTTCTTTGTTTTATCATATGCTTTAACATAAAAACATGATTTTCTTTAACAAAATATACACACATGCACATAGAAATTTCTTACACTCACATTCTCATTCAACTACCACTTAATTTCTTGGTCTTATTCAGAGCAAATATATTTTATTGAATTTTTGTAGTGACTGCTTTTTACTTCCTTGCTTTGAACTTCTCTCAATAGATTTCAGCTGTGCTTCCATACCCCATCAACCAGATGACACTATTCCTTTCAAGATTACATGTTTCCAAACCTAATTTTCAAATCTCTTTTTTGATATTACTTCATTCCTGGGTGTCATTTAAGATAGTTGGTTACTTTATCTCTTGGCTTCTGAAGGCTCAGATTGTCCTGTGCTCCTTCGTGCTCTACTTGTTGCTCCATTTCAGTCCGTCCTTTGACTTTTCTACTTTATCTTATTTCACAAAGTTAAGGAAACTTAGGACTCCCTTTTCAATTAAAAAAAAAATTCTTTTTAACTTTTACACTATTTCTAAAGGATTATGTCTTCACCCAGGACTTTAATTACTATCTATGTGCTTATGATTCACAAATCTGTAAGCCCAGCCTGACTTCTCCCCAGAACTCCAGTCTCCATGTGGATAGGCATCACAAACCTTATTGAAGCACAGCTCAATTCCTCTCACACTCCAGTTAGATCTGCTTATGTTATTATAACTTCAATAGTACAAACATCATGCATCCAGTTGTTCAAGCTCAACTAGAAGTTATTACTGATTTGTTTTCCCCTTGTTCTTCACATCCTTTCCATAGTTTAGCCCTGTTTACTTTATTTCCAAAGTGACATTTCCCTCTACAATATTTGGCCGGAAAAGAAATACTATTTAATGACACCCTAGTTTAAGGAAGTGTCTTGTCTTCTAAGATTTCCACAATTCTGTCCTTGCCCCTCTCTCCTACATTCATCAAAGGGAAACCAGAGATCTTTTAAAGCTGCAAATGACATGTATTACTCTTTTATTTAAACATCTCCAATGGCTTCAAGTGGCAATTAGAATAACATATAAATAACTCACAAATCTCCATATGTTCTGCTCTCTTCCTACTTAGAATTGTTGTCTTTCTCTGTCAAAACCAGGATTTCTCAACTGCAACACTACTGACAGGTTGCCCCAGATAATTCTTTGTTGTGGGGTGCTGTCCTGTGCATTGTAGGATGCCTCTAGCCACTAGATACCAAGAAATTTCCCTCTAAACAGTGATAACCAAAAATGACTCCAGACATTGCCAGATGTCCCTGAGAGGGCAAAATTGCTCCTGGTAGAGAAGCACTAGTCTAAAGTGATCATAGGCCCAGTTTGCCCTAGATGCTTGTTGCCTAGTTATTATTTCAGCATCCCCTTTCACTCTCAAAGATGTCTTGATTAGGATGATAATTATGTAGTCACTTTAGTCTTCATCCAATAGGCTCCATCGTTCATTCTAGTTTTTGTGTATATGTATATGTGTATGTTTTGTTTTAAGCATATCAGTTTTATCCCAAGCTTAGGGTTTTCTGCATTTCTCTCTATGAAAGGCCTTTCCTCCTAATGCCTTTTTTCTCTTGTTATTCATCTTAGCTTAGATATTCCTCTTCTTGTCAAATTCAAAGGAAGATAGCAATCCAATTATTCTCTGCTCAATTACTGTACCACTGCTTGTAAGCTTTTTCATTTACTTACTTCTCTGTCTATTTTGAATCTACCTGTCTCCCACCAAACACAAAGACAAGAATAGATGCTTTGCCTATCTTCTTAGAAGAGTGCTTGGTTCACAGCAAGTGCTGAATGAATGAGTGAATGAATAAAAAATATTTCTGAAAACTTGCCTCAGCAAGTTTTAGTTTTCATATTCTATATCATTATTGTATTCTGGATGTTTACTTCATGGCACTTTTCACAAATATTATTTAATCACTTGTTAGTGTAGTTATTTATTCTTATAAGTTCTATGAGGATTTGTATCTTTATCAGTTATTAAATAGAGAATTCATACTCCCTTGCAAAATATACTGTTTATACATTTTACACTCACAATCAAATAAATTAGTGAATCACAATAAACATGCAGAGCATATATGTGGAGCACACTTGGAAAAACAAATAATCTAATTGGAAAGTTTGATATGGATGTTTCAAAATAAATATATATTTACCCTTGAGAAGAATTTTACATTATTTTGTAAAATTTCCGTCATATGTGTGGCTGCTTTTCTTTCTTTTCTCAAATGATTTTTTAAATCTTGTAAGTGTTGACCTCATCAGTAATTATAAATGATAGAAAATGTGTGCTTACTTAATTCTTTACTTTGAATTCTCTTTGGAAATATAATCTAATAATTTTTCCATTGTTTGATATTACATGAGAAGTATAGCGGAAGCTCACCTTTAATTTATCAGGAGACCACTAACACACTAGCACATGCCATAGAAAGGCTTGCTACCCTCATTTGCTTCTGCCCTCAAAGAGCCTCAGAGTTAATGTCATACAATCAGTATCACACTTGCTTCTAAGTGGGCCATTTTCCATTGACAATTGGTTATTTTCCTCCTAGGTTTACTATACTACTTTAATGATGCAAACGTTTGGCCCAGACCTATATACATATGTTCAGAAACATAAAAATTTACATCTCAAAGGGAAAATATGTAAAGACCAAAAGAAGGATTGAATTGGGGTAGGAGGAGGGTTTGGTATTCCAGGACAAGCAGAAGATCAGGAAAGAATTTGCCTGGTATTCGAAGATATTGATATAAAGTTATTTATAATTAAGACGCAATAGAATCAATCAGTATCCTTATAATAAGCATATTCTCTGTCAGGGAGAAGGAACTTTTGTAGGGAAGGTTGAACAGATATTAGAGAGCATCTGTTGAGGTACAGAATGATTGATAAGAGAATATATAAGTACAGATGAGTTCTAGGGTCCCAGGTTGATTGGATTATATCCCAGATTCTGAGAGAACTTGGTCTGAGATCTGATCCACCATCTGCTTTCTTTGAGGATTTGGAAAATGGAAAACAAACAATACATTTTCACTTTTAGAGAAAGGATATATAGAGAGTGAGTCTTTAGGCAATAAATCAATGAACATGCTAAATACAATAGCAAATGTACAAATGTACATTTATGAAATATTTGTCAATACTAAAAAGTTGAAGATGTTGGCATCTCTAAGCGATAACTCGGGTCAATAAAGAAAAAGTCAAATTCACCTAATTTCTTTCTCTGATTGCAATACTAAATTGAAAGATTAGAAAAATGTGAAATTTTGGGATACATATACCCATCATATACTTTAGGACATGAAGAAAATAAAGTATGTATTAAATTTTGTTCTATGAAATAAAATCTGGAGTTGTTTATTATATGGAGTAATTCATTAATGGTAAAATGGTTTTCTCTATCTTACCAGATATTTCTTTTTTCAGTCTTTCTTAAATTTCCTTTGGTTGATGGAATTCTATTTCTTTTCTGTGGAATCTTCCTCTGTGGAAGCCAAGGATATCAGATTCTTTCTCTCCCTGACCCTAATGGAGCCAGTAGTGAAGCTTATGGCCTAAAACCTCACCTAAAACTATGACTCAGCATCTTCCTGCAAAATGGCAGCAATTATATCAATCTCAGAGGCTTCTGGGATAGAGAAACTGGGATCAAATCAAATTGAGTGTGAAAAACAAGAGCTATTTAATGTCCAGTAAATAGCAGATCCCTTCCCAAGGTAATCATTTGAGAAGAATATACAAACTACTATGAGATTATGGAAGGGAGCAAGTAATTCCATCAAGGGAAGATGGTAAGGACTACAAAGACAGTATAATAAAATTTGCATGTTTAAGACAAGAAGATGAATACAGCTGGCTATGGGGTTTGCTTCTGGGGACTATGCACACTGGGGCACATGTAAAAGGAGAGTGGATTTCATATTTTGAATGATAATGCCTCAATGACTGTCCTGAATCATGCTTGTTAGAAATTAACTAGAAAGAATCAAATTACCTGAGATATTCATGAGATATATCTTTCTACCCCTGATGACTATTCCAGGTAATGTTCTTTTCTAAGCAGCCCAGAGTTCTTACTTGGGAAATCATTTGGTTCTTCTCTATTAGCACACAGAAGATGCCAGTTTCAATATTCTTTTTCTTGATGATAAACTTGGAGGTCGAACCATTCATTGCCAAGATAATTAATAGCAAAGTAGTCTACAATTATACAATTGTCAGTATGTTTTTGCTTATAATCATTACATATTTAGTTATTAGTATCAGTAATTTCTGATACTACACTAATATAGACCAATAATGAGCTAACCCAATAATATAAATTTTAATGTTAACGTAATATATATTTGTTTTATAAAATAAAACATCCTAAAAAGTAGAAAGATGGAGGGAAGTTATAAAGAGAATGATACCGTATACGATCATGGGATTGATCTCTGGATCACAAGATAGTTTCCAATTAACTGGGATTAAGGTTTGTCCATTGGAAATGTTGGCAAGTCTTACTCATGGTTATGAAAGGGCAAGAGAAGTACTTGGAATGTCACTTCCAGAAGCAAGGCAATCTTTCTTTCTCTCCTTTTTCTCTCACCATCTCTTTCTTTTCTCTCTCTCCCTCATTTATTTTAATCTTTAATTTTGTGATCTGACTTTTTCTGCTTCATTAATTCAAGTTCTAACATGGCTATCTTTATATGTAGTCATGAAATTTCTGAGCAGGAAGGGTAACTGTAGACAGACTCCCTCCTCCTATGTATTTTGATATATGTAATAAAACATCTATATTTAAGAATGCAACACTGATATACAAATAGATTAATAGAACAGAATAGAATTATGTGAAATAGAACCAAGTAAATATTTGATATTTAGTTATTTTATTTATTTAAAAAGATATATTTGATATATAAATATCATTTAAATGATTGACAGAGATGTTATTGATAATTATTAAATCATCTTGGGAATCTGTGTAATCATCTAAGAAAAAGAAATTTGTATCTTTTTCAAGATTTAAGCATAAAATAATGAAGCTATCAAATTTAAATGGAAAAATTATTGATTAAATTTGGAATGAGGAAGATCTTTTTAAAGTTTTACAGAAAACCCAGTAGCCACAAAAAAAAAATTGATTCTTTCTAATTTAAGGAGGAAGGAAGGAAGAAAGAATAGAAGGAAAGAAGGAAGAGAGAAAGAAAAGAAAGTTTCCAGATTAGCACAAAGTACTATAATTAAAGACAAAATGCAGTAGTCAAAAGTGAAAAACTATTTGAATTGCATATAGAAATCAAAGGCCTAAATTCCTTGATATATAAACTGCTCCTGCAAATCATTAACGATGATCAATAAATGAATAGAAAACTGCATAAAGGATATTAAGAGAGTTCACAAAAAATACAATAGCAATTAAACATATGACAAGAGTCTCCATGTCACTCATCATAAAATAAATTAAATTAAAAATTACATGATACAGCACTCTTCACTTCCAAGTTTGAACAAAGATAAAATAGTTTGATAAAACAATGTATTTGTTGAAGAGACTTTGAAAAAACAGAGTGTTTGGTGAAGGCTTGAAAGTTTAAATTAGTACCATTCTAGGAATGATAATGAGGATAACCCAAAAATTTACAAAGGTACACATGTTTGCCTCAGATGTTGCACTTCTATAAATTCGTCCTACATACTGTTTAAAATAGCATATTATAAACAGCAAACAAGCTAAATGCAAATTCACAGATGAGTTGTTAATTATGTCATATTATGTTACCTGCAATCATTGTAAAAAGAAATCTGCTATGCAATTTTTAAAAGAATGAAATGTTCTAAACATATTAAAATAAAATGACCTTGAAAAATCTATTGCTAAGTGAAAAACAAAGTGAAGAACAGTGTGCATTATGAACTTATACAAAAAGGAAAAGGGATTTTTTGTTCAATTTACTTTTATAATTATAGTATTTAGACATTAATATGTAATAAATGTTATTTATTTTCATTTATAAATATATTGTAAAATAACTATTAATATTTGTAAGAAACTAACAGCATTGCTTGCCTATATGAGAGGAACTACATAAATGAGGAAGAGAGGTAAAAAAACTTTTATCATAAACCTTTTCATACTGTTTGGTGTTGAACCATGTGGATATATTACTATCCTAAAGTTAAACTAAAAAATAATATTTCAAACTAAACTTTTGTTGTTATATTAATTATACATAACACGGCAAAGTCATAGGCATCTAGTTTATATTAAATGAGTTTTGAAGCGAAAGGAACATAAATAAAAACATATTAAAAAATGAGAACTAGGAAAACATGTTACCTTGGACAAGTCTCTATTTTGCTCACTCAGTCAAAATATACTTGAATGTCTGATATAATGGAAACATAGTAGGCACTGGGGATATAGCAGTAACCAAACAAAACACACTCTTCTGCAGAACCTACTTTCCCCACCCCCAATAATCTGCTGATTAAGTCCCACAGTAAAACACAAAAAACACACAAAGAATAATTAACAGAAATATTTAACAAATAGTCTGAGGATTTTATTTAGAACTATAGTGAAATGTATTCAAGGAACAATGACATTTTACAAAATATAAACTATGTTAGCTCATGCTATATCTCTTAATTTATGCTTTCTTATATTTTACAATAAATCTCCATAGTTTTCTTTATCTAAGTCTTACCTTCTTAATCTTATTCGTATTGTTCAAAAATAAATGGAGATTGTTATAACTATTTTATTTTATACTTGTTAAATGGCAAAGTATATACAACGTGTGAATTTAGCTGGCAGTTTCTTGTATGAGTTAGTTTCTTAATAAACGTCACCTGTATCTGAATTGCCTTACATTATAGAAATGTTTATTTGAATTTTAAATTCCTCATTGTTCACTCTTAATTGGGGGGCAACAGTCACAGGTTAGCCACAAAACATTCCTATTGAGTTGGGAATGTGTTCTTGGGACACTGAGGACACTGATGTGGGTATGCCCAATACTTGGAAATTTCCTGCAGATATAATCACAAAACATTGGAAACTTGATAATCTCCTCTTGTTTTAAAAGGCAGTGGGGAACCAAGTGCTTATTTGCCAGATCAATTCCACATTAATTCTCCCACAGAACTGCCCTAAACAGACAGAAGTTTTCAATATTCCAAAGAAAATGGAGACAGTAGAGATACCAATGGATATAATTGTACATTTAAAACCTATTCATAGGAAGAGGCTGAAAATTTAAGGGAGCCAGAAATTTAGAAGACCCAGTGTTTATTCTCAAAAGTTTATTCCCATATAAAATGAATCATCGAAAATTCATTTTAACTACCTATGCTTTTATCAAGTGTTTATTATGTGTCAGGAACTAGATTATGTACCTTGCGCTGTCTGGCATAATACAATCATTGTATCCCAAACTGTACCAATTATGTACCCATCTTTTCAACTATTTCAACTTGAATTTTTAACCATACCACTGGCCATGTTACTTAAGATATTCATTTCAAGAGATAATGTAAAATGCCTTGCTCTGAATTTCTCATGAAAAAGAAACACATCAACTAATTGATAGATAGATAAATAAATAAATAAAATAGCTCTTCTTGCAACAACTATTTCAAAACAATATACTCTGTGTAACTTTTACATATTGGTTCCATGGCTTAAAAATAAAAACATAAACATTTTATTGACCCCTGGCAGAAAATATGAAAAGCTAAAGTATAGAATCATCATATTTGAATTTAAATTTCTGGAAATGAAGTAATTTTGGTGGGTTAATTAAATTCTCTGAATCTCAGTTTCCTCAACTATAGAATGATCATGATTAAAAGAGGACAGTGAATGAGGAAGTGTGGATAGAGACCCAGTATAATGTCTGGCACATAATAAGTTCTCATTCCATGAAAATGTCTCTGTTGGAATTCTAAATATAATCCTAGTATATAGAGAAAACCCATAACCCTGTTTTTCTGATTATTACCAAAATGTGAACAATTTTTATATTTCTCTGGGCTCACATTTATAATTCACATAATAAGAAGCTATTTAGAATGTATGTGTGCAATTTTTAAAAAAAATATACAAAAACTGAAAGAGTGATGGTAGTATCAAATTAGAAATCAAGATGGTAACAGCTCAAATCATTCTGTTTCATGTCTTTGTTCCATAACTCTCTTTTAAAATAACTCTCTCAAGGAAAGGAAGATGGTGGGTATGTGGCTTGATGCAGTAATGCATTGATTGTCTCCCAGTATCAGTATATTATAAAACACCATTTAAAAAAAAACCAAAAAACTAATTCTGTTACTTATCTTCAAAACATAATCACTCCTGGGCACAGAATGTAAATAAATAGATGGATTTAAGAAAGTCTTATTAACATAGGTGAAAATCATCATTTTTTCCTATATTTTATATAAAGTAGTGACAACAATCTAGAGATATATGTAACATTATTAGATGTGATTAAAATTTATCCATAGTAAAGTATGAGAAAGCACAAAAAGCCATAAGTAGGGTAAGTTCAGATGCCCTGTATACCTTTGAGTGAAGGCCAGTTTAGTCTGGTGGTTATTATTTCTTTGTTTTTAATCTTCGGGTATTCTTGGCCAAATTTTCCATCATTTTTCTTTGAATTCTTCCTTCTACTCATTCAAAAGTGTAACATGTGAAAACTTCTAAATAAAAAGGCCATTGGAATACTCACAGAAGATTGTTCTCTCATAGATTTTCGATTAAAATAACAAATCATGGAGAACACTATATTAATGTGTAAATCGAAAGGTGGAGGTGTGCCATCTTCACGCATAAATAACAAGCCAAATATGATGAATATAGAAAGAAACTACAAAACATTCTATATATAAAATTAAATTGTATGGAAGACTGAACTAGCTCAGGCTTCAAACAGCTTATCTAAGTGGTTAGAACCCTATGAAGATCTCTCAAATTGGAGAAGGTAGAGGTGAAGGGCAGTGGGATACCTGAGTACGCATTATGACCTGGAGGCCTCCTAGAGCAGGTATCGCATGGCCTACTCAACTCCTAGTTTACACCATCCCCCAATGTAGGTGCCATGTAGGCAGAGAGCAAAAGCACTGCTAGGATTTCCTTTTCAGGGGATCATGAGTATGGGCAGAGGGGAGGCCTCACAGCAGCAAACTGCTGATTACCAAAACAAGCACAGAACACCACCACAGAACATGTTCACTTAGCACTGTGGTGGGTCTCCCTTATCCACCTGGCTTTGAATTGGCCCTATGCCATCAGTGACTAAAGAGGCAATTTGAAAAGATAAAGCTAGATAAAGCCATTTTGTGTTCTCACTCCTTCGTCTGGGCCCACAGTTTCGTACAGGGACCCATACACAATCTGTGAGGAGGCACCTCAAATTCCATTATGGCAGAAATTCTGGAAAGTCACGTAGAAATAATGATGCTCAAAGAAAGGGGACCAATGTGAGGAATAATAACAGCATGGAAAGAGTTACTGTCAGCTTTACAAAATGTCTCTTCATTTTTCATCTTTAGACTGCATAACCTATAGAGTTCAAATTCTAGCCCTACTACTTACTAAATACATATCCTTAGGTAACTATTTTTTTTATTTGTCTCAGTTTTTTCATCATTAAAATTTTTATTTTATTTACTTCACAAGACCATATGGGGATTATTATTATTTGTAAAATACTTAGGACAGTGCTTGGCACACAGTAAGCATCAAAAGTTTATTATTATCATCATTCCTCTAATAATTATTAAATTAATTAATATGTATTATAGGAAAGTAAGAAAATACACAAAAATGTTGATAAAAATGTGTAATCATATCACATTTTGCAATGTATTGCCTTCAAGTTATTTTTTTAAAGCACACCTATTAAGTGTAAACATACATGTCATTTCTTTGTCATTGTAATTATTCATAGCTCTGTTTTTCACTTTCTATTCTAAGTTAAATGATAAGTTATACAGTCACTCTATTTACTATTGTATATACTGTTTTGAATCCTACATTTTATTAAATATCATACAAGGGCTATTTTTCAAAACACTGGATATTCTAAAATTATTAATCAATAATTAATCAATGAAACTTTTATCTTTTTAAAAAACAAGAAAAATGTATGGGAATAGCGTTACCAAGTATAAAATATATTATGTTTCTTATGGTGTATTCTTTATCTACAGAATGGAAAGTTCACAAATAACACTAAATGTTTATAACTGAGTATATGATTAAAATCTCTTTTTTATAAAAATGAAGAGATTTCAGATTATTCAATAAATTCTGTTGGGAGAATTATAGAAACAAAGACCACAGGGATATTTATAAGAGGGGTTGGGTCGGGGGATGGATAAAAAAGATGAAGGGGAATATAGTCAATAATACTGTGATAAGTTTGCATGGTGACAGTTGATTACTGGTATTAGTAGGATGACCACATTATAAGGCATAAAAATATTAAATCACTATATTGTATACTTGAAACTAATATAATTAATGTATTATTGTATACAAACTATATTTTAATTCAAAAAATTAATGTTAAAATTAAAATTAAAAACACTCTATTGTTCCTAATCTCAAACTAAACATGAATATAAATTTCATATAGATTATAACACTATATAACTATACATGCATCTATAATAAATGATAATAAATTATATACATAATAAAATTTTGACAGCTAAATTAGCAAAATATTTATTTTATTTTATTGT
Source organism: Rousettus aegyptiacus (assembly GCF_014176215.1). Taxonomy (NCBI): domain Eukaryota; kingdom Metazoa; phylum Chordata; class Mammalia; order Chiroptera; family Pteropodidae; genus Rousettus; species Rousettus aegyptiacus. The sequence continues at coordinate 6,532,157 of NW_023416309.1, forward strand.
GAAGAAAGCCCAAGTATTAATATATATAAACTACTTTTTTAAAATTACTGATAGCTTTATAACATAAAAGGCGAAACTGAATGTTTTAAAACACCGTAAAAAATAAATCAGAAAGCAATCTGGAAAAATCACAACATATATGATAACATGCAGTTTATTATCCTCAAAATAACAAATTCCTTTAAAGAAGACCAAAAATTACCGGATTTGAGCATAAAAAAATAATTTTAAAAATTTACAAAAGTAGAAATGAAATTGATCAACATACAAATGAAAATATTCAATTTTACTGGCAATCGAAAAATTCTGTTTTAAACATTAGTAAGATATAATTTTTCCTATAAAACTAAAAGATACTATTCAGTTCTGGTGAAGGAAAAAGTGAAATCAACTTTCTCATACCGTGCTCTTGGAAGTATTAATTGATGTACAATTTCTTGAGGAAAAGTTATCAAAATGTATCAAAAGTCTAGAAATTTATCTTTGAGAAATAGTCCATACCTCAAGGTAGATAACTTATGCATAATGCTTGCCAATGCTGTAATCATGAAAAAAATTAGAAATACAATAAATGATCCAGCATAAATGTTTGGTAAAATAATTTATATTACATGCTTAAAATGTTGTATACTTTAAAGTAATAGTTTAGCATAACATAAGATTATAAAATGCTGCAGGAAAAGGGTCACGCAATATAAAGTGGAGAGACAAAAGCAGACTAAAAAATACATATAGAATGATCCCAACTTTTTGAAGAGAATGATGATATTATGTAACAAGATGTTAGCATTTAATTCTTCCTACCTCAGATTTGATTAAGATGTCAATAAGAGATAGTGAAGTGTGAGACAAATCATCACATGCAGAATTTATAAAGAAATTAATAAAATAATCTAGAACCATTTCATAGCACTTGATTTCCCTAGCTGACTCTAAAAATATAAAAGAGACAGGAGAGAGACAGCAGAGAAAGTCATCTTGGTCTTGGAAGTCTGGCGACAGAGGGATCTGAATGGTCTGATCCCCAGATCATGTTGGGACAACAAATATATTAGCAGGTCCCGTGGACTAGCTGAGTGCCATACATGAGAGAGACTGGCTGGGGTCTCTCTTAAGACCAGTGCAAGAAGTCCCTCAACAGGTAGGTAAACAGTCCATCATCTTCCAAAAATGAAGTGTACCCCTAGCAAGCCAGTGGTAAATTAGGAGAAGCATAACCCCATTAGCCTTGCTTTCAATGTAGTGGTTAATAGTGAATACATATATATTACACATGAAGAGTATAAAATGGTTGGAATGCTATGCACTAAAATCATTTTTAGTGGTTATCTCTTAATGGTGTGATTATAGAAAATGTTTTCTTTTTTGTAAGTAGAGTTATCTTCCTAGTGTTCTGGAAATTGTGTGCATTTACATGTTTTATTGGTAAAAGTTAGGTGTTTTGTATAATTTAAAAGAGTAGATTTGAAGATATTAGCAAATCAATATATAAAAATGCCATATGCCTGATAGAATTTATGAAATGAGATTCATAGAGGCATTGTCAAAATTTGATGTCTATTACCCCTTTTTCAAGGCCAGAAAAATGGTAATAAGAGTTACAGATTTTATGTATTAATCTAGTGTGCTAACAATGCTTTAATAACTAATGGAGGGCAGAGTAATGTAGAGGACTTCAATATTCTGAGAATATTTGAGTCTGAAAGACACTGTCTCTCATGAGTATAGATTAATGGACTGAGAGCAAGTGGTGATGAGTTTATGCTTTTGCTCTCAAGAATATTTTCTTTCTTCATCTAATATATTAATGCAAATTTCCTTCCCAGGACCATGTCACAAACCTCTGAGTACTTTACACTCTAGTACGAATGATAATTGTAAAGTTTGGCAATATGTAGCCTGTGCAAAAGTACACAGCCACAGAACACTAAAAAGCTCACTGCAATGCTTCCATCTAGATAAGCCTTTCCTGCACAACCCAATTTCTCCCTCTAATTCATATGATTTTGTATTGTCCCACATATTTATATTTCCTTAGGCTCTCTTGTCTTTTATATGTGTTCTTATTTGCCCCTGTTTATAAAATTTTTCATTGCCTTTATGCAACTGAAGATATTTGAGGTCAGCAAATACGACTCATGCTTTGTAATCCCTGGCGGCACCTGTCTCAGTTCCTTGTGTACTCTGGATTTATAAAGGGAATAATGACCATTAAAATAAAAAACCGCAATAATGATAATAATAGATAACACTTATTAAGCTTTCACTATGTGCCAAGCACAAAGTGTTTGGAATGGATTATTTTACTTAATCTGAACAATAACTATACACATTAGACTATAAGTATTTTATTTCATAAAGATGAAAACCAGAACTCAATAAAGTTAAACAACTTGTCCTATGTCAAACTATTAGTAAAATTTTGAATGAATGAGTGATTGAACAAATATTTTCATCTTTTGCAGATAGTATACTCTTTGGAGCCTATAATTCAATCTAAGTTAATGCAATTCACTAGACTAGGAGTTTATTGATGATAGGATCCTTAATTATTACATATTTGAATTCATAGAATGGTGTACTTTACACATGCTTAACTAGGGAATAAATACGTGAATGAATAAAAAGATATATTATTTCAGCTGTGCACTTAAGCCCACCTCTGAATTGCTTACAGGGATAGCCTGCTCTGTATCGAGGGTCGTTTACTTTTTTAACTAGGATTCCCAGAAGAACCTTCTACAGATAAAGAGCCTCAGGCTCAATTACTCTATGATTTACCCAAGGCCACATTGCTAAGAGCAAGTGGTCACAGCATTAGAACTAAGACCCTTTAACTCCTAATTCAGAGCATCTTTTGTTATACTCTTTCATATAATTGTTGACACACAGAATATTTTGCTATATGTTACATCAGGAAAGGCAAGAGTGCAGAGCATGGGTCTCTTTGGGAAACTCCCACGATCCTCTTCAAAAATGCCTTCTGCATCTGCTTAGCCATTTCCTGCCCAGGGTTCTGGCCCCACATTGGTCCTTCAAGGTTGCTCTTAAGTTTCCTTCCCCCTCAGTGTGCCACTTGTGACAGAGGAGCACCTCTCTGCTCTGAGCTAAATGGTTTGGTCACTGGGTAAGTGATGACCATGGGCTTCCTGGTACACAGAGAAACAAACTAACTATGATCAGACCTGATGAGCTAGTTGTCTCTGCAAACCAGAAGTGGGTTGTCTTGACTTGTTCACTGTTTGGCCTCTCTGGGGCTACAACTGCAATTTTCCATAGAAAATTGAATTTTTAGATTCACAAAGTGATTATTCCTGGGAAGTTGGGGCACACAAGGCCAGTTTAGAGTGATAGAAAGTCTAAACCTACATCATCTTTTCTGCTGCCTTCCTCTGATCCATGTTCAGACCAGGATCCTCTGAGATTACAGCCTTGTTTCTAAGATCCAAAGAAACCAAAGTGTGAACGTAAGATAGTTTTGTTAAAGTAACCAGAGTAGCTATGCTAAGTCCCACATCAGCAAATCAAAACGTAACTAAGTTTCCATGCTCACTTCTCCCAGGAAAGGAAGGCCTAGGTCAACCAGTCAGTGCTTGCCGTCTCAGCACAAGTTACCTGACTTAGCTCAAAGATTTCCCTTTGATCTACAGAAGGAAAGTAATGCTACTTTAACCAATCAGCAAATGCCAGTATAACTGCAGATTGCCATCTTCTTGAGCCTGTTCCGTTCTTTGATTCTGCTCTGACTCCATTCCCAGGAGCTGCTCTCACATTGGCCAGTGATGAGATGAAGATCTTTATGATAACTCAGATTGGCATATGCTCTTAAGAAGGAAGACCCAGAAAATATCTGCCTGAATCCTTGGCCCGCTCATGTTCTATATAGCTTGGTCTATCTTGGTCAGCTTCAGTTCTATCAATCTGCTTTAAGGCTAGAGAGAGTACCTGACTTGGGTGAGTGCTGGTGGTTAGAAAGAGAAAAATAGAACAGGAGTCTACAGGTTGACCTTGTGTTTGTGGGGAAATAATTACATTAGAAACAGTCAGGAAGATTACAGGGCTTCCTGGAAGTCGACTGTTGATATCCAGGGGTAGAGCTAGCAGCAACAGGAGAAAAGGTGAAAATATATGTCCTTCAGGAATGTTACTGTAGCTGGCACTAGCACCTCCAAAGAAGGTCAAGTACTCTTGGTCCTGACCAAAGTCTTCCTCTCACCGCCTTTCTTCTGAATCCTTGCTTATTATTCATCCCTGTGATCGGAATGTGGCTTTGCACATTGAATGCATATAAAGGATTGATTAAACTGAGATTTATATGCATTCGATATTTTTCTAAAAATTGACATGGAGGCACTTTATAAGTTTGATTCTCGTGTCTATATGTCTTCCTGAGTGGAATTAACTACAGGTTCTTTGTGGGGGGTGGGGGGCGGAATGAGTTTTTGGAATAGCAGGTGTTAGGACCCAGCCTGGGGCCATAGTGAAGACACTGGTCATAGCAGCCACTGAACCTCTCAAAGTAACATCCTGGCTTTCTTTCTGCAAATGCATGTAATTTGAGGCTTTATTATTAGTTTTTAAAAATTAATTGGCAAAGGTGCACATTTCAGATCAACTTGACATCGCCTGAGGGGAATAAAACACAGAAGTTTCCAATCCTCTATTAGCTGGGATTTTACTAAATAAAGCATGTATTAAGCAAATGAGGAGAAAAGGAGAGAAGAAGAAGAGAGAAGGAAAGGGAGTCAGAGGGAGAATGTTGGAGGGAAGCTTATTTCCCAAGCACAGAGTCATTCCAAAGATATCATGAGTAGCAAATTAAACAATCCTTCAGCAAGAATTTTGACAAGGAAATTTCATTAGGGATTTAATTCTCGATGGAAGCTCAAGTTGCTGCATTAAGATATGAAAATCGTGCAAATATTGTCCCTTAGAATAGTGTTTGCTGCAGGTCATTGAGTTTCAGTCCATGAAATTTAGAGTGATAAATGTCATATTGAAAATAACTAGAGTAAGGAGGGGTCTAGGGAAGGAAAATGCTAGACTCCTGTGGTTGGGAGCTCAGGCCCTAGAGTCATTTGGATTGGAAAGTAGACTCTAGCATTAACTAGCTGTGACCTTCAGCAAATTTATTCAATGTCTCTAAGGCTTAATGTCCTCATTTATAAAAGGTGAACAATTGCCAGTAACTCTCTGCTAGACTATGATTGTGAGGATTTACTGAGATTCCAGGTAAAGCCATTTAGCACAGTGCCTGGCACATGTAAACTCTAAACATATATTAGTATGCTTATGATATAAGAAGTGGGCTCATGTTTATGTGGCATTGACTTCTTATCAGTCTGGGTGATAAGAATCTATAGGTATTATTATTGCTATCATTGAGATGAAAAGCCTGAAGCTCAGGGCCAAGGTCATAAAAAATATCTCTACCAGAATCATGCATATGTTTATGTATCCATGTGTTTTCCTTGCTCACTAGCCTGCATGGACCTTGGAGCCTAAATCCTGTTTGTACACCTTTGTACTAACAGAATCTGACCAATTAGATGTCTCGTGGTGGGTGCTCAGAAAATATCTGTGGAATAAATTAATGATTGTGTAAAGAAATGGGTGCATGCATACTTGCATGGATAAATGAATGATATAATGTTTTTTCCCACTTAAACTGTGTCTCAGGGACTCATGTATGGATTTCTCAATATTTCTTTTTTCTTTTTTCTTTTTTTTTTTTTGTTTCAAGGTATTCTGGCATTTTGATTCAAATAATGATATGTCATTTTGGAGAAAATAGGAGAAAAGGAAAAAACATTCCATATAGTTCCATAATCTAAATACTTTTTAAAAAAATAAATTTTATTTTATTATTTTATTTTTTTAACATTTTATTTTAAAAAATTTTCCCCCTCCCTTCTGGTAACCACTAGACCATTGTCCATGTACATGAGTTTGTTTGTTTGTCCTTTTCATAATCTAAATACTTAAAGTGTATTTTTTTTCCACTATTGGATCAAAGGATGGTCCTATTGTAATCTTAGATGAAAATAATTATCTATCTTGCTGTTTCACTTAATAGGAATATTTCATACAGCTATTATTTTAATGATAATATAATAGAACTTGAGAGATATGCCATATGATGTTTTACTTAAGCATAATCTTGTTAGTTTTTAGAACGTGTCCATTTTTCAACATTGTGAACATTGTTGCACTGAATATTTCTCTATATGTAAGCTATAGCTTTTTATAGTTAGTGACTGATCACAGGATCATTTTTCTTTGAAGAGCACACAGTCCTTATGGTGGGTCTCATCCTCAACTATTGTAGTGATGGACTATGATCTCTAATTGGATGGCAAGGGTTAGATTTTTGTTTAAAGAGAAATTATTTTACCCATTTTATACCATATGCAAGCCATGCCCCAGTACATGGTACTTGAGAGTTAGTTATTCCATACTTATGTATGAGAAGAAAAGGAAACAAGAAAGGAAGGGAGAGAGGAAGGAAAGGAAGGAGAAAGGATGAAGGGAAGAAGGAAAATAATGATGAAAGAGAAGAAAATAAAGAAATGGAAGGAAAGGAAAGATAGGGGAAGAGAAAAGAGAAGGAAAATGAAGAAGGAAACCAAGTACATCACACAAAATTTTAAAAAAGAAAGAAATCAGCAAGCCTATTCTTTTTTGTAAAGTTTCAAATATTTTAAATATATGTCTCCAGCCACAGTCATATCTTTCAGACATCGGTTTTGCACACGCCCAAATCACAATATAAAAAAAAGAAGCAACACAATTCAGTAACTTCCTCCTAACTGGGTAATTCCTGGAGACCAGTGCTTCACATTTCAGAGAACAGAGAGAATCTGTGGGTTTACTTAGTTGCTAGCTTTTAGGCAACCTTCACTTTTCTCAAGGGGAGAGGAGCTAAATTTGCCTAGAAAAGAGTAGCTCATACTTCGTAGTGACTGGCTTTGCCAAGCTAAAACACAATTAAATTGAATTAAACAAAACAATTTCCCCTTTAAAAAATCTTACATTTACCTGAGGAAACATAGCTAGAAATTCGGAGGGTGGGGGGGATTAAAATATGCATGGATAGACATGTTCATTATGCAGCGATGTGCACACTCACCGAGAGGACAAATTCTGTCAACAATATACAATATTTTGCTCAAGTTTATGTTACGCAAGTTTGGTATTCACAAAGCCATAACACTGCCTTTACGATTTAGAAATGCCTATCGTTGTCTTCACTGAACTAAATTGCTGATTCAATAAAAGTTCCCTTTTCTTAGTGGTGACTCAATTATAGCAGTCACTGAAAGAGCAGAAGATTATTTGTAGATAAATTAAAAATTTCACATTCGATCAGAATTGGGCATTTAGTTTATAATGTTATTTTTTACTCTGTATAAAAAGGAAAGTAATGACTAGCAATATTTTTAGTGGGAAATCATCTTCTTTAATGAATGGGGAAAATGTCATTAGTACAGTAATCACTGATATGGAAAGTGTTGCTAAAGATGGGACTTTTCAAAAATTATATAAGAAATTTATTTGAAAACTTCCTATATAATTTTATATACATGTTTTTTTACTTCAGTAAGTGAAAAGTTAATAGGTTTAATATTATCACAAATTACCAACCAGAGGTTGGCACTTTAGTTTCTGTAGTGCTCATACATTCGGAAAAATAATAAGGCCTTTTATTTTTCTATATTCTTGCTTTCCTAATGATGTGGTGGGGGTGGGGAGAGCCTGAAAACTAAGGGAGCAAAGGTTAGTTAGCAGTGGAGCTGAATCTGAAGACCAAGCTCTAACGCTGGAGAAAATTTAGACCTAGACCAACTTAGCTCTGAGCAAGGTTTGAACATAAACATCCGTCACCAGCTTTCCCCTTGGCAGCTTTCGGAGACACAAAAGAGTACAATGCAGCTTTCAGCTGAGTTAGCAATTGTTGCTGAGTAAGGGCTGCCTATATATTGTGTTAGAGAAGAAAAATGCTTGACCTACTTGGATCCGATAAGATGGAATCAGTTTTTGGCAGGAATTGATCACAACGGACTCCTTGGTAGCCTTCTTTGCACCTGAAAAAAAGGAATAAATGACAAACATACACATGTGATTGGGAAAGTTTTAAGATTTCTACAAGCAAAATAGCCACCAGTTACATAAATGTGTAAACGGTACATTCATGCTTTTGAATAATTTGATTCAATCTGTTTCTAACATCAACAAGCAGATTTTAGAGTCTATTTCTATACCAAAAAAAACCACCTCTGATTTGCTTTTTTATATATAATATCTAAGGAACACATTGAATAACTTTTTAAGATTCCCTCATAGCAATCTAAAAAATGATTATCTTCATATTATAATTTTAAATGCAGGTTTACTTTTCTTTAGACAACACACTGGTTTCTAAAAGGCTGTAAATGTCTTTTCAGAAGCATCATATGGCAAGTGTCATTTTTCTATTTAAAACATTTTTTTCATATAATTTATCAAATATTACGAGTAGATTTTGGCAACTATTTATATATTTTCCTTGTGTTTCATTACTGTGTTCCTAATTTTTTACTTTTATTTTTTTAACTTTGCTATTCTTCAAGTCAGTGTCACCTAACCACCTGGCCAGAAATAACAGCATTTATTTCAGATCTGACAAGATCTGAAAAGCATCTATAACTATGCAAGGTCTCTGTATTTTCTCTAAACTCACATTTTTCTCTCCTCATTTTCCCTTTTATATTCAGCAAATATGTGCAAAATGCCTGCTTTTAGCAGGCATTACACGAGGCAACTTTCCGAGGCAGGTGAAATTTGGGGGTAAGGAATTTGCCTGGAAACACCTGCAATGAAGCATGTCACCTTAGCTCTGCCAGTTCTCTGTTCAGTCTTCACAAAGCTCACTGTCAGGGCTATTTGGCTGCTTTGGACAGCATCGGCTCATCAGTTGGAAGTTTAAGGAACAAATGCAGCCAGAGGCCCCAAACGTTCGCTTTGGATCCGTCTCTGTAAGGGGGAGTGGCGTTTAATGGTCTGCTTGAAGCTTAATCTGTCATGCTCAAGTTAAGCGGGGAAGCGTCCATTGTTGCTGTGGAATGAATCTGTCCTACTTACAGAGGAGGAAATTGTGCTGCTAGCATAAAAATCAGACTTAAAAAACAATCCTCTGGTTGTTAGAATTTATGAAATTGACAAAAGAATTCAAAGGGACTGGTCTGTCAGAGGCTGGGGCTGTGAATTCTTTCTCTAGAATATGCTTTGTTTTTTGAGTGTAATAAACTGTTAGATAAGGTCTATCGCAAATAGAATAGCAACAGTGAAAGGTATCTAGGTAATTTTTCTACTTTTCATTGTGAATCAAATTGGAATTCAGGTAATTGGGCAGATTCTCTTTAGCACCTTTTTAAGCCTGGCACTCCCAAGTGTATTTGTCAATTTTCCTTGTAGACCAAGAACAAAGGCTTCTGACATGTGGACCTCCTAGACACCCAACAGGCTATTGAAAAAAATTGCTTAAGCAGCCACATATTTTCATAACTTCTTGAAAAATTTATTTATGCACTTGAAATAAAGCAGGCATATCACTGGCCTTATAATGGTAAAAAGTCAGAAAATACTTAGGACAAGAGCACATTTGAAAAAATAAATTCCTGTTCTCTGGAAGCTGCCCTAATGTTAGTTTGCCTTTATTTAGAATTGTCTGAACCACAGCGCTTTAATTTTCATTTTTCCATAATGATGAGTCATGTGCTGGGTGTTGGCTATAGTGTGCATTAACTTTTTGGAGGAGTTTATTTCTTATATATGTGAAAGATTTTCAGCACCCTTTACTCTTTGTATCTTCATTTAAAATGAAAATGGCTTTCTAGGGAGACAGTTGCTTTTAAGGGAAAGTGTGTTGTTTTTGTTTTGTTTTGCTTTCTAAGAGTTGTTGATAACTTCAGATACATTATTCCATTTGTGTGTGGAAAAGAAAATAAGGAAGATGTTTGGAATTTTTCTAGTCTTAAACAGATTTTTTGTGGATTTGAGCCACTCGGAGTGTTTAGGCCTCATGGGGTATCAGGAAAATTGCAGAGTAAGGCCCTCATTCTGCCATCATACCCATGTGGTGAAGTTGGAGCAGATCGGCCTAAGCTAGGAGACCCACCAAAGGCTGTGCAACTGAATATGCAGCAAGCCCTGCTCCTTTGTTCAGGAAGTAGTGTCCCTACCAATTGGTGCTAGGCTTTAAGATTGACAAATTAAAATTTCCATTTAAAAATCACACATATGTCACCTTGATAAGTTCAGAGCCATTCAGATGTGAAGACGAAATGTGGCAAGCAGATAATGCCAATGAGGTGAACTGAATTCATGGCAATATTAAAGACGTAAAGCATAGAAAAAAATGTCTTTAAGATGCACTTCTAGAATGAGCTTGGTGGAATTTCTGACAGGCAGTACAGGTTTTATGAAATATCACTGCATGTTTGTTTGGTTTTAATTAGTATTTTTGGGGAGTTCAAGAGTGCTTTTTTTTTTTAAATTGCTTTCTGAAAGATACAGGTATAAGAACAAGAGAAGTTTATATAATAAAAGCTGCTTTTCTTTGTTCATATTATTAGAGCGTGACTTAATTTAATAAAATTTTTAAAGGATATGTATAATCTTTAAAAAATATGTATATTTTTAAAAGCACAAATCTTACTTTATCCAGATAAATATTCTATTATTTTTCTAATCTGCATTGTTCTTAAAACTCTATTCATTTTGTCTTCTCCCTGTTCCCTGAATTTCTTTATTCCTGAGAAGTCCTGGATCACAGAGATTTTACTAAAAATTGCAGTGTTCCCAGATAATTTTTTATAGGTAAGTTTTGATTCTGCAATTGGAGAGCCAAAAGCAGGGAACAGGCTTAGGATAGGAAATATTATCAGCAGTGAAATAATTAAAAAGCATATTCAATGTATAAGAACTAAGAAATTTTACTTTGAAAAAAATATTAGTCTTAAATTTTGTGTGTTTATCAATTCTGGGGTGAAGGAGTTGTCACTTTGAAAACCAGTAAGTTCTCAATAATGTTGTACCAGAGTTTTCTTTTTCCTAAGGGATAGGGCCAGCTGTGTAGTTTAAAATTACTCCTTACATCTTTCTAGCTTGGCCCTCACACCCTCATAGTTGTTCAGCTGTTCTAAAATGGCAAGCCACCCTTTTAATTAATTTTTCGTCTCCTACATTATCCCTGAGGAAACACCCAGCTTTAGTGAAAAGCTTTATAAGGTAATCCTTTGGCAAAAGAGAGAGAATGATATTGGCGAAGATAAGAAAATACAAAACGTGTAATTCTCGGCTAGAATTCAACACTTGTTTTGTTAGTGTGGTAAAGCCGAAGTGGTCAACATACTACCTAGGTTGGATATGAAGGATGCCAAGGAGGAGACTTTGAAAACGGTCAGATCATTTGCTAATATTTCCACAAAAATTGACATTCTTTGGCCATCTAGGAGTGATGACCATCGCCATCAGTTTACACTGTTAACTTCAGACCATTCCCATGTCTTCTCTTATGATATTCATATTCCAGTTTAGTTCTTGGAACTCATTTTCTGAATCACAACTAAATTAAAGCTAATAATTCTAGTTACTTTGAATGAAAATGCAAGAATTTTCACTTATGACCAACAGCCTCCCTACATGTCCAGAGTATTTTTTAATTCATCCCTCTTCTTTCTATTAGGGAAACCAAACCCAACCAAACAATAACAACACAAAAATTGTTCCATTGAGAGAACTGTACTATCCTTTAAATCCTCATCTATTGATTTCCTGGTCATTTACTCATTATTAAAAGCCATTGCCATTCTTTACTCCCTTCTTCCCCATTCCTATTCTGTCTTTACAGTCAGGGTCCTGATTATCCATGTGAATGACGCAGCCAACACAAGGTCTCTTACACATGTCTTCCTCATCTATATCATGTTTACAAATGTGGCGTTTATAGTCTCACTTTTCCACTTAGTATTTCCTGGATGTAATTTAAGTAAATCATTTAATATTTCTGTTGCTCTATTTCAACACAAATAAAAAGGAAATGATATCAGGAAGAAGAAAATTAAATAATCACCTGGTTGACATTATACACATGTATTTTGGCCACTTTTATGCCTAGAAATATTACTCACATCTAGCATTTCTGCAAAGATGCATTTTACAAGATTTATAGTGAGAAATGTATGAAGGATAGAAAAATGTTTAAATGTTCACTTCAATCCCTATACAGTGTCTGGTCTCTGCATACACTTTGGAGAAAGTATACATGCTTCCTTCTTGGAAACTTGATTTTAGACATAAAATTTAAACTAGCAGAAACCAATTAACTTCACAAGAGAGAATGTTACAGGAAAGTGACACTTTGTCAGTGACATACAAGTCTGCCAGTTTTAGGGGGCCTATTATAAATGCTGATATGAAAAAGAAACAACCCTTCCAGGTATTCTTCTCTATGTCATGCTAATTCTCTTCAGCCCCAATGTCAGTTCTTGGTTGGGAAAAATGGAAACATTATCAGACATTTAAACCTTACATTTTAGAGGCAGGGTAGTTTGGAGCACTATCTAGTTTTAAATCCAGGATCGGCAATACTAGCTGCTTAGCATTCTTGTGCCTCCTTTTCTTCATCTTTAAAATGGAGATAATAATAGAAGCTTCCTCCTAGAATTATTATTAGAATAAAATGACATGATATCTATGGATCATAGTAAGCAATGAATAAATGTTAGCTTTTCTTTTTAAATATTCTTTGAATTTGGGATCATTATCTCAGTTTTTCAAATGAGGAAATGAGGTTTGGTACAGTTATAACTATCTTATCCCAAAATTACACAATCAGTATTTGAACTAGATGCAAACTCAACCAGGGCTGACTTAAAGTTCTTGCTTGATCTGTGGCATTTTCTAACATTCTTCATGGAAATTTAGTAGACATGTAAATTACCATACACCTAGCTACCTTTCCCAAGATTAGTATTTGTAAATATGGCCCAAATGTTGTGATGAGAAGCTACAATTTACAGTAAGAATTACTTAGATTTGTAAGTTGTTATCTAATCTTAAACTGTTCTTAAGCAGACCATGTCACAGAGAGTGATCACTGATTTAAAGGCAAACTGCCTCAGCTTCATGTTAATCATAAAGGTAACCACCAACTATGAATAGAAATACTAGTATTAGTTAGGAATACTGATATTGAAGAATAAAAATGATACTTCTAGACTTCAGACTGTCAGTTAAAAAACAGAAACAGAAACAAAAAACAGGCGAAAACACAGAATGGAGTTTCAGCAAGAAAAATGAATGCCCCAGCCTTGAAGAAATGGGGAGTACAGAAACCAAAATTCCAAACCAGGTCTTCGTCTAAATGAAAAAGTGTGCTGGGTGGACCAGAATTATGCCTAGCTAACATTTCAGACTATCAGTTACTGGCTCAAAAGTTATTATTGGTGTTAAAACAAATTCCCTCCCTTGCCACTCACTACTGAAGCTGAGATCTAGGTTTGGCTGTAGAGAACACACTGATTAAAGTGTAAGCTTCTTTTAGAATGCTGAATTTAGAATGTAATTAAGTGGTCCATTTAAAAGAAGCAGTAATTAAGACAGCAAGATGTTTTAAGTTAACCAACTGAAATTAAAAATTACCCATAGACTGGCTATAGTACGGTCTTTCAAAAATCCTTTCAACTATAAATGGAAAAAATTGGAATTGGATTATTTTAAATTGTGGAGCGATAGCTGCTTTCAAATTCACAAATGATTTCCAGGGTGTTATCAATAACTTTCAAATATATCACAAATTTCATGACTGAGGCGACTATTGCTTATAATGTCACTCATCTTACAACTATGATGTTTCTTGCTAATGGAGTTGTATCTGTAAACTTAAGAAAATGTAGAGATTTATTTTTTAAAATTTCTCTTTGGAAAAGTTCGAATTCAAAGTAGATGAAGACCAATTATTTCATCATAAGACTGCTATGATTTTAGAAGTGAACTTGACAGCATCTGCTCAAATTCAAGAGGCATGCTATACTCTATTAATATTGGAGCCCTAAAGATAGAAAAAGAATGATTGCAAGTCTGAGAAGTTAAAAAAAAAATAAAACAAATGTATTTTTACTCAACTACAACTTCTTCTTAACCATGTGTAGAGTATTCAGCAGCCATACACTCTGGTCAGTTTTAGTACCAGAGAGACAGCAATCCATTTATATTATGATTTTACTCTCCTATATGGCACATTCGCTTTTGGACAACCAGTGGCTGAAGAGTTCTCATGTCACTCTGAATAAATGTTTTGCCCTGTATAGAGATTACTGCCTCTATTTGGTCAAGAGCTTCACCTGAGTCTCACTATCTCATTAACAAAATTAAAACACATGACATAGCATAAAGGTTCTACACAGCTTAGAGTGCATAACAATATTATCCAGAGTAACTGCATAACAATATTATCCAGAGTAGCTACATAGGCTAAAAAAGCCATTCTATCTAATTTAGCTTTTATTTTTACTGCTTCTAAAATTTAAAAAATAAAATTATTTTTAGGTTAAGAAGGTAAATCTCTCTTGCATGAAGACTTCATAATTTCAACATCACATTAGAGTAGGTGAACAAATAATTCCCTTATCAAGAACTAGAGGATTAGGGAGTAATAATGACATATGGAGAATGGATGGAGTTTTGCTTACTCAGTCAATTCAAATTGATTGAGAAAATGCTGTTACTGATTTCCTAGTATACACAAAATTTATTATGACAAATGTGAGATTCTAGTTTTCAATGGAGGTAGCCTGCTATGGATGAAAAAAGCATGTTTTTTTTTTTTTTTTGGATGCAGTATAATCTTCAGTTCTGTCACTTTGAGATCCTCTCTGAGATCTTAGCTTCTCATCTCTAAGTTGAATTATTGAGTCTTGATTTAGTGCATGCTCTGTGTATGTTTGGTGTACACACAAACACACACACACACACACACACACACACACATTGCCCCTATTCCTTATAAATATGTACAATAATCATAAATTTTAGGCAGATAATTTAGGTCCTAACAAATTCAGAGTCAAGTTCTCTTCCTTTATTTCCTTAGCTGATTAAAGTTCCCATGACTGCCTTTTTATTTCCCAGTCAATATCTACTCCCTATAATTCATTTATTTTATTTTCACTTAAGAGTTACCAAGATTGAGAAACTAGCCAATCATAGATTTTCTTTGATGCTTAAGTTCTAACCATTAGCAGATTCATTCACTTATCTTTGCTTGCTTGTAATTCTAGGAGTAATTGATGAGTGTGTCCAGACTAGTCAGTGGAAGAAAGGCAACGACAATCCTTGTTAATTCAAAGTTCAGCAAGGAATATAAAACTGAGCCAGAGTAAAACATTCTAAACTTACAGTATTAGTCAGCTTGAGCTGCCATAACAATGTGGCTTAAACAGAAAATTATTTTCTCACAGCTCTGGAGACTAGCAATCCAAGAATGAGATTCCAGAAAGATTGGTGTCTGGTGAGGACTCTCTCTGGATTGTAGATGACTGCCTTATCATTAAACCAACATGGTGGTTATATACTGATCCTATCATATAAGGACCCTACTCATGACTCCATTTAACCTTAAACCTCCTAAAGACTCTATCTCTAGAACATATTGAGGATTAAGGCTTAAACATATGGGTTTTGTGAAGACACAATTTCATCTACAGCATTTACCAAACTGTGAAACTAATATCTACAGAACAGCAAAGAGCAGAATTTGGATTCTCCTGTGTGTACGGTTGCTGGACAAAATATAGGACACACAATTAAATTTGAATTTCAGGTGAATAATAATTTTTTTAATAAGTGTGTCTCACCTAATATTTGGGACATACTTATACTAAAAATGTATTCACTATTTATCTGAAATTCAAATTTAACTGACTTTCTTATATTTTATTCTTTAGATCTAACACTTATTCCTATACTGGAATAAAAGAATCTAAACAGTCAGAGAATTAAGAAACATCAATAGGAACACCTAGACTAAGGTTAATGTATAATATTCTTTGCCATAACTATATCCTGCTCTGATAAATTTAGCAATCTCTTGTTTTAAGGGTAAGGAGCCTGGGCACATTATATTTACTGTTGAACCTTGAACATGTGGGAGTTAGGGCACTGACCCCCATGCAATCAAAAATCCATATTTAACTTTTGACTCCCAAAGACTTAACTACAGTCATCCCTTAGTATCCATGGAGAATTGGTTTCAGGATCCCCTAGAGATAACAAAATCTGTGTGTGCTCAAGTCCCTTATATAAAGTGGTGTAGAACAATGCATAAGGTTGGCCATCTGCACTGGCAGATTCCCAACCTCCATAGATCAAAAATACTGTTTTTGATCCACTATTGGTTTAATTCAAAAATGCAAAACCTAGGGATACCAAGGGCAGACTGCATATTTAATGAAAAAAAAAGTCTGTATTTAAGTGGACCTGTGCAGTTCAAACCTGTGTTGTTCAATGGTCAACTGTACTTCTATCAACCATACAAGGGACATAATTAGCTCACAGAATCTAGAAAGGGAGAATATGAATTTCAATAGCAAGCTCTTCAAAGTCCAAAGCATTGAAAGTCTACTTACTTCGAGAATGTGGTGGAGGTCAAATAAAATAATGCTGTTTGTAAATACTAGGTGCTAATTTGATTTGTTACTTGAATGTATAGTCCCTACTTACTACTTACCATAAATTCTGGATAAACTATAAGAACATACTGGCCAGCAGCCCAAGAAAAGACTAAAGAAAGAAAGAGGGTCCATTCTTCCTGCTTCATTCTGCATCTCCTTTTACTCAGCATAAATTTAGTACCGAGGTACTCATGCACTATTAAATTTGAAAAGCAGTGAATGCAGATGTGTTAACATAGGGCAATGATAACCTAAAATAAAAGATAAAACATAAAAGGAGATTGTGCTGTCCTTTCTGGAATTTGCTGTTCTCAGAAGGAGACGATGAGAGAGTATGATATAAACAAGAGATCTAAGAGGTCAGCCATGTTCCTTCCTGAGTAGTGGGGGTGATTCCCTGGAGCAAAGCAATACACAGCTTGATAAGGAATAGTGAAAAGAAAATAAGTCTGAGAGATAAACCTTATTTAAAAGGCATCTTTATGATTGGGATTATAAAGGAGAGAGGGAACTCATTAGCAAATGAACTGATAAAACTACTCACAGCAGGCTTCAAAAAGAAGTGGTAATAATTATTGTCTTTTTAAGAAAAGGGGCAAAATATCCAGAGCATCATTCACAAATCCAATTGCAGACATCACAGAGTAAGCTGCAAAAAACATGTCCCACAGCTTTCTGATTTAATTAAGTGAAGAAAGCAAAAAAAGACTTTTACAGTTCACATGCCTGGATCATAGAAGGTTCTACATGAAACATGATTTTTTAAAAGTCATTTTAGAAACCCCTAGAGTTTGCTAAACCCTTATTCAACTGCATAATTTTCCCAGTTTCTCCCAGGATATTGTACAATCAACTAACAGGGAGCAGCATTACTGCCGGCTAAAAAAAGTGGGCAGCTTTGATCAGAATTCACAATAATATATCTCCCTTGTGTGATAAATGATTTACTGCTGAGGATAAATGGATATAATCTTTCATTATGTATGACATTCATCAGCATCAAGGAAGCTTTGGACTGAATGGAAAGTGATTTCATATTAAAAGCCTCATGCAACTCAGACTAAGATGAAAGTGAGGTCTAGTCTTAAAAAAAAAAAATGACACAGGCTTATAGGTTTAAATGGATGCTCAGTCAAAAGTAATCATTACTATAAAGTCAAAAATATGTTAGGAGAAAACTAAGGAATTATGTTACTAGATCAACTCCAATTCTGCACAAAAGCTCATTTCTTAACTATACAATTCTACTTACTTAAATGTGTCATTAAGACCAACTTTGAGATCTGATCATAGTGATAGACACATGTAGGGAGGAGAAAAAAGTGGTGAGGTGTGGTGTGACTTAGATTTCCATTATCATAGAAAATCAATGCACCATATCTCAAGTAGATAAATCAAGAAACAGCTTAGTATATTATTTAGAGATATGAAGTGAACAACCAGGAAAATGTCAAAAGAAAATGATTTAATAAACTTGCCTGCATGTTTGGGGAAGGGGTGCAAGTTAAACAGTTGGGGGAGGGGAAACTGATTCAGAAAGATAAGACCAAGGCTGATGGTTTTTCATTATAAGCACATTTGTATTTTTTAAATTTATTTCTTTAAAAGATATACTTAAATGATAAAGCAAGTTAAATACAGCAAATCATTTAATTTTTAAAATGATTCAAGTTTTTTTTGTTGAGTCTTTATGAGCTAATTATTATATCACATTTTCATTTGGTTTTCAGTAACAAGAACTCCCCAATACTGTAGTATATCATCTGAATAAAAAGGATTTAACATGAATGATAATTTAAAAAATTAAAAAATCAAGCCACAAACTGGGAGAAAAATATTTGTAAAAGGCAATCTGACAAAAGACTGTTATTAAAAATATGCAAAGAACTTTTAACATCCAACAATAAGAAAATAAACCATATAACTTAAAAAATGGACTCAAAATCTTAACAGACACCTCATTAAAGAAGATATATGGATGAGAAATAACCACTTGAAAAGATGCACCACATTGTTTGTCATCAGGGAAATGCAAATTAAAACAATGAGATATCACTACACACCTATTAGAATGACCAAAACCCAGAACACAGACAACATCAAATGCTGGCAAGTATTTGGACCAACAGGAACTCTTGTTCATTGGTGGTGGGAATGCAAAATGATATAGACACTTTGGTTGACAGTGGTCGTTTCTTACAAAACTAAACTTACCCTTACCATACGATCTATCAATCATTCTCCTTGCTATTTACTCAAAGGAATTGAAAACTTATGTCCACGCAAGAACCTGTGCATGGATATTTATAGTAGCTCAATTCATAGCCGAGAGAACTTAGAAGGAACTAAGATGTCCTTTAGTAGATGAATGGATAAATAAACTGTGGTACATTCAGACAATAAAACATTACTCAGCACTAAAAAGACATGGAGGACATTTAAATGCATATTTGTAAGTGAAACAATTCAATCTGAAAAGGGTATATACTGTATGATTCTAACTATATGACACTATAAAAAAGGCAAAAACTATGGAGACAGTAAAAAGATCAGTGTTTGCCATGGTTTGAGGATGAGAGATGAATAGTCAGAGCACAGAGGAATTTTAGGGCATTGAAAGTACTGTATATACCATAATTATGGATATATGTCATTATACATTTGTCCAAAACAATAGAATGTGCAACACCAAGAGTAAACCCAACTGTAAACTATAGACTCTGGATGATATGCCAATGTAAGTTCCTCAATTGCAACAAATGTACCATGTTGGTGGAGGATGTTGGTAATGGGGGAGGCTATGCAACTGTGGAGGCAGGGGGTATATGGGATACCTCTGTATCTTCCC
The DNA here is from genome assembly GCF_014176215.1 of Rousettus aegyptiacus. NCBI lineage: Eukaryota > Metazoa > Chordata > Mammalia > Chiroptera > Pteropodidae > Rousettus > Rousettus aegyptiacus. Next base: position 6,551,717 of record NW_023416309.1, read on the forward strand.
ATCAATTTTGTTGTGAACTAAAACTGCTCTAAAAATTGTTATATATACACATTTACATTATATATATATATGTATATATATATAAAACAGCCAAATAAAACCAGACGTAAGTATAGATTTAGACTCAAAGTCTAAATATTTTCTGATACTGTAGAATGATAGAGTTAGAAGAACTCATAAAAGCATTTGTTGCAACCACCTCATTTTGTGGAGGACAATATTCTAAAACAAAGATGGCAGACTTACCAAAGCCATCAAAGGGCATAAGGGGTAAAACAAGGATTAAAGTTCTTGGATTCTGTTTCTAAATCCAGTGTTTTTTTTTTTTTTTTTTTTTTTTTTGCTATTTCACATTTCCCCTTAAAAAAAACAAAGACGTTCCCAAATCCACATGCCATGACACATACCAAACTCTTCTAAGTCTTTCCAGTGAAAGCGTGTGTATTATTGGAATCATTTAGCATAACTCAACCGGCTAGAGTTCTAGGAACCAAGCAAGGCAAAACGAGGTGGCGATATCAATATCACTAGCTTGGACAAGATTGAATAGTGAAACAAATTCTAAACCTGAATGCAATATGAAAACCTGGAATATCACAAAAAAAAAACATGGGTAATCTATAGGAGGCATATAAGAAATTTTTCTAACAGGAATGTGGATATAATTCTTGACCTTTAATTAAAACAAAGGAAAATATGACCTAGTACAAGTACACTGGCAAAAATTAAGTAGCCCTCCATAGATAGTAAATTCAAAATAGAATTCATGGGAATGTTACTTAACTGTAGTGTTTGACAAGTTGAAATGGAAACTCAGAGTGTGAGCAGTGACTTGAAATCAATAAAATATGACAATTATTTTGTAAAAGAATAAGAAGAGACAAAGAGAGTTTGATTCAGTTAATCAAGTGATGGGTGATATATTTGATATTCCTATGTGTTTTTTATCTGGAATAAATCAGTGGGAAAGTGCTATCACAAAGTACTTCTACACGTTGTAGTGTAATAGATGAAGTGGGATCTAACCTCTTTGAGGACTCTTCTATTCAAAATACAATTCTGAGGCCTTTGCAAAGGTTAGACAAAACAATCCTCATGAAACTAATAAAAAAGTGATGTGGTTACTACTGTTTTATATATGAGGACATTAAAGTTGAGAGAAATTAACTTCTGTATCCTGGGGCAAATGGAAGGAATGTGGTAGAACTTAGATTTGACTTGAAGTTACACCAGAACTAGAAATCATGTTTATTTCTCTAACCTGTGTTTTTCTTGACTGTTCAGTTAGTGTTATATATTGTAAAGTGCTCCATTTTAATATTAATTATCTTTTGAGGAAGAAGGGGCCTATTATTTTATACTTACTGTACAGATAAAGATAAAATTGAAACTTAGAGTTCAATTATTTGCCCACAGTTTTATAATGGCATAATTTAATTAAACTGAAAAAGCTTAAAAAAAATAAAGTCTGGCTTTCTATTTAGTGCTTCCTATTGGCCAACTCTACTCAAAAGGCATTGGTCAAGAAAGCCTGAGAAATGTAGTTTTCCTGAGATGGAGAATAGAACAGAAGAAAGCCAAGGGTATGAATCTGAGAGCAAACAGGAAACTGATTAGCAAATTTAGTCATATTATATACTCTATAAAGCACACAATAAGTTATATCTTTGTATATCTGTATTTATATAATGTAACACCCATGCACAAATTTTATAACACATCTCCTGTTCCCAATCTTTCTAGTAACAGAAATTTTAACAAACAACTTATAAAAACTGTAATAATAAGCCTTTTCATCAGTCTTCATTAAGATTCTTCCCTACTCCTTCCAACCCGTACCCACCTCTACCACAATCATTCACAGATACATAACTACACATGCACAGCACAAATGCTCACAACACACTCTGCTCACAGCACTTTGGAGGAAGTAATTTATCTCTCTGGGCACTTATTTCTTCCTTTGCCAATAGGGCTAATCGCAGTGGCCTGGTGCACAAAAGAGAGCTGTGCTTACTAATTACTTAAAGCTCATAGACTCTTTTGAAGATGGAAAGCTCTAGTTTTCTCATTCTGTTTCTTGGCGTCAAATGAAGAAAGCTACATTATATAAAGGTTTCTGGGGGATTTATTACCAGACCTCTATCTAAAAAAGTCGTACCATTGATCAGTAATGCTTTCAAGAAAAGCATTGATCAGTAATGCTTTCAAGAAAAGAACTTGATTAAAAGGGGGGGCATATAAACAATACCAATGTAGCCACTTTACAAGTTTAATAACCTACTCTAAAACTTCCCAAGGCTACAGCATAATTAGTCTATTTTATAATTAGTACTTAAAAAATCATTTATCAGAAGTAAATAAGAAGTGACTGAGGCTCCTGGAAGTAATCTACATTATTTGATGTAGAAAAGGGAGAAGTCGTATTTATCAAGTGCCTACAATTTTCCAGATTCTGTGCTAGACACTTTACATAATTACCTACATAGTCTACCCAGTATTGCTAAATCAACATTGTTTTATTTGTGGATTTAAAGATATAAAATAGAGGTTTGGGATTATTAAACAATTTGATCAAATCACTAAGCTAATAAGGTTTGAATCTGTGATTTCTGTCCAGAGTATTTTGCCCATGACTCTAATTGCTAAACATCACAAAGCTTTTAAATTACTTTTCTCTTGTCCACAACTGTGAACTTGTATACTGTAACCTTTAGGTCAATAGTAACTCTTGCTATTAGCAAGAAGTAGACATTGAACTGTGAAAGAGAAATAATCAGAATCAAAAAGATGATCGTTTTTTTCTTGGTGTATAGAAATCACACTTTTACTTGCACATGTTACCCTTTAACGGGGACATTGAAAATGAATTATTTAGAGGAATATGTTGACTGTCAGAACTGGAGATAATCTTCTTTGAGGTGAAGAGAGTGTAGTGGTGGTTATAATCGCGCAGTTGATAGCTAGCTTGGGACACTAGGTTTGGTCTTATTCCGTGAGGCCCTTACACATAGAAGGACCTACAGGTGAGTGGGAGTGGAAAGGACTGAGATGTTGGCTCATTATAAGGAGAGACTTTTTAACAGAGCCATACAGAAATGGAATGTTACCACGGAGGCCTAAGAACCACTTAGCTAAAAAATTCAGTGTCCTTGTATACTTACATTTCTCAAGACCTGCTCTGTTTGGAGATTATGTAAGAACTTTCTCTTAATCATTCTTTGACGTATTTCTATGCACAAATGATATTGGAAGAGGACATTGAAGAAGTAGGTAATGTCAGCACATTTGCTTAGAGATGTAAACCCTCTTACATGAGAAGTCACATACCAGGAATGAGCCTTCCTGGTGATGAGGGACTGACAATGGCATGACATACCCAAAATGAGCCACCTAACAATGGAAAACCAATGATGCTTGTAATAACTGAGTAGTGCTGCTCTCTGATGATTGATCAGTAATGCTTTCAAGAAAAGAACTTGATTAAAAGGGGGGCATATAAACAATACCAATGTAGCCACTTTAAAATGTAGCTGCCATCCCAGATGAACTTCCTCTTATGTCTTATACCTCAAATTTTTGGAATGTGAAAACAGGATAAAATAACCTTTGGACTGGACCTAAGCAACACTGTGTCTCGAAAAACCATTTGTAAAGATGACAAGAAATCAGTTATTATGGCTACTGGACTGATGATTATTAGATTGAAAATTTAAAGTATTGTTTAGAATTAATGTTACTTATGTTATCTGCACCAATTGAAAGGTCTTACTTTTACTGATGTAATTGTTCCCTTTCACTTTTTCATAAATACCTATTGTCTTTGTCTTCTAATCAGAACATTATTTGGGCATCTGCCTGAATTGATGATTCTCAAATAGCTATTCTTATTGATTATAAATAAATGCTGCCTCTTGCTTTGAAAGGTGTTTTTTTTTTCTTTAAGTTAACATAGAGTATTCTATCTTTAAAAGCTACAATCACTGTTCATTGCGAGGTTTTTCGCATAATAAAACTCATAGTTTAGAATCACATCTCAGATGGACCGAAATGTTTCTAGAATGTTTCTAAATGTCAAACTTACTTAATTTCAGTACATATCTACATTTTTTAAGGTCATATATATGTATTCTTTATTATCAAAACTCTGATGTTTGGTTGTTTGGTTTCTTTGTAAATAATTTTTAGAGGATTTAGTATTAAGTTTAGCTCACATTAACCAATGAAAAAACTAGTAAAAGACTATTAAAAGGCTACTTGTAATTTAAAAATATATGATTCTATAGCAATAAATTTATTCTATTCATTAAATAAAAACATTTTTTCTCAATAAAAATGTTTTAAACATATTTTCATTAATATTTCATAATTTTGAGAATCTATTCTAATATAATATAATCTATATTCAAATGATCAAAGCATTTGAATCCTATTACAGAATAAGTTATTTTGCAGATCAGTCCACAAGTTTTTGTCTTTGAATCCTTTAAATGACATATAAATAACTTGCAATCAGTGGTAATCAGTTCCCACCCAAATGATGTTATTAGACTTGGAACAGACATAGTATGGGTGTCTCTAGACCTGTGATTTCTTCTTAACAGATTTTTTTCCCCAATAATTTTAAGCACTTGCCCTGAAATGAATGAGAACTTCATTTTCATTTGGACAAATAAAAGTTAATTTTATTGGGTGCCACCGAAGCTGACTTCAATTTTAGTTATTATCGGCAGAATACTTTGTGTCCGCCATGTCTCTCTTATAGGACTTTACAGGATGACCAATCATCTAGAAATGCGTGCGTTCTGAGTCTCAGTACCAGTGCTTTTGTGAAGATGCTTATAAATAATTCCTCTTTCTCTCGCTCTCTCTCTCTAAGGTCCCTATCTGTCTTAACAGATTATGATTCTGAGATATGCATAGGTATATGTGTGGGGGTTGGAGGGTACAATTAGTTTTATGTGGAAGTGAATGTCTATATATGATATATATATGTGTGTGTGTGTGTGTATGTGTGTCTATACCTATCTATATATCTATATATATAGGTATATACACACTTAATACTATCTTTATTTAAATATACTGCAACACTAAAATATCTAAAATATTCTCTATGTACCAAGATCTTTCTGTTGTTGTCTTCTATATCATAATTCTGCCAATTGATCAGGTTCTAGCATTATTTCTATAGAATTATATTTATATCAAAACAATTTCAAGTCCATTTTTTCTGTGCTTACATCTTAACCTTACAAAGACATTATTTCTTCTCATGTAAAGATTTGATATAATTTTTAAATAATAACTAATATTAACTGAATACTTGGAATGTTAATGGCCAATAAGACATGCATTTTATACATATTATCTTTAAGCCTCTACCCTATGATATTGGTATTTTGATTCCCATTTATTAGTTGAAGAAATTGAGATCAGATACTTAAATATGCATATGGAAATAACAGCTGGAAAAAATAAAGATAAAATGCATCACTATGGAAGATAATGCATTTCTGTCACTATAATACTAAAGCAGGGGTACAATGATAATTTGTCGAGGATACCACCCAAAAGGATCAAGATTCACACAACAGGTCTTTTACACCCCTAAATCTGTCTTCTTTTTCCTGAAATCCACTTAAAAAATTTAGTCTCACAAATATCATCTCTGTTATACCAAAAAGTTTTTCCTGTTAGACTATTAGCAAAAGACATCAATCCCTGTTTACACTTGGCAATTTTCTTATCTTGTGTGAAAACCTGATCTTTTAATTAGGGTATGATCCATTGTCCAGTGAGAATCACAAGCAATCATAGTTAAACTGAAAAACTTAAAACACATCTTTACATGAGATAAATATTTGATGTAAATCACAGGAAAAAATAATTCTTGACTTTTTAGAAATAATAAAAACAAACGCAAACACAAATAATAAAGGAACTTGAGGTGTGGTTACTGCCACTGTATGCTTTCCTTTGTCCCTGAAACAGCTGGTTCTACAGCTGCTCACAGCAGGCATCTTAGTGTGGGAGGAAAGTTCACTTTGTCAGAAGAGCAGTCCATTTGCATTTTTAGGAAAAAAAAAATTGAAATGAGGCAAGAATCAAGAGGCAGAACAATAAACAAATCTCTCAATGACGGCAAACCTTAGTGTAGTAATAGTCATTTTGATATTTGAGTACAGAGTCGGTTTGGTGTAGAGACAGACTCAGGTTTAACACTTGCCAATCTCTTTTCAAAGAGAAGTCCATAGTATTCTCTAATCCTTTAATAACCCTTCATTTAAAACACCAGGCCCCAAGTGCAGACTCGATAAATTCTCTGTGTTACTGTTCTTTTGGCTACCCTCCAACAATTTTCATACTCAGTGCAGTGGGAGGATTATTTGGTTTCTTTACATAAGGTTCCTCATTTGAAAGAAACACTCATAGTCAGGGGTATTTTCATTTTGAATGGCTCCAAGATCCTTTCAGTTGCTCAGGTGAAAAGCTCTGGCTGCATTCATAACTCCTCCACTTTTCTCATATTCCGTATGCAATAGCAAGAAATGCTTCAGACTCTACCTTGAACAATATTAAAACCTTCTACTCCCCACCCTCCAGCACACACACGCCTCTAATGAGCTTCCTTGAATTACTGAAATAGCCCATTTCCTGGTCCTCTGTTTTAGCCATGGCTCCTTAATGTCTACTATCAACACAAAGATCAGATGATCATTTTAAAACATGTCACATTATCATACTGCTCAGAATGACTTCTGAAATGAAAATGAAAGACAGAGTCCTTTTAATGACCACTAAAGTCCTCCTGTTACCTCTCTAACCCATTATGATTCTTCCCCAATGATGCTACACAGCCACAATGCCCTCCTTGAAGTTTTTCAAACACATTGGGAATACCCACATGTTACCTCAGTCTGGGATTCTCTTTCAGTCATCTTAATGGAAAATTCTCTCATGTTCTGAAGACTTGGGCCACATGGCACCTTCTCAGTGATCCCTCACCTGACTACTATAACCTGCCTCCCACCTCAGCCTCAGCCTCTTTACCCCTCTCCACTTTGGTTCTCAAAGTGTGCTCTTGACAAGCTGAAACCACATTTCCTGAGAACTTAGTGGGCAATACAAATCATCTACTAGATTTACTGATTCAAAAACTCTAGAGGTAGAGAATAGCAAACTGTGTTTTTTACAAGTCATTTAAGTGTTTCTGATACACTCTAAGATTTGAGATTCACTGTCCTATAGGAACAATACTACTCAATAGGAAAATATTAGAAAATTTTCCTTTCAAGTCAGACATAACAAGGATGCCTGCACTCAACACTTCAATTAGACAGTTTCCTGGTGGTTTTGGCCAGCAAAATATAAATAGAAAGGTAAATATAGTGTAGTAAAATACAGAAATGCTTGATTTTTCCACATTATAATCTTTATAAAAATATAAACTCTTACATTTACTAATGAATTTCACTAATCTTGCTTCACAGAACATGACATATAAAATCCTTACTTTTTTATATCCCATGGGAAAATATATAGAAAAAGGAATGTTCAAATAAAAAATGCCATTCAATATGTCAAGTAAAATCATAAACTACCATGAAATAAACCTAACCAATGGTATACAAGATCTTTGAAAATTATAAAATTTCATGAAGGGCCTAAAAAATATTCCTCTAAATGGAGAAATGTGAAAGTATATTATTTTTCTGAGTAAAAAGGAGGCTTTAGCTTTGCCTATAATGCTTTATTGCTGTAAAATACAATATTATTGATTTTTATAAAGATTTACCCAATTTTGGAAACATAATCAAAAAGGGCATGGAAATATTATATAAGATGATTTCAAATTCACAATTGCTAATCAGGTAATCATCTTGAAAGCTTTTTCAAATTTATATGTCTGCCTGAATATTTCAGTAAGTCATTTTGGGGAACCATGCCTTCTGTTGCCCAGACTGCCCACTGGCAGCATTTAACATGGCTACTCTGATGAGCTAATGTAGCTGAACAGATTGTCTTGAATCTCTATGATGTGTCTACTTGCAAAATGTTGAGATTGACACATGTGGATTGAGGAAAAAATGAAAATAAAGGGAGTGAGTTGTTCAGCGTGTGGAGAAAGTGCTCACATGTGGAACTCCAGAGTCCAGTATTCTAAATGTGGACCCGGCCATGCAGATCATTTCAAGGTAGGAGGAAGAACATTTTACTTAATAGCATTTAGCTTAATAATAACTTTTGTGTGTTTTAATATATGGTTTGTTGGTTTCTACAGTTGCCTTGGGCTGGTCACTAAAAAAAATTAGGAGCTAAACCAGACAGAAGCTCTATATAATGGTGGTTTGGGTGTCAGCTGGCAATCTAATTCTAGAAGGTGAGTGGGAATATCACAGGCAAACTTAGGATCATGAAAATGCCAAAATAAGAAAGGCTTCAACCTGGGGTGGATGGCAGAGATAAAGGTTTATTCCAAGTTTGCTTTGTTCTACTTTAGATAGCAAATCAATGCTATACTCTTCAGGAACATAATTAATTCTTTTTGAGAACAGAGTTAGGTAAGGTTTTAATCTTAAGAGAGGACACTTGTGAAGCCTGCAATTTAGACTATTGGGGGGAATAGAAGGAGTGGTAAAAGGAGAGTATTAATTAGGTCAGCTGAACTAAATGCCTCTATTCACTTAACCACAAATAAATTTCCTATTTGAGCCTGTATTAGAATTCCCTGTAGGATTTGTTAAAAACATTGCTGGGCACTGCCCCAGAGAGCCTCTGATCAGGAGCAAGGTCCAAGAACCAGCAGCATCAGCATTGTCTGGCATGAATTAAAGACACTTGACCACCACCTCAGATCTTCTTTTAGACTCTGCATTTGAACAAGTTCCACAGACTATTCATATGCACATAGAGGTTTGAAAAGCACTAGCCTAGTAGGCTTGTCATGTATTCATTGATCATGAAATTCGAATACCACAGAATCTCTTTTTCCCTTTACTATAGTTTCCTCTTATATGTGAATTACAGTTTCCTTTGCTCTTGTTGCTCACATAAATTAATTTCATATGCATTAGGTTTACAGAAATTACTGTCCAATGATTGCTATTGCTACCCTCACTTATTTGTGAGGACTATTAATTTACTCTTATTTTTGCATTATTTCAATCACTCAGTGATTTGGGTAGGATGGATCTAAGATGGATGCATGTGCTCGACCTGCCTTCTTGATGTAATATTTGGAGCATATTCTTTAATAAAGGTTTTAAGCAACTATATAATTGAATTTTAGATGAATCAGGACTAAATGCTAATATTTAAAATAGTTGGATAAATGATCCTTTGTGAATTAACAAGTAAGGTTGTAAATAGCACTGAGAATGATTATGAAGTAACATTTGTGCAATCTTAGAAGAGAGAGATGACAATAGACGGGAGGTGTCAAATATTTTTACTTCGAAGAGATGAAAACAAACTTGCATAAATATAACCAGGAGTGTTGTAATAGAAAACTATAAAGATTTATTATAAAGTCGTATTATGGATTGGAATAGTAAGACAAGCCAAACTGTTACAATTTTCTCCTTTGGTGGCAAACTAGAAGAATGACATAGAGGCTTCTTGATTTTCAGCTGAGTGCATGATGTCCTTGTGGGTAAGATAAAAGAATTGGATACAGTCTAAATTTGTAGATTTATAGTTAATATAACTATTAACTGTCCCTCAAAAGTGCTGACTAATATTAAGTTGGATAGTAGCCTTGAGCAGAATGCTGTAGGCTTTGCCCTTGCACTTGTCCTTCACATTTATATTAGCGATTGGAATAAAGACCTGGATGGGTGTGTGTGTGTGTGTGGTGTGTGTGTGTGTGTGTGTGTGTGTGTGTGTGTGTGTGTGTGTGTTTGGGGGAGAAGATGGCATGAAAGCAATCTGAGAGGAAGAACTAACATGATGAATGATACACTGCTCAATGTTCAAAAACATTCTCAGAAAGCACAGAGTCTGAAGGAAAGGATTAAAAGATAGAAGCTGAAATTTCATAGGAATATTTTTTCGCAATGGCATATAAATTAGAAAAACTCAATTATGCAAAGGTAAGATAGAGAATTTTGAGGGAGTAGAATTTTGTATGATAAAGTCTTAGGGTTCATTTAGTGTCACTTGACATATGTATCATTGAAGTTTTTAAACAATTTTGAAAAGGCAGCTTAGTTTGTATTAACGTAAATATAATTCCTTGATTAGTGATAATATTTAAATAAAGTCATCATGAATTGATTAACAAGCTTTTGGAGGGCTAAACATAAATCTGATGTTCAGGGTAAAAAAAAAAAAAACTTAAAAAAAAAAGTTGTACAATGACTCAGTGTAAAAAGTGTGTGTTTTTCACCGGAACAATTAGGTATTGTTCAGAGAACATCCTTGCTTAGGCAGCTAGTCTCAGCCAAGGAACTTACAAATTTCTTAAACAATTTATTGTAGTAAGTCTCTTGATAAAAAATTAACAATGAAATCCTCTAAAAGTGTCCATTAAAGGAGTTGAATCTGATAAAGTGTATTGGTTACATGGTACTTTCTTAATTATAACTCATACCCGACAGGACCCAAAACACATATTCCCCAAAACACATATTCCCAAGAAATAACAGTACTTACATGTTATTTCTGCAGTGACTAAAGGCTTGGAATAAACCATCTATCTTCCTAAGAGTGATGTGGGGAACATTAGTTCCTTAAGCTCAATTAGTAATACCCAAGTTAGGGCCAATAAATATAAATTTTGGGGTGAAAAGGTCAAATAGAATTAAATAGCTATCTTTATGGCAATATTTTTAGTCTTTAATTTTCCAATGTCTAACGTGAATTTCTAAGGAGAACAATGAAATGTCATATTTCCCTCAGTATATGTGCCCATCAAATCCCCCTTAAAAATATCTCATGCAACTAATTTATTACAAAATACACTATAAAATTTCTAGGCTCCCTTCCATGCTAAATTTCTACATATGATGTTATCTTTCTACTCATTCAGATGCAAATAAACAAATAAATAAAAAATGGATGACAGGAAAAAAATAGAAAATATTGCCCCCCCCCAAAAAAAATCTCTAAATCTCAGTTGGCAGAAATACAGTGGAGTCTGAACATACCATTATTATACATATACCATTGTTCTTGACATTATGTCAGTTATCATGATTTAAAAATCTGGCAACATTTAAAACATATTCATCACATATATTTACATCTAATAAAAAATTTCTGTCTTATTATTTATCCAGAAGATTCATTCTTGTGAAAGATCCCCAGCTCAGTATGTCTGGATTGCTAAAGGGAACATCGTAACCGTTTCCATTCAGACATCAGAAAGTAAAACACTTGTACTGGTTGGTTTTCACTGTTTTGGGAAAGTTTTAGCACCTCATCATGCTGAAATGTTCAGGATCCTTGCAGTTCTGGGCTCTACTCTTTCCAGTTCTCAGTCAACCCCCACCGTCATCATGACTAACTACTTTGTCAAGGTCTTAATTTCCAATCACATAGTAGTGGGGGTGCATGTGCAATATTCCTAAAATAAATGATTTCACATGTATAAGGTATCACTAGTTTGGCAGAAAGCACTCTATCAAAGTTATGGACAATTCCTTGGATATTATTTTTGTGCTCAATTCCAAAATTACTTGCTCTGGACTTTAGAATTATACAGGTGAAATTTAAAAATAATTTGTTTCTAGAGACTGTTTTCAAATACTTTTTCTTCTGCATTTTCAGTCAACTTATCGTCTCCATCTGACCTGTTTTCATGAAGAGAATGCAGCTGTTATAGTCAGCATGTGAAGATGTTGGAAACTATTGGAATCATGGGACAGTCTATTAATTATTCATTAACTTAGATAATGTGGCCTTCAGCATCTGAGACCACTGAATTCTACAGATATATCTTATTTCAATTGATTTTTAAAAATTTACCAAACATTTCTTTATTTATTTTGTCGTACTCTCTGCATTCTTCCTAGGCAGGTTAAAACTACCAATCAGGACACAAAATCACAAAATGTAAAAACAAAGAATACAGAAAATAATGTCAAAAAAATGCTCTGCCTGCATATGGCTTATAAAAAAACTTTCATGACAAAACAGATGATTTACAAAAAACAAATGATTCTCAAACCCAGCTGATGTTATACTAATTAGATGATCAGAAGGCACCTATCAAAAGCAATCTTAGTGTAATACCAACATTTATAAAAAATCGTGTTTGCCTCCACTTCCCAACAGAGTCCATCAAAACCTAGCTGCAATTATTTTCTTCAAGTTGAAATTCTTTATTCTTAAAATAAAAAGCTGTGCCCTCTCTTCAACTTAGACTATACAAGACATCCTCTCCTGTGGGGGAAAATGAAAATTCTTGGCTCATCAAAGTGATGCGTTAATAATCTTGGCAATAGTTCAGTTTAGTCTAGGTACTTTCCAAACGTCCACATCAAACTCTTTTCATATAGCTAAGTCTCTCAGAGTGACATGCCTTATGTGATTTTCAAGCTAGTTTTCTCAGGTAGAAACTTCCAATGTATTTCTCAGTCGACATTATAACATACATAAATCAATTTCAAGTGTGTAATCTAACTTGAAATTTTGATCAAAATGGTTTTCACTTACAATGGCATTCAAGTGCTGAAAGCAGGTTTACATAGGCTATAGCCAGCTAAAGTACCATATCCCTAATTGTAGAGTAGTCTCCACCTTATCCTTAATTTAGCTTTCCACAGTTTCCATTACCCATAGTCAACCATGGTACAAAAATATTAAGTGAAAAATTCCAGAAATAAGTTTTAAATTATGCATCGTTTCTGAGAAGTGTGATGAAATATCATTTTGTCCTGCTCTGCTGTGCAGTATATCCACACTGAAACCCTCCCTGCCCATTAGTCACTTAGTAGCCTTCTTGGTTATCAGATCAATTATCATGCTATCACAGCACTTGTATTTGAGTAACTGTTATTTTACTTAATAATGGCTCCAAAGTGTAAGAGTAGTGATGCTGGCAATTTGGATATGCCAAAAAAAAAATCCATAAAGTTTATGTATATACAGTATCGGAAAAAAAGCAATAAATATAAAGTTCAGTACTATTTATAGTTTTAGGCATACACCAGAGGTCTTTGAACATATATCGCTTGGATAAGGAGAGATTACTATATTTATTTTGCTGAATTTCTTCTTGACGATGGACAAAGAGTGATGAAGTTATCATGCTTCACTACGCATACATTTCTGTCTCCTATACTATCCTTTTGTATCTGAATTGATGCATAGACCAAGCTATGCCATGTGCTATATGAATATGCATAAGATTTTAAAAGTCATCAAGTGCGTATTTATATAGTATTGTGTTCTGGAGAAGAATAATACATGGACATTGCCTTCTTATTAGGGCCATAGGTGTTGGGGAGAAGATACATATAAAGTATTAAATACAAAAGGATAAAATAAGCGAACAGACAAAATGTACTCTACCTCAGATAATGGGACATGTGCCCAGCACCACTAGAGGTTGATGTGATTTGATAGGCTAAGTATTAGATGAAGGGCAAAATTTCAAGTAAAAAAAGGAATTATCCAAGAGCTTAGAAGGAGGGACAATGATGTTAAGACTAGCCTGACAATGAAGCAAAGGTGTGGCTGCAATTTGGGGCAAAAGTGGGGTGATGATGATGATCTTTAGATGCAACTAGTTTGAAAAGAAACTTGAAACAATTTGAGCAAGAAGGTACTCAGCCGTTATAATTAATTCATTCCTTAATTGTTCCTGTCTGCTTGCAAGTCTCCTTTCCTTTCTCTCTTCCTTCCTTCCTTTCTTTCTTCCTTCCTTCCTTCCTTCCTTCCTTCCTTCCTTCCTTCCTTCCTTCCTTCCTTCCTTCCTTCCTCTCTTCTCTCCCATCCTTGGCAAACCTATTTCCTCTTCGTAAGACAAGATGTTGCAAGACTTGTATGGTCAAAATTCCATGAGTTACACCTAAACAGAAATGTCTGTGAGACTACTTGCTACATTTTTTATTTAAATATCATGCAGTACAACTGTGGTATAATGAAGAGTACAGATCTTCTAGTCAAATAAGTGAGGAATATAACAGAATTTAGAGCAATTTATTGAGTAAGGGTATAAATAGGACTAGTAGCTAACATATTGCAGGCTTACTATGAACCAGGTACTTTATATGTATTCTCATCCATTCCTCACCATCTTATGAGTTAAACATTTATATTAGATATATTTTCTATCTATCTGTCTATCTATCATCTATCTATATCTATCTATCTATCTATCATCTATTGTCTATTTATCTATCATCTATCATTTATCTATCATCATCTATCTCTATATCTCTTTATTTATATTATTCCCCCATATTACACTCTTAGAAATTTAGTAGTTGCTTAGGAAACAGAACAGGAATGAGGTAGAGCTAGGACTTTAACCTGAGTCAGTCTGATACCTAAATCCATTTTCCTAATCACTGTACTATGTTTCCACAAAACAATTTATATACTAAAGCTTATATAGAAAAGTACAAATGTTTGTACTTTTAAAAATGTATATTTGCAATTGTAAGTTAAGTTTTTCTCATGGCATTATTTAAATTTTCTGAATTTTAAAAGCATGTGTTATTAAGTAAACTTTTTTCACTATTTACAATCTCAGATATATATCATAACCTTTCCGCTTCCTTAAGCACTCTTCATGCTATCCAATCTTACAATAACATCAAGTTACTTTTTTGTTTTCTATGATCAAACCAGCAATTCACACCTGTGGAGCTGACTTTATCCAGGTATTTTGCAAATGATGCATAAGGCAAGGTTTCCAAAGTTCAGTTGTGCTGTAAATCTACTTTTGGGTATAGATATTTACATACTATATTATAAGATATGGGAAAGATACAGGACATTACTTGAAGGTATTAAAACATACTCAGCTAAAAAGTTAGTTGTTCTTGATTAATTTGGCTGTTCACAATGTCAGAGGGATTTTCCTTGCCAGTCTTCTGCCCTTCATAAGAGAGGGCAGGCATACTTCACGTACAACTCACTCAGCATCAGGGTATCAGGGCCTTACAAAATTGCACATGGATCCAAAAAGGCAGATACTGATGGCTCTCTGGAACTCAGGCCAATTACAAAGTGTGGCATTGCTAATGATTTTCTGAAATCAGGTCTGAAATCCACTTTCCCTTCTCATCCCCTCCCACACAACTACCAAGGGTTTTTTGTTTGTTTGTTTGTTTCGCTCCTTACCTCTTTATGCTGCTAAACCAATTAAAGACGCAAGTCATATTGAAAATAACAATATTCCACTTGCTGTAGGAGTGCCCATAAATTCTGTAATTTGTTGGTAATGTGAGATTATATTCACCCAGTGTTTGAATATTTGGACACTTTATTAACATAAAATTCCTATGGTATTTGTTTCTACCTCTTAACTCTTAGTGGAAAACGAATATGCATGTTCCTCTTTTCTCTAAAGAGGGAAAGCCAATGAATAGAACTTCTTGGAGGTCACAATAAAATGGCTAGGTGCTTGGGTTTTCTGGATGAGAACTAGATCACCTTGGGAGTGCGGACTTCTCTATAATTTTTATAAGACCTTTCTTCAGTCTGGTTCCCTTAAGCAGTCTTTAGCTTAGCTTTCTTGGCTTCCCTAACACTCTCCTGCTTCATCATCCAAAAATTTCAATCATATTAAAATTGTATTAGTGCTGTCATTTAATGTTGATTGAATTCAACAAAAAATAAAGTTGTCCATTATAAGCATTTATGTTTACTGGCTAGCCATTTAAAATGTGATTTATATATATGAGAGTCAAAATGTGGAAACAAACAAGACAAACAAACAGAGACTCATGGACACGGACAAGGGAAGAGGGGAGGGAGAGAGATAGATAGATAAGGGTAAAAGGGTCAAATATATGAGACAGAAGGAAATTTAAGTTTGGGTGGTGAACACACAATGCAATATACATATGATGTATAAGTGAATTATATATACACTTGAAACCTTTATAATTTTATTAACCAATGTCACCTCAGTGGATTTAATTTAAAAAATATGGAATAATTCTGTTTTTTCATTCAATCTACATTTACTGAGTATTTACTATGTATCAGGGCCTAATAGTTCGACCATAACCTTTGAAGATTTCATCCTGGAAGAGGGAACAGATAAGATGTGAAGATGGAAGTACCTAAGGCACATAAGGATACAGGAGCAAAGACCATCATAATTAAATCACAGATAATGACATTTAAGTAATTAATTTAATTTGCATTGTATCAGCAGTCAAACTGGACCAACTGTGTGCTATCAATTTTAATTGGCAATGGTAAAATTCACTAAGACAAAGCCAAGGCTCCTGCCTGCTAGTTTTCTCCTGTCCAGGCAAAGCTGGAAACATTCCTCTAACTTCCTCTCAGAGCTCCAGGTCTTTTGCCTGGTTCTTGGCATTGTTCTCCCCATTTGACTGAAAGTTCCCATAAGGTGATATGTGTCTGGCCCTCTCCTCACTGCCAGCACCCCACATCATGCCTGCTGCCAGAAGAGCCCCAGAAAATGTGAATTAAATATTAGAATAAGGTATTTCTTTATCCTAAGCATGGCTAGTGCTAGGGAATATGGAAATCGGTAAAAGAGAGAATGTTATTTTTTTCCACAAATGACTTTTCCTTTGTTTCTCATCCCTTTCAGATTTGTTCCCCACCCTCATCTCATTTCCTAATTCACCTGAAGTAATTTATTTTCAGCCTACATCATTCTAAATAACTATCAATTGTAAGGTCAGATACTATAACCATCTTAGACATATATTTTAAATACAAACATGTATATTCCTATTATAAACATGTCAATGACTCCTCTCTGTATAATAGGAATTATTTTTGGCACTGCAATGGTCTCTGGAGAAAATATTTTGAGTAAAGTAATTCAATTATATAAAATAGATCATGGCCTGGTCTTATTTTTTGGGAGCTCTATATCTGGTAAAAAAAAAAAAAAATAGTAGTAATAATCTTGCACGGAAATTCTGAAAAGATATCTCAAATGTTGGCATGTCTTTTTTAGCAAAGAAAAGTGATTCTCTGTTCTATCTGAGAATGTCTGCACTTTAAAGGGCTGAATAATGGATGTGAGGAATGTGGTGTCAGCAATGAGGTAGAAACTGATGATATAATGCAAACAGACAACTCTTAAGGTGGTTTAATACATAGCTTCTCGTCTTGGGTCATAGATGGAGGTGCTCACTCAAAAAGGCTCTGGAAGAGCTCACGGGTAAAGCCTTTAAGGGAGAGAGAGCTTCCCCCTACAAATATTGCATAATCAACACTTCAAAATGACATAAATGGAGTTGTCATTTCTTAGGTAAAATAAAATGGTTACCACACGATCCAGGAAGGGTCAGAAAACATCCTCTTTGGGGAACTTGAGAAAATATTTATTAAAGATTATATATATTTAATCAAGTATCTTTATTTTCTTCTATAAAGATAAGCAATATCATAGTAAAATAATTGGAAAATGAAGAATAATAGGAAGAAAAACAGGAAAAAAACTATTCAACAGAAGCAATTACTAGTAAAAATTACAGAAATTTTCTTCTAGTGCTTTCTTTAGTCATGAGTTTTTAAAAATAGATTTTAGCAATTATATACAAATACATTGCTGTATCCAGATTTTTTTGATAATAACATACACAGTTCCCATACTAATACACTGAATCACTATGCCTAATTATATTTAACCTTTCTACATTGTTGTTCCTCTGTATTATGTCAATTTTTTGGTCTAATATGCTAAGATTTATGTTTTAGTGCATATTTTTCTTTTCTTATTTTCTTAAAATATCAGAAATAAAATTACTCTGAAAAAATTAGATTGAATAGCAAACAATTGTGAATTACTAGGTAAAATGATAGAACCGTTTTAAATATGCATTTAAAATACACACATACATATTCACATTATAAAATAATAAAGGCTTGATGCAGAAAATTTGGAAAATACAGGAAATATAAGTATGAAATTAAGTCATTCACGCTCCTACCACTTAAACATAATTAAAGATAATGTTTTGGTATACCCAACCTAATGTTTCATTTAATGGGAATTAAAGTATATGTACATTTGTATAATTTGTGTTTCATAAATATTATAAACTATTCTTATTTAATAAATTTATTACTTGAGACCACAGTGGTTAGGAGCTGCTTTAAAATCCTATTGATGTACCATATATTATCTATATATGTCCCTATTTGGAAGAATTTAGTTTTGTTTTTTTTGGGGGGGTGGTTACTAATCTTTTAAATAAGGTCCTATGAAACTTTTTAGATATTTATATTTGTTCACAGTTTTGCGCATAACTAAATAGAATAAGTTTATAAGACTTTAAAACAAAACACAGCAATAAGGAAAATTAACTTTTAGTGAGCAGAATTATGAGGAATTCCTATCAATATTACTTTATTTATACCTAAGCATAACCATTATCTTCATTTTATACTAAGAAAACTGAAGCATGGTGATTTAGTAACTTTTTCATGAGCACACAACTGGTAAGAGATGGAGCCTAGTTGTGAACCAGGGCAATCTGGCCCCTATCTGGCCAGCACTCTCCAAGTAGAAACAATTATGATACATTTAAAATAGGAATATTCCCATCTAGTACTGTTGAAAATTGGTAATACAAAATCATTTCCTTGCTCCTTTTTCTAAAGAAATGAAATTATTATCATCAACCACTCAGTAAAGAAGACTTTTTCATTTCATGAATCTGGAAATTTGATTAAAAAAATATAATTTCTAATTGCAAATCTGTTCATACTAAACTGATGCTTTTGGCTTGACAACATGAACTACATTGCTTACACTGGGGAAAGTGAAAAAAATGCACTTCAGCAAGATATTATATTACAGAGTAGTCAGGAGGAAAAAATTGTGACAAAGTAAAATATGAATTATTGGAAATTAGTAGGGAAGATCAAATAGGTCAATAATTAATTATGAAAAATCAAGATTGGCAGGAGTAGGCAGACACAACCTGTGGCACTAAAGCAACATTTTCTTCCGTGATGTTGGGTAGAGAAACAAGCAAGAGGACAGTCAATGGATGTTGTTTTCCACCACATGTCCTTACTCTCTGCTGATCAGCTTTCAGGGCCATGAATATTACAGTGAGGAAAATACTTCTGTATCTCGATCTCACAAAGTACTATGTATTTTTTCATCTCAGTTTTAAATATTGTGATATAATTTTTAAAATGCTAAAATAGAAGTTTTACAGTCCAAATTTTTTATCTTATGTCTTCTTTTTACCAAGTCATACACATTCTCTATAATCCAGTTTTCTTATCTATGAGAATAGAAATAATTATTGACATTTATCCTTCCTTATTAGGAGAAGTATATGTGAACCGAGTGTATGTGCTGTTTTTAAGAGTTAAGATGATAATGATTCTGATTCCTAGGAATTCTGATTCAGGTGAATAATAAGCCAGGAAATGTAAATAATTGACTAAATTTTATATTGGAGGAGGAATTAGAGTGTGTGAGAAAAAGCATGGATGCAATACATGAACTGGATTAGAATCCCTGCTCTATCACATGATTGTGTGCCTTTGCGGGTTACTTGATTCCTCTGGACTTCAACTCCTCATTAACAGAAGAGGATCATAATGCTTCTTTTATAGGTTTGTGTAAGAATTAGATAGGACAATGCATGTACTATGTCTGGAGCAGCGCTTGACATTTACTGAGAACATTATAGCTTCCAACCTCTTTTCTTAAGATGGCTCATATTTTAAAATACATACGGGAGAGAGAAAAAGAAAATGAAGGGACAATTGCCTTCCACAAAAACTGAAGAGATTTACTGAGATCCTATTCTATGTCCATTTATGTGACTGACCTGCTCTTAATATCCAAAAATTTGAGTCTTGGCCCTATTAACTATAGAAAGAGCCTACATTTACAGTGAGATCTAGTAGTTTATCAGCAGCCAGGAAATGTGTGTGTGTGCAGGATGGGAGTGGGGGTGAATGAAAGGGGTGCAAGAGAAAACCAAATAAGATAATATATAATTTTAGAGCAAGAAGACAGGATTTGAATGGAGATAGATCATAAGGCAACAGGATCAGGGCCCAAGAGACCGTCACCAACATTACTAACCTTTCACGATGGCCTTGCATTATTAAGCTATTTTGCTAGGTAAGTGGAGTAGGAAAACAGCCATTTGAATATCTACAAAATCTTGTACTTTCATTGAGAGCTATTTAGAAACCAATTTTTTTTTTTTTAAGTTAACCAAGGTGTTGTTCCTTGGAATTTTATCTTAAGTAAATAATAAGCCAGTTCCAGGGAGAAGGAAAGAAAGGAGGAAAAGGAGGTGGCGAGGTGAGTGAAAAAAGTAGTTCCTTTGCTTTTTTACTGTCTAATATCCGTTGTTCTAAGGTGACCCTTAAAAATTACATTATGATCAATAGCCAATTAATGAGCTCTATTTTAACATTCCTTTTGAAATAACTAAAGAAATAAAAATTAAATATGGCAGTAAAATATGGCAGAAAATAAAATACTTAAAATGAGAAATTTGAATTTCAGACAATGAAAATTTTCTGGCAGTACAATGAAATTGTGAGAGCAGATCAGCCACAAAAAGTTAGTGAGACGAAATGCTATCAGTTTCATTTTAACACAGATTCATTAAATTTTCTGTTTTTATGTACAATGAAAGTTTTGCTCAGTTTATTTATGACAGAATAAGTAGAACTATAATTTCTGCTTTGTAATATATAATTGAGGTTTTCTCTCATATTTTTGATACTAATCCATTTGCTGAGGGGAAATATTCAAACTAGCACCACCCCGCTGTCCATTTGCATGTAATGATATGTTCTCCATTTATGAGGCTTATGTCAATGGGGGAGCTGATAGGAGGCAATCCTTATCCATCTAGGCAGTGAGAACACATGCCAATTCCTTCTGGAGTTAAGATCCCTAATGTTGCTGTAAAATAAAAAGAAAAAAATGTGGCCAGCACAACTTTCGGGAAAACACATTATCGAAATCTAAATTTTCTTAAATATAAGGGATTCCCTTCCTATGTACATGCTTTCTTCTGGACCATTCCCTGAGCTGAGGATTTCTGCCTGACACAGTGGCCCATTCTGCTAATAATTTAGGTATGAAAATGAAGACAACTGATAAGGCAAAATCTTGCCATGTGGACTTATGCCTCTTATGGCAATAAGAAGTAGTAGGAAAATAACTGAACATTATGAAGTAGTTTAAAGAAAGGGCAATCTCTTGGGTTTTGGACTTTCATCATCCTTTGCCTCAGTTTAGCAGTGTATCATAGGAAAATGTTGTCAAGCAAGGATGAAGAAATATTACATAAAACATACAACATCTACTCTAGTCTTAAAAAGTCTAGTTGAGATGTCCAGCACTCACCCATATCTGATTTATCTGATTTTCCTCTCCTTTCTTCTCTCATTGTATTCCCTATTCCCTCCCAATTATGTTAAACCATAGTTCTAGCCAATAAAATATGACTGAAAGTGACTTGTGTCATTTCAGTTTGAGGCAAAAAAAATGCCTGTATATGATACTCCAACAGTCTTCTCTTCTAAAATGTCTCCTGGAGTGTCACTTAACCCACATCAAAATGATGAGCATAATTTAAACGTTAATTATGGCAGGCTGCTACGATTGCGTGGCTTTTTTGTTACTGAAGCATAACCTGTCCTGACTACTACAGATGATCAACTGAGGTTTTGGTTGTAATTCCCGAGCATCTAGTGGACGGTCATAGTTATCACTAACAGTAGTTTTAATGGTAGTTGAGTTTCTTAAACATTCCAAATGGGACCAGACTTACTTGCATGAACCAATTAATGGAAACCAGTCTAAGTTTATTCTGCCATGGTGTGCACAGTACAGGAGAACAATCTTTGTTTCACCAGATTACAGTTGGTTTTAGGAACATACATACTCAATATTGCAGCATTCACATTATAGTTCTTTTTCAGATATTTTTTGAGATTACTTTAAGATCATGCTTTTACTTTCTTCAATCCTTTCCTCTCAGAGAATCAAGTTGTAAATAATAGCATGAATCATACAAAGTTTACAACATTGGGCTATATTTGATCAACAATTTTATAAGGTGCCACTTAATGTTTACTTTAAAAAATAAAGCATTTTAATTTATCAAAAAAGTCATAAACATTCCTCTGCTAAAGGGAGAACTGAGAGGATTTTAATCAAGAATTCAGATGCACAAATTAGACTGTTGTATTTAGGAGACTCTTTCTATCTGTCTATCTGTGGAATTATGTTGGGGCTTTTATATACTTAAACACTACAAAATCTATCAGGAAGAGAAATTAAAGTGTACTGTAGTCTCCTCTTATTCATCAAGATTATGTTGAAAGACGCCCAGTGGATACCTGAAACAGATAGTATCAAACCCTATATCTATTACATTTTTTCCTAAGCATGCATACCTATGATAAAGTTTAATTTATACACTAGGCACAGTGAGAGATCCACAACAATAACTGGTAACAAAATAGGACAATTATAACTATATGCTATAATAAAAATTATGTGAATGTACTCTCTGTCTCTTTCTCTCTAAATATCTTATTGTACTTCCCTCACCTTCTCACTTAAAAGAAGCACTTTAAGGCTTCTCTTTGTCATACCTGAATTGCCAACATCACTATACTTATGTTTCAGGGCTATCGTTAATTAAAATAAAGGTTACTTAAACATAAGCACTGTGACAGTCACTCTTATAACCTAGCACTCTACTGACCAATAGGCAAATAGGGATACACTGGACAAAGGAATAATTCAGGACTCAGGTGGGGTGGAGTGGAACAGTACAAGATTTCTTTAAGCTACTTAGAATGACATACAATTTAAAACTTATGAAATGCTTATTTTTGAAATTTTCTATTTAATTTTATAAGACAGGGTTTGACTGCTGGTAAATGAAACCTCAGAAAGAGAAACTACAAATAATGGGGAACTACTGTAATATTCAATAACAAAAGTGCATGAAAATTATGTCTAAAATTATTAAGGCTCTCTTTTCATTTCTCACTAAAAAAGACTTATGGATTAGTTCTAGGTGATTACCACTCTAAATCATTTTATTTGTAAACCTGCTGCTTAATAAAATTCCAATTTATATGCAGAAATTTGTTTACTTCTTAGGAAATAAATATTATTGTGATTCAGGAAACTGAAATTAGCTCATTAATTAGAAGCATTCAGTAAATCCTTTCTCTATGAATGACCAATAACCACAAAAGTGATTTTCTGTAAATAATTTTGGCCCTAACAATCTTCAAAAATATTTGTTAACCAACAAAATCTTTAAGACTGATTAAATAAAAATCTCCAGCAGGAAACATTAATTAGACAATAACCAGTCTGATTATACCACCAGCTCTCAGGATTTCCTAATAGAAAACTGAAGTGATTCTCTATTCAAAGGACTTTGACAGATATCGATTGAGCATCTACTACCTACCAGACACCATGAAAAACTTTAAAGATATCATGAATGAATAAAAACATCTCTGAGCTCAAACCTTGTTGACAAGTTAGACATGTAAGTATATAAATATAATATGCTGTAGTAAGTGCTAGAATGCAGATACGTTCAAGGACACTGGATGCACATGTGTAGGAGTGAATAATTATGCCTATGGAAATATATAAAAATGAATTATATTTACTTGTATTTTAAATACTGTGTAAGAATCCATAAGTGCACTCAAGAAATGCAAGATCAAAGAAGAATATGCAAATTGTGAAATGGGGCATAAGCATGTATGGTGAGTTCAATAAATTACATGTTGTTAGGTGTGGCTGATATGTGAGATACATGGTGGGAGAAGAAAGACTAAAAAAATTCATTTAGAAAAATCACTTGTATTGGGCTCTACAATGTTGATAACGGCAGGATAAATAATTTAGAGATAAGCTGAAGGCACTGGAGACTTACTGAAAGATTAAGAGTAGGAGAATAGAAAAGATCAGATTTGGAGAGATAAACTCTGTCTGCTGGATGGCTGCAGAGGTAAGTTAAAGTTGTGGATATCCTCTCTTTAGACCCATTCTTATTCTAATGTATATTTTACCCCTCCTCACTCTTAATATTACTCTCCTAATCCATTGGTGCATCCCTCCACCCCACACAAATCCACACACATCCACCAACACCCAATTTAACCCATGTCTTTTATCTTTGTCCTACTTGCAGCACTCCTCTTCTATCTTTCTAAACCATGACCACTCTTCAGGAGGTTTAGTTCTATTTCAACTTCTAACACCCCTCTTTTGCCTCTCTCCCCTCAAAAAAAAAAAAAAAACAGAATCACAGAAATCCACTGAAAGAACAGATATCTATAAGAACAATTTAAATATTATGACCTTAAAGCATAAAGAGCTAAATCAGTGTTATTAAAATGATTTAATCTATTCCTGGTGGTCAAGGAAACAACGATGGCATAAAGAGTAATTAAAAGCAGACATATAGTGACATAAAAATGTTAATTGGGCATCTAGAAGCAGCAGCATGGCTCTCCTTACCTTGTAGCAAAAAATATAAAAGTCAAATGGCTGCCTGCTGAGTAAAAACATAGAGCTTGGTAAGACTTAATGTGAACTAGGGCAAAGTACACTTTGAAGCCCATTAAGCCTTAGGAAGACTATAAATAAGAAAGTCTTAAGATGAACCCAAAGTGGTTAATGAGACCAAATGTCTCAATTGACCTAAGATGGCTGCTCCAGAGGGCATGATGGCTTACTTCTTGAGAATGAGAGCTTGTCAGCAGGAATGCTACATTGATTCTTTATACCTGCATTTCTTTAACATGTGGTCATCAGAACCAAGTGTTTAGTTCTCTGAAAAATCCAAGAATGTTCCTCATGCCCCATCACCCATTATTCATTGACATTTACACCTCCCAGCCAGATTTTTATTGTTCTTTTCAAAAACCATATTTATTTACTTCTTTCATATACCAGGACATATATACATTGGTTAGTTTTTAGGTATTTAGTAAAACAAGTAAAAAAGGTATCTTATTGTGAGGAAAATCTGTAAATAAACAAATAAACAAATAAACAAAAAAGCTATATTTTTGGAAATTTCTTATGTGCTAAAATTAAAAATATTAAATTTAAAATTTTATCTTAAATTTTAAATTTTATGTTATTTAATTTTCACATTATCCTATGCCATCATTACCCCATGTTACATACAGTTAGAGATAATAGTAGTACCTGTCTCAGAGGATTGTCATGAAGGTTAGAGAAACATAAGTCTGATATAACCATTTTTAACATAAAGTTAGTATTAATAAACATAATTTGTTATTATAGTTGCGATTGTTTCTATTTTCCAAATATAGCAGGACAGGTGCCTGCCTTCAGAACTCTCATGATTTGGAATGAATCACAGACATGCACAGGTACATGTATAAGCACATTTGGATAGTGATAGAAACATATTCAATGCAAGGAGTATTATGAAGGAGAACTGGTCAACCAAGTGGAGCAAAGCAAGATATTTGTTAAATATTTTGAGCAATACCTGCTAGATAACATTATCATCATAAATATGAGCTAGGGTGGTGTAACTGGTAAAACAAAGGCAAGGATCAGGGTTGCCTTCATGGGAAGATGCTAGAGCTAGTGCCTAGTCAAGGAAGACCAGGTGATAAGAACGGGAAGGACAAGGAGCAGAAAAATTACATGTGTACGATCTTTTCAAAAGTAGCCAAGCCTCTCAATTGAACTGGATGTGGCTATAGGACTGTAGAGGTCTACAGGTGTCAGAGAGTCCCATATGCAACGGAAAGGAAACAGAATTTAGATGACTCAGGATATAGCGGAGGGTCATTGAAGGTTCTAAGCAGGAGAAGTAACAGAAATAATTTTGTGGAGAGGCTACTACATTGGAGAACATTCTGAGGCAAGAAGTAGAGAGCTGAACTATACAGAGATGGTGACTAGCTAAGGAGGCCATATTTCCCCCGTGTCCCTTTTGGCATCTCTGTATTAGGTTCCCAAGGGCTTCTTCAGGCCTCCAGAACCAGAGTACCTACTTTCTTTGTACTGACCAGGACTGAGTTTGAACTCAATGGGAAACCCATGAGGACAATTTTCTTCAATAATTCCTTTCCTACTGCAGTGTACTCTCTATAATTTATTCATCCCAGTGTACACTTACACGGTGCATTTGTTTCATCATTATTTTGTTATTTTTTCTTGCTTTTAAAATTGCATGAGCCACTGAAAAGCAGAGATAATGAATAAGGAAAACAATAAGGCTCTTGGTAGATGAGTGTGCTCGAGTTTGGGGGGGGGTGCTTCTACTTATTCAGTCATCTATATAGTCTGTTCCATTCATCTCTCACATTCTTTTACTCATTTGTCTTTCAATATTCAAAATTAAGGGCTTCTAATTTCTTAGATGACCTTCCTTCCCCTCCTCATATTCATTTTCCCAAACCCACTGCCATCAAGTCACTCTCGCTGAAAAATTCTGCACATGTTCTAAAGTTTAATTCTTTATGATGTCACTCAAGGCCCTTCAGAATCCTCCCAAATTCTATTTCCTTGACATTTTCTATGAGTGAAATTTAGTCAAATTGTTTCTGGAACAATCAATCTATTGTACCTTCGCTATACATTTTTTCCCATACTCACCCACCCCTCCACTCCTAATCTCTTGCAAGACACAAATTTAACCCTTCCTCTTCAGAACATCTCCTGTCCTCTCAAGTTCTTTTAGAACTTTTATCAAGACCACAGTGTCTTTCTCCATGAGTTCTTTAGGATGTGTAGTTGGAATATATTCAAAACTTTTACTACCCTTTTCTTTGGCTTAGAGAGTTAATTATGAAAGCCAGAAGAGAGAAGCGCAGTTATATTGACCAAAATTTATTGTTTCCTCTGCTCTATCAATGAGAATTGATTATTGGCTTACTTCTAGAGCTCAATCTTAAAATTTAATTTTTAATGGCATTGAAAGATAAGGTTTCTATTTAAAGATATATCACCCTAAAGCATCAACTAGCATTACATATACTTGTCTTTTGGTTCAATTTCAAATATTTTTCAAAAATAGGAAATGAAGTAAAAAAACATTTAAATTGTCTTAGTTTGGAATCATGCAGTCATCACTTTTGGGAGAAATGAAAATGTAAATTTTGTTCATTGTGATGCAATAGACTTCTAATTTATTTGATTGGTATGAGAGAATGATTAAATTATTCCCGAAAGAAAGGGCTGCTTCCTCAATCCTGCTTTAATTTCCACATCTATACATATTAAAATATATCTGTGTATCTAAATATAATAGTGTTGCCAATCTATGGGGAGCTAATGCTACTTTATTACTGGGTGAGATTTCTAACCCAATACTTAGCACAATGAACACAGGCATTCTGAATGTACACACACAAGAAATTTTGCAGGAAGTACTCTGTTTGCAAAGATGTAAAATCGATTCAATAGCAGGCAGACAAATTGTACCTCAGGGCTCTTTCTCTTAAACTAGTATTTTCCTAAATACCCATTTGCATGTGTATAGTTTAAGAAAAAGTAAAAAAATAAAGCAAGTGAGAAAATCAGTTTTCTAGCTTAATCCCTTAACAGGTTTGAATTAAACTAAAATAGATAGACTTCATTCTTTTCTGAGAGCATAACAATTTTACAGCAAAAATACAACTGTTACTTATGAAAAGCACATATGAGACACACATTTCAATAGAATAGGCTGAAATACTTAAACCAATTTATAGTGTCTTTTATCATTGTAAGGGTAGGTAAAATGTCAGGTTAGATCAGCTAGTTTTTGATTCATGGATCTTTGCTAAAACTTTCTTCATCTAAGCCTCCTTAGTAATTTCTTTAATATTACCTTAAAGACACCAATTTAATTCACATATATAGAAATATAATAAAAAATAAATGTAATGGCAACAATTATGATAATGACATTACTGCATCTCTACATTAAGTGTTATAATAGGCACTTTTTATCCATTATTAATTCATTCTTCTATTTAACCAAGCTACTATACGCAGTTCTACAATAGGTATTGTGATCAAGGTGGAAAAGAGAGACAAGTTTAAGGGGAAAGGAAGAATGGAGGAAGAGAGAAATTAAAATATCGTCTGTACCTCCACAGAGCCAACTATCTAGGAGATTGTGGTGAACATCTGTCAAATTCTGCCCAAAGCAAGCTTTGCAAAACTTTTTAGTTTTGTGCTATTTAAAGACACTGAAAATGAAAATTATCATTTGTACAGATTACACATGGGAATGATTTTATAGAAATTCAATCAGCAGGCCAATTCTCAAAAAAAAAAGCCTTAGATCTATATCGAAAGATTTACAAATAAATTTATGTCTAAAATTAACATAAAATATTTAAGAGAAGTATGAATTATCAGGATTTTTAACTGTCTTATATACTTTAAAAATGATTAATCAGCTCATTAGTAGTTCTCATCCATAAATAGGATATGTCTGCTAAATTGTACAAGGTCATTCAACCAGTGTGTTCAAGCACAATAATTTACTTTAAATCAGCCTGATCTAAACTTCAAGATTTTCCAGCACTATAAATGTAAAACATTAGTAAATATAAAATGTATAAACATAAATACAAAAATATTATCTCGCATATCTATCATCTATCATTATCTATCTATCTATCTATCTATCTATCTATCTATCTATCTATCTATCAACCTATCTATCTATCTTCTATTTATCCATATAGGTGAATAGTGTGTTCACAGACTGTAAGCTCCAAAAAGCAGGAAGGGAATGTGGGCATGTGTTAAATTTGTGATAACAGAGTCATGCTTAGTTTCCAACCTAGGAGTACCTGATAAACAATAAACAATAAACGGTGAGAAGACATAGCGCTTCAAAGAGTAGAATGTTTTAAAATCTTGTTGTTTCCCTACTTATACTCTAGTCACTTTTCTAAACCATTTATTCTCCAAATTTTCTTTCGAATCTGTAGCTTTCATTACTCTTGAGAGCTACCAGTGCCTTTAAAAGTCCTCAATCTCTTACCCAGAATTCCATTCAGCAAGTAGTCACAGAGAACTAAGGTCATACCATGGTGTGTGCTGCATACTGGGGAAAGAGAAATGAAGAGGACTGAGATTCTATTTGGGGAGTTTGACAAACATGGTACATTACAAGACATGCAAACAGTGGGAAGAGTGCTCCAGAAAAAGATGGATTGTAAATCACTAAGTACTTATTTTGTGCTTACTACAAACCAGGAAGTGTTTTTGGCACTCTATCAGCCATGGAGGAAAATGCCTACCACAAAATCAGTGGGATTAATTAGTTAATAAGTCAGTTTGCTTATGAAAATATCATTAAACAGCAAGGAAACCAAGAGTAACTTTTCATTTTAGAATACACCACTTTAATTGACAAATGATAAGCATGTCCTTTGTTAATTTTAGGAGAATATCAGGTCCTAGAAAAATCTAATAGAGCAAAGGTGTTCTGCGGGTGCCAGCTGAAGTTTTCACCAGCTCTCAGTCCAAATACTAGCCTAAGATTTTCAACTAAACTGAAGTGAAAAAGATTTCTTCTTATTCTGAAATTGTTTTTCCGGCATATTTTAATTTTATTTAGCTTATAAAATGATTTTGATAACTAATATCTACTGACACTCAGCATATTGGGTATTTCACATCGATTGAATAATTTAAATTACTTCAATCTTATGAAGTAGGAACCATTATTATCTCTGACTTACAAATGAGGAAACTGAGTCTCAAAAAGTCTAGTAAATTGCCCAGCATCAATCAATTGTATAGTCATTAAATGGTACTGATAGGCTTTGAACTGAGCAATTTGGCTACAAACTCAAGCTCTTAATGACTGTACTATAATACTTACCCAAAATCAGTTTTCTGCCTTCATCATTTCTTATCACAAGGAAAACTTACAAACTAAGAACAATTCCTAATTATGTTTCAATATTATACTCTTCTTTGAAATATAAAATTTAGGAATGTCTTGTCTAAACCCTGGGCTGCAAGGCTACAGGGAAAACAGTGTAAACAATTTAGAAACAAGACATTTAAATGCTTGCCCAGAACAGCTTAAACTCCAGCAGCCACCATGGTCACATGGCTAGAACCCCTGGGCAAGGAAGGAGCTTTCAGGCAATATTAAATGGTAATGGGAATTGAAGCTGCTGGTAATTAGCTGCATAATTTTGAGCTTTCAAGTTTAATTCCACCGACACTACATCACGAAACCAGGGCATTTATTACATGTTTCTAGCAAAAGAAATAGCTTTGAATAAAGCTTCACCATATTCAAGACCATATTGAGTTACCATGAGTATCAGAGCAAACATCAACCTCATCAGCTCACACCATTATCAACAGCAATTCATAAACACTGAACACCACTAAATAACATGGTTTTCACTGAAAAATTCCAGAGAATAAAACTGCAAATTATGGCAAAAGAACAGATGGTCTGGATAAAAGTTTAGATCTATGAGGAGATTTTTGCTTTCCTTATAATATTTTTTAGTATTTCACAAGGAGCATATATTTCTGTATTACTTGCGTAAATAAAAACACAAAACAAAACACAAAAAAACTCTCAATCACTACACACAAGCACAAATGAAAATGATTATCCAAAAAAAAGGGAAGATTTTTAAAAAAATATTTAAAAAGGCATCTCACTCGAGCACAAACATTGTACAAATTGGAAGAGTTCGAATATCTAATAAAACAAGAAGTTTGATCGCAGTATCTTCTGTCCCAGAATGACACAAAAACCAATAAGTATATTAACTCTCCCTAAAAGCAGCTTCCAAACAACAAAAGAAATACTGTTCAAAGGCAAAATCAAAATTCAAAGACATACTAGACAGCAACAAATGGAAATTGCAGAGAAAAAGATTTTCATCTTCTTCTGTGGTCCAGGGACATGGCTGAAGGGAGTCTTCTGACGGCCCTCACTTTCAGCAGGACAAGGAATGCAAATACCCTTACCAGGAAGAGGAAACAAGTTAGTCTTCTGTAAAGCTATACAAATAGCTCTAGTTTTCTATCCAAGTAGTACTTTGCATGCTACAATTATTCATTTTCCAAATAACTATACAAAAATTCAATTTGGTATTATAATAATTTTTAAAACACAAACAGGCTAGAGATGTTTCCTATTGATTTTAAGCAAAATAAAGATATCTTGGTGCACACAATTGAAGAGTACACTTCCCTAATCTCTATATGTTTTTTTTTTCTCAAACTCTGAAATTCTTGTCAACACAACTAGATGTGGAGTTCCAGAAGCTTTCATATGAATGAACTTATGAATTCACAGAGTTTTCCCATCCTATTAGACAGGTACTTGTCCAGCTATGTAGTAGACACAAAAGATGAACTTTTTTGCCTCTTTACAAGTGAAGTATGCTATGTCACAGATGGTGTACTAGAACTCTGTGGCGAAAGCTGAACTTCATCTCACAAACTTGAGACTTACCATCAAGCACAAAATCAGCACCTAACTTGAATGCACTCCCTTCAGAACTGATGTTCTAAATGTTGGCAGATATTAGGAGACTGCTTGATGAGCCAGTCTTTTGACAAATTCAAATGTGGTAGACAGTAAGAATCATTCCCTGAGAAGATCACGAAGGGGATTACATTCAGTCATTTATTAAAAGCTTACAATGGTAATGTTTGAAGTATATTTAGTCATCGGTGAAAAGGCAAATATAACTCTAGATCATAAAAAGCAAGTGATACACTAGAAAGGCTCTGTGAATAGACTAGGCCAGGCGGATAAAGATTTGAGTTCTAAGTTAAGAATTCTGGACTTTATTATAGACAATTGAAACTTTTTGAACAAGAAGGCGACAAAATAAAAATGAAAATGGAAAAAATATAGAATGAAAAGTTTATGTATTTGTAGGTAGGAAGAGATTAATATGTAAGAATGCCAATTAGATGGCATTTTATGATTGATTAATTGAATACTCTAATTTCTCTTGTCTTTCTGTTTTCCTGGCATGCATATCTGCTATGATTCCAATTTGAGTAAATTCTAACCAGAACGCTTTGGCTTGTCAGGCCACTTTAAGGTGCTGCAACAATATGACTCAAACCATGCAGTATAGGGACCCAGCCATGGATTGATTCTCCTATAACAATGGGGCTTACTGAGGATGAGGCAACTAAGAGGTAATGCAGAGGCTCCGGATGCTGCAGATGTTTTGAAGCTGCAATGTCTCAAAGCATGACAGGTTTGCAAGGTGCTGCTGAGGACCTTCGGGCATGGGATCCATGGTTGTGAAGATCACAAAAGCCATTCTGACACACTGATAGCCATGGCTCTGGCCCTAGACTCATTATCACAGTCACTCTCCACCTAAGAAGAAAACCTGGACCTTCGGTCTGTTCCCCACTAGAGACATATTTACTGTGCAGAGAATGAAGCTGAAGCTTCAGAGTTCATCTTCCACATAATCCCCTGAGGAGGCTGGGAGTTGGTGGGGAATGCAAAACGTTCTAGATGTAGAAAAGAAGCTGGGTTGCAATTAGAAAACTTTCAATGTAAGTACTTTTCAATGCATTACTTAAAAAGAGTGTCAATAGGAGACCTGAATCTCCAAGTCTCCAGCACTTGTTGCAAATACTTTTTATGTTTGTTTTGTATTATTTTCTTAATGAGAACCACAGAATTGTATAAGCATTAAGATCCACTGGGGAAGTCCCTCTCTGGTGAGTCCTGGAGCTTATGACCTTCAATTTCTCTTCAGTTTAACATTAAACATGTCTTTAAATCTATTGCTAGACAAATAAGCTGACAGAGAAATGTACTGACTAAAGCCACATGGTGGGAGTGGGAGATCTTTCTACAGATTTCAGGAAAAGCAGGTATTCTGTACCAAAATCTTTACAACCATGTGGATACAAAAAATGACATAGGACAGGATAACAAATATTACTGAACTAATAATTACAAGTAATACTAGATCTCTAATTATTTGGTATACAATCTGGAAGAAAATGTGTGTAGTGTGCATGTGTGTGTATGTGTACTGTGTGTGTTTGTATATGATCAGCTATATTTATGTTCTATGAACTGGAGTGGGAACTAAGAAGCATATTATTGATTTGTGAAGAGACGATAGGGATAGAGAGACATAAACAGAGATGTGGAAAACCAGGACAAAGAGATAGAGAGAAAGAAAAATGCTGAATAATGAGCAGTGAGGGTGGGAAGAAATGATGGAAATGATGGATAGATGGATGGATGGATGGAAAGAGAGAGGGAGGGATGGAAAAAGGCAAAGAGGACAAATGGCATACATTTTTCTAATCACCAGAAGCAAGGTCGTCTTGACCCTTTAGGAAATAAAGATTTTAATAAAGAAAATCTTGTGCCCATACTGACAAAATGACTCTCGGTTAAGTATTTTTAATTGAAAAAGTCTCCTCTTATTACTTGAGATTCAAAAGGGGGAAAAAAAGAAGACACCATATGTTCCAACCCTCTGATTCTCGTTCACATAGTTGACAAATGTGTCTCACAGGGGACATTTCTGCCAATGGCAAACTTTCTTTATGTTTTGGAATTTGCCTTTTAGCAGTCACATAAAATCTCACCACTGCAAATAGCCAGAGAGCTCTGAATTTAATAAACCATAATCGGTAGAGAGTTAAGGTAGCAAAATTAAACTGAAGAACCAAGAAAATAAAGTACCAAAATTTCACTTTTTGTTCAACTCAAGAAAATCATTATCTTTAGAAAACTGTAGATTGCCACAAAACAAATAACACCTAGTGCTGGAACTAGTCTCAAAACAATTCGATTTTACAAATACTTTTAGTTATTATTCCTGATTACTATCACTATTAACACTGCTGTCATGAATGGCTGACTAGATCGATTTATTCACTTTCACTTTTTTGGTCATACTGAATCTCTATGATTGTTCCTTAATATTTTTAAGATAATGGAACTTCAATTTGCAAACTTACATATTGGGATCAGCAAATCACATAACCGAATCTAGTAACAACAATCTGATATTGTCATGGTAATTACAGATGATGATGGTGGTGACTATGGAAGATGAAAAAGAGAAAAGAGAGATCTGACTGATTTCTTGAGTACCTGACTTATTTGAACAACAGTTCATAGATAGGAAATAGCACAGCTCAACTTTAAACCCATGTCCTTCTTGTTTTTTGCCCTTCACCAATAGCATGGTACCAAATTGACACCACATCATGAGGTCTATCTATGATGTAAGGTGGACATAGTTCCTAAATTCATACTCTTTACATGATAGTTTGGAGACCATAATTTTGTTTCACTCACCCTTAAGTCGTCAGAGCCTTTGAGATCACCTGGCACATGAAAGACACTTGATACTTGTCTTCTGAATGAATAATTTAGTGGATGAAAAGGCTTCTTGATGGAGATTCAGCTCTCCTTTTAGTATCTATCCAGAGCATGAAAATTTAGTCTTAAATATCAACTTATAGATCTCTCCTGTTTTTTCTAGCCACTCCTAATAGAAGACACACAAAGATATTAAGATTATCAAGTTTAAAATTTTGAAATTAGGGTATATTTGGCCATGTGCTTATACAGAAAATAGCCTATCTAGTAATAAGCAGTCTCATGACTCCCAGGTGAAAATACAGATTTGGCTCATCCAGGTCACATCCTTTTTTCTCTCGACAATATCCCTGATAACAAAATACCTGAACACATCAAAACTGTAGGAATCAGAAAGTATAATGAAATCAGAACAATGGAATTAACAATAAAACATATTAGCCACATCCAAGTTCACTGAAGAGGAGTTATTCTTGTCTCCTTATACTATTGATAAAGCCAACTGTATTATAAACAATTCTGGGTTTCCAGAGAGCCTAGCTGTTCTTACACATTTTGTAAGAAGTTAGTCTCTTCCTTAAAGTGACTTTCAAATGGGAGTAAAATACATGCAAGCAAATAAATCTGAAAGAAAAAGAAACAAAAGAAAAAAAAAACAAAGAAGAAAGAAAGAAGAAAGAAAGAAAGAAAGAAAGAAAGAAAGAAAGAAAGAAAGAAAGAAAGAAAGAAAGGTAAAAATTTTCACTTCCTTAATTTTTAATGAAGAACTATAGCAAACACACAGAAACCCAAAGTATAAGTTTAGGTCTCATACCGATTTATCAACACATTTCCACTGCCTAGCAAGTGTCTAGAATTATTAGGTGCTCATTCAAAATTTTGGAATGTTGTCAGTTTTGCCTCTAGAATTTTCTGCTTATATGTATGTAGATGTACATGTATAAACATAAATGTTAAAATATCTGGCATGTTACAACCATAAAGCCTCTTGTGAGTCATTCTTGAGATAAGTGACGTATTCTGTAGATCATGGAAGCTTGCCAATGATCCTGAGTTCTGTCTTCCCAAGCTCAGAGTAACAGTGGGAAGCAGGTGAATATCATTATTCTGATGACCTTCGCAAGGAATTAGACTTGATACTGCCCAGGTGGGGATGCCATAGGCCTATGGTATACTTTTCTCCTTCTCTCTCGTCATCTTTTTTTTTTTTTAATTTTACTTGGCTCTACTTTTGATATTCTCTCAGTCCTATGAGTTAGACAAAAATAAGCCTTGATTATTTTAAAATAATCCATTCCACAAAAATAAGACAGTGGTGTTTAGCTTTAAAGTATTTTGAGCACCATGATAAACGGCTTGTTAGAATTCATGTACACCATGCACTGAGTCTTCCACTGCTGAGAAATCTAAGTCACAGCTGAGAAGCAAGGTGAGCTTCAGATCATTGGCCCTGCTCCTTGTGGTGGGAGGGCCTCATACTATGCTTTGACTACTCCTGAGTTCATATGCCTATAGTCCTTCATTTTCCTATTGATGTTGGAACCCAAAGAGATGAGGAGACTGTAGAGACACAGGGTCACTCTACTGTGGAATCGAGTCAGAAGCACAGAACATTATTGTTTTTCACTCAAATCCAGAGCTGTTGAACCTCCTAAACAATATGAAAAATGTTTTTTGAATCACTGTTGCATAAATTTCTTATATGATTTGCAAGAGCTTCTGCATTAGACTCTGCATTTATTACGTATCATGCATTTGTTAATCCATTCCACAAATACATATTAGTGTATTAAAGTAAAAGAAAGAATGACTGTATGATTGGAGTATTGAGAAGGAGATGTGTCATCTTTTGACTCTGGAAAAGCAAGCTGTTTAACAGGGAGCCACTGATGGGTTTTAAGGTAGAGAGTGAAATGTGAGGGCCCAAGGTACCCATCATATTTGCAGTTCGAAAAGAACATTAGCTACAGTGGATTAAACACTTGGCAATATCAGATTGGAAATTATTCAGCATTAGTCCACCAAATTACAAATGGTAATGTTGAATAATATGTTAGAAACAAAAATGAAAATTAAATGGATGGATGAGATAGGAAATAAAATTTTAAAAATGACAAATAAGGGAAAGAATGATGTCTAAAGGAAGCTTAGACATTTTAACATATGAAACTTGATGGAGATAGGATGTTACCCTGAGAAGTGAACACTGGAAGATACTACAATTAAATAAGGTAATTGGAATTTCAGTTGTTGGCAAGTTGAATTTAATATGCCATTGAGACATTCACAGGAAAAGGTCATAAAAGTCTATAGCTTACAGGAGAGTTTGAACTCCAGATATAGATTTGGAAGTCTTCTGTACATCGACATTAAAAGAGTATCATCAAGGAAGAGAATATAAAGTGATATAAGGACATGAGAGACTAAGTGGAAGAACACTAACATTTAATAGCTGAGAAGAGGTTGAGGTTCCAAAAATGACTGCAAAGAAGTAGCCAGAGTTGGAGAAAAGCTAGGAGAGTGCAATCCCATAAATGCCCAGAGGAGAAGAAAGTCATAACAGGGTGGATTTAATGAGGTAAAATATTGTTGAGATTTCAGTTGAGATGAGGACTCAAAAAAGCTCTTTACGCTCTGTGATGTATTGATGAGCCAAGGAATCAAAGTAAGATAAACAAAGAAATGAAAATATTAAGGCTACTGGCTTGGTAAATAAAAAGAGGAATCAAGGGACTAGAGATGTTTATAAGGTTAATAAAAGAAGATTAGGGTAGGTCTAATCGAACAAGACAGTCAAGAGGAGATGAGGCTTTCTGAGAGCAGAGCAATTGAATTAGTGTAGAGGTGATGAATAGGTCCAAGGTGTGACCATGGAAGTGGGTGGATATAATGGAGCAAAAGCAAAAAATATCAGAGATGAAGCTGTCAGGGCCATGGTGTAAAATTGGAGTAATGCCAATATTTTAATAAAAGATGGGATGTGAAAAATTCTGTAGATGACAATCATCAGGATAGAATTAATTGTCTCAAAGAATATTATCTTGTTTTTCAGTAATTGAAGGATTAAATGTTATCAGAAGGGCAAGATATAACCAGTAAAATACAAAACCTACTTTCAGACCATGAGGTACATAAGGGAGTGTGTGAAAAGTTGTGTCAGCAGTAGAAAGTCAGGTATCAGGAAGCTGGGGGTGGATGAGTGGAGCAAATACCCACAATAATGGCTGAAAAAGACTAGAAGGATATTTGCTAAAATGGAAGCAAAATTCCACATATAGTGGAAGACCTCGTGAGAAAAGAAAGGAAGTAGAGGTCAGGGTGAGCAGCTAGAAAATGTGAATCATGAGCTGCAGAGAATTAATGAAAAGAAGGATGTGATGGGGAATACTTAAGCATTCTGTAATAATAAAAAACAAATGAAAAATGTTGTTTTTGGTAGTCTCAGGTGTCTCTTTAACTCAGAGCCTTGGCTCCCTTGGCAATAGATTCTGAGCTTCATAATGAGTTATCACTTACCACCATGGGATGAAAGCAGGTATGTGTTGTAAAGCCTGGGGTGATGATGCCCCTGAGACTATTGCTTATACCTGTCCATCATGTACCCTATTAAGAAGCTAAGAACATTATGGATGAGAGTGTGTCAAACATTATGAGTATCTAGGCCCCCTGAAGACCATCCATTTATAAGCCCCAACTTAATTACCAAGTTTCACCTGATTAGGGCTAAACCCCAAGCTGCTTAAATCTATGTCTAATATACTCACTTTAAATATTTTGTGCCTGGTGGGGATAAGACACAGTCCTAGAAATAATCTGGCTGAAATTAATCCTCCTTTTATTAATTAAGGAATGCCTCTTCCCTAATAATTAAAAAAAAAAATCTTCATTAGCAAATTGTTACTAATCTACCACTAAAGAAAAAGCAAGTTTGGGAGTGTGTGTCTCAAATGTTTCACAGGTTACCAGATTTATTGGCAGATTTTTTTAAAATCACTAGTATTAAAGAAGACTGATGGAAGAGATGAAGATACATGAAGGAGACAAGGAAATGCAGAGATTATTGACAAAAACTTTATGATGTTATTATTTAGAGCATTTACTAGTTCAAAAATTGTGCTTATCAGTACAATTGTCATAATGTGGTGATATATACTATGGCCACAAAATATTTAGAAGTGTGGAGTTAAAAGTATAAGAGAAAAGTGGATTTAAGCATACACAAATATCAAACCATAAGCCTGGGCTTTCCCAGCCCACTACATGCAAAGCATCCCCAGGTAGCAGGTACACTATAGGTTAGCAAAAAGCTGACTGGCCTATTGATCTAAGCTCCCAATGAAATCAACTCTAGTAGGTCAGTAGGCTTTTTTCCTGGTCCCAGAAATACCTCTTATCATTGATTTTTCAAAGTCCAGACAGGATTTGGGTATGGAAGGCTTCCTATAGACATACTCATTCCTGGCGGCCAACCTAGAGTATACAGTGGAGTAACTACAGCCTCAATAATCTTCTCATAGAGCCCACAATTTCTAACGTTTGTAGTGATGGTAATAATGTCCTCCTTTGGCAAGAACACATCTCC
Source organism: Rousettus aegyptiacus (assembly GCF_014176215.1). Classification (NCBI taxonomy): domain Eukaryota; kingdom Metazoa; phylum Chordata; class Mammalia; order Chiroptera; family Pteropodidae; genus Rousettus; species Rousettus aegyptiacus. The sequence goes on from NW_023416309.1 coordinate 6,590,795, forward strand.
CTATAGGCTGAAAACTCTGGAAAAGTTGCTGACACCCTTGAGGTTCTCACTAGGCTCAAGGCAAATTGGGTTTTCAAAGAGTCAGTAGATACCTACTTCCCACTCCATGTTGACTAAGGCCAACCAGTTTAGGACTCATAGAATTCCGCTTCATCTTCTGCCAGTTCCCCTTTATGACATGAGTGTACATGTTTGCTCATGGGCCTATTTTTAGAAAAAGATACTCAGACAAGTTATAGTTCTCCTTTCACATCCCCTTACCACACAGCCCTTTTCAGTTCCACACTTTCTGCACACACTGGCTTTTTTGTTCTTTTCCTATCAAAATTTCAATTCTAACTGATTTGTGCAATTCAACCCCTGGCAACTTCAAGGACAGACAGGTTCAAACAAACCTCGGGCTCTGCTTAAGCTCAAGCTCTGACATCAGCAGTCTACATACTAACTGAGGTTCCTCAGGTAAGCATCACCATTCAAACATAAAGTTAAACAAAAACTGTGACCCCTCTTTATGGAGCATTCATAGTTGTTTTCAGGTCCTTTTAGAGGTAAAGATATGTGAGAAGGAAATATACCTCTGTCTTGTCTCAGCCTCCTCAAGTCATAAGTATCTAAATGATATGCTCCATCCTAGTGATGGGGTGAGGTTTAAACAGAGAATTGTATATGAAAATTCTAAATCAATAGTCAGAATGCTGGCACTCTGTACATGTCAGTTTCCTTGCTCTAGCTCTAGCCTGGCTCTTCTGAAACACCATGTGGCCATTTGAGCTGCGACTGACTCTCTATCCCTGAGAGTTAAAGTTGTTTCCTTGAGTGATTTTGAGACAAATGTCTTGATACTTTCAAGTACTAGCTTTGTGTCTATGTATCTTTTAGAGGTAAAGATACCTTAGGCCTTCTATTAGTTATAAACACAATCTGTGAAGTGACTTATGTGTATTTATGATTTAAAAATAAGTCTGTTTGAGTCTTGCTGGTGTCTTTGAAGATTTCTGAAGCAGAGTGTGATTATGTCTGACAGACAGACAACCAGCAGCCTTCAGGGCACTCATTGCCACTCCCACCCCACTTCATGTGTTCCTTTGCATTTACACATCAAAGCCACTTCAAAAAATAATTTAAAAATGAAATAGAAGAGAAGATATGTGATGGCACACAATGAAAATCTATTATTTTAGAAATAGGGCTTTGTAGGTACAGCAAATGTAACAACAACATTGCCAGCAACATCAGCCACATTTGGCTTTGTGCTCTTTTCCCTGGCTTTTAAGAGCCTTTTGAATAAGGGTGTGGAGAGAAGGAGGTGCTTGTCCTCAAAATCCTCCATGAAAACACCTCTTGCAGTAGATAGAAAACCTAGCTCCAACTGCTGTATTTATTAGTTTAAAGCATGAAGCTTTAATGACCCGGGGACTTTGTTAATTCTCATATTTGGATTATCTGTTCTTCTTACTGCAAACAATTGATATGTGTGTGTTCTAATTTGGGTAGTAATTTTTTTCATTTCTATACTACCTTGCTAGGCCACTGTGACTCTCACAGACATGTATTGTATACACCACTTACACAGACCTAACCCAAGATAGAAACTAAAATTATTGAACCCCTGCTGAACACACATACACACACACAGGTGTGTATGCTGTGGACACATTCCTATAACTCCTATTGATCTGAGCACAATTAAAGGTAAACAAAAATGGAAATTATATTGCATATAACAGTTTTTAATTGAGCTCCTGTTACTGCTTGTCCAGTGAACATTGCTATGCCCTGAGGATCTGCACATAAATCAGACATGGTCTTTGTTCTCAGGATGTTCACAGCCCAATGAGGTCCATCCAAGTGAGAAGGTGGCATCCCTGGGGAGTCCATTCCCCTCACTAAGATGGTGTGTTTTAATGCTAGGTCAAAACTAGCCTAAAATGCGATTTCTTTTTCAGCATTGAAATGTTGAGAAATTTATATACTCTGATATCTCTGCTTTCTTGCTTGCAAAAAAGAAAAAGAAATAAATCATGAAGAATAAATGAGAATGCACACGCATATATATATCCATATAAAATCTATATCATCTATAGCTGTATCTATACATCTAACTAAATCTAGATCTATAGATCTCCATCTCTATGTATGTATATGTGTATGTATGTACGTATGTACATATGGATGTACGTATCTATCTATCTATCATCTATCTATTATCTATTTACCTATATATTTACTAGAGTACCTAATAAAGAGTGGTACATGATAATTTTAAATCCTTCTCCTATAGAGTGGCACAATAATGTGAGGCAGACAATAAAATATAACTCAAAACATCTCTCTTTCCATATAGGTATGTGTATTCTAATACAATATATATGATGCTATTTCCCATGTGAAAAATCTTTGAATAAAAATTATTTTTTAACATTTTTATCTAGGTTTAATTGGCATACAATAAACTGCAAATATTTAAAATGCAAAATTTGATAAGTTTTGATATATGTATACCCTATGAAAGTATTGACCACAATCAAGATAATGAACATATGCATTGCTCTCAAGAGTTTCTAAGTGTCCCTTTATAATCCTTCCTTCTCATCCTTCCCAGTTCCCTTTCTTCAGGTAACCACTGATCTATTTTCTGATATTATGGATTAGTTTACATTTCCTAGTGTTTTGTCTGAATGGACTCATTCAGTAAACACTTTTTTTCTCTGGTTTCTTTCACTCAGTGTAATTTTTTTTTTTTTTTTTGAGTTTCACTCATGTTGTTAAGTGTATCAGTAGAGTCGTCTGTTAATCGACATTTGGTTTGTTTCTAGATTTTCCTTATTACAATAAGGCTGCTGTGACTGTTCATGACAAATCTTTGTATGGAATACTTTCATTTCTCTTGAGTAAGTAACTATGAGATCATGAGTGTGTATTTAACATGTTAATAAACTGCTAAAAATGTTTTCCAAAGTTATTGTGCCATTTTACACTCTCACTAATGGTATACTAGAGTTCTAATTTTTCCATATCTTTGCCAACATTTGGTACAGTAATTTAAAAAAAAAATTAACCATTCTTATAGAGTATGATTGTGCTTTTAATTTTCATATACTTGACAATGAATGATGCTGAGCATCTTTTCACGTCCTTATTTACTAGCCATATCTTTTCTAGTGAAATGTCTGTTAAAATCTTTTGCCCACTTTTTAAATTGGAATGCTTTTTTTCTTAATTCCTTGACTTTATTCTGTATACAACCTGTGGTTCACCTTTTCATTATTTTAACAGTGTTTCTCTATTTATTCATTTATTTTTGTATATAGATATCCAGTTGTTCCAGTACCATTTGTTGAAACTATCCTTTCTCACTCAGTTGACTTTGTACCTTTGTCAGAAAAGCAATCGTTTCTTTATATGGGCTCTCTCTTGAATTCTATTTAACTATTTGTCTATCTTCATACTAATTTTACACTTTTTTGATTACTATAGTTTTGAAATAAGGCTTGAAATCATCATGTTAGTCTTCCAAATTTGTTTTTCTTTTCTTTTTTTTTGTGGCTTTTTAAGATCCTTTACATTTCCCTATAATGTGTAGATCAGTTTGTCATTCTAACAAAAAAAAAATCTTCGAAAATTATAATTGAAATTTCATAGAACCTATAGCTCAAATTTGGAAGAAATTAAACCTTAACAATATTGAGTCTTTCAACCTGTGAAAATGTTGTATCTATTTACTTAGATTATACTCATTTTTTATCAAAATATTTTCTAGTTCTCAGTATGGAGGTTCTATATATACTTTGCCGAATTTATCTCTAATACCGTATACTTTGGTGTTGTTTTTACAGTACTACTTTTTAGTCTCAGTTTCCAATTGTTTATTGCTAGTATATAGAAATACAAGTAAATTTTGTATATTAACTTGTATCCTGCAATTTTGCTAATCTAATTATTTCTAGTAGCTTTTTTTTGTATATTGCAATGATTTTGTCTGCAAATAAGAGTTTTAATTTTTTCTTTCCAATTTACCTCCCCACACTAGTTGTCTTCCTTACCTTCCCTCTCCTTATTGTTTTGCCTGATTGCACTATCTAGAACCACCAATGCAATTTGGCATAGAAATAGTAAAATTGCACATTCTCTTATTCCTGATTTTAGAGAAATATCTTTTAGTCTTTTACCATTAAATATATTAATTGCAGGTTTTTCATAGATGCCATTTACTGAAAGTTCCCTTCCATTCCTACATTGTTGAGAAGTTTTTGTTTTTGTTTTTAATCAGGAATGGCTGGATTTCATCAAATGACTTCATTCTTTAAGAAGGTTACATTTTTCTCTTTCTTTTTTAGTTAGTTAATATAGTGAATTACAACGATTGATTGTAAAATGTTAAACCAATTTTGTAGCCCTGAAGTAAATACCATTTGGTAATGATGTCATATCATTTTTATATACAATATGATTGAATTAAAGTTTCTAAATTTTCAAAGAATTTTCACATTTATCTTCGTAGGAGATATTTGTTCATGGTTCCTTTTCTTGTAAAGTCCCAGTCTAGCTTTTGTATCACAGTAATGCTGTTCCCATAAAAAGAGTTATAAAATATACTCTTCTTTTCTTTTTTTCTTTCCTCTTTCAGGCCCATGGAGTTAAAAATGTGTAATTCTCAAGGTCTTTTTACTGAAGATAAAGAGGTGCTTCAGAAGAAAGGAGTTTTCTGTGAAGAAGAAGCCAGCAGCAGATCCTACAGAGACTGAAACTCTGAGAGAGGCCCAGAGAGGCCTCCAAGTCAGTCCCTCCATGGGTCAGAATGAGATAAAGAACCCTCTGTTAGAGCAGGCTGGGGGAAGGACAGCCAAAGAACATTAGGAAAAAAGAAGCGGCAACTTTGCCCTAATGAAAAACAATATCCTACAAGCTCACCATCCTGGTCTCACCAGTTTCTGCAGAGAGCCAACAACCCTCAAGTACCCACCCCAGCACTCTCCCAGTGTGACTCATCAAAATGAAAGAAAACATTCCCTTCTTTTAAATATTCTGGAAATTTGTATAGAATTGGTGATTTTTAAAAATTAAATATTTGGTAGAATTCGACAGTGAAGCATCTGAGCTCAGAGTTTTCTCTGTGTAAAAATACTTAACTATATTTTTAATTTATTTTATAGATATTGGAATATTTATGTTATCGTTTTTTTATAATAAATGAACTAGGTAATTTGTGTTTTTCAAAGTATTTGTCCATTTCAACTAAGTCATCAAATTCATTGGCGTGTTGTTCATACTTCTTATTGTCTTTTTAATAACTATAGCAATTATAGTATTTTGATATTATTCATTCCTGAAGTAAAAATAAAATAAAAATTTGTTATATTCTCTTTTATTTTCTAATCAATCAGATCAATTTTCCTAAGCTAAAAAACAAATAAAACTTTTGCTTTCTTTGATTTTGTTTGTTCTTTTGTCCTCTCGCACTGATTTCCACTCTGACCTTTATGTTCTTTTGTTTAATTTGCATTTGATTAGCTTTTCTTTTTCTAGTTTTTTTTTTTTTAGGATACAAGCTTAAGCCATTGACTTGAGATGGTCCTTTTCTAATATAAGTATTTAGTGCTTTCAGTATCTCATCACTGCTTTAGTGACATCCCACACATTTTATGTTTCATTTTTATTTTCACTAAGTACACTATTTTTTTTTATTTCTTCTTTGACCAATGTACTATATGAGTATTTTATTTAGTTTCTAAGTATTTAGAGATTTTCCAGAAATATTTCTGTATTTGATTAATAATTTAATTCCACTGTGGATAGAGAACATACTTTGCGTGACTTAAGTTATTTTAAATACCTTGAAGCTTATTTTATGGCCCTGAATATGGTCTACTTGATAAGTGCTCTGTGTGTATTTGATATGGGTGTGAATTTTGTCATTGTTCGGTGGAGTGTTTTACAAATAATTAGGTTAAGTCAAATGATAGAATAATTTGAATCTATATCCTCGCTGATTTTCTCTCTATCGATTATTTAGATACAGTGTCAAACTAAAATCTCTGACTGTAATTGTGAATGTGTCAACTTTGTCCTGCAGTTTTACCAGTTTTCCCTTCATGTATTGTGAAACTTAGTCATAAATACTCATGATTGTCTGCACGTCTAAAGAGTTGACTCTTTTATCATTATGAATTGATCTTTTTATTCTTGTTAATCTTTTTATCCTTGTGGATATCCTTGTTTTACTTGTAATTTAGTTTGTCAAATATTAATATGGTCACTCCTTTCTTTATATTAGCATGTTATGTATTTTTCTACCTCTTTTCTTGTAATCTATTTGTGTCTTTATATTTGAATTTGTTTCTAGTCTACTTGGATTTTGTCTTCTTGTCCAATTTGATAAATTTTTTAAATTTAGGATATTAATTTAGAACATTTACATTTAATAAGGTTACAGATATGATTAGGTTTAAATCTATCATAATACTATTTGTTTTCTATTTGTTTCATCTATTCTCTTTCTTTCTTTTTCATCTTTGTTTTGTATTAATCCTTTTTTTTATAATTCCATTTTATCTTCTTTTTTAAGCATCTTAGCTTTAGTGTTTATGGTATATCTCTTTAATTTAGCAGTGTATCATCAAGTAATATTTTACTATTATACATATAGTATAAGAAACTTATAAGACACTTCTATTTCTTCCATTTTGAATTTTATGCTATTTTTTCATACATTTTACTTTTACATATGTTGTAAACCAGATGATGCACTGTTATTATTTTTGTTTAAATAGTCACCAATCTCTTTAAGAGATTAATTTTTAAAATGACATATTTATTCATGTGATTATCATAACCAGTGTTCATCTTTCATTTGTGTAGATCCAAATTTCCATCTGGTATGATTACTTTCTACCTAAAGAATTTATTTTAACATTTCTTGTTGAGTATATCTAAAGGTGATGAAAACTTCAGCTTTTTATGACTGAAAAGTTTTAATCTGGCTTTTGTTTTTGAAACTTACTTTTATTGGGTATAGAATTTGAAGCTGATAGTTTTAATAACTGTTAATATCTTCATCTGCTAATTCTAACATCTGTGTCAGTTTGAGGTAGATTTGATTTCTTCATATAGGTCATGTTTTTCTGCCTTTTTTCATGGTTAGAAATTGTTGATTGGATGCCAGATACTGTGATTCTTTAAAATCTTTTTGGATGAAGATATTTTGAATTTCTGTAAATATTCTTAAACTTTATTCTGGAATGTATTTAAGTCACTTGAAAACTGTTTCATCTTTCAGATCTTACTTTTCAGCTTTGTTAGGTATGGCCACTGTTTAGTCTAGAGCTAATTATATCCACTAATAAGGCAAAACCCACTGGGAGGTTCACACTACCCAAACGGGGTACCCAATATCCTCTACACAATTCATGTGATTCGGAAGGTTTTACATGAGAATAGAACTATTCCTGACCCTCTGTGAGTGCCAGCCACTAGTCCCTTCAAATTAAATGTCTTTTTTTCCCCTCTGGCATTGGATAGTTTACTCACACATATGTGCTGATCAGAACTCAGATGAATACTCAAGAGGAACCCTCCACAGATCCCTGTAATCCTTCCTTCGCTATGCTCTCCTTTCTGACACTCTTCTGCAAACTATAGCAACCTTTGTCTCTCCCGACTCTTAACTCTCTTTTCTCAGCCAAAGGTGCCCACTAGATTCCATCTCAGTACTTTTCTCAGCCAAGGCCAGGAAACTCTCAGAGCATTAAGCTGCAGCCATCCTAGAGTTTATTTCATTAGTTTCCTATCCCTTAGGATTGTGGATTTTTGTTGCGTTAGAGTGATGTCAGCCATTTTTCCTCATGTGTTTTCCATCCTTAGGTTGTTTCAGGAAGAGGGATAAATCTGTTCTCTGTTAAGCCATCATGGCTGGAAGAATAAATCCTCAGATTTTATAATTTTATTATATTAAAAATAAAATATTTATTCTTATTCGTACGACTTTTATGCATTTAAAATGTTTTCATTTTATTTATTTTATTTTCACTTAATCCTCATATTTATGACTCATTACCAGGGTTGTAATATCTACTGTACAGGCTGTTTTTCTTGCACAGGTGCTTCCCTACACAGGGTAAATATAGGCCAACATCTAGTTCATGCTCGGCCTGTCAAGTTATACAACTCACAGCTTTGTCTTTCCAGGGGAGATATCTTTATCTAATTTGCACAAGGGACTCTCCACAGGCTACCAACAAACTGATTCCTATACGATCCTTCATATTAAAATATAACCTGATTCATATTTACTTGAAAATAATATTGATATCTAAAAAAGCCAAATAAGTAAGTAAAGAAGAAAAAAAGAAAATTACCTACTCAAATTAAGACACTCAACTATTTAGAAAAATCCCCTTTTCAAAAATGTTTGGCTGGTTCGAACGGGTTAATTACTAATCAATAATCCTTTTTGGTGACTCAGAGCAAAAAGGACAAGAAATGAATGACCTGATGTGGTCCGGTTTAACTTTGAGTGGGTCTAAAGGTGATGCCTATTCTCTTTCGAAAAATCCTGAAAATATATAAATATTGGCAGGTCCAGATGAAAGAGGTGAAAGAAATTTCATTAACTTATTTTTTCCTTCTTCCTTCCTTCCTTTCCTCCTTCCTTCTTTTTCTCTCTTCTGCTTTCATTTAACAAATATTTTCTGACCACCTCTAATATCTCAGGCATTGATATAAGTTCTTAGGATCAAAACATATTTTAAAAATCTCGCCTGGTGCAGCTGACCTTCTAGAGGGGACAGAATGATGATAAAACATATACATAAAAATAGGTAAATTTTATGTTATGTTTAAATGTGATAAGTGCTATGTTAATATTAGAGCCAGAGGGAGAGAAAAAGTATTAGCATTCAAGGTAGGCACTGAAAGCTTTGCTAGGGTCAGTCATGGTAAGGCTTATTGAGAAGGTGGCATCTGAACCAAGATCTGAAAGAGATAAGGAAGTAGGAATGGAAACAATCAGGTGTCTGGGGAAATATGCCTGGGATGTTGGAAGAAAAGCTTGCAGGTCAGTGTAGTGAGGAAAAGGCAATTAGAGAAGGAGTGCTAAAAATTAGAAAAGTAAGGGAAAAGCAGATCTTATGAGGTCCTATGTTATAAACTGACAACCTTAGAAGGGCATCTTGCTCTATTTTCATTTATTGAAATAGATATTTGATACATAACATGGCAAAGAAAAAGGGAGAGGGGAAGTTATATTAATGCCTATAATTCTCCTCATCCTCTATGACTGCTAAGAAAGGAGCATCTCTTTCTTACCCAGCAGGCTTCCAGACCCTGGCTAGACAGATTCCAGTGAGGGCTAAACCGAATGGCAGAGGCCAAGACTTGAGCAATTGACTCATGCAGGTTAGTAGAAGGAAAAGAGAATCAGGATGAGGAATAGGTTATGGATTTTTAGAAACTTGGAAAGGGAAAAATGAGGAGTAGAGATATAGCAAAAAATAATCTTAAATTTTACTATATTTTGTTTGATACGGTTTCCATTCCATACCTAAAGACGATGTCTATATAAATCTGTAATAGTTTTTATTTTCAAATTTATTTTATTTTGGATGAAACCATATTAAAACTTATTTTAAGGCATTCTAGTATATAAGAGTTACCATGAGAAGGAAAAAAAGCGTAATAAGTGACAAAAGTTCTTATATTTAGGTGACAGAGATAATGTAAAATTTTTTAAATATAGTTTTCAAATTTTTTATCTTTTAGTAATGTAATTATCTGTCAACTTCTTTAAATATTTAAAATTATAATCACTTTTTCAGCTGAAAAATAATACATGAACTTTTTAAAAAGCAGGTATAATTGTATACCTGCTTTTTACATTAGACTCTCTTCCTCCCTAGAGACAAATAGCATTAACAGTTTCCTGAATATCATTCAAAAAAATGTCTCTTATACAGAAGGTAGACCTTATGAAATTGCCATTCTTGTGGGTCAAAAAGTCAAATGTCAGTAATTTCATAGAGTTCAACCTAATACAAGGGCATATATGTATGTCTTTATAACATGAATGGGGAAAATTTGTAAACATATTTTGACACTGCATTTATATACATACATATCTTTGATATAATTCCAAATCAGTTCATATAGAGTTACATCCGGCTTTTTAACACTTGCATAATAAATATTCTGTTTTATGGACACATGATTTAACTAGTTCTAAGTTGGTGGGCTTTTAGATTCCTTCCAAATTTTTGTTATTTCAATATTGTAATGGGCACCATTGCTATGACTATATATAAGTATATGTGTGGGACAAATTTGTAGAACTGAAATTGCTGGGTCAAATTTTTCAGATTTTACCATATTTTTTAGATTTTACCACATTTTGTTTCTGTTATTTGTTTATCCTGTTCTCTAGATTCCATATATTACATTTGTCTTACTCCACTCAGCACAATACCCTCTAGGTCCACCCATGTTGTTGCAGATAGCAAAATTTCATTTTTTTGAAAAAATTATAATTCTTATTATAAATAAATTGGTTAACAAAATCTAGTAAGCTTCAATTGTATAATTCAATAGTAAGACACACACACACAACACACACACACACACATATACATAGATAGATAGATAGATAGATAGATAGATAGATAGATAGATAGATAGATGCATGTATGTATGTATATATAGTATCACCTCTTTATCTATCCATTGATAGACATCCAGGATTTCTCCATATCTTGTCTACTGTAAATAATGTTGCAGTGAACATATGGATTCGCATGTCCCTCCAAAGCAGTGTTTTGGATTTCTTCAGATAAATACCCCAAAGTGGATATTTTTCTTTTTCTCTTGTTATAGCCTTTGTTTTAAAGTCTATTTTGTCTAGTTTAAGTATTGCTACTCCAGTTTTTTTTTTAAATTTCCATTTTCATACATCTTTTTTCATCCCTTTGTTTTTAGTCTACATATATCTTTCCATCTGAACTTTTCTTATCCATTCAGCTACCCTATCTTTGGAGCACTTAATCTACTTACATTTAAAGTAGTTGTTGATAGATATGTAGTTATCACCATTTTATTATTCATATTTTAATCTTTTTTTTTCTTTTTTCTTCTTCCTATAGAAGTCTCCATAACATTTCCTATAATACTGGCTTAGTGATGATGAACTTCTTTAGCTTTTTCTTTTCTGGGAAGCTTTTTATCTGCTCTTCAATTATAAATGATAGCTCTGCTGGGTTGTAGGTCCTTCCTTTTCGTGACTTTGAATATTTCATGGTAATCCCTTCTGGCTTGCAAAGTTTCTGTTGAGAAATCAGCTGACAGTCTTATGGGAGCTTTCTTGTAAGTAATTGACTGCTTTTCTCTTACTGCTTTTAAGAATCTCTCTTTGTCTTTTATCTTTGGCATTTTAATTATAACGTGTTGATGCGGGCCTCTTTAGGATTATCTTGTTTGGTACTATCTGCATTTTCTGGGCTTATAAATCTATTTCTTGCACCAGGTTAGGGAAGTTTTCACTCATTATTTCTGGAAAAAGATTTTCAATTTCTTGCTCTCTCTCTTCTCCTTCTGGTACCCCTACGATACAAATGTTAGTATGTTTGATGTTGTCAAGTTAATTGAGCATCCTTATAACAAGTGTTTTGAACTCTGCATCTGATAGATTGCTTGTCTCCATTTCGGGGGTTCTTTTTCTAGACCTTTATTCTATTCTTTTAAGTGGGACACGTTTCTTTGTCTTCCTATTTTGGCTGCCTACTTGTGTTTGTTTCTATGTATTGGGTAGGGTTGTTTTGTCTCCTGGTCTGTGTAGAGTGGCCCTATATACTAAATGTGCTGTGGGTCCAAGTGGCACAATCTTCCCTGGTCACCTGAGCTAGGTGCTCCAGGTGTGCTCTATGTATTGGTTATGTGTCCCCTCCTGTTGTAGTTGAGCCTTGGTTGCTATTTTCTAGTCAATGGGAAGGACTGACCTTCACGCTGATCGGTTGTAAGGACTGGACAGTGAGGGGATGACCCTATGGAGCAGAAATCACTTTAGCAAGGTTCTGGTGTCTTCCCTGTCTGCTCTTTGGGCATGTTGTCCTCAGATGGAGCCCCAGGTGGTTCTCAGCCTCAGACCAAAGCTGGCCACCAAGGGTGCAGCCCAAGGCCTCCTGGGAGGGGCCTTGCCACAGGTCAAGTTCAGCTGCCCTGCCCAGGGCCCAGGTTGACTCTTTTTTTAATGCTGTTTTTATACTGTAGAACATTAAACTTAGTTTTTTCATTATTTTTCTACATTTTTTCTCTTAAAATTGTCATTTTCAGTAAAAAAAAGTATAAAAATAACCCAATTTTATCTTCTTATTTTCAGAAATTCAACAAATAAATCTTTTCATTTTATACTTCAATAACAATTGACATTCTATATTATATATATTATATTAGTTTCGGGTGTATAGCACACTGATTAGATATTCACATAGTTTATAAATGATCCCCCCATAAGTCTAGCACCAACCTGACACCATACATAGTTATTACAATATTATTAACTATATTCCCTATGCTGTACTTTATATTCCCATAACTATTTTGGAACTGCCGATTTGTTTTTCAAGTCCTTTCACGGTGTAATTTTTTAATACTTAAATACTTGATCCATTGGGAATTTATTCTGATATGTAAGAAATAGGCAGTGTATAATTTTAAATCTAAATAACTATATTTTATTTAATACATTTTATTTAATAGTTGCATGAAATAAACCTTTCTCAGTGAAATAAATTTCATAATACTCATTTAGACAATGGGTTGTTTTCAGTCACTCTATATTTGTTTATAGATAATTAAGAAATTATTTCAATAACATATTTTTGGTGGTAGATATATATAAATACTTTTTTTCATCATTAGGCAACTTTTATGTTACCTGAATATTTGGCCACCCAAGAAAGTTTCTTCCAAGGTAATATAGAGGAATTATTTCCCATGATATTTTTCTTTAACATGTGTAAAATTTTTCTTGTGACCTTCTGATAGATTGAGAACTCCTTGGGAAAAGAACCATATTTTATTTACCTCGGTATCAGCAGAAAAAGTTATGCAATGCAGTAAACCAATCAATATATAAGAAAATAATGATAGAAAATTATGATAAACATGGTAAATGATATCCATTTACTTATTTATCATGTTTTTCACACATTCAGAAGAAACCTAAGATGACTATAAGACAATTTCTTTACACCTTAAGCATATCTGTTTGTCTGGACAGAATTTTTTCCCCAAAGATTACACATTGCACACTGTAAGGATGGGACAAACATTATTTCTAAATTCTTTTTAGCCCAAGGTTCAGTCAGCACCATATTCTTGCTCATTTTATTAGAAAATGACACCAAGCTATATTCAGAAGCCTGCACACTACATAGTTGGTGAGCATAAGAACCCTCTTTATTTTAAAATGATTTGCATGGAGTCTTAACTACCTGCCAAAAAGCATGCAATGAAAGATAAAATGCTTGAGAATAATAAAATGCATTTTAAATCCTCTCATTCAGCATAGCTCCTCCAACCTTCCTGTAGGAGGGAAGGGAGTCAAGTCCAGCCTGTCACTATGATGTACTGCCACCTAAAATCATATCCGTGAAAACTGGGCGGGGGCGGGGGGGTTTGGATAATGGTATTTGTAACTTTATTTCGTAAGCCCTAAAACTACACACACACAAAATGCAGTCCTCTTGTCTAACTTTTCTATGCATCTTGTTCTACAGCTATAAATTTTGGCTGTCATAGTGTGTCTTTAAAAAATAAAATTCTATAATAGTGCCTAATTTCTGATACTGCATCTCTTTGTTCCACTAAAAGTGTGTGTGTGGTGGGGGGCTCATTCTTTTTTTTTTTTTTTTTTTTTTTTTTTTTTTTTTTTTTTTTTTTTTTTTTAGAACAGGGGCTTCTAGTCCTCTTGTTTTTATGACTGCATGGTGTGGCTCAAAGAAATCCTACCTATCCAAATTTGGTGAGGCCCTTTTTTTTCCCCTACTAGTTTCATCCTCCATTCCCATTATCGACAATTTTGACAGGATTATGGTAACCTTTTTAAATTAATTAATATATTTAACACATGCATTCCATAGAAGAATGTATCCCTCTTCTCCTCCCCTAAATGCCTGTCTTATCAATGTAACTCCTTCCCATCCCTGAAGTCTTATAAGAAATAATGTTTCTCTACAGAATCAAGTCCTTCCATCTTCTGTTAGCACTCTGTTGCTCAAATGCAGAATCTCTGGCCCCTTGCAATACTTTCCAACTTAGAATTTGCATTTTCACAAGGTATCTGTGAAAGCTGTATGCACTCATATCTGCAGAGAAGTGGCCTGGACATTTTCTTTCATCGGAGTCTTCACTCTTGTTTGGCCCATCCACCAAACTTTACAAAGGTGTCAGCATCATTTCTGAAGTATCTTTCTTTTATCCTGTCAGCTTCTTCACTTAGCACCACCTCACTTCACTGCTCAATTTGTGAATATATGACTTCCATTTATCTCTGCTAATTCCACAATACCTTAACAACTCCTGCAGCTACCTAATTTGTTCCTGGAAATCTTGACAGTCACCAGTCCCTTTCTACTAAGATCTATTAAATGTACGTTTCATTTCTATCATATCACTTGTTATAATAATCACTAGTTGAGCTTTTGCTAAGTCTCATGAATAATGAATAATAAACTCTACATTACTGCTAAACCTATTTTTCAGAAATATTTACTCATGTTATTCCTGTGCCTTTTATGCCTTCCAAATACTTTAAGTATTCCCAGGCAGATTCAATTCCTTAAAATATCTCCTACCCAGAGAAATATTTTGAGAGTTGTTTTAGTTCTCTAATGCTACATAACCACCCCCAAACAAAGCATATATTTATCATATTATACACTTTCTGAGAATCAGAAATCCAGGAGCAGTGTAGCTGGGTGATTCTGGTTCAGAGCCTCTCATGACATTGCAGTCTAGATGTCAAGCAAGCTGAAATCATCTGAAAGCTTGACTACAACTATTTGGTAGCTGGGCAGACATGACAACAGGGGAACAAAGGAATGGAGGCCCAGTCCAGAGACCATCCAAAGAACACCCCATTGGTAGTTAAAGAATCTCTCCTCCATTCCTGGAGACAAAGTACAGGGTATGGGAGGGCCATAATCTATAACTGGTTTAATGTGGTCACAGATGTGTGCACAGAAGGTACAACTCTAACCTGACCACAACTTTAGTCTCATTATAACATCATTTTGATACCATGTTTGTGCCCAGAAGTTCATGAATCTAATGTTAGTGTGGCCTATCTCCTTCTAAAATATATCTTTAATAAATCTTTTTCTAAATCTCACTGACCTGTAACTCTTTGCTGTGTCAGCAGAGAAGAACTTAGGAAGAACTAAGGAAAATGTTAATTGCATTTCTATGTTGTTACTGCCCCCATGCCGCTGGGGTGACACCAGAGTTCAAATCTCTTCCCAGTGATAACAGAACTTGAGCAAGTTTTTCAACCTTAGACTAATGACATTTTGGTTATTTTGAAGGGATTTCTTGTGCATTATGTGATGTTAAGCAGTGTCCGTGGCCTCTACCTTCTAGATGCCAATAGTACGTCCCCCTCAGTCATAACAATCAAAATGTCACCAGACATTACCAAGTTTTCTGGGGAGCAAAATCAACCCCAGTTAAAAACCTCTGAGCTAGAGGTTCTACTTCCAAGATGACATACTACCAGACTGTTGGTTGAAGATCTCAGATCCTCGTTTGCTATTAACGAGAAGCCTTTGGTTCCTTTCCACATGGACTTTTCTGTAGGACTGCTCTAGTATCCTTATGACATGGCAACAATCTTTCCCTCGAGTGAACTGAGAGCATGAAGAAAGCTGAGATATCTTTTATGACCTAGTTTTCTAAGTCATACTCCTTCACTCCCACAATATTCTATTTGTTAGAAACTAGTCACCAAAATCAATCCCACACTCAAAGAAAGAGTAATTAAGCTCTATTTCTTCAAGGGAAAAATATCAAGAGTTTCTAGAAATATTTTTAAAGTACCACAGTGATCCCTATTAAAAAATGCCCTTATCATATAAAATGTTCATGAACTTATTATAAGATGTCTAGTTTATCTCCTCTATCCCACATTCATTTTTACTTTTTTGGATATTCTTTTGCCTCCACTATTCCTTTTTACTATGACTTTTTCCTCTCTTTCCTCCTATCATGAAATCTGCAGATCTCTAATCTGGAGCTCTCTAAAGTTCTTTTCTCACAGACAACCCTTCATTTCTAAGCCCATCTTCTTGTTCCAGATTTCCACTGCTCACGGTAGTCCCCTCTTTGAACTCCCATGACCCTCACTTTACACTTTGTACATGTTGTCTTCTTTTAGGTGATCTAAACTAAATAAGAAAATGAAATAAGAACTCTAGAAATAATTAGCCTGATTTTATTACTCTTTCTCTTGTTTATCTCCCTAACCTCATGTTCCTTTCTACCTTTCTTAACTACCAGCCTAAGTATATCCTTCCATTAGTTATAGATGTTTGTATGCAAAGGCTGATGGGGGAAAATGATTCACTTAAAATACAGTGTTGGAGGAGAGCTCTACAAATACCCTGAATTGCCAGAAAGATGAATAAGTGGGTCCTAGAACAATTAAGCTTGAAACATTTGCTGGAGGCAAAAATGACAAAACTGAAGCTGTTCTAATTTGGGCACATCATGAGAAGGCAGGGTTCTTTGAAAAAGACAATGATGCCGAAGAAAGTAGAAGGCAGCAAATAAAGAATACTAAATATGAGATAAATTGACTCAATAAATGAAACCGTAGGCATGATGCTGAGCAGGGCTATTGAGAACAGGACTTGTGGACCTCACTCATTCGGTCACCAGGAATCAGAGCCAGCTCAATGGCGCATAGCACATACATGCTAACTTGAGCAAAAGCTTCTCTGGTTAAATGCGGCAAGTGTCTGGAAAAAATTTTCCCAATGTGTGGGTTTAAAATATCTGCATCAGAATCACTTGATGAAATGTAGAAATTCAGGCTGTGTCTGGACAAACCAATTCTGTGAAACTTCTGGAGGAGAGGTCTTAGCATCTGCTCCTTTAACAAAATCTAGATGATTACTGAATAGTTTTTTTCTTTCTATATCAATATCAAATAAATGATTATATGATCATAAATAAGTTCCTAATTCCTAAGAGGAAAAAATCTACATCAAACATTTTATGCCTCTAAAAATGACTTGACCAATTAACAATTATTACATAAAATAAGGTGAATGCAAGGCCTAGCAATCTGAATTCATCTTTTGAAGCTTGCTTTCAGTGTCTATGATCCTGAAAGTCAAAATTACTGGAGATTTGCCCAGACACGAATCACTTTCTCACCAAAATTTGGGCCTTGCTCTTGTGATTTTCTTTTTATTAGCCAGTGAGACAGAAATGAATCTTTCATGATAATATAGTAGGGGTCAGTCAAACAACTATAGGTATTTGTATTCTTTGTTGTTTTTAATGAGATGCTATAAATTAAGAGAGAGCATATAAGTACTAGAACATTTTTAGGAAATTAATAGCTCTTTAGGAGAAGCTGGCAGCTACAAGTATAGCCCAGGGCCAGTATCCTAGATAATGACTAACAGCCTACGTTAACTTCTAAGTCAAGATTACAAAATACTAAGCAATTACAAAATGCTAAAAATAAGAAATATACCATATAGCCTGGAAGGAAAACACACATACACACACTTACACACACACACACACACACACACACACACGTGCGCGCGCGCACACACACACACACACACACACACATCATGAAACTGGAAAATTTGGGGATTTGAAAAACTAGGTCATACTGGATTTTTTTTTTTATAACTTTTTTGGATTCCAAATAATCAGTAATCTCAGGGTACCACCTGGCCCCATGCTTACCCGGCTTAATTGAACAGGGTTAATTACCTGGAAAATCTTGGATTTCACTGAGTCATCGAGGGGTGCAATTTGCTACAAAGATATTCTTTCAGTGCAAGTGTCTGCCATTACCACAATGAGGTCAAGTATGAGTTATTATAAAACAAGTGTTTCTAGTAAGAACTGCAAAACACTCATAGCACATACATCAGTTCTTTCAATCCCCTTCACTAAGAGACCTGAACCAACTTTAGCATGACTTGTAGTATCTTAAGGCCATGTCCATAGGATGACCCCAGGCACCATTAAAATGCTTATCTAAGAAAGCTCAATGCTGCCTGGACGTCTTACTGCCAATGCTAGTCGAAACACAGTGATAGGCTGATAAGCCCCTGAACTCCGTCTTAGAGCAGATACTTGAGAAAGTTTGCAATTATAAATCTTTTTTTATGCCTTTTTAAAAGATGTAAATCTTCTACAACCAAAAATTGCCTTCTCAAGGGCCTGGGAGCCATTGGAGAATCAACAAGATAACTCTCCCTCTAGGTCCCTATGGAAGGGTAAGGGCTTAACTTCGGTGAACACCCTACTCCAACTTGCACCACTATCTCCTGTCATAAAGAAGGTAAGGAGAAGCTTATTTTCCTCCAGATAAATGCCAATTATATATCCAGAAGGCCTAATCATATGAACCAAATCACCCTTTCCCTGCTCATTGCCCTTCAGTGCCTTTCATTCAGCATGCCCCAGTATTTTAAAAGTCTTCTGCCTTTTATGCTGGCAAAGTGGAATTCAGTATACAGTGGGCTCTCCTATTTCAATAGTTATTACTAGATAAAATCTGTCTTTATTGCTTTTAACCAGTGTCCAGATCTGTTTATCTTTGATAATATGTTTCACTATAATGAGAAGTTAAATCACATTTGCCTTATGATGTGCTTCTAGAAAAAACATGAATATAAACCATATATGAATGGTAATAATGTTGAACTTTATATAAGTTCTGTATTCTTAGAAGCTGGGACATAGTGAAAGTTGAGAATTTCCCCTACTCCTTTTCTTTTGAGTTACTAGAAATGAGAAATGGCTAAGTTCACATCATCACCCTGCTTTTGTGTATTTCAAGATAAGACCCATCTATATCATACTTCGTTACTCCTACAGACTTGTTGATGACTCTTCCTCTATTGAAGTCTATAAAAACCTGGCTCCATTCCTATTCTTTGAGCTCTTCCTCAAGAGGTATAATAGAGTCAGTTGTAGAACTTAGAGGTAGCTAGGATGGAAGAAGGGTGGAGCATACATTCCAATCTCCAAAAGTATCTACTGGCTGGTTCCCTTCATTCTTTGTTATGGAGAATTGCTATTTTCTCAAATTTATATAAAAGTGTCATATTAACACAATTTTAATATTCTCTCTGTGTCATTCCAACTAAATTGCTGACCTTAATCCTTGATAATATAGAAATTCTGAAGCCGCCACTGATACATGTTTAAACTACATTTTGCTGCAAGATGACAGCTTTTATCTCAAGGTGCTATTGCTGGAGGAGGGGAAGTCACTCCATTAGACAGGAAAACTATCATTGAAGAAAAGGTTTCGGAGAAATGGAGGAGAAATTTATGCAGAGCTCAACACATTAATTTTTTGCTTGCTTGCTTTCTTCTCTCTCTCTCTGTCTCTGTCTCTCTCTTTCTTTCTATTTTAACCTACAAATCGCCTATTGCAGCCTTAGTAGAAGACAAAAGGAGAAGACTGTAAAAAATTAGCATTACAAAAGAGTCTATATTCACATATTCTGAAAGTCTTCCTTTCTCCCGAATTTGGCTTATGGAATCAGAACAGAAATAGCAGGAGCAATAGAAATAAATTTGTAAAGCTGATGATGGTTAAGGCAGAGAACATCTACACGCCAAAGAATAACTTTGGAGCAATTACAGATGAATGATATCTGAAAAGAACTGCAGTATTGATGGCAACCTGGGCTGTAGAAATAGGTGAAAAGGGGTAAAATGGCTATATAGTGGCAGACTTCTAAGACAAATAATGATTCTGCTTGGGCCAGGACAGTGTCTTTCATCAGTCACTTCAGGAATGAAAATATTCAGTGATGCACTTTATCTAGTATTTTGATCTTGTGCTTAGATTGAATAACCCCACACTTTGCAGAGGTGCTGGAAGAGGAATTATTTTCTGGTTGTGACAGATCTTGGGCAAATTAACGCCTTCAGTTATAAGTGAGAAGTTTTTCAATTATTGTTTAAATGTTGGTAAAATCACGTAGATGAGCTATTTGAAGAGTACCTGGTGTTGAATGCTTCTAATTTAATAGTTGTGTTATGGCACCTTTGACTCATTAAAATAACAGGAAGAAAAAAAAAATAAAAAAAAAACGCACAATAGAAATGTGGAAGTTGGGCAACATTTGCTACAACAGGCTCTTCCAAAACTTTGAAGGAAATTATTTTGGACTGAGAAGAAAACATATATGTTTCACTTCGCCTAATAGAAATCCCCCTGGGAGTCAAAAAGGTGAAGCAAGGATAAACATACTTAAAGTTGGGTGGCTTAACCCATGCCTTGATCACTGTTTTGGCCTAGTAGGGGAAAAATAATTTTCAATGGAAAATTATACACTTTTTAGCACACTTTTCTGGAACATATGATTCTGATTCTGTGGAACTTATTTTACAAGTGTAAATTGTAGATAACTAATAATGATGCAAAATAATTTTTGTCTGTAGACATGCACATTCTATCCTGTCTGGTAGAGGTTCAATTGTTTTTCCCACCCACTGCTGAAGAAAGCAGTTTTGCCTCTACTTGTATATTTATTTCTGCATTCCTAATTATAAATGTATACTTTTTTCCCCCCTTTTTTGAACCGATTGTAAGGGCTCACTATTTCCCTCATTAATAATTTAAATAAAATCTTCAACGTTTTGAGAGTCATAAGTTTACCTCCTTTCACAAATTGTATCTAATACCTACCTCAGCATCTAACTCAAACAATGATTAAAAAAAAAAAAGAAAACAAAAGGCATGAGCCTTCAAGGTTAAAAATAAATTAAGCAGAGATATGAACAGTGGTTTGGAAGCTGAAAAGTTTCAAGTTATAATTGATTTAGGAAGAGAACACATTAGAAACCTAATAACTATACACATAGAAAGCAAAGCCAAAAAGAAATAAGCGGTTCCTACATGTGAACCCCGTAAAACATCAGGAATTGAGGACATTCAGGTATCTTCTGAAGGTGAGAAAAAACTGAAAATATGGACATTCAGGTATCTTCTGAAGGTGAGAAAAAACTGAAAATATGGTTACAATTCTCTAGTTTCAAGGGAAGCTCTTCTGTTATCCAAGCAAATAAGGCAAACGCTTGAAAAATTTACTGTTATAAAAACTGATTCGCCAAAGAGAAAAGACATATCACTTGTCATGAAACCCAACTGACCCTATATTCAGAGTTTCAATCAGCTTTTTAAAAGGTTTTTAAGTAAAAATGGTTAATTAGGGGTCAGATGTTTTAGAAATTATTCAATGATATAGATAGATAGATAGATAGATAGATAGATAGATAGATAGATGATTGATAGATAGATAGATAGATAGATAGATATAGATATAGATAGATAGATATATAGAGAGAGATTTATTGCATAAATTTCAGACAAAAATGCTTAATAAACCCTACCATCTATTTCAATAATGATTAACTTGTGGCCAATTTGGTTTCATTTTCCGTTCCCTAATTATTATAAATTAATCTCATATCATTTCACACATATATATATTTTTAGAATCTATCTCTACATAACAAACATCCTCTTTTCTCTTCTTTCTTTCTTTCTTTTTTTTTTCTAGTAGCTTAACATAGATAGAAGTACAGCTTCCATAGATTTACTTTGAATTATAGTCATTTCTGTGCCTAATTTAGATACAGTCCACGTTCTTACCAGTTTTCACTTTTTACTTGTTTTCACAACCTCCTAATCATCTTAGTTTCTCAACAGCCAGTGCACAGAGTTATAGCTAAAGGTATATAAAAAAATACAGATGTATAGGTGTATAATCTTTTTCTTTACAAATTTTCTTGTCTTTTTAGGAGAAATGCTAGCACTTTTACTTTACATATTTTCTGTTCAAATTAACATGTTAGTCTGTGATTTTTAGGGTATTCAAAATTGTAGGAGCCTACATTTTATAATTCAGCTTCTACATTGATATAAACATTTGCAATAGCATCTTTTCTTTTTTATCTTTAAAATATTTGTTGTTTTGTGTTGTTTGTGACGTTTACATTTTATTTAATGCACTGTTCACACATCACTTCTAAAATATAAGGCATGCGAGGGCAAGAAAACTGCAGGTGTTTTGTTCTATCTTTTGTGCCTGAAATGGTGCCTGCCATAAAACACTTTCAAAAGCTAGAATTGCAAAAGGCAATACATCATTACATCTTTTTAAATTTATATATGTGTGTGTGCGTGTGTGTATACACACACGCACACACACATATATACACACACAATATACAATTATCTCACTTAAAATTAACATTACTTTTTAAATAATCAAATATTCAGTTAGTGTTAGCATTTCTAATTGCTTTACAAATGTTAAAGACAATTTATACTGTTTTTATGTTTTTAGCTTTTAATTTGTCTTTAAATAAAGTCTACACATTGCAATTGATTGATATGTCTCTTAAGTTCTTTTACCCTATAGATTTCTTTCTTTCTTTTTTTCTCTTTATCTTCAATATATTTGCTGGAGAAAAAAGTGTTTTTCTTCCTCCCTGTAGATTTTCCCACAGTCATTTTTGCTAGTTTCAGCTATTAGTGTCACCAAAAAAATTCCTCCATTTTCTGTATATTCTGTAAATTCTGTAACTTAGTAGTTTGATCTAGAGGTTTGATCAGAATTAGGTTCACACTTTGTTAATCAAGACTAACCCTTAGGTTAGGAAGATTTTACATTCTTTTACCATGAAGTACTTGATGTTTGGTTGTCTCTCATTTATTGATGTTAGCAGCTGTTAATAACCAATGCTTAGGTCTACTGATTTATTTGCAGTTGAAACATGTTTATATTCTAATTCTATCAGTTCTTTCTCACTCGCCAGCTAGAATACTGAAAAAGAAAAATTTTCCTCAATATATTGTTTGGTTACCCATTGGCAAAAGAGATTAAAGGAAAAACAAGATAAAAACTTGGTTCTCTCTTTCATTAGTTTTTAAAATAATGAATTGGTTCACAATCATCCTGCAGTGGTAAATGAAAAAATTTGTTTTCTTTTGTATTATTGTGAATTCATGCATGTTTAACATGTCTGATGTGTTCCAATCAATTACAGTTTATTAACCTTATTAATGCTCAAACTGCCTGACATTTGGCCAAGTGGCATTTGATTCTGTTGGGACTTTGGCTTAAAGCTGGCTATAAAGACTCTTAATGAGCCCTTGTAGTTTTCTGGTTTCCTTGCTATCTGTTATTAAAATTTTCCAGGTTCATCTTATTTAGCTGATGTAATCTTATACCCCAGACCTAAAACTGGCCATTTATATAAGAAACCCTGTTTTGTTTTGTTTTGTTATTTTATTTTACTGGGGAAAAAACTATAAACATTGTGGAAAATTTGTTCTATTAAATATTTTTAAGTGAATATGACATATATATTATATATTACAAGACTTCAACTTTGTGAAAGAAATAATAGACACTCATGAACAGATATAAGCCTGGGAATCCAAATAAAATATTCTAAAACATTAACAGATTTTCTCTACATAGTTTAATAATTGACAATTATTTTTATTTTTGTACTTGTATGCATCTCTATTTTACAATAAGTACATGGTACTTCAAGAAAAAAAGGCAGACTGAAATTTAAAAAAGAGCTCAAGTTTTGTAGTAAGGATTTTGTATTATGGTAAATAAAATTACTATAACAATTCCTGTTAATTCATACAAGCTGTCCTTGAAAGAACAGTAAACATGAATTAGTTAATACTTGCAAGGCACTTTAAAAATAATAGGTCTGTGTGGCATTATTCCATTTAGTTTATGACACATTAATAATGCATTTTATTTATCTGGCATTTGAAGTAGAGCTTAATGAATTAATAAACATCCAATCACGTTTAATGAAGACCTTTCAAATGACTCATTTAAATGATTCTGTTATAACTTTATAATAATAATTATATTTATCATTTCTATTGCATTTGTTCCTTGAAATATTTTGCAAACACCTAGTTAGTTGATGCTTCATACAATCATCTTCAGGGAAAATGTATCCATACTCTAAAACTGCTAATAGTCCAATCTAGACAAAAGATGTGCTAAAAATTCCGCTCTTGCCAATGTCCTGAAGAAAACTTGCTGTTTGATTCTGGATTTGAGTTCAGGACAGAACATTGATAGGGCACAGAAGAAAATCCTAAGAAATGTCATGGTGTCCATTGTTTAAATTGATTTTTATGAATGAGGTCAGGTGCCCTAAATGACTATAGTTCCATTGTTTTAGTAATTATAAGTGTCTCAAAAAACCCTGGAGAAAACAACAAGGGTTTTTTCAGCCATCACCATGAAATTCTTACAGCTGAGAAGTATTTTAAAAAGGGGAGGGAGCTTTGATTCAAATGACATCATAAACATAGTTTTTCTGGTTTTCAATAGGAGTGTTAAAAATCTACAACTTCTGGGAGCTTATATAATTTCACCAAAATTGAAAAGAGACTTATCATCCCAACACCTTTTAGCTAAATATACCATTGGCTTTCTACAGTGGCTGCAGCTGGCCAAGCATGGTAATGATTGGCTTCACAATCACCAGATTGCTGCTCTTTAGATGGGTAAACGGTAACCTATGCTCAGTTTAAAGTCTTCGTACATAGACACTGAATAGCTTATTCAATTTGATCTTTCATGCAGAAACAACAGAATTCAAAGATATGTTTCCAATAAAAGATTGTACTTTTCAGGCTTACCAAGCTAACGGTAATACAATAGCATTTTTTTAAAAAAAATATAATTTCAAGAATCCCTTGGAGTGTGATTTTGGATAGGATCTCAGGTGTCTGGCAAGAAGTCATTCATAGCAATGGATGAGATCTAATCTTTGCCATAATTTGGGAACACCAGCTGGGGCATTAGTCACAATTCATTTCAGCCTCCAGGTCAGAGTGGGCAAATAAAAGACTGTGTTCATAATGATTAATTTTAATAGTGAGCATTTTAAAGATAAGCACAATATTCTCAAGGGCATGGTGCAATATAATGTTTTATCTTTCATGAAAGTATTTACATCCAAAACAGAACCAAATTCCAAAGTTAAGTTCATTTAACTGTTTCATGCTTAGACAAAATCCCAGTCTCCAATCAAGATGTGGTGCACATTGGTTAATCCACTTTGCCTTTGAACTGGTGTGGAAAATGGCTGTTGCTACTATTAACTTTTATGAAGAAACTGTGGAAACAGCATCTGTAGCAAGGGCATTTCATACTGGAATAGCACCTATAATGTGATGTATGCACTTAATTCCCCCTTCTCCTCTACTTTTGTTTCATAATTTTAAAATAACTCCATACTTATAGGAAAGTTGCCAATACAGTACAAAGAATGTTTTTTTCAAAAAAATTTTGAGAGCAAGTTGCTGACATGATGCTCCACCACCTTCACATACTTTACTCGGTATTTATAGACAAGAACATTTTAGGACATGACCATAATACAACTAGCAAATTAGGAAATTAACCTTGCTACATTGCTATCATCTAATCCTCAGACTTCACTAAAGTTTTACTAGTATTCACAAAAATGTTCTTTGTAACAACATGATCTGAGTTAGAATTAAGCATTGTACTTAGCTATATCTCTTTAGTTTTCTTTAGTCTGAGACATTTCTTCAATATTTCCTTGAATTTCATGACTTTGACAGTTTGGAAGATTACAGGCCAGTTATTTAGTGGGACATCTCTTGATTTGAGTTTTCCTGATGTTCTTTCATGATTAGGTTCAGGTTATATATTATAGATATAATGTCTGATTTTTCCGATTGCATCCTATCGGGTGGTGAACAGTTTTGACTTGTCCCATCACTAATAATATTCATATTGATTACTGGGTTAAAATGATGCATGGCAGGCTTCTCCACTATCAATTTACTCTTTCCTTTTATAATTAACAAGTATTTTGTGAAAAGGCACCTTGAAACTATGTAAATACCCTATTTCTCATCAAAAACTTATATTCATCATTTATTTCTATCAAAATGGATTTATTTTTTTCCTATTTTATCCAATGACCTATTATCTATTACCATCATTATTTATTATAATGTTCAATTTGTCCCAAATTTGGCCACGTTTGGAAGTCCATTTATGTTTGCATGTCCTTTAAATAAATCCTCATCATTTTTAGAGAAGCTCCTTGCTTTCTTTTATAAAAAGACATTCCAGGCTTTTCCTGTTTTTTTTTTTGTTGTTGTTGTTGTTTGTTTGTTTTTCTAGCTCCAGTTCTGTCGAAAATCAACCATTTCTCTAAGATGCTTTAGCTTCTTCAAAGGAGATTGGTTTTTGGAAGTTAGCATTTGTAGTGTCACTTGGACACTCTGCACCAAGTCACCTGATATGGAAACACCTCCTCGCCCACTTTGGTTCTGACATCCTATACCAAGAACCCCCTTCCCAATGCATGGACTCCTTCTTTCCACTTGTGCTCCAAAACACAATCCCAATCTACTGTAGCTCCCACCTCCACCCATACTGGACACAGACACATATTCTGTTCTGCTTTACCTTGTGGCTTCAGAGTGGAATTGCTTTAGAAAGTTTAAAAGGAAAGAAGAGAAAGTTCTAGTTTTATTCTGTAATCCTCATATGGTTACACTACAAGTAACACTATGTGTGTCTAATCTGTTGTTTCAAAGTAACTATTTTTACCCCAGATATGTGTGTGTGTCACATGTGTATGGAACAATTCAGAGACTATGAGGACAGATAAAGCTCAGCCAAGAAGGGACATTTCCCTCCCTCCAAAAGACAGACGATGAATCCTGTCCCAGCACAATAGAAGCCTATTTTATTTGAGCATTTAGTATCTAGCCAACAGAAGGAGATTTCTACAATCCTAGAGGCACCTCAGAAGATAGGAACAGGGTCCTTCTGAGGGAATGGGTAACATCTGGACAGTTCCAGCATGAAAATTCACTTCTACAGAATCCAAAAATAATAAAAGTAACTAAAGCAGGACAAAAGCTCTTGAATTTGAAGTCATTGCAGCTTTAGAAATTTAATCAAGTTTGAATCTTTAGTTGATGAAGAGAAACTTTCGAAAAAGTATATGATTTCTGACACAAGAAAAATGTAAAATAGAATAGCATTGTGGGACAAAGGAGAAGACAAGTGGCCTAATAACGAAAGCCACAGTAAGAGACTTTAAATGAGAGTTAAGTTTTGATGTGCTACCCCAGTCTCTGCTAAGACTCATATTTCTGAATTGCTTGGGATTTGTTGAATACAAAGCCATGTAGGTTCAGGTTTTTCTTCAAGTATTTTCAAGTGATATTAAGATCACTTTGATAAATTTCAAAGATGTAAGTATTCTTTCTAATTTGGTTAAGAAAAAATTTCTAGTTCAGTTCGAACCAAGCCATACACCCAGGAGCTCTCCCAGGGCCCAAGTGAGCAGATCATGACTGTCACCATTCTCTTTCTTCACTCCAATTCACATCTAGTGCCTCCGATTGCTTCTCTTATCTTTTATCCTCAACAAGTTATAACAATGTAACATTATAACACATTACACTATCCACCATCCATATGCTCTGCTTATTGAAGATAAACCACTAATCAAACATGTGTTAGTTAATAAATGTGAAATATGCCCTCTTATCATTTAGTGGTTCCTTACACTTTTTCCAAAGTACTTTCTAATCAAAATTTGACCTTGTTTATGTGACAGAATAACTGGCTGATTTCTGTCAGACTTCCTAAGTGTATTCCTCTAAATAAGAGATTTTCACATACTGGAGGTAAGCTGTGATTCTTTTCCAGGTGTATTTCATGGGATCTCTAAAAATATTGAAAAAACTTAATATATTGGAGTTTTTGTTATATGCATTCCCCAATTCATCTTGAAATCAGACGTGCTATTTGTAATAATCTATAAATAAGTGATGACCACAAAATGAATAATAAAGGGACACTACAAACTCTTTTTTATGTACATACACACTATATGTACTCATACATAATCACACTTGTACATATACATTACCAAGCTTTGCTTTGTGTTTTGTTCTTCCTTTTCTCTTCTCATCCTGCTTTAAATTGATCATCCAATCATGACAGAACTCTCTCTCCAATGCATAGCTCCAAAAGAAAAATAACCCAACCATTATTTTGAGCATGACTCATTCTTGTGTAACACCTTCTGTAATTTGAAGGAATTTATCTGACTTTTAGTCCAGTATTCAGATGATCCAATACCAAATAGCCTCACTGCTAATACCTCATTACCATTTGGATTTTATGACCCATTCTTTATTTATGCTCAAGGTTTAATCACTACAGTTTGCTTTTTAAACAGTGTTTTTGGTATCTTTCTTAATAATCTGGCTGGAAATTTAGGCTATTTTTCTAGGCTTGGGCTATTGCTTTTTTCCTTGTCTGTTCTTCTTTTACAATTTAGGGCAACATATATCAAAATATATTTGAATAAATTAAGCTTATGAGCTTCTCTGTGGACTTGACCTATGATCAAGTGAGTTTGGGACACACTGATCACTATAGGCTCCTCTTGGAAATTCACAATACATATTTGTACATTAACAAATCCCAAAAGGCCCCTCTCAAACTTGGCTATAGCCTCTATTTTCCTAGTAACATCTGTGGAAAGGATGTTCCATAGAACAGAGTTTGGATAAGCTTAAGATTCCTATACCTTTGTAAACACCAGCCTGCTGACATGTTTCTGATGCTTGGAAAGCTATGTTTCCATCTCCATATTTCTAAGTTTCAGTTCAAACTTCTGTTGGACCTCACTAATACTAATTATCTCTATAAAATGCATCTATCCCTACTCTTCTCACTCTCCAAGCAATGGTTAATAGTGCTATATTTGTCTGCCTTTTCACTTTCCCAACTCAATTAGAATATTTGGGTTTTGCATTGAGCTCCTGCACTGGCCCATTGATTTAGGAGTATGTCATACAAATTAACCTACAAGATAAAGAGGGCTTTTAGTTTGGCAGAAGACACTGCTACTTATTATTCAGGAGCTAACCCCTTCCGTTCTTTGCTAACAGAAACTAAGTATATTTATATGACTCATTTCTAACAAATACACTGTAAGAAATCTGGAAGATTTCCAGGAAACAGTTTTCTTACAATAAAAAGAAACCCTGTTTCATACAGATCATTTTCTTACTTCCTTAAACATGGTTATATTAAGATGTGGTGCTTGGAGGTGCAGTAGCTATCCTGTGGCCATGAGCTAACAAACCTGCGGATGGCAGAGTGAAAGAGAGAACAAGCCTGAAAACTTGATGACATTGATGATCCACTCCATTAAAAACAAAATGACCTATATCCAGATATTTTAGCTACAGGTTTTCTGGTATTGCATCTGAAAACATCCCTGACTGGTGTAAGTTCCCATTCAACTTACTGTCACAACACCTTGTAGTAAGTAAGACCTGAATTAATGGGTATTAAATGAATCCATTTATAATTATCAAGAGGAGAAGTAAAGTAAAAGCATGAACAAAATAAATAAAAACAATGTAAGTGTATAAGGAAGGATAACTTACAATGGTATTATTCAAAGTATTTTGGGGTACCTAAAATGTGCCATTCACTTTGAGACGCTCCACTTGACAGGGAGAAATACACAAAGGGGGGGGAGCAACATGATATGAATCATAAATAAAAAATTTGCCACGATAAGTTCAGAGAAAGTAACAAAGATGGAATATGTGAACTGATTCTTGAAACATGAGTGTTTCCAATAAGAGAAAGTGTGATGTTAAGAAGAATAAAATTTGAAAAGAGCACTCCAGGTAAAGGGAAGCAAATGGAAGGAGGCATAAAATCTCTGATGCAATCAGACAATAGTAGGTGCCATAAAGAGTGCCTCTGGATGTCTTCTACAATTAACTGTGTGCAAATTATATTTCCAATGCCCTGAAACAGTAGCTTCAGTATATAAGATATTCCCGGAAGCCATTTTTCATCAAAGGATATCCTTTTTTTTTTTTTTTAATTTGATACTTTACTATGCACATTAACAGCCCAAAGAAAGAAACACACACTGAAATATTTAGGGAGGAACAAAGGCCACTGATGGAATGAGAAAAAAAATATGTATTATTTGATGAATTGATAGATTGCAAGTAATAAACTAAATGGGGTAAAAAGACTCAATAGCTGAGTCTGAATAAGAGTATATGAGTGCTCTTTGAAATGTTTTATTCTTGTACCTGTTCAATATGTTTGAAATTATTCCCAAAGTGAAAGTAAAAAAAACCCCAGCATAAAACATCTGAAAAGACACACTTAGCCAATGTGGAAATCAGTGTTAACTGTTAATAGTTTATCCACAGAGACTAAAGAGTAAGCTAAAGGCACATGGCGATGCTCACAGTCAAATGGGAGGGAAACAAGACATTATTTTTAAACATCATCTCAAAGATTATATAAATTCTACCACTATCTTAAGATTGTAGAGGACTCATTCACAAAAAGGTTTATGCCTGAAGAACACACAGGAGTAAAGGTGGAAAGCCAAATTAGAACCAAGGGCATTAGTATATTCACAAATAGAGAGACACTAGGCATAAGAGATGCAGCAACCCAGACTCTTCCTTGAAACCTCAGGATCCAGCAGGACCCTGTTTAGATGAAATCATAATCATCTAGCAGGATTGCTCTCCAGCATCTATGGAATTTGAATTGTTGTCTGTCACACCAATAAGAACATTTCTTAGTCAACACTGCAGTGGAGTCATTTCTACATTCCTGTCTCACTGGGAGTCAAGGGGATTAATTAGAAGCTTTCTGCAAAGTGCTATATGTTCTCTTTCTCAGGAGACAGATTAATGACTAATTCTCACAATTTATCCTGAAGGGACTGTTATAGTAACTACTAAAATCCTGCCTTAAAAAGGTGCTAAAAAGTCAAGCACCTTATTTGCTCACCTGAATGCAATCGGGAAACTCACTGTAATGTTATACATCCAAATCTTGATTATATTTATACCCGATGATTCCACCACTAGTACAATCATTTAAAGAATAAAAAAGAGCTTTGTGAACAAAAATGTTGTTAGTTTTTTTAATAGTAAAAATGATGGAAACAGAACAAAATAACAACAACAACAACAACAACAACAACAACAACAACGGGAAATAAATCCATAGATACAGAGAATATTTTGTGGGCTACTAGATGGGAGAGGAGTTGGGAGGAGAAATGGCAAAAAATAAAAAAAGGCAAAGGGATTAAGAGGTACAAATGGATAGTTGCAGAATAGACATGGAGATGCAGAGCGTAGCATGGGGAAGACGGTTAATAATGTTGTAATAAATATGTAAAGCGGAAGAGGGGTACTAGATTTAGTGAGGTGATCACTTTGAGAGTTATGTGGATCTCTGATCCCTATGCTATATAATTGAAATTGATATATTATTGTATGCCAACTATAATTGAAAAAAAGCTCATTGAATTATACAATGTAAATATAAGATATTGTCCATTATATTTCAATAAAGCCAAAAATAATAATAATGGAAACAAAACTTATTGTCCTGGCAGCAGGAATGTCATATTCTCTGCCTAGAGCTGTGGTCTGGTTGCTGGAAGCTCAGTTCCCCCATTTTCTTTTTTTTTTTTTTGCTGGTAAAGTGGGTTAACTGTGGCTCCTGTTCTGTGGGTTTGCTTTGATGTCATTTCCCCAGAACCACTCAAAAGCACGTCTTCCACTTGACATCTGCTTAAAAACCTAAAACCTCTTTCTATTCACTGACAAACTACCAGGAGGCAAAGCTGTTCTTGAGAATATAATTTTATTCTGTTTTCTGTCCCCAGTACCAAGCTTCTCTTTGAGGATCCCCTCAGTTTTAAATGTAATTAAGTCACCATTACATATCTACTACTACTACTACTACTACCAGTTTTTAAGTCCAGCGTTATAATGGAATCATAGTAGGAGGGAAATTTTAATATCCACTTTTAATTTAATTCCCCAATCTGAATGGGAAAGTTCTTTGTAATATTCCCCACCCAGAAATTGCTCAACTAATCTTTAACCAACTCCAGCATTTATCCATAGTAGGAAGCTTATTACCTCATGAGGATGTCCATTTTCAGAGCAACTATTGTAGAAAGTTCTAAGTGCAAAGACTTCTGTCTCTGCTATATCTTCTGCTCATCGGTAATTTTTTAAAGAAGTTATATACTTATAGCACTGGACATTTGCGTCTACATTTTTCAGATTATAGGTATTCGCATGGGTTAAGAAATTATTGCCAGAAGGTAATGTGGGATAGTCAGGCATAAGTGACAGGAGCCAAGGCTCAGCTTTGTAACCATAGAAACTTCCCTTGAAGACCTTCCTTAAGTACCTCTCAGAAATACCATGCTTTTAGGGTTATAAATTACCCCAGATTCTAGAGCACAAAGTGCATAAAAGCTACTGGTTAACCCAGCTCCAAATGCATGCACAGAAAGTATTGCCCATAACTTCAGTCTCATTATACCATCATTATAATATCATAACTATGCCTAGAAGTTCATGAATCTAATTATAATAGATTGAATTCTGGGTAAGCACATGCGCAATAAGCAAAAGTTACATACCAGCCAACTGCCAGTCAAGATGACCTCACATATGGATCTAGGACCTCGCATCATATAGAAACCGACCTTCCCATTTCTGCTTTGTTACAGCTTTCTTGACTAGAAACTTGCCCCTCCCTTTGGGGAGTCCTATCTTATCTCTTTACCTCCTAAATTCCACAGGGCTTCAGCCTTCCTTAGCAAGGCCACTCTCCTTCTAAAATGTACTTTCAATAAACCTTGCTTTTTCTCAATTTCACTGACCTGTACTTCTTTGCTGCATTGGAGGGGAAGAAACAAGGGACAACAACACAGAACACCAATGTCCACTATACTCCACCTCTTCCTCCTCCACCCGCATGCTGGCGACACTGGATTTCACCTCACCCCAGCAGTGACAGTAGTATTAAAATGCACACGTTACTCTATTTTTACATTTCTATCTCCAATTTCCTAAAATCTAGACCAAGAAAACATTCAATTCGTTGTAATCATGTGAATCCCTTAATGGATTATGAGAAGAATTGGAGATATTTTTCATTTTTCATAAAGTCTCTATGTTGGAAGCAATTTTATAGGTATATTGTTATTTTGAGTTCCCATTTAACATTCCCAGAAAAATGCTGCACAGCCTCCTACTAATCCCTTGAGCACTCCTCCCTAATGTTAGTATGCATGCTAAATGCTTTATCTTTCAGTATTTTTATGCTTCCCATATCTTAAAA
The DNA here is from genome assembly GCF_014176215.1 of Rousettus aegyptiacus. NCBI lineage: Eukaryota > Metazoa > Chordata > Mammalia > Chiroptera > Pteropodidae > Rousettus > Rousettus aegyptiacus. Next base: position 6,624,310 of record NW_023416309.1, read on the forward strand.
AGAGATATTATTATCTTCATTTGACATGTGACAAAGTAAAATTCAGAAAGGCTAAGGAGCTAAACCTCATGGAAAGATAGCAGCCATACCAGGGGCCCAGCTGAGTACCAAGTGTTCTACATAAAATTCTTGCACTCCTTCCGGTACATTTTGTGACCATTTTATATCCTTAATATTGAACCAAATCTATCTTTCTCCTACACAAAATAAGTTTAATCTTCCTTCCATTTAAAAACTGTTCAGATCACTGAATATAGTGATAAATAATATCCCCACAGATTCATTTGTACTCCCATATCCTTAAATGTTCCTGAAATGTCAGATTCCAGCCCTTTTTCTGCACTGGGTCATCACTTCTGAGTGCTGTTCAGAATGAGCCTAGAACTCAACAAGATGTTACATAAGAGTTTGAAGCAGCATGTATGTGGAACGACTTTTTCCCTTGCAATACAATCAGTATGAAAACTTACCTTAGCTCTGGACAGTGGCATCACCAGAGAGGTGAGAAGTCAACAGGAGCCCCATCCTACTTGGGCTAAGATTATCCTTAGATAATCCAAAAATGGGTTTTGAGTCTTAGTTTGAATGATGGGTAAGATTTAATAGATAAGGCTAGAGAAAGGGAGGTGTGTGAGCATTTATCTGGCACTTGTGTTAGAATAATTTCAAGAATAGGGCATCGCTGGGCCTCTCTGGAGAAAAAGTGTGGATTTTGAGAATGTTCTGGTAGAGACTTTAAAAGATTCTTTCAGTATATAATAATTTGAATATGTTTAAAGCTTATGATTTTGATTCTAAGAAATTGCATGTCATCTTGCTTCAAATTGTGCATTTTTTCCTAGTATATTACCTTTTTATTCAAATAGTTTTATTTATTATTTTCTATAGCAAAAGTTAGCCAATGTAATATTTCCCCATTCTTGCTTTCACACTGTTGACTTCATGTAGTTAAGATGCTAATTATAACCACCTAATTAATTGCCATGTTTTCCCTAAAATAGATTCCCAGTAATTTTGTGAAATTACTACTGGACATGGAGGATGCAAAAGATATGCTCAAATAATGTGTATTTTGTTTAAAGTGATTTAAATGGAGAATTTGGGCATTTTCAGCCTCCACGCTTTGCAGATAGCATTGAGCTTGTGCAGGAAGGTAACTATGAATGGAAGTACATTGATGGAGGCAAAGCCCGGTTCTGATGGTAGTCATAAAGAACTACTGGAGCTCCTCATTTTTATTTTTGACATCTTTCCAAAACCAGCCAGAACTTTTGTCAGGAGAGCATTACTAAAATATAACAATCATAGACCTATTTAAATGATGGTGAATAGCATATGATTAAAGAGTAACTAAACCAATCTATAAATTGTTTTCTGTCTTTCTCAAGCTAGCTGATAATACAAATAAACCTACAGAATGAACTGGGCCTGAGCAGTATAGGAATATGCCAGAAAGCTAGTATAATGACATCAGTGGGTTAACGTCAAATCTGATAGAGAACTTCCCAGCATTGGCAGAACCTGACAGATAAGAAGCCTCAAGAAATGGGAATGGGCAGCCCTTTGTTCTTGATTGTCACAAGTAAGAAACTGGGTGATTTCAAGTAAATTAATGATATAAAAATCAATATTCTGGGAATAAATGGATTTAGAAGTTTTTCTGTGGGGGGTAGATAAAGAGGTAACTCAAGCACTACATGAAAGGAAGTGTCAGGCTAAATTATTTCTAATATCCCTTATAACTCTTAATCTTAAACTAATGTTCTTTACTCGTTAATTCACATTTACAGCCAAAAGAATGAGTTTTCTAAATGACTCAAGCACATGGAGATATTTCCTCATTCCTACACTGATTAGTAGACATTTGGTCCTGTTCAAAACCTCTGCTGAGACATTTGGTCCATGCCAAAAGGTCCTTAATATTTGATCCTTGCCACGTGCCATTACTAGCTAAGCTACTCAAGCAAGAAGGGTTATTGTTAGCAATATAGTCACAACACAATTCTTAAATCAATAAAATGTGATAGCATTTTTAATGCATTAATACTGTAAACCAAATGTATAAATAATGTTATGGGCTATTTGAACCCAGGGATGTTTTCTAAGCATGGATGTTTCAACAGGACCAAATATCAAGGATCTTTTGACGTGGACCAAATGTCTCAGTGGATGTTTGGAAAGAACCAAATGCCTTTTTCATACTCTCCCTGACAATGATGACATCTATGGGTGACTTAAGTTCAGACCATTGACCATCTTCAGAATACCCTTCATGGTCAGTATGGAAGCCTTTTCTGGGTTCTATTCATCCTTAGGGTACACTCATATTTCCATCATTTCCAGAGTCCATACAGTCGGTAGATTATCCATGGCTGTATTTTGCTCCTTTTTCTTTCTCATGCCTTCATAGCTTAAATAGCCTCAAAAAGAAAACTGCTAAAGCCCATCAAAAATATCTAAATAACCAATTGATAAATATTGATTGATCATTTATAATTTGCAAGGATCTCCTTTTCAATTAACTGATTCAGAGCATAATTAGAATCAGTCAACTACTGACAGTGAAGCTGAGTGAATTGGTGATGATGAAGGTCCCTGAATGTAAGTCTCATTAGCCTCAGTGATACCAGTGGCCCCATCTAAACAAATTATCACAGACTCAGCTCTATTGCTAAGATGGTAGAAAGCTATGAATGGTCCAATCCAATTAACTTTGCAATGGTGTTTATCACATATCAGGAAGCCCATGATTTCCAATGTACATTTGACAACCTATAATTGTTCTCTCATTCTTATCTTCAGGGGCCAAGCATATCGCAATAAGGAAACTGGAAATGTACATTTGCATTGCCCTCTTTTGCATAATAGTTGTTGCTATCATACAAAAGAGGGCAAAGCAAATGTACATTTCACCATTTATACATATTGTGACCCTATTAAATAACATTCAATATGTTTCCCTCTTTAATTTGGAAATGCTTTTTGACATACCACACATCTGCCACCAACTCAGATAGGACTGAGGAGAAATTGTTGGGTCAGTGGTGCATGAAATCTAATTGAATGCCTTAGAACTCTTCCATTTTCATCAGTTCTTCTTTGCAAAGACCGACAGATGGAAAACAAGGATGGGGATTGAAATACGCAGTCTCTAAAGTGCCTGACCAAAGCTGGGCCCTGCATTAAGAAGAATTGCTTCATACTAAATGCTTGCTTCTAAGAATGCAATGTCATGTTTTACAAAAATTCTTTTTAAACACTCATCTGTGCACAGTTCTACAAAGTACATATTGGTTAGACTCTCATATCAAGCAACATGGTAATAGGATAGTTATTTGTGTATTCAATTGAATTCTGGATAATGAAGGCATCGTTCTTTGTTGCAAATGGTTATTAGAGATTAGGGATGAATTACCTTTTAAAACTAAAAGAATTATAAGAAATAGAAAAGTGCACGGATTAGGTTCACATATCATAGAAGTCTCTTTCTGCCACTTACTAGCAATAAGAGAGAAAGTTCACCTTGAGAGCCATGTGCCTCTTATCGTTAAGCGGGTATATTAACATTTTAAGATGAGGTTGCTGGAGGATTTGAGGAGGCCAATACCATGAATCTACTAGTACACTATTCAGAGTGTGCTACAGGTACTCAAACAGGCATCAGCATCACTTGTGGTCTATCCAGATCTTTAAAATTAAATATGTACATATTTTCTTTTCTTAAATTTAATGAGGGGTTTGTGGTTTCTAAGTATAGAGTTAAGTCTAATATTCTATGAATTTATTAAACATTCTATTACATTTGCTGCTTATAAAATCTATAAGGAAATATTAACTTGGTACATTACGGTTATTTTTAAAATTAAACTTGCACTAAACATTGTGTGTGTGTGTGTGTGTGTGTGTGTGTGTGTGTGTGTGTGTGTACAGTAGAAATAATAGCAAATATAAACTTATAATTCCCTGGAATAAAAAGTTGCTAAAAACCCTGGATTTTTAAAGGCTGACTCAATGCATTTTTAATTAATAAATATTGTATTCTGTATTTTATCTTCTCTCTTGCATAAAGCAGAGTACGAGTTTACCGTGCATTCCAGATGTAGAACTATTTCACTGTGACTTAATTGTTCATGATTAAAGATGTGGATAACCAGATTTTGCCACCAGGAAAAAAACGTGGTCAGTTTAGAGAAAAAAGAAAGAGGAGAAAGAAAGGGGAAATATGGTTGTAACTAGAATGAGACAGAACAAAAGAAAGTTTTTGTCTCAGATATAAATCTTATGGCTTCAAACAAGAGCTGCATAGCAATTAAAGAAACAGGAAATTTATAAAAGAAGGTGACTTTTCTTCTTGTTTTTAATAAAATACATAGATTTGACTTTTTCCAAAGTCAGACTATGTAAAGAAATAATACTCATACATATTAAGTGCTGGAGATTTTTATGTGCATCATCTCATTTAAATCTTACAATAATACTATAAATGTATGTCACCTTTCCACGTATACATTTACTATATTGAAATTAAAGCATGGAGGAATTAACTAAATGGTAAAGTTAGAAGTAAATGCCAGGTCTTTCTGTTATGAAGTACATGACAGTTTAGTGCTTAATGACGAGTCTTGTTAAGAGTATTCAGGAGAGGTCAAATAGGACTGTGAAAGATATAACATGCTGCAGGAAGCCTTCTGGGTTCCCTTCGCTATCACACAGATCTGAAGAGAGAAGCATATATAATTATAGGAGAAATAAATGCAATAGTACAGGCCAGGGCTATGGTGTAAATTGTTTTGGCTGGAGGTGAGACTTCTATCCTGTGCCTATGCTGAAGATATATCCCAAAACACTGGGCAGAGATTATATGCTTAAAATTTTCATAATTATTTCCGAAGTCCATTGTCTATTTTAGAAGGAAAATGTTTACCTTGCACATTTCTACATCTTTCACTTTCTCTCCTGCTCTGCAAGAGGCACTAGGCCTTTCTGTCTCACTGCGACTGTGCTATGATGTGGCTGGGAAATCTAGAAAGGCTGGGCTCTCTGTCTACTTTTTGAGCCTTGTGTCACCTGGCACAAAGAAGATGCTAAGGTAAAATGTGCAGGGAAAATGAATGAAAGATAAGCAAGTAAAATTCTGAAATTCTTGGGAAAGAATAGGAGAACAAATCTGGTTGAGAGTCCATGCCAGAGGAGAGACAGAAAGATTAAGCAGATTTGGGAGGGGCTGTCTAGTCTCCTGTCACACCTGGCTTTGAAAAAGGTAGGCAGATCCCCAAGGGCAATAATACACAGAAGTACAGACCTTTTACGAAGTGAGGAAAGAGACTGGGGCTGAGGGACCAGTTTGGGCAGTTCAGTGTTAACACCCAAGTTGCAGATGCTTAAGCTCTGCTACAGAAGTTTAAAAGTAGAGATATCATAAGTATCAACTTTTCATGTTCTTCTTAACTTACTGAAGGAGTATGAAGAAAAATAACAGAATGTCTGGAATCTAGTGCATGTTATCACTGTGATTAGTGGTACCCTGAGCAAATTGCTATTCTTAGTCAATTAAATTTGAGAATCCCAAAGATTAAGGAAAGTCCTGGTAGAGATCATGAAATAAAAACATAATACAAGCATAATTTCTTTCATTTTAGGTATAAAATATCAATAGAAAAGGGGGTGACGATAATGGAATGAACGTGCTGTCTTAGGTAAATCATTTTTATCAAATCCATTTGAACACTTTCTCTGTGTCTTTTCTCCAAATACAAAGAAATTAACCCCTCTCCCCCAAGGGCCATGTTGTTGTGATTTTAGAGGAATAAAATTTCTCATCTCAAGAAAGACAATTTACTTCCAAGCTAGAAGAGGAAGTACCATCACTGTATAGAAATGGCATTATCTTAATAGCAAGTAACATAGCTAACTTTTAAGGTCCTTACTGGTTTTTTAAATGTGAAATTACGTTTTAGTACAAGGAAATGCCAGAGACAACATATAGTTCTTTCTCTGAGAAGATGATAAACATGTTCAGTTCTTTTTCAGCCATGGCCATTTTTTGGCCATCTGTTGACCCAGATGGGAAGAGGAACTGGAAAAATCTATGTTCTCTGCCATATCTTGTAGTGACATGTGGCTTGAGGTATGAAGAAAAAGAAACCTGGCAAACTATTGTTAATATTTGGGTTCTACTTCACCTACCCCAGGCTCAGGCTCTCTGAAAACAAGACAGACATATGGACACCCTGAAAGCTAACAGATTTGAGTCAGTCTTTGGCTGCAGTATCTGTGACAACTTTGGCTGCTGGTGTCAGACATATCTTGGCTTGGAAACTTAATGTAGTACCTTGTATGACCTTGGGAATTGACTTAGCTTGTGTTCCGTCATCTCCAAAAGTTGGCTAGTAAGAAGAGCTTCATCTTAGTTTTTCTGTTAAGATTAAATGAGATTTTTTTTATCACTTCACTCCAGTCTAAACTCTTTCAAATTAATTAAATCAATTTTATTTTACAGTCAGTGAGAAAGTGTTAATGGCTTCTAGATCTCTGCATTTTGGGAGAATAACCATCCTCGTATAATCACAGAAGATACTAATAGTGAACAAGTACTATTTATTCTGCATCAGAGACTCTGCTGTTCCATATGCAGACAGCCATTTATTCATCACACCTCCATAAAGTAGTTATTATCCTCATTTTAAATGGAAAATCTGATCCTCAGAGAAATTGTGCCAAATAATAGTGCTGGTCAGTTGTCAGAGCTAGCATTTCCAATAATTCTGTTTACCTCTAAGGCCTCTACACTGAGTTTTATTGGGGGAAGATGAGACAGGCCCACTGACCCATTTCTCACCACCATCCTTGATATAAACTCCCAGCAGGCCTGCCCTTACCCTGGTCAATTTGTTTTTAAGAAAACCAACAGGGGAACCTGGAAGAAGCAATTCTTTAAGTTCCAAAATTCTTTGAATTCCAAACTTTTCAAGACCCCCATTGTCCTAATTTATATGTGGAATAATAAAAACTGAATTAGAATTGTCATCTCAATTCAGACGCATTAGTTCTCAGTGACAATGAACAATTTAAATAAGCTCAGCTACTCTAAAATTGAGAATCTCCATTTCCCTGAGATGTTACGAGTATTAAATAATATATATGCAATGTCCTCAATATTGCTGATTGCAATAGGCACATAGGGACTATTATTAGCCTGTAGACAACAGGGACCAGTCAAAGACCCTTACAGAAAACAATGAGGCCTAGTGTTTCTTATTCTTTCTAGGATAGGTGAGTAGGATGACTTGGTAGTTGTACTAGTTTTCTAGAGCTGCTAAAAAAACAAAAAAAAAACAAACAAACAAACAAACAAAAAAAAAAAAAAAAAAAACACTACCATAGACTAGGAGCCTTAAACGACAGAAATTTATTTTTGCATTTTCCTAGATACCATAAGTCCTAGACCAAATCATTAGCAGAATTGGTTTCCTCTGAGGTCTCTCTCCATGGTTTACAGATGGCATCTTCTCCCTGTGTCCTCACATGTTCTTTTCTCTGTATGTATCTGTGTTCTTACCTCCAATACTGATAAGGACACCAATCATATTAGGTTAGGGTACACCTTAGTGACCTCATTTTATTTTAAGTATCTCTTTAAAAGCCATATTTACTAATACAGTTTCATTATGAAGTACTGGGGGTTAGAACTTCAACATAGAAATTTGGGGGGTTCATACCAGGAAAGGTGAGTGATCACTGAGAGACAAATTTGGAAGCCCTAGAGCATATATATGAAAGTCTGGTAGACAGTGGAATTTCACATTTTTACAGACGTACTTTTCAAGAGTTTAGGGGGAGCTCCACTTTATATGCACAAATACCAATCTCTGTTACTTGGGTAGTTTCTATGGGCCTCAGAAATGTTGGGAGAAATCTTATTGCAGAATATATATTTCGGTGTCTCAGTTCTTTGTCAAGCCACATACTCACCATTCCTGCTCTCCAGCTCTCATTGCTTTTATAGACTCCACCCACCTAGGCATCTCCTTCAAAGGGCAGCTGGTAGCTAACCTTGCCTCTGCCTCTTACAATTCACATAATGACACAGAATTTCAAAATTTCTGGAGCAGATATTAAAATTATTTTACTCTATATTTTATTTTCCATAAACTTTTAGTCTTCATTTCCTTATTTTACATTGTGGAATTCCTAAATATTGAAAACATAACACCTAAATGGAAAGGATACTCATAATTTGGTCCAACATTGTATACTAAAGGAAAGAAACTATGCTTCTTTAATTTTCATGCCAAAAACTTCAGTCATTCTTTGATTTGAGGTGGGATATTTTATATATATTTTTTCTAATTATAAATTATTATACCTTTATTATGGGAGAAATTCATAAACTATAGTATATGTTTAGAAATCATAGTAATATAAACTTAAGAAAATAAAAATCACTCCTTTTCTCTCCTTCCAGAAACACTTAAAATTATTCACTGTTCCAGATCGACTTCAAACACATTCATGAACATTGTTACACTGAAAAATTGGCATTGTATTATTTAATATGATGCTTCTTATATTCAATATATAATATAATTATAAAATTATGACTAAAATTCTCTGAAAATGTGTCTAATGAATAATTAACTTTTCATAATATTAATATGGTTTCACTTAACTCATTATTTCCCTAAAGTTTGACATTGTAAGTTTTATCTATTTGTTCTTTATTGCATGTATTTTTTCTATTATGGATGGCATAGTCATTCCTTTCATTAATTTTAATGCTATGTTTAGTAATATATATTCAAGCTGAGGAATGCATATATTGATATACTTAATGACATTTCACCATATATATTTTTTAATGTTTAATTGCTTACTTTAGGACAAACAGTATGAAACTAGTTCAAAGTGATATACTCCTTCCTAAAACAATTAATAAAAACTATTTGGCAGTCTCAAAGCAGTGCTACTCTTAATTCAACTTAGGGTTGTTGTCACTTGACTATTTCCTGATGACCATTAGATTAACTTTGTGCATAAAAGCCTTTCTCTTCTCCTCTCCTTGTCCCATCATGTTCACTACTACAGTCTCTACCCCTCCAACCCCCACCCCCCATGCGTATTTAATCTTTTAGGCTGATTGTCATTTGTGCAATGTCTGGTCCCATAGCTCCAGCTGGCTGGCTGAAGATGATGGTGACAAAGAAGCAAGCTTCCTGCCAAAGTCAAAGACAAATGTCACTCTTGTAATAAACCTCAATTATAGTCGAATTAATCACAATAATGTCATGGCATGTTAGAGAAAAATAGAACAATTTGGAGGAAATCTGTTTTAAAAACTGGGAGAGCCATATACCCACAAAAGCCCTAAGAGGCCTGATAGGCAAGAGACACCAACCACAGGTGAACTTCTTGGCTAGGACACAGGCCCTCACTAGAGTCCTGAGAAATACTCTTCTCCCCTTCAATGATATTTTATTTTAGTGAGTATTTTTTAGAAGCAGCAAATTCTCTGAATTAAGAAACCTCACAGCACACTAGACACATTAGCCTGGTGTAGATAAATGCTCCTTTGCTCCCTGCATCTACAAATCTCCCAAACACAATTGACGACGTGAGAAAACACTTGCAGAGTTCAGAGAAAAAACAAACAAACAAACAAAAACATGACATCCATGCCATCAGCCAGTGACTTATGCAATGCTCCCACATTTGTGAAATTCTGCCCTACTGCCTTGTCATGGCCTGATGCCAAGCTGTACGGTTAGCTCACTTTAACCCTTTTTATAAAAATAAGAAATCTCATTTTTCTAAGTAATTTGTGGTTTTCTTTTAGGTTTCATAAGATTTCATAGAGTGGACCTCAAGAGGATTCTATTACACAGGGCATGATTTTACTAAATCCCAGCAGACATTTGTCCCAATAAATGTGCAGTTCCCTACCCCTACCGCAGAGGTCCTTAGCCTGTCTTCTCTTTTGCACTTACTGATGTCAGACTCCTCTCTCTTCTGTGCTTCCTCCTTCTCCAAGAATTTTAATTGGCAGCTTCTGTGGGCTTGTGTATTTATATGTGTGTGTGTATGTGTGTACATGTGTACATGTGTGTGTATGCAGAGAATCTTCACTGAAGTTTGCATGAACAGAGCTCCAGCCCATTACTGTATTGGCAGAAAACTCCCCTCATCCAATGGATTCAGGAAAGTCAGGAGGTTTCCAATTCCCAATACATATTTACAGAAATATGTTTTACAATCAATTTTATAATCTAAACAATTTATTTAGCCTCTCAGGGCTTCAATTTTTCATATGCAAAATGAAAATAATTCAGAACCCTTAAGATGCTTGCAAAAATTAAGATAACCTATATATGTGCCTAATAGAGGTTTCGGGCCAGCAATGGTACTCAATGAAAATCAGTGTTTTTCCCTCCTTATACCTGAAAGGTATTGATGGAAAGAGAGAGACATAAGACTACAGGAAATAGGGAAAAAAAAATTCAAGTTTTATTCAATTTATTGATATAGTTTTTAATAAATACATTATTAAAATGCTACAAAAGCAAATGGAGAGCACATCTCCAGAATGGTAAAATGATTTATCAGAGAGAGCTTCATGCAGGAAGTGGTGCTTTGGGACATTGAATGATTTTGGCACATGATGGTGAAGGATAAGGATAAGTTCCCTTTCCTTCGATGTGGAAGGTTGGATTGAGAGGGTAAGGAAAAGGGCTCATATTATTACTTCTGGCCACAATATTGTTCAGCCTGCCTACATTGTGAGAAAACAGGTCAAACGTAGAAAAGTTAGGCAAATGTAGAAAAAAAACATTGCACATAAGCAAACAACATGAAAAACTTCTTTCTGAATGAGTGAAATACTGGTACCTGTTCCTCTATGTTTATATCCAAGGTCTTATCTCTTTCAGCATGAGAGAAAAAAAATAAGTGCCTCTAATTAAATTCACGTGATAGTACAATAAGATAATCAATATCCAGGATAGCAAAGTTAGGTTGTTTTCCTTTTGAATACCAATAGCTTTCAATTTACTATAGTTATGGTGTTTTCTGAGAGATTAGAATGAATTTTTAAAAGCACGTTGAAGGACAATGCCTTGAAGAAGTTTTTCACTGGGTATTTACACATGGGTACTCATGTCTGAGTCCGTGCGTCTCTGTGTGTTTGTGAGATATGTGTATATGGCATACATGTGACCTGTTTAAAAGTAACCATCACTGAGGCTAAGTACACTAGTATTTAAAACATATTTAGAGTGCATTATTGGTTTTCTCACTAGACTTTTTGTCTCACATAAACAGTTGGAAGAAAAGCTCAGGTAATGTAATCAGCATCAAGAAATTATTTTTGTTTGCCTATTTGCCTCTTTAGTGGCATATCTCATTGTCCTCCCTTACCCTTTCTCATCTCCCTCTTCAAAGATTGTATGGCTAGATTTTATCAGGTTACCCCCTACTCAGATTTTTTCTGTCTTTTACATCAGATGTGATAACCACACAAATCCTAATGCCTAAAATTTATTAAGCAGACCCAGAAGTGAAGGATCCTGCCTGGCACAAAAGTACCACTTCTAATTGCATCTATTGAGGAACTATAGCATCATGTTTCCTTCTAAAATAATTTTAAATTCTGACTAAAATAGACTTATAGTAAGTCACATGGTTATTTTTAATGTCCCACTGAACATGTTAAGATAACACTATAAGAAAGAGTTTAAAGAAATAGGTTTATCCAAAAATTATAAAATAAAAAGGGCAATATTAAACACTTTCTATACTGTGAATTGGCTGTAGGTGAAGTAATAAAGAAGGAGCATATAAGTAACAATGAAGAAATAGAGATAAAGATATAACAATAAAACTAAATTGAGTATGTACTCTTAAGTAGAATTCTTGCATCTGCAGTAGAAGATTGTAAATATGTTCTTGGCTATAGAGCCAGGCATTTTCCTTTATTTCTTTTCTTGTAATTAGAGAATATATCAGTGAATTATCTAGGATACATTTCTAAATTCACAAACTATATCTAGACTGACTGGCTCTGTGCAACTAAAGAAACGAATAATAAATTAACCAATTAGGACTTTTATGTGATAGGTAATTAACGAGGGCTTTAAGGAGGTATTAGAATATTTAACATCATCCTCAAATCAATGACGGCTGGACTCAGGGATTTCCAAATCTAGCTCAACAAAAACAGGTATATAAACTAATAATAGACCCTTAAAATGGATACTACCTGTTTATCAATGACATTAGAGAGGATATAAAACAATAGCTTTCAAAATGTAGTCCCTGGACAACTAGCTTTAAGATTACCTGTGACTTGTTGGAAATTTAAATTATCAGGACACCCATACTTATTGAAACAAACTCTGGGAGTGGAGTCTAACAATCTGTGTTGTATATATAAGTCTTCTAGTGATTTGGATGAATATTAAATTTTAAGAATCACTGTTTATAGGGAATGGAATAAAAGGGAGGGGAGAAATAGATGGTTCTATAGTAACAAGTAAAATAAGGGTTAAGAATGTGAGCTCTGAATATAAATTGAATTAAAATATTGCTATTATAGCTTCTAAAATTCATGTTATTTATTTTTTCCTCAGTTCTAGTTTCCTCACCTGTTAAAAAATCATAATAAACAATTAAGTACACATAATTAATGTTTAGTAAGTACAGATTACTTTATTAATGATTTTTCTAAGTCACGAAATTAGAGATAGTAAATGTTATTTAATTCAATTTAACTTTTAAAAGCTAAATTTACTTACATTTTCTGATTTGTAAAAATTAATTCTGGCTATCAGCATATGCCTCTTGTATTTATACTTCTGTGCCTACAATTTGTGAAATAAACAAGATGTAAATGAACAGAGCACAAACATGCCAAACTCATTGGAAAATGCTTTTCTACACATCTGCACTGGAACAAAGCTTTTCAAATTTGGCTCATATGAAACGTGAGTATTCTTCTAAGTTGGTCCAAAGTGGTCTACTGTTGAAATTAAATCATAGTGCCCCTTCTATATTTTTTTAATGATTGACTAAATACATAAATATAAATAAAGTGAACTATTCAGCTTATAGGCATAAGCTTTTCAAAATATATGCATTAGAGAAAGATATATGTATAAAAATATATTTTCAATTTTGATGTATTTCTATTTCAAAAAAGATTATAACAGCGCTTTTCAATATTTCACAAAGTATATCCTGAATTGCCACCTCTCAAAAACTAACTGGGAAGTACTATTTTTAAGGAATATTCAACTCTAATTGAATGCAAAAATGTTCTTGCTTTTAATCTACTAAGCAATAACAATGTCAATACCATGATGTTAAATCTTACTTTTCAAGTTATTGGACTAAAATTCTGTGATCTAAATGGCTATAAAGAAATTTTGAAGACCTAGAATTACATTGACTTTAGAAAACAAACTCATTTTATATTCTAAGAGATATTAGTAATGCTTCATGCTTCATGGCCACGAAACACTTCCTGCAGCATCCAGTGATGCTAAGCAGTTCCTTTGGAGTCAGAAACATATTTTAGAACATTAATACATATTTTCAATGTCAAACTCTCCAGCCGAGAAATGTAGGCTTATTAGTACTTCATACATATTTCAAATGTACATTACAAAAATATGACAGTGTAAAATCTTATAGCATATCTAAGAACAATATTCTAAAGGGACTTGAGAAATGCCAATAATTCACAAATAAAAACAGTATATCTCACTAGCCATCATATATTTTTTTGGGAAAAAAAAGATTTATTTTAAACTTCTATGAAAAGAAAAATTTTCAGTAATTTCACTTGAAAATTTCCAGAATCTGTGTGTGGGTCCCAGGCCTGGCTTGTCCCAGGTCTGGCTGTGATCCAGGCTCACAGCTAGAAATAGGACCCTGGATTTAGAATGTTACGTTAATGTAGTAGGATGCCTGTGTCTAAAATATGTAAACATAATTCAACTTATTGTATCATGCATGCATGCCTGAATGCCACTATTGTACTCTGCTCTTCGTGGAACCATGCAGTTCCCAAGGAAGAAGAAGCAGAAGCATGTTCCATGTAATAGAAGCGTATTGTATCATGCATGCATGCCTGAATGCCACTATTGTACTCTGCTCTTCGTGGAACCATGCAGTTCCCAAGGAAGAAGAAGCAGAAGCATGTTCCATGTAATAGAAGCGCATTCCCTGCAACAAAGTTGGTGCCTGCCTTTTAATTCGTATGTCGGCCCCTTGTGCATTTTTCCATCAAAACCTTCCCTTCTCTATCAGCTTGGTGCTGACACTGTGGCATTATTCCTCATGGTAAATTAAAGTCATGTACATTTTTGCTAATTCAAAAATATTTGTATATTGATATAATATATCCCATTAATAGCAATTGCTTCTATTTTGGGGTCCTGAATGAGAAGAAAATTTACTCTTCATTTAAAACCATTTTTCTTTTTACTATATATAATTTATTTTTACTATGGTTCTCTACTATGTTTTAAATAAAAAAAAGAAAAGAAAAAAAGAAATATAAATATTAAAAGATGAGTCCATTCTAGATGAAAATTCATTGAAAACAGAAGACTCATTGACACATGTCTACTTAATAATAAGATATAAAGTATCTTTAAACAAGATATAAAATATCTCCTTTAAAACCACAACCAGTATTATAGCTACAGTATATTTATCATTTATTTTGGGGGTGGTGTAATAAAAAAGACATTGTATAGGATTGATGGGAATTTAAAGTAGGACATTCTTTTTGGGTAGCAAACACTTTGACAATAAATATTCTTAATCATTAAAATATTTATATTTTGATACCAGTAGTTTCACTACCTAAAGATATATGTTTAGAATATTATTGATTTGTACACATATAAATATAATTATTTCAAAAATATAGTTTCAGTTAAACTATTTGTCCTTCCTCACAGTAGAATACAACACAATCATTAAAGACTACACCTTGTTTTGACTAGAGCGAAACTTCTAAATATTTTTCTTGTTAAGACGTATACTCTGAATGACATTCAGATGAAAGTCATGCAAAGTTCCCAGAATGAGAGCTCTCTCCCTTTTCTCCCATTCAAGAAAACAAACAAACAAAAGAATTAAATTAGTAAGAGTGACTTTGTACCATCAACCTTGAATCTGATAGACTTTTTAAGATGGTATATCACTCCAAATTTCTGTGCTTTATATATTATGGGCACAAAATTATGTGGCTATCCTCATTTCTAACCAAAATTATACCAATGTGCTTAGGACAAAGGCCAAGAATGAGGATTGACCAGATTATTTAAAAACATATGAAGATATCACCCATTTTGTTTAGTGAAAAAGACAATTACAAGGCACTTTATTCTATTTTCAGGAATTATGGGCTAGTGTATTAAATATAGTAGAATTGGGGGATTTTAAAATGTGATCGTAGGCAGAACACACTGAAAATAGCCACATCTTCTTTCCTAGAAACTATGACTATTACTTTACATGACAAGGAAATTTGAAGATCGAATTGATGGACTTCAGAGAGATCATCCAGGTGAGACTCATCGAGTTTCTTAAAATCTAGTCACTTAAAAGCAAAGAATTTTCTCAAGTTAGAGGCAAAAGATGCAGCAGAAGAAGTCAGAGTGATTGACGTATGAGAAGGATTTGAAGCATTATTGCTGGTTTGAAGACGGGGTGGACAACAAAACAAGGAACACAGGAACATAAAGGGTTGAGAGAGGCTCTGGTTGATAGCCCGCAAGGAAACGGGGGCTTCAGTCCTACAGCCACAATTAACTGAACTGGCAAACCACCTGAAAGAATGTAGAAGCAGATTCTCCTCCAGAGCCTCTAGGTAAAAGCCCAGGCCATCAAACACCTTGATTCCAGTTGTGCGAGACTCTAAGCAGACAAGCTAGCTAAGGCCACCCAGATTTTTGATCTAAAGGACTACTAAGTAGTAAATTTGTTTTATATTAATAGAAAACTAATATTGTAGGTATGTTAGGGTTGTGAGGTAAAGTTAATTTTATTTTCTTCTTAACCCTTTGATTTTCTAAATTTACAATGAGAAAAAATCAAATTTCAACTTAGTTAAATTACATCCAGTTTTCATTGAGATAAGGTTCAGAATATTTATGAAAATTCCATTTCCAAATCAATTGTGATTGTTAGCAGGTGAACTTTTCAAATACTTTTTTTTTTTGCAATTTTATTTTCTCTGTCTGAAAATATAATCCATTGGCATAATATAACTCTTTAATGTTTAAATCAAAGTTATTTTGTAATTTTCCCAATTGATTGTTACCATTATTCTGGTACAGAAAATGACAGTCCTGCAGTTATAAAGTAGAAAAGATAAACATTTCCTTTTGAATATATTGTTGTCTTGAATGACAGACTGTGCGAAGTATGCACTTCAGATTTACCTAGAAGAGGGTGCCGTAACACTCAGTACTGTGTTGTCACATACCAAATCAGTGCTAATCGAAGTCTGGGGTGGGGGTTGGCACACTTTGAGAGGCACTGTCTTCTGTCATGGATAGAATCTCAACCTTTTCCCATTTAATATAAAGTAATTACAAATGAAAACCCAAGGAATTCATGAAGCTTATTATAAGGGGCTTTTGAAGGGGGCACTCTGATTCTTCAAATCTTATTACCTGGCATACATTTAGAATTGGCTCCCTTTTCTAATGTTGTAACTTTTCAAACAACATGCAGTAAAATCTTAAGGCAAAAAAAAAAAAATAATGAGATATCATCATGAGAAGGTAGGGAGACATTATAAAAATGTATTTTTTTTTATTAAATAAATCAAGAGAACTACCAGGGTAGGAAATCTTAAACTATAATTGATGGACTGCTTGAAGCTCAGTGTGGACAAGCCTGAGAATTGAAAACATGAGGGAGACCCTGTCATAAAGGAATCTACACTTTTGTGAGTTTTACTTTCAGGATCCATACCTGTTCTCACAGTGAAGACTTAAGAAAAATCCTCTGGTGATTCCAGAAGAGAGAGGAAAAAAGTAGCCATGTTGAAATATGCCCAGAGAATTTTGTTCTTATCGAGGACTGCCCTCAAGAGAAACTACTCTGCCAGAACCTAACAGACCCAAAGGAAGGAAAATATGCAACACCAGCTTCCTCCTGCTTTCCCATTCCCCGTAAAGGAGGGAACGAAAACAGAATAATACGTGAAGTTCACAGTTCAGAGGCACAGGTTCACTAAAAGACTGAGATCTAACCATAGAATTATAGCATGCTTTTCCATCCCCCCACCCCCCGCCAACACACACACCTTACCACCACATCAATGAGGCTCTCATATATCAGGGGGAACAAATCAAGAACACCAGAGAAAACTGTAGTCTCTGACACCTAAAGAAAGCAGTAGTGTTATTAAAAAGAGGATGTGGATTAGTTGTAAATGTATGCTACAAACTCAAAGGCAACCACTTAAGAAAAATAAAAAAAGTAAAAAAAAGAAGTATGATTGATATTTTCAGAGAGGAGAAAAACAAAAATACTTTATGAGCACTAATACTCTTCTGTTAATGCCGAAGAAGGCAGAAAAAGAGTAGAAGACAAAAAAAAAAAAAAAAGGAAAATAAAAATAGAGAAACAACAAGAAATAGAAAACAGTAAAAATATAATAGGAATTAATTCTACTATATCAATAATTATTTTATTTCCCCCCGGCTTTATTGAGGTATAATTGACAATGAAAATCATCTGTATTTATTTAAAGTGTACAGTGTGATGTTTTGATATATTTATGTATTGTGAAATGGTTACAGTAATCAAGATAACATATCCATCAGTTTATATGGTTACATTTTTTTTGTGTCTGTGGTAAGAACACTGAAGATCTACTCTCTTAGTAAATTTCAAGTATACAATACAGTATTAACTATAGTCACCATGCTATACATTAGATCTCTAAATCTTATCTTGCATAAACTGAAACTTTGTACTCTTTTACCAACATCTCCCCATTTCTCTCTCTGGCCTCTGGCAACCACCATTCTACTCTTTGTTTCTATGAGTTAGGGTTTTTTTTAGACTCCATGTATAAGTGAGATCATGCAATATTGTTTTTCTGTGCCTGGTTTACTTCACTTAGCATAATGTCCTTTAGTTTCATCCACATTGCTGCAAACTCAACATACATTAAAGACTTAAATGTAAGACCCAAATTTGTAAAACAACTAGTAGAAAACAGGGGAAATTTTTCTTCATATTGGTCTAGGCAATGATTTTTTGGCTATTACCCCAAAAGCACAGACAACAGCAAAATAGACAAGTAGGACTGCATCAAACTAAAAATCTTCTGCACAGCAAAGTAAATAATGAATAGAGTAAAAATATAATCTTTGAAATGGGAGAAAATATTTGCAAAGCACAAATCTGATAAGGGCTTAATATTCAATATATATAAGTAACACAAACAACTAAATAACAAGAAAACAAATAAATTGATTGAACAATGGGGAAAAGACCTGTATGTATAAACATTTCTCAAAGAAGAGATACAAATGATCAACAGGTATTTATATATATATAAATATAAAGCTTATTTATATATATATGTATAAAGCTCAACATCACTAATCTTCATTGAATGTAAATCAAAACCACAATAAGACATCATTTCATATCTATTAGAATGGCTATAATAAAAAAGACAAAAGATAAGTGTTAGTAAGTATGTAGAGAAAAAAAAAAAACCTTTGTACACTTTTGGTGAGAATGTAAATTGGTGCAACCATAATGGAAAACATTATGAAGGATCCTCATAAAATTAAAAATATAACTACCATGTGATCCAGCAATTTCACTTCTGGGTATATATCCAAAGGAAATAAAATCAGTATCTCAAAGACATATCTGCCCTCCTACGTTCATTGCAGCATTATTCACAATATACAAGATATGGAATCAAACTGTCCATTGACTCATGGATGAAAACAAAATTATATATATGTGTGTGTGTATATATATATATATGTGTGTGTGTATATATGTGTGTGTATATATACATATATATACACACACATTATATGTGTGTGTATATATACATATATATATGTGTGTGTATATATAATATACGTATATATACACACACATATATATATACACATATATCAGCCTAATAAAGGGGACCCTGTCTATAATCACTTTAAATATCAATGATCTAAATATATCAATTAAAAGGTGAAGACAGTTATAGTGAAAAAAAAGACCCAACTATATATCATCTTGAAGAAATACACTTTAGATATACAGACACAGGTGGATTAAAACTGGAGAAATGAAGGACAATACACCATTCTAATACTAATTAAAGTTGGAGTTGCTATATTAATTTCAGACAAAGCTGACTTCAGAGGAAGAAAAATTATCAGGGACAAAAGGGGTAGTACGAAAATGATAAAAGGATCAAGTCTTCAAACAGACATGAAAAACTTTAACATGTATGCACCTAACAAGAGAGTGTCAAAATACCTGAGACAAGAATTAATATAACTGCAAAGAGAAATAGATGAATCTACTATATAGTTGAAGATTTCAATACTCCTCTATCAGTAATTGACAAATTCAGCAGGTGGAAAATCAATAAGGACAGATCTTTTCAAGCTCACATGAAGCATTCACCAGGATAGACTACATTCTGGGCTATGAAAATATATCAAAAATTTAAAAGACTAGAAATCAGACAAAATATGCTTTCAGATCACAATGGAACTTTATTATAAATCAATAACAGAAATAGAGGTATAAAACCAAAAATACTTAGATATTAAATAACATACTTTCAAATAACACGAGTCAAAGAAGAGTCTCAAGAGAAATTTAAAAATATTTTAAATCAAATGAAAATAATAATGCAACTTATCAAAATTTGCGGGATTCAAAAAAAAGCAGTGCTTACACAGATATTTATTGTATTAAATTCATATATTAAAAGAGAAGAAAATGTAAAATCAATAATCTAGAATTCCACCTTATAAAAGTAGAAAAAGAAGAGCAACTTATATCTAAAGTAAGCATAAGAAAAGGAAAAATAAAAATTAGAGTAGAAGTCAATGAGATTGACAACAGGAAATCAATAAGACAAATCAATTAAGTGAAATCCTGGTTCTTTGAAAAGATAATTAAAGTTGATAAACTTTTAGCTAGGTTTACTAAAAAAGAGAAAAGATACAGATAACTAATATGATCAATGAAAGAAGGGCCATCACAACTTATCCTATGTATATTAAAATGATAATAAGAGTATTATGAATAACTCTGTGCTCATAAATTTGAAAACATAGATGAAATGGATTAATTCCTTGAAAAAAATAATCTACCAAAGCTCACACAAGGTGAAATAATATAATTAGGCCTATATATATTAGATAAAATGAATGAATGATTAATAACCTAAAACAGAAAGCACCTATCCAAGTTTCATTAACTGGTGAATTTCACCAAACATTTATGGAAGAAATACTAATTGAAAAAAAAATCAAATCCTACAATTTTCTTCAAAATGTAGAAGGCTAAGGAATATTTATTCACTTACTCTGAGGCTAGAATTATGCTGGCTAAACCCAAAAACATTATAAGAAATGAAAACTACAGACTGGTATTTCTTATGGATAGAGATGCAAAGATGCTCAAAAAAATATTAGTAAACGAATTCTAAAAATGTATTAAAAATGTTAAAGGGACTTCTTCAAGGAGAAGAAGTTAAAGAATATGAATAAGAAAATGGCAATAACTACATACCTACCAATAATTACTTTAAAAGTAAATCAATTAAATGCTCTAATTAAATGATAGAAGATGGCTGAATAGAAAAGACCCACTTCAGATAGAAAGAGACACACAGATTGAATATAAAGGGATGGAAATAATACTTCATGCAAATGAAGAAAAAACTGGGATAGCAATACTTATGTAAGATAAAGTATACTTTAAAACAGAAGCTATAACAAAAGACAAAGGACATTTCGTACACAATAGCCAGGATATGGAAACAACCTAAGTGTCTATTTATTGATAGACAATTAAATAAAGAAGATATGGTACATCTATACAATGGAATAGTACATGTTCATAAAAATAATAAAATCTTACCATTTGCAAGAACACAGGTAGACCTAGAGGGTATTATGCCAAGTGAAATAAGTCCGAAAGAAAAAAGAAAGACCAATGTAATATGATTTCACTTATAAGTGGAATCTAAAAAAAAAAACCAAAATAAATGAATAAAGAAAACAAACTAATTCATAGATACAGAGAACAAACTGATGGCTGCCAGATGGGAGAAAGGTTAAGGGGCTAGGTGTAAAAGGGGAAGAGATTGAGAGGTATAAATTGGGAGTTATAAAATAGTTGTGCAGTTATAAAGTACGGCATAGGGAATATAGTCAATAATATTGTAATAAATATGTCTAGTGCCAGGTGGGTACTAGACTTAACAGGAGGATCACTTTATAAGTTATAAGTCTACACTCTATACTGTGCACCAAAACTAATATAATATTACATGCCAGCTGTAATTTAAAAATTTAATTTTTTTAAAAAAACAAACTTCCTCAATCTGGCAAAGAATATCTACAAAAACCCTAGAGCTAATACCATACTTAATGGTGAGAAACTAGATGCTTTTCTGCTAAGATTAGGAAGAGGCCATAGTGTCTTCTTTCACCTTTCCTTTTCAATGATGCACTAGAAGTCCAAGCTAATACAATAAGACAAGAAAGGAAAATAAAATGTGAACATATTGTGAAGGAAGAAATAAAATTGTCTTTATTTGTGATGACATGACTATCAATTAATAAACAGACAAAGAATCAACAAAATATCAGTAAAAACTCCTGGCAATAGTAGTGATTATGGTAAGGTTGCAGGATACAAGTATGATATACAGAAGACAATTGCTGTCTTATATACCAGCAGTGAATAATTAACATTTTTAATTAAAAACACAATACTATTTAAATTAACACCATAAAATTTAAAATAAATTTACATGTGAATGTTCAGTTGTTCCAGCATCATTTGTTAAAAAGACTATGCTTTCTCCATTGAACTGCCTTTGCTCTTTTGCCAAAGATCAGTTGACTATATTTTTATGTATCTAGTTCTGGGTTCTCAAGTCTGTTTCATTGGTTTATTTGTCTGTTCTTTTCCAATACCACACTGTCTTGATTATTGTGGCTTTATAGTTAGTCTTAAGTGAGATAGTATCAGGGTGATCAACAATCACATTTCTTGATATTTACTCAAGTGAGTTGGAAATTGTCCACACAGAAACCCATATATGTATGTTTATAGCAGTTTTATTCATAACTTCCGAAATGGAGACGTAACCAAGATATTCTTCAGCAGGTGAATGGATAAACAAACTGGTACATCTATACAATGTGATATTATTCACACGAAAGAAACTTAAATGTATATTACTAAGCGAAGGAAGCCAATGTGAAAAGGCAACCTACTGTATGATTCCAACTAAGATATTGTGGAAAAGACAAAGCTATATAGTATAAAAGTCGATGTTTTCCAGGGGTTCAGGGGAAGTTAGGGTGGGTTGAATAGGTGGAGCACAGGGAATATTTAGAGCAGAGAAATTATTCTACATGCTTGGATATACACTATTATACATTTCTCAAAACCTATAGAATGTATCGCACAAAAAATGAACCCTATATATAAACTATGGACTTGTCATCAATTGTAACAAATGTGCCACTCTAATGCAAGATAATGATATGGAAAACTGGTAAGTGATGAGGGAGCATATGGGAACTTTATGAACTTTCCACTCAATTTTTCTGTAAACCTAAATCTGCTAAAAACTAAAGCATATTAATTTTTTTCAAAAACTAAAGGTAAAGAGGAGAAAGCCCTTTAATCTCAAATATATCATTTGTACGAGATGCAGTTCTAGGTGTATAGAAAAACTTAGCAACTCTTCTGCCTTCGTATTGAATATAATTGATTTTATCGAGTTATTCTATGCAAATTAATTATAAAGAGAAAAATAATTTTTAACAAAGTTCTAAAAATAATAAATGTGCTATCTTAAAAAATAAACTCACCCTAGACTCTTTTCAGAAACAACTTTTATTATAGCATCAACTTTTAATTTCTCTTAGTTCAAACTTGAACATCAAACACTGCCTTTCAAAGATGAATCTGTAGGTGATCATAATTAAGAGGAAAGTACTAGGGCAGAAGCTTCAGGGAATGTGTAGATTGGTATTTCTGGCTGTACTACACTTAAAGTTTACCACATGTTGCCTCTCAATTATTTGTTATTCCATAAAACAAAGTTTAAGTGATCTTCAAAGATGCCCACTTTTGAGAAATTTGTCTCTGCGATGATATAAATGAGGAAAACATCTCTAGAGAATGTAAGGAAACAACTTCACCATTACACAGATAAAATAAAGGATAAACTATTTTCATTTGGGTCAACTAGATAAATATTTTCTATTTTGCCTTCATCACTCATATTCTTGATGACGCATCATGCTAGCTCTCCAAAGTAGGCTAGTTCTCATTAATCTTCCAGAAAAAATTGCACCAATTCTTTCCTTTTTTTCTACTTACAACAGCTAAAAAATGCTAACATGAAAATATAGAAAATTTACAGACTCAGAGAAGATCAGTAATAGACATTTAAATAAAAAATATGAGTAGACACATTTTATAAGTATCGGTTTTTTACTTTGAACCCCAAAAGCTAGTAACCTTTACCAGTTTGCTTGACTACATGCTCTCTTACCTCTTACCTCTTGTGTTAAGTAATCAGCTTTTTAACTTTTTTTTTTTTTTTTTTGGTCACAAAGAAACTGGAAGTAGTTCATTGACAATCCTGTTATTTATATTCAGCAAAACTGCAGAACTGTGGTTCAATTCAATTTCCCTCCTAGAGTTTTGAAGGTCAGTTTGGTTTCTGGAAGGAGGAATGGGTGTACTCCACGGCTAAATGGCCAAGATGTGTTAACTGACAAGAAAGACGTTACTCAAGTGTACCTCAGTGACTCTCTGCTTGCTGATTCACTCTACTCCCAATGGGAAATGGCCTTGTCTATTACACATAAAGAGGACAGACCCAGATAATGAATATTTATTGAGTATTATGCCCCTGCAACTCCTAATTAGATCTTTGTTTAACAATCATATTTAATTCTCAAAATAATCATATTAGGTGGGCATAGTTTTTCCTATTTAACTATTGTGAAGACTTGGAAGTTTTAAAAACATCTATCTAAGCTGGGAAATAGTAGAGCCTGGATCTGAACTGAGTTTTACTTGTCTTCAAAGTGCAGGCTATATTGACAAAAAAGATTTCAATAAATATATCCTACATAGAATAAGAAACTCCACACATAAAAGGTGGGTCATTCTCTAACAGTTAGTGTATTATATTTTCTCTGAAACGAACAACATTCTCGTGTGATGTGATAACAAATTTACTCTATTCTTTGATCTCTAGTAAGAGTCTTAAGTAAGCATTGAAAACAGAACATAATAGCAGGAATGCAGGCACAAAATCATTATCATAAATCTCATTGCAAACCCAGAATGCCAGAAGAGACAGCACATTAGAGGGCAAATCTCAAAGAATGGATAGCAGACAGTGAACTAGACATTTAATTCTTGGTTAATAACAAAATACCTTGAAAAAGAATTGCAGATACTTAGATCAACCACCACCTCTTACTTGTAAAAATCTATTCCCTATAGTAATAGACAGTGGAAAGGAGAGCTAAAGAATTAAGACACTGAATAAATGAATACTCTGGGAGTCAACAAATATGATAAGATGTCCAATGCTCACAATGTTGTAGTAAAATTAGGATTCCAATAGATTTCCAGTAGAAGTAAATTGGTAAAACTTTCAGAAAACACTTCGACTGAATAAATGCATTTAGTCATACTTCTGACTAAAAGCATGTCGACCTCCACGCTATTTAATACTCTTGTTTGTAAAAAGAAAGCTCTATCTAAAGAGCAATCTTAACATGAAAAAGTTCTATGCCAGAAAATGTTAGCATTTTTGTGATAGCCACAAATTGTAAACCTAATTATTTTAAAAATGGAGTCTATCTAAGTAGTAACTATTATAACTCAGAAAGGTAATTGATGGCATAGTATAAACTAAAGAACTAGGATGCTACTTTATTGATTAATTCAAATTTTTATACCATAAAATAAATATACTTAAATAAAGACTTTAAAATACAGTAAAACAATTCAATTATTTGAACTAAGGGAAAGTAATTATAATTATACTTGCATTATTTTTTTCCCAAGGAATTGTAAAGTAAGAATGTATAGATTCTAAATTGGATAGTACTAAGCTGTTGAAAAATTTGATAGGGATTCTCTATTCGTACTTGTGGAGAATCACTTTGTCATTACAGATCAATGGCTTTTGAAGCAGCTTCCTAAGTAGGTTTACAAGTGTAGGTACCCATACCTAATGGATGCTAGCAAATAAAGGGCCTCCTTCCTGATGTATTAAATCAACACTGGGACAAGATACTAGAAAATGGGTAAGATACTACTTTGGTGGGTATAGAAACAGGGTGTTTTACCCAACTGTAAAGAAGAATTGAGAAACTGGCTTTGACCCCAATAGTTCTGTCAAATACAGGAAGGAAAAAAAATAAGTAACATTCCCATACAGCACATACAGTACCAATTTCTATCAAGTGATTAAGCTATTGGGCTGTTAATAAGAGTAACTATGGGACAGTTATCTATTTACTATTGGACATGAGGCTTCTCACAGGATTCAAGTGGACAGGGAAACATGAGAATATACCTTTTGAATAAAATATCAGCCTGAATTCACCTTCCCTTTTCCAACAGGAGTCAACAGAAATAATATAAAGAGGGCATAAGAAAGGATTATATAATATATACAATTATTTAATGCTAGAACTTCCAAGGGCTTGAGTATTTTTTTCCTGAAAATTTGAAAAGTCTAAATTGTTCTGGAATTTTACATTTATCATCTTTATAACTGAATTACAAACTCAAACCTCAGTTTATTAACCCAATGTATTTAAATAGATCCATAGACTTTCCACTCTAAAAGATAAAGGAATGACAATACTTTCAATTTTCCCCATCTTTTTCTTTTTCCTTCCTCCCCACACCCATCTGATTTTTGCCCAAATTTTATTTTATTTTAATGAATTCCAAAGTAAGTTGCAAATGTCAGTATATTTTACTTTTAGACATTCGCTGTATGCATAATTAACTACAGTTTAATATTTACTTATGGTACTTTTTAATACAAAACTTGCCATACAGTAAAATACACATATCTTAAGTGTATCTTATTTTGGTATATTTTTGTTTCATTATAATATTCCTTGGGCTTAATTTTATACTTATATGTGACAACATTTTCTCTCTCACTTGACACAGTGTGATCCTTCACTATCAAAGATGAGAAAAATCAGTTTGCTTACCACTTCATACTTTTTTTTACTCTCAGCAAATTCATATCCTGATTTTTGTTAATTTTGTTATTAATTCAACACTGTCATGATTTATTTTTGCTTCTATAATTTAGTATTACACTTATAAGAAATTGATAGTTAACATCACTATTTTCCCTTTCATATCCTGTTTGCTTGATTCATTCTTTATGTTCATATTTCTGCAAACATATGTCTGTTGTCTTTGTACCTAGTGTGGTTTATACTTGGTTTGCACTGTAACACTCTTGGAGATGACAATTACATCACTCAACTTCTCACTTCAAAACTCTAACTGCTCCCTGGTCTCCTCCCTGATAATAATCTTGCTGCATACATAATTAAGAAAAGAGTGAGGTTAGAATGATCTCCTCTTTCCACCATCAGTTCTGCATTTTTATCTAACCACTTTACTTTTGATCATATTAAAATGAAAGAAAATGTTCCTCTTTGTTCCTTCATGTGTTACATGTATGTATGTATGGCTCTATCTCTTTCTTTAGTCACTACCCTATTTCTCAATTATCTTCAGAAAATTCTTCAACTAATTTGAATATAACTCCTGCTATACTTATTCCCCTTTGGTTTTCTATTCACCATTTCCAATTGGCCATCTATTATCATCTTTTTTTTCCTTAGTAGCACTTGATATAGATGAGTACTCCTTCCATCTATTAATCTATCCACCCATCCATACATCTTCCCATCCATCCATGTTGAAACCATTTTCTCTTGACTTCTGTGACATAATATTTTCCTGAGTCTCTTCCTACTTCATATTACAAATATTCTCTGACTCCATGGTAGACTTTCTCCCAAAGATCTAAATATTGTATGTCTAAGAGATAGAAGCTATTTGAAGAACCAAAAAAATTGGGGGGGAAAAAAAAACAAAAAACAACTTTTACTTCCATAGCTATAACCTTAGAATACATATTATCTTTCTCCCATTAGTGACTTGTTTATTTTCCTTCCTCATGAACCCTCTTCAATGCATAAAATAGCCAGGCATAGCTCTCCAAAACTGCCTTCCATTAAACTTAGTTTGATTGCTCACCCATAGAAATTTACATTCATATTCTCCCAACAGAACTATATAGATTTGTCTATCCATGAGAAAATTACTTGGGATTCCTGCTAGCTACCTTAGTACAAGGACAGTTTTCAAAATAAGATCCTTAATTTAGAGTAAAATTTCAAAAAAGATCCACTGTCATGTCACTCAGGCCTGTCTATAACAATGACAAATTTAAATAATTTCCAATCTTAATGATTCAGACCACAGTAATAACACAGCATGGCTCTTGCAGATTCATGTGCAATCTGAAAGATCACAAATCACACCTTATCATCAAAGTACATACATTATAAAGTGCATTGTAAGGTCACTGTTATTGATTAAATCAAATAGCTTTTAAGAGCACATGGAAAGGCAAAAGAAAAAAGTTTATTAGCAATAGTTGACAAAAATAAAACTTCTAACTTACCCAGAAGCCTAAACTTGTATTCACATAATTTTTGAATATATAAATATATAGGTATTTTATAGATATAGGAATTTTATAGATATATTATGATATACACTATTGTTGTAAGCACAATACGTCAAGAACAGAAATAATTTTTTTCTCCCCAATCTAGCTCCCAGCACCACCATTTCCACACTTGGCATTGGGTGACAATATAAAACCAGTCTCTCTCCCATTCCAACCACTACTGAAAGCATTTGAGTCATCTTTAGCTTCTCCATTTTCCTTTATAGCCAAGCAGTCATCAAGTCCTCCCTACTCATTACTGTGAAATTTCTTTCAGAGCTGACACCACCATCACTTGCTTTTGTTTGGTTTGCCTTTTGCTGTCTTTCTTATCTCATTTGTTAATACCTCTTTTTTTTTGCCCACACCTTAAACAAAGGTGTTCCCTGGGGTTTGAGTAGAGACTTTCTTTTTTCATTATGTATTATCTCTCTGGATGATATCATTTATTCTCATTGTATTCAATCATCACTGACACTGAAAATGGTATTAGTAGGGCAGATTATATATCCTATGAATCAAATGGAACACTTTATCTTCTCCACTGAACCTGTTTTCTCAGTGTCCTGGATGGGACCAACACCCACTCGGTGGCCCAAACTAGACATATTTGTTATGTTACCCCTGCCCTTTTCCTTTTTCAGCACCTACATCTAATCAATAATATGATTTTATTGACTCTATAGAATACCTACCTCAAAAATCCATCCTGTCATTTACTTTCTGTCATTATCTCCTCTTGCTCACCAACTTCCTCACTTGGTAGCTGCTTTTTACGCTCATTCTGATGCTACTAGTCTTTAAAGGGCAGACAGAGGGGCTGGGTAAGCAAGGAATTGTGGGGGACCATGTACTTGAAAGATACTTCCAAGAAATTTTCAAAGCTTACTCATTCTTCTGTAGGAAATTTCCTGAGTCCTTTGGAGGTATCCTGACAGAGTCCTCTGTATTTTATTATTATTATTATTATTATATGAAAGTTGCCTCATCTGCAGCTGTCTCTCATGATCTCACAACCTTTAATAATGCCTTAATGGCATTCATTTCTTAACATTTTACTGCTGAGATTCCCTCACACAAGCAACCTCTCTCTTGAAGAGAATTTCTTTTAAAATGATTCTGGGCTAATAAGACTACTTTGAGTTTTGTTTCTGGCATGGGATTTGAACCTTTCACTTAATATCAGGTGCAACTGCATACAGTACCTTTTCCATTTGTAATCAGCCCTGTATCCTGGGAGTCTGGATTTGCTTTAGCCTTCTCAAGGGTAAGTCAGACAAAATTCCCTATTGTCCCTAATGGCAGAGGACAAATATCAAGTGAGGACAATCAGAGAGTGGTTCTGTTGAAGCCTCTTTTCGGTCTTGAGAAGAGACAGGTAAACCATTCATGTCATAGCGTAATTTTTTCATATATAAAACTTCTTCATAAACCCTCTCATTTAAAACTAATCTCCATTCTCTTTAAATGCTAGAAATGTGCAAGGGGTTTAACCGCTACAGAAATGTTCTCCATTATTTCTTCTAAAAGTTTGCATTTATTTTAATACATCATTTGAAGAGAGTTATCTATTATAAACTTAAATTTGCCTTATTCTCACACTAGCCTCACATATATTGCCATATCCTTCCTAAATCTAACTTGTTTCTAGATTTCCCTGACTCCCTCCAAACACATAAACAAGTGTACATTTATATACTTCCAGTTGTTTTTTTTTTTTTTTCGGGTTGCTTAAGATTTGGGGGAGATGTGTTTTATTTCTTTAATTGAAATTCTAAACCCAATGCGGGAAATTAGTTTTATTGAAACCCATATTGTAGGGAGGAAGACAGGGAAAAATATTCACAGAAACAAAGCCAAAAAGGTTTAAAGATGACACCGTGATGTTGTTAGAAAAAAAAAAATGCGAGAGGAAAGGATACCAAGAACTGTATCATATAAATTCAATAGCAAGTAAAGTTATTGTTAAGCCTTCTTAGGCATCAGAGACAGATCATTGGAGGCAGCAAAAGGGACATAGAAAGAAAGAAGTTTGAAATCGTTGAACATATTTTTATTTTGACTTTGGCAGTCTCTTCATTTGGAGCATTGCCATTGCTTCTCAAATTAAGACACACAGTAAGATTTACATGGCAATAAACTGGCTTCTGTTTTCTGATTGTCTTATATTCCCCAGTAAGGGTGTATTTTGGGGGAAAGTCATGGAAGAGGATATGTGAGCTGGATTTATTTTAATAGAGTAAAATCAAACCCCCAAATCTTTTTCATTGTTCTATGTGATCTGTAGTTGATTAAGCTGTCTAATTCATCCCCTGCCCCCAAAACCCACTACCTGGGACTGCTGAATGCATTTACCCAGGGATGGAATTTTCACTCTATCCAAGACTCCTCCTGACCAAAATGCAGCATCCAAACCTTCCCCTCTCACCCTGAGGAACAGAGAATGGACAGTCTACAATAAAGCTATCCAAAGACAATCACCTAAATCCTCATCCTTCTGCTCATTATTAACTGCCACAATACAACTGTCAGTCGTGAAAATCCCCAAAAGAAGAACCTGCCCACTAATCCTCTGTTTTCAATTCTACTCTGGTCCAACTTCTCCAGTTTTAAGCACTAATAAGCAGCAGGCATTTAGTGTATGTGGCTCCTGAAGCTTTTGCAGGGTGTTAGCCTCTTACTGACTAGATGGAATTCTCTGGGAGGTAGCAGAAGGTTCTTTTTGATGGCAAGCATGCATATTATAATCAAACATAGGAAACCAGGAAAGCCATAAATATTTAACCATAAGAATAACGTGAATATCATGCATTCACTTATTCATTCATTTATGTTACTTTTTAAGTACTTAAGTTCCTTCTGCTTCAAAAGATAGTAATACTTATGATGATAATGATGATAATAATAATAATAATAAAAGAAATGTAATGGACCACAGTCACAACATTTTATCATTTAGGCCTCTAACTAATATCTAAACTTATGAAGCAAATACTGTCTCTAATTGGCAAGTGGGTCAATAGAAGTAAATGATTTGTCCAAAGTGAAACAACTATTAAATTAGAATTCAGACTGAACTAATAGGACTTAAAATTCCAATTTGTTTCCAACATAATATGTTGTGCAATTCTGTTTCATAAGGCAGGAGTTCTATCATTAAGACTCTTATACTCTAGCTAAGGTAATTAGACAAGAACTAGAAGACTAAGCAAGTAACCGATAACTGTAAGTCAGATCCTGACCAATGCTGTACCTAATTGGGTAAAAGAAATAATAAAAAGGCTATAGTCACTCTAGGATGAATTAGCTGCAGCATACTATGTTTCAAAATATTCTCTACGTAAGTAAGTTTGTTATGAAAAAGTTATGTATTAAGTTTGTAGTAAGTTTGTTATGCATAAGAGGTCTATTCAATGAATCAGTTATTTGAGTTTGAAGCTTTCTTTACAATAAGAGGAAATTTTTGTTTTCCTAGAGCAGGTAAACATAACCTCTGGAGTCATGATAAATACATTGTTTCTTTCATGTACTTGTTCTATTACCAAAGACATCACATTTAGACCTTTTGATGGATGCTGACTGTTATACCACAGCAGGATCTAAAGGCCCATTATTAGGCAGGATATACAAAGGCAGATGAAGCCAGAAAGTAAGTACATATATGGTCCAAAAGGAAATTCTGAAGGTTGTGGGCATAAATCAATCAATCAATCAATCAATCAATCAATCCAGGAACTGAGGAAGAAGTTATAAGAAATTATAACTAGGATTCAGCCATCTAGCTACAAGTAGGAAGGACTTGTAAAAGCAAATAAAATATTTGGAAATATGTTTTGTAAGTTCTTCTAAATTGCATCTATCCACATTTTGTATGCATGGAACTCAACAGGTTTAGATCACAGAGTTGTGAGCCCTAGTGTGGAGAGATATCCAAGCCATGTCCCTAAAGGAAGAAAAGAAGGAAGAAAGCAAATGTGAAGCAATAAATACTTGGCTTTAACAGTTTTTAGCATAGTAACATAAATACATCCTTGGGGAACCACTAATGCACTAGGATAAAATTATGCGGCCAATATTCTGCTCAACTGAAGGCATTTCCAAAAGTGAGCAAGTATTTTGTTCACCAAAAAGTACAGCAAATCATGTATTTTGCAAAGTTCTCTCTTTTCAAAGCCATAGAGTAAGAGCTTTTGTAACTATTTTGAGCGTGTCTCCAGATTATCTTTAATAATATTTCTGACGTGTGTCATAATACATGATATGAATATAAAATGTGATGAAAACTAGTGTCGGGCATATGATAAGTGACTTTCCAATGACTGATCTTTACCGTGGTTTGAAAATATGGTGAAAGTGCCCTAGAAAATTGCTTCCCAGTCTTGATCCATGTTCATATTCTTGTCTATGATTTCATCCAACTTCTCCTTTACATATCCAAATCCTACCTATCTGAAAGATGCTTGCCTCTTTAAAATCCTTTTATTGGCCTAGTGGGAGTACACAATCTTGATTAAAGGATATGTTGTTTAACAAGGATAATCCTGTCCTATTCCCACTTTATCAGGCATCTCTAATATGAACTCTACTTATCTTCAGGTGTCATAGACTTTCTTTTCAGTCTTGAATTATGGTTAACCCATTGCTGGTTTTGCTCTCTATTCACCTCCATTCCGAAGCTCCTTGACCAATAGCTTGTCTTTTAGTTCTTCTTTACTGAGAGATGGCTTGATCTGGCATGGGAAACCTTAGAATATATAACTGAATTGGGCTCTACTTTAGTATAAGTCCCAAGATATTGGGTACTATCAAAAAATTTTAAGACTAAGCTCCAGTATCTTTAATGCTTTTCTCTCATGCACCACCTGTGCTTTTTATCACTTCAGGGTAGGAGCTATGATATTTCTGGCACAGATCATATCCTATACCATTGAATGCTAAACAGAGCAGACAATCACATAAAATCAAGCTGCTACTATCGCAGTTAGTAATTATGTGTTCTAAAGCAGAGATTCTACTCAAGAAACATTTTAAACTATTTATGGAATACACGATGTTTTTGTTGAGAAGGAAGATGACTTTGATTATATACCCATTTTTTCAAAGGCCACTCTTTCTTCCATGCTTTAGGAAGACTGAGTCAATCTCTAATGGACCAAAGGTTCTTCAAACTGCCATGCCTCAGTTTTGTAATTTTAACTTAAACCCATTTTACTTCTCTTATTGAAAGAGAAAATTATTAAAAAATGTATATACATCTGTGCACATCATAGATGTAAAGGGAGGTAGAGTAGCATCAAGATTCAGAACTTATCTACCCCAGCACATTTGGGCCTTGATCTACCTATCCAGAGCCACCTGCAATCCCAAAAGGGCCTCCATTTATACCTTCAAACAGCAGCTGTCTGAACTGGCCTCTCCCTCAACTATGTCATGCTCAGCAGGCTCAGGAGTCATCTGCTCCAAGAAGCCGTCCCTAACCCAATCTAAACAATGTCACTATTCTTGGTTACTCTCTTGTCTCCCACAGACATCCAAGATCCCTGTGTGATGAGAAAATGGTATAACATTGGGGGTGTGCAGCAGGGAAAGTCTCTGGGTTCTAGCACCTGACAGACCCGGGTATGGGCCCTACCTTGCCCAATTGCTCACCAGGAACCTATGGCAGCCACCCAGGCTTTTTGTGTTTTATTTCCTTTATTTATAAAATGAGCATCTTTTTACTCATATCATAGGGTTGTTCGTAGTATGAAATTATATTTAAAAAATGATTCAAATATTAATAATGCCAGGTTCATAGTGAATTTTCATTCCCTGCATACAATTCTATATGGCGGACATCTTTAACCAAAGGGATTAAATATACTTGGAAGTTCCAGGTATGACTTTATACTCTTCTCCATCCTATTAATCAAGGCAGGTCATATAGACATGCCTAAATCTATGCTTTCCAATGTGGCAGCAGCTAACCATATGTGCCTATGAACACTTGAAATATGGCTAGTCCAAATTGAGATGTATTCTTGGTGAGCACACTAAATTTCAGAGACAGGGTAAGAGCAGAAGAATGAAAATATCTCAGTAATAATGTTTACTATCGATTACACAAAAATGATAAAATTTAGGATACATTGAGTTAAATAAAGAATATCATTAAAATTATTTATATATGTGTGTGTGTGTGTGTGTGTGTGTGTGTGTGTGTGTGTGTGTGTATATAAATCCAGAGTCCAAAATTTGGAGCCGGACTTCCTGGATTTATATTCTAGCCCCTATATATCATCCACTGTATAATCCACAATACCACTTTTCAGTTTGCTCTTTTATAAAATGTGATTAATAGCATAGAGCTCAAAGAAATGTGAAAGTTCAATAAACTAATGCATTCAAAGAACTTAGCATAATAATAATAGTTGTATGTTATCTATTTTATTTTGGTTATAAGTACTATAAATAATAGTATTATGTACAAGAAATATTTTTAAAAATTCATCACCAAAATAAATATGTGAATACTTGTACTAGATATAACTAATAATTCAGATTAAAATTTTAATGGTAAACTCATTTTTTGAAAAAAAAATCCTTGTGTTCTTGCTCTAGTAATTAGAAAAAATGTTATGGTTTTATACAGAGGAACACAAAAACATACTATTATGATATTTCTTAGATAGTTTATGTTTCAATATTAAAATTGGCTAGGATAGACGTGGGCTACTATGAATTTATGCAGAGATGGTATATTGTCTTACTTTTCTTGTGCAAAGAAAGTTAATAAAATAGGCTCACTTCTTACAAATCAAAATTTATCTTGAAGAAACTATGTATCTCCTTTGTATTCTCAGTATATATTATGGCTATTATTGTAGTAATCCATCACTTTTGGTTTTCTGGTTGGAAAATCAGTTTGCCTAGAATCATTTCTCTACCCAGCTGTGATTTTTTAAAGCCTCAGAAAACAACCTGAGCATAAATCAAAGGTGTACTGAGTCTGACATGAAACAAAACCAGCTCTGGAATAAAAATCATCTATTTGAAGAAAGTGAATTTTCAAAAATCTTGAAAAATGCTATTTTAAAGATCTAAAATGACTTGGAAATGAAAGCCTATGTAACTTTTAAAACAGAATCATCAGTACTAGAAATAAACTTAAAGAGTTATATAGTTCTATTTATTAAAACTATTTTTTAATACATAATTATATATAATATTCTGTATATATGGTGAAAAAGACAAATATAGAGGCTCTCTTGGAAGTATTTATTCATTTATTTCTTCAAATTACTGATATTCCACAATAACTGATCATAATATATTAGTATACTAAATGCTATTACAACTCTATGTGACCAGCTTGACCTTTGTTGTAACAGTAGGATCTACAAAATCCTATGGCAAAAAGTTACGGTGCAAAAAGAGAGGAGAAAAACTCATCAGAATTCATGAAAACGAGAAGAAAGTGATAGAATATACAAAGGAAGAAAGAATAGTAGAAAATTGAGATTTGATTTTGTAATTTTTTACGTATCTATCTATCTGTTCAATTGGACCATAAGTTCTTCAAATGCTTAGCAGATATTAAAGTCCGAGTACTTAAGTATTCAAGTATTTAAAGCTTCTTTATCTCAGCATTAGATGGAAAGAATAATGTAAAATACAGCACAAAGATCTTTTTTATGTTTAAATCCTTCTTTCTGCCAACCATGTTCCCAACATTTACACGTATTTATACCTTGGCAAGGGGTCTTCAGTAAAACAGCAGAGCAAGTTCAAACATCTATTTCCTCCAGTCTCTAAAAACTCATCTAACATGATGTATGTTTAGGGTCAACATTAGGTAGCTTCATGAGGTTCACTTTGTCATTGACACTGGGCACCACAGTCTTGCCCATGTCCCTGTCAGCCATGGAAGTTAACAGTGTCAGCGGCTGCCTCTGCTAAGTGCTGCTACCATGGCTTCCGTTCAGGATACTTTGATACTGCCACAGGAATACCAGTCATCTACCAAAAATGCATTTCTTCCTCTTCTTGAAAACAAGGCAAACTATATTCCTTTGCCTGCCTAGCAATTTTGTTTGTGATGTGGCTGAGTTCCAGCCAGTGAAATGTGGAAAGACATTATACATACCATTTCCAGGCTAGCCCCCAGGAAACCTCGCACACATGTACTCACCTAGATTTGCTCCTCCTTTTAGTTGATTGGGTCGAATCATTTCTGATATGATCCTCAGAGAGACCTTAAACATCAAATCCTTATAATGGCAGAGCTACTATGATCCAGAATCTTTGAATAACTGTGTGACAATAACCCTTACCTTTTTGTACCCTGCTTTACTTAGAACCTTTCTAAACTATTATGGAGAAATAAATCATCTTGTATATTATTAAGCCATTATATATACAGGTATATTTATTCCCGCAGCTTTGTCTGCCCTTATTAATTCACATAGTAACCACAGAAAACAAGAGCATAAAAGGATGGAAATGGCATATAATCTATAGAAGCAAATGAAATTTACTCACAGAATACAAAGAATAAATTCTCTAGTGCTTCCCAGAAATACTTGGTCAGCACTGGAGAAAGGCTAGAGATCCCTCCAGAATGGGATCAAAGCTAGAGAAATGTTGTTTTGTGATCATTTTTATCACTGTATTTTTATTTACAGGTTCCTAGGACCTGTATGATATAAGTAATTGAATGATTGACTTATGAAAAGAATGTTCCTGCTGTAAACATCTAATTCTTCACAAACACCTACATAATAACATTCAAAATCCTTGGGAAATAGAATATACTGGAAAACTCAGTAGTTTTTTTTTTTTTAAAGCTAAGTTTTACTGAGGATTGTGTGACCTTGGGAAAATTTCTTAACCTATTTAAGCTTTATTTAATTATGAGGCTAAGACTATTTACATCACAGTGTTTCTGCAAAGTCTTAAGGAGATAATACAATCAAGGAAAGTCAATATTACCAAGACTGAGATATTTAAAAGAAAAAAACATTAAAAATAATTCCTTAAGAACACGTGAAGTAATAGAATTGCTCAGAATATGACTTTGGGAGAAATTGAGCTTACGAATTTCAGGCTTCACTCTTTGGTTGTTACCATAGTTTATATCCTATTAAAATTATAAATTTTTATCATGGGATCCTGCCAATTTTTACCACATTTTAATGTATTTTGAAGAATTCTGTACATTAGTTTGATGAAAATGGCAGTTGTGGAGGCTCGTTCTCCACAAAGCACTATAATTTGGAGCTGTTATTGAGTGGAGTGTGTCATGCATCTCCACTTAGGCTGCATAAGCTGGAACGCTTGCCCCAGTTAGCTCTGCTCTCAGGACTTGGTGAGAACCCACTGGCCAGGCCATGAGCCCAGCAGAACCTAGTTCTTGTCCACCAATGTGAGATATCTAGAATGTGGTCCCCAAGACTGAAAACTCATGGGCTTTAGGGGAACCTTTGGCATCCTATAGCTCTAACTCATACTATGTGGCTGTGGTCTTGAAATCACTTTTATTTTGAGGTCTTTATTACTTCTGAATCACCCATTTTGGATATATCCCTGTCCCAAATCTTATTCTCGTAAACTAAAGCTTGACGGGATTCTTGGCACCTACAGGTATAGAAGCTCTTCCTCTTTGCCACTAACTCTCCCAAACCCTAGCCAATTCACTGAGGCCTCTGGGTTCAACTGCAAGGTCCAAGTGGGAAACCACATAGCCCCTCCTGGATGCTGAACCTGAACAGTGCCAGAATTTCAGCTGCCTCAATTGCTGTACCAGTTGATAGCCAGCTGGTGTTTTATGCCAGGCCAGACTGAGCTCAGATACACTATAACCCCTGTTAACAGAGCTTTTCTGTGTGTTTACAAATCACTTGGGTAAATCGTTAAACCAATTCAATAGGTCTGGGGTGGGGATTCTTCTAACAAGCTTCCAGGGGATGCCAACGATATATGTCTATGAACCACTTTTTCAGTAGGCAAAATTATCTACTGAACTTCCTACTTTAGTGTGTCCATCAGCTGTGGGATTAGTACCTCAGCTCTACCTTGGGCCTTTTTAACTTCCTCAAGTGACTCACTGTCATACAACTGAAGTTCTGGCATGTCTCATAATAAATTATATCCAAAATTTCATGTGCTCACATGTAGAAACATAAACCCTTTCTACATGCCCATTCAAGGGCCATAATTCATATGTACAAAATTCTTGGTGATCACTCTAAAGTTTTGCTAGAGCTAAAAATTAAATAAAATACCTCATCTAATTGCTATTCCTCCCACTGGAGGTCACACTTCCCTCACAGACAGGCACAGACATTAGTAGTTGGGATTCAATTGGATGAGAGACAGTAATACTCTTTGCTAAAACTTTAGTGCTTCTTAAAGTGTTGAAAAACAAGCCAAAATGTCACTAGCAATTAACGTGGGTGAAAGGTTGGAATTATATGCAAGAAAACAACCATTTTTCAGTAACTGTCGTGCAACTATATCTGGGTACAAACTATAAAACTCTCTAAACATTTCTGGAAATACTCCATTTCAATGGTTGCAGAACAGAAAGTTTATACTGATTTTATACTACGTTTTAGTTGTTTTTTTTTAATTTAATTCATTCACTGGAATTGCCAATTACCTGAGTCAATGGGAAATTCTAAACCTATGATATGTAAAAAAATGAATACCATGGTACATTCAGTGCTAAAGATAATGTTCTCTCTCAGGTACTTGGCTGATTGCGTTTCTAGGTTTACAGAGCTTGGCTTTTACTTTCCAAAAGGAATGGAAAATCAAAGACTTTTGTCCATCTGCTTTAATACATTTTTTTTTCTAAGACTCTGAGAAGTAGTTGAAAAAAGTTCTCTTAGCAAATTGTATAAATATCTAAATCAAGTAGAATTGCCCCTCATTACCAGTCCTTTAGCAATGTGATCTCACACCTGGAATGCTCCCCATCTGATGTTTCAATAGGCTCATTATGAGAATCGGTTCTGCAGAAATCCCTCCCCAGTAGTGACTCCACATGCCTGAGTGAACATCTGGTTGAGAATGCAGCTGGCAATGCCTTTCAGTTCCTAACTGGATGGCGCACCTTCAATGATTTAGTGCTATTTCTTCAGGGTTTGAGTTGGTATTTCATTTTTCCCCAGGTGCCTCCTTCAGGATCCAAACAAAGAAAGTATCTCTAATCCTATAATTAAGAAATGCCTCTGTGGGTCAGACTTTCTTTACCATTTCTTATCTAAGTTTTGAAACTCGTCCATGGTTTCTGGAATAAGCTTGACATGAACAGCAGTAGCTTCCAAGAAGTAGGTGGGAGAGACCTGGTTTGGGCAGATTGGAAGGGGGTCTTGATGGTAGGAGAATACTGGGGTTAGGCAGCATGAAGGTGGGCCTCACAATATGAAGGCTGGAACATCCAAGTTACAAGAATAAAACCAAACACGCATCTGACTCTTGGACAGTATTAGTGACAAAAATAACTAAATAAGAGAGAGCTTAAATAAGGGAATGGCTTTGAGAGATCAGGCTGCTCTGTGGAAATGGCTCCTTAATGGTGTTAGAAAGTTGGGAAAGGCCCTACAATAGAATTGTTTGATATATAATTTGTCCTGAGAGGTCATAGAGAGGCCTTTCTTCACTTGTACCAGTCTCCCAAATTTCTAACCCAAATGTCTTTCAATTCAAAAGAAAATAGACTCAACAGTTGAAGTTGTATGGAACTGTCGAATGGGAATAAAAGTATGTATATTAATTGTGAAAATATGTAATAATTTGCCTTTGCAAAACAAAACAAAAAACACATCAAAATGGAAATATTATTTTCAAATCTCTGAGTACCACCACAAGGACTATTGAAACTTTCATATCACTATTTATCTGTGTCTATGTTTCCAATATGTTGCTGGCAGCTTCCAAAGTCTGGTTAGATAATGTCACTCAAATCCATGCTTACACCATCTCTAGACAGAGCACTCCAATGGTTCCTGGTTCATAGCCTACCCATCTGTTGTATCAGTGGCTCTGAAACTGGAAAGAAAAACTTGATGCTCCCTTTAGCCTAGAGAGGGTAGGACTGGGTGTGCAGAATACTGCTGGACTTGCATCTTGTCCTTTCCAGAGACCTGAACAGCTCCATGAAAACAGCTACCCCACATAGATTTCTGACAACCCAGAGATAGTCAAATATATCAGTCCCCCAAATTTTTAATCCTAAGATCCCTTAATACCCTTAAAACTTACTGAGGACTTCAAAGTGCTTTTGTTTAAGTCAGTCATATTTGCTAATAACTGCTGTCTTAAAAATTAAAATTTTGAAGTTAAAATATTTATTTATTAATTCATTAAAATAATAGTATTATATGTTAATATAAATAGCATATACTTTTATAAATATACATTTTCTAAAAATAAAAATAAAAATAAAAATTTAGTGAGAAAAGTAACATTGTTTTACAGTTTAATAAATATCCTTAATGTCTGTTTTAAAAGGCGATAGTTGGATTCTCAGTTCTGTTTATATATTCAACTTTTGCAACATCACAGATAATGTAGCTCTAAAAAAATATCACTGCACATTTGGGAGACAATGAGAAAGAAAAAGACAGGTAACATCTTAGTATTACTATGGAAATAGTTTGACCTTGTGAACTCTCTGGAATGGTCTTAGAGACCCACAGGGTCCCTGGATCATACTTTGAGAGCCACTGGCCTAATGCATAGATTTCAGGGTCACTTAAAGAACATTAAAAAGAAAATATAAAGATGTAATTTAATATTGTACCATCTATCCCTGTTAAAAATCTCTTTCCTGTTCTATTATGTTCAAAATCATTAACAATATTAACACTGTAAATAAAATCTAAAATCCAGAGTTTTTGAACAATGTCAAAATTAAAAAAGCTGTATGTTATACAGATATGATGGAATGTTACTAAAATGTTTTTTTCTTATTTCCAAATATGGGCTAAAACAATAAAATAAAGATAATGAATAGGAACTACATAATTCACTATCCTAAGAAATATATTTAATACATATTATAATGTTAAGTATTCTTCCAAGCAGTATTTTCACATTTACTCCTTGTAACAACTCTATTAGAGCATCCTCATTTTACAATTGAGTAAAGAAAGCAAAGAGCAGCTAAGTGTTTTGTCTAAATTTTCATGATAAGTGGAAGAACCAGCATTTGAACCTAACCATTCGGATTCCAGACTCTGGGTAACCAATGTACCACATTGCCTAACTCTGTGGTTGTCATTGACTAACAATATATTTGCCTTCCAGGGTCATTTTCTGGGGATTTGCTCTTCAAATTGATAGGAATCTTACTGAAGCTTGAAATAGCCAATGCTTCCCTCCCTATCTTTTCTGAAGTATAATAAAAATATTTTCAAGTATTTTTCTTGGTTTTGGAGGTTTTTTTGTTTTGTTTTGTTTTTTCTTT
Source organism: Rousettus aegyptiacus (assembly GCF_014176215.1). NCBI lineage: Eukaryota > Metazoa > Chordata > Mammalia > Chiroptera > Pteropodidae > Rousettus > Rousettus aegyptiacus. The sequence continues at coordinate 6,665,817 of NW_023416309.1, forward strand.
ATTGTCCAAGATCTGAAGAGCAATATGTTCTTTACAAACAAGAGATAGTCATTCCTATTTTGATCATATTAAAAATTCATTCACTTAATACATAAAGTTCTAAAAATAATTATAATTTCAAATTAAACTATTTAAAGCATTGTTTTTCAATTTATTGCAATAGATTAGACATAATATTACATTAATCTCAATAATATTAATACTACACCTATAATCATATGCTTGTATCAATACTAAAATATTAAATCAAATAGAGCAGTTAACAAGGTTTTTGATTTGTATTTTCTAAGCTTTCACCCAAACAATGCTTTGAAGGCAGAGATCATTATCATTGTGCTGAATTTACAGATGAATTAACTGAGGATTAGAGAGAGTAAGTGAGGTGCCCACAGAGTTGTAGAGAGCAAAAGCAGGTCCTCAGGTTGGACTTGAGTTGCTGTGGGTCCAGAAGGTTCACTGAGTTCCACTGCCACATGTGAGGAAGGTATGGCTGTTGACTAGCCAAGGCAGAAAATGTCTCTGACTGGGACAGCATATGGTATACACTTAGAGAAGGAAAAATATTCAGGGCCAGTTCTACTTCCCAGAACTCCCAGCTAGTCCTTAGGCAAGCAGAAAAGTCTTTGTTGTTTTACACAAAGCATCTGGGAAAGTGGTTCATGAGCTTAAACCTGCAAAGATTTTATTGCATAATAGACTTTGAGTAGGTCACAGTCCCTGTTTTATTTTCATTTTTTTACTAAAAATTGTATGGCCTCAGTTTAGTAATTTGTTAATTGGTAAGAATGAGCTAACTAATCACCCAACATTCATGTTCTGTAATTGAAATTACTTATGTTGAAGAATACTTATTTCAATTATAAAAGCCTTTTAGAAAAGTAATTAAGATCATCTAAGTGGAGAGTATAAGGGTGGTTGCCAGGAGCTGGGGTCGAGAAAACCAAGGAGATGCTGGATAAGGGGAACAAACTTCCAGTTATATGAGGAATAAGTTGCAGGGATCTAATGGACAGCATAGTGAGTATAGTTAACAATACTATATCATATGTTTGAAAGCTGCTTTGAGAGTACATTTTAAATATTTTCACCATAATAATAACAATAAAATGATAATTATGTGAGGTGAAGGATGTGTTAACTCATCTTATTGTGGCAACATTTCTCAATATATATGCTTATCAAATCATAACATTGTATACCTTAAACTTACACAATGTTATATGTCAATTATATCTCAATAAAGCTGGGGGTAAGAAGACTTATGAATTGAGTGCAGGGCTTGATGTAGGACTTTGGGTCAGGCTGTACAATTTCCATGCCACCTCCCCACTCAAAAATTCCCTTTTGCTGCATTTTTTAAATTAATTATACTAACATACACATACAAATTCCCCTAAAACAATAGTTGCTTCAGAAAGAGAACCCCTAGTGGATCTTGATGCCTTGTTTAAAACCATGTGACAAGTCTCCTGATCCCTCCGTCAAAAGCACTGTATCTTCAGGTCCAAAAGAGAGGACACCTTCAAATGAAGCCAGTTATAGCACATAAATATGGTTCATAAGAAAACAATGCTACAAGTCAATGTCTGGCATTTCATTGAAGCAGCATGCAAAGTATATTTATATTTCTGTTCTGTTTCTTGACCTGAGGTTTTTCTTTAGCATAATAACCTGTTTTTGATTATGAGGATAAGAGATGATTTAAGTATAAAAACTAAAAAAAAATCACAAACTACTACTGAATCTCTAGTGATAATCTGGAAAAATAAAACATACCCTATGCAAGTCAGAATTTGCAAAATATAAGATGGGCCTTTTAGAGCAAGGCATTAATCACTAACTCAAAATTCCAAGCCTAATTTAGACACAAACAGTATCTATTGCCTAGCAAGGAATTCAGTATCAGCATTTCTGGCTAAAGTTTACAAGGAAGCTACTCAGATTTATTATGGGCAAGAAGTGTGAGAGAAAAGAGGATCAAATCTTAGGCTGACTGTGCTTATCAGAAGTGAGCCACTGTGTCAGGCTGAGGCCAACGCTGCTACTGCTTAGCGCATAACTTGATTCTGAACTTCAACATTAAGTCTTTCCTGTTAAGTCTAACTGGGGTACCAGCATCCTCCACACAGTCCTCCAGGCAATTGTCTAAACTTGGCTGCTGAGATAAAAACTATTTGCCTTATCCATGCTAGGCCCTTTACATGTTTTATTTCATTCAATCGTCAGTAAAGTCCTGTGGGGTAAATAATTTCAATCTTCATTTTATACTTAAAGGTAGGGCAAGCTCTCTAAGGTCAACTAACTTGTTGACCAACTAAATTCATATGGCTCTAAGGTCCAGGGGTGAGATTGAAACCTTGGTTTATTTGTCACTGAAGTTTTTATTCCAACATAGAAGAACAGCTTCATGACTTCGTGAAACACAATATAAAATTAACATGGAGCTCTTATTCAAAATTATTAAGAATAATAACAGCAGAGCATTAAACCTAGTGTGAGACTCTTTTGAGCACGGGGCTCTGTGCAGTATATGTGTAGCATGGCGGTGAACCCCAAATAACCCCACTCAGGAGTCCTAAGTTATAGGCAGGCTAATATAAAATAACATGTTACATTTCTTATGGAACATAAAGATTTTTATAGGATCAAAAGGCAAAGTGCCTGAATCCAGACTGAAAGACATTGGCTTACAGAATCACGGAGTCAAATACTTAAGATCCAAGCAAATCCAGTCACACACAAACACAGAATTAACAAGAACGAGGTATGATATCTTGGTTTATTCTCTCTCTTGACAATATTCAACTCATCGTTTTTAATTTTCAGTGATAAAAAATGATATGCCTTCATGAAGTGAATTATTAATGGCACTATTGGAGAAACTCATTTGGGATTTAGATTGTTGCTGAATCAGTGTTACTTCTTAATAGAGCATGTCCTAAAAGAGGATGTTCTCATATCACTTCACAACTGATTGTTTTATAAAAATGAAAAGCACAGATATTTTAGTCACTGACTTTGGATGATAAACGGTGTGTTTTTTCTTCTCAACCTATTTTAGCTTTTTATCTTCCCCTCCCTTCCCAGTATTTGTAGAGCACATGCTTTTAAAACATGAATTCCCATTAAATCCATTGAAACATTTCTTTCCTTGAACTGTCCAAGTTCAGAATTTGATATGCGGTTCATATTTCAGTTCCTTATCTGTCATTTGATTTGCTGAATTCTCCATCTGCTGGGCTAGATTTAATGACCTCTTATCTGTCCCAGGGGAGAAAATGACTTGTCAAGTAAAAAGTATGCTCAAATATTTGAATTTCCATCCTAAAAATAAACTTTTGTTTTTATATTAATTTACAAGAGGGAGCTTCTTTCTCCTTTGGATTAAAGAAATTAATATATGTTTAAGCACTTTGAGCATGATACTACATAAATGTATGTTTCTTTGTCATAAATATTAAGATAGGAAAGAAGCAACTATATATACACATATGAATGTGTATATGTGTATAACACACATACACAGAGATAGATAATAGAGGATAGATAGATGATAGATAGATAGATAGATAGATAGATAGATAGATAGATAGATAGATAATAGATAGACACACATATATTTTTTCTTTTACGTATTCCTTTCTAGTCTACATGCAGATATATATTGTAATTACTTCTAAAAACAGCACTAACTCTGATGAAATTGTTAGAAATCTTGCCAAGTATTTCCCCCGGAACATCTGATTTTTAAACTGAACAGATGTCCAAAGACTAGCTATCTGGGAAAAGTTAAACAATATTGCTAGAAAGGAACTGTATCATTTGACTAAAATGGTCAGCAACCATACAGGAGAGACTGCTGCTATATAACTTTGCTTACTTGGCTCCTACAACTTTGTGAAATCAGAAAGTTACACATGCTATTCTCAGTCATTTCTGAAGCTGCTATAATGTTAGCAGAGACATATATATCCTTTACTCATATTTCATTTCCCCATTTTACTTCCAATATGGAATTTGAATTTTGAAGCTCTTTCATTCATGGGCTCAAGTACTTTCACATATTGAAACCCATCCTGCTTCATAGTAACCCAAGGAACTAAAACTGGGAAAGGAAAATTTTTGCTGATACTTGTTAATGTTCAGACATGTCCATTCAAATAAATACCTAGATACTAAATTTCTAGTGATGAGGATTTGGTAAAAAGACCTTTAAGCATAAGCATTTGGTGGGCTTATCAATTTGGAAATGTTGGTTTGAAACTATAAATATCAATAAAGTAGCAAATAAAAAGTGATTTTTTTTATTGAATCAGTATTATTTTTAATAGAGCATGTCCTGAAAGAGGATGAACATCCACATCCAAACAAATAATCTAGATGCTAACTTAACACCTTTCACATAAATTAAGTCAAAATACATCACAGAGATCTATAAACTCCTAGAAGATAATATAAGAGGAATTCTTGGTGACCTTGGGTTTGCCAATGAGTTTTATATAAAGCATCAAAAATGAAATCCATGAAAGAAAATTTGATTATTGGGACTTACCAATTAATTTAATTCAATTAAAATGTAAAACTTCAACTCTGTGAAAGAGAAGAAAAGGCAAGCCACAGACTCGAAATATTTGCAAAACAGGTATCTCTCTGAAAAAGGACTTGAATCCAAAATCTTCAGAGTTCTTAAAATTCACCAATAAGTAAACGACCCAATTAAAAAGTGGGCAAATTTACACTTCTCTGGTGATTAGTAAACCACAATAAGATATCACCTCACATCTGTTAGAATGGCTATCATCAATAAATCAAAGAATAAAAAGTGTAGGCAAGAATGTGGAGAATAAGGAACTCTCATACACTGTTGATGGGATTGCAAATTGGCACAGACACTATGGAAAACAGTATGGAGTTTTCTCAAAAAATTAAAAATGGATATAACTTTTGACCCAGGAATTGCACCGCTGGATATTTATCCAAAGAAAAACAATACAATAATTCATAAAGATCTATGCACCCTTATGTTCATGGCAGCACAATTGTCAATAGCCAAGATATAGAAGCAACTTAAATGCCAATCGACAGATGATTAGATATAGCAGTTATGGTTCATATATAATGGGATATTACCGGCTATATTACTGAGTAATATCAGCCATTAAAAAATGAAATCCTACCATTTGCAATGACATAGATAGACCTAAAGGTTATTATGCTGAGCGAAATACATCAGACAGAAAAAAAAATATCATATGATTTTACTTATATGTGGAAGCTAAGGAACAAAGAACAAACTAATCAAAAACAGATTTACAAATATAGAGGACAATCTGATGATAGCCAGAGAGGAGGGGTGCTGGAGGACTGGGAGAAAGGGGTGAAGGGTTAAAGAAGTACAAATTAGTAGTTGACAGATGGTCTTGGGGATGGGGAGAATGGAATAGGGAATGAAGTTAGCATCGATATGGCTAGGTGGAAAGCCAGAGGAGAGAAAGAGCATTAGGGGGATCATTTTATAAACTACATGTCTAACCAATATACTACGTGTTTGAAACTAATAATAAAATTAAATTTAAAAAATTACTTTTACTAGGTGAATTACAAATAATAAATAACAATAAGAAGCTGTACTATATCCTTACAATGAAATATTATGAATGATAAAAAGAAATGAACTATAGAAATGAACTATCAAACCATAAAAAGGCATGAAGGAATTTTAAGTGCATATCACAAAGTGAAAGAAATAAGCCTGAAAAGGCTACGTACTGTGATTCAAACTATATGAGATTCTAGAAAAGGCAAAACTATAGAGAGAGCAAAAAAGATCAGTGGTTGCCAGGGACTGAGGTAAAGGGGAGGGATGACTAGGTAGACCACAGATTTATAGGACAGTCAAACTATTCTGAAACCATTCTGTATGACATTGTAATGGTGGACACATGACATTATACATTTTTCAAAACCCACAGAACTGTACAACACAAAGAGTAAACCCTAATGTAAACTATGGACTTCAGTCAATAACATTTCAATATTCGCTTATCTGTTTTAACAAATGTTAATAATAGGAGAAACTGTGTATCTGGAAGAGTAAGTTATATAGAAACTCTGTACTTCCTGCTCAATTTTTCTATAAACCTAAAACTGCTTAAAAAATAAAGAGTATTAATTTTAAAAAGTAAATGTTTATATTTAGTGTGTTTAAAAATAAATATGATACTTATATTCTATCACTGATCTTAGCTCCATTTTCAGAACCAGCTAGATCCATTATTTTGATGGATCTAGCTGGTTCATGGATCTAGCTGGTTCTGAAGTAAAGAGAAACAATATTTTTTCTAGAATGATTATTTGTTTATTAACCACACCCACAAATACAGAATGAGCAGATACAGAAATTCATAGAGATGCTTAAGTTTTCAAATTAGTTTTGAAGTAAGAAGAGGAGTTCCCTGAGATTGACTATGTAGTGGCCAAACCATCCCAGAACTAGGGCTTTCGACTTATAACAGGGAATTAGGGAAGAAAATTATCCTAAAAGAGGCTTTCTTTCACTGTGATAAATTCTCAAGTCTTTTCTATGCCAATGATATAAGATAATGTGGGGAATCATTGTTAAAACACAGGGAAGCAAGAATTTAATGCTTAAATACCAGTTGACATGCTAAAAATGTTAGATTTATTTCATAGAGCACACACACAAAGACTCATACTCACAGGTATACATGCACATGTACACATGTGTATTGCTCATCACACAGACACACACACACATGTGTGCACATGCTTTTTTATATAGATAGACATGAATACAAATGTGAAAGCCTGTCAGGTTCACTGAGCCCCCATTTGATAGAATCAAATCTGTCCCCAAAAATTAAAAAGGAAAAATTAAAAAGGGGGTAATAAAGCAATAGCAATTGTCAGTTATAGAATCTTCAAGATTTAACTGAATTACATTTAGTTAAATTAAATTTAAACTTATTGCTATACACATTCTACCTTTATTGAAAGTAAGTACCTTTACTCATGGTATGTTAATTTAAAGTGGGAGTTTTTTATTCCAATAGGGGGAAAAAAAGTCTGGTAGTATACAGTTTCCTTAATTTACAGATTAGTAATTACTCTTCTATTGGCATGGGCTGTGTTTTTCTGGATGATTTTAATTAGAAACTCTAATTAACTGCACACCACAATCACCTTTTTTGCCTCTTCATGAAATTACTACTCATAAAGCAGAGTGAATAGAAACCAAGTTACAATCAAAGTAAAACTGAAGATTAAGAAATAAGCATTGCAAATCTTGAAGCGTCTACCAGAATTTAGGAGCTCTTGTTTAAAGCATGCTCTTTTATATGTTTGTGAGGTCACTGAGGTCACATTTAAATATGATTTCATTATTTCAGTCATTGAATTAAATAGGACATGTTAATATAAATGAAAATGGATTACTTTTTTGTTGACCTTGGAAAATGGTCTGATTTCCCAGGTGTTGACTTCTTATGTGCTAACAGAGAATGATAATTGTACCCACTTCACAGGGATCTTATACATTAAATGAATAGACACAGACAGTTTAGCACAGTTGCATTAAGCACCAGTGTATACTTGTTATTATCATTAGATAAGTGTAGTGATTAGATAGACAAGGTCTGTGTTCTGATTCTGTTTGATCTTGGGCCATTTAAATTCTCAAGACCTCCATTTGCTGATCTGTGGAATAAATACTATCTTTACCTTATATTATTACAAAAATTAAATTGCATGATATGCATGAATTTCCAACTGACAAAACAGTGTTGGCAAACTACAGACTGAGGGGGAATTCTATTTCATTGCCTGATTTTTAAATAAAGTTTTATTGTAACAGAGCGACATCCATTTGTTTACTTATGCCAAATAGTCATAACAGAGACCACATGGCCTGCAAATGTATTTAGTATCTGGCCTTTACAGAAAATGTTCACTGACACCTGGACTAAAATATTGATTATACTCAGAGAAAACATCCTTATAAGAGTTTATACTAACAGACATTTAACATTTATTTCTAAATCAATAATCAATCACTATACTGCTTGTACTTTTTTTTAATGCTGGGTATAAAAAATCTGTTTGCATTAACAAATTAAATCTTTAATACAGGATTACTGCCACCCTGATCACCTTCACTGTAATGAATGTTTTTTTTTGTGCGTTAATTCCTTATTGGCCCTTGTCTGTGTTTTGGTGGTAGTGTTGGTTTTACTTCTTTATGAGAATATGTATAAATCTTATTATGGTTGCTATGGAAATAGAGACTTTCACTAGGGTTTGCTGTGATCAATTTACTGTGACTGTTTTTGAGAAGCTTGGCAAAGAGATTTTGTAATAAAAATATCTAATTCAACAAAATCACGAGAGGAAAGATCCAAATAAGAAATATTAGAGAAAAAAAATACAAATATGACAGACGTTTAGGCCAAAACTATGTTATTAGGTATTGTTTTTTGCTCTCTCTCTTTTACTGGTTTACTTGAGAACAATTGGTATCAGTCATATTTTCTTTGTTCTCTTTTACTGTTTTACTTGAGAACAGTGGGCTTAAGATATGGTGTATATTCAAGGGGAAGAAACTAAAGTCCTCTTTCTTCCAATTTATTAACACTTAGATAAATAGCAAGAACCCAAATATCTATGAAAAGCCCTTAAAAGAGGCTTTTCAAAGAAATACTTTCAATTTTCAATTGTTCTCCAAGTCCAAGTTCATGGAAAGATTTATTTTTATTTGTTTAATTTTGCAACTTTAAAAAAAATTATATTAGTTTCAGATATACAGTACAATGGTTAAACATTTATATAATTTATGAAGTGAATCCCCCAATTACTATAGAACTCATCTGGCAAAACCATTACAACAATATTGACAATATTCCCTGAGCTGTATTCTACATTCTTGTGACTGTTTTGTAACTACTAATTTGTACATCATCTTTATCAAAACAAATCAATTGGAATATTGCTTCATAAATATGAGAACACTTCCAATATGATCAAGTTTCTTTTCTCAGACAAATAATATCTAAATATTGATACTGTATGCAAATTTATTTTGGCTTCCATAGAATTTACCTAAATTCTTCTGATGTTCCACAAATTCTTATTTGTGTAACCCTTAAGTTCTAATTTACAATTACTTTTGTGAGATTTAGTCTTATTACTATTACTAGATGTTTTTAAATAGAAATTCAGTTTAATTCAATTCAATTGAACTAAAATACATATTGAGAACTTCTACTGGGCCATGTGCTAGACCCTAGGGTAGAAAGATTTCAACATGTTGCCTGTCCCCAGGTAACCTAATAGAGTTAGAACAAAAGTAACACTCACCATTTTGAAGCAAGAGATACAATTAGTCTAGTTAGAGTAATTAGATAGGTAATCTTGGTATATGGAAAATAATGTATTGCATTTCAAACTGAAGATGATTCAGAGAAAAATTCACTAAGAATGTAGCATTTAATCAGACTCTTGAATAATTTCAACCAACAAAGTGAAAACAGGGGGTATAAAATAAGAGACAATTGAAAAACCATTAAACAAAGCAGAGTCAGGAAATATGTGATGGAAAGATCAGGATGAACTTATAATAGTTAACACTGGAGCAAAGGGAATTAAAAATGAGTCCATAAACGATGGCTTCAGTAATCTACAAAAATAAGACATTAGCATATGCTGAGAAATATTTGTTAATTAATTAACAAACCTATTATGTTCCAAAGTAATGATGATGTAACAACTTGCAAGATGAAAATCTCAAGAAATTTGCCACTTTTTCAGGGTCTGAAAATTTTCATCGATTACAACAAAGAAATGAGGACTTCAGATAGTGGACACAAAGGATCGTCATCCTCCACAATAAGTGCTTCATGGGAAAAAATGTGCTTATGTCTTTTTTGAGATATCAATTTATAAACTTCTTCTATGTTTCTCCTACCATGACCCTTTTCATATTTCGAGGTGAGAGCCTGCCTTTGTACTCCTTTCTTTAGGGACTTTCACCAGGCAGAAACTAAAAACACCTAAGTGAATGGTTTTCCTTGCCTTTTGTAAAAGCCCAAGCCCATGGTAAAGATTGTTAGATGTCAAAGAAGGCAGGGAAGTAGAGATTATTTTTTTTTGAGGCCCCAAAGAAGGAAATGACCAGTGGAATAGTAAGGGAAGGCTTGAGGAGGGGGGGAATGTAGAAACATGTACAGAGATGCCCAGTAAGCAGGTGAATCTTCAGTCTTGAGCTTAGAAGAAATATATGAACTCAAAATACAAATGTGTTAGTTATGTATTTACATAAAGTAGAATCAAAAGAGATCCTAGAACTGACGGACTGACTCCTCAGGAACATTTAAAATGTAGAAAAAGATAAAAGGTCTAGCAAAAGAGAAGACATTGAAGAAGATTAAATCAAAATGAAAAAAATAAATACTGGAGAAAAAAGTATCTTAAAACTGATGCAACGTTTTTCCTTTCCCACTAGACTTTCCATAGACTGATGATATTGATTCAAAAAGTAATTTATCTGAAGAGTATAGTATAATTGTGCACTTAATTTGGAATCACGTGGATCTCTTCATACTACAGGAGTAGAAGATGGCTCTAAGAACAATTCTCAACACTCCTCACTTTAGTAAAAGTAACAGAACCAGAAATTTATTCATATATTTCACAAATATTTATTGAATATTACTATGCATGAGGAATTGTTTTAGGCTCTTGGCATTTATGGAACTTACACCTAAAGAGAAAGAAGTGCTTTGTACGAAATCATGTACCTCAAAAAAAAAAAAAAATCGAGAGCATAAAAAATACCTAATTCTTCTGACTTTAAATTCTGCTCTGTCAATTAACCTATGATTAACCCTTTTGATTCGGGGCCCATAGGGAATGCGAATATAAAGTTTTATGATGCAGACTTACAAAAGAACTATCAAAGGGACTGTGTCAACAGAGCAAGTTTTCTACACTGGAAATCTGATTAAATCACTCCTGCAGAAAATTCCTCAATGGTTCTCTGCTGCCTTCAGAATAACATCTGAGTACATAATACTTCACATGTTGGCACTTGACAGTCTATACACTCTTCACACTTGTTGTTTGCCATTGTCTCTAAGGTACCTTATTCTCCTAGAAAAAAAGCCATTTAAGACTTGCTATTCTCTCAAATCCTCCAAGGCTGCCATAGCTTTGAGTACTTACCCACTTTTTGCCTTCTGGTTGGAAGCATACCTTTCCTCTTTTGTAGAACTTTACAAATGCATAAGCACCCATCGAGTTTCATGAGGAATACTGTATTCTCAGGGACACCTTCCTTGATGTCTCTTCCACTTGCTCCAGGCCCCTCTCTCGAGAAGACTTGGAAACTCCACTCTCAACACTGTTTCTTGGTATCTGGTGTGAGCTTCCTATGGGAGATAACCGTGTGGCACCACAGGTTTGTGCTGGGTCTGTCTATGCTCTAGTCCTGAGTTCTATAAGGTAAGAAGTTTATTTTGGGTCCTTGCAACCTCTCCATTGTTTATGTTTTACACAGTGTATGACAAATGGTAAGTGATGAAAAGTATGTCATATACAATTCAATCTGGAAATGAATATAAAGAATAATACAAAAGAGCCATCTATTGTTGGGAGAGGTATAAATTTAAAAAGTTTTCAAATTAAATTTTCTCAAAATATTTAAAATGCTATTTTATTCTTCTCAAAACATTTAAAATGGTATTTTACAAGTAAATTGTTGTGGACAATTTTAGCATGGTGCAAAAATACATTTCCTCTGGGAATCTGGGATGAGGAAAAAGTTTCAGAAAAATTATTTAGCTTAATTAACAACTCTACCTTAAATAGACTTTCAAAAATTAAAACCAGTAGCTTCTCAAAATTTAGTCAAGCCTCCATTTAAGATAAGAGCATATAGATCCTCTCAAAACCTGGCTGAAAGAGCAAAGCATCTTCTTTGACCCAAGGGTCAATCTTGGGTCTCTAACAAAGGGGATGCAGTCGATTTAGGTATCACACACAATTCTACAGTTCACTCAAGATTCAGCAACGTACACTAAAGTATACTAAGATCAAAGGCAAAAAAATTCTGACTTCACACATTTCCACATGTCCTCCCATTGCCAATGCCTGTGTCTGCCTTCTAGTTTTCCTGTTATAATCCTATGCCATATTCTTTAATGTATTCATGAATGGCAGCTGCCTATCTGATGGGATTCTCATTTTCCTCCTCCCACCCTGCTTGGGCAAGCTGCACCTTGGCATCGAATTGAACGCCAGATAAGCAGAATTCTTACATGTGCAATTAAAAGCCACTGGAGTGGAGATAACAGCATCCCATGGTTTGCTGAATAATTCATGGCAAAATGTTCTCTTTTTATTCATAGCTTCTCACACCCTTGACTTGTTAACCAGCTAGCACTCACACTAAAGTGCTGGTTTTAGCTGAGACATTTCTTAAGCAACTCCTTTGATCATGTATTTACATTTTTTACATGACTTTTACTGGATTTCTAGAAAAAATAAAGGAAAAGAGAAATGAGGGCAAAAACAACAAAAAAAAGCCTAATGAAAGATGGAAAAAACAGATTCTGTTTTTCTTTTAAATGAGTGCTTTAAATTCAATGCACAGGAAATAACTTCCTGAGCTTAAACTGTTTATTTTTGGCTGTTTATCATTTGGTTCCTTATTCGTAAAGCAGTGATCACAATTTTAAAACGCTATACTTTAAAAGTCAAGGGTAGAGGAAGGATTAATAGTAAATTCAAAAGAGTTTTAGATCTATACTATCAATGCAGAGAGCATGCAAATCACAATGGAAAATAAATGAGAGCATTTATTGTTTGTTAAGGTCTATAACTGACTTCTCCGTAACTCCAAAAGCGATCATCAACCTTGAAGAATAATATAATCCTTTCACAAAAATGGCTGCCTCTAATTTTAGGGGAACAATCCTAAAATACCAAAAACTTCTTTGCAGCAGAATTAGCAACTTAACAAGGATCTACTTAGTATATGAGAGCATGGGAAGAAGTGGAAAAAATGCTAAGAGCAAAAGTTCAAATAGAAGTGGAGAATTTGTACAATGTTAAATGTGTGAAATTATAAAAATTACTTCTATAAAAGAATTTAAAATCTTTAGCTTTAATCTTTTATAAAAACATGGAAATAAACATAGTTTAGTATCAGTTTTGTTTGCAGAAAAAATGAGTAATACATATACTTAGTAAAAAAGATTTTTAAACAATGTAAAGAAAGTTACAAAATGACAAAATAGTGATCCCTCTCTTATTTTCCACCTTTCCTCCTTCTCCCTAAAGGTGGTCATTGTTAACATATTTTTATAATGTATCCTTCAAGAAGAATTGTTTCATGTATATTTTTACATAAATATGTATATGCCTTTTTTATTTACACAAAGGAATCACCAGTTATTTCTCATGGGCTATTCCTACATTCATGTTTCTTAGTGATTTCTACATGAACACATTCTTCCTATTTCAATTGTTTCAATTGTTTGACCTTCTGCATATCGTTCATTGACTGAACATGTATGATTTATCTAAAGACATCCCTTTTAATGCTTATTTAGCATGTTGCTAACTTTTTTTTTATTCGATAGTTCAAGAAATTCCTACAAGAATTTCAGAAAAAAAACAGAAATTCCTACAGGAGTACCTTGATGTGCTTTTGAAAATACACTTGGATAATTTCATAATAATTGAATGGATGGTACAAAACCTGCGCATTATTACATTTTGCCAGACATTTTTTATGTATTCTTTAAAATTCTATATGCATCTGCAGTCTTAATAATGGTAAATATAATAAATATTCCTCAACAATCTAAATAAAACTTTGTCTCTGCTAACTTTGTCTCCAACCTTAGCAGAGGAAAAATCTCATGTTACTTTGTTACTTTAATTATGAGCAAAACAAAACATTTTTTCTCTAAGTTTACTTATTATTTGTGTTGCTTTTTCTGTTTGAGACTTTTTCTAGTTTCTGTTGGTATATTTGAATATTTTTTATTCTTTAGTAGAAATTCTTTGTACATCACATTATCCCTTCAACAAATGTTGCCAATTAAAAGTGGAATTTGGGGAAACTTTCCTTAATATAATTTAAAACCTGAAAGCCACAAAGGAAAGATTAATAGATTTGAGTAAATACATACACATATGCATACATATACACATATACATATAAATACATATACATATACATAATGACAGAATAAACTGAGTCAAAGACCAATAATATATCACAAATAAAATCCAACAGTGCACACACACTCACATGCTAATGCACACACATATATACACATGTATATGTGTCTTTACAAATCAATAAGAAAATAAAACTGTTCTATAAAATTTAGTGTGTTCAAGGCAATGTTATAAAATTTCCAAAAATGTAATTATCATAGTTAATATTGATGTTTTAAATCTTATGTTTTCTTTTCTCTCCTTGACAGCCAAAAGGATGAAATGCTAATCATCTGTTATTATTTTAAAGTTTATTATTTGCAATATATACATTTCCTTAAATGAAAGCCTTATTCAAAAAATTAATGTTTAATGGATCAATCAATTATTGCTTTAGTAGGAATAGGGCTAGAAGGTTTCCTTCCAACATTGATCTGGGCTACAGTTCATGAATGAGCTAAAACCCACTGGGTTCTTTGAATCATAGTTTGAAAACCTCTAAGCTAGGAGGTATTTAGCCTACTAGATCTTTATATAAAGGTTATAATAGCCAATGGTAGAGTCAGAAGGTAGAAAAGTAGGAACCTTACTGTATCCAAACTGAATACATGAACTTAGTATTAGTAGAAATGGATGGCAATTTGCATATCCAAACTAAATACCAGATAAGAGGGGTGTAATTTATATAATTGCTGTAGGAAAGATACTGAGAGACTGCTACCTATTTATCAGTCATATGACCTTCAGAAAGTTACCTAAGTTTAGCCTTAGTGTTGTTACCTCATAGTAATATCCTTATAAAAAGACATAAATGAACAATGTGTGGTTACCGAGAGAGACCTTGTCACAGGGAGAGAAAACAATAATGAAAAAGTAGATAACAGCAGATGGTGCAAGTTCCTAAAGATCACGTTAAGAAACTTAATCTTTATTTGGAAGCAGTGGAGGTCATTTTAAATAAGAATACAATATTTACATTTTGAAAAGATGCAGTGTAGTTAGTAGATAGACAAAGGACAGAAACACCGGTTAATAAACTATTTCTATGGAACCTATGAGATGTGGCGTGGTTTTCTGTTAGAGTGCTATTAATGGAGACAGATATGGAAAGGTATGTAATGTTACAGTACTTGCTGATAATATAGATGATGAAGAAGATAACTCTGATTTTGATGTTTAAAACTGAGTAGATGGAGATGTCATTTGCTGAAAAAATAAACACTGGAAAATAGTAAAGTTTATGAGGACAAGTATGAATCAAAAGTATGTTTTCAGTAATGTGTTTGAGATATGCTGACATATCCAAGTGGAGGTATCAAGTAAGCAATGAATTTAAAGATAAATCACTCATATGAGAGCTCTGGACATGAGGTAGATATTTGTGAGTTATCTCTATAGAGATGAAAATATGTTACGAATAATTAACTAATCTAGCAAAAGACTAAAGTGTAAAGGGTGAAAAAATGAAAGAGGAGTGGCTAAAGCCAGGTCTTAAGAAACTCCAAAATGTAATGGCAATATAAAGGGAAGTTAGGCAGAGAATAAGGAGTATAAAATGCTATGAGACCCAAAGCATAAACAGAACTGAACATTGCTAAAGAATCAATCCATTGGACACTTAAAATCAGAGTTCAGTCTTTGCATGTCTTAAGGAGGACAATTTATATAAAGTACTTTTATATACTGTGAAGTCACATCTGTCTTGCTTCTCTCAGCAATATTGTAAGAAAGAAGGGACAAGACAGTTATAATTGTCTCTATTTTAGAATAGAGAAAACTGTTTCCAACTGGTGAAGCAACTTGCTCAAAGGAATACTGCTAGTTAATAATGAGGCTTTAACTAAACTCCAGAATTTCTTATTCCTAGTTCAATGCTCATTTTCATAGAGTGACTGCCTCCTTCATTAATTCAACATAATTTATTGAACTGCTATGAGGAGGCACTAATAAGAGGGGCTACACAGATGAATCAGACATGGACCCCACTTTCAAAGACTTTTCAGGATAGAAGGAGATATAATCATGTACAAAAATAACTAAAATAATGTTGTACCTAATAATGTCATAAAAGTTAATGGAATATTGATATGAAAGTTCACTGTGGGAATGGAAATTTAGAACATTTGAGTATGAGAAGCTGTTATGGCATGCGAAGATAGTATAAAGACATTCAAGTTGAAGTAACAGTAGAGACAAAGATATAGAGTTAAGAAATAGATAGAAAAAGATAATTGAGCTTGGATAGACCAGAGGTAAAGTGAAGAGAAACCGTAGAAGATATATAAAAAAAAAAAGTAGTTAAAATTTATATGGAAGGTGTTAATGATAAGGATTTCAGGTGCTATCAGGAAAGTAAAGCAGATCCAATAAAATAATCCGAACAAAGAAATGAAATAACTGGAGTATGCTTTAATAATAATTAGGACACCTAACAACATGGTACGCATTGTATTTGTGGACATTACAGCAACTCTATGTGTGCAAGAAATAAATTGCCTTACTCTTAGACTACTAAAATATTGTAATTTATTTGTTACCACATCAGAGTGAAACACTATTGCAAGTGATTATCTTGTATCCACCTAACCAACCTCCCTATTGTGATTTCAGATAGCTGCCTTTTTTAAAAGACATTTATTTTATTAATTTAAAATCTATCACCAAGTAACTTAATGCATCAGTCCTAGTTTTCTAATGCAATCAAAATACCACATCATAAAGAAGACAAAAAACTACAATATTTATGTGACTATTCCCTACATTGTCTTTGCTTTTAAAATCTAAATTCATCAGAGTATTTTGGCATAGAAATATGTCTTTTCAAGTATTCTTTTTCCCTTTTCTACCTCAATGGGTAACTTATAACCTCAAAAACTACATTCCATTTTTGAAATTTCCTTAAACTATTAGTTTCAAACAATATAGCCATATCTCTTATTTCTTTTTCACAAAATTTTTCAAAATATAGAGGATAAGTCTTCATTTTTTAACTATTCCAATACTTGCAATATCATACATATGCTATTCCATGGTCCATTATAAATCTTTTTCTTCCCTTCTGAGAATTTATATATTGAATTATAATTATATAATTATATAGAATTATAATTATAAATAATTATTATAAATATATATTTATAATTATATAATTATACATAAAATATTATATAATTATATATAAATATAATTATAAATAACTATATATAATTCAATATATATACACATACATGCATATATATATATATCCCAAAAGAAATAACTCCCCCAAATTTTTACATTGAAAAAATTTAAATAAAATAATGACTAGTACCTATTGAATGGTTAACAAATAAAAATCAGAACAAAACAAAAAACCAAAGGAAACATAATTGCCATCTTTTCCTGGGATCACAAATCAAACTATTAAAATAGAAATAATGATTTATCGGGTTCTTATTAAGTACTAGACACTATAAAATGTAATTTTACATATATTATCTCATATTATAGAAGGGGAAACTGTGTGACAAATAACTTGCCGAATGCACTCTAGAGCTATTCAGTAGCAGAACAAAAGGTATTCCAACCCAGGTCTTGATTTCAAACCCTGAGTCAAGAGCTAATAGTACTGCTACCATAGATAGAATCAAATCATCTCTAGGGAGCCAGGCAAAAGGCGTTCTTAATGTCCTGTGATTGAGTACAGATGTATGTTCTGAGGTCTCCAATCTGCTGTGTCTGAGAGTGTCACTACCCATTAAAAAAGCAAAATCAAATAGAACAAAGGGAGACTGATAGGTGTCTGCTCACTGCTTGCAGTAGTCCACTAGGGAGTGATCTACGTGTCAGCATCTGTTTTCTGGGTGGGGAAATAACAAGATGGCTAATAACTCTATAAGGGTTTGTAGTTCATTCTTTCAGAAAACAAAGCCTGGAGACAAGCAAGGGCAGCATTGATTCCATAAAGATCAGCTGTGTTTTGTTTGTTTTTCTTGGTGAGGGGTGGGGATAGAGAACAAGACTCTTAACCATAAGTCATAGGAACTATAATCTGCCCTCCCAGTATGAAAATCCTAACAAAGTTGCTTGAAGCATGGCTCCCATTAACTATTTTCTGAGGCTGAATCTGCAGAAATTAAGTCCTAAGGGAATTATTTACTTGCTGTCAACGGCCAAGCAGGAATACATATTAGCTCTCCAGGTACTCAGAGTAGCATGCTTAGAAGACCAAAGATATGAGGAAAGAGGAACAATGATTTTCTATAGTAAGGTCTGTCTGCCTGTTCTGCCTGACATTTTATCCCATACCTCATATTCATGCCTTCCACACAAATTATGGTTTCCCACATGTTTGTATTATTCCACGCTGTTTCCACTCTTCCTGATGCTTCCTCTGCCTAAAATGTACTTACCCTTCTAATCCCTTTGGAAAACTCCTAGTGGACCATTGGCCTCTGTGGACTACCAGAACCTTGCTCCCAAGAGTATTCACTGTGCTCTCTCACATTGTATTAGTCCCAGCACAAAAAATGGGAGTTGCTCTTCTCTACATTTCCAGGGTCTCACTGGAAGTTAGCGCCAATACATGAGTTTGGAATGAAAAAGAGAATACACAAATTAGGAAAGTGACTTTTGTCTTGCATCCTTTTTATATTACACAGAGTATTCCTGCTGAGTTATGAAGATAGCACTCAGAGAATGGTATTTCACACACACAAAAAAAATCCATCTCCATGTTTTTATTAATTTTTTTCTTTTAAGCATTAATATCTCTGAGGTGTCAGGATATGCTCTGAAACACTCAGCATAACAAGATCTTATAGTGAAAAATCGGCACTCTGTGTCTAGCTCCATTCATAATCTTAAGAGCAAAAAGCTAGAGGAATTAGCAGCCAAGAAATTCCATTTCTGTATGTTCAAGTCAGAATGCAGGAAGGATGTCAGATAAGAGAGTTCGCAGGAGACTTCACCTGGATGAAAGTTGGGCCAGTGTTATGCTGGGAAATCTTGAGGCTCAGAGGTTAATTCTATTTATTATTTCTTAAAGAGTTTCTGGATTTTAGTGTATCTACCCATTGTAAGACTTTAACCCTCTCCCAACTGTATATTAAAGAGTATGAACTGGCACCTGACTAATAGATGGTACAGGAATCAGGGTAACACAGAAAACCCCAGGACCTGTACCTTATATGCTTTCTCTTCTTTTTCTTATAAATGCCCTTGGGAAATGATGTATCAGAATGTCCAATTCAAACAAAATTTCTAAAGCAAAATTTGAATTCAAATAGACTATAAAATGTAAGTTTTAATCAATTCAGGAGAAGCTCTATCCAAAGAATTATGGAAAATGAATCGACAGACATCACAATTATGCAAAATAATGTCACCGAAAGCCTGAGCTCAAGCATTCACAAACACTTTTTCCTTTCTCCAAATGAATTTCTGATGGAAAATAATGAGACATCATCAATCAGTTGTTTATTCAAAGAATGTGAGCACATAGAAAAGTGATTAGTGAACTTTCATTCATTAGCTGAACTTTTTAGCTGTTAGCTACATATCTGAGAAAAGAAAAAAAACTGTTTCTCTAAACACAAACCCTTATTTATTATTTATTAAAATAGAAGCAGAGGTACATTTTAGTTTTTAAATATTATTAAACATTTGTGAAAGTTTAGAAATATTACCATATTGTATGATCTCTATTTGAACATAAAAGCTTAATTAAGATACTCAAATAACAATTCAGTTATCAAATATTTTTAAAATATTAA
The DNA here is from genome assembly GCF_014176215.1 of Rousettus aegyptiacus. NCBI lineage: Eukaryota > Metazoa > Chordata > Mammalia > Chiroptera > Pteropodidae > Rousettus > Rousettus aegyptiacus. The sequence goes on from NW_023416309.1 coordinate 6,685,811, forward strand.
AATTGTCAAAACACTAAAGAGATAATATAGAAAATAGGAAATTCAGTGGAACCTAAAAATTAGAGAAAAGACTCAGACAACAGACTATCAGAGGTAAAAACAGTGATATCACGAGGATGATTAGATATAATAAAAATCACCTAAATAATAATTATTGGTGTAAAAAAATTAGTTCTTAACTAATTCAAGTACATTTTATTATTATTTATGAAGATATCTTTCATTTTATTAAGAATTCTGAGGAGAAAACACATCACTAGTATTCCATTGTTAGGCACATGTATATCTATTCCATTTTTCCTATCTTACATATGTGGCTAAAAATGTAAAATGACTGGAAAATATCATAATTTTGACCTTGGTAGGTTTCAGTGAAAGAATACAGTTATTCTTTATTCATAATTGCATTAAAGCCTTTTAAGAAGATTATGGATTTGGATGTCATAACTTAAATTCCCAATCAGTTGTTAGCTTTTTATATAAATGGGTATATACTTACCTGTCTATATCTCTGCATGTATACAGTTTTCCTTTTACTGGTCAGGAAAGGATGACATACCAGAAATTTTAAAGCACAAAATTACCAAAGGAAAAGCAGAAAATATGAATAATCCAGTTACTATAAAAGATGTTGGCAAAGGGATTAAATATTTTATTCTTTCCTACCCTAAAAGGCCCAAGAGCAAGACGATTTCTTTTAATAGGTCTGGACTTCCATTAAATAACTAATAATTAAAAGTTGATTAAAAATTTACAGACTCTAAGAATAGATGGATATTTCATCAATTCATTTTATAAAACAGGAATTAAATTAAAAACCAATCCAAATAAGACCAGTACAAAAAATTATAGAAGAGGCATGTTTGTGTAATTAGAAATAGATATATACCTACATAGATGCATTAATCTTCAATAAAATACTACCAGAGAGAATTTAATAGTGATTTAGTAAATATATTAGAGGCACATTGGAGTCATATTTCATTGAAAAATTAAAGGAGAAAAGTCATACAGATATTTCAATACATTCAAATTACACTACAATTAAGTATCATTTGTTATTTTAAAACAAATTAAAATAGTAATAGAGGAATAAAAAACATCTCATGCAAAATCATAACTTTTCAAAAGGGAAACATTAAAGCCAGGCCATTTCCATTAATATCTGAACGAGAGGCTTATCGGTATTGCTTTTATTTAAATTAAGATAAAACATTTTTAATAATTTCAGATGAAGATCAGAAGAAAAATAAAACAGTCTATGCTAAAAATCTAGGTAAAATAAGATCGCAAATTAAAAAAATCTAATTAAGAGAGAAACTAGTTAAAGTGGTTGGATACGATATATTTCCCAAATAAATGGCTTCTGTCTGCACTAGCAATAACCAGAGAGAAGAAAATAGGGAAACATTTTGTTCTCAAACATGACAAAACTATAACTTATATAAGAATTAATTTAATAAGAAAATTTAGCACCTATAAGAAGGAAATTGTTAAATCACATCAAAAGGTATAAGACAAGGTCTGTACTTAAATAAAGGCATATCTAATTCCTAAATGTAAACACAAAACTTTTAAAAAATATCAATTACCTAAAAATTAATTCACTTCTTAACATATAACTCCAGGTATAATACTAAGTTCTTTGAACTGGATAAATGGGTTAATAGTTCATATGTAAGAATTATGAAATATTATCTATTGACGTATTTTTATTTCTACTTATTTCTCAAAACAAAAATAAGGATAAAGATATTAAAGATATGTTTTAAAAGATGAATACATGAAGATAAAGATAATAGGAAGGATGATGACGATGGGCAGATGATGTCAACAAAATTTTGGAAGCCTGAGAAAAAAATGAAAGAGTAATAACTGACTTTTAGACTCAATCCCATGCCACATACCAAAATATATTATAGATGGATTAAATGCTTAAAATAAAAACAACTAAATATATATATTTCTTCTTTATAAATATATGATTTTACATTTAGGTGTTTAAGAAAATTCTCATTAATATAAAGTTGCTTGAGTAATTTTTGATTTATAAGCATTATAAAATATGATATCTTTTGAAAGAAGTGAGTTTATATTGCTTTACTTCAGTGGAGTCCATAATACTGTTAAGTGATAACAGTAAGATTCAGAGTAGTGTATATAATATGATCTTATATTTATAAAAATGATGATTAAAGTCCAATATGTATGCATGTGAGTTTACACAGTGCTATATAAATGTAGAGAAAGCTATATGCTACTCAGATTTTCTGCTGCTGGAAACAGAACAGCTGTTATCCTTCTGGGTCTAACCCTTGTTGATGCTGAGGCCACACTTTCTTCAGAGTGTTGTCAGCCAGTGACTGAGCACAACATGGTTAATAAGGTAGGCCCATTCACAGAATCTGTCAACTGGATGACTTTGGCTAATGGGGTTTCCACTGGCTTTGCCAAACTTTCTTAGAACTCTGCTGTAGCCTGAGACTCTACTATTCTCCTCTCCTTCTCAGTAGTTAGACTTATCTAAAAGCTCTTGCCCAATTCTCTTGCTTTTTTTTTCTTTTATCTTTTATAGGTGTTTCCATTAATACATCTTGATCACATAGAATCCTGTCTTGGCACCTACCTTTTGAGGACTTAAACTAAATAGAAGAAAATGATCCAAGAATTAACATGGTTATCATATTTGGCTGGGAGGAAATAGAAAGAAAGAAGAAACAAATGTAGATGAGAGGGAAAAATGAATCAGAATAAAGATGTCCACATTAAAACAACGTATATTAATAACATGATCCCAAATGTGTTAGATCGTATATATAAATAAAGAACATACATGTGTGCACAAAGGAACACATTCAAGATGTTCAACAAAGTATTTAATGGTGATAATCTTAGGGTGGTATGTTTTCAGATGTCTTAATATTTTGTTACATTTTTATATATTAATCATTATTTTAGGAGAACATGTAATATTTAAATAATCAGAAAAATAGAGCGGTTTCCTTTGCAGAATTAAAAAAAAATAAGATATATATCTAATAGAGTGAGAAGAAAAAAGATCCAAACTATTATAGTGTTAAGTTCAGAAGCAGGTCTCTTAGACAACCTAAAGTGAAAAAATAAGTTGAATAGTACTGGTAAAATTAATGAAAAGAAATTAAAGAAACATGTCTCTATCTCAAAACTATTCTATACTCTATAGCTATACTATGTATTATGACTTGTCATGAACCTTTTCTCTGCTCTATGAGATCATGGCATATTGACTGTCCTTCAGATAGGGTATCTAATTCATCCTGATTTGCCTTGGGCTTTATTTATTTGTTTGTTTGTTTGTTTGTTTATTAGAACTGAAAATAACACATTCCAGGAACCCACATAGTCCCAGACAATCCTTACCTTTGCTTACTCTACCTTTCAATGATATTCAATAGAAGGTGATGTCTGAGTAATGGTCCACAGAACTAAGCTTCGGCAATCTGGATTCTACTGTAGAAAAAATGTCTTGGTTTGAAATTTCAAAATAATACTTTTGATTTCTTTGGGGTTGTCTGAAATTTCAGAAAATCTGAGCCAAGAGGCACCTTAGAGATTTTCTTGTCTAATCACCTTGCAATAGAGATTAGGGAGGCTGTTGAGTTGGACAAAATTGGCACTTCATCTGAGCCTGCTGATCACCAGGGTGATACCTGCATAGCACTAAACTATATCCTCACAGCAGGAGGAACACAACCTTATGCCCTAGCCACCTTGAACTTCTCTAGGTGCCTCATGATTACCATGTCCTTCCCTGTCTTTGCAATTTGCACATCTTCTTTCCTCTGCTAAGATTTTTCCTACTCCTCTGGTAGAAATGTCTTATTCTTTTTTAAGGTCTAGTTCAAATTATATCACTAATGACAATCCTTCCCAAATAGAGTAAAGATGTCCTTCCCTTTGGCTCCTACATGTTCCAAACCTCTCTTTCAGTTTTTACCACACTGTAATGTAGCTATTGTTCTGTTCCTTCTCACCAGCTGGTGACCTAAAGGACTCTAGAGCCTTGGTTCAAAGCCAGCTCTGTCACTTACCACCAGCCTTTTGACCTCGGAAAATTAACTGAAGTCTTACTGAGTCTTAATCCCCTCGAATGTCAAATGTGGTAGTATAAGGATTAAATGAATTTATATATTACAGGATTTAGGAACACATCTGACACAGAGCAAATTCAGTACCAGGGTTGCCATTATTACTATCTCTGTCCTCAGTGCCCATCTCAGTGCCATGTTTATAATCAATAAAGATTTGCTGAATAAATATCACAATAGCAAAGGAATAGTCCCACAAAAGAAAAGAGAAAGGGCGAAGCCAGGCCACACCACACATAGCTAAAGCCATTGGCCAAAAATTTCTTACCAGGGCTGGCTCCTATATAGCTATAACATGCTTCCCTTTCAGGATTATGTTCATGCAATGCAATGGTGTCTTTGAAAGATAAAGTAATCCTTATTGGTTTTCTAATTAGCACTATGAAAATTTGATTCATGCCTCAAGTTTATCATTAGAGTCAACAGGCATACCAAATGATTTGAGTAGTAGTAGAACACATGACCAAAAGTAACTTCACGGTGTCTAAAACTCTAACACAGTTAAAGCCCTAGGATGTAATGAGATAACGCAGGAAAGGGCAATATACAAAGAAGTGGAGCAACCTGTAGAACTAAAAATTTTAAGATTTTTTTTTGGAAAAATAAATTTTCCTGAAAAAAAAGAAAAAGTAGCCTTCAAATTATGTTGTGAAATAATAGCCTTAGAAATAGGAAGAATCCAGAAAAGTGAGTTGTAACTCAAGTTAAGGCCAGAAAATGTTTTAAATAAGAGAAAGTCATCAAATGTGTCAATTGAAGTTGAGAGGTTAGATGAAGACAAATTCAAGGCAATTGAATTGTGACCTTGACAATTTTATGCAGTAGTTTAGATGAAATCGCAACTGCAATAGTTGAAGAATGCAGAAAGAAGTTTAGTGACAGAATATATAAATGACTTTTTTGAAAAAATATTGGTGTAGGGAAAACAACAGGCAGAAGAAATGAGGTGGTAGCTGGAGCTATATGAGAAGCAAATTAGTTTTATTCCCTTTTTCATTCTTAAGAATGAGAAATTCTAAGCTACATTTATAAACTGTTAATAATGACTATTTGAGAAAACCATATTTATGATTCAACAAAGAGTGGGTAGTCAAACTGCTGAACCCTTGAGAAAGTGCGCAGTTAAGGAATCTTGAGTATGAAGGTCTTGGCCATTGGTAAGAGGCAGAACATTTAATTAATTTTAATAGAAGTATAAAACAAAAAACAGGTGTTGAGGAAATGGATTTTTAGGTTTGTTGTTGGGATGATAGAGATTTCCATTTGAAATCTTCCCTTTTTGCAATGAAGTAAAAAGAAAGTTCGACAAAGAAGTGAGAGCCTAGGTGTGTCAGTAAGTTTTAAAAGAGAAGTGAATTTATGAATTAGTTGTTTTTAAGAGTGCAAAATTGAGCATATTAGTTAATTGTGGTAAAGTTACTAGACAGGCTTGACTTGTTTTGAATAGAAAGTGAAGCTAACCTGGTTTAAGAGGTTTTTTCCCAGCAATGTTCTGCCCATGGAGTGTGGACATAGAGAAACTAGACAGTTGGGTTCAGCCAGGATGGAGCATATGTTGTTACCCTAGAACTAAAAAGGAATAAGCAATTTGCATTTGAAAAGATATACTTATAGGAAGCAGAGAAAAAGGAACCCTCATACACTGCTAGTGGGACTGCAAATTGGCAAGCCACTATGAAAAACAGTATGGAGGTTCCTCAAAAAACTAAGAACTGATCTACCATATGATCAATTCCAGCAATCCCCCTACTAGGTATTTATCCCAAAGACTTGAAAACCCATATTTTCACACTGATGTTCATACCAGCATTATTCACAGTGGCCAGGACGTGGAAGCAGCCGAAGTGTCCTACCATAGATGACTGGCTAAAGAAGCTGTGGTACATATATACAATGGAATATTACTCAGCCATAAGAAGAGATGAAATACTGTCATTTGTGACAACATGGATGGACCCTGAGATAATCATGCTAAGCGAAATAAGCCAGACAGAAAAAGTTGAAAACAATGTGATATCACTTATATGTGGGATATAAACCTAAAAGCAACAAATAAACAAGACAAAGAGAGAGACTCATGGACATGGACTATAGACTAGTGGTTACCAGAGGGTATGGGATGGGGAAGAGGAGGGAGGTAGACGGGATAAAGGGGGTCAAATATAGGGGGGTATGGGTAGGGCAAAGTGGTAAACGGGATCAAATATATGGTAGCTGAAGGAAACTGGACTTTGGGTGGTAAACACACAATAGAATATACAGATGTTAATTTACAATGTACACCTGAAAATTATATGATTGTATTAACCAATGTTACCCCAATAAACTTAATTTTTAAAAAGTTAAAGCTATATGTATAATTATGATGGTGGATCATGGAATATAATTGAGATATACAAAAAGATAAAAAAATTACATGAGCAGTCTTTGTTCTTATGAGAAATAGTAATAGCAACAGATTGGTGATCTCACCATATCTCTTTTAAAGATGGACTGGCCATATCTCAATCTTTTTGGCAGAGCTCAAATATTTGAAGTTAAGACATTGAATTTTTTTCTTAGGAGAAGAAGATAGACATAGTGAGGAAGTAAAGGAAAGCAGAACACCTGATTTGCCGGCTCACTGCTGGGAGACAAATGTGAAGTGCAGCAGCACACAGTATAAGGATATGTGTATGTATAAGAATGGAACTATTATAATACCATTCTTTAAACTGCCCTTTTCGCATAAAAATATATCTATCATTCATGACTTAACATGTAAATAAACACAAGTCTCTAGCACTGCATTTTAATGGCTGCATAATATCCAATTATATGCATTAAGTTAATCCTCTATTGTTGGATACTTAGTTTGATTCCATGTTATTAAATTATAAGTAGAATTGTGAGAGCCTTCCTGTACATTAAACTGGACGATAATCTCATTGAGTATTTCTGGGCATACCTGAGTTCCCTCAGGGGTTCTCAGATTATTCCTTTGGATGACCACAATAGCCTTAGAAATAAAGAAATATGCATAAAATATCACAGCCTTCAGGAAAAGCCACCTGTTCCAAGAATAACATGGACACAGACCCCTTGCACTTTTGGAATTTGAGATTCTATCTCAATTATATGCTATGAGGTCATTATAGATGCTTCAGAGTAGCTAGTTTGATCTTTCTTTTTTAGAGGTTAATAGCATTCCCATAGCAATTCCACTTAAAACACACTGTGGAATCAAGAAGTTTATCTACTTCATAATTTTAATTCAACATTTGAAAACTTAACTCTACATTTTAGAAGTGTAGCATTTGGATGCATTTGTTTGGTGTGAACCCACTGTTCCAATGTCCTGTGTAAAGATGTACTAACATTTAACAAATGAGCTCAGATTCTGAAGATTTTGAAATGCAGCCTATGTTGCTATTGGAGGCAATTAAGTCTGTAGATTTGCATTAAATTGAAATATCATAACTGTCTTATGAGCTGTTGCTTTTTTTAGAGGCCTAATTAAATCTTGTAGATAAACAAACAAAATATCTAGGCAGGTGATAGAAATCATGAGGTTAACGGGATATAAATGCACCTTATTTCAATATTAGAGCTGAGTGATTATGAAAGAAAACTTTTATTATTTTAAGTAACTAACAAGAAAGTTTATTTTGAGTAACTAACACCTCTCTCCTCCCAACCCCATTCAGACTTCAATGAGTCATTCTGTGAGGTATTCCTAGCCCCAGTTTCCAGGATATAATAAGCTCCCATGGCTGCTTTCACATTCAGCTATCTAGGCAATTCTATTCAGAACATTAAAAACTGTATGTTTTTCCTTCTGACCTCACCAAAAATACCTTAAAGAATGCTGATAACATTCCCAATTTAAATAACAGGTACTGCAGAATTTATCATTTAAAAATTCTCTCCGGCAAACACCTCCGTTTATAAAAGAAGTTTTTGACTCTGGGATGCAAAAGGAGTTCAGATGTACTATGTAGTTAAATGGGAGGTGGGAAAGTTTCTGTATTATGAGAGAAAGTCGATACATGTGTGATTTTGTAACATATACCCATCTTATTAGAAAACATAGATTGGGAGCAGTGGAAAGGGGGTCTTGCTAGTTATTAACCGCCTATTTTTTTTTCTTTAGGAAATGGAAGAAAACAACGAAACTTTGCAGAAAGTACGATAATTAAGTGTATTATAATGAGGGGAAAATGAGGCATTGAGAAACTATGACTGCAGGCAGACACTTACCTGTGCACAGTTCTTGTCTCTATTTTAGAAAGGTTCCTGACTTATTCTTTTGATTTGTGACATTCCTAAAGTACTGTTACTTGTTGCAAAACTGACCACTTTTCTCTTCCCTAAAAGGCATATATAAACTGTTCACCACCTGGAACTGAGGACTGTGACATTCAGGCATATGATAGCTCATAGCTTCCTTTTCACTGTAGTGTTCATACCTTAGGAAGACAGAACTACTTAAAAGGGCACCAAGCCCAAGGTTAGAGTTTGGGTTTTGTATCTTATGAGGCACATAGCTTACTCTGACCTAGGCACTTCACTTCTTGGAGTTTCTGTTTCCTTGGTAACATGTGAAATGAGGATAAAGTTAGATTTGCTAACTCACATAAATGTTTTGCTAAATGAGACATTGTCTAAGAAACTGATTAGTAAACTTGTACCACAATGAATGTAGCAAAGTGCTTAAAGAGTAAAATAGCCTCTATATCTCTTGTAGCTTTATTGCTTCTAGCAGAGGGAACTTGGGCGAATTTCTTAAACTTTTTGTGCCTCAGACTTCTCATCTGTGAAAAGATAATTTGTAGGACTTTTGGGAGCATTGTGTTGGATATATAAAGTATTCAAGAGTTACTCAATAAACATTAATCAATATTGTTTTTAATCTAATGTATCATCTTCAAAGATGGACAATTTTACCTTCTACATGGCTAATAATAGTACTCAGTTAAAACCTATCATTAAGTTTAAATCCATGAATTCATATTGCCATATTTTTAATGGTCATCTTTGGAAGATGACAGAATAAAAAAAAAAGTCATTACTTTGTAGACTACTAAGTAAAAAGAATTTACTAAGCTTTTCTATTCTGCTTTTCCTATATGAACTGTAACGTTGGGTAACCAAATAGACTGGGGCAAGTGATTCTTTATAAAATTATTTAATTCATATGTAAAGAAATATGAAATCTGAATATCAACATTTTTAGCCCTCAATTACTTACTGGACCTAGGCATTAAGCTTCAATAGCTGCTAACTTCAAAGAACAAGTGTCTGTGTGCCTCTTCAAAAAACACAACTCCAATAACAGTCTCACAAAGTGATAGAAACTGAGTCTCACAAAGTGATAGAAACTGAGCCTAATTCAGAGACTATTAAATATTAAACAAATAATAAATAAATAGAGGTGGACAAAAGAACTGGTGGATTAAAAAAGATTGAAAAGATATAACCAATTAGAAAAAGTAAGCAGGCTGAACTATAGTGTTCAGGAATGCACACATAAATGATAAAACTACAATAGTATCAAGGAAACAATTATTTTAAAAATAAGCAGTTTGGAAGAAGTGAGAATGTTATTTGCCTTGAAACAATTCATTAGGCTACAAATTTGTTTTGAGTGGCTTCCAATATCTTTATTTTTAAAAAATAAATTACAACATTTTTAATGAAAACAAAACGAAAACCTTTGTATCCTTAGCATCATTACCTAATCCGACGACTCAGGAAAACTGCAAAAAGAAATTTGTTTTCAGTTAGGGTCCTGTTACTAGTAGGATAACTTAATTTTGCTTCGTACTACCATAGAGTTGTGGCCTAGAAATACTACAGACTTGCTTTCTCTAACAGAGAATTAAAGAGTTTACAAGATACTTCTTATCCATGAAATGTCAAAATTTAAAAAAACATTACAGAATGCCTATAAGCAAATGTTAAAAATAGTCCTTGAGAAAGCAGATTTGCTTCCAAAGATTCTGGTTGCAATTACCTAAAATGGCATTTTAAACACTTTCCATTTCTCTCTTCAGCAAGCATTTCAAGGCATCTACATTTATCACCATATACTACTACTAATACTGTATTTTAATCTCATGGGAGTCTTTGCTTGTGGTCAGTGCAACTTGGGATTTAAGCAACATGTAATGATACATTCTATTTTGGGTTATCCAAGGCAGATAATACATCATAGAATACTTAACGAATCTTTAAACAGACTTTGGAGGTTTCAATAGCAACAAAAAGTTTTCAAAATGAAGGATTTTATTTTTTTTAGTTTTCTTAGGCATATCCCAGATTTTGGATGAAAGTATACTTCCTTTGTATTTCTGCAGCATTAGACCAAAGTGACTGTGCTAGGTCCCCGGATTTTCTAACAGAATGTTAGGATCCTGAAATGTTAGTCCTGCATAGCTTCTTCAGAATACACTGGTCCAATTTCTAGCTAATGTAGGCGGTATTTCCATAGGTGTTACATGGGCCTAACACCCTTAATTTATGCTTCCAACTTTGGGTCTGGCATAATTCTACATTTATTACATTTGCATTTCAGTTAATTTACATGACAACCCAAGAAAGTTGATGTCATTACAGATCAGGACCTAAAACAGAAAGTATTCTTGGAATAATAGAAATAAGTTAGAGATGTGCAGCTGGAATTTAAAACCAGGCAAATACTACCTTATAACCCATATTCTTCACATTCCCTTTGTCACTGTCTTGTGTCCATAGCAAAAGCACTGGATACAAAGGGAAGAAGCAGACCTAATGAGGAAATACCAAAGAAGAGTTGAATCTCAATCACTGTAGTCAAGGAGTTGGACAGAAGTAGCACAAAACTTTGTATTACTTGACCCTTTGAAAAGGGTGATTCAGGCTACTACTATTCTGGGGTCTGCTCTGGCTTCAGATGTTTTCTTATTGGCAGGATGAAATATTCTGGAAATCAGTCTTTACCATAGGGGACAATGGGCTAAATTATGCAGAAAAATAAATAGATACTAAATCTTTAATAAAGTTAAATTCCTCTTCCATTTATTTTTCTCCAGCCTTTCAAAAAAGAAAAATAGAATGTTTTTAGAGCTTACTATATGTCAAACACTATGCTAGGTACCTATATCACAAACCAATTTAGACACAATTCCTACCCTAAAGTAACTCAAAGTCTGTGAGAGAATTTAGCAGATTATTTACTGCCGCAGGCCACAGACCGCAGGCTGTTTGACACAGTTGCAGCCGGAGTGAAGTGTCGCTTGCAAAGCAAGAGATGCTAGAGTCATCTGTGCTTGTCGCTTTCTTCTGTATTGTCTATATTGGGAATTTATGCATTGCTTTTGATTACTGTTCCGTCCTTGGGAATGGAAGGGAGCGTTAGAGGGAAAGGCAACTTTTCTGAGAATGGGGCACAAAGAAATATGAGTAATGAGGAATTAATCAAACAACTTGATGAAAGGAGAAAGCAAGGTTTGTCTCCTGAGCAGGCCATTGTGTCAGCGCTTAAGTGGAAAGCCCCCTCTGAGAAAGAAGTCCATGAGAAAATTAACCCCCTCTCCCTTGCCTACTTTACCTTATACAGGAGCCTATATAGAGTTAGAATAGTAGATGTAAATGAGAAACGAGTGGGATATTATGATCTGCCTTTTATGATGAGACTAGCCAGGCAAGGGCCCTCCTAGTTGCCTCCTTACCAAGAATCAGCGTAATAGTCTTAAGAGACAGCTAAATCAACATTATAAGAAAATAAAATGTAAATACTGCCTTTATGCTTATGAGACATAAGGGGAAAAAGTCTGTCTCTCACTTTGCTCTGTTTTGCCTCACACAGTAACCACAGGAAAGTAATATGACAGGTCATAAGGGCAAGAAAATGAAAAACATTATAGATTAAATGTTAAATATAAGTTTGTGGCTGTGTCCACAGGAACATGGTTATGTCCATGGGAACATGGGCTGTCATCCATAGGAACATAACATTCTAACAATAAGCTTTCTGCTTCTGTACCCCCGCTTGCACACCCAACCTGTGGGTCGACAGGTAGTGAATAGAAGAAAAATAGACCTTTGTGTTTAGACAGAATGAAGAATGGGATTTCGGGCTTAAAAACTCTGTACCTCTACATTTCGGGATGATAAAAAATAAAACTGCCTTGCATCATGGCTCTCTCCTCGTCATTTTTCCTTTGCCGACTCCACGTTTCCTTCAGCCCTGGAATTGGCTGGAGCTGGCCTCTGGCAATTTGCATTTTTGTTTGTCTCTTGGGAAATTTCTTTAGTTGAGAGAAACCATGTTTTGGAGCTTCCAGCAACACAATTCCTATCTCCTCTTGCCTGTTCCACATTTACCTCCTTCCTGGGTCTCTGTCTCTTTTAACTTACACTCTCTCTGAATGTTTCTCAATGAACTGTCCAGAAAAAAAGAAAACTACAGTATAAACAGCTGGGTCATATTGGCTCTTTCCATCAACAATGAGAAGTTCATTCCATTGGAAAATGCCAGGTTTCCCCATTATTGTCACCCAGGCAACACCTCTAACTCCATTGATGTCATAGATATACCTCAGCCAGAAAATTAATTGTCTAACATTGATGAGAAGGTAGAGGAGCATGTGGAATCTCCTTCTGGGCTCTTTGAATAATTTTACAGAATTAGGGAATTTGTTTGTGTAATTTTTCCAGGGATACACTTGATTATTCTGCATCAACTTTGTAACAAATGGTGATAATAGTTATTTTAGAATTTAATATAACACGAGCCCAGGCAGAGGAACAGGTGCAAAGGGAATTAAATTAAAAATCTTCTCTTTAGAAAAATCAATCTGCCTGTGTTTCCTCTGTAAGACTTACTGTTCTGTCTGGCTCCCCACCCTCTGTATTCCTTACCTACCTGTATGCACTCAGGGACATTTGAAACCATTCAGAAGCTCATCTATTGTCCACCAGAACCACTTTTAACTTCAACTCTGGAAGTATGAGCAAGAAGGACTTAAAGTAGTTTAAGAGCCATGTTATAATTCACTAATATATTTCTTGCTGCTGATCTGTTCTTAAGCTTGCTTTTTCCTTGTATATACATATATATACATATATACAAGTGTTTGTAGTATTATTTTTATAGTAAGAGAGGAAGAGGGAGGGAGGAAGAGAAAGAGAGAGAAAGAGAGAGAGAGAGAGAGAGAGAGAGAGAGAGAGAGAGAGAGAGAGAGAGAGAAAGGTGTTTTGGCTTAACCAAGTCATAAAACTAGAATGAAGATTTCAGCCCAGGGCTGTCTGATCAACCAAGAAATAAATCATGCCCTTCTGGCACCAGAATATCACCTGCATTAGTCAAGGCTGGCTCTCCTAGTGTAGCTAGAAATTTATAATAATATTGCAATAATATTTTTTATTTAGACCTGTTAAGATGTCCAAAATTGATATAATTATTTGCTTCCACAGTAGAAAATGAGAACTTGATAGGTTTTTACTGGACAGATAAATTTAACCTTAAATATGTATTATATACCAAATCATAAATCTTACAATTTGGTCTCATTATTACCTCCAAGAATTTCTTCAATAATAATAATAATAATAATAATAAAATCGCCTTCAGTGGGCCAATTTCTTTGTCCTCCAGATTCTAGATTATTCTCTATTCCTCTTCCCTGTTCCATGCTGTTCACATCACAGGCCAATTGCTCTTTCTATTTAAGAGAAGAAGTCAATCTTTGATTCTGAATCACTGAAAATTCACTCAAAGTGCAACTTCATCAGTTTCCTCAGCTTTAGATTCTCTTGCTTCTATTTTTACACACTTAAGCACAGCTTAAATATTCCTAGTTTGTCATGGACTAGTGACCATGGCTCCTTATCTATCTGTCCTGAGTGTACCGGATTTACATCCCCATGTTGGAGTTGAAGAAGAAGTGGGTTGACTCTAGACCTGATTGAGGGAAAGCCAACAAATATGTGTGTTGGCTCTATTGAAGCCTGGAAAATATATATGTGTACATATGTGCATATACATATGTGTGTATGGTATATGTACATTTCTATATAAGAGATCATGAAGATCTTCTTTATCTGAAGATAATTGGTATCAGGTCACCTAAAAACATTTAAAACAGGTAGCACAATTTCATTTAAGGAAAAAGAAAAAAATTGGAAGAATGAAACTATGTACACAGATATGCATATTTTCTTCAAAGAAAGAAAAATAATTAGCAGTACCACAATATGTCAAAGGCTTTCCTTAATCTTTTGTTATTCTTTTTTTTTTGCAGTGCCAATCCTGTCATCATTATTTTTGTTTTGCTGTCTCACTCCCTCCCTCCCTTGTTCCCTCTCTCACTTCCTGCCTTTCTTTCTTTTTTTTTTTCAAATGTTTGATTGTTAAAGTTTTGGGTGTAATTTGAGTAAGTCCCCAAGATTATATCGAGGATCCATAAAATATCGCACATATTGCAAGAGGTGCAATTCTATTCTGTGATTGATTTATCTTGAATTTAAATTGTATCGTCAAATGTAATATTTGGAAATCAATTTGAGATGACTTACAGACTCAATGTATGAGTAGAAAAGTTAAGTAGAGATAGATGATTGAGTAGAGGCTGACTTTGTTAGTATCTAGTACATTGGTGAATGCTTTCATGCTTTAAAGACTCACTTCCATACACATCTTCCTATATATATCTTCCTAACATTAGAGACTTGATATAAGCTGTCCATAATATATCATCACATGTTTAGAGTTTAAATTTTATTCCGTTTCACCTTTATCACTCAACATATGCGATAGATTTTCTTCCATACCAATACAGAGAGAGCAGGCATGGACAAACTAACACAGCTTTTTGATTACAGAGCCAGGCAGAGGCACCCCAATATCTTGTCCAGTTTTTTGTTTATTCTTATTAATCCAAATTTATGCAAGATTTAATTTAAATAATTAATTATCTTGGTATTTATTACATAAATTTCTTATTCCCCTACATTGCAATTCTTTATCTAGAACTGGTAAACAAAGAAATCTGGTGCAGTTCAAATTGTATGAGAAATTCTGTAGTTAGAATGCAATTGCTAGGAATTAAATTTTGGTCAGAATACCATCTTGAACACCTGTTCTCTTAAAACAAGATGTCTTTACTTTCAAAAGGACTGCAACATTTCTGATTCTACCTGCAATGTGGTCATTCAAAATCCATTACTAAAGAAAGAAATTTAAAAGTTAATGTTACATTTTATTCTCAAGAAAAATACATTCATTTTGCTGCTGGAAAGATAACACTACATAGTGGGTACAGGGAAATTTAGAAAGTATTTTGGAAAAATTACTTCTGAAATTTGAATGGAAGATTTACATCATTAGGCATTACAATTACAACAATAATTTAATAAATTCCAAAGTGTATGTATTATTGGAGGCAAATAAGACAAATAGTAAAAAGAGGATTACAATGAAAAATCTAACCCCTCCCTCCACTATCAAAAAATAAAAGGATTCAGCTTTCCTCACAATCCCAGAGGAAAAGCTCTTAAGTGACTTAATTGCTTTCACTTAAATGTAGAATTTTAGGTCACAAGTATGGTTAGTTCTTTATTTTTATTCTGAGCCTTAGAGATGTGTGCAATAGGATTTCACATGGAAGTTCATATTGGCATCTTCTGAATAGTTGCTGCTGCTATATTTCCTAGTCCATTATTTCTGAAACACAGTTTTGAGTTGAACTAGGAAAAGGGGATTCTAAAGGAAGTGCTCAAAATGGAGTTAGCAGATATAAAAGTAATTTTAAAGCCTCTGTTTCCATCATATAGTTTTACAAATGTTGCCTTTTACTTCATATTATATAGGTATGCCTTAATACAAAAATAAAGTATTGTTTAAGGGCTTAAAATAAATGTTATTGATCTCAGCTCTCTGTAGGTAGTAAATTAGTTGGTTTTACCCATTTCTGGGCATACCCAGTTAATCTAGGATGCTATTGCCATCCCACATAGCAAATTCATACCTGACTAAAAGTATTATGTTGATACAGCATTTTAAAGGCATAAAACAATTTAAACTTAAAATCTGTATTCTTTAAACCACTTAATGTAACTATAGGCCAGGTGGTTGTACTCATTTTAAGAATAAGCAAACTAGGTGTCCCCAGGAACTTCTGGTCAAAACAGCAGAGTAGGTAAATGCTGTGCTCACCCCATCCCATGACCACATCAAAATTACAACTAAATTATAAAACAATCCTTGAAAACCACCTGAAGACTAGCTAAACAGAAGTCCTAGAACTAACTATATAAAGAAGCTATGTCAAGACTAGTAGGAGGAGTGAAGAAGTGAAAGAAACTGGTCCCATACTCACATGTGGCAATTAAAAATTAGATAGGATATCTCAGCTGCGGAAGTCCCATCTGAGAAATGAGGCATCCCAGTCCCACACTTGGCTTCCCAGCCTGGGGAACTAATGACAGGAAAAGGAGTCCCCGCAATAGCTGGCTGTGAAAATTAACAGGGACTCAGTCTGGGTGAGACGAAGGGCTGATGTAGACACAGGCATCCTCTTAAAGGGCCTGAGCGCAGACTCATTCACTCACAAATAATTGCCTTAAGCTCTGGAAAAGGGTCAACAGCTCAAAAACCACCAGAATATATGGGGAGAAACTGAATTGTCTGGCTTTGGGGCAAGGGCTAGAGGGGCAGCTCTGGCCAGGACAGAAGTGCTGGCAGGCACCACTGCTCCTTTGTTGAGCACTCCCCACACAGAGCCTACATAGGCAGGAACCAAATGGGAGCTACCCATTAACTTGTTTAACACATCTTTCACCCCACCACAGTGATTCCCTGAGATCCCACTTCACCTATTCATGTGCCTGGCCTGTATCTCTCTCAGAGACTAATTCATACAACCAATCAGCCTGGGCCCATGGTGCAGACTTTCCTAAAACCTCTGAAAGGTCCACAAACCCCAACAGGTAGCAGCTGGCCTCGGTATGCCCTGTACCTCTTGATAAGCAGTCCCAAGCCCAGCACTAGTGGCAACCGGTCTCAAGTCAGAGCATAACTACTTTTGGTGTCTCCAAAACCAGAATAGGGAGTTAACGATCATAGATAACTTTGTAGCTACTACCAGGTGGCCCTGGACTGAACACCAGCCGCTCCTGACTTTGGGCTGCACCAGAGCCCCTCCCATAAGTCCCAAAATCAGCATACCTGATGGCCAGCTTCAGATCACACAAGAGTACCACACAATTAGCAGCGCAAATGACACACCCAAAGGGTAGACTTGGCAAGCACTCTGTGGGATCAGTCCCTGCACAATAACTTATCTGCTGTAGTCACATCCAATTCTCAAAACCAATTAGCCTGAAGGTCAAAACCCCTGACATGCCAACAGCAGCCAAGCACCAACTATAACAGGAGAGCACACACAATCTACACAAGGGACAAACTTGGAGCACCCAGCTCAGGTAACTAAGAAGATTGTGTCACTTGGCTCCATAGGACACCTGCTACATAAGGCCACTCTGCTAAATATGAGAGATTCAGCAGATTTATCTAATATGTAGAAACAACCACAAGGAGGGAGCCAAAATGAGGAGAGAAAGAAACTCGTCCCACATTAAAGACCAGGACACAACTCCAGAAAAAGAACAATACAAAATGAAGGCAGCCAATATACCAGATGCAGAGTTCAAAACATTGTTTATAAGGATGAACTTTGGAGAACAGTTGATCTCAGTGATAATTTCAACAAAGAGAGAGAGAATATAAAAAAAGAAACAGTCAGAAATAAAGACTATAATAACTGAAATAAAGAATACATTAGGTGGAATCAACAGCAGATCGCATAAAGCACAGGATGTAATTGGTAATTTGGAAGGCAAGGTAGCAGAAAATGCCCAGTTAGAATAGCAAAAAGAAAAAAAAATAATCCAAAAAATATGAGTATAGTGTAAGGGACTTCTGAGACAAAATCAAGCATACCAATATTCACATCATAGGTTTATCAGAAAGAGAAGAGACAAAGGGGTTGAAAACCTACTTGAAGAAACAATGCCTGAAAACATCCCTAAACTGGTGAAGTAAATAGACATACAAGTCCAGGAAGTACAGAGAGTTCCAAACAAGATAAATTCAAACTAGTCCACACCAAGACACATCATAGCTAAATGCCAATGTTTAAAGACAAGGAGAGAATCTTAAAAGCAATTAGAGAAAAGAAGTTACCTACAAGGGAGCTCCCATAATACAGTTAGTTCATATTTCAACAAAAACAATATAGACCAGAAGGGATTGGCACAAAATATTCAAAGTGATGAAAAGCAAAGACCTGCAACCAAGATTACTCTATCCAGCATGGTTATTATTTAAAATTGAAGGAAAGATAAAGAACTTCCCAGACAATAAAAAGCTGAAGGATTTTATTGCCACCAAATCAGTATTACAAGAAATGTTCAAGGAACTTCTTTAAGAAGGAGAAAAAAATAAAATAAAATAAAAAATAAGAAAAATATTGTAAACAAAAAAAAAATTCTCACTGACAAAGGCAAACACAAAAAAGCAGTGGATAAAACAACACCAAAGGTAGTATGAAGATTAAAAAGCAAACATAGGAAGATCATGTGTAATTATAACAATAAATTAAAGCATACACACAAACCACACACACACACAAGAAATAAAAATAGTGACAAAATATAAACATGGAGGGGATGAGTAAAAATGGGAGTGATTGTAGAATATATTCCAGCTTAAGCAACTAGCGACTTAAAATAAGTTGCTATAAATATAACTTGGTATATATAAAGCACATGATAACAAACCAAAAATCTACAAGAAATACATAAAAAATAAGGAGAAAGGAAGCCAAACACAACACTACATAAAGGCATCAACATACAACGGAGCAAGAAAATAAGAAACTGAAAAGAAGGGTAAAACAATCAGAAAACAATGAATAAAATGTCAATAGTTACATACCTATCAGTAATTACCTTAAATGTAAATGGATTAAATGCTCCAATCAAAATATTAATGGATAAAAAGGAAGTGGTGTATATATATATATACAATGGAATATTACTTGACTATAGAAAAGAATGAAATCTTAGCATTTGAGACAACTGGAATGGACCTAGAGAGTATTATAAGTGAAATAAGTCAGAAATAGAAAGACAAATGCCATATGATCTCAATTATATATGGAATCTGAAAAACAAAATAAATGAACAAACAAAACAGAAACAAACTAATACATACAGAGAACACACTGATGAGGGGGTGTTAGGAGATGAGTGAAAAAAGTAAAAGACTAAGGAGTACAAACTGGCAGTTACAAAACAGTCATGGAACTGTAAAACACAACTTAAAGAAATAGTCAATAATATTGTAATAATTATAATATAGTGTCAAATGGGTACTAATCTTATCATGGGTGGGGGGTCACTTTGTAAGTTATACATGTCTAACCACTAAGCTGTATATCTGAAATTAATATAATAATGAATGTCAACTGTAATTGAAACACAAAAAAAATTAAACAAGTCTTTGATTAGTTCTCACATCGTAAGCACAGCAAAGAGGTTCCA
Source organism: Rousettus aegyptiacus (assembly GCF_014176215.1). NCBI lineage: Eukaryota > Metazoa > Chordata > Mammalia > Chiroptera > Pteropodidae > Rousettus > Rousettus aegyptiacus. The sequence continues at coordinate 6,705,505 of NW_023416309.1, forward strand.
GAAAATCTTACTCTTTTTTTTAAATTAAATTTATCGGAGTAACATTAGTTAATAAAATTACATAGGTTTCAAGTGCACAGTTCGAACTCCTGGAACCTCATCTTCCCAATCTGTAAAATGCGGATGTCTTCTGGAACCATTATAAATGTAAATAATGTATTATGGATGAAAATACTCATCACTGTCCCTGAAGCACAGTGGGACTTGAATTTTATTTCCTTCAAGTCCCAGGTATCACCCTCCATAAGCTTATAGATTCAACATAATAATAAATCTGAGTACAAGAAGGTTTATGATAACAATTTTATTTAAAGGAAAATAAAAAGATAGGATAGATGGATGGATGGTGAGATTTAAATCAGCTGTACCAGTGTCAACTTATTTTTTTTTCTTTTTCATATTGAAATAATCCCAAACTTGCAAGAAAATTGCAAAAACAGTTTTTTAAAAAACTTATCTGAGCCATTTGAGAATAATGTGTTGACATGATGTCCCATCATCCCTGGGAACTTCAATGCATTTTTCCTTCAAAATATCAAAATTAGGAAATTAATATGGATGCATTACTACTATTTAACCCTCAGACTCCATTTAAGTTTTCCCAGTTGTCCCAATAATGAGCTTTACAGTACAAGGATACAAATCAAGGTCATGCATTACATTTAATTGTCATGTCCTATGAGTCTTATCAACTCAGGGAGCAGGCTCAGCTACCATTTCCCTCTAGTCTCACTTCTTGTCCTTCTCCTTCTTGTCTTTCTTGCCCTCCTTGGTGGCCTGGGAGGCTAGGGAGCCATGGCATTGTGAATGGCATCTTTATTGGGGTCCACGCTTGGAAGGTTCTCCGGGATACTCTGAAGGAACTCGGTGTCTTGCATCACATCGTAATCATCTTCCTCCTTGGCGGGCTCTGACGTGTCCATGGCTGAACTAGCATCAATGTCAGCGGCCTCTGCCTGGCCAAACCCTGCACCCTGCAGGGACATCTGCATGGTGTGTGCGATCTGCTCCTTCTCGGTCATGCTGCTCAGGTCAGAGAGCCCGCAGCGGCTGAACCCCTGCTGGCCAATGGTCATCTTCAGCAACGCGTTGTCTGAGTCTTTGGTCCCGGCTGCAGCGACCCCGGCCTCGACCACGGAGGCCACAGCTGCCCGCCGCGCCTCCTCCTCCTGCCGCTGCCGCTGCCGCTGCGCCTCCATGGAGACGCGGAGGGCCAGGGCCAGCTCTGTCTCTCACTAGTTTTTATGGCCTTGACACCTTTGAAGATTGTCCACCAATTATGTGATAGTATGTCCCTCAATTTGAGTTCGTCTAATGTTTCCTCAAGATTATGTTTTTGTGCCTGTTGCAAGATGGTCACAGAAGTGCTGTTTTTCTTTTCATCCTATTAGGTATTGCATGTTTTTGATTTATTCCATTACTGATGATGTTAAGTTCGACTAGTTGATGTCATATCTGCCAAGCTTTCCTATAGTAAAATTACTCACTTCTTACTCCATATAATTAATAAATATTTTCTGGGGAATTACTTTGCAATGATGGAATATCACATTTCTGATCAACATTCGATTTGTTCATTTATATCAGTTTGAACTCAAATTGTGTCATTGTTATTCAGTGAGTAACAATCTACAGGGCAGAAGCCTCGATGATGAGTCGAATCGGCTCTTCTTTATCCTGCCCCCATCCTTCTTTAAGTACTCCCTTTCTTTTTGGCAAAACAAAATGTTCCAAACACACATTGAATTTTCCCTATCCCAGTCCAGTAATCAGATATTTCTCCAAAAAGCCTCATTCCTTTTAGTGGGAAATTATATTTAGCAACCAAAGACTGGATATTTAGAAACCAAGTTTGTTTCACTGTTCTTGGGTTGCCGCTGCTCCTAAGAGCTTTTGGTGGACAGAGCCAGGCAATGTATATGCACATATACATATTTATATTTATATGTACATATAATTATATGTTCAAACATATATATATGTTTATATATATATGTATATTAATGTCTAAATTTATCTCTACCCATATTTATATCCATTTTTCTGTATATATTTCCTAGGATTACCATACCAAAATGGCACAGACTGAGTGGCCAAATAAACAAATTTATCTGCTCACAATTATAAAGACTAGAAGTCCAAGATCAAGTTGTTGGCAGGTTTGGTTTCCTTCGAGTCCTCTCTTCTTGGCTTGTAGATGGCCTTTCCTCTGTGCATGTGCACCCTTGGTGTCTCTTTGTGTGTCCAGGTTTCCTCTTCTTATAAGGATATCAATCATATTAGATTAAGGACCACTCACATCACCTTTTTAAAACTTAATTACCTTTGAAAGGCTTTGCTTCCAAATACAGTTGCACTCTGAGGTGCTGGAGGTTATGACTTATGAGGAGACATGATTCAGTCTATAACAATATCAATCTAATTATGATTTTATAGTGATTCCATCATTTCCAAAGTAAAACCACAAGTCCTGTTCTAGTTTTCTGTTTCAATATTTTATAAATATTTTCTCCAATGGTAAGAAACCTGATTCCAATTACAATTAATATATTCACATATTATCTTCCCATTATATAATCAATCTTCCCACTATATAATCAATCTTCCATCTCATACTGCTAACAACTTCACTCGTACACCCTATCTCTCTTCCCTAGGGATATATGTTCTTACTCCACACAGTTCCCAACACTCCAAGCTGCATACTATACTGTCTTTCCATCATCTAGTGCATACACAGACACAGATATACTATACTTAATTTTTTGAGCCCTAAAATGTCCTTTTGAACTAATTATTCCAAAAGAATGGAGGAAAAGAAGGAAAGAGGGGAGAAAGCAAGAGAGAAAATTAAGGAGAGAGGAAGGGAGGAAGGCAAGAACAGGAAGGAAGTGAAATGTAGTTCTAAAAGCAGTTTAAGATCATCTTTTTTTCAAATCTTTTGTATTTCTCATTTAACAGCATGGATAAGCAAATGGGAATTATTGACTATAAAGTTTATAAATTACAGTATAGATATGGACATTATTGAGCTAAAAGAAACTAACTGGAAACAACAGCAAACTTCTTCAGCTCGTAACTTCAAAATAAAGAAAATACATTCATCTTCTCCAAGCTAAACTGTGACATAAAAATGAATGATAACAGATATTTTCAATGTCAATCTACAAAGGCAGATTGTCTGACTGACCTAGTCAAAAGTAGTTGATGGTATTAATATCAAAAGGAAGAACAGCAATCAGAATGAGGGCTGGTTAATAATGGACTTTAAACGCAAAATAATAATAATTGCAGAGGCATTTTTTTAGACACCATCCAAGTACTATCATCAGAGATATGAGTGTCCTGATTTATGCATTCAAGTTCCAGGCTCAGTATATGTGGGAAAGGATGCATCCAAATATCATTAGCTCATGCAAAAAAAGATAAATAAATTAATAATCTGTTAGTATCCAGAGAGTCACAAAGCAAATTTTTGTATAATGGTGTTTTTCTACAGAATTTTCTGTAGAAGCAGTAAAGTCATAGTGCTATGTTTAAGAATCTTTAGGAGAAAAGGGATAGAGTTAGAGGTAGTGCTTTGGGAATTGCACAAAACCTCATCAAAGCAGTCCAGAGAGACATTCCTTATTATTCGAAGTGTTGCATAGTAGCAGCCATATGTGTCGTGTGTCAGTTTTTTTTCCAGACATAATGATATTTGTGAATTACTGCTGTAAATAGAGACAATGGGCTGGTCTGATGACTGTACCACTTGGTATAGTTTCAGTTGTGAATGTATTAAATGATTGTGAATTATACACAAATCTCTCTTGCGAATGAATAGAGGAAATCAGCCCTAAGAGATGATCCTTTCTCCAGGTTCGAGGTCAAGGTTTGGGGTCTGAGCAGTGAAGACTAGAACACTGGTTTGTCCTGGCTGCACCAAATAAATACCACATCTGAGGACATGGGGAAGCCCCTTGATGTCTTATCTGTTGTCCTCCAAACTTCAGTGTTTCATGATGCCTAAAGTATAGCTCCTCTACCTACATGGCCTGAGTAATGGTAACATAAATTGTTCAGAATGTACTTTTCACTCAAAGGGAATATTTCACTGACTGTTATTTCAGACATTTTTGTTCTCAGAACCTTGCAAGGAAACCAGTTATTTTCTTCTGTTGCAAAATGTGGAGATCCCTTGCATCTCAAATTCATTTTATACCTTTCAGAGGGTCTACTTGGATTACATGTCCTTTTGCAATCCACTGTCATAGATTTAGGAGTCTATGGCCTTAGTTATGGGCATAGTTTGTAATCAATGAAATAATTAAATATTCCAACTGAAACACTGTATTAATAAGAAGCCTCCTTCTTAAACATATAGGATTAGAATTTGATCAAATAGTATGAAGACATTTTCAAAGGAATAAGCAGGCAGAAATCCTGCATTAATTACTGAGTTTGTTGTTATTTTATTTTGTTTTTAGCTAAATATACAGTTAACTTGTGTAATCAGGATATTATACAATCAGAAAGGATATATTTCTGATAGAAACCACAGCTAGAAATAGATAAGAGAGTTGCAAAGTAAATAGCACAAGTTCTGAAGTCAGGATGCTCTGGGTTCAAACTCTAGCTCAGCCACTTTTTGGCTTGGGGCTGGAAAAAATCACTTGAACTTTAGTTTCTATTGAAAACTTCTGGCAATAAACTGAGATTTTACTAGACTGAGGTGAAGATCAAGTGAAATCATGGATATACATGTCTGGGCCATACAGACTTCTCATTGCCTGTTATTATTAGTTTCATTGTCCAAAAAATTTGGAACTCAGTTGGCCTTCAAAGAATGTGCATTCTCTTCTCATAAGTTCTTAGTTACATAACTGAATAGAGAATATGTCACCATATTAATAAACCAGTCGACACCAAGATAGCCCCTCACAAATCTGCAGCAACAACATTGCTGTCCCTTGTTTTTCAAAATCAGTCCATCCAATAGTTATGAGAGTGTCGCAGAAGATCTAATTAGAAGAGTTTCATATTCACTCAGTCCAAGTCTCTTGATTTATGAAACAAAAAATTGAGGCGCTAAAATATTTTGTTCAAAGTCACAGAGCATATTAACACCACTATCATTGGAGGTAAAACTTTCTGGAAATCTAAAAATATATTCAAAATTAATTTTCAAATAATTGGAAAGTGTTTTTCTACTTTGAGGCTGTGTAATAATTCTATGTAATTTAAAATGTATTTTGCCCAATAGTAGTCCAGGAGCTCCATATCACATCCTTGAGATTCAATTTATTGTTTATAATTTAACTTCATTTTTTTAAAAATTAAACTCTATTAAAAGAGCAAAGCAAAGTTTGATAGTAAGAGGGGTGGTCAAGTGATTATGATAAGCGATCCCAACTTACAATACAATAAAAATAAATTTTCAAAAGTCATTCCCCTCCCTTAAGTCTCTAACTTGTCTATATAAATGCTTGGCCACACTTACTGTTTTGTTTTTAGAAGTTTTGATAGGTACATTTTTGTATGCCCTGTCTATTCCATGAAAAGGAAGACAAAGCATCTTATCATTTTAATATCACAATTTGTGAATAGGCACATATCGACTTAACTAAATTCTACATTGGACAATAATGATAGTAATTTCTATAATAATAATGATGCCTTATATTGAATTACAATTTGTACTTTTCAGACCATTTATGGATTCTACTTGTCACTTAATTTTCACTAAAGTCCTATGAGATGACATTATCAAATGAACATTTGTATCCCCTCCAAATTCATATGTTGAATTAGAACTGTGATAGAATTAGGAGGTAAGCCCTTTAGGAGATCATTAGGTCTTGATAGTGGAGCCCCAATGACTAAGATTAGTGCCATATTAAAAAAGACCTCAGGGAGCTCTTTCCATCTTTCCAACATGTAAGCATACAGGAAGAAGGTAGCCTTCTATAAACCGGTAATCAGGTTCTCACCAGACACTGGATCTAGCAACATATTGTTCTTGGCTTTTGAGCCCCAGAGTTGTGGGAAATAAATTTCTGTTGCTTATAAACCTCCAAGTCTATGGTATTTTTGTTATAGCAGCCTGAACATGCTAAGATAGATGAAGATTGCATGCATTTTACAAATGAATAACAAGAGGGTCCAAGATTTTCACAAGAATATACTGCCAATCAGTGTAGGATCCTAAGACTTTTCTTAAATCATCTTATTCCAAGTTTAGAGTGCTTTCTTCTCCATGACAACATTTTTTTGTGTGTGGGGGATATCTTTTATAATTCTTTACTGAAAAAACTTTAATGACTTTTAATTCTATAATAAATTCTTTCATTAGTGCATTTGATAATTTAATAAATTTATAAACTATTTAAAATTCTCACTGTAACTAAGGACCCTTGGAGCCCAAATGATGTCCTGGCAACCAGGATGCCACCCTCTGATTAATCAGCAGGATTAATCAGACTAGACCCTGATGAATCCTCTAGGAATTACATAATCTCAAGGATTTCAGAATATAAAGTTAATGCTCCAAAGACATGGTAAACTATTGCATAATAATTTCATGGAACAGAATTAAAAACTAGTCTGCAACTCCTGGATCAAAGCAAGAGAAAACCCAGATACTCAACTAGACTGGCAAAGTTTTAACCACTTGAAAAATAGCAAAGGGCAAAAATTCACCATAATCTTCTACTTACAAGACAAACCCATGTTCAATTACCCATCTCCCCAAATATATGCTCTTAAATAAGTATAAAAAGAGAAAGAAAAACATGCTGTTTGGAGAGTAGAGAAAATTTTGATCCCTAACTTTCTGTGAGTGAAACAAATTTTTTTCTTATGAGAAAGAGCTCTAGTCTGAGTCAGCCTTGTCTGATGGAAAATAATTTCATTCCTGATTTTTTCTTGTCCCCAGGCTAGTTCCAGTGAGCCACCTTCTAATTTCTCATACTTTTGGCACTTTTACCAAAGGCTATTTTCTGTCCTGAAGTAGCCAACAAGTCATTTTGTTTGTCTTCTTGAATCCATCAAATCCTCAGTAGATCCAGACTTCATGAATATGGTGTTAGAAAGTCTTTCTGAGTGATATGTATGTTTTGTGAGAAACTCAGAAAAGCTGATCAATTATTAGACTGTGATTGATTGCTTAGCAAAAAAAGCTCACAGAAGACCTTGGGGCAGACCTTACTGAGTGGATAAAGTAGGTTGAGCCTGGGATCGACATTTACAAAGCCAGCATAATGCCACTTGTAGAATATCTCAGATTAGGGAATTCCCGAGGCAATTGAAGTTCAAGTTGTACTTGGTACTACAAGAGTGCTATAGCTTCTGTGAATGTCTGTTTACAAAAATAGATTTAAAAATATTTGCAAACGAAATTCTTGTCAATTACATTTTGGTTAAGTGCATAATGGTATATATAACTCATTATTTAAAGGAAAATGTGTACCCGGCAACAGAAGGGTGTCCTGTCTTGTCTAGTGATTTGAGCTATTGAAAGAGGCTCCCTACCACCTGTGACCCTGAACTGGAATAAGTGGGCTGGAAAATAATTATTTTAATTGTTTTTATTAATCTTTCAAAATGTATGTATAGCTCACATTTACTTTAATGTTTAATATTAGAAGAGTTTGGCATCTTTATTTAGAAGTTGGTAATGTTTTTGTGACCAGAAATATGTGATAGAAACTTAACTCTTACTTATTAGAGTGTGGTAAAATTGGTTTGGTCATATGTCTTCACTTAAAGTCAATTTCCAAAAAACTATTGACAATTTTCATTGAGGACTTACTATATTAATCTTGTAATATGCATAATTCCATCCAAATTATATTTAGGCATTTAAGTATTTTTATGTGAGGACACAGCTCTCTATAAAGACCCATTCCTATTAGTATGACTAAATGTAAAACAATTCTAGTCCTTCGCCATTTCTCTTCAAACATTATAAGTTTTTCTCTAACTGAAGTTATACTGTCTAATTTTAGTTGAAAAACTCAAAAATTTTAAAACCCTCCATTTAAAATTGCATATTTCTTAAAATGCAAATTTTTATTATATGAACTTATTATATTATTAACTTTGGTAGTATTCTAGGTCCATGAGATGCTCCCTAAATAAAGTATTCTGTGCTAAAACAAATAATATTGCATTCAGGACAATTAAAGACTCTGAGAAATTTTTGGTAGGGGGGAAACAATAAAACAAGAGCTGAACCTGTCCTTTAAAATTTTATTACAAAGCATTGCTAATACTTATTCGATCACAGAATCTTATTTTTTAGTTTCTATGACAAAGACTATTTATACTCTATAGAAATAATATTTTTAGAAAATACACTTTCAGAACACACTTCTTGACCATGCAGAACATTTGATCTGCAGCTATGTATCACGCTCCACAGTGCCCTCCAAGATGTGAGCTTTTGCTTTCTCCCCAGTCTCATCTTCTAACATCTGGAGTTTTGCACTAAATATATCATGTTATAGTATAACTCATGTCTGGGAACCCCAAAGGACAGTTTAAATATCACCTCTGCTAGCACATGTTCCCCAACTGGCCCCTCATTTTCCTAAACAGTTGAATCTATCATCTGTGAGATAACAAAACCCAGCACAGATTTCTAACACAGCAATTAGCCCATTGTGATAAAATAACTTGTTATATATATTTATTATATAGTGTGTGTATATACTATTGAATAATCTAAGAGCCTGTTCTTTGATAATAAGAGTCATATAATATATTCCTATATTTGCATAAGGCCTAGAACCTCCTGAACACTCCATGAGATTTTTTTAAGTTCATGACTTAATGAGAAAAGAAACACTTGAAATCTGTTAAGATAAAAGGTGGAAATAATAACAAAATTTCTTTAAAAACTATTATTTATTGAGAGTGCATGTTCCCCTCTGTATGTGTATGTGTGGGTATGTACACAGACCACTTTTCCATTATAATCATAGATAGAGTGACCATCTGATTTAATGTGCAAATTGATATGCTTTTGATTGAAATGGTGTGCTAAAAGTAATGAAATTATATATTTTGTAATAACTTTTTATTAACTAACAAACTGGTTTATTAAGTTGATACACAAAACATTTGATTCCAAAAAGTATGTTCAAGAGTTAAATTCTTTATAAACTATAAAAACAAATATCTCCTCTTGCTCTATATCAATAAAAACAAAATAAATAAGCTTTTTTATTATTTGGATGTTTAATAAATAATATCAAAATAATCATTCTTGATGCTTATTCATACACGTTAATCAATTTTTGTTTATATCTTTGTCCAATATCATGTCATGGGTATATTGAATTTCTTTGAAAAGGTATCATTGTTTTCCAATTATCTGTAAGCGTGTATAGATTTAATTTTATTGATAACTGATTTCGAATTGTTGAAACTTTCAATTGGCTCTTCTCTAGAGACTACCATAATATCTTTAATTGAAAAAATATTTTTAAAAATAGAGTTGAGAATAGTTTGTACATAAAGGAATTGACTGTGAACTATAGCACTGTCAATTCCTTTATGTACAAACTATTCTCAACTCTATTTTTCTTTTCATAATGAAATCTGCAACTTTTTTCAACAAAATATTTTCCTTTGTACATTTCTTGCTTCAATATATAATACCAAACAAGACCCATATCAAGACACATCATCATTAAAATGCCAAAGGTTGGAGACAAAGAGAGAATTCTAAAAGCATCATGAGAAAGGCAGCTTAGTTATTTATAAGGATACTCCCATAAAACAGGTGATTTCTCAACAGAAACTTTGCTGCATCTGAAACAAAATATTCAAAGTGATGAAAAACAAGAACATACAACTAAGATTACTCTACCTAGTAGGCTATCAATTAAAATTGAAGGTAACATACATACCTTCCCAGACAGGAAAAAGCTAAAGGAATTCATCACAAATAAGCTAGAATTGCAAGAAATGTTAAGGGGACTTCTGAAAAGAGAAGGAGGGATTCATTCATAAGTATGAATAATAAAATGGCAATACCTATGTACCTATCAATAACCACTTTAAATGTAAATGAATTAAATGCTCCAACCAAAAGATATGGGGTAGTTGAATGGATAAGAAAGAAAACAGGACCCGTACATATGCTGTCTACAAGGGACCCACCTGAGATCAAATAACACACATAGACTGAAAGTAAAGGGATAGAAAAAGATATTTCATACAAATGGAAATTTAAAAAAAGCTGGGTAGCAATACTAATATCAGACAAAATAGACTTCAAAACAGAGGCTATAATAAGAGACAAAGAAAGGCACTGCATAATGATAATGGGATCAATACAACAAGAAGACATAACCATAGGGGCGACCTATATAAATATAAAAAACAATTATTGACCGACATGAAAAGAGAGGTTGACAGTAGTACACTCATAGTAGGAGACTCTGACACCCCGTTGACACCAATGGACAGATCTTCCAGACAGAAAACAATAAGGAAACAGTTAAGGCCGTAAATGATACACTAGACCAGATGGATATAATTAGTATTTTCAGAGTATTTCATGTTTCACCCCAAAGCAGCAGACTATACATTCTTCTCAAGTGCACATGAAAAGTTTTCTATGACAGGCCACATGTCAGGCCATGAAACAAGTCTCAGTAAATTTAAGAAGACTGAAATCATATCAAGTGTCTTCTCTGACCACAATGGTATGAAACTAGAAATCAACTACAAAAAAAAGCTAGAAAATACACAAACACATGGAAGCTACACAACATGCTACTTACTAAACAATAAATGGGTTAACAATGAAATCAAGGCAAACGAAAATGAAAACACAATGACTCAAAATCTTTGGGACACAGTGAAAGCAGTCCTAAGAGGGAAATTCATAGCAATATAGTCTTACCTCAAGAAACATGAAAAAACTCAAATAAACAATTTCACCTTACACTTAAAAGAACTAGCAAAAGAACAGCAAAGAAAACCCAAAGCAAGTAGAAGGAAAGAAAAAATAAAGATCGGAGAAGAAATAAATGATATAGACTCTAGAAAAACAATAAAAAGGATTAATAAAACCGAGAGCTGGTTCTTTGAAAGGATACACAAGAATTGATAAAAATTTAACCAGACTCATCAAGAAAAAAGAGAGAGGGCCAAAAAAACTAAAATCAGAAACAAAAGGGGAAAAGATACTATGGACTCCAAAGAAATACAAAGGATTATGAGACAATACTATGAACAATACTATGCTAACAAATTGTACCAGCTGGAAGAAATAGATTCATTCCTAGAAACGTACAATCTCCCAAGACTGAGCTAAGAAAAACAGAAAATTTGAACCGATTACCACCAACAAAAACAAATCAGTAATCAAAAAGATTCCAAAAAACAAAAGTCCTGGACCAGATGTCTTCATAGGTGAGTTTTACCAAACATTCAAAGAAGAATTAACACTTATTTTTCTCAAACTATTCTAAAACATTCAATAGGAGGGAAGTCTGCCTAACTCTTTTTATGAAGCCACCATCACCCTGATTCCAAAACCAGACAAAGACAGTACAGGAAAAAAACAAAACAACACAAAACAAAACAACAACAACAAAAACAACATGGTCCAATATCCCTGATAAATATAAATCATCAACAAAATATTGGCAAACTGATTTCAGTAAAATATTAAAATATCATACACCATGCTCAGGTTGGATTTATTCCTGGGATGCAAGATTAGTACAATATCTACAAATCAATTAATGTGTACACTACATTAACAAATCAAAAGATAAAAATCGTATGACCGTATCAATGGATCCATAAAAAAGCACTTGACAAAATCCAGCATCCATTTATGATAAAAGCTCTCAGCAAAGTGGAAATAGAGAGAACATACTTGAGCATAATAAAAGCCACACATGAGAAACCTAAAGTTAACATTATACTCAATGAGAAAAAGCTAAAAATGTTTTCCTTAAGATCAAGAACAAGACAAGAATGCCTACTTTCACCATTTCTATTCAACATAGTGTTGGAAGCCCAAGACACAGCAATCAGACAAGAAAGAGAAATAAAAGGTATCCAAATTGGAAAGGAAGAAGTAAAACTGTCATTTTTGTCAGATGACATGATACTATATATTAAGAACCCTCAAGATTCCACCAAAAAAGTTATTAGCACTGATAAGTGAATTCAGTAATGTAGCCGGTTACAAAATTAATATTCAGAAGTTGGTTGCATTTTTATACAGCAATGATGAACTATCAGAAAGAGGAATAAGAAAAATAATCCCATTTACAATTTTATCAAAAACAATAAAATACCTAGCAATCAAATTAACCAAAGACATAAAACTTGTTTTCAGAATATTATATCATTGAAAAAAGAAATTCAAGAAAATACAAATAAATGAAAGTATATACCACGCTCATGAGTAGGAAGAATCAATATTGTTAAAACAGCCATATTACCCAAAGCAATCTATAGATTCAATGCAATCTCTATCAAAATACCAATGACATTTTTCAGAGAACTAGAACAAATAATCCTAAAATTTATATGGAACAATAAAAGATCCCAATGGCCATGGTAGTCTTGAGAAAGAAGAACAAAGTTAGAGGTATCATGCTACTTGATATCAAACTACACTACAAGGGCACAGTAATCAAAATAGCATGGTAGTGTTATATAAACAGGTACATTGATCAATGGAACAGAGTAAGGAGCCCAGAAGTAAATCCACATCTACGCACTCATTTAATATATGACAAATGAGGCAAGAATATTCCTCATTCACTATCGGTGAGATTGCAAATGTATGTAGATATTAAGAAAAACAGTTCGGAGATTCCTGAAAAAATTAAAAATAGAACTATCTTTTGACCCAGGCATTGTTGGTACTTATCCAAACAAAACCAAAATACTAATCCATAAAGATCTATGCACCCCCATGTTCAAGACAGCACTATTCACAACAGCCAAGATATGGAATCAACCTAAGTCCCCATAAGAGATGACTGGATAAAGAAATTATGGCACATATATACAATAGAATATTACTCAGCTATTAAAAAGTGAAATCTCACTATTTGCAATGATATGGATGGTCCTAGACAGCATTATGCTGAGTGAAATAAGTCAGACAGAAAAAGATAAATACCATGTGATTTCACTTATATGTGGTATCTTAGGAACAAAAGAAATAAACAAATGAAATGAAAATAAACTCACAGATACAGGAACAAACTGGTGATTGACAAAATATAGGGGAGTTGGGGGGCTGGGTGAAAAAATTAAAGATTAAAGAAGTACAAATTGGTAGTCATAAAACAGTTACAGGGATTTAGATTATTGCATAGGGAATATAGTCAATATTTATTTTGTAGTGGTTGTATGTAGTGCCAAATCGGTGCTAGAGTAATCAGGGGGATCACTTTGTAAATTACATAAATGTCTATCCCATGTACTGTTAACCCAAAACTAATATGAAATAATAATAAAAAGTAAATATATATATATTTTAAAAGTTAACATTTCTAAAAATGACTAATGATGAACAACATTAAATAGAGAAATCAGAACCATCAGGCTAAACTATATATTAGATAAAATGCATTAGGTTTTTCTCTAAATTTACTTTTATTAAACATATTTATAAATTTTGACGACTATAAAACTTCTCTTTCTATTGGTCGATTACTAAATATTATTTAGACCAAATTTTAAATTACCTGTGTACAACAGTCTATTTCTGATTCATAGGTTCTATATTTAATAAGAACATTGCTTTCACCTTGATAGAAGACTCTTCAAAATTTCTATGTGTATTACCACTGTAAAAAGAAACAAGCAGTTGCTCTTCATTAATCAGTGTTGAACATTTATAAACTAAATTTCTTGTAGCGTTCACATTTCCGTTAGACGATTTACCCTAATTGGAAAGAACTTCCAAAACCTTTAGTCTGAGCCCATGAATGGGATGAAATTCCATTATAGGCATTGACTTAACTGACTTTTTCTTAAAAGCATCTTATAGCACTGATATAAAACTGGAATCATTTAACTGCTTACAAATTGTCTCTATTAATAAAGCCAAGACAATTACTATGATTTCAGTTTTTTTACTTGCATCATAATATCTTCTGCACAATCTCTTAAAGTAATCAGTTTCTTCTGAAGTAGATGTTGATGTTCCTTTAGCAGATTTGCATCTCCTTTTGTGCAAATCACATTTTTTTTATCATTAATTCTCTTAGGCATTAGAAATTCCTTAAACATAAACTTTTGGGCAATTGCTGCAACAGAGACATTAAAAAATTGACAAACAATAAAGTAAACAAACAGTTATAGGTTTATGGGATACAATCAATGACAAAACCATAGTACAAATAACATTCATACTACATTCTATATATTCAACAGCTGGAATGCCCAACTGCTATTACACACACCTATTTCACAAATTCCTAAGCAATAATTTCCCATGCTTCAATCCAATTCCTCTCACACTTGTGGCCTAGCATCTTCCAGCACCATGCAGGCTCAGCACACTTCACAGGACTGGCTAATACTCCAAGTCCAGTGGGAGCAATTCCACCCAATACTTTTCCCACAGACACTTGAATCCAGTGGATTTGCTGTCTAGCTGTCCCAAGTCACTCAGTCTAGCAAGACTTTGTTGTAGCAAGCACCCTGCATTCTGCCCTTCAAAGAGGAAGGTAACTATGTTGCATTCGGAAAGAATCGGGAAAACAGAGATGGGGAATACCTGATCATCATTCATGTTTAAGTATATGTTAAAATGAAAATTCAGCTCACTGCACGTGCATCTCACTCCTAGACATAACTATGTTGGAAGCTAAAGTCAAAGTGGAAATTGTTTAAATGTCATAATTATAAATGATATTTCATTAAAATTTAAAAAAAAACAGAAACTAGTGCTATAACAAATGAGAAGGCAGGTAAATAAGGTCTTTTTGGGTTGTCTGGGAGATTTGGTCCTCCAAAACAAAGAGGGGATATTTAAGTCAAAAATTTGTTGACAAAGGTGAGAGATAGTCTTCCTATGCATTTTTTTTTTTTTTTTGGAATTGGCTATACTTGCCTTTGCACTTTCTAGAAAAAGCCAATCTTTTAAAACTAATTAGCAATTGCATGGCTCAGAAATGTTGGAAGAATCAAAATGTGTTGCCACTCAGCACTTGGTTTGAAGCACACAGGCAATCAGAAAACCACTGAAAAATCCTTAACAACATATTCATCTCTAAGATAACAGAAAATAAGCTGCCTTTTAACTAGACACACTACTAAGTCCATGAGCCTTTTATTTGAAGGTTATCCTCCTGACAGTAGAGGGTGTCAAGAACCCAGAAATGTGCACGAATTAGGGATATATCTTTCAGTATGCCTGAGTATTCAATGCAGCTTCTGCTGGGATGCTAACCATAATGCCAGATATAGTTTACAAATCTTATTCTATTTATGAATCACTCTAATCATCAGAACTTAAAAAAAAAATCCTGTTACAATATACCTAACCAAAACTTTCACCCAGGTTCATCATCTGAACCTAGCAGTATATGTAAGACCTCCATATATTGTCACCTTCCCTCAAGACTTCACCTGTCAAACCTAAATCTGCACCTATATAGGCTGCCTGAATACCCACTCAAATATCAAATTAGCAGTTATTGAGGATTCATTTTTCCCATGTCCTAAGTCAGTTGCTCCTAATAGGGGCAATTTTGCCACCCTCCCCTCTCCGAGGTGACATTTAGCAATACATGGAGACATTCTTGTTGTCACACCTGGGCAGGGGGATGGTGCTACAGGTATCCAGGGGGTTGAGCTCAGTGATACTGATGAACATCCTACAGTATATAGCAGTGGTTCCTAACCCCCAGGCCATGGACCACTAGCAGGCCATGGCCTATTAGGAACTGGGCCACACAGCAGGAGGTGAGTGGCAGGCAAAAGAGTGAAGCTTCATCTGTATTTATTTGCAGACACTCCCCAGTGTTAGCATCACCACCTCAGCTCCACCTCAGATCATCAGGCAAAAGATTTTCATAGGAGCACTGGCCCCTGGTGCCGGAAAGGTTGGAGACCAATGGTATATGGGACCAACTTCTCCCCATCCCAACACACACGCACAACAAAGAATTATCCAGTTCATAATGTCCCTAGTGAATGGGTTGAGAAACGCTGTTACAAGAATACATAAAATTACAAGAATACATAAAATATTCCAAAAGGGCCACAAAACTTGTCATTTACACAAACTGGAGGAAGAGATGGGGAGGATAAAGGGGGAGAAAATAACAGTAAATGTAGCTCATCAAGATCAAGTGAGTGTGATTTTTAATTTCCTCGATCTGGACACTAGATAGCAGAGTAGAGTATAGGCAATGGTTTGTCTGGAAGAGTTAAAGAGAGGAATATCAACCCCTTTCCAAACCCTCTAATGGTCAGGCAAAAGTTGGTATTCTTTTTCAGCTGAAAACAATGTCTCCATTTTATATTTATATATTGTATAGGCAATGGTTTGTCTGGAAGAGTTAAAGAGAGGAATATCAACTCTTCCCAAACCCTCCAATGGTCAGGCAAAATTTGGTATTCTTTTTCAGCTAAAAACAATGTCTCCATTTTATATTTATATTTATGGGCTCTAAAATGGTATCAAAATTGTTTTTTTTTTTAATCGCTGCTATTTTTTAAAATATAACTTACAAAGAGTGTATAAAATACAAATATTTGCAAATAGTTCAAGCAAACATCAGGATAATCAATCATCCAGGTTAAGAAATAGAATACTTGTAAGATCTCAAAGACCTTTATATTGTCCTCTCCCAGCACAACCCGCTGTCTTCTCAAACATAACCATCATCCTTACTCTTGTGATAAATATTGCTTTTCTTTTCATATGGTCTTACTATTTATCCATTCATTTCTAAACAATTCAGTTAACTAGTGTCTCTTTTTGGTCTTTCCACAAATGGAATTACACTATATGTATTATTTTCCATGTTTCTTCATGCATTTAAAATTTTCTCTTCAGGTTATCTAATCTGCTGCTTAATTTATCCATTTAGTTTCTTGCTTCAGTCATTATAGTTTTCATTTCTAGATTTATTTTTGTAAATGTTCAAATCTACTTTGTCACTTTTTATAGTTTTCTGGTTCTGGAATATATTTTCAATTTACCTTTTATTTCATTTAAAATAGCCATCATGGCTGTTTTATAATCTATATCCGATAATCCCCATATATGAAAGTCTTTATAATTCTGTTCCCTGTTGTCTGTTGTTTCTGCTGATTCTCATTCATGGTATCTCATATTCTGTATGTTGCATTATATTTGCATTATTATCTTTGTACAATCTTTCTTATGCTAACAAAAAAAAATATTCGACAATAGCTTGAGGTTCAAGATAAAGCCACATTATTTTCCAGATGGTTTCTCTTTGTTTTGAGGCACCTAGAATCCTACAAGTCTGCTGAAATTTAAAAAAAAAATCATGCATTTGAGTTTTTAATTTATGTCAACACAAATTTGAAATTGTGTGAAAGCTGATTCAATTTATTCTCAAGGATTAGTCATTTGAGATATCAGTTTTATGTTAACAGGAAATCCTCCATTTTTGAATGTGTCCTGGAGTTGGACTTCTCCCTTTTAAGGTAGTTAGGAAAAACATTCTAATTTGGCTAGATTGGTAAATTTTTTCATGGCAAGAGGAAATTCTATGCTCTACTAACTTTTCTAGTTATCCTTCCCTTATGAGTTTTGGAATGATAATTTCTTACTAACTTTTTAGTTTGTTATGCTTCTTAGAAGTTTTCAATCCAGTTTTTTAAATTATTAACAAAAAATTATTATGTATCCAAATGACTTTACCCAGCTTTAATCTAAGTAAAATTCTAATATTGTAATTTTTTGTTTGTCATAATCTAAAAATAGATTGAGAACCATTACCAAGTATCCTTCATTAGTTCATTTAACAATACTAATAATCATCTTTTACATGAAAGACCTGTCACTGTGAACATAGAAGAAACAGAGTAGATCAAAGGAGAAGTGCAATTCCCAATAAAATGCTAAGAAACCAATAACTATAGAAACTTGTGCAAAATGCTAAGAATCACAGAAAGTGTTCAAACTGCTCTGGAGCTCTATTAAAGAACAAAATATATCTAATTGGGGTAATGTGAGACTTCTGGGTAAAGGATATATAGGACTTTAAAATTTTCTATATTAAAAAGAACATTATTTTTGAAGACTGTTCTACACTATAAGACCTGCTCTAACATTACTTCTTAAATGAATTTAAACGTGACTGAGACTCTGAATATTACTGTATTCTAGAATTGATAATATCTATCTAACAGAGAGGTTGAGGCAAATAAATGAAATACTATGGCTTAAGTTTCTAAAGCAATGCCTAAGCTATTAATAGATATTTAATATATTATAGTTATTGAATTATTTCAGTGTGCAGGTGTATGAGAATATACCATAACCCAGGAAATTATTTGTGGGGCTTAAAAGTAAGTCTCGAGTATGAAAAATAACAAATTACCATTATTCAGCACCTACCATGTATCTCTTTTAATGGTAGATATTTTCATATCAATTACCCTTTAAGTAGTTGATTGCATTAATACTTTTTTGGCATAAATACACATACTGCCTGTAAAGTAGGCAATGACTATATTGCTATTTTTTGTTTTACTTATTCTGAAAATGCAATTTGATGTTTTTGAGGGGGTAACATATGAAATATATTTTATCACTTTATAAGGTGTCTTCAACTGATCATTTAAAAAATGCCTCTTATTTTAGCTCCCATGGAATAAGAGCTTGTTTGTTAGACATGTGCAGGAAAATATTCAGGGTAATTGTGAAGACCACTTACCTCACTTCACTAGGTGTGTCCTACATTTCAACTCACTAACAACTATAAGGGAAAACATGACCTCCGTTCTTAGTACAACTTTCTGATGACCGGTATTCAACAGAACAGGGGTGAAAATTGCATGATTAATGATGACATGTAGACATTTAATCAGAACAAAAAAAAATATTTTAAAAGTTGGCTACTATGGAAGCCAATAAATCTGGGAGGACGGTAGAATTCCTCTCAGGGACAGAACTGCTCCTTTATTTGGAAAAACACCTTATAGGGCTTTATGAATTATATATGACTAGTCCCCTTTGGTATAGAACTGATAAAATTTAGCAAATAAATACAGAACACCATCCACAAAATGGGATCTTTTTTTTTGCAATAGATTAATAGTAAATATATATAGTATTAAAACTCAGTAACAATATTAAAAAAAACAATTTTTTAAGAAAGTTAATAAGCATATCAAAAGTTGCTCACCATCATTAATTAGGAAAACCCAAATCACAACTATAATCAAAAGGAAGATCAATAACAAATATTGAAAATAATGTGGAGAAACTTAAGTCCTAATACACTACTGTTGGGAATGTACATTGGTGCAGTCACTTTGGAAAACAACCTGGCAGCTCCTCAAACTGTTAAACATAATGTTACCATATGATCCAGCAATTAACACATAGGTGTATACCCAAGAGAACTGAAAAAATATTTTCGCAGGAAAACTTGTATAAAAATGTTCACATTAGAATTATTTCTAATAGCCAATAAGTAAAAATAACTAAAAAATAACTTAAATGTCTATCAAATGATGAACTGATAAATAAAATATAGTATATTTATACACTGCAATATTATTCCACAATAAACAAATGAAGTATTGACACATGCTATACTATAAATAAACCTTGAAAATGTTATGCTAAGTGAAAGAATTCAGTAACAAAGGTGCATATATTGTATGATTTATATGAAATGCCCCAAATAGGCAAATATTAGAAAAAGAATATAGATAAGTGGTTTGCTAGGTCTGGGGCTGATGGTGGGGATTGGAACTAAATAACTAAGGGGTACAGAGTTTGTTTCTACAGTAATAAAAATGCTCTAAAATTGATCATGGTGGTGAATGTACAGCTCTGTGAATTTACTAAAATCTATTGAATTTTATGTTTAAAATGAGTGAATTGGGTGGTATGTGAGTCACATAAGTAAACAGTTTTATCAATAAAAGTTAAAAATAGAGAACATTCTGTTAAATTTGAATTTCAGATAAATAATGAATATATTTTTTAATATACCTATGTAAGTAAAATTCCTGTTAGAGTCTTATACTAAAAACTTGTTTGCTGACTCAGTTGTGAAAGTTCATCTATTAAATTTCAATTTAATAGACACCAGTCAAATCCAATAGGCCTGACACAGAGCTTGGAACTAAAATTCAGAGGCAAGTTGTATGGAAAGACAAGCTGTGATATGAGAAGTTGGATGAGATAATAGAAATAGATTTTAAAAAAAAATTACCCTTTTACCCTTCCAGCAAAGCACTAGATAAAAATAATTCCTTAAAGTTTTTTTTTTTGTTGTTGTTGTTGTTCTATTTTGTTTTTTGGTGAGAGAGGTAGAGAGGCTAAAACCTTCAATTTCATGTGGTAGCGACCCCTATCATTTTATTGGGTAACAAATGGAGCCCAAGAAGACTAGAGGATATGAACCCATTTGGATTGAAATGTTGGAAGGGCTTTTCAGTGACCTTTCCCATGTATTCACCTTGACCAATACATCCTATAACAGGTGTAGGCAGAAAATCATATTATTCTATATACTCAACATTTACTGAACTTCTACTAAGTACAAAATCCATGACTAGCTTGGGGAGTTTTGTAAGTAAATTAGAAAATCCATCTTCTCAAAGATCTTACAAACTAGTCTGGGAGATACAACCTAACAAATACTCTCTAAGCAGAGTGAAAATAATCTACCATCATATTTATTTTAAAGTACTACTGTCTTAGCCTTTATTTTCTCCCTCTCTGAGTTTCTACTGCCTCCCTACAGGTCTCACTAAAGGTGATCTTTCAAAAACATAATTTTACCTATGGCTTCACTTTCCTTAAAATTTTTCATTAACTACACATTGTCAATCGTATAAAGTTCTAACGCACCACAACAGCCACCTAATCCTTCCCCAGTTTGGTTCTACCTTATCTCTCCAGCATCAATTACTGGCTGTCTCTCCAAGTACCTCAACCTTCAGAATGCACAAAGACTTTTCCAATGTCAGAAGAATAACAAGATTACGTAAAGACACATATTCCATCTGAGCAGGGGAGCTGTGTTAAGCAAAACTCTCATTCTTCAGAGCGTTTTGATGAGTTTACATGTATAAAACAGGGCCCAGAAGAGAGACAGTACAAGGCTGGGTACTGAGAATATGAAATGAAGCTGCTGTGAAGGGATGGACAAAGGAGTTTAAAGGAAGGGAAGGTTTTAAATAAATGTGTCATGTTTGCACTGATACCATGTAAATCTCTGCATTCATTTCTACCCCATAACTCCAACATTGTTAAATCTTTAGTATAACCTACTAAATTCAAAAGGTTTTTGAAATTGAGGTGTAGGTAAATTAAGGAAGGGATGAACTTTCACAACTGAGTCAGTGCAGTGAGGGGCAAGGACAACCATCACAGGAGGGCAAAACAACTCAAATTTAGAGGAAGCCAAAGTTTGGAACAGAAGTGACCTTGACACTATAAATCCCCTAAGAACTCCCAGAACACTCAGGAGTGCTTTGTACAATCTAGGAGCATGGGATGGGAAATGTGAGGCTATTTTATCAGATCTCAAGGGGAAGAGGGATCTGATAAATGGAGCACACCCACCAGACCATAAACGGTTTTACAGTGCCTCAAGATTGTACAGAATTGTTCAAAGGATTCCAATGAAAGTCATTGAGATCACATTGTAGGTGCATATGCCAGGAGTGAACATCTGGGGAAAAGAAATAGGATTACATTGATTCATAGGGGAGCACACATAATATCATTTCCCCTTGACCTCTTTTGAGCTGGCTTCATTATCAAATCTCTCGGTGTTATGGGAGACATTAATTTCTGAACTGTTCAGGCTGGTATGTGGATTTTTAGTATCAGGTGTCATCTATTATACCTCACGATGGGATTTTTTAAATGTGAGCTTACTGATAAAATCAAGAATCAATCCAACACATGGGAAATTGCCCATTCAAACCAACCTTCCTTCTACTTCTCTCTCTGGACCTTAATGGCCCTGTCACCGGTTGCCCTTGAAAATAAAATCTATACTAGTGTTAATTTGTGCTGTGTAAATTTTTTCATATATCATAATAAAAATACAAGCCTAATCAGAAAAAAAATTACTTCCACGTGCCAGTCTAAATAAAATATTTTTAAAAAGGAAATGGTAACTTTTAATGCTTATCAGTCCAAACATTCACAAATGAATAATATGTGTGTGGAAAACATTTATTTATAATTAAAATACTACTTTGCCAGGTTGTGATTTACTTATTGATCACTAGATTGAAAGCTCCATGATGGCAGTGGTTTTACCCGGTCTCTTCATTGATACATCCTCAGCATCAGCCCTGACACATGGCAGAAAAACAGCTATTTGTCAAATGAATGGTTTAGCAAAAGATGTTACCATCTAAATTATTCTGTTGATAACTTTCTTTGTCACATTATAAAACAATTTAGAGCAAAGAACATGACCACAAAGTTAAAAAACACAATTAAGAGCAATTTGGCTAATGTTTATAGTTTTCTATGTGCCAGGTATAATTTTAGGTACATTATCTCGTTTATCTACTCCATTATTTTTACAGGTTGATGAAATTTTTTTAAAAAGCATCCTAAGTCCCAGATAAATTGAAGAGTTGTAACGTGAATCTAGGTCTTCTTAACCCACAGCTACACTCAACTACTATTCAAAGTGTGCACTCTCTCTCTCTGTCTCTCTTTCTCTCTCTCTCCACATGTACACACACATACGTGCGCGTGCATGCACACGCGCGCGCACACACACACACACACACCCCACATACATCTATCCCATAAGATGAAGTCTCTGAAAAATGAGACAGAAGTTGTCAAGATATAAGTCTCTGCTTAATGATATTGCCCAACATGGACATTATATAAAGTTTTGCATAAAAAAGAGATTATTTGTTATGAGACAACTTTACACTTCAGGTCAATGAGGGGCAATGTGTGTCCTAGAATAATTGCCTCAAATTTGTTGATATAGCCATATCACACTCACCCACATTAATAAAGAATGAAGATTAGTGATGTTTGAGAATACATAATCAAATCTTGCTTTAAAAAATTTATTGTTAACATTATGGATACACACTTATGCTACCACAAGGTTATATATTCCTAGACTAAATCCAGAAGTGATTATGGCAGCAATTTAGTTTAGGAATCACTGGATACCTAAGTAAGTCAACATCCTTCGGTCAGTGTCATACTGAACACTTACATTCAGTAAATCAAGTGAATAATCATGATTACTTTCCATTAATGACAGAGTAAAAATACCAAGATTACTTAACACACACATTTCCACCTTATTTTTATATTTCACTCCCAATAACGACTCCAATGAAAAAAGCCAAATGCAAAGAAAGACAGAGTGTGTGTAGAAGCTGTTAGAATCTCATTAGGCCAGATGGTATCTATAAAAGGAAGACATTTCCACGGAGATCTAAGAAGAATAACTGGACAAAATCACTCCAAAGTTCTGTTGCAAGGATCTGTCAGATAGAAAGAGTGTGATGATTCTGGGATATAACCAAAGGCTTTTCTCCCAAATGAATTAGTAAGAAATTCATTTGCATAGGGAGCGTTGTAGATATGAGATTTTCAAAGAAGTTTAAAAATCATTAAATAATAAAATGACTAAGAAGGAGTGTTGCTTCTTATGTGTTTTATTGACAATTTTTATTCTCATTTACATTTTTGCCTCTCTATTTATCTGGGTTTCAGTGATGAAGACCTTATGATTTTTAGCATTAAATGGATCGTGTTTATCACATATATTTTTCCTTTGAGATAACATTGCCCTCTTGGTCACGCCTGCAAAAAGGTCACTTAAAAATAACATTTACTCACAGATTATTTGAAAAATCCTAAAAATATAGAATAAATTTGGACATGGCCTTACAATTTCTGAGCCAAAAAAGTAAAGTAGTAAAGAATCATCTTACCATAAAAGTAAATAAGTTTGATTGATAAAGAATAGGTGAGCTTTTGGTTAAAAAAAAAAAAAAAATTTAAATTAAAAACCATGAATGATACAAGTGGCATTGTTAGGTGGGTTATTTTGTTATGCTCTTTTTGCAACTTACATTCTAATCTGCTTATAAGGTCATTATGTGTTCTTTGCATGTATATTCTTTTGAAATGCCTCCAACTTAGTTTATTATTCTTAGATTGGGTTTCTCTCCCATCACTCCACCAAACTTCAGAGCCTGGTTATGAGGTTGGCAGTGGGAATAAGTAAGAATGAAAAAGTCAGAAATCTGCCCATTCTACCTAAGAATTCTGTGGTAAGTCCTGGATAGATGGAAATGAAAGCAAAAGAATATTATAATTGTTCTGCTCCGGATTTTGTGAGGAGAAAAAGAAACTAGAGAGACTGAAAGGGTCATGGACAAAGTTAATTGCCCCCAATTTCATTATTCTAACTCCACCAAGATACACACATGACATTCAAAACATTTAATAACTTGCATTAACCATTCAAAATGAGTGCAATACTAGAAAGTGTTGTATAGGCCTCCCATTGTGACAAGCCACATAGATTCTCAGGCAAATGGCTATTGACCAACTAGCATGAGAGTTCTCCAATGAGGGTACTCAAACCCTGTTAGCTAACATGTAAATCTGTATAATTAGAAAACATTTTGGCATTATCTAAGAAAAATAGATAAGCATTCCCTATACTTCAATGATTCTATTCTAGTATTCTCATTTGCCATAGCAAATATATATATAATCATATATATATTATATTACATATAATTATATATATAAAATTATATGTAAAATGAAAACAACAAAATATATACTAATATATATCAATAATTTTGGCTATAATAATTCATGTATTAGAACACAATGATATATTGATAATGAAAAAAATGCAACTTTTGGCATTGATATGAATGAATTTCAAAATAAATAATATTGAACAAAAAGGATACAGTCACAAAGGAATATAATTCCATTTATCGAAAATGTCAAAAACTAAGCAAGTTATATAATTACTTATTTCTTGTACATACGCATATGATAAAGTGAAACAGAGAAGCAAAGAAAAATCTATCAAAAATTCAGGCCAAAGGTATTAAAAGGGGCATGAAATGAAAGAGGGATGTACAAGGACTGCAACTGACTGGGAATGTTCTTTTAAAGTGGACCTTGAATATTTGGCAATTTTATTATTCTCCTTTAAACTATACATGTGGGATTATATATTGACTTGAATGTTTCACAGGTGTCATAATGAGCTCAAATATTATAAAAAGAAAGTTAACAATAGTTAACTTCAGCTTAGCATGCACACACCAGTACCTACCTCATTATTATAATTTTTATTTCTTAGAAATATTCTTGGCAACTTATCTTACATATTCACTGGAGAATAATCTAAGAGATTACTTACTCTAGGGAAACATTTGAGGAGATGTTTTTAAAGGGTAAAAACTTGCGACTGCAAGATGAATAAATTCTGGGAATCTGATACACAGCATAGTGATTATAGTCAATGATGCTGTAGTATATACTTCAAAGTTGCTAAGAGACTGTATCTTAAATGTCCTCTCCACAAAAAAGAAATGATAGAGGCATCAGATTAATCCTTTGTACACCTTAAACTTACAGACTATTATATGTCAATTATATCGCAAAAAGAAAAAGAGGTAACAAGAATGCAGTTCCTGAAGTCACTTCTATCTGCAATTTGAATGTGGCTGCAATAATTCCTAGCTCAACTACGACAAGCTGAAAGAAGTTTTATTTTTTCTTAAACTGGAGGTTGAGTTAGACAAGAGAAAACTGGAGGTGTTTGATAGAATCCTAATAGGTTTTTTCATCACACTCCCAGAAACAAGGACAGCTGAGGCCACAAAAAGGATTTGTTTTGTCCTTTCTTTCCACTACTCTGGATTTTTATTAACAAATCCCCTGCTCCTTTCTTGCTTCTTATTGACTTTACTATTTCCTACAGTTTTGAAGAGAAATAAAATGGCCAGTTTCTGGGTTGTTTGGGCTCTACCCCTCCTCCGCACATCTGTTGGACAGCGCTATGGCTTCTTCAATTGCACTCTCATTTCTCAGAAAGTGCCCAATGGGGATAAGGAGTGAGCATTCAGCTTGCTTTTGATATTGTTCCTGTAAGGAGTTACACCTTTCAGAGTGCCTTATACAGAGAATAGGTAGTCAAGAGAAGAAAATAAGTCATTGATTTTAGGTCATAAGATGGGATAAATACCAGCTGCTAAAGAAAATTGTACACAAAGCATCAGTTTTTACTGTTTGGGATTTGTTGTTATTCTTGTTGATTTTGCTTATTTTATTTTATTTCTTTCTAACACAATGTAGAACAGATTTGACTATTTCATGCACCAAAATCAGGATATTAGAACATGCTTTACATTGTGTTCAGAATTTTAAGTCGATCTTCTTCTGGCCATAAGAGCACCAAATATCCAATGTTACATTTTTGTAGCAGAGTTTTCATTTTGCAGCAGGCTAACAGGCAGACAATGTTGGAACAGAAAAGCCTTTTGAATAAGTGAGGGTCAGGAGAATTCTATCTACTTATGCATTTACTTATATAATAAATATTTATTTTCTATGTGCTGCAGCCTATTTTAGATGTTAGGCTTTCAAGGATAAACAAGCCAGTCAAGGTCCCTTCCCTCATGCAAACTCAAATCTGTTTCTAGCATCCAAACCTACCCTTTAGAGTCAAGACTGGAATGACTAAGGTGTAAACACTGTCTTATATAGCAAAAAAACACAGTTCATAAGGAGTTGAAGCCCTATCAAAACATCTTGGGTAAATTGGATAATTTGCCTCTGTGCCAGTTGTTCTCCATTTCTCCTTACCTATATTTATTCTTTGTTATTTTCCACTGTTTTGTACTGGAAAGCTAACCTTAATGGGATGTACTACATGAACTTCCTTCCAGTCTGTCCTCCCTCCCCCCCAAATCTGGTAAATGGGAAGGAGCAGAGAAAGAGAGATAGGAGAATCTGAGGACAGGAAGATAAGAGAGAGGAGAACAGGATAACCTGGGTCTACTTCAACTTACGCCCTCTCTTCTCTGACTTCCCTTCTCAAGTGGACCTCGGGTACCACTTTCTGCTTATTGCCCTCCCACCCTACAGTGATCACATTTCTTATTGCTTTTTGTTTGTTTGTTTGTTTGTTTACACACATGGGTATATAATCTCTATGGACAAACCTCTACAAAGTCATTAGATTTTCTCAAATATTCCTTTTGAGATTATCATCTGCTGCTTGGCAAGACCTGGACTGACATCACCATCGAGAGAAGGAGCAGTATGCATGTTCTTCTGGCTGAATGTCTGAGCAGAGATGGTCCATATTTCACCAACAGTGTGCTGCCTTAGTATAAGCCCACATGCACTAAGTGGCTCTCAACATCATATTTGTGAGAATTTTATATTTATATAACGTATACCAATTGATACATATTAGATGCATAATGGAGAAAATCATGAGACTAGTCTGCTGCCCTCTGGGAGTTCATAGTCTGGTGATAGAGTTTACCACAAATATAACTGAAATACCATAGAACGAGAGCTATGAGAGAGGTATATATAGAGAATGATAAAAGCAAGTGAATAACCCTGCTGAGAATGGGAAAATGTTTGGTATAATGAAAGATTTAACTGAAAATGGTATACATAAGTTGAGATTTGAAGGATGAGTAGGAATTACTACACAAGAAAGGGGCGACGGGATAAGGGGTGCTTGGTGAGGCAAGGAGAAAAGTACAGGGAGAATAAACCATGTTTACAGGGTAAAAGGAATGAGGATGCCTGGAAAAATGGAGCCTGTAGGAGGAAAAGCAAATGCATGCTACAGATTGGCCAGAGCAGAGGTTATGGGATATGCAAGATATGAGCTGAGGATGTGGCAAAAACCAAGCCACAAAGAGTTCTATAGATCCATATGAGGATTTCTTTTTTGTTGGCCCTGTAAATACATGTATTACATTATTCAATAGGGAATTAAATCATCCAATGTGCATTTTAGAAATGTAAATCAGTGGCAGAAAATTAACAACCAGTTAGCCTCATAACAGTAGCATTTTAGCATCTTTCCTCTCCCCTAGAACCTCTTCCGGTCCACAGGCCTTATCAGCTTCAATGATAATATTTAGCTGTTATGTGCCATTAGGTTTCCTGATTATAGCTAGCCTCTATGGTAATTTGCTGTGTCGTCCATTATAATTGGCTTGTGAACATGCTTTACCCTTGTAAAATGTTTTTATATGATTTCTCTTCTAGGATAAAATTATGGCAAGCTGGGATTCCCGAAGGGGGTCTTTGTAATGTGACGCAAAACAGAAAATACAGAGCTAGACACAACGTCACAATTATTTCAAAGTACTTTAGGAAATATCACTCTACAGAACTGAAAAAAAAATTGATTTTCTTGCCGTTTATTGCTTATTGGAAATGTAATAAAAATAAGGGAAATTAGTTAAATGGTAGCAATAAGGAAAAAGGTGAAACTAGTTAGGAGACAAAGACAAGGGAGGAGCTAGAGGGATAAAGATAGTAAGTTTGAATTCAGGAATTTTGAGCTGGAGCTGCTTATGAAAAACTCTGGGAGGGTAACTAGAAAATCCCTGGGCCTAGAGCTTAAGAGAGAGGAGAAGACAGAGATGTGTCTTTAGAAGAGATGTGTTTTTAGATGTCATTGGAAACAAGGTAGAGAGTTAACTTGTGAGCATATATGATCACCAGGAATAGTGTGTCACTTGAGAAAATGAAGAAGAATGGAACACATTAAAAAAAAAAATCTCTTCATTTGAAAGATGGCTCAAGGAGAGACTCATGGGTGACAATACTGAGAAGGGGTGATCATAAGGAGAGCACCCAAGAAGGGGTCATTAAGGTGACCATTGCTGTGGTTTGCTTGAAAAAGGTGAAGTTTATGCTATTCCAACTTCCTAACCTGGTTCTGAATTTGACCTAGACAAAAGTGTCCAATCTGAATGATACAGTCTATGATTTGAATTTAAGTAAGTGTAAAATTTAAGGAGGGAATAAGCAAGAGCACTAAATGCAGGTTCGTGCAGACCCTTCAGCCCACCAGCCTTTGAGGAGTTGCACTTCTGGTCTTCCTAAGAAGTATTATTTGCCATGAACCTCCAAATTATACCTGGGGATTTGTTTTCCATGGCTTGAAATGATTATCTCGGATATTAACTGCCTCCTTGGAATAATTCAGCCTATTTTGAATTTTGTCGTGTCATTGATGGTTTCCAAGTTTTAATTTTACTACAGCTGTTTTGGAGTGATGGTGTTTTAGCTTCCATGATTATATGTCCTTTTTAGCTTCCACTTTTAAATCGAGATCATTGATAGTTTTGTTGTCAACAAACTAAAATTAATTTTATTGGGGGGAATTAGAAATATATCATATCTGATATATATTACTTCCCCATAATTAATGGTCAATCCAAGATTCTGGATTCTGATCCTCATGCCACCTATGAAAACATATCCCATTTTTGGTTTGTAGTTTGTAATGCTAACATTTTAATAAACTCTATTTGAATGAAAAATACATTCCCACAGGTTTTAGGAAAATATTGATTTCTTTTGGGAAAATACTCAAACTACTAAATGCACATGAAACCCCTTAGGAACCCAATCTAAACCTTAGAACATTTAATTACAAAGCCTTCTGATTAATTGGTTTGCAAAATAACCTTTTTCAGAAAGTATCCCATTAGAGAAATGCTATCGAATAGGCAAAATACTTCAATTTGACAATGTTTTCACTAGTAAAATCTTTTATCATAATTTGAATTGCTCTTATCAGACCTTATATTTTATTTTTTCCTGTCAGCAGGTGGGCAGAGAAACACACTCAAAAGAATATACCATTCTTCCTTTCGTCAGGGAGTTGTTTTCCTGCATAGAGGAGACACAAGCACATATCTGGAACGCTTGAGGAACACGTCAGAAGGATGTGTTTGTTTGACTAGGAACCTGATACTCTTTTCCTCTCTCTCAGAATTGAGGTTTCAATTTCCAGACCCTCTTGCTCAGGGCGAAGTCCACCCACAGTCTTCTTTTCCCACACCCTTTCTCTTCCTTTTTGTACTGCTCTTAATCAGCACATGTTCAGATCTCACCAATCCTTCAGACTTAGCATTCTGTAGTCAACCTCATCATAGGCGAAGCAATATCTTTACCATTAAATTAGCTAAACAAGTCTAGGAAGAGTGATCCCAACTTAATCCCTGTTCTCCCATCAGCTGTCAGGGCTCAGAACAACTTGAAATTATTATACAAGCTTTTATGACAGCACATTGTTCTCTTTTATTCTTTTTTTTTTTTTACCTTAATAGGCTTGGGACAGCATCGTTCTGAATACAATTTCCAACTCACAATTACATTTTGACATGAACAGCAGTCTGTACAGCATATTTTACCTGTAGTGCTGTATGTAACTTCACCGATAACCTCACATAAGAGGTAAAATTGGTCACGAGACAGCACTATTTGAGTTGTTGGGTGAAAGCCCTGGGAGTAGATATTATTCAGTCACAAAAGCATCACATAGAATGTGAGCTTTGCCTCAGTGTTTATTTGTGTGAGTTACTTGTTTATTCTGGATACATTTTTCTGATCTATAGAATAACACATACAAAATTGTTACAGATCCCTTCCTCAAATCTGTCCACCAAATCTGTAAATTCTGTGAAGCTAGGGGGCTACTCCAGAGTTGACTTGTTCAGAAGACGCAGAATTGATTGGTCTCATGATTGAAAATAAAGAGACAGGAGACATGAGGAAAGAAGAAAGAAAAGGAGAGAGGACAAGAATAAATCCCAACCAGATAGATAAAGGGAGGAAAGGGAGGTAGATAAGGGTAAAAGGGGTCAAATATTAAGTGACAGCAGAAACTTAACTTTGGGTGATGAACACACAATTCACTATGCATGTATTATTTAACTGTACACTTGAAACCTATATAGTTTTACTTACCAACAT
This sequence comes from Rousettus aegyptiacus, assembly GCF_014176215.1. Taxonomy (NCBI): domain Eukaryota; kingdom Metazoa; phylum Chordata; class Mammalia; order Chiroptera; family Pteropodidae; genus Rousettus; species Rousettus aegyptiacus. The sequence continues at coordinate 6,736,703 of NW_023416309.1, forward strand.
CACCCCAATAAATTTAATTTTTAAAAAAGACCCATGCAGCAGCATTTGTATTTTTCTGAATACTAAGGGTTCACGTCTCTGCAAAAACAGCAATCAATTACTGTGTCAGTATGGTTCTGTGATTTCAGGCAACAAAACCTGTTCTGGCAGATCTAAGCAGAAAAAGAACTTGTTGGAAGAAATTGCTTGGAAAGAAGGAAGGGAAAGCTGGGGTCCCTTGTCTCTGAAAAAAGAAATCAAGGCAGCAATGAGATGTAGGTTGTAAAATTTTTTGCACAGTCTCTTAGTGACACATTTATCAAGACAAACGAACTCCAACTATTAAATATGCTTGTAGTACCCGTCTTAAGAATACAATTACAAGGAGAGAGTTTGGGTTTGTCCTTGCTTGGCTTTTCTACCCACACCTTGGCCACAGAATGTAGGGCATCTTGACACTCAGTGCCCCCAGGGATACTCTAAAGTGAAAGTAGAAAAAGTACCCTTTACAGTTACCATGCTTTGTACCAGCATTACACCATGCTTCAGATTTTGCACTGCAGTTTCCCATGCAATTGTCTAATCTTACCCTTCCATCAGCCTTACTAAGAAGGTAGTAATATCATCATGGAATCGCTAAGAATAAAGAGGACCAGGGAAATTTACTAACCTGCACAAAATTAACTTTTGGTGAGTAGTAGAACTTACTACTCACCAAACTAGAACTTAGCATGGCTTCTCTATTAACCTAATATGATCACGTGCTAAAACTTCCTGTTTCCCAATTTGAGAGGAAAGTAGAACTTAATGATTTTTCTATTTAGGGCTGATGTTCAGTTGGCATGCACAGTACAGTGATACCAGTAGTTCAAATATTAAAATACTTCTGAACCAGTTGGTAAATAGCCATGAGTTCCCTGGATGCCACAGGTTGACCTTTCTATCCACTCTAGCCCTTTCTCTAGGTCCTCAGACCTCCCCATTATCCAAGAGAAGAATGAATACCTGGCATGTCAGGGGACCTTTAGGATCCTGCTACTGAATAATGGCTGGCACCCATTCTGATTAGCTGTTATCAGTTTCATACCAAAACATTTAGAATTTCATTGCTGTTTCTATTTAAGTTTCAGGGAAGAAGGTAGTAGGAATTTAAATAATAGGGTCCATTTTAAATTAAAAAATTAGCCACATAATATTTAAAATAAAAATAGCTAGGCCACTACTTTCACTATGGTCTTAACAGAACTAATAAAAGCAATTTAGCTCTTGGCCCACAGAGTCTGTGCTTCAATGAATTTTCCATTTTGGTGCCCTTTCTTAGCATTCTTTCTAATTTATTAGAAACATTAATCTAGTGATTAATGTTTGTGTGTCTCTGCTATACTTGAGAAAAAAAAAGAAGTGTAATGTATGATGGGGTAAAATTATGCTTTACTCATTAGCCAGGCTCCAGGAGGGTCTGTAAGAACCACTCACCAAGAAGAACATAAATCACATGTAAGAGTTTTTTCAGAGGATTCTAAGATACTGTACTTTGTTATCTTCCCAAACATGATGATGCTTACTTTGTATTCTAGCTCCACTTTTCCATGTTATAATACATTCATTTAAATGCAGATTTTGTTTTTCCATTTAACACCATCAGTCTATCAGATGAACACTCATGGGGAAATATAAATAACCTACCTCCATACATTGGTGGGAAGTACATGCTTGCCACAATTATCAATTTACCATCAGGGTCACCTTTTTTATCTTTCATACATTAAAAATCCTGTTCAGAATTGCATTGTCACACCTTGCCATCCAAAGTGCTGTGCCTCTCATTAAAAGAACAGCTTTAGCTATACCACTGCATGAGGAACTCATCCATAAACCCAGGAAATATGTCATACTGTGGGAATGTGCCATTTACAGATGTGCTTATATCAGTGTGATATATCACAATGCATCCCATCACTCTATCTACAAGGCTCTGGATGGCCCTTCCCAGCACAAGAACATTTAGGCTGGCAACCCAAAGCAGAACTCAATAAGATGCTCATTAGAAGTCATCTGACTGGTCATTCATGCAGGGTAGAGAGGGGTGGAAATTAGCTTTCTCTGATAAGTGAATCAAAGAAATCCACAGATAAGAGTTTACAATAATACAAAGTAAAGAACTCAGGAAATCAGAAATAACATTAATAAGTACCAGCCCTAGTTCTATATTCTACAAACAGTACTTCAGTCCATATTTACAGCAAGGAGAACAGTAGGGATGACATATTCTCTATTTAACAAAGTGTCTGACAACATACCAAGGCTTGCCCACATGCAAATGAAAGCACTGGTCTCATCAGCAGTATTGCTCTATCCACTACGGAAAAGAGTATAGAGATTCCTCAAAAAACTAAGAATTGATCTATCATATGATCCAGTAATACCTCTACCGGGTATTTAACCCAAAGATTTGAAAACTCATATCCGAAAAGATATTTGTACACCAATGTTCATAGCAGCATTATTCATGGTGGCCAGGACATGGAAGCAACCAGTGTCCTACAACAGATAATTGCATAAAGAAGATGTGGTACATATATACAATGAAATATTACTCAGCCATAAAAGATGAAATACTGCCATTTGTGATAACATGGATGGACCTCGAGATAATCATGCTAAGCAAAATAAGTCAGACAAAAAAAGCTTAAAACCACATGATATCACTTATGTGTGGGATGTAAACCTAAAAGAAACAAATGAATAGGATAAACAAACAGATTCATGGACATGGACTATAGACTAGTAGTTACCAGAGGGTAGAGGGGTGGGGGAAGAGAGGCGGTAATGGGGTAAAAGGGGTCAAATACGTTGTGACAGAAAGAAATTAACTATGGGAGGGGAACACAAAATGCAATACATATACCTTACTGTTAAATTGCATACCTGAAACTTACTGGATTTTTTAAATCAGTGTCACCAAAATAAATAAATAAATAAATAAAGAGAGAAAAAAAAGAGTATGCATATTGAGATTGATAGACCCTGAAAGTTGAGATCTCAAGTTTTAAGTACTGGTTTTAGCATAACATCTTTCCTGAGCTCACAAATCAGGATTAGGTACCTTTATTAGCCAATCTTAGAGTATCTCTGAGCCTTCTGCCATGTACTCAATGCTATTAAAATTATTTGTTTGCAAATTTCCTTTCTGAATAGACTGAGTTTCCATATGTTTGTTCACCAAAGTCCCCACACTTATCTCAGTGCATGACACTTAATAAATATACGTGAACAAGTAATCAGTCTCCAACTCAGTCTGTGGCAGAGTGAAACTGACATCTTGGTATGAATACCTTGATCTACTGGATTTATCTCCAACAGTACTATTGGATGCAACAGATGTCATAGCTCCATAGAACTGGCTTCTCCTCACCCTCTTGGCTCTGAATCCAAGCTGCCTAGGGAACTACCTGATTGTTTATTGGTGTCCCATCTAGGTTTTCTGCAGAGGCAGAGTGGGTAGACCAGGTACTATAAACACCTTTTCTCTATGGCAGTTTCATTTCTCAACCAAAGATCAGCACTGGCATCCACTTGCCCCTTCCCTGTTTGGTGACTGTGAAGCAAGCTCCCAGGAATTTGAGTTGCAGTCACATGATGACATCACTGGATCTCTAAAGCAGAAACCCAGAAGAAGAAATGTGGTGAACTACTGTGGTACCATACCACTGAGATATCAGCAGTTTTCCTATGACGGCTTGTCTCATATAAGCAGAATTTGGTTCATTCTGAGAAGAAATGGAATACAATGACAAAATCAGAAGCAAAATATTCATTAGAAATTTTACAGAAATTCCAGGGAAAGAGAAATGGTTGATGGTTTTTGTGAGAAAATATGACAGTAATAGTGGATGGCGGGCTTGGTTTCAGCTGTAGCCTTTTTTTCTTTATTAAATTTATTGAGGTGACATTGGTAAATAAAATTATATAGGTTGCAAATGTACGATTCAATAATATATCATATGTATATTGCACCGTGTTCACCAGCCAAAGTTAAATTTCTTCTGTCACCATATATTTAATCCCCTGTACTCTTATCTCCCTTGTCCTCTCCCCTTTCCCTCTGGTAGCCGCTAAACTGTTTTCTGTGTCTATGAATCTCTGTTTGTCTTGTTCATCTGTTGCTTTCAGTTTTATATCCCATATGTGAGTAAAATCATATGGTTCTCAACTTTTTCTATTTGACTTATTTCACTTAGCATGATAATCTCAAGACACATCTATGTTGTTGCAAATGTCAGTCAGTATTTCATCTTTTCTTATGGCCGAGTAATTCCACTGGATATATGTACCACGTCTTCTTTATCCAATTATATATCGGAGGGCACTTTAGTTATTTCCATGTATTAGCCACTGTGAATAATGGTGCAAAGGAACATCAGGGTGCATATACCTTTAAGTTAAATGTTGGTACTAAACTCATGGACCTTGGATTTAGAGAGGATTTTATGAATTTGACCTCAAGGGCAAGGGAAATAAAAGCAAAAATAAATGAATGGGATTACAGCAAACTAAAAAGGTTTTGCATAGCAAAACAAACCATCAACAATACAAAGAGGCAACCAACTGAATGGGAAAATATATTTGGGAACAATACCTCCAATAAGGAGCTAATATCCAAAATATCCAAAGAACTCATACAATTCAACAACAACAACAAAAACAAACAAACAAGTAATCCTGTTAAAAAATGGACACTTATCCCAAGAAGATATACAATTGGCCAAGAGACATATGAAAAGATGCTCAACTTCACTAGCTATTAGGAAAATGCAAATCAAAACCACAATAAGATACCACTTCATACCTGTTAGAATGACTATAATCAACAGGACAAGTAAGAACAAATGCTGGAAAGGATGTGGAGAAAAAGGAACTCTCATGTACCACTGGTGAGAATGTAAATGGTTCAGCCACTAAGGAAAAAGTGTATGAAAGTTCCTAAAAAACTAGTAATTAAATTACCATAACATCCAGTCATCCCTCTTCTGGGTATCTACTCCCCAATTTTGAAACCATTTATATGTAAAGATATATGCACCCCAATGTTCATTGTAAGTTTCTATCTATTAAAATACTCATAGGTCCTCTGAAGATCAGTTGGGTTTATCAACTCCCTCTCAAAAGCACACTCCTTTAAAATACTAAACTCCTTTCTCTCAGAAGAGCCTACTGATTAGACTTTACTAAGAGCTCCAAGCTAAAGATTGAGCCCACAAAGTCTATAATTCTTATTCCTTTATTATCCATGTTGGTCATGCCTCTGAAATTTATTTCTCTTTTCTTTGCTAAAGTTCACAACTCTTTATATGAGGAAATATTTACACAGTTTACATATTTAAAACATCTCCTCTGTTTCACTCAGATATAACTAAGAGCATAAATTTCAATATAGATATATCCTGGGAATATAGATATACTCTGATTCATATCTAGTCTTTCTTCTAGTAGAAATGAATAAGTTTTAAAATGAGACTGTTATCTCCACTTAGACAAGTGAGCATCTTTTAATAACACCACATATACCATTATAATCATTTAGTCACATATTCTTTACAACATAACAGACAAATTAAATTTAAAGACAAAAGAATGAAAACCCTGGAAAAGAATTAAATTTTGGATAGGTTGGATATTTGAATGCACACACACACACACACACACACACACACACATCACAGACTAAGCCTGGAATTGTCTGATTTAGAGTATCTGAAAAGAAGTCCCAGAGGAAAGTAGTTTCTTTGCAGACAATTATATAATAAATAAAATTTTATAAAGTTTTACATGTCATAAGGTAATTTCAAAATTACTTCATTAATTTCACACTAGTTGTGTGATGTAAGGTAGGACTGCTTATTGTCACATTGAATATGTGAGGAAACTGAGACAAGAAGTATTTTGTGGTTCTTCCAAAGTCACACACTTAAAAAGTAGCTAGCTGGGGATTTAAAGTTAGATTTTCAACTTCGAATGTAGTGCTCTTGACAAAATGTAGAAATGTAATTAATTTTTATTATAAAAGCTTTTATTAAAATATTATAAGGGGCATATATTTATTGTAAAAAACAATAAATTCTGAGCCAACCCGTATTTATTTATGTGCCAAACATTAAAGGGTATAAAAATAAGGAAAGTACTTTGTACTACAATAAAGCTAAGGGACAATGCAAACATTAAGAGAACCTGGAAAGCTTTGCTGCTAAATTGATTTTTTCATGAGTCTGGAATTATCAGAGCAAGTGAAGGACACTGCTGACCCGAACAGGTTCATGCAAGCCAGCCAGCCAGCCACCAACACTCAGTACATAAGAAATAGGATTCCAGAACACGGAAAGCTCACAACTCAGACTTTCAGATTCCTAATAAAATGAGTAAAATAGAATTGAGGAAAGGAATCATAGTTTATGTCAACTCCTGCCAATATAGTTTTTGACATATACTTTTTCCCCACATCATTCTCTCCCCTGCCTATCATTTAGAACATTGGATCTCTTTAGATTTTATTCATTTATTTCTTCATTCAGTCCTTCAGCAATCATTTATTGATTGTCTACTATATACCAGGTACTGTTTGGGACATTATAAATGCAGCAAGTGAACAAAAAAAAAAAAACCAATCTTTCTCCTCTCAAGCATACAATTTGATGAAGATAGCCAAATAATACACAAATAAATAATTAAATGTGCAGAATAAAATACAATAACATCAGATGTGCAATAAAATAAAGCATTAAATAGGACTAGGGAATCCCATTTTGGTGGTTGGAGAACTGACTTTTTTAATGTGGTCGAAAAAAGTTAGATGAAAAAGTCAACATTTGAGCGAGGATCTAACAGAAGAAGTAGCTAGACATGCTGCTCTCTGGGAAAATAATATTCTAAGTAGAGGAAGTATCCACTTCAAAGATTCTGGGGCAAGAGTGTCCCCGTTGTGCTGGAGAAAGAACAAGGCAGACAACTCTCCAGATTTAGTGAAGGAGAGGGGATTATAGAAGGAGAGGAGAGAAAGCACATGGGGAAGGAGACCTGTGGTACATTGGCTTTAAACTTGAGTAAAACGGGGAGCGTGGGGAGGTTTTGAGCAAGGAAGTAAACTAACCTAACTTATTATTTTAAAAGGTTTACTCTTGTTGCTGTGCTGAGAATATATGAAAAGAAGACAAAGGGAGAAACAGCAAGGCCATGGTAGGAGATAAATAAATGCAGTCTAGATAAGAGATTATGATTCTATCCCTGGTCTACTTCTTTTTCCCCAGTAGCTGAGTTTGAAAGGTCCTATTTATTCCTATTCATACCTTCACAAATAACCACCGTCCTAATCACTTCCATGTCTGTCTCAGCATAGACTCTTTTCATTAGCACCATATATTTTGCAACAGCCTAGAACAAAGCCCCTCTATGTGGATGCCCCATAGCTATTGCAAATCACAGTATCTTGAAATCGAACTCATTAATTTCTCACTTTAATAAGTTTAGAATGTTTTATTTCTTATTTTAGTTAATGACGTTACATACTCAATTGTCTACATATAAATCCAAATTATACGCCATTATTTCTCTTCAACAAATAACCATCTGCCATTTCTATACCTTCAAATTCATTACCATCTTACAAGTTTGTTGCTGACCTAATTAAGAACATCCTCATATCTTTCCAGAAGTAAATACAAAATGTCATTGACTACTATACATAGGTGGTATGGGTTCCCTTAGACACTCAGATACAAACCTTGAGGCTAGGCCCACAAAAGATCCAATTATTCCTACCCAAGGTAGCAAAGTCATCATTTGGAAGAGAGACATGCTTCTCTACCGCATGCTCCTTATTACCACGGGACACACATTCTAAAGACACACTGAGAGGAAGTTAGCAGATTAGATGCAAACTAGAAACTGCTATCTTGTTTGTATGAACAATGCACTATAGTAGATCAAGGACAACAAATGAAACTGCTGAAATAATTCAAGCTAAAAAAAGTTAGCATTAAACATAGGCAAGGAAAATTTCCATGGAGAGAAATAAATGAATTCAATGAGTATTAAAGAGATAGGTACAGGTGAATTTGTCAATGGTATACAAAGTGGATGCTCAAGAAGAAAGAGGCTTAGGGGTGAATTCTAGTTTCTAGGCTTACATGTTTAACATGACTCAGCTGAATTCCCAATTTGCTGCAACTCTGACTGGGCCGGTGACTATGAAATATACCCTGGAAAGAAACTAGAGGGTCATTTGCAAGACTTCAAAATACTGGTCATTCTAAGCATCTGACAGACTTCAGGACTTGAGTCAGGAAATCCAGATATGGCCTACTACATCACTATCCTCTTTCAAGTTCCAGCTCATGTCCCTCCTCCATTATTCCTCAATGCTCTGAAAGTTGCCTCTTTCTCTTGCCTTTTTCCAGCACTTCGTCTCTGGACTGACACTTTAGCCCTTTTGTATAGTTTCCAAAGCCATTTGTTTCAGTCTTATACTCATAATATAGGCTTCTTGAAATCAGAGAGTTGTGTGCAAGATGTCTTTTTTTCCTATCCTTCATTCTATTTAATCTTTATAAGAACTCTTTTCAGAGTATCACTAGTTTCCAGCTGAATAAGCTGAGGCTTAGACTGTACCTCATGGAGTGAGAGTTTACCTGCAGATTTGTCAGATGCCAAACCTATTTTTGCCATGTACATAATCTTACAAGTAAAATAAATTTAATTCTAAAGAATAGATTCATTATTCATAAGTGTTCAATAAATATTTCAAATACATGTTATCAATTTTAAAAACTTATTTTATATAATTTCCTGGAGTGTAAAGAAATGGAAGTAACAGAGGTATCTTCTATTTTCCTATTTCTTATTTAGAGAACATTGGAGAAAACATTTATATTTAAGAAAATGATGCTTCTACAAAGAATCAAATTATATTCTTTCTAAAAATCATCTGTAAAGTGATAAGCCCTAAATAGCAAGATGAGGTCAAGAATGTGTGAAAAAAATGAAAGAGCAGATTGCTAATGATCATTTTTATTATCTTCTAGGAATGAAAGGAAGGTTTGTCTATAATTGCTTTGGTAGACAGTCATAGCAAACAAACCCAGGAAATGGAATTTTCCTATTCCAGTATTGTTCATTGTCTCAATTTCCCCGTTGCAAGTATCAGGCAAGCCTCTTTTAAACTGCTGGTAAAAACTAAATCAAATCAAGTTACCGCTCAGCATTGTATGGAGCTCATAATGTTGGTTCTTCACCTCTAGTGGTATAAGATTTTCCCAAGAAGAGAATTATTTTTTTCCACTTGAACTCAGCCTTCTTTCTATTTCTATATGACTGCTGTGCAACAAACACAGTTACATCTTATTTCATTTAATCATCACTAGGGCAAGCCCTTCTCCTTCTCAAAGCATCTTTGCCCGCCCCCGCCTAAGAACTATTAGGTCTACTGGCTTTTCCATTTCCAGTAGACTTCCTCCCCCCCCCACCCCCGCTAGTCACCATGTTCTTATCTCTGCTGGGCAATGAACTGCTTTCATCATGCATCTTGTTGATACCCTAGAGCCTCATCTGGAGTCCTCGAGATCCCCATACTGGGCTATGGTCCATGAAACAGATTACGTCCATCTTTTGGCATAATATTCTGTGAACCTCTTGCACCTTACAGGTTTTTTTTTTTTTTTTTTTTAGAAAGATGTTCTTTACGTTTTTGTTCACCTCTTTTTTTCCTCAAGAATCCACAGGGTGCCATATGGTTACCTGAGCTGAGACAACTTTGTGTGACAGACAATAAGCAGTTCTATAAATTATTCCTTTTCATTGAGAATAAAAGCTTTATCCTGAGCCAAACCTATGCCAGTGACTCTCCTTTCGTAGGAATTCCCATGCCCTTTTTGTTTCAACCATTTGTCAGTCCAGATGTCAACCTCCTCCCAGCTATGAGTCACTGAATCTCAAAAGTAAAGGACACTTTTAATGTCATGGAATCCATCCACTCACCAATGGTAAACCTCTATTATAATATTCCTTTCAGTGGTCATTTGGTTTCTGATGAAGACACACAGTGATGGTTACAAACCTGTATTTCTTTATTCTGAGCTAAAACATGTCTCCTTTAGCTTTCATATACTACTCCTACCCATAAATTCATACTAAAGGTGCAGCAAAAGATGTTTTCTTTTTTCCTCAAGTCTCATTAGTGTTGAATAACCAGGATTATGTCACACACAAAAATAAATTAACACAAAGTGAAAAAAAGAAGAATTACTCTTATTTATTTCACTTTAATAATGAGATTTTAAAAACTTATTCTATTCAAGTTTAGGTACCACATCAAATGGTAATCATACAGAAATATCATGTTCTTATAAAAGATTGTTATTTTGACTTTTCTTTGTATTTGTTTATGTGTTTATTTTGCCTTTCAAAGATTAGGAAGAAAATCATGATTGCTATAGAATGATATGTAAGACCTGGTGGGAAGGATGGGGACATCTGACTTGCACGTCATGTTAATTATTTGCTCCATGCAATACTCAGTAATTAGGTATAATATTCACTTAACAGAATTAGAAAAAAAACCTATTGATCTTACCTAAAGTGACTGGTACTCAGTACCAATCCGCTAGCTTATCCTATAACTGAGAGAGAGAGCAAACTTTAACAAGCCTGAGGGGGGGGAAATCAAAGTTTATTTAGGAGAATCTTTCATGAATTCAAATTTTAAATGTGAAAATCAATGCATCTTATTTGACATGCGATTTGCCATTATGTATTTAAAAAAAAAAACCCTAAAAATCAAAAACAACAACAAAAAAATCAAACTGTTGGAATCTCTAATTATACTTTTGGGAATCTATTTTTAGAACATAATCTGAAACAGAAAAACAGCTTATGCACAAAGTATTCATTGAAGTGTAAGTTTAATGGGGGAAATGGAATTTATCTAAATAGCCAATAATTGAAGGGGAGATTAAGTAAACTGTTATTTGGTGTTTGGAATTTAATGTCAATATTTGCAAAAGACAGTTATTTACAATCAGGTTATTGTAGCATCAGAATATGTAAAGAAAATAAAACAGGATAAAAATATGAATAGTATGCTCTCAAATATTAAATAAACACCAGAAAGATAATAAAGACTGGAAGAAATTAAACAATCATGCCAATATAGAGTAGTGCTGGGAATATGGGTGAGTTTCATAATTTTTTTTCAAAATGAATACAAATAACTTTTAAATGGGAAAGGAAGGATACCTTACATAAAGAAAAGCTGATTCCTTCGGAAATAGAATATTATCTCACATCCAAAGCAGCTGTGCAGATTACAGTGGTATTATTACCAGTTTTATGAAATGTGAATGCTGACCTTGTCTCCTTGTCATATACTGACATTGAGTAGTGTTTACTGAAGGCCAATTACTTTTTCTCTCACCTTTAATTTTTTCCCAAGTTCTGTCACTCACATCTGTAAGCCTAAAATTGTTTGAATGCATCAGTCTCCTTCTTAAGTAATCTTTTCTTCTCTTGTTTTAGAATAATTCTGAATACATTATAAAAATTATATGCATAATGCTAATGTCAACATTTGGTCCATGAGTGCATCTTGTCAGGGAGCCCAAATCTTAATCTGTATCCTAAACAGCTCTTAGATCCTTAATAGGTTCAAAAATGTATGTTATAATGAAAAAGGAAAATAAAATCTTATCAGTTGTCCTCTAGAAACTTTAAAATAGCCTTGCATTCTTTAAGCAAGAATTTACTGAGAATGCTTTTATTTTCACATCTCTCCAAGGGGAGTGGCAGGACCTCGGCACTTTGCATCTTCTCCTCTGGACTGATACAATGAAACAGACAAGGATAGGCACAGCTGGCCAGAGGTAGCCATAGATGGATTTACCAGAAAGCTGATGAAGCTTAATCATCAGGCCCCCCAGTTTCTTTGGACTCCTTCCAAAACCCTGTATATATTTAGAATTTTTAATTTTGTAAAGGTTTCATAAGTTGTGTAAGACAAATGTGCCTCAACATTTAGATCAATCACTGGACATGGCCAATTTTCCCAGATTACTCTTAATAGCACTTGGAAAGGAACATGGATTTATGTTTCTTCTGATATTGACCTCTGCGCTGTGAACCCTAGTTGGTCAAATGGAAGGGAGGAAAACACTGGAGATAAGTGCAGAGGAGAAATCAAGGGGAAAGGGATATGAAGTAGAAAAGGATCAAGTATAGCAAAATGTACTTTGCTGAACCTTAGGAACTGAAATTAAAATCAAGTCTTGTTCTTTTCCCAGTAGGAAAAACCTAGCTTTTCTGATTTATAATGACCCTGAGGGGATCAACTCAGGGACCATAGAAAGATTGGCCTTGTTTCTGTAAGTGTAAAAGCTTGGATTATGAAAAAGCAGGGATTAGCCCATCTCTGTGTCTGATATGCTTATAATAGCCAAGTTCTTAGTTGCCAAGATGTCAGATGAATATTATGTTTTGGATCTCACAGAAAACAATTCATTAAATTTCCATTTCAGAAAATGGTGGATGGGACTTGCATTTTGAGTTTAATAGCAATCATTGCAGAGACCCTGTGTGTTAACAAGGGGCCTTAACAAGCTAGTTAAATTCCTTCATTTATAGATGGAAAATAGAGCTTAGAAAGGAGAAATATAATGCCTGGGGTGATAGATTTAACAGCAAAGCAAGGATATCAATGCTTTTTTAATGTAACACATATTTACATATTTAAAAATACATTTTTAAAGAAAAATTACAGTTTTCTGATACATTAAAGAAAAATAAAAGTTGTTTAATGTTAATATTTGATTCCCTAAAACACACACACACACACACACACACACACACACACACACACCACACATACATAACCATAGTGGAGAAAAATTATAAGTATATTTTATTACAGGTTCTATTGTTTTAAAAACTCATAATAAAAGTTGTGGAAAGAGAGACTGTATTTGGATTTTCTTACCTATAGATGTCTTTGCTCTCATTTCATTACTTGCAAATTGTGCAGAGGAGAGGTAGAAGCCAGCAGCATATGTAAAACTAATTATCTTCTTTATTTAGGAATACTACACTTCAGATGATTTCTCATATTCCCACACATTCACCTGGAAATACATTTTGCATTTTATTTCAAGCATTGTATTCAATCTCAGAGAATGCTGAAATCACAGAAACCCAATGCCCTAAAACAAGAATGCTTTTTGGTGAGGGAGGGGTTACTGTTACCTGAAACTGAATACAAAGTTTGATTTAGTTTTACATTGATCCTGGGATTAAATGCACAAAAGTGTCAACTGTGTCTGTGACCCTTTGCCAAGGTGGATCCTGGTGCTTAACTTTAGTGAGATCACTAACCTTTTTGATACATTGTAATGGACACTATCCTCAAACAAATGTCCTTCTATAAATGCCCACTGTTTGCATATAATTTCATAGCTTTTCTGGACTAAAACAAAATAACGAGTTTCACAGTTTATTTGTCCAATGTGACAAAAAATGAACTTATATAATCATCTTCCATTTCTGAGTCTCGATTTCTCTATTTGCAAACTCTATCATGATGGTGCTTCATAATATCTTGAGACTATTTACAGCTCCAAGATCTGCTCAGTTTGTATTCAGTTTTTATCCAATCTATACTGAAGAAATAAATAAATTTATATTACCACTCTGAGCCTCCTGGGAAATTCAAGCTTATGGTATCTCAAAGGTTCACAATGACATTAGTAATTATGTTGATGATTTTTAAAAAAATCATCGCTTTACTTAATTTTCATTTAAATGGAAGAAAAACTTATCCTCGGGAGACAGGAAATATCTCTGAAATAGTTACTTAGTTCACTTTGGTTCTGCATGAGATTAAAACCATTTAGTAGAAAATTAAATTAACGTTTGCCAAGAAATTAAGATAAAATGTGAGGATCACCATGTAAAGCTATTTGTAATTCTGGAAAGAATGGATGATCCATGTCTACCTTCAAACTCAGCTCCATGAGCAATTGGAAATTATCAAGAATGTTAGAAGTGATGGAAAAATGGATTTTGATATGGGTAAATGCCAGTCGATTCAGAGTGAAAGGACAACTGACTGTGACAGATAGATTTACTGTCCATGAAGATCAAATTATTGAAATACAGTGTTCAAAAAACCCTAGAAAGACTAGGCTTTGCTGTCATAATAAGAGATTAATCTCAGGGCAATTAGAGTAAACTTGAAGAAAATATTTAAGAATTATTCTAATTCTTCCTGATAATTTGGAAATTTTAAATTCCCTTTATTTTCTTAACCTAAGCAAAGAGAGCATAGATAGGCATCTGAAAAGGTTTAAGGGAAAGAAAAAGGCTCCTGAGATTGCAGAAGCAAAGCCAAAGGCCATGCTTTTCCATTTATTTATAAGCAAGAGGGCACACAAAAGAAAGCTGATTCAGGGCCTTGCCTGGTGTTGATCATTGACCAATCCCATTAAATGGCAGCAACAATCAAAATTATTGAAAGACTTGGTGATATATATGTAGCCTGAAATAACCCTATGACTAATAGTAGAAAATGAGCCTCTAGTTAGAGTGTTTGGTAGATTGTGTAAGTAGTGGTAAATAAAAGAGAAGAGTGATCGCACCCTTAGATACTTCAGAGAATGACACAAAGTTGTTGTAAAGTTAAGATAGCTAAAATAAAGCATTGCTATATACTTCATTTCATTCAGCAAGTGTTTTCTGAGGACCTACAATGTCTCAGACACTGTTCTAGGGTCTTAGAATACACCAGTGAGAAAAAGACCAATTCTGTCCTCATAGAGCTTACATTTTAATGGAGAAAGTCAGACAATAAACAATAATTGCACAATAATATATTCTACAGGATAGATGATAGATAGATAGATAGATAGATAGATAGATAGATAGATAGATAGACAGACAGACAGACAGACAGACAGATGATAGATAGGTAGATATACTTTTTTTAAGGCGTAGGACAATAGGATCAGGAGCACTGAGTAAGGGGCGCGATGGCAGAAGGTTGTAGTGTAAAATAAACTGTTCAGAGTAGGAATTGCTGAGAGTGTAAAATAAAGCAAAAATTGAAATTGAAGAGGTAGTTAGCAAAACTGATATCTGGGGCAAGAGTAATCCTACCAGAGGGAACATATAGATCCCACAGTTAGAGTGTGGTGGTGTGACTGGAGTAGAGGAAGCAAGGGCGGAAAATGAGAGAGCAGAGCAGAAGTTGGCCATCATAAACACTAATTTCTCTACATGAAATGGTGAGCTGGATTTTATACATATGAATGACATAATCTTATGTTGGTCACTTTGGTTGCATATTAAAAATAGACTATAGATCAACAAAATTGAAACAGGAAAACTTGATATTCATTTTATTATTTATTATAAATAATCCAGTTGAGACATGCTAGTGGTTTAGATCAGTATAACAGCAGTAACAATAATGAGAAATGGACAGATTGGGGGTTGGGTAAGGTAGCTAGTAAAGTAGGTTTAGGGGAGAGAAACAGAAATTAAATATTGAAAATGTTGAGTTTGAGCAATCTATTAGATATCCAAGTAGAGATATAAAGTAGACACATAGAAAGGAGGTCTGGGATAATGCTGTGATTTGGAAAATTGTTAAATTTTAAGTGGTTATTAAAGCTATGAACCTGGAATAGATTGATCAATGTAATGGGGGGTGGAAGAGGGGGAAGGAGAGAGAGGGAAAAAGAGAGAGAGAGAGGGTGGGGGGGATTCTCAAGAATAGAGGTGCTCTTTTGTTAAGAGGAGTGAGAGTAAGTTACCAGTGTGGTAGAAGAAAAATAAAGAGAGTATGTATAATGTTGAGAAGCAAGAGAAGAAAGTTTACTCAACAGGGTGTCATATTAGCCTTACTGATAGAGCATTGAGAACTGGAAAATGACCATCAAATTGAGCAGTTATGGTGTCAGTATCGTCTCTGTATGAGTGTGAGGGTGAAAGCCAATTTGGAAAATCTTATGAGAATGGAAGTAGAGGAATTGGCTGCCTGAGTATAGACACCTTTTGAAGTTTTACAGCCAATGGAAGCAAAGAAGTAGGGTTGTAGAATTTTGGTAAAGTGATGATTTTCTTTGCATGAGAATTAACAGCATATTAATATAGAAATGGAAATCATCCAATAAAAAGAGTTTTAAAATCAGATAGGCTGAGTGTAAAATATGGTTCTGTTCTTAATAGTTTATAACCTCAGACAAGTTACCCAACTTCTCTGTATCTCAGTTTCTTTGTCTTACCAGATATGAGGTTGCAATTGGCTTTAGTTAGAAATATCTGGGGAGATAGAGTTGGGTTATGGAAAGATACAGAAAGATAAAAATTTATAGTTTAGAGTTATTACTTAGAAACTATATACCCTTAAGAAAAATATTTATTTATTTATTTATTCATTCATTTATTTATTTCCTTAGCATCATCACCTTAAAATGGAATAAAATACCTGCTCCGCTGAGATTTGATAAGAATTAAATAATATGTGCAAATGAATTGCCTGGAATAGTATCTTGCACAAAGGTACAGATAATGTGATATGCTGTCATCGTTTGCACTATTGTGTCTAAGTGAAGATCCAAATTCTCTGAATGACATCTCCTGCACAATCAACTTCAATCTTACTCTTTGATTAACCTGATCTTCAGACCATTTGTAACAATACTTTAGTTTGAGGCTGTCTTATGACAATTTATTTGGCTTAGATTATTGCTTCACTCTTAGCAATGATTTCACTGCTTCAACTTCTGCCCCATTTAACTCATAACCCAGGTTCTGATTTCCTTGAGCTGCCACACGGTCTATGCCCTGTTGAAGCTGCTGCAAAGAGAGAATAGAAAACATAATTTCAGAAAACTACCAACAGAAACATCAAGTAGACAAACTGGAGATATGCTAAATGTTCTCTGGTATAAATTTTTGACTATTTTTTAGGTAGATTTTCATATCTCTTAAACATGTAAATATACTATGTAAGAATATGTGAAGTATAGTGACTAAATTGAGTTGCGAAACGCCAGTTTCTGAGTCACCTAGATCTGAATTCAAATCCAACTTCGATCACACTAGTTGGGTGAACTTGGGCAAGCTAATGAGCTTTTCTAAGTCTCAGTTATCTCTGTAAATGAGATTTACAATATTCACCTCATATGACCTGTGAAAGTGTAAATGAAGATAATAAGCAAAAATTCTTAGCAGAGCAACTGATATGAGTAAACAAGAGTAATGTTTATTATTGATTAGGCCTACCTACATATTAGGTACTTGGACATAGAAGAATTTAACATGGAAATCTTTTTTTTTTTTTGATTCACAGTTTAAGACAAGAGTAATGGCATAAAGGCTTTAACTCAAGCATTTTTTTTTTCTAAATATTTGCAACCCTGTACAATAAAGCTCTTCATGGGGAAAAAAAAAGTAAAAATAAATACATAATATGTAATTCTTCACCCAAGATACAGTGAGTCGAGCTGCCTCTGGTAATGGTTTCACAGTCTTCAGAGTTGGAGTGAACGGTCCTACCCTAGGAGGAAGCCTGTCCTTTGAAAGCCAAGCCTCCTTAAAACCACGAAAGTCATCCCTGCTTCCATGAGATACTGTTTTTGGAAAGAAATCCCTCATAGAGATTCTATTTATTTAAATTAAAGTTAGAGCTACCATTTTATATACACCATAATTTAAGACAAAAAACTTAATTTTATGTAAATTATGTGATAAAAATAAAGGTTTTTTCCCAATGGTTTCCACATTTAACCCAGGCGATTTATTTCGTATGTACTTAAATTTTAGAGTTTGTGAGATCTCATTCTAAAATCAGTCCTATTACTTACTATCTGTATGGCCTTTAGCAAGTTACATGTCCTCTACAGGTCTCCATTTCCACATTTGGAAATAATAACATTTCTGTTGTAGGATGGTTGTAAAGATTAAATGAAATTAAATGTATTTCACATCAAATATATATAAGGTGTGTGAAAATTAGAAGTTCTTCAGTATGATTTACAGTTTGATACCTTTGATAACTTCTGAGTAACCTTATCTATCATGGGCTTGTAGTTATCAAACGGCCAACTACATCCTATAAAAAGCCAAGAATAGGCTTAAAATTATGTCTCTAGTTCTCCTCACATGAATTTAAATAAATTCACACAATTTAATTGAATTTATTATTTTCACTAGACTTGAAATAGATTTGATGTACATGCGATACAATAATTAGGACTTCATTAACATAAATGAATGTCTTGAGAATTATCTGCTAAACAAATTCTGCATCCATATGATAGTCCTTAATTATTGAGATCCCAAGAAGCCTGCAGTCAATAGGATCAAAACCCAAAATATATTGAAAAGTCATTCTGGGCTCTATAACTTGTACTTTGAAATTCAGTGTGCAAGATATTCATGAGACACCCAGAGGATGTGAAACAAAATGTCATTGCTTTAGCTCTATATTTTATCTGTTTCTCTTTTATTACAAGTAAGACAAGTAAATAAATCACTAAGATAAAGGTGAATGCCTTTTCATTTTGTAATAAACTATGTATAATAATTGAAGTCTCGGTCATTTTCAAATAATTGCCTCTGAATATAAAGCCTCAAAGAAGGATTTAGATGAACAATCTAATTAGCAGTGGCCTCTTGACATGTTTAACCTGAATTCTGGAGTGTGGAATGCATTCATCATATTTTTTAGCATGTATAAATCTTTCTCAAGGATGCAAAGCTGATCCAACTTGTAGTACACAGAACAAAAGCTTGTAGTGTCAGAGGCCCAACTTTACAGGCCATCTCTACTCATTAGTAGCTGTGTGAATTTGAGAAAGTTACTTAAGGTCTCTGACCCTTCACTTTATCCATTAAAAAAGAAATAATAGTGTCACCCATGTTAATTTTGAGAGTTAAAATAAGCAAGCAAACAAATAACAAAAAGCATATACTAGACTCATACACTCCATCCAATGTGGTCATAAATTAGTCATTGAAAACTTTCAATCAACAAATCCACTTTCTGAGATGTTAACTTTAAATGGATTTACATATCTTCAGAAACAAAACTCCTGGCTTTTATACTGACTAACAAAATTATTTTTTTAAAAAACCTATACTATATGAATAAATGGGAGGGAAACACAAAACAAACAAAGAAGACTGGTATTGATTCTTTCCAGAATTATTCCTCCCCCAAATCACTTCATTTACATTTTTCTTGGGGTATATTGTTCTTCATCAGTTGCAGAATATTTATTATGAGACTTCAAGATAATTGTTATATTAAAAAGATGCTACATGTCCATTTATGATTAGATTATCCTTCAAGAATCTTACTACTCTGCCTATGTGTTTCCCATAATAGATGGCTTAATATCCTGAATTAGCCAAATTAATATTAAAAAGCAGAAGCTCTCTTGGTACCTAATGCTAAAAGCTATCGACGTCCTGTTCTTGAATTATTCAAACATACATTGCTATCAATTTGTATAAGGCCTTTTGTAAATTATAAATGGGAAATCCATATAAAGATACATTATTTTTTAGATTTATCTAAAAATGAGTCATCTTTATATTCAGTTAAGGTATTGGAGCCTTGTAAGGCCATTTGGATAGAGCAGGAGGCACGAGTGTGGAGTTGTGTTCTTCTAGGTTCTACATTGGCGTTATAAGGGACAAGCACCACAATGGCATTCAAGAGACAATCTGACTATGCTTGTTAGATGTAAGATGAATTGTGAAAGATATTTTAATTACATTATCTTGTTTTTACTGTATAACATCTTTTCAGTGGTATAATTTCCATTTTATAACTATGTAAACTGACATTATTTCCATTTTTTGTAGATGATTAAGGCTAAAAGAAGAAGAGATCCCTAGCAAAAAAAAAAAGTCTGAGAAAACTGGCTGTGTCACATATATCACCCTTAGATACAAAATCCAGGATGAGACATTGACACTCTCCTCAGAAAACTTAGAGAGCATAGGAATCCCAAATCTGGAAATATAACGAAAGTCCCTAATCCAACTCTATCTATGGCCAACACTGTGCTTCTACTAGAAATGCACTTCTCATGATAAGATTTTTGTATTAAGCTTTGTCTTGGCCTGAGGAAATTTCATAAGGAAACTACTGACAAGTGAGGTACTGGCTGTTCCAGGTCAGGGACTGCTGTGACCGGAAGCAAGGAAAATCAGATCAAGTAAAAACTGCGAAACAGCATATGGTAGTAACACCAAGAGTGATTTATTTAAGATATAAAAATGCAAGAATTTAAAAATAATGATAACTATAATAATAATAATAATAAATAGCTACAATTTAAAAATAATAACAGTAATTATAAGAAAAGTTAATAATTATTATTGATGTGTGCCAGACACTAGCTAAATTCTTTACATGCATCGACTCATTTAATCTTCAAAATAACTCTGGTATAGAGCTGTTATAATTCTCATTTTACGCATAACAAAACTAAGAATCGATAAGGTTAAACAATTTAGCCAAGAGCCGCAAAGCCAAAGTGTGGTGGTGCCTGGATTCAGACACATCTTAGATTGACTCTGAAACTCAATTTCTTACCCATTATGCCACATGGCTTGTTCTTAAAAGTCTGGAAGGAAAAACAATAGTTAACCATTCACTAAATACTAAAACTGTACTCAAGATTCAAAGCGTCAGTCCAGGTGGAAATGGACAAGCATGTAACCCTGTTTCAAATCACTACATTGTTTTTTGTGGACCATAAAGCCATTATAAATAACTAACATGGATGCTCATAGATTCAAATACATTTAAAAACAGTTAAAAAATAGTAGATATTAGAGATTAAAAGTTTAAAGTACAATTACATTTCCAGATAGTCTTTACATATGGAAAATAAATTAAAATTTAATGCATATAGCATTTTCTTCAATTTTCCTACAAGTACTCATGGGAATTAAAAGGCAGGATTTGCTCCTGTCTCTAAATTCCTAAGCACTGTTTGTGTCTAAATGCTAACAAGTAAGTCATGTGCACTTACACACAATAATCAATTCCACCAGGCTGTTCAGGTGCTGGAGGAGGTAGGAAATATTTGTTATAAACTGACCTTGAGCAAAAGGTGTTGTCTGTACTTTTAAACCCAAGATATTATTTCAGGAAATCTCCATTAGTAACAGTGAAAGAAATCTCTTTAAAAAGGTAATGAGTCTAATTTTTGTAAAAAAAGCTGGGCTTGCATTGTAATTTTCTGGAAAGCCATCTATATTAAAACGCAGAGTCATCTACTTCCAGTGTTGCACACTTTACATCAAATGAACATTCCAATTAAAAAAATAGGCAGAAAATCTGAAGAGACATTTCTCCAAAGAGGACATACAAATGGCCAATAGACATGTAAAAAGATGCTCAAGGTCACCAGTCAGAGAAATGTAAATTAAAACCACTATGTGATAGCACCTCACACGTGTCAGAATAGCTATCATCAATAAATCAACAAACAAGAAGTGTTGGTGAGGATGTGAAACAAGAGGAAACCTTCATGTATCATTTGTGGGATTGCAAATTGGTGCAACCACTTTGGAAAACCGTTTGGAGGTTTCTCAAACAATTAAAAATAGAACTATCATATGACCCAGTGATTCCACTTTTGGGTATTTATCTGAAGAAATCCAAAACACTAATCTGAAAAGATATATGCACTTCTATGTTCCTGCATCATTATTTACATTAGCAAGATATAGAAGAAACCTAAGTGCCCATCAACAGATGAATAGCTAAAGAAAATGTGGTACATATATACAATGAAATATTACTCAACCATAAAAAAAGAATGAACTCTTATCATTTGCAACAACATAGATGGACCTAGAGGGTATTATGCTAAGTGAAATATGTCAGACAGAAAAAAGACAAATACCATATGATCTCACTCGTATGTGAAATCTAGAAAACAAAACAAACAAACAAAGCAGAAACAAACTCATAGATACAGAAACAAAGTGAAGACTGTCAGATAGGCAGGGGTTTGAGGAGCTGGGTAAAAAAGGTGAAGGGATTAAGAAGTACAAATTGGAAGTTACAAAGTACAGTGATGTAAAGTACAGCTTGGGAATATAGTCAAGGATGTAAGAATAACTATGTAAGGTGTCAGGTGGGTACTAGACTTATAAGGAGGATCACTTTGTAAGTTATATAAAACGTGAAACTAATATAAATTGAATTTCTACAGGAATTGAAAAATTAAAAAAAATTCAAAAGAAATACAGGTGTTACATATTTATATTTGCCCAATCCTTCTGCAGAATTCTGCCTATGGATTCTGTTAGCAGGGTACTTCAGATTCTTTACATATAATCTGTAAATATTTCCTATTTTTATGGTTTTTTTTTTGCCTTTAAACATGTAAAGGAAACCACTGCATTGAAGAGATGTCTAAATTTTATTTATTATCTTTTGTTGTGTTCTTGAGCTCTTCTTGGAGTCATCACATCAAAAGCTTCAGGGGAAAGCATAGAAATACAGCAGCAAATTTACTGCCAAGAGTTGAAATTGTAATAATGCCCATCTCAATAAACAGAACACACCAACCAATCTAGGGTGGCACCAATATTAATTCGCTCCCAATAGAGAAATAACCAATACTGAATAACTAATTTTTTCAAAGTGCTTGCATTCATCTATGGCAATTTTTTTTTTTTTCATTTCCATGGGGAAACAAAAACTTTGTCACTACAGGCTAAAAGGAAAACAAAAATTAGTGCATAAATCTTTTAAAATATTAGTGCATATTTCTGGAAGTGAATGTTTTTAATCATTTAAATCTGTATTATCTTGTAAAGTAAGGTTATCATTCATTTAACCAAATAGCACTTAGGATTCATGGAGAACATCTGAAATCTGTGATGAATTTTGTTTTTCACACCATCCCAGGGAGGCCACATTGCATATTGGTAAAAAGTACAGTTAAATTACCTGCTAAAAGACACCATGACAGTGAGGGGAAGAAACATTCAGGAGTAAAACATGTGCAGTAAAATTGATAGACTTGAATGTGAGAGGTGAAAAAGAGGAAACGAACTACTTTAAAATGAAGTCCAGTGACTGCCTTTGGCAAAAATGTAATTGAAGGGAATAAATACAGAAGTACAGTATAGCCTTTTTTTCTTACTTTTTTTTTTTAGAGGATTCAGAGTCCATAGAATTGCAAGGAATCCTAATCATAAATATAATAAAAATTAACTTTTATTGACAACTCACTATATGTATAGCTCTGTGATCTTGCTTTACACTAATATTCTCAGAAAGGACTGAACCTTCATGACAACCTGATGAGGTAAAGAATATTGTTTAACAGTAAGAGAGATAAGTTTATAATGAGGAAACAGGGTCAATCCCAGTCTTTCTGACAACAGAGTCCATGTTCATAATTACTAAATTCCATCACTTCCCCAAATAAGTTATCATATATTAAACAATGTACTGTATTGGTCAAAAAGACATAAATGAGGAAGAGGGACATGGGTTCAAGGAAGTCATGAAAGAGTATAAAAGAGAGGAATGAAGAGGAGATTCTGCTTGTACTCACTGGATGTGCAAGAGATGAAATCAGACAGAAAGAGACTATAAGAAGGGGAGATCAGAAACCAGAATGTGATTTTATCATGTTACTGAAAACTGCAACACTTCTCTTTAACAATGTACGCATTTTAAGAAGCAGTCAGGCTACTCTGTGCTAAAACTGGCAGTGGCCACTAGAGAGAAGAGCAGGCAGACAAGTCAAGCCTTGCTTATCTGTACTGGGATCATCACCCTAGATTGCTCAGAACACAGTGCTACATTCCACTCCTGTGATAGTTTACCGTTATTCTTAACAGAGCACTGAATTTTTGGTTTGGTCATATAAAATGACAGTACCTTGGCGGCTTCACTGTGGTAGCTGAGGAGCTACTAACAGAGAGGGTGCAGAGTAAGTCTAAGAGACCCATCTTAGCTCTGAAAGCCCTTGAGACTATTTTTCATGATTTACTACCTCAATCCTGTTTCAGTTAAAAGATTTTCCCAGCTGCTCATATCAGCTATTATTTTGCAAATTTCCGCATATACTGTATTTTTCTTACTTGTGAAGAAGTTTACTTGCTAATGAGACAATGCCAATGCCAGAAATAAACAAATACACAACAGCAGCAAGGCGCACAGCCTTGATAATGAAGACATGAAGCTCTTTCAATTACATTGATATAACTTCATAACTATTACTTAAGATCTCATATTTTCTATTTCCTTAGAAGAAAATGAAGGTAATACTAGTTACCTCATTGTGTTGTCAAAAAGGAATAAATAATAAAGTTTTATAAAGTGCCTGGCAGAGAAATAAAGGATGCTCAGCAATACTACCTCATTTTCTACCCGTCTTTCCCTGATAAATATTTGAATGTCATAAAATATGTCCACAAATACTGATTTTTTATCAACTTAATAATGAGCTCTTAAATGCTTGCTCAAGATAGGGGCATTAAGCAAAACTGTACTTCTAAATACAATGTTATCTTTCCATCCTAGAGTTGTACTTAGCAAAGTACTTTCAGCAATATAGCTAACACATGAATGAAATTATTAAACCTAAGATTATTTTGAAACTTCTCGAAAAAAAAGTACTTTCTATTTCCATCCTGTTTAAAAGATTAGTAGAATTAATATGCAAAAGAAACATGTTTGTTTGTTTGTTTGTTTGTTTTTTAATTCAAAAAAGCCAAAACAAACACGTCAATATGGGAGTACGTTCTCAAAAGTAGAAAATGAAGACCTGAATCTTCATAAGATCACACAGGAAGGTATAATAGAAAGAGAAGAACATAAAATTTGGTAGATAAAGGGGGTCAGAAATTCTGCATTTTAAAAGTTTAACAGTGCAACTGCCACAACCTTCAAAATAAATAATAACTGAAGAAATTGTCATTGATTTTGGTAATTAAGGCAACTGAAGGCTTTAGAAAGAGGTGTTTCCATGGACTGAGAAGGTTCAAGCCAGAATTTAAACAGTTAAATTTGAAGGAGAAACAGTAGTGACTCTAACTGGTCTTAAATTTGAAGTTTGACTATTCTAGGAATGGAAGGTACAAGATGGTAACTAAGAGTATCAGCAGGCTGTTGGAAGAGATTTTCATGGTAGAGGAATAACAGAGTTACAGATTTTTAGATTTACCCTTGATTTAAATTAAGGGAAATATTTCAATGGGGAAAGAGGAAAATGAGATAAATGCTTTGATGGTAAGAAAGTAAGTGGAAAGGATAGAAGGCACTGATGGGATGTTATACTCATAAGGATGCTAGACAAATCCTCTTCCAAAACTTGGAGACTGTCTTATTGTATAATTGTTTATAAATATTCATAATCACCTCATTCCATGGAAGGAGTGAATGCTTACTTTCATTGAAACTAGGATACTATGTGAGTTGCTTTGGCCAATTATACATAAACATCTGTGAAATATAGTATATCTGAGCAGAAGCTTTAAGAGTTAATAGTTTTGACTCAATCTTCTCTTTCCCTATAGCACAAGAATCAGCACATCCCATTATGGCAGCTGCTTCAAGAATGAGAAGCATGTAGACCAGAGCTAACAGAGCTTAGTAGAACAGACAAGCAGAAAAGAGATTTGAATAGATGCCAACATGAAATATAAATAAGGAAAAATTTATAAGTCACTGTGATTAGGAAGTTATTTATTACCAAACAAAATGGACAAATACACAAAGGCAGACATTTAGAGAGAAATACAAGTGATCCTTTCCCCTGTACTCCCTCCCCACTACACATATCATGTTTCTCATTTTCCATAGGCACATATTATTTTATTTAGGACATTCAGATCGGCATACAGAAATACCTTTTTCCCCCCCAATGGCTTTATTGACATATAATTAACATGTCACAAAATTCACTTGTCAAAAGTGTACAATTTCATGGTCTTTAGTATATTTAAAGAATGTTACAATAATTACTATTATCCCATTTTAAAATATTTTTATCATTCCCCAAAGAAAGCTTATTCTCATAAATGGCCTCTTTGCACCCTGCCTCAGAGTCCTAGGTAACTATTAATAAACTTTTTGTCTCCGTATATTTGCCTTTATTAACAAATAGAATCATACAATCTGTGGGTTTTTTGTATCTTGCTTCTTTCATTTACCATAATAGATGTACCTTAGAAACATTAGACATTCCTTTTTAAGGCAGGACAGAAATGCTTTTCTTTGAATGGCAGGCCCTTTTCTGCTATTTTTCAAGTATATTTACATATGCATCTAATTTAACCCTCATAATAACCCTAAACCAGAGGTATTATTATCTCTATATTTCAGACAAAGAAACTGAGGCTCAATGGTTTAATTCAATTCCTAAAGTTGCATAGCTCTTAAGCACCAGCACCAGTATTGAAAACCATGCTTTTTTCCATTCTATCACATTACCTCATATGAATTTCAAAGCACGATTTCTCTAAAAATGTCAGTTATCTAAGGTTATTAAATTGGAATAGTGGGTACCCTTCAACTTTATTCCATGAGCCATTCTACATTGTCTTGCACCAAAAAAGAAACACAAGAGAAGTACACTGTGCTTTCAAAATAGGCAAAGTAATTTAAAAAGCAGATAAAAAGTCGAAAGTAATAACAAAAGGAGCTTGTCTGAATATTGAAAAGTAATCCACTTCGCCCAATCAATTATTCCCAACATAAAAGAATACTAAAAAGGATTAGAAGGTTCTTGCCTATTGTTTTTAATTATTTCCAAGTTTACATATAAGTAGCATGACATATAAAAGGACATAACAAGATAAATCTAAAGGACCTCAAACTAATTTTCAGGAGACATAAGCCGCAAGTCAGTCAGGTCTCAAATGGCTGGAGCAATCATGTGATTGCTAACACCTAAAATCTTACCCAGTTAACAGAGGCTAATGTACTCTACTAAACAATTTAGTGTCCATGGTAGTACAGAGCTTCCTAAGCACTTAGGATTCATGTTATTACTTCCAGATTAATCATGCATCTTAAAAAATACATATTCTTTAAATCCCAAAGGAGATTTGATGGGGGATTTCTGCAATTAATTCTAACCAAGTCAGAAGAGTCTCTTTCCTTTCTCTTAAAGCACTGAGTTCTTGGCCTCAACAGTTTCAAATGCCCCAGACACATTGTAACCTTTACCGGAGTCTTTTTTGCCCCTTAAGTTAATTAGTAGCTAAATTCAATTGATTCAACTTCAAAGCTTTTCGAATCATTCCACACATTCCTTTCCTATCCTGTCATCTGAGTTCAGGACTGTTCCTCTCTGCTCCCTAATAGAACTCCCTAATTTCAGCCTTGCCTTTCACCAACTTATTTCATATTTGTGTTGCCAAACTGTCTTCTCAGAGCAATTTCTAGTCTCATCTCTTGCCTGTTATAAACGTTCAGTGTTCCATAATGCCTCATACATAAATACCACAATCTGAAGGTCAGCACTTTCAAATGTGATCTAAAATACTCCATGACCTGTATTATATTCAACTAATTCTATATAGCATAAGTGGTCAAAGGCATGGGCTCAAATTTTTGGATTCAAATAATTGCTTTGACACATAGTAGGCATGTCATCCATGTAAAAGGGAAAATAATACACTCTAGCTAATAGGGCTCTAGTCTCATATGTGCTAAACTTTTAGTGCCATGTATTATTAGCATTGTGCAACTCAATAACACTGTTTCTTACCTTAATGCCTTGATCACGTTCTTTTATCTAGAACTCGCACTGCCCCATTTCTGTTCTGGATCTTCTACTTGACATGTCGATCTTTTATTCTTTATATGGTTCTGGCATTCCCATGCCTCAGGCAACAACTATATTCATGGTCTCCTACCTACACTGGGGGTGGGGGGAAGAGGATCCTTGCCATTACTTCCCATGGTTTCTATATGAAAGCCCACACACACCCCTCCATTCTTTTTTTCTTTCTTTTCTTCTTGAGTTATTTCTTTATGGATTTCTTTCTTCTTATCTTTAGTATGTCTTACTTGAGTGTATTATTTCTTTTTCTTGGAATTCTAGAGTCTGAGTATAGCTGAGTGGAGTTTCTTAGTGTATGTAGTTAGGGAGATAGAGCGTATACTACTCTGCTTCTATCGACTCTCTTCTGTTATCTAGTTTTTTATTTCTTTCTGTGTCTTCCTTCAGTCCTGCACTCCCTTCCTTCATTCCTTTCCTTCCTTCCTTCCTTCCTTCCTTCCTTCCTTCCTTCCTTCCTTCCTTCCTTCCTCCCTCCCTCCCTTCCTTCTTTTACTCTCTCTCTTTTTTCTTTTTTTTCTTTTTTGCTATTGTAGACCTTTTCGAACATCACCTTCTCCCGCACTGCTCCCCCTCCACCCAAGGCATTCCTATGTGGTTTTATACTCAGATTGTGATGTCCACTCAGGCCAAGAACACCGCCAGATGTAACACCTATTGTCTCTAATAGAGAAAGGTTAGATAAACTAACTTAATCATTCCTTCAGGCTCATCTCAAGTGAATTTATTTTTAAAGCTTCTTTTAACACGTTTACAAAAGGTTATTTTTTTATTGTAGTAAAATATACATAACAAAATCTACCATTTTAACCATTTCTAGGTCTACAGTTCAGTAACATTAAATACATACATATTGTTTTGCAACCATTGTCATCATCTATTTCTAGAACTTTTTCATTTTATAAAACTGCATCTTTATAAACATAAAACAATAACTCCCCTATATAATTTTTCTCTATATCCAGCTCCTGGTATTCAACATTTTACTTTCTGTCTCTATGAATATTCTAGGCACCTGATATAAGTAGAATCACATATTTGTTCTTTTGTGACTGGCTTATTTCACTTAACAGAGTGTCTTCAAGATTTGTTTGTGTTGTAGTATATGTCAGAATTTCCTTGCTTTTTAAGGCTGAATAATATCCCATTATACGCGTACACCATATTTTATTCATCCATTCATCTGCTGTGA
This sequence comes from Rousettus aegyptiacus, assembly GCF_014176215.1. Classification (NCBI taxonomy): domain Eukaryota; kingdom Metazoa; phylum Chordata; class Mammalia; order Chiroptera; family Pteropodidae; genus Rousettus; species Rousettus aegyptiacus. The sequence goes on from NW_023416309.1 coordinate 6,765,746, forward strand.
GACTCTTGGGTTCCTTAACCTTTTACCACTGTGAATAATGCTGCTATGTACATGGGTATACAAATATCTCTTGGAGATCCAGCTTTTAATCCTTTAGAGTTTTGGAAATATACCCAAAAGTGTAATTGCTGGTCATATGGTAATTCTATTTTTATATTTTATTGTTTTTAGCAATTTGTTCTGTAAATCACTTTCTTCTGGGCTCACAAAATATCACTACACTACAGTTCGGGAATATATTTGGCAGATTCTCCTGCAGGTTTCACATTCAACAGGACATTCTTTTCTAAGGCATTTTTCCATTTTTAAAAAATTATTTATTTATTATTTTGATTAGTTTCATATTTTTAATTTTTTGAGGATCTGCCATACTATTTTCCATAGAAGTTGTACTATTTTACATTCTCACCAAAAGTACACAAATGTTCCAATTTCTCTACCTCCTTGCCAACATTTCTTACTTTGTTTTTTTGTTTGTTTGTTTTGTTTAGAAAAGTAGCCATTCAAACAGCTGTGATGTGGTGTCTCATTGTGGTTTTGATTTGCATTTCCCTAATGGCTGATAATGTTGAGTATTTTCCCATGTGCTTATTGGATATTCATTTATCTTTGGAGAAACATCTTTTCAAGTCCATTCTCTGTTTTTAAAACATGTTTTTTGCTTTACTATTGTTGAATTATAGGAATTCCTTAAATTTTGTGGGTATTAATATCTTATAAAATATATGACTCTCAAATATTTTCTCCAACTGCATGGATTAAATTTTTACTCTGTTATTAGTGTACTTTGAGGCATATAATTTTAACTTAGAATTTCTTTTAATAAGTGAAATTCAAGATGTCTAATTTCGTGTAGTCCGAATTATCAATTTCTTTTCTTTTGTTACTTGTGCTTTTGGCATTATAGCCAAAAATCATTGCCAAATCTAATGTCAGAAAGCTTTTCCCATATTTTTCTTCTAAGAGTTTTGTAGTTTTATCTCTTATAGTTATCTTCGATTCATTTTGAGTTAATTTTTATATGGTATAAGGTAAGAGTTTAACTTCATTCTTTTGTATATGAATATCTATTTTGCATATAAATTTGTTTTGACATGACTGTCCATTTCTTATTGGCACCCTTGTGAAAAATCATTTGACATCAATGTGGAAATTTATTGCTGGTCTCTCTAGTCTATTTACCAGTGAAGTCATCTGTTCCTAGGCTTTTCTTTGTTGGAAGGATTTTGATTACTCATTCAAACTCCTTAATAGTTTATGTCTATTCAATTGTTTTATATCTTCACTATTCAATCTTGGTGGGTTGTGTGTCTAGAAAATTTTCCATTTTATCTAGTTTACCTAATTTATTGATGTATAATTGCTTGGAGTACTCTCTTATATTCCTTTGTATTTCTATAAAATGGACAGTAATATCTCTTTTCAATTTCTAAATTTAGTTCTAGGTCTTTTCTCTCTCTCCCTTTCTTTTAGTGAATCTAAGAGATTTCCCAATTTTGTCGATCATTTTGAAGAACCAACTCTTGGTCTTACTGATTTTTTGTTTGTTTGTTTTTCTATGCTCTATTTGGTTTTTAATTGTTCTAATCTTTATTATCCCTCTCCTTCTAGCTTTGGATTTACTCTTCTTTGTCTTTTTCCTTAAGGTGTAAAATTAGGCTGTTAATTTGAAATCTCAGTTGGTAAGTTCTGTTTTTGTTTTCCTTCAATAATTTAAATATATCATTTCACTGCCTTTTGGTCTGCAATGCTTCTCCTGAGAAATTGGCTGAGAATCTTAAGAGGATTCCCTATATACAAAAATATGTTGTTTTCTTGTTGCTCTCAAGTTTGTCTTTGATTTTTGAGCATTTTATTGCGATGTTTCTCAATTTGGGTTTCTTAAGATTCCACTTGAAGTTCACTGAATTTTTTTTTGCATTTTATATCCATTTCCTTATTTAAATTTGGGCAGTTTCAGTGATTATTTGTTAATAAAGCCCTCTGCCCCCTTCTCTTTCTGATCCTTCTGAACCTCCCAGAATGCATATATTAATCTTTTTATTGATGTCCCATACATCTCTTATATTCTGTTCACTTTTCTTCATTTTTTTTTAATCTTCAGACTTAATCATTTAAAATGACTTTGAGTTTGCTGATTTTTTCTTTTGCCTATTTAAATCTGATGTTTAACCCTTCTAGGTTATTTTTTTTTTCAATTCAGTTATTGTATTCTCATCTCCATAATTTCTATATGGATCTTTATAAGTTCTGTCTTTTTGCTGATATTTCCAATTTGCTCATATATCATTTTCTGATTTCCTTTAGTTATCTATTCATGTTTTCTTTTAGCTCTTTGAGTATATGTAAGACAATCATTTTAAAGTCTTTGTCTAGTAAGTCCAATGCCTACATTTTTTCAGGGACTGTGTCTACAGATTATTTCGTTCTATTTAATGTGCCATACATTCCTCTTTCTTTATATGCCCTGTCTTATTTTATTGAAAATTGGGCACTTGATAAAACAGTTACCTTTCCCTTTGCAGACTGGCTCCAAGCAAGGAAAGATATTCACCCTTCAGCACGGTGTGAAAGCTTAACATCTTCTTGTAACATCATATCCCCTGGGCCTGTGAATGTGTTTTTTTAAAAAAATAATTCTCCCATTAAACCACTATTTTTAAATGGCATACTTTCTCTAAGAGTTTCATCTCTGCTTCTTCTGGGAGCCTTAGTTGTCTATCGTATTTTATTCAACCAGTAATCTCTTGTCTCAAGCATCTGTAGATCTGTAGCAACCTTGCAATTATTATGAGTCATGCCTGCTGCTTCCCATGGTTTCCCCTAGCCTGAGATCCAAGCTGCTTTTGTCTGTCTGAACTCCACTAGGTGATGACAGTAGTAGTTTACAGACAGGTTAGAATGTTGCACAGTTGTCTTCTCTGCACTCTCTGGTTTACTAAGGGAAATGGAGAGTGAGCCACTATTTCTTCCTAATTGGGTTCCACTACACTCAGAAGGGAGTGGGGCAAGAGTGAGTAAAAAATGTCACAGAATTTTCTACTGCTTTCAATGTGGCTTTTTCTTGACTGGGTGTCCACTTTGTTGCTGTATACCTTTGACTCATTTTCAGAGCTCCTCTACAGTTATTTTATTCATATTCTAGATTTTTTTTAAATTCTATGAGTAGATTCTTGCTGATGTTACTATTTTTTGAATCACATACTGAAAATAACTTTTTTCAGCCCTAACACATTTGATGCATCACCCATGATACTGGCTACATTTCATCTTATAATCAGTTTATCTTAGACTTTCCTTATTACTTTTGTCACTCTCTAAACTCATCAAGGACACAACATATTCCTTTCTTCATAGAACACTTAGCTTGGTGCTGGGCTCTGAACAGGCACCCAATTTTAGCTTAATAAATTGAACACTATAGAAAAGCTAATCTATGTGCATAGATATCTAGCCCCATAGTAATCATCACCATCATTTTTTTTTTTGGCTGCACAAGCACAACATTGCTTTAGAATGTGTGTGTTCACAGAAAACCCACACCGATTTGTTGAAATCCTATAGTTGGTATATTGTTGTTAGCAGATTGTATTGATAAATGGCAGCAGGCACTGTACATCACTCGGAAGAAAAATTAGTGCCATTTCTCTACAATGCCTGCACCACACCCCCCTCCTTCAGTTAAAAGTGGGTATTTATTCAGAGAGAGAAGGCAGCATTGTTTATATTGTTGATTTGGCTTATTCAAGTGATTCTAGAAGCAGCTCTGGCATTTTCAAGAAGAAGGAAAAAATAAACACAAAATCACTAAGTATATGAATCTCTCAAAGTAGAATTTAAATCAAAAGACTGCAGCATGCTAATTAATTCCTGTTATCTAAGATAATGGAGAGAAAAGGAAAAACATACTTGGCTTTCATTACCACACACAGGAGTCCTTCTGAAGAAAGACCTTAAATGTTTCCCCTGGGGTGTGTGTTGTCCTCCTAAATGAATTAGTCAAATATAAATGCACATTATTTGGACAGAAATGCCCGATGGGGAATTGCCATAAAATAGAGATATTTGATAACTCATTAGAAAATATTTTATTAAGTAGCCTCTATCACAAGGTTATATTTTTAAAGGAGAAGACATTAAAAGTCACCACAAATTCTCTAAATCAATCAATCAATCAATTTCTCTTTCATAAAACATAAGAACTATACTGATAATTGTCACTTATATACTTTGGATCTATTTTTTTTCAGAAAGTAAATCTCCCATAATTGTAAGAGACACCTGTGTTGTACATCTATCTTGTTATATAAGCATCTATGTGTTATAGGTGCATATCCATAATAAACATTTTTTTTTTTAACTTTTAGGCAAGGCAACACTTGGTTGACCTCACAGATGGCAAGAACATTGTCAGATTACAATCCCTTATTTTCTTTTATTTTTTACACCTACAGCACCTGGTCGTCCTAGGTGGTCACCCATTCAAGTACTAACTAGGCCTGACACTACTTAGCTTCCAAGATTAGATGGGATCGGGCTTGCTCAGGGTAACATGACTGTATACCATAATAAACATGTTGAATAAAATGTTTTTAAAGGCCCAAGTTTTAGATCCTAATTATCTATTTGGTTTTCCAAATACTCAGGAATTCTTTTTATAGATGGTAAAACATATTAAGAATTTGACCAAGGTTAATTTGAAGATTTAAAGAATTATGGTTACATGAAAGTAAGTGACTGTATTTGCTCTAATAAATAAATATATATGTATATTTATTTTAATGTCAAATGTGACTTTTTATCTTCACCATCCACTTTTATTTAGTAATTTGCCCTATTTTGCACATACATAACCCTTTACACAGCAGATGCTCAGTAGTTATTTGCTGAATGAATCAATTATAACTTGGCTCCAAACTTTAAAAAAACATGAAAAACTTAATTGTTAATAAAATACTTTCAGTTTTCATTTTCTCTGAAGTTAAGTTAGCAACTTTTCTCAGTGAAAGTTTAGACCTGTTGGTAACTAACACACTAGATGATAGATAGCTAGCTAGCTAGCTAGCTAGCTAGCTAGATAGATAGATAGATAGATATAGATAGATAGACAGACAGACAGACAGACAGACATAGGGATATATCTTGTAAAAATGTCATTTGAATAGGGCCAAAAAATAACATTAAGAAATGCCTACAGTACGTACTATGCTCTCTCAATAGTTCAGGTGGGGTGGTAGACAGCAGGCAATCAGGTACCACAAAGAATGTTTAGTGAGGCTGAGCAGAAATGATCAGAAAGAAGATCAGAGTTCTGGTCCACAAAGGAGCCTGATATGCCTGTCAGCTCTTGAGAAGACAGGCTTGGAGACCATGACAAAAAAGAGAGATAGGTGCAGAACAAGGCTACTGAGAAATTATGTGGGCAGCAGTCTTGGAAGTGGGGCAGGACCTGCCTACCCAAACAGAGGCTCCTGAAGGGTTGAATAGAAAAGGAGAACCCAAGGAGGGAACCTGAAATCTTTCATCTCAGCTAAAGACTTTATCCAGAAACTGGAACTGAGACTTAATTTCAGGAAATATAACTGTGGAAGAAAGGAGGGTTGCAGAACCTGAGAAGTGGTGGCCAAAGGGCTGGCATTGAGAGTAGAATGTGACCATGGCTAGAGCATACTAAGCCCTGTGATGATGACATAGGGTTGAGGCTCCATCTAGCTTGGTCCTCTGTACAGTTTGCACTTGTCTCGAGGTTATGAGCATTCTTTGTAAAGTAATTTCTGGTGCTCATAGGCTTCTGATGAATTCTATTCTGAGAATGCAAAATCCTTGCAGTCTCATCAAAGTACTGTTGAACTCGCCATTATTTTTGTGTCTGTAGTTATCATTATTAAATAATGACTGTTCTCTTTTATCAGTTACATGTTACATTCTCTCTCATATCCTTTTAACACAACCTTATGAGAGAAAATGGAAGCCTAGAGTGTTTCAGTCATTTGCCTGAAGTCCCTGGGGCATGAGTAGTGAAGCTAGAACTTTAATCCAGCTGTATACAGCTCCAAGGTTTCAGTGATTTCCACCAAACTACCTGGCTCTCATTGGAAGATATATTTCCTGAAAATATTAATAATCAATTAACCTTAAAAAACATTTAAAAAGGAATTTTTAGAAGGGAGCTCAGAAACCCATGGGCCTTCTTTTATGCTGTGCCTTGGCATTTAAGGACAGCAATTCAGTTATAAAGAAGTTAGAAGAGTGTTCTCATCTAATGGCAGAATACACACAGGCTCCAGGGGCCACCTCTTCAATAGTCTGAAAGGGTAGAACCAGAGCCCAGTTTTGTACAACTGAATAGATGGGATTGGATCAAAGCAATTAGTTTGCTATTATATTGACTTTCTTAGTATGCACATTCAAAGACACAAGAAAAAAAATTACCCTTGGCTCTGTTTTGACAATAACAAAAAAAGTAATTAGGAGGGAATAATAATGATGGCATACAGCTTTTTTTACCTTCTAATGTGCACTGCAACATCCAGTGAGTAAACATCTTGAACTTATGTGCATTCAGACTCAAATGCCTGAGTTGGCCATGCTTCTCACCCATTCAGAAATCCTCAACAAGGTCTGGTGCCCAGAGAAGGCAACCAGGTTCCTAAGCATTCAGAATGCACCCTCTACCCTCACAACCAGCCCATGGCATGTCTTGCACACTCAATGCTATTCTAGCCATCATGGCCCTGAAGTTTATGTCTCTTTCAGTTTTGCCTTCCTGTTTACTCATAGGGAGTATTCTACCCTCTCCCTAAAGAAGGTAGTCTTTGCCTCTTGACATGCTACTCATCCTTCAAGGCCTGTTTGAAATATGTTGATTCTGTGGACCCTTCTCTGACATTCTGTACAGACTACAGTTTCTTTACAGCATAGACCATAAGATCTTTGTGTGTGATGATCAATCTCTCCCTTGTATTTATCTCAGTCTGAGGTCCACACAGGTGCTCAATTAATGTGTGCACAGAAAGAGAAGAAGGGCAAAATGAAAGAGAAAAAATAAACATGGAAGAAAGAAATGAGAGGAAGGGAGGAAGGAAGGGAGGGGATATGTCTCCTTATACCTCAGTAGCAGTTTTGAAAAGTAAAATGAATAAGAGCTCAACAGGCAAGTGGATGAATAATTGCCTTACAAACTTAAGAATAGATGTGATGAGTCACAGTGGGATCATTTATTTCACAAAAAAGGTGAAGACTGGTTGACCTAGACTTTGTCTTTCTGAGCTATAAGAAACCTTGCACAGTTATAGCAAGAAGACATGAACCTTGCTTGTTTTTTCTTTCACCATCACATTTAATGCATAGGTATTCTCTCTCTTTCTCCATCTCTATATCTATCTATCTATCTATCTATCTATCTATCTATCTATCTATCATCATAATCATCATCATCATCTATCATCTGTCATCTATCTATCATCTATCTATTTATCATCTATCTATCCCTCACACTTCCCCATGCCCCTGTAGTTCTACCAGAATGGTGATCAAAAAAAACTTCTTCTCTTAACTATGCTAAAGAGTCAATTAGATGCAACAGATCTAAAACTCCAGCTGGTATTCAACAAGACTTTCCCCAGTACCTGCAGCACCTGCAGTTTTTCTATTCCTGGCTGTAATTCAGCACCATCCACACATAATTCTCTGCCTAAGAGAAATCTGTCAGGTCTTTCTGGATCACGTGTTTCATGGACAATGCCAACATATCCATAGAAATTCCAACCTCAATGTTGAGATTAAAAAAGGAGGGTGGGGGAAGATGATAACTTTTTCAAAATAAAATAGGTCTAGCTTGTACTGAAATGTAACCTCACCCTTCTCAATGGTATGGCTTCTTAGCTGTGCTCTCTGAAAGTCACTTATATGTAAATTCAAGAGAACTATTTTACATTGCAGTTCAGTTATTAAATCTTCTGCCAGTTGCCAGCACTTCCCTCACAAAGGGATGAATATTGCTACATCTAACCTCTCCCTCTTGGAAACCAGTGTAATGTGGTAGAGGGAGGATGCGTCTTGGAATCATACAATCTGGGTTCAAATCCCAGTTCTGATATTAACCACTAATAAAAGTGCAAGGTCACTTCACCATTATTTAGCTGAGTTTTCACATCTACACTTCTGAGAATTAAATATGTTTGCCTTAGTGATGCCCTGGAAACAGGAGAAGCCTGTAGGGCTGGGGAAATGTTCATTTTTCTAGGGCATTATGAGGTAACAGAATGATTATACAAAAGGTATGACATTCAAGACACACACACATATGAGTGCAGAAAGGTCGTATTGTTTCCTTGAAACTATCTTAAATTTAACTTTAGATATCCTTCTATGTCAAGGAGGAAAGAAAATCAAACATACTAATTGAGGTAAAATTCCTCCTCCAACATGCTCCCAGCGGTATAAGGTGCAGTGGTATAAGGTGTAGAGTTCTATGAAAGCAAGATGCATTGGCTCATTTGTCATAGGGCACTGATCACCATGGGTTACTGAGTGTTCTACTATCTCTGTCTTCCAGTTCCTTTTGGGTCCAGCTTTCAGGGCCCTGGGACCCTCCTCCATAGGATCCACAATCCTTCCTCCTCTTCCCAAGACTGAAAATTACCTATGGATTAAAGAAAAACATCTATCTTATTTCCCCCAGAGGCATGCTGTCCCTTAAATATTTACTATGGATTTGGTAGCCTGGAGAAAATAAAATTAGAAACGCAAGCAGCTTGTAGATCAGGAAGCCTAGATAACCTTCTTGAATGAGGAAAAGAGGTAATATATAAATATAAATTAATATTTCAGAATTTCTCCTGCTACAATTGCAAATATTTGAATAGCTGACACTTAGCATTATGATGAGCTCAAAAAATACTAGCAGTTCGATAATGAAAGAATAAATTTGTAAATAAACTGCAGTGCTTTACTGTTTCTAGAGCTCCTTCACATGTTATCTCAGTTGATCCTACCTCCTGGGGAGCAGGTAAAAACTGTGATAATGATCCCTTTTTTTTGATAACCTTCATAAGAAGGTTCAGCAAAGTAAATCTGGACTTGCCAGCATGCAGATCTCTGTAGGTCTTTGCAGATGCCTCTCCATCTGAGCTTCCTCTGCCTTGGGGTGTGTGGCCAATTGCCCTTAATCAGGATGGTAGAGCCCAGAATTCTGGAGCTCAACATCAAATCCCTTCCCTTTCCCTTCCCCAACTTCCTCATTGTGAGTGCTGCTAAGACAGATGGCTCCTGAGTCCTATGCCTAAAATGATGCATCAACACCCTGTTCAAATCCCTTCAGGACTGATGCCACACTGTGTTCCTTCCTGGGCCTACTTGAAGAGCTAGAGTCTACTAGACTCTGACCCTCTTTCCAGAAGCACACTGCTGTCTGACTTTTTGAGAAGCTGTCTGCTTCTTTGTTTTCAAAGCTCAGTATTGAACCCTTATGCATCTGGTCTGGGATCCACAGACCCCAAATGCATCCTGGGTTTAGTGTTCATCACCTTCCTACAGGCAGCATCCTGGTTGCTTACCTATCTTCTTCCAGCTTCCTGGCCTTGGCTTGACTAGTCTAGTAATTATGTTTCATTTAACTCTTGCCTAGCTGATCAAAATCAGATGCATCTGCTTCCACTAGATGCTGAATGTTGAAGTCAATTCCTTCCCAAAACTTCATCAAGGAGCCTAAGAAAGGACCAAGAAATTGCTTTGGGATCATATCTTCCTACCCAAGTGCCTCTCCTGATGCATATACTCTTCTTGGAAGAAAGACTGGTGAGTTCTTTCTCTGGAGTCCACAAACATATGAGATGGTAGTTGAGTTGGGAATGATATTATTCCAAAGGCACTCAGAGTTCCTATACCAAAAAGGAGAGACAAAGGCTGGAGAAGAAGAGGAGAGGTAGTCAGAGAATGAGAGGAATTTGTTCATGCCTCAAACAGAAAAGACAGAGGCAGGTACCTGGCAGTGAAAGGAAAAATAGAGAAGGTCAAGGAAATGGAATGGACCAATCAAGTTGGGCAGGTTGGGACCTTGGTATAAGTGAGGAAATGTGGGCCTGGGAAATCATTATATATAGATGAGGAACATCTTGATGGACAGGATCAGCCCTTACAGAAACTTACCAGGCTGCACAGATTCAGAAGCAACTCACGTTTCTGAGTACTTATTGTGTACATGGTGGTGTCTGTCACATACTCTATCTCATCTATTCTACATTACTCCTCTTAGATATAGAAGTGATTATGCACACTTTAAAGGTATTGAAAGGGCTCAGCAATAATTATATGATAGCCCTACTCCCATGACCAGTGGCAGAGGTTATATTTATATAAGGTCCATGTGATTTCAGTGCTGGCCCCACTACTCTGGACTGGTTCTTTAGCCCCTCAGATCCAGATCCTGAGCCCAGATCTCAGGCTTGTCTTTGATCCTAATACCTTTCCCAGCACCATTTAACTTCTGTTGCAAAAATATCCCAGCTAGGATGGCTAAGTGCTTTCAGCTCTGGGCACCCAGGTACCCTGCAGGCCTTCAACCCCTGTCAGTAGGACAGAAACAATGAACTGACAGTTGAGAAGTCTCTGTAGTTAAACTGTTAAGAAAGATAAAGGAATCCGGTTCTAATTTACTTTATGGAGTTAGCCCTTGGGGAAGAAAATCCTCTCTTCTCCAAGAAATTGGCCCACTTGGAACCCCAGGCTTGGATTTTTTTTTTTTTTTTTTAATCACAGGGTGACTAACTTGAGATAGCTTAGAGAGAAAACTCTTAATTTGACATCAAATTAGACAACCAGAAATCTCCCACAAATGTGCTGCTTCTCTGCTTCAGCCAGAGCCTAATTAAGACCCTAGCATGGCTGTTACTTAGTGCCAGCACCATTCAGTTAACAGCCCCATTACTGTTAGCCTTGCAGCCACTCCTGTGTGCCACTGCAGAGATACTCTTAAGTAAGCCAAAATTTAAAAAAAATGTTCCCAGGACAATCAACCACAAACCATATCTTAGGACACTCCCTACCACTGTCCCCAGCCCCATCAGCATGGAAACCTCAGGATGGCTGTGAACAGGAGTCAGAAATCTAAATCCACGTCCCAGCAACTCTAGTGCTAGGATATGTGGAAAACAAGGCTGGGTACACACCTTCTTGTCAGCTGGGGATAATACCCCTGCTTAAGTGGTTACTGTTAGTGGGGGCCGTAAACTGTAAACTCCTGAGCACTGTACAAAAGTTAGTATAATTAGTCTATTCTGAGTCCCATTTTCTGACAATTAATTGATTGATGTGCTCCTATTTGCCTGATTTCCTCGTTCATTGTGCACTAAATCTCATTTCTTCATTTTCCAAGATTTCCCATTTTAGCCTAGAGGAGCAAAGCCTCTGGAGCACTAGTTAAAAGCTGGGAGGCTGCTGAGATGGTGGGCTTCCTGGCCCTTGCTATGGTCTTGGCCAGCCCCAGGTCTCAAGCTGACCACGCTGGGGCCAGGCACTTTTACTCACAGGCTATCTCCACAGTGGCAGGGAAGGTGGCTCTTTTAGTTCTCCATGATATAAATATCCTGGATATCATATGCATGTGGATCTCTTCTCTTTTAATTGGCAGTTTGGATTCCACGGTACAATCAGCCTTCCCTCCATTGAGTCAATTAGCTCCTGCAAATACACTACATGCTTCTCAGGCTCTATAATTATCACTAGTGTCAAAAATTGAAAAGTGTAAAGAAGCAAACCTTAACCATATGACTTAGCGGTGAATGTCAGTGTCTAAGAAAAAAAAATTCTGAGCCTAATTCTTCATATATGTTTGCTTCTGCTGGGATCTTAATTTGGAGAAAAAGTATAAATAAATCAATGTGTCTTTTAAAGTTACTAACCCTTAATAGCAATGACATACTCTAAGCCTGAATTTCTCATCTATCAAATGGGACTAATCTCCCTTTCCCCAACTAATTCACAAGATGAGTGAGAGTAAGATCAACAGTTAAGTCATGTAATTATTTTAACTATTAAAGTCTAATTCACACTACAGGCATAAGATAGCATTATCACTTGATAAAATATTTTTCATTAGCAAAACAGGAAATTAATTTTTTTAATAAATTTTTTTTTTTAGGCAAGATACCCTTGGTTGACCTCACAGATTGTAAGGAACTTGTCAGCTTACAATCCCTTATTCATTCATTCATTCATTTTACTCCTACAGCACCTAGTCTTCCTAGGTGGTCTCCCAGGAAATTAATTTTCAAAAACACATCACCCAGCATCTGCCCCTCTCAGTAATGCCTCTCAGGACATCCTTTTCAAGATTCACTCAGTGATGTGATGGTATCAATATCCTTTTATTGTCTAACTTGGTTTGCAAAATAAATCCACTCTGAGAGGGAGCAATGAACTAATAATTTGCACACATGCATGAGCTCTGATTCAGGCAGATGAGGGTTCTGCCGTGTGGTAGCTGTATGATTTTGCTCAACTATTCAGCCTTGGAATGTTCTGAAGATCTAGTGAGAGCATATCAGTAAATTGTCAAGAACATAGTAGGCTTTAGCCCATATGCAGGCCTTTGCCTCCAAATCCAGTCTTTCTACTGCCCGGTAGCACTTTCATTAGAGATTTGGGAATGTGGCTTCTCTAAAACAGTAATGCCCATGGGTGTTTATTAAGGAAAAGAGCAGTTTGAATGCTCTTCTTGACAAATACTTCAGCCATAATTAAATATTGCTAGTGTTGTTAGGACCAAGGACAAGTGGTCAAAGAAGACTAATTATAATGAATTACGATCCCTCTCCAACTTTGTGCTTGATATTTCAGCTGCCATGTGAATAGATGACAAGGCTGTGGAAATAACTGCCTGCCATCTGCCTAAAAATTCAAAGCAGGAGCTAAAAGTGCTCAGAGGGGAAGTCAGTTAATGTCTAATTAAAACCTTAAAAGTAGTACTCACTAGTCAATTTTTGAGTATAGACAATGCTAAGAAGGCCAAGAAAGACTGCGGAGCTGGCATCCATCGTCTCCATTAGAATTTTCTAGTAACTGGACAGATAATAAAGAGATTAAAGAGTGTTGTAGTGCTGGATTCAAGATCAGCCTTATTTCTTCTTGTTCTCTTTTTCCTTTCCGGCCATTCAAACAACTTCTCTGAGCCATTGTTTCCTCATCAATCAAATATAAAAACAAAAAGATAGAGCTGAGTCTATCCACGTTACAAGGTCAATTCCAGACTTGCATAGTGATACTTCCCACTCTACAGTCTCAAAAGCATATTTATTATCTTTTTCTGCAAAGCTGCCCTTTTTAAAGCACCCATATCAAACAATGGCATAGCTATTTACATAGTCCCCTAATCACTCCCAATCTGGATATCAGTGAAGACTACCCCAACCTCATCCAGTGATATTAAATATCCATGCAATATTTCCACTCTATCTCCTTTTCTCAGCTCCCACTTCCATAGCCTAAGTTCTGGACTTAGCATTTCTAGGCATCATCTCCTGTTTGGTCTCCTAGTCACCAATCTCAATGCTTCCATCCCACCATTCACTCTTGTTACTAGGGTACCTACTGCTCATAAACTACAAGTCCCATCATGACATCCCCCTGCCTAAAATACATCAGTGGCTCCACAATTTTATTGTGACAATTTCAAATGCCTTAAAAGCAGCAGAAACTAAAAATAAAAAATAAAAAATAAATTGGAGCATCAATATATAAAACAGATAAAGGTAAAGCAGCACAAGTAGAAGAAGGAAAAGGTACTCACTATTACCTGCTCATCCCCCTTAAAGCTGCCCCTTAATTACCTCTGAAAGTCAAAGAAAATATTTTAATTTACCTGGTACAAGGCTCACATTGACTTACCCTTTCTTCATCTCCAACTCAGCCTCCAAAGACATTTCATATTTTTAATGCTAAGATATTGTGATATGCTCAACCGTTTTAAAGCAGCAAACTCTTAAATTTGAATAAGGCTTCAGAGTCTAAGGAACACTTTCATATGCCTTATTCAGTTACTCAGTATATACTATTAAAGTATCAACTACACACCAAGCACTGTGCCAAGTATTGCCAAAATAGAGTAAAAATTAATTCTCCTGTCCTTCTTATGTAGATAATATTTTAATAATGCAGGTAGATAAATACTAGTTTGAATCATTTAAAGTAATCAAATGGTCAAAAATTTCATATGGCTCAGTTTATATGACCTACATTCCATAGGATTCAATCCAAAAATCACTATTAGTGTGTATGACAAGTGCCATGAGGAAAATATGGGACTTCAGGGAGCACAGAGATGGGATGTGCAAATTTAAGCAGGAGACAGGGGGAAATATCCCAGGGGAGAGGACACTTGACACATAACAGTGGTGGTGGTGATGTTATAAGCCAGTGATCCAGGAGCACACACAGAAGCATGGCTTAAGAATGTTTCAGAGTAATGTGAAAAACAGTACAGATAAATAGTAGGCAATGTACATGACAAATGAAGAGGGTAACCATTTAAACACCCAGAACAGATGAGGATTGCTCAAAGGATAGGAAGATGGGAGGATAGGCTGGCTAGGGTGACACAGGGATGTCAAAGTGTTACTAGCCCACAGCAGTGCAAGCTTTGTGCTCTCCTGGAACTGCCTGCTCAGTCAGAGACCTTGTCTGCTCCCTAGAAGATTCCCTACTCTGCCATCATCCTGCAACATATGGATCCAGAAAACATGTACTGTCTCCAAATTTTGTGTCATACTCAGCTCAGCCTTCCCTTGAGCAGAAAAGAACAGAGAAGATCAAAATGAAGTATATACAGTAGCACTATTGAAGTAAAGGGAATAAACGTAAGATGAATAATAGTCACCATATAATCAGTAGCTGGCATGTATACACTACTCTGTGTCATCATGTACTATGCAGACATAATTTATGTCTTTATTACAACTTTTAAAGTAGCTACTAATTTCTTTATTTTACAAAAAAAAAAAAAAAAAAAAAAAGAAAAAGAAAGAAAGAAAAGAAAAGTCCAAGCAGTTAAGTGATTTGCCTAAGGTTACTCAGAGCAAATGATGAAGACAGAATCCTCATCTCCAAAGCTGGCGCCCTTAACCACTATACCATGCAGAGGCTTCCATGATCCAATGTACCAAATTCCATCTTTAAAAAGAACAGACGTTGAGGTCAGTAAGGCTATTATTTCTGTTTTAAAGATGAAAAAACTGGCATGGGAGACAGGAAAAAAGACAGTAATGGGAGAGGGCTTATAAAAATAGACTGTAGGGGCATCAAAAAGAGGGAGGATGTTCTCCATCCTAATTTGGGAGAAATAAGAAGGAAATCCCCCTAAAATAACGGGAATAATGACCTTGCCACTCTTTAAATTCTCTAGCACTTTCCAAAACTATTCATTGTCTTTTCCATCCACTTTCACACTCCTGACTACCATGGGAGTTAGCCAATGAAAACAGAATTATCCCCTTTTGAAATATGACCTGACTGAGATAAAGGGGTTCCAAGAATTAGAAGTAACTTTACCGATGTTTGCCATGGTCCAGGCTCCAAGTAAAATAGCATTTCTAGAGAATCATGACTGGTAGGAGCGAAGGCCTGGAGAACATTTATGTGAGCATACTAACTCTTTTAAATTAACCAATGATAAATATTATTTTCTCCATTTTCAGATGAGAAAGGTGATGCTGTAAGATACTGGATTTATGTTTTAGAATCTCGAAGTAGCAGACCAGGCATTTAAACCCAGGTCTATCTTACTTCAAAGTGTACATGTTTCAATCACAGCTCTTTGTCACTTTCTTAAAGGACACAGCCAGGACTTGGTCCTGCCTCTGGTTCCAGTTATTCTACTTCTTCTTGTATTTTATTTTCCAATGTCATCTTCGTACCACTCATTCAGAAGTCAATCTCTTAATGATTTTTACTGTTTGTCTATACATGTATATATCTTTGGCATATACATTAATTTATGAGTCTCCTATAGATATGCATGACCAATTCCCTATGGATAATGTTCATCTTTGTACCCGGACACTTTGGAAAATATCTGAAACAGAATGAGTGTTCAAAAAAACGTTCTCATGTTGATAATAAAGATAATACAATGAGGTTATATAGGAAATATATAAGGCTAAAGGAAAAGAGATTTTCCCTAGAAGAATTTCACCTCTTGTTCCTCAAAAGAGCTTAAGCACTCTGATTTACATTCCTCTAACCAGGCAGAAGAGCAGGATAAGCACAGACAGCTGCCTCTGAGACATGCAATGGACAAGGGGGTGCTGCAGAGAGCTTGGTTGGCAATGACTCAAGAAGAGCCTTGGATGCACACAGTGACCTCTTCATTCTATCAAGGCCTGAAGCCCATGATCAGGCCCTCCCAAAACCATAAGCTGTACTGTAACTGTGTTCTTTACCTCCAGCCTCATTTGCATGTTATTTTTAACCCATCTTTACCTGTATAAAAACTACAGCCCAGACAATGGGTCCTGGACCCTCCCTAGTATGTCCTTGCTGGGAAAATTGGACTAGGAAGAGGAGAAGGGTTGAGTTCATCACTCAAAAAATGGTCCTGAACTTTCCATTCCAATGGTCAATGTCTTTTCCACATGACAATGGTGACCTCGCAGTGCCTCTACTGGCATTTGGTTCCCTGGGGGCCTGCAGAATAGGGTTGGCCAGGGCTTCCTCTTCTGTTCTTCTGGAATGTGACAGACTGCGAAGTATAGAACGCAAATAAATTCATTTTAGAATAAGCATAGAGAATTTTTGTTTCACCACATAGTTTGATTCAGTTTACCAGATAGTTTTGTAGCTCCTGCTATGTTTCAGGCTGGATGCTACATTCAGGAGACAGAGATGAGAAAGCTGCCTAATAGAAGAATTAGAAACTTAATAGAGGAGCTTAACAGAGGAATCAGACAGGTGAATAGATAATTACAATCTGGCATGATTTGTTTTAATGGATGCACAAAAATTATTTAAAAGGACTAATTACTTCACTCTGGGGGTGACTTCAAAGAGATCGTAATATTGACTACAATCTTGAAAAATAGTTTTCTAGGAACCTAGGATGGCCAAAAGTATTCCAAGGAGAAGAAATGATACATTCCATAGCACGGAATCCTTTAACAGCTGGCTAGGGGGGAGCAGGAGCATGGGGAATCTGCAAAAAGATAGATGCTGGTGGTGACCGAACCTCCAAAGGAAGGCTTCCTCAGTCCCTGAGGGTAGCCACACCTAAGAAAGACTCAGTTTCAATCCACGAGGTGCTGATGGCACTCAGTAGGCAATAAAACTTACTAAAGTGTTTCTAATGACATGTTTCTATTTATTTTTTACATTTATTTATCTTTTGGTATCATAATGTTATTTTCTCCTACTAAATACTAGGCTTTCTTCTTATATAGTTAGGAAAAATTTGAGCAGAAATTTGAAAATTACATCATCTTAAAGCAAATGGCTATTTATTTTGGGGAAATGTATAACAAAACAAAACTTGATGCCAGTTTTCTAGGGCTATTTTCTTAGTTGGAGAAGCCCAGTGTTGAGTGAAGAGCCATCACAGTTCACTTTTCAACAGTTCAAATTCCAGTCTCTCCACTCATTAGACCAGTGGCCTTGGGCAAGTTGCCAAATTACTTAAAATGTCTGGGTCAGAATTTCCTCAAGTGTAAATGGAGATAATGTTATCTACTTCGCAGGTATTCTGTGAAAATTAAATGAAGAATATGTTGCAGATTTTTCCCTAGTTCAGCATTTGCCTTTCAATTTTATTTAATATGTTTCTTGACATATAGATTAATTTTAGCATTTAAGTACTCAAATATACAATTTGCCTCTATGGTTCTTTTCATTACTATTTTGTTTAGAATCACATTTTCTTTCCCAGAAATCAAAGGGGACATTCACTTGTGTTTTCCGCTTCTTTTATTATTTCACTTTATTCATGTAAATGTTTAATACATCTGAAATTGTGCTTGCTGAAGATTGTAAGATGAAAAAAAAAGTTAACATTTATTTCATCTGAAAGGCTGTGCTCTATGCATCCAGTGATTGTTCCTATTCTCACTGATTGAAAACATCAGCTTAGTAACACTTTATATTCTATACTTTGGGGCTTTGTATTTTGTCTCCTTGATCTATTTTTAAAATTATTTTGGTATTGTTTTCACATTTTTAACTTTTTTGAATATCTGTATAGCATGTACTATCTTTCATTCTTTGTTCTAAAAATATTCATGTTTTATTCTTCCTTATAATCAATTTAAAAAAAGGAAAAAACTCATAAGCCAAACTTCATAATCAGAAAAACAAAATTATTACAAGTAGATGAAAATAGATAATACAGATGAAGAACATGGCATATAACTTTATATATATATATATATATATATATATGAAATGAGATTACCTTGACCTTCCCTATTAAGTGCTTGCATTAGTAAAGAGAAGCCTCCAGAACTGCCAAAATCACAGCTCTGTTAGTACCGTAGGAACTGTTCATACCTAATTTCTGGATCACTGAGTAATGGAATGCTCACTACCACCTACCAATCGATGACCTGAGAAAATATGAAAGATAACAGTAATCACTGTGATAGAACAATTACCATGGCCAGGCACAATGCCACACCCAAAACAGCAATAAAATATAATTGCCATGAGAATGAGCCTTGGATTCAGACAGTCCTGGGTTCCAGTCCCAGCGTTATTACTAATTAGCTGAGTGACTTTAGAGGTCTATCGCATTTGTGATGAATAAGGATCTGACACATAAATGGTACTTTGCTAAATCCCACAGTAGACCTCTGATGCAGCTAGTACCTTAGAAACATCATCAAATTCAACTCTCATAAAAACGATATGAGTTTATAACCCTGTCTCTGCTTAATAAATAAGAAAACCGAGATCGGATAGTTAACTTATTTAAATTCATTCCAAGTTTCAACACGGTTTCTCTGACCTCAAGCCTCATAGTTATAGCCCATGCATTATCTTTCCTACATCCATGTCAACAGTACAGACCAGGTGTCATTTATAATTGTGCACTGGATTACTTCCACATGGAACTACTATTATTTGAGACAAGGACATGTCATGATTAATTTAGATTTTTTGATTGGTATTTTTTACCACTGAATTAATGAAATGATTATAGAAGCCTTTCCTAAGAAGTGATTACAATTGATTTGTAGATATCCTGGTTTGCTCAGATGCTTCTTTCTTACAAGTAATATTTGATGCCATGAGCTGTATTGGCATATCCTAGAGACAAGAAAGAAGCTCTCAAGAGAAGGACAATTCTGAAAATAAAGACACCTTGTTTATCATATGACCTAGCTCCTCAGGGTTCTTTTCATTTTCTGGGCTAGTGTAAGATAAATGCATCCATTTTATACTAATATCATTAAATATACTATCATTATTATTATATTAAAATATTTTAAATCTGTGGAGAATTTTACAGTTCACATTTTATGGCTATAATTCCATCTAATGATAACAAAAATCTGTAATTATATTTTGCTTATTTTAAATATGAGAAACTGAGGCTTACAGCGGCTTTCTAATATCACATAATATGCAAGAGATGGCTGTCTACCAAAGATTCCCACTTTTCTCTCATGGTATAGAGTTGTGGCTTAAACATCCCTGAAGAGACTACATTGCTCAGAAACCCTTGCAACTAATAGGGTTATGTGACTGACTTCTAGTCAGTGGAATGTGAATAGACAGGATGGAAATTCTCTTCAAACCTGGTCCATAAAATCTACATTTTCTCCTCCTCATTTCATAATTGATGTTGATAATCAGAGAGACATGAAGCTACATGATGAATGTAGTTGAAGCAAAGATAGAAGGAATCAGATTCTTGAATCAAGACACTACCAAAACTAATTAATGTGCTGATTATAAGGGATTTAGAACTCCAATTGTGCCAGAAAACACCCCTCCCCCCAACATACGAGGGAAGCTAATAGCTGACCATGAGCACCTTCTGATCCAGCTTTATGAAAAGCCTCTCAGTAGATGGTTAAGGTGGTCGTTTGAATTTCCCACTGCAAGGTGAAAAAAAAAGGATTCTCACACAGATAATTACACCATAGCAAAAACAAATTGGAATTTCAACTTGTAAAGCAAAATACAAGTTACAGATACCAGAAACCCTAAGGGATAAATTTAACTGAGGAAAATGAAATAAATCATGTTCTAAACATTACAAGTCAAATCCTATAGATGTTCACTTAGAAGCCCATTGAGTTGTGCAAATGAAGATGTCGTATTCATAGCACAAACCCAGCTGATTCAGCAGATGTAGTGAATATATAATCCATCATGTTCTGGATGGACAGCCTGACTTCATAGCTGTAAACAGAATTATGTCTAACAGCCTGAGGCTAACACCACAAACAATGAAACACACCATTACGAGTTTATAGAACAAGGCTGTGAATACTAATAATTACTTCCATCATGTCGAAACCATAAATAGCGTTGTTAGACATCAGCAAGGATAACAACTCTGGATTTTGCAAAATATCTTGGATCTGGAGACACTTACAGATCTGGCAGTCAAAACACTAATAGAGGTCATGCTGGATACTGAATAGAGAAGATGTAGACTCTACTCCCCCACTGTGACATTTCATAGGGCTAACATTATTTGTTTTGAATTGTCAAACACATAGAACTCTTTTTAAATTCCATTTCTTTTTTTTTTATGGATGGAATTCTTCAAAGACAATCATACAGGTAGGTCTAAACTCTCATCACTTTGTAAGATAATGTATAATTCAAGTGTTTGTTGCCTCTTGGGGAGACTTTCAAAATAGTTGATGCATATATTGCTGAAGCACAATGTAGCTCAGAAATCCAAATGAGAAATCATGTATATAGTATCTTGAAATAAAATAGACAAGCTGAGGCACACAGAAGAAAGCTGATATACATCACCTGTTAAGATTATTCAGTCATTGATACTGATTTTATTTACATTTGCTGCAATTCCTCTGAGAAGCTAAACACACTACTTGTTGAGGCAAATGCAAGCTTGACTACTTTATTTTGTGAAATGGGTAACAAACACCCCAGCTCCCCATGCCATCACTCTTGGGTTTTGTTAAATTGTTTGCATTTATCAGGTAAATACTCTAATGTTAATATTTGCCTACATGAATTCATCCTGTTTTCACATTCACAGGTGATTCTTCATTTCTGTAAATATTTGGCAGCTAAATAAAATGTGCTGAGCCCTTCTAGGATCAAGCCTGTACTAATTCAAACAAGACAAGTAATATAATGGTTAGGAGCTTAGATTCTTTGGATTCTGCAGCAAGACTGCTTGGATTCAAACTCTCTGCATCTCAGTTTCTTATCTATGAAATGGGATAAGAAACAATTGCATCTTCCTTTAGCATTATTGGGAGAATTGTATGAGTTAAATTGTTTATAGTGCTTAGAACACTGTCTGGCATATAGTCAATGGTATAGAACTGCTTGCTATTATTATACTGATATTATTTTTGTCGTAGGAAGAAAGCTCATCAGTGGCACTGCAGTTAACATGGCTGATAAGGCTTAAAACAGGAAAAAATAACTTCGATACCAATTTAAAGATAATGTTGAGTTGGACACTGGTGAAAGTACACAGATAAACACAGACTCACATTCACCGAGAGAAAGTAACAGTGGAAGCAAAGCCCTCAGCTGTGGCAGGGCACCCGGTGAGTACTTTATTAGGCTGTCATTACATCGTGACCTCTGTTGGATTGAATAATATTAACTAAAAGAAAAATGTCAACATAGAACTTGACAAATGATGTTGCCTTGACCAAATTAAATTTACACTAATTATTCAGTCAATAAAGATATTTAAAAAGCACTTAAAAAATCTACCTAAGCAAACAACAAGAAATATTTGACTACATAGTTGCACTGGGTCCTGAGAACACTTGGTAAGAAGAGACTTGCTAAATGCATTCAGATCTCCTCCAGAAAAGTGTGTGGGCATATTTCTTCAGAAGACAACATCCAGGAGAAAATTCAGAGGTTACAAATTTTAGGTTAATATACAATAAACTGAGATTCCCACCAAGGGGAACCTGAGTAGCCAGCTTCCCAGGCCTCTCTGTAGACTTTAATGGATTGGTTAGTCATAAGATTGGCCAAAATGACATCTGAAGTGTGTTCCATCTTGGAGAAGCTACTCTGACTTAACAGACTCTATTGAAAGCATTTTCTATTCCCACTGTGCCTGCAACATACCCATAACTAAAAATGTCCTCTGGAGATACAGACCAGCAGCCTCCAAAGAAAGATTTATGGGGGTATTAAACAAGTATGTTTCTTAACTGCAGGATTTCTGAGGACTTGTAGTGTGTGCATATATTTTTACTATGTTGCTCTAAAAACAAACAAACCAACAATAGACACGTACACACACCACTTTCATAGAGCTTCTTTCCAAACTCATCTTTAGCACACCTCTTCAGAGATCAGAAGTTCAGTTCTGCTCTAAACTGGTACTTCAGCATCACTACTATAAACATCATGCCCCGAAGCTGTCTCTCTCTCTCAGAAGATCACAAATTCTTGCAATCTTAACTTTTTATTAGTTTTATCTGCACTCTTTATGGTCTTAGATATAGAGAGGGTGCTCAAAGTATGTATGCAAATGAAAAAATTAATTGAGTGAGTGTAGCTGGTTTTGTCCTAAAAGAATCTTGGTAGGGAATGAGAGCCCAGGACAAGACTTACCCCCAATGTGGCCCAATGTGAGAAGATCCTCATGTGCTAATGATGTAACTCCTTGGGACTGGGCCTCTTGGGGCCACTCGGGTCCATCTTAGCTGAGATGAATGCAAGAAGGTGCAAACACATTCACAGAGTGACTTGTTAACAGACTTCAGATTACTCACTCTTTGTTATTGATTGCGTTTACTATTTTATTTCTATTCTTCCTCAGTACCCACAACAATCTGAAAAGCTAGACCAGCCTCAAACCAGGGGGAAATGAAAGATGATCTTATCTTAGAAAATCAAGTTTCTCTTTCATTTATTCAGGCTCTCTTTCACTCATTCCTATGGCCAGCAGAAAGGGAAGATTCATTGTGTGCGGGGCCCAGTGCTGGCATGCAAGAACAACAACAACAAAAGGCCTTAGTCCTCAAGATCTCATGAGCTCTTTTTGATACATCAGCTCACTCACTGTCCTTGCAAAATGTCCACTAGGCAAACACTCCTAATTTCTTGAACCCCAGTTCAACTCACATCTCCTCAAAGAAAGCTGCTTCTACTTCCAGGGCGGTTAGCTGCTACCTGACTTCTACTTACATCATCATTCAGTAATGGTGCTCCAAACAACTCCTCATGGTCAGATACAGCTCCATCTCCTTCTCAACTGTCCTAGCCTTGCAAAGAATCTGTGCTCGGGAACAATATAAAAAGAGAATGTGTCTCATTCTCTTCCTAGTTTCCCTATCGATTCAAAGAAAAAATAATTACACATCAAATGACAGAGTATAGGTTATATTACTCAAGAAACTGCAGAGCTAAGGCTTGACAGCTGACTTTTAGGGCAGATACAAGAGTTTAATAGAGTTTCTGTGTCTTTTGCTGGTACAATTAGGAGATATATATATACATATATATATGTATATGTATATACATATACATACATATATATATACACACACACATACATACACACACATATACATATACACACATACACAAACACACACACACATATATATTAATAGAATCAGTAATAGGGTACAATACAAGTTGAACAAAACTTTTTTAAAGCTAACATTAAAATATTGTATGATTTCATTACTATGTGAAATTAAAATAGCCAAATTCACAAAAACAGAGTAGTATAGTGGTTACAAGAGGCTGGGGACAGTAGGTGAACAAATAAGAGAGATGTTGTTTAAAGATACAAACTTGCAACTAGTAGATAAATAAATCACAGAGATCTGATATACAGTATATTGATTATAGACAATATTATAAACATTGAACTTGCTAAGAGACTATATATTAATAATTCCCACCACAAAAAAGAAATGATAATTGTGCAGTGTGATAGAGGTGTTAGCTAACTTTAAAATGGCAATCATAATGCAATATATAAATGTATCAAATCAATATGTTATATAACTTAAATTTACACAATGTTACAAGTCAATTACATTTTAATTAAAAAAATAAAGTTATCAGTAACAGGACCCAGAAGGAAATCACTTTTATGATAGAGGTGAAATCATTCTACTCCAGAGTAACTGAGAAGAGGAACAACAATCTATGGGAAAGAAGCAGGATTTTGGTATCTTGAACACACATGTTAAGTCTCTTATTATTAATTTTCTTTAAAAATTAAATTTATTACAACCACAAAAGTATGTTAACACCAAAAGATATAAGCTCTTCTAAAGCAGGGACCATGTCTAGCTACTCACCACATATTCTTGGTTCACAGAAAACACTGAGAATTTTCCTTAGCCATAATGCTATTAACAAGCAAACTTAGCCAATGACTTCTAGAATAAACAGCATAGTAGACAATGACATAAGCCCACCAATTTGCCTACTGGAAAAATTCGGTAATTAGGCAGCAACAATTGGCTCAAACACAAGGCCAGAATCCATGATAGGAAAAAAAAAAACCCACAACCAATCAACCTTCCATGCATAGCACACACAACAAGGATAAGACCAGAAGAATCTGGAGGCTATGATGAAAGAGGGGTACAGTGGAAAGAACATGAGGCTTGAACCTCCTCCCCCCTCAAAAAAACACTGTAAATGTATGTGAAGAACTAAATATGTAAAATTTAAAAAATATTTTAAAATGCACATATCTTACAACCCAGTCCAAACAGAGTTTCTTTTTCCCAGTGTTTTCTCTCTAGTTCAACTGTAGCTCTTCTAGAAGCCACAAAAATGTAGGGGGTCATTCTGGGAAAATACTTCTTGGAAAATACTTAATACTACATTCTTCTTTAGGAAAATCACAATATACAATATTCACTCATCAAATTTTGAAAGTGTTTTCAATAGATATATGATGATACTGCCTGTGGCTACCCCTGGCACTGACTGGAATCCCTCTACAGTTCTACATTTCTGAGATGCAAATTTCTTAGGAAAATTTCTTGGGAAAGTTAGACCATCTTCTGTTTTGGGCTAAAAGAAATGCATATCGATATTATCTTTCATTTATCCCTCCAATAAACTGTATCTTATCATCAATCAACATTGAAAATACATGACAGAATTGTATCTATTAAAAGGCTGTCTTACACCAAATGGGGGTATATAGGACTGAGTGTTAAAAGATCAGTCATTCATATCTTGTCTAGTAGAAGGCTTTGGAGCTTTCTGATACGCATTGAACAATTGCCCACTAGAGCACCACAAGTTGAGGATCCTTAAGCTTTCTTGCCACAGAGCCCTTAGACCTCCTCAAACTTCAATTACATTTTTATAATTTTTAACCCAACACAATTTAGAGAGCAATTCAACTCTGCTTGTCATAAAAGATGAGGCAAATTTCTTAATATCAAAGAGCTTATGGGTGTGTGTGTGTGTGTGCGTGTGTGTGGCTGGACTGAGAGGAGTGGGTAGGAAGAACAAATACATATAAAATCTCAAGGCATTTAAAAATACTAGTGAAACTTTTGGAATCCATCTACGTATCAATTGATTTGTTTGCTTATTCATTCTATAGATAATTATTCAATACTTGCTTTGTGCCAACACTACGTGAGTCTAGATGCCTTCAGGGAAGAAAGTTCATGATCCCGTCAATGAGAAAGATGCCTAAACAGATCATTGGAACTCAGTTGCGTAAATGTTAAGGTAGAATTATTAATAAAGAGCATTGGGTGCACAGGAAAGGAAGTGACTTTATCGGCCTGGAATATAGACGTTTTCTCAGAGATGCTGACATTAAGCCGTGTCATGAACAAATGAGTAGGAGGTAGCCAGGGAGAAAATAGTGTGTCCCAGGCAAAAGGACAGTGACCGAAAAGGCTTGGTACCAAAAATCAGAGGGTCACCACGAGAATGCTGACCATTTGAGCAAATATTTTAATCCTAATTGAGTGTCAATGGTTTGAAATGCATATTAGATTTAGGTAGGTTGAGGCCAGACAGTGAAATAGCTTGAATATAAATAAAGCTAATAATGAACTCGTTCTATACTTAGTAGAAATACTTACCAATTTGAATGACATGAGACTTTAGTAATTTAGTATATTTGGTTAAACAGATATAAGAGATGTTCAGACATGATTTGATTTCATTGGACTAAAACAGGATGGAAAGAAGAATCTACCTCTCAGGTTCATGTTTAAGGGATACAAACAGTAATTCTTGGTATTTGAGTTATGTGGCAGATGGAGAGGAGAAATTCAAAATATTACACACACTTTAAGCTGGAGAAACTACTTGGATGGCCACACCGACCTCCAACCAGAAGACATGGCCAGATAAAAGTATTCAATGAGAAAAATGCTTCCACCTCAGACCCAGTGAGCTCTATAAGAAGGATTGCCCATTATACCCTTCTCTAGGTAGATCTAGAATAGAAGTGACAAACTATCATCCCACTGTCAAATAAAGCTCAAAGTTATGTCTTATTTCTCCAGTACAAGAAAAAAAGTGTAAAAGTAAACTAGATAATTGTGAATACCTTTAAGCGAGGTATACATATATACTACATTGTCATTTCCTACTGTCTCCTTGAAATACTTACACCTTTAATGGCACTTGTGATGGCCACCCTGGTTGTCACATTTGCGTGTATCTAGGAGGCATACATACAGTTTGGGAGTCATCTTCCAAGGCAATTCAAATAATGGGAGTTGATTATGTAACTCTAGAAGAATTTGCAGGATGGGGGGGGGGAAGAAAAATCAGCTTTGGACCACTTGTATGAAGAACATGCTAAAGAAAAGAGGGAACTTACACCTTCCAAAGGTGTTGTATGTTGACATTTAATAGAGAATATTTATTATCTTTTCAACTACCTCCATAGCATGGCTTTTGAAACTAAATCGAACCCTTTATTTTCCTTAAATATTTGATCAGCCTACATAGCCTTTATTATTTCACATTATATACATTCAGATTACTCCATATGCAAATCCATCTTTGTTGATTTTGCATTAAGTAATTTTACAAAGAATATGATAATAACATTAGTCAAGAATTTAACCTGTAGCACTCTTCATTCTAAACCTTTGGAAGGGAAAATTGACTAAGATACATGAAAACAGAGATGATCGCCCAATTATCTTTTATTTGCTTTTGAAAATATATTTTTAATAAAAACTTTTCTGTTTCCATGTTCTGAAAGCTCCAAGCCTTGGGGCTTTCACACCTGTCTTTCTTTCTGACTTGGAAACTTTTTCATTAGCTCTTTACACAGCTGGTGCCTTCTCATTGGTTCCTTTTAATCAGAAAGCCCTGTACAGCACATGCTATGCAAGAAGGCTCTTCCTTCCCCTCTGCCACCACCCAAACCTTATTATTTTCTGTCAGTGCATTTTCTTTGCAGTACTAGTTACAAGTTAAAATTATATATTATTTTTCAATTGTTTCATTCTCTAGACTGTAGCTCATTAATTCTTCTGAACTTCTCGTTTATTTGGCCACATCAGAATAGTCTTTTTGAGAAATGAATAAATTAATTTCTTGGGGAGGTGGCAAATGGTAGTATTTTATTATTTCTTCTTTCATTTATTACTGAAATGCTTTCACATTAAAAAGGGTAGGTAGATGCTTGATTCTTTTCTTTTACTTACTAGTTTTTAAGACAATGAATGCGTTACCTATTAAATGCCAAAGATAGCCAATTCGCTCCTTTCATTTCTTCGTAATGAAACCACCATAGATGGAGTCTGTATTTATAACAGCTTAGTGATATTTCAGGTGTTGAAGATAATTGGCTCAGATCAGGAGTAGTGAGCCCGAATTCAGACATTCTTCCTTCCTTGAAGCCTGTTCCGGTTTTTTTCCCCATCAGAATCACTTAATCCTTCCTAGATGTTCCCTTAGCTTTTTGCACATACTTCTATTGATACGATATAGATTTTTTTTTTTTTTTAGGTGAGGCAACCTTTGGTTGACCTCACAGATTGTAAGGACCTTGTCAGATTACAATCCCTTATTTTCTTTTATTTTTTACACCTATAATACCTGGTCTTCCTACATGGTCTTCCATCCTAGTACTAAACAAGCCTGACCCTGCTTAGCTTCCGAGATCAGATGAGATTGGGCTTGTTCAGGGTAATATGGCCCTAGACTTGATACAACTTTTTGAATAATATAGAGTTATGGTTAAGAGATTAAATTGTGGTAGAAGAGAAAACTGAGTTAATCCTGGGTTCATCAGTAATCAATTAAGTTCTTGGCTAACTTCTGGTTCAGCCTAGAACACAAAAATCCAGCTGGCAATAATCTACCACTTATGTGTCACTTCGAAGCAACTTCTATGCACATTCCTTGTAGATATTTCTTATTTTTCACATGAAATTCACATAGAAATAAGATCTTTGATACTCAATGATACCCACTTGATGCTTTTACTTTCTGTTTCTGATCAAATAATTTTTGTCTATTGAGCCTCATAGTGAACACTCTGACCATTTGTTTTTTTCTCCAGAAAACACTGAGCTTTGAAACTTAGGAAAAACCAAAGAGCACAGAGTCTGTGCTACACCTCCCTCCCAATTCCTCTCTGTGAATGCCAGCCACCTTAGTGTTCTCTCAAGCAGCGTGAACTTGCCATGATCCCTCCTGAATCTAGTCCTTTCTCCATGCTAGTGTCCTGATCTGGAATTCCTCTCTACTTCATACCCACCCTTTGCCTAATTAACTCTTACTGACACTTGAGATCCTAGTTAAATGCCATGTCTCCTTAGCTAAGGCATCCTTAGCTCCTCATATCGGGCTATAATATGTATTGCAGTATGTAATTAAATTTACTAACATGACTGTTTAAGTCATGTCCACCATCTTCCCTCATCTTCAAGCTCCATAATGCTGGGACTAAGGCACTTGTTTGACATTAGTTAGCACTGTCTCTATCAGAATGAGCATCAGAAAATATTTGTTGAATGAATGTTCAGTGAAAATGTCAAGAATAGATCAAGAATAGATCACTCACATGTATCAATCTTTGACTAATGCTAGCACTGGGTGAGTAGATGTAAACACATTTCATATTATTCTCACTTCGACTTACAAGGAGGTATTACCACTACATCATTTCACGTGGAAATAGGAGCTCAAAGAAGAGAACCATTTGTGTGCAACACAACAGCAATCTCAGAAAAATTAATGTGCAAGCTAAATTCTCCAATGGAGAAAAAAGAATATTTTAAGGACAAGAACCCTACACTTATGCCAGGCATTCTTGATTAAAATACCCTCAAAGTTTAATAAGAGAGCCTCACTGAAATGTGTAGTCGGTCCTGATTGTTAGTTGTGTGTGATCCTGGCAAAATGGTGACAGATTTTCACTTTTTTAGAACAACAAAAAAAAAAACAATTTAATTCATTTCCTTATTTTCATCTGTTATAAATACACTACATTTGGTTTTCCCCATCTAGAATCCAGTTCCACCTTTCTGTTTATTTTTGTTTTTACTAACACTATTCTTTTTTTAAAAAAATAGGCTAATTTTACATTTTAAATGCTCGTTGAGCTTCAAAATGATAAATTTTATGCTGTTTTTCCTCTAGTTTTACTGAGATATAATTGACAAATGAAAATTATATATATTTAATGTATATAATTGATATTTTGATGCACTTATATCTGGTAAAATCATCACCAAAATCAAGCTAATTAACATATCACCTCGCATAGTTATCTTCTTTTTTTTTCTTCTTCTTTTTTTGGTGGTAAGAAAAATTTCAAGTATACAGTATGGTACTGTTAACTAAGTCACATGTTATACATTAGCTTTCCAGAACTTATTCAACTTGTATAACTAAAACTTTTTACCCCTTGACTATTGTCTCTCCATTTATCCCACCTCCAAGCCTGTGGCAACTACCACTCTGCTTCTGTGAATTTGACAGTTTTAGATTCCATATTCCAAATATAAGTGACATCATGAAGTTATTTTTCTTCCTATGTCAGCTTATTTCACTTAGCATAATGTCCTCTAGGTTTATATGTTCTAACATCTGTCAGGATTTTTTTTAAGGCTGAATAATATTCCCTATATATACTATGATATGATATGATATGATACGATATGATATATAATATAATTTAATAATATAACATAACAAAAAAATATAATATAACATAACAAAACAATTTTTTAATATAATATAATATAATATAATAAATGAAATATGTATATAGAGAGCATGTATATATGTATAAATAAATAAATATATATGTGTGTGTGTACATATATATATACATATATATATAATATACTCTTTATCCATTCATCTGTTGACTGATATTTAGGTTGTTTTTATATCTTTGCTATTGTAAATAATGTCAAAATGAACATAAGAGTGCATAAAGCTATTGAACATTCTGTTTTGAATTCTTTTAGATACACACCTACAAGTGGGATTGCTAGATCCCATGGTAGTTACAGTTTTAATCTTTGGAGGGACCACCATACTATTTTCCATTGTGGCTATATCAACTTACAGTCCCCTTATCTCCACATGCTGCCAACACATCTTTTGTTTTTGTTTTTGATAACAGCCATTCTAATATGTGTGAGGTGATATTTCAGTGTGATTTTGATTTGCATTTCCCCAATGATTAGTGATGCTGAATACCTCTTTATATAACTATTGGCCATTAGTATGTTCTTTTATGGAAATATGTATTAGGTATTTGACAATTTTTAAATCATTTTCTGTTTTCTTGCTATTGAGTTATATTAACTCTTTATACATTTTGGACAGTAATTCTTTATCAGATACATGGTTTGAAAATAGCTTCTCCCATTATACAGGCTGTCTCTTCACCCTTTTGATTAATACCTTTGTTGTATAGAAGCTTTTTGGTTTACTTTTTTTTTTTTTTTTTTTGCTTTGGTTTTGCTTTTCTTTTTGCTGCCTGTGAATTTTGTGTCATGTGCAAAAAAATCATGGCCAAGATTATCGCCAAAAAGATGTTTCCTTATTTGTTTTTCTAGTAATCTTACAGTTTCAGGTCTTATATTTAAGTCTGCAATCCATTTTGAGTTTATTTCTGTGTACAGTATAAGAGACCAATTTCATTCTTTTGCATGTGGATATCCATTACCATTTATGGAAGAGACTATACTTTCCCCATGGCATGTTCTTGGCACCATTGTCAAAGATCTATTGATTTTAAATATGTGGATTTATTTCTGAGCTTTCTGTTTTATTCTATCAGTCTTGTTTTTATGCCAGTACCATTCTGTTTTGATCACTGTAGTTTTACAATATTCTTTGAAATTAGGAGGTGTGATGGCTCCACTTTGCTCTTTTTGCTTGATTGTTTTGGCTATTGAAGGTCTTCTGTGTTCTATATGAGTTTAAAGATTTTTTAAAATATTTCTATAAAGAATATAACTGGTATTTTGATACAACCCACACTGACTATGTACATCAATCGGGGTAATATGAACATTTAAACAATATTAATTTTTCCCACCATCTTTTGGTGAAAACTTGCCAGGATCCTCCTCCAAATCCCATCTCATCGTGGCACTGTTTCATCACGGTGCAGACCTGTTCATTTCCCTGCAGAACCATGAGAGTCAATGTACTGTCCTCTTATACAAATTACTGACTTTTATAGAACTTTTTATACTTGTGAAAATGGAGGTTCAGAGAGGTTAAGTGACTATCAAGTTCACAGAAATAGTAAATTGCAGGTCTCAAATATGATACCAAATTTAATGTTTTTTCTATTGCAGTCTAGTTGACTAACAAGTCATCCTTCCTCAATTATAGGTACCATGACAGAAATCTGTTACCAATACCATTTTCTTTGAAATCCTATCCATATATATTAACGGTTTTTTGCTTCCACCTGAATACCAGATATGCAAATGGAGTCATACTTTAATATGATAAAGTTCATATAATTTATTGCTTTGTTTTTTACAGTTATCATCTATTGTTCTCCTTATTTCTGGTCATGTATTTTTTTTTGTAGTTCTTATTTTTGAGTCTCCAGAAAAATAATCAGTGTCCAGATAAAAAATATCACTTCTGCGAGTCTACAAAATTGCTCCAGGATTTAAACCTAGCTAAGGAAGAAAGATTAACTGCTAATCTGCTGTGCCTAAGGATATTCACAAATTTCTAATTCCAAAGGGATTTGTTCTGCATTTATATGACCTGAAGTCATATTCCTTTCTGGGAAGAAATCCAGAATATGTGTGCATTTTTATATAGTTAAGCGGAGTCAGCAAGCAATCTGCTATAGTCAGCAATGACCACAGTAAACAATAAAAATGCCATTTTAATCACTCTCAAAATTTAAAATACATGTGAAACAGAGGCTTAAAAATTAGAGTGAATGGATATGGAAAAGCAAAGTGCTTATCAGAAGCTAATATATGATATCTCATGTTAAGTGTTTAGTACATTAATTTTATAACTGTAGACGCAATAATTGCAATCATTTGCCAAGGGATCTATCTTCTTGCAACAACCTGGATTACAGGTAATTTGATTCCATTGGTTCAAAGTTGATTTAAGCATTCAGGAAAAAAGGAAGCAAGATTCCACAAAGTCGTTTTTAAGAAAGATTACAGACAAAGATATTGGTCACATATAATTACCTCTGAATCCCAGTTATTTTAATTACCATACCTCATTCCAAAACCTCTGAGACACAAGAAGCATTAATATAAACCATGATAAAACAGGAAGGAGAATTAAAGAAGTAAAAAGAACTACCATTAATGACACTAAAAGCCAAACTTAGAACATAAAATTTAATAAACTTAATTTGGCCTCTTTGGGAAATAATGAAATAGGTAAAATATCCTCCAATATCAAAATCTGATAAACATAATATAAAAAGAATTGAATACCAATTACTTGTTTAAATTGTGCACAAAATTCAAAATGAAATGCTGGCAAAGTGAATCAAGTAGTGCTTTAAAATAGTAAAACATCATGATTGAATATATCTTATTCTAAGCATACAGGGATAATTCAATCCTAAAAAATTTAAAGCTGTAATTAAATAATTAAGTAATTAAACATATTAAATAACAACCAATAGGCAATTGATAAATTAGCAGTCCTTCCTATTTAAAACATATCAAAAAATAAATTTAATAAAACCCTCAGATGACAAATAAGATGCCTACTCTCAATTTAGTATTGTTTCAGGAATTTTAAATAAAGAAATAGAACAAGTAAAATAAATAATGAGTATAAATGTCATATAAGAAGAGTAAAAGTAAACTTTATTTACCAATACTATGATGATTTGCTTTAAAAAAAAAAACTCTAAAAATTTCTGAACTGTTTAAATATCCCTAAGAGAATTTGGTTAGACGTGTAGATTACATATATTGGGAGGAAATTTAATCTGAAATAGTAATCTTCCTTTCACAAAGAATAAAAAAGGATAAATTTAATAAGAAATTTGGAGACAAAACTTAGCAAAACTATAAAATGTATTAAAAACTATAAAAAAAATGGTCAAATAGAGAACATTTCATGTTCCTAAAGGAGACAACACATCATAAATCATTTCCACCATATTAATATACAAATATAATAAAATTTCAAATAAAATCTCAGTTTAAAAAGAAATCCAAAAAATGACTTTAGCATGCATATAGAACAGAACTACCTGAAGGAAGGCAAGAAAATTTCCAGAAAGAAGCAAAAAGAAGCAAAACCCATTTCTTTCTGGGCTTTAAAACATTATACAGCTACTGCAATCAAAATAGTATATTGACGTAAAAATGCACAAATTGGCTGGAAGAAACAAATAGAAATTTCAGAAATAAATGCAAAGGCATATTAGAACTTAATATATTAAAAAACAATGATTCATTCAGTGGAAAAGATATTTCATAAAGGATGTTGGTAAACTGGCTAGGTATCTAAAAGAAAATAAAGTTAGAATCTATACCAACTACATACAAGAATAAATTCTAAATATATTAGAATTTTAAAATAAAATATGAAATACATACGATTTTTATGTAAATTTGGAAGAGGTGACGCAATCTAAATCAGGACTGAAATTTGAGAAGCCATAAGAGAAAGGAGGTAGCAATAATGAGTACATAATATTTTTAGTTTTCCAATGAATTGATAAGAATAAAGTAGCTAGTCAATCATAAGTGAAGTGTAAGATCTGAACAAGTAAGGAAGATGAAGGCTGAAGTGGAAATGTAAATTGTCAAGAAAGAGATGAATAAGAAAATTCTCAATCTTAATTTTAGGCAGAAAAAATGTTATTTAAAAGTTGATATTTTTTCAGCATTATATTTGTAGAAATGCATAAAACTATCAGATTAAGGAACTTTTCAGAGTATGAATTGGCACACACATTTGATTAATCAATCCTGTTCTAATAAATTTCTCTTGTAATCAAAGCAGCAGTGTGTAAATCTACTTGCTGTTTTATTGGTTCAAAATATAATTGTTATAAACATAGATATCTGGTCACAATGAAAATGACAGAGCCATTCTATGGAATTATAGAAGTTATTAGAAGAACGAATTTGAATGTTTGAATGGCTGATACACTTATGTAAATGTATTTATATCCCTAGAGAGATGCTCTTGATTTACTGTTATCTAAAAAAACAAGTTGTAAAATAATATGCACTGTTCATTATTTCTTTTAAAAATATCCGCTACATTTATGTGCATTTTGAGCAAGGAGATGAACACCAAACATCAGTACACTAAAATGGTTATCTTAGAGAGGAAGAGATACTATTAGCATTTTTTAATGTTTTGATTTAATTATGTTTGTGAGTATGCCAAAAATTATTCCACTTTTATCAATCTAACTTATTTGTTGGTATCAAGGCAGTAGTCTTGGAAGAATGGTGGAGTAAGAATATCTGAAAAAAACCATTCCTCCATAAAAGCAATGAAAACATTAGCAAATTATCAAAATCTACTTTTTCATAACCCTAGAAACTAACTAAAGGCTTGGAAAAAATGCTAGGACAATTTATTCAAGAAAAATTAACAAATATTGGTAAAAACACTGAATTTTGTGGTGTTTTAACTTACTTTATTCCCATTCCCCTCTCCTCAGTTCCATGGTAGCCTTGAAAATAAGCAGCCTCACAACTATGGTAACTGAGTAAATATCAACATAGCAGACCTCAAAGGGGGATGAAAAGGTTTGGAGCTCCCACAAAGCTCCATCATTTATAGAACTGTCACTGCGTGACCACTTTGGCTTTTCTTCACAGGAAAGCTCCATTTATAAGGCTGGTGGTCTTTGTTGCCATGACTCAGAGCTTATGTCTTGAGAAACTCCATACATAAGGCATTTGTTGAAAACAAACAGAGACAATTATTTAAATCACAGCTTTTGGAGATAGTGATATCAGTTGGAGCAAACAAAAAGTTAGCCAAAAAACTTAAATATGAAAAAGTTCAAAGTAGGAGACTTTGAAGATCTCCAGAACATTTTTGGGGATGTAGACATGCATGTGCATGGCTGGGTGCATAACCAAGAAAGACTCAAGAAAACCATAATTTCTCACTCCAGCTGACTGTTTTGAGCCTAAAGCTTAAAGTAGAATTGTAAACAGCCAAACTTTGAAGCTATACCCCAACACAGACACAGAACCTCTTGATAGTAGGTAGGAGATGTACTGGTTAAAGGCATTTAAAAAATTAATAATACAATCACTATCCAACCAATAAACAAACCCAAAAAAGATTTCTGTGGCCATACCTGACAAAAAAATACAGACTATACAGAATTAGTCTATGAAAGCCATTAAGAAGCAAACATCAGCAACAACAAAAATAACAACAAAAAGTAGCAAAAACAAAGGCTAGAGGGAAGGGGAATTTGATTTACAAAGTTAATATATTACATCATTTAGAATTTTCAATTTAATAAAAAGAAGATACACAAGAAAACAAAATGTATACCCAACACACAAGGGGGGAGAAAGTTAATAGAAATTGTCCCTGGGAAAGACACTATACTTGAATCACTAACAAAGACATTGAATCAGATATCGTATATATGCTCAATGAACTAAAGGAAACCATGTCTAAAGAAATAAATCAAAGTATGAAAATAATTTATCCAAGCCAAGAATATTATTAGTATTATCTTATAATAGAAATTATAAAAAGGAACCAAATAGAAATTCTAGAGTTAAAAATTAAAATAACTAAAACAACAACAACAACAACAACAACAACAAACTCGCTAGAAGGTAACAATAATATATTTGGGCTGTCAAAGGAAAGAATCAATAAACTTAAAGATAGATCCTTTGATAATTATCTAGCCTGAGGAACAGAAACAAAAAAAGAGTAAAAATGAAGAGAGTATTAAATACCCATGGGGCACCATGAAATATACTAATATATGCATAATGAATGAAAGTCCTAGGAAGAGAAGAGACAGAAAATGTGGCAGAAAGAGTATTTGAATAAATAATGGCTACAAATGTTCCCAATTCGATGAAAAAAATACCAATTTACATTTCAGAAATTTCAAAAACCTCTACAGAGGATATACTCAAAGCTATTCACAGCTAGAAACATCACAGTCAAACTGTTATATACCAAAGAATGAAAAGGAATCTTAAATACAACAATAAAAAATGAATCATCATATACAAGTGATCTTAAATAATATTAATAGTTAACTTACCACCAGAAATCAAAAGAGAGTGAGATGACATTTGCAAAGTGTCATCCAAAGACTGCCAATCAAAAATCCTATATCCATACATTTGATCATTCAAATATTAAGAATTTAAGACTTTCTAAAATAAACAAAAACTGAAAGACGTCATTGGTAGTTGACCTGTCTTAAGATAAATAAAAAGTATTATAGATAGATAATAGATAGATAGGTAGGTAGGTAGATAGATAGATTGATAGATAGATAGATAGATAGATAGATAGATAGATAGATGATAGATACATAAAGTCCTTCCACTTGAAAGAAAAGGACACTGAACAAGAACTCAAATACCCCCCCCACACACATTACTTAAATATAAAAGACAGTAAAATATAAAAGAGAGTAAAGATCTACTTTTTGTGAGTAACTCTTTTTTTTCTCCTGATTTAAAAAGAACTGCATTGAACAATGATTATAGAACTGTACTGATGGATTTAGTACATAAAAGATGCAATTTGTATGACAATAATAGCACAATGGAGGTAGAGGTTGAATTCTGACATTAAGTTGATAATAATTCAATCTAGATTGTTTTAAGTTAATTACAATCTCCAGAGCAGCTACTAAAAATAAACACATACTAATATCTATCAAAAGGCACATTAAGACAAAACTTATTACTCAAGTAAAAGAATGAAATGTATAATGATAAATCTTCAACCCATCACAAATAAATGACAATTATAAACATAAATGCACCTAACAGAGCCCTAAAATACATAAAGCAAAAATGGCAGAATGGAAAGAGAAATGTATAATTCATCAATAATGGTTGAAGACTTCAGTCCCCTACCTTCAATAATGAATAGAGAGAGGAACTAGGCAAAAAATCAGGAAAGAAATAGAAGACCTAAACAACACTACAAATTAACTAGATCAAACAGACTTCTATAGAACATTCCACCCAAGAAAAGCCAACATTCCTTTAAAAAAAAAAAAAAACCTGATCATATCCATAGTGATAGGAAAAGCATTTGGCAAAAATCCAATACCCTTTCCTAATAAAAACTATCAACAAATGAAAAATAGAAGAAAACTTCCACATCCTGATCAAGGGCATCTATGAAACACCCATAGATAACATCACGTTTAATGACAACGAAATGTTTTTCCCCTAAGATCAGAGATAAGCAGACATCTGTCTAGCCTTATCTCTTCTATTAATTTAAAGAAGTAAGACACAAAAGGCCACACTTAATATCATTCTCTTGATATGAAATGTCTAGATTAGGCAAATCTATAGATACGGAAGACAGATTTGTGGATACCAGGGGATGGGAGATGGGAGGATGCAGAGTAACTGTTAAATCTGGGATTTCTTTTTCAGGTGATGAAAACATTCTGAAATTAGATTATGCTGATGGTTCACGACTCTGTAAATATTATAAAAACCTCTGAACTGTCCACTTTAAAAAGGATGAATTTTATAGTATGTAAGCTGTAACTCGACAAAGCTCTTAAAAATAGGCTAAAAATAAGTGCCACCATAATTTCAGGAAACTTTCAGAACAGTAGTTACTATGTATGTGTTTTCTCCATATGTAAGATTCAGAAGAAAATACTGCTATTTTGGTCAAATTAATAACATTTTAACATTCACTCTAAGTTTCACCTCAAATGAATCTATTAAGATTTTAACCCCTCCAGAATGAGCCAAGGATACCAAGAATCCATTAACCTATAACCAATTGCATATTCTAAATTCACTTTTAATAACAATACATATAGCTTGGTTCTTTCAGCACTCATTCTATATATGTGATTATAATGTTATAAAAGTAATTTTAAGCTTACATCGGATTACAGACTGATGGATTCTGGTGACTTAAAATGGCATTTTCTTAAAACAGTTTAAATTCTTGATTATATGATATTAAAAGTAGTGCTACATTGAAACTTAGTTCATATATTTGTTTTCGGCATCAGAAAATCAATATTAAATGTTAAGCTAATATCTCTTTCTAGAAATTAATTCTTAGTCTGTGACCTATTTTACTTGAACACAATTCTATGATGTGGACAGATTCTTTACCTAGAATTTAAAAAAATATTTTTCACTCATCCAAAAGCACCTACTACATGTCTGACAGTAAACGTAGCCCAAATGCACTAGCTAAGTGACAGAAAGAAAACTGTATTTAAAGAAAGAAAATTGTATTTACATATTTACATTGAATGTGTTTCTTTAAGTTACTAAAAACTCATGTATAATTTACATGATTCATATATTCAGTTTAGTTAGGAAAGAAAACATACTTATGCAGTACACATGCCATTTTCACCAAATTCAGGCTGAAAATCTGCCATTCTTAATTGACAATTTTTACTCAAGCATAGAAAATAATTTACCACATAGCAAAGCTGACTTAATGATCTAGTTCCTCCAAAAATTAAAACAAATTGGTATCTATACTACTTCCAGAATTCTAACATACTCTGGGGATTACCACTGGCACTGCTAAATTCCTATTTGAAAACAATAATTCAGAAAAACAAGGCTGTATGTTACTGGCAGCTTGGCAAATGGCACTTTGGGCACTGCTTGCAATTTCCCTGGCTCTGAGGCAGCATGCAGCATGGTTCATAATAATCAATACTAAATATTTAGGACATGAAAGACAATCTTTTTGATGTTATCCATATAATCATTTCACAAAACGTGTAGAGCAAAACACAAGGAAAATAAAATTTGGAAAAATTAACAGAAGTTTCCACAGTCAAAAAGGTTTAGGGACCACCATACATTAGATCTTATCCTTGCTAGATCAGAGTGCATATAAGTACATTACAAATTCTCGAAATTCACTCTGAGAGGAATCTTGTTTAATTTTGCTTAATCCAGTTTTTATTAAATATGTTTACATCAACATTTCTCTTTTTCTATATCTTTTCCTATCTCCTTCTCCAGAACATGCATACAAAGAATCTTTGAACATCCTAAGTTACATCTTGTTGAGGATAAGTAAAAGTTAATGTTTGCTGATTGAATAAATATTTTTACGATGCTTAAACGAGTGCATTGAAATCAGTTGAAGGATGAGGCCAAGTTGAAGATTCTATGTAGCACTTTTGTTTAGCCAAAAAAATCATGTATAACCTATAGATAATTATATCCTCAAAAGCAAATGTGGCTGAAATTCCTTTTGGCGCATAATGTAGTGATGCAGGTGCTGCCAATGGACTGGTTTAATGTTTTCCCTGGGCAAGTTTGAAGTTAAACTGATGGTAGTTATAGTGACATACCTAGAAGGAACTTTTTTCAGGAGAGTATTACATGTTATTTTCCATAAAGTTTAAAGGTGTTCCAAAGAGAGAAGGAGGGCCTGCTTGAAAACCATGCTAATGCCACAAAGCATTACTCATGGGTATTAGGCACTTGTGCAGAATTGGTATGTTCTCATTAATGTAAAAGAGAAGGGGACACAGAGCTAAGGTGCAGTTTAGTACCATTCTACCTCTGGCTATGAAAAATATAAAAATAACTGGAATGATGAAACCTGCTAAGTAGAGTTGAATAGGCACTATAGAAACATCTGAGAAATTCAGTTTTTACAGGTGGCAGCATCCTACAATTTAGTCCTGTATATGCTAAAGGTGATCCAGATCTCTTATATAAAAATATATTTTGTAACCAAGTGCAACATTTTAATAACTTTCCTTGTAGATAGTTCCATAAGCCCCCTTATGTCATGCAAAGGTTACATCATTGTTGCCTCATAGCCTTCTCTCGTTTCCTCTGTATAATGCTGAACAGGATAAATGTTAACTTAACCTGATGGCATCGGAACAGATTTTATCTTTCCTTTAATTGACCCCCGAGGCTTTCATATGTGCCACATAAGAACCAAAAGCACCATTTAATTGGAAAATAAACCATGATGTTAGGCTATGTTTCAGAGTTCTGGGAAATGATAACAGATTGGAGTTGCAGGTGTTGTTTATTTATTTCATTGCATGTGATAGAACTAGTGAAAGTTTGTTCACTGATAACTCAGATTTAACAAAAATATCCAACAGTACTCACTATTTTGGTGTACAGTTTTGTGAGATACATTCATTTCCCAATCATAAGCAGGATATAAAATCTCAACATCACAAAAAAAATTCCCTTTAACAACCATCCCCTCCCACCACTGCCCACACCTAGAAATCTTTGATGTGTCCCTAGCATTTTTAATATCATAAGTGGAATCAGAAAGTATTTAATCTGGCTACTGTCACTTAGAATGATGCTTCTGGAGATTCATCAAGATTGTATCAATAATTTTTCCTTTTTACTGCTGAATACAATTCCATTGTATGCATATATAACAGTTTGTGTAGCCATTCAGCCATGAAGAATATTTAGGTTGTGTCTAGTTTGAGGCAACTGTGCTACTATAAACAGTGTTGTACAGGTTTATATAAGAACATAAATTTTATTTCTTTAGAGCAATTTCCTAAAGTATGATTGTGAGGTCACATGGCAGTTGTATTTTAACTTGGTAATAAACTGCCAAACTTTTCCAGAGTGGCTGTACCATTCTGCATCATGTGGATTTCAACAAACAGACAAAGCTATAGAATTGGGAAGAATTTATTTTTCATAGGTAGTTTACATTAAGATGGGATGTTTCCTAAAGCAAAAGATAACAAAGCACGTGTTAACTATATTCAGCTCTGTGTATCTAGAACCCAATTCACTTGGTTCATT
Organism: Rousettus aegyptiacus; assembly: GCF_014176215.1. Classification (NCBI taxonomy): domain Eukaryota; kingdom Metazoa; phylum Chordata; class Mammalia; order Chiroptera; family Pteropodidae; genus Rousettus; species Rousettus aegyptiacus. Next base: position 6,807,355 of record NW_023416309.1, read on the forward strand.
TGTTTCTTGAAGATATAGTATAAAATAAAAATTGATGAACACTAAAATGTAGTTATGTGTTGTATAACTACAGCTTAGTGCGAAATCATTGCATCCCTAATTATGACTTCTGTTCTGCTCAGAACAGCTGGTATCACTGAATGTTTTAAATTGTTCAACAGACTCAGCAAGACAGGATCATGGGGGATTGTTTCCTCCCATTACTAGGACACAGTGGCAAAGAGGATTCAAGACAGCATGGAAAACGAATCCACAGAACAAGTCAGAAACAAAGGCTGGGTCATAAGACAATTACAGCCAGATATTTCAATAGATACGTTCTCTACTGAGTTGTTCAACGACAGAGGTGGAAATGTGAAACAAGTTTGCAAGCCACTTGTTTAGAAAGGAAGAAAAAATTTGGAGAAAAACTACATCCTTGGTGACTTCTTTTGAGTTGCTGGATCAAACCCTGACAAATGAACAACATAGTCCAATAGTTTCTGTAAGTAAATTAGTCTGTTTCAATTGAGTTTCTGCCACTTGCCATACAAACTAATTTCGTGTAGAAATTATATTACATCTCTCTAAACAAACTGAAAATATAAAATAACACAAAGCACAGTGAAAAACTTGGGATGAACATGTAAAAAGACTGGAAATAAAGTAAAACATTGTTCTACTGTACTTGGATGGTAGAACTATATTCGTGCTTTCTTCTGTTTTTCAAAAGTCCGTATTTCCACTTTTCATTTGATGAATAGTTTTTTTTTTCATTGAAGAGACAGGTAAATAAAAATATATGATTTCAAAATATATCTATTTCTACAAAAGGATTACACTTCTTTAAGAACATATAAATCCACAATGAAGAATACTCAGTTAACGAATCAACCATAAGTTATTAAATGTTGGTGCCTTTCTGTGCAGGAGGAACAAAAATTAAAACTAAATTGTTTAACTAAAAAAATATCAACTTTAATAGTTGTATAAGTACAGAAAATTTATTTAGTTTTTCTGAGCATTAGTGTCAACATCTATAATAATGTAAGTGTGCTTCGTGGCTCTCAGTTCCTGTTCTAGGCATGTGACCAAAGAAAATACATTGTTCCAAACCCAATCAGGCTCCACATTTGAAAATGCAGCTAGATGTTTCTCAGGTGTTTAAACTCTACTCCAGTTATCCAAAAACACTTTCTTTGACTTCTTGGTTGCCCCATTTGCCTTAAAATTAGAAAAAAAAAATCTAAATCTATAGATCTTTCCCAAAATTATGATGGGAAATCGATGGATTTCCATTTTGTTAAAATAGATTTTTTCACTAAATTCAAGGTAGTCCAACAATGGGAAATAGTCTACCATACAACATAATACTTGTATGTCCTTATAAACATCAGTGATAGTTTCGGTTTATCCCTATAATACAAAATTTAGTGTGTTGGGCTACCTAATTATATCCTTAAAAATGCATAAGTTATTGGTTTGGTTTTTCAGAGACCACTGGTTACAAAAATTCATTTTCATCTGAAAAAGAAGCTTAGTAAATCTCTGGAGACAGGTTGTTAGGCTTAAACATCTGACTACATTTAAAAAAGTCTCTATGGTTAAGCTTTTTTCAAAATATCATAAATTAAAGGCAATTAAGATTACAAGCATAAAGCATATTGGCAATATTATAACTTCTTCCATCAACAATAACTGCAAAACACAAATGCTACTAATGAATGACACAAACCTAGCTTCTTACATCCTCTTTTGACTTGCATTAATTAATATTTTTGTATTCGTGTCCACTATATCTTTGGACTATAAAGTCGGATTTTTCATTTTAACATGAAGCTTCCCAAACATCTAACATGGAGATGATTTGATCATAATAGTTCACATGTGGCAAGAAATTAAGTTTAAATGGCTCCTCCAAAACTTTTGATTGTCTATAACCTCAGTCAGGCCCTGCCTAGAGGTAAGGTGAATTGCCTTTTTCTTTAAGCTCATATTTTAGACACAGATTCTATAGGAGTTGGAAGTTATTTTCTTCAAATAGTTCTTTCCATAAAGATGTGACATGGCATATTTGGCCCTGAAATATTTCTATCACTAAAACAATAAATTCTGATAGCAATTTAAAAACCTTCTTTCCAATTCAAAGACTTCAAGGTGCTCTGGTAAAATTAAAATTTCATTTTACAAAACAATGCTAACTTTTCTAGTCTAAACTATCCTCGTCACTCATTTATATTTCTGGATTTAGACATCTAAATGATCTAGCCTCTTTTCAAGTGGTATTCTACTTGGCAGCCAGAATGGAGCCTGATTGTTTTAGTCTGCATCCAATTTCCACCATTTATTGACTATAAACATTGTGAAATTTACTTTACCCAACAATGCCTCAGTTTCCTTTCCTGAAAAATTGGGATTTTAATAGCATCCTTAGAGAGCTGTTGACAATTGTGTATTTTAATGTATTGAAAGCTTTGAAGAGTGTCTTGCATGTAAAAAGTACTCAATAAGAGGTACTATCAGTATTATTTTCAGAGTGAAACAAATAATGCTCAATGTGCCCTACACAGCCATGCGACTACCTAGGTCAATGTCTTCATCTCAGCTGTACTGGCCTTACTTCATAGACTTATTACAAATATATTCCTTCTTTGCATATGTTTCCCCTGGAATGTATTTCCACATATTTTATTTGAAATACTGTTTTCTTCTTCCTTTGCTACTACTCAATCCTTGGCTCTCAGCTCAAGCCTACTCTGATTAAACCAGGTCCTAAAGCTTTTGACACTAAAGCTTTATAAGCCTCCTTTACCTATATTTTCAGAAAATCAGAAAATGTTGCTATTTTAATTTTGGAGAAATCTATAAACAGATAATTATGATATAACTAAGTGTATAAAATATTTATAATTGAATTTTTATGAAGCTAAGGAGAAAAAAATGAATTACTCTGGAGACTGAATCAGAGAATAATCGAGCTGGTCTTAAAAGATAAATTGGAATCTGCCTGACTCAAAAAGGCAAAAAAAAAAAAAAAAAGGACTAGATGCCATTTATGATCAAAGTGTTGGACACAATTATGGAGACCATGAGGATAATTTTTCATTTAATTATCTTGAGAACCTTTCAAGTTAAGCGCCATTTTCTCCACTTTAGACATAAGAAATCTGAGGATTGAAGTAATGCACATAAGATCCTGCCGCCTACTAAAGATAGGGTCTGGACATAAGTTTAGATCTGACTTTCCTACATCACCTTTGCACGGATGGCACCCTTTCATATGTAATAATATGTAGGCATAAAAGAACGAGATTCAGTCAGACTGTAAAGGCAGTGGAGGCAGGCTATAAGGTATATGGTGAGGCTGAGAAGACAGATCAAAACTAAAGCATAACAATTTTCATGTGTTTACCAATGAGTACAAAGAATCTTGTCAAGTCAAGCAAAAGGTAGGTGTCTTATCATTTGGGCTCAACAGGAACTGAACTCACTTTTTCTGGACATGCAGATGGTCCTCACCCATCTCCTCCTCTCTCTCCACTCTCTGTACAACCTTCTCATACTAACATGTCTGCCAACCCTCACAGGTTGGAATCCTACACAAATTGACTGCAATTTCTTGGTCTCAAGTGGGAATTGTTGTGAGAGGGAATCTGTTTGGGGTGCTATTCTTCGTTGATTCTCTCTACGAGGCTAGAGGATACAGAACCACATGGGACAGCCAGGAGTTAAAGGGCAGAGCTGTTTTCCCTGTGGGGTATATCTGAGTTAGGACAGGCATTCCAAAATCGGCCAACTAGATATGCCATAGTAAAGAGCTTAAACTTCATCCTGAAAGCTATGTTTTACAGTTTCTGAAATACTACTAAACATTGATTTTAATAGATTTATGCAAATTAACCATATTCAACAACCAATGTAGTATACCTTGAACCCATGGAGGATGTGTCCTGATTAAATGTTGACTGTTTCTAGCTTATTTGCAAGAAAACATCTAACACAGGGACTAAGAGTTAATATATTTATGATTTTTTACAAGGATACATTTATCAGTTTGGTGACAATTATCTGGATAAACAACTATGTGCACCAAAATGAGACTTAAGAGTATTTCTATATTTAAGACAATGGATATGTCTAAAAATTACTAAATTTTGCCTATAATACATGTACTTCAATTTGCAGAAAAATATCTCACTATTTAGTTATGATCAAGGGAGGAAAAGGACATAATTAATTGTTCTTTCTTGTTCTAACAATTTTGTAGTTCATAACAAACCTTGCAAAAGGAACAGAGCCAAAACAAGTATTCTCATGACTAGAAAGACTCAACTTTATAAAAATATCACTTTTTAAAAAGCAAATTCAAATGTGCTTGAATAATTAAGGGAAAATGATAGTGTGGTCTCCCTACAATCATTCTTACATTAAACTCTGTACATCAAAATCAAAATTATTTTTTGCATGATAGGCAGTTTCCTATTAACAATTTTCTAAATTGCCTAATAATTTTATGTAGCGTAATTATAAGATTCCTGCATGTGTATTTTCCCTTCTCTTTGCTTGGATTTGAATACAAATTAAGGGTAATCACTAGCAAAACTTTATGGTAAATGCTTACAATGTAACGGTGCAACAGAGCTATGCAAAATGAACCTAACAAGAAAGCCCTTGAAAAACTCTTCGCTTAACAATAGGACAGGAAAACTCCCATACTAAGTGATTTTCTGAATAAAAATGGATGAATATGTGAAGCCAGATAGCTCCTGAATGATTTTCACTTCTAAAAATTCACTGAACATTTCCACCTTATAACTTACCAGTATACACAATTCAACATTTGTAAATCCAGACTCCTTATGAGAGTTTTCCCACTGTGAAGGTTAATTTTAATGTCAATTTGACTGGTCTTCAGTGTTCAGTTGTTTAGTCAAATACTAGTCTGACTGTTGCTGTGGGAATCCTTTTATAGATGTGTTTAATATTTTTGATTGGTTGACTTAAATGAAAGAGATTATTCTTGATAATGAGAGTGGGCCTCAATGCAATCACTTGAAGTCTTTAAGAACAAAAACTGAGGTTTCACAAAAAAAAAGAAATTCTGCCTGAAAACTGTAATAGAGCTTCCAACCTGCTGGCCTACTCTATGGATTTTGGTCTTGCCAGCCAGTTTTTTAAAAATAAATCTCTCTTACCTCAGTCTCCTCATGTGTATATGGCAAAGCTCACCTTTCTCTCAGTGAAGCCTGACTCAGCTGCTTCACTCAGGCCTGCCGATAACTGTTGGTGCCTTTGCCCTCCGATCATGTTTTCGAAGCACACTGTAGCCATTGTGCCTATGTAAAGCGAGCCATCAAAACCCTCAAAATGTCAGCTCTCCATTGTCTGATCTAAACTTATCCTTTTTTTAAGAGTTAAAAGGTTAATTGCTTCTTTTCTTTTCACTCATATCAATCTTAGTGAGCAATTATTGAACATGAACATGTGCACATCATCATATCATTAGTATATTCTAAACTTTTATGATGAGGATATTTCCTAATGTAGAGACTAATAAGAAAGATTACAAGACTACATAGATACCTTCTACAACATGAATGAACCCTGAAATATGAGGAAAGGAGGCAAAGAAAAACAGCTACTTGTTATACAAGACAATTTATAAGAAATGTTCAGAATAGGCAAATCCACAGAGACAAAAAGTAGATCAGTGGATACTAGGGGCCTGAGGAAAATGGGGGATGATGGCTAATGCGTATGGGCTCTTTTTGGGTGAGGGTGATAAAAATGTTTTGCAATTAATAGGTTATGCAATCTTGAGAAAATATTAAAGCCACTGAATTGTATACTTTAAAAGGATCAATTTTACGGCATGTGAATTATATCTCAAAGAGTTCACAGATAAATTTCTGGAACTTAGAAATACTGTTTCATCAATTCTAAAGGGATATTTTTTCATAAATTAGCACTCTGGAATTAGTTCATAATAGTCGTGGGTGATTGTTTTCTTTCTTAGTGGTACACGAAATAATATTGTCATAAAATTACTTTCATCTTATAGTCAATGAAGTATGGTATATTTCTGATGTTACTTACCACTAGATATAAAGAAACTATTGAAAATCTGTATTTCAAAGAACTTTTACTGAAAATAAATTATTTGTTGGCTTTTTACTTCAAAATATTTATTAAACTAAATCTACTCAGTGAATAATCAGTTTCTGTTTAGTGAAGATGAAGACTCTCATAGATTTTTAAATGGCCACAACATCTTTAACACTCTCCTCAGGAAATGCCCTTTATATTGTCTCTCTTTAGGTATGTGTGGGCTCTGCCTGCTTTCATCAATAGAGTATCAAGGCAGTGATACTGGGTGAATTCCCAGGTCTGGTCAGTGAGGGCCATGCAGCTTCCCCTGCATGTTCTGGTAGAAACCAAATGCCATATAAGAAGTGTAAGACAACCAAGCTAAAGAGGCTACGAGTAAGTGTTTTGGTTGACAGTACCAGCTGAGTTCACAGATGACAGCCAGCATCAAATGCCAGTCACCTGAACAACTTCAGATGTGCATGCAGCCCAATTAAATCTTCAGATAACTGCAGTCCGGACCACATCTGATTGCAACTGTGTAAGGAATTCCAGGAGAGAACTGTCCATTTGGGCCCTCCATAAGTTCATGATCCACAAAATTATGAGTAAAATAAAACAGCTGTTTCTCACACTCAGTTTTATAGCAATCTGTTATGTAGCAATAGCAACTAGAACAAGGACACCGTAAAGAAGGTCATATTTCCTTTGATAATGACTTATCCAGACAACTCAGCGGCTAGCATAAACCAAGGACACATTTTTATCACACATTCTTCACAAAAGAACACTGACTACTATATTCTAACTGGCTCGGACTTTTTTCCTACCCAGGTCAGCCTTTTGTTTATCCACACTCTGGTTCCATCCCTTCATTCTCTTCAGTAAAATCTTGATCTAATGTATTCTTAATGGAGTGCTAATTTATTATTTACGGATATGTTTGAAAACGTAAATGAAAATATTTCTAGACCACCATTGGTTTCTTTCAATTGCTATATGCTTATACAGCACTATTAAATAAATTGTAAATCTGTGATGAGCTTGATCTATAGTTAATGAACACATTGGTGCAAAGAAAAATGACTTGACTAATTTGAAAATGCTTTATTTTGGACCTAATTACTGCAGTAATTGATAGGCAGTCCTATTACTATAAAAGTTTTCCTTCCGACAATAAGCCTTCCATAGTTTTTGAACTAAATTCTATCCATAAAAAAAAGAAGCATGAATTTCTCTTCTTGATATACAAGCCTCTCTATTATACGGTGTCACCTTAGTTTTCCCATCCCTATCTTTTCCCTCCAGATTCACTGTATACAAGTCTAAGTAAAAATTTGGCATATTGGATCCTATTTGGCAGGGATCTCCAATACCCAGACTGGTACTGGTCTGTGGTCTGTTAGGAACCAGGTCACGCAGCAAGAGGTGGGCAGCGGGAGAGCGAGCGAAGCTTCATCTGTATTTGCAGCCACTCCCCAGCACTAGCATCACTGCCCGAGCTCCACCTCAGATCATCAGGCATTAGATTCTCATAGGAGCACCTGTTTCTGGTGCCAAAAAGGTTGGGGACCACTGCTATATAGCCACTTATCCTCATTTCCAAAGTTATTCCACAGAAGTTCCATCCGTGACAGTGTCCTCGCCATGACTGTTATAACTAAAGCTTTATCAGTTTACAGATTTTCTAATTTGTAAAATTATCCATAAATTCTCATCTAAAAATATTATCTTCCTTGGAAATATAGTACTAGTCTTAATGCACGTGACTTTTTCTTACTTCTATCATTACTATCATTGCATTTTACATAAATATTTGTCACAAAAGCTTTCCTAAAACAGATGCTTAGTAAATGCCACTGAACAAAACTATAGAAGAATAAATTACTCAATGGGGGATAAGTAAAAAAATGTTGAATTTAGTTTTGTCTATCTCCTTCCTTAAGAGTAGACAACATGTTATTGAAATTTTTATTAAGAAATGCATGATAATTTTATAATCTATAACTTTGCAATAGTAATAATTTTGTAAACTTAACTATCTATCATTGTGTGAAGACAAATTTTGCAATAAATTGGTCCATTTCATGAACTAGGTAAAAGATCTTAACCGTCAACAGCGCATAGTTTATTCACTTGAGGAGGACTAAATTAAAACCATGAACTCCTTGAGAAAACTTCAGTATGCAGCAAACTCATCTGAGTTGTAGAGCATAATAATATTTTTATAGATTTTAACATTAGGAATTTAGAGAAAGACCATCTTGTCCTACATCAATGGTTCTTGTTCATTAATTTCTCATCAATTATTAGACCAGAATCAAGTTCCCCCACCACTGAAAAAATAATTCTGAGAAGGGTGGTTAGAGTTTTACAAACATTCCATTATTTCATTAATTTCTCATGGTGTATATAGTCCAAGAGAGAATTCTTGTCCAAGGTAATTTAGGGATAAAAAGGTTAAATGGTTAAAAAGTACATAGAAACATTTCATACTTGTAAGATTCTAATTTTAACCATTCTCTTATAGTTCCATTTTATGTCTAAATGAGGAATCCCAACCACTACCTAAGCTGCTTTCCCAAAACTACTTCTTGTAAAAATCCTCTAAAATTGAAGCACAGTCAAAAGAAAAAGAGAGCAGGGGTCTTTAATGAAGGCTACTGGGGACAGAAGCTCAAGGAAAAAGAATAGAGAGGATCTAGAGATATCTTGTATGTAAAAATAATAATGATAAGCAGATTCCAATTTGAGTTCTGGAAATAAAAGTTCCATTAAAATTAATTACATCCTAGAAAGAAGTCATAGGAGAAACTATTTCAATTTAGTTCTTGGACAGAGGAAAATAGTGTCCATCTCAAAATAAAATTGACCAAATAACTAAATAAATAAATTGCTAAGTACACATAATTGGTGACGGATTTTATATCCTCAAAATATTAATAAGAAAAAATCCTCAGAAGTCAGAATACAGCTATCCATCTCTCCCTCTTGCTGAGTGCATAATCTCAGTAAGTCACTTTACCTCTCTAAGCCTCACTTTCTTTGTCTCTAAATTGGGCAATCAATATCTGCTTTGCCTGTCTCCCAGGGTAACAGCAGGACCCCAAGCACACAATGTATCAAGAGAAGTGTAAAACCTTTAAAAGTCTGTCACTGTCACTTTGATACACATTACTTCAGAGCCCTTGAGGTGGAATTTACAAGTTACTAAACAAGGTGAAAACACAATTAACAGAGGACTTGCTTTACCATGAATTTGGAGTGAGACCTTGACAATGTCATTTAACTTTCTTGGCCCAGTCTCTTTCATCTTGCTGGCTTGTATAATGACAATTCATGAAAGTGCTCTGAAGGCATCAATGTATCGTACAGATGTAAGGCATTATCATTGATGTTGCTATTAATTTTTTCCTCTTTGCTGTACTCTGATTAATTTATTTGAGGACATAGAAATTCCCTATGAGCAATAAAAAGGTTTTTGTCCTCATCCGTTATTATCTTAAGGTTCCTACTAGTTTGAGTATATTATTTAATACTATAATTGCAAGATAGAAAATTAAGGTAGCTTTAGCATCTAACTCATCCAGTCTCTAGTTAATTTCTTCCTGATTAGAAATCCCCTTAGCAAAATGTTGGGTTGACAAAATGACTAATGTTATTTGAGGCATCACTTTGTTTTCCTTCTATCTTCATGCAGTTTTGACAATATTGAACTTGGTATTATCAAAAATAGAGCAATATAAATCATTTTTAATGTACCATGTTCAAGAGCTAATGTTTGGACAAAATTAGAAAAACTAAGCTCAAGGAAATCTACCCAAATGAGAGAAAACAATATTCTCCAACCTAGTTTTGTAAATAAACCTTACAGGGTCCAACGATTTGCAAAAGCCTTTAGTAATTCCAAAAAAAATGGGCTGACATCAAAGCTAGGAAAGCTGTTTACACACACACACACACAATCTCTCTCGTGCTTTTAAAAAGTACATCTTCCTAATTTACTCCTCTCTTACTATGTTCCACCCACCATGGCCTACGTTTAAGTTCTCAAATAAACCAAATTACTTCAAATTCAAGGCCTTTAAACAAGTTCCTCTCCACGGCATCTCTTTCCCCTGCTGTCCTCACATTCCTTGTTTCTTTTCATAATTTAAGTTTCACCTTTACATATTGTATTAGTGATTTGCCAAGAGAAGCCTCTTTTGACCACTTCTTTGAGGCTTTGTTCAATTTGCTTGTCACCACTTTGCCTTCAACTACAATGCCATCAAATTTTCTTTGGAGAATTTCATTATCATTTGTTTCCAAGTTTCATAAGGTCGGAGATTTTGTCTATTCCATTTACCACTCTGATATAGCCCCTAACAGTGCAGCAGAGACTTAAGCAGTATTTGTTGGATAGATGAGAAAAAGATTTAATTTCCTGAGCCCACAAAAAGTTTTTATGGGGTACCCCTCCCCCCGTGCCAGAATCTATGCACTGTGCAGATAGGAATGGGAAAATGAGGAGCCTATTAGAATATCAAGAAGCTCACACTCAATGACATGGTAAATGATACTGAATGCAAAACTTGGTGCCCTTCCCCCTAATCATATTTTTTTTAATACATTGACTCAGACTCTATAAAATTAACATTAATAGACTTCACTTATAGAAAATGGCATCCTAACCTTTAAAATTATGAATTCCCCAGTAAATACACAGAAAAAGGATCCATCTCTGGAATACTTTTCCATAGCTTAAGAAAACTTTTATGTAAGAAAGCTATTTTATGCTTAATATTTACCCATCCATCCAAAAAATATGGCGCAATATAGTGATTAAGAGAGAAGAACCTGGGAGGTGACATCAGAAATATGGCAGAGTGAGAGAGGTCCTCAGATCTCTCTCCTTGATACAATACGCTGAACATCTAAAACTCAACACAAGTATGTCTGAACCACAGCTCCCATCTCGCAACCTCTCATATCCTCCAAGAGGGAACACTGTGGAGCCCCAAGGGGAATCTGAGCAAGCGCTACCGAAACAGGGACTGAGATTGAGAGTAGTGAGCATGACTGAATATTCATAAGGAAAAAAAAAAAGGCATTTTTAAGACTTTATATAAAGCAGGGATCCAAGAGGCTTAGACGCCACCTACTGGAAACCAAAAGAAAAAGGCCTTCTCAGTAAGAGCCTAAAGAGACATTTATATATAAATCTTCCTTGAAAAAAAAGGCAGAATACACTTCCATTAATACCCAGGCAAAAAAATAGTCCATTAAACACCATGAACAACGAAGGTGTTAAGGCAGCTCAAAAAGAAAGAGAAAATCTCCAGAAAATAAGCTTAAAGACATAGAAATATGCAACTTAAATGACAGAGAATTCAGGATGGTACTTCTGAAAAAAACTCAGTGAGGTTCAGAATAATTCGTATCAAGAATTCGAGGAATTCAAAAAAAAAAAAAAAAAACAGATCAGCAGAATGACTTTTAGCAAGGAGATTGAAACTCTCAAAAAGAACAGAATAGAACGTCTAGAGATAAACACACCGAAAGAGATGAAAAAGAAAATAGCAAGTTTGGGAAATAGAGTTGACCAAATGGAGGAAAGGATCAGTGATATCAAAGATAAATCTAGAAAGGAATCAGAAGGAAGAAGAGAGAAATCAAAGAATGAAAAATAATAAAAGAGATATACAAGAACTAGCTGCTATACCATCAGGAAAGGAAACACAAGAATAATGGGCATTCTCAAAAGGGAGGAAAAGGAATAGGGACTAGAAAGGATTTTCAGACAAATACTGGACAAGAATTTCCCAAATCTAAGAAATGAACTGGAGCTTAGAACTCAAGATGTCAACAGAATACCTAATTACCGTGACCCAAAAGGGGCTTCTTCAAGACACATTGTATTGAATTATCAAAAATCAATGACAAAGAAAGAATTCTCAGGGCAGCCAGGAAAAAGAAGATGGTAACTTATAAAAGAAACCCCATTAGATTATCATCGGACTTCTCAGCACAAACCTTATAAGACAGAAAGTGGTGGAATCAAATATTCAAACTATTAAATGACAGGAACTACCAGCCAAGGATAATTATCCAGGATAGCTCTCCTTTGGATATGAAGGAGAAAAATTTAGGGAATTCTCCATTACAAGCCCTGCACTACAGGAAATACTGAAAGGGGTCAGCTTACTTAAAACAAAATGACAAAAAAATATATAAATATGAGTAAAGCAACTAGCACACAGATACAATCAGAGGAGTGCAACCCTTATTAAGAATAGGGCATTATAAGCTGAAACAATAAGAAGAAATTTGCTATTGCAAGATAGGCATAAACATTCAGCATACATAAAGACAAATTGAGACAACAATAATAGAAAAGGGGAGGATTCAAAGACCCAAATTTGCAAAGGGGAATGGAGATAAGGCATGCACAGAAGAAAATGGATGATTGTGTATGTGTGTGTGTGTGTGTGCGTGTATAACTATCTTTTACATATTCATAATAGTAACCATACACTGAAGATTCAGAACTGAATTACGTAACATAAAATAAGAAGAACCAGAGGGAAAATCCACAAAACATAACCAAAATAAAAAATAAAAATAAAAAAAAGAATTAAAAACAGACACACCAGGACAAGAAAGCAATGAAAACACCAAGCTACTAGAAAGCAAAAGATAAAATGGCTATAAGAAAATCTCATATTTCAATAATCATCCTAAATGTAAATGGACTGAACTGACCAATAAAAAGGCACAGAGTTGCAGAATGGATCGAAAAACAAAACTCAACCATATGTTGCCTCCAGGAGACACATCTCAGCTCCAAAGACAAATATAGACTCAAAGTGAAAGGGTGCAAAATGATATTTCAAGCTAACGGCATTCAGAAAAAAGCAGGAGTAGCAGTACTAACATCAGACAAAATAGACTTCAAAATAAAAACGTTAAAGAACGATACAAGGGACACTTCATAATGGTAAATGTAATCATGCACCAAGAAGACATAGCAGTTATTAATATCTATACTCCCAATCAGGGAACCCCAAAATATGTAAAGCAATTACTAATGGAACTAAAGGGAGAAACAGACCAAAATGCAGTAGGGGACCTAAATACCCATTGTCAGACATGAACAGATCATCCAAACAGAAAATCAATAAGGAAATAACATCCTTAAATGACACTTTAGACCAAGTGGACATAATTGACATCTACAGAACCTTTCATCCCAATACAGCTGCTTATACATCCCTCTCTAGTGCACACAGAACATTCTCAAGGATTGACCACGTACTGAGACAGAGATAGCATTAACAAATATAAGAGGGTTGAAATTATACCAACCATATTCTCTGATTATAATGCTTTGAAACTAGAGAAACTATAAAAATAAAGTAGGAAGAACCATAAATACACAGAGATTAAGCAACATACTACTGAAGAATAACTGGGTCAGAGAAGAAATAAAAAGAGATCAAGAGATATATAGAAATAAACAATAATGATACTACAGCATATCAAAACTTGTGGGACACGGCAAAAGCAGTTATAAGAGGAAAGTTCATATCATTACAGGCCTACCTCCAAAAGCAAGAATGGGCCCAAATAAATAACCTAACATTTCATCTTAAAAACCTAGAAAATGAAGAACAAATGAAGCCAAAAGTCAGCAGAAGGAAAGAAACAACAAAATTAGAGCAGAAATAAATGAAACTGAAAACACAAAAAAATAAAATAAAATAGAAAAAATAAATGCAACAAAGAGCTGGTTCTTTGAGGTTAATAAAATTGTCAAACTTCTGGCTAGACTCATTAAAGAAAAAAGAGAAAGGACAGAAATAAACAAAATCAGGGATGAAAGAGGAGAAATCATGACAGACACCACAGAAATACAAAGGATCATACGAGAATACTATAAAAAAAGTATATAACACCAAATTTAATAATCTAGAAGAAATGGACAAGTACTTAGAAAGATATGACTTTTCTAGACTAAATCAAGAAATAGAAAATCTTAATAGACTGATCAGCAGTATGGAAATTGAAGCGATCATCAAAAATCTACCAAAAAGTAAAAGTCCAAGACCAGACGGCTTCACCAGTGAATTCTACCAAACATTCAAAGAAGATTTAATACCTATTCTCTTCAAACTCTTCCAAAAAATCGAAGAGGATATCAATACTTCCCAACTCATTTTATGAGGCCAATATCACACTGATATCAAAACCTGGTAAAGATAACACAAAAAAAGAAAACTACAAACAAATATCTCTCATGAACACAGATGCAAAAATCCTAAATAAGATACTAATGAACACAATACAGCAACATATTAAAAGAATTATACATCACTATTTAGTGGGCTTCATCTCAGGGGTACAAGGATGGTTCAACATATGCAAATCAATTGATGTGATACACCACATAAACAAACTAAAAAATAAGAATAATATAATGATATCAGTAGATAGAGAAAAAGCCATTCACAAGATACAGCATCCATTTATGATCAAAACACAACAAAATCGGTACAAAAGGAAAGTACCTTAACATGATAAAGGCCATATATGACAAACCCTCACCCAACATTATAAGTAATAGTAAAAAACTAAAAACCTTCACTCTAAGATCAGGAACAAGGCAAGGCTGTCCACTATCACCACTCTTATTCAATATAACATTGGAGGTCTTAGCAAGTGCAATAGGGCAAGAGAAAGATATAAAAGGCATCCAAAAAGGAAATGAAGAAGTCAGACTGTCACTATTTATGGATGACATGAATCTCTCTGTAGAAAACCCTAAAGACTCCATAAGAATACTACTAGAAATGATAAGCAAATAAAGTTTCTGGATACAAAATCAACATTCAAAAATCCATAGCATTTCTATACTCTAATAATGAATTGTCAGAAAAAGTAGTAGAAAAAATAATTCTTTTTACAATTGCAATAAAAAGAATAAATAAAATACCTAGGAAAAATTTCAACAAAACATGCGAAAGTCCTGCATGATGAAAACTATAAGACCCTATTAAAAAAATCGAAGAAGATATAAAGAAATGAAAAGATATTCAGTGTTCTTGAATTGGAAGAATCAACATAGTTAAAATGACTCTATTACCTAAAGCATTATACAGATTTAATGCAATCCTCATCAAAATCCCATCAGAAGTTTTTAAGAATGTAGAACAAAAAATCATCAGATTCATATGGAAGCACAAAAGACTCCGAATTGCCAAAGCACCCCGAGAAAAAAAACGAGGTTGGAGGCATCACTCTGCTCAACTTCACACTATACCACAAAGCCATAGTAATCAAAATGATATGGTATTGGCAAAAAAACAGACACACAGACCAGGGTAACACAATCGAGAGTCCAGAAGTAAACCTATATTTATATAAGCAAATAATTTTCAACAAAAGAATTAAAAACATACAGTGGAGAAAGGAAAGCCTCTTCAATAAATAGTGCTGGGAAAACTGGAAAGCCACCTGAAAACAATGAAACTAGACTGTTTTCTATTACCACACATCAAGTTAACTCAAAATAAATTAAGGACCTCAATAGAAGACCTGAAACAATAAAATGCATAGAAGAAAACACAGGAACTAAACTCATGAACCTTGGACTTAAAGAGAATTTTATGAATTTGACCTCAAAGGCAAGGGAAGTAAAAGCAAAAATAAATGAATGGGACTACATCAAACTAAAAAGCTTCTGTACAGCAAAAGAAACCATCAACGAGGTAAAGAGACAACCATCCGAATGGGAGAAGGTATTTGCAAGCAATGCCTCCTATAAGGGCCTAAAATCCAAAATATACAAAGAACTGATACAACTCAATAACAACAAAAAACCAAAAGACCCAATCAAAAAATGGGCAGAGGACCTGTACAGACACTTCTCCCAAAAAGACATACAGTTGGTCAACAAACATATGAAAAGATGCTCAAAATTGCTAGCTATTAGGGAAATGCAAATCAAAACAATGACATATCACCTCACACCTGTAAGAATGTTATTTGTCAACAAGACAAATAACAACAAGTGCTGGAGAGGTTATGGGGAAAAGGAATCCTCATACACTGTTGGTGGGACTTCAATTTGGTACAGCCACTATGGAAAACAGTATAGAGGCTCCTCAAAAAATTATGAATTGATCTACCATGTGATCCAGCAATCGCTTTACCCCAATGACTTGAAAATATATATCCAAAAAGATATATGCACATCAATGTTCATAGCAGCATTATTCACAGTGGCCAGGAGATGGAAGCAACCAAAGTGCCCCTCAACAGATTATTGGATAATGAAGCTTTAGGATACTACAATGGAATATTACTCAGCTATCAGAAGAGATGAAATACTGCAATTTGTGACAACATGGATAGACTTCGAGATAATTATGCTAAGCAAAATAAGCCAGACAGAAAATGTTGAAAACCACATGACATCACTTATACGTGGGATATAAACCTAAAAGCAACAAACAAACAGGACAAACAGAGACTTATAACATGGACAATAGACTGGTGGTCACCAGAGGGTAGGGGAGGAGTGAGGAGGAAAGAGGTAGATAGGGTAAAAGGGTCAAATATATGGTAACAGAAGGAAACCTAAATATGGGTAGTGAACACACAATGTAATATATGCATATATCTTACTGTTAAATTATACACCTGAAACATACTGGATTTTGTTAACTAATGTCACCATTATAAAAATTAATAAACATATAAAATAAAATAATTTTTTAAAAAAGAAAGATTGCAGAATCTGGGACAAGAGAGTATAGATCCAGTATCCACGTTCTCTATTTGCTTAGTTGTGTGACTTTGGCAAGGTTATGTCTCAGGTGCCCTACTTGTAAAATCAGATAATAATAGAAATATGTTACTAGGTGAAGTTAGGTTAGGGCCTGATAGTGGCTATCGCTGACTAAACTTGGAATAATTCCATACTGGCAATGCCTCTTACTCAGTGTCCTGTGGGGCAGCATAGCACCACACCAACCCTTGTTGTCCACTGAAAATCCAAGAACATCCTCTTGAAAGGGTAAGCTATGTAGTCCTGGGTGAGTTTGTGAATTTGAAAAACCCAACTCTTCTCTCTTTTCTGTACTCAGACAACCATTTACATCAGTTTGAATGCCTCTTCTCTACCTGTGATATATACTTAGAAATAAATAAATAAACTCAAATCTCAGAAGGTGATTTTAGCAGTAATGGAGAGTTAGTATGATTTTTCCTATAACTTTAATCCTATACCTTAAGTCAGTAAAGCTGAGGTCACAAAATTCCATAAATAATTCAAGGCATACAAAGTGATTTTCTCATGTATTAGTTAACATTTAAATCCTAAAAAGCATATGTTGCGGTTCAGGTTGGTGTTATCATTCCCATTTCACAGATGGGAAAGCTAAGACCTTGAGAGCTGGCATGGTATGTCCAAAGCAACACTGTTGATAAGAAATAAAAATAAGACTAGAATGCAGGTCTTGTAAACAACAGTCCATGATTCTTACTGCCATCCCCCCTCCGTTTCTATATAAACAAAACAAGAACTTTATAAAGAATTCTGCACCTTCCTAAGTGCCCTGTGTCCTAGAAATATCTCCAAGGGCATATTTGAAAAATTAGAGATTGCTATCTTCTTTTCAAATTATCTTTTTTTTTTTAAATAATAAAGCTCATATTTTAAATCATGTGCATTAAAATAGATGTTATTAGTGGAAAATGTTTAATTTCAAGACTCAAAAGCGATTTTGAAATATGTATGCCCTTTTCCAGGTGATGGAGAAGAGTGACATGTAATCTATAAATTATAGTAGAATCTTGTTAATTCTAATGAGTATCTGGAAGGGCCATGCCAATTAATGAATCTTGCAAACAATTAAATAACTTAAAATGTTGGCTAAAGGGCAGTTTTTCTGAGTGAAGAAGGAGTGTGTTCTTTTTGTTTGACAATCTGGAACCTATTCCAAAAATGACTGAAAGAATTTACAGGTTTGAGTGATGAGATGCTCAAATGAATAGAGTTTTCACTGGGAAAATAGGGTCAATATTTCATCATTAAGCCAATGGTTTTATGAAGTCCCATGGAAATTGCTCTGAAAATAATTACCTAACATGAATGCCTCCTTGTGTTTTCATATGCTTCAGAGGAAAAGGTTTGTCAGGCTTTTTCTGTGGTTGTATTACTTATTCTTGGTTTCAAGCTGGGAAAATTATTCCTGTCAAAAATCACATAGATTATTTTAAATTACAACAATAGATATGGACAACACTTACTTGGAGACAGGTATATTTTTTTGAAACAGTGAAAAACTAAATTATTGAGATGCAGCTCAACTGTCATGTCTATCAAAATCAAAAGCAAAAATGAGAGACAGGATCTCAGAGAAAATAACTTGGGACCAACACCAATAAACACAGTGATCAATTTTCAGTGTAATGATTTAATCAGTATGTCATTGCTAGTGTGTGCACATAACTCACACATACACAAATATAGACATACTTAAACTTTATCTCAAATGTTACAATAATGATTAAAAGTTTTATTGATTTCCTTTATATTGCAGGTAGTGATATATACAATAAACTTAAACTTAATAATGTTGAAAGAAGTGTTACACTGGATAATTCACTGGTAGTTCCTGGAAAGGTAAGGAGATACATACATACATACATACATACATACATACATACATACATACATACATAAACAAGCAAGCTTTTCACTTACTAAATAGCACTTAAGTGTCAAGATCATAGGATCTGGCCCATTTATGAGCACTAAGTTGGAACAGTTCCACCTGCTCGAAAATAAACAAAACAAAAACAATCTGTTCAGTTAGAAAAGGAGAAAAGCTGGTTCACCCCTAGAAGCTAACTTTATTACAGTAATTTAATAACCACAGTTCTGTACACAATTTTATTTTCTTCTTGTTCTTGAATCCAAGGAAATTCATGGCTAAATACTGTAGTTAATCGAAATAACTTCTAGGGATATAATTATTAGTATTCTTTATTTCTATGACTGTTTACCTTTAAATTAACATATGCCTTCTCAATTGTTTTTTTTTGAAGTAGATATTTAATATATTAATGCCTACTAACATAAAAGATAGATTTGCAAGAAAAATATCTGCAATCAGATTTCAAGTACTTTCTCAAAAAAGTTAACATGCATATATATTAACATGACTTAGTAATGAGATTTTATCATAGAAACTTAATTTTCTTAAGTCAATTTAATGATGGTCCTCAATATTAACTATATAAATGAGTTTTTAATTTGTTGTATATGAACTTGGTCAAAAAAAAACTGAATAAAGCCAATAAATAAATAGAATCTCATCCCACAAACTTCCAGGCTCTCTCACCCATATTTTGTTTTCCATGACTAAATGGCATATAATATCTGCTTTTCCAAACCTGATGCTAAGAAAAACTTAATAAGACTGCAGAAAATCAAGATGAAATACCTAGAGGAAATGTAAAAGGTAACTTATGCCAAATAAAACAGAAAATAAGACAATCAAAGAATTCAAATAAATTCTCTTATAAATTGACTAGATTTAGTTTCTAGCTCTGGAGCTCCAAGTATTAGACCTCTAACGAATAAGAAAAGGAACATCTTAAATCAGACCAATAAACCACTCAAAATGCCCTACATCCAGTTGATCCTCATGTAAGTACGGGGAATGAAAATACTGTGTGATCTACACAACCAAAGGGCAATCAAAATATCGAGGCATCTCAAATTTTGTCTTCTACTGTGTGGACTCTGTACATGCTTTTCCCTCTGCCTTGAAGTAAAATACAAAAAAAAAAAAAACCCATAAAATATAAAGGAAGATATTATTTTATATTATATATGATGTATTATAAATCATATAAGTCATATATATTTCCAAATTATATATATATACTTATATATATACTTGTGTGTGTGTGTGTGTGTGTGTGTATTCTCAGTCTTCTATGTCTAACTTATATGCCACCTCTTTTTAAAGATCACTCTGATTTACCCAGTTGAAATAACTCATTAATATTCTTCTTTCTCCAAGAAACACTTAGTGGTAGGGACAATGATGGAAGTTCTCTCTGCCCCTGTCTGAGAGTATACAGTGTTTAGTAGTTGTCTCAGAGTTCTCTTCATGCACATCTTATTTCTCCCACCAGGCCAGAACTGCTAGACCTTTGGAAGAGAAAGCACAGGTGAGATATGCACTTGGGAGTTTTGGGCCAAGCAAACCTCAGTTTAATCTTTTATCCTCTGAGAATCAACCTCATGTACTTATCAAGTTATAGAACCCCTGAGGTCTTGCAGCTCTAAGTGTGGCCCCTGGACCAGCAGCATCAGTTCACCCAGATCTGTTAGAAATGCAGAACCTCAATTTCCACCCAGACGTAGTAAAACAGAAGTTGTATTTTAACAAGATCCATCTTCAATTTGTGTGCGGATTAAAATGTGAGAAGCACAGTTCTCAGGAACATTCCTTCCATTTCCTCACCTGCAAAATTTGAATAACTCCCAGGAATCCTGAGAGGATCGAGTGTATGTAAAATGTGTAGCCTGGTATCTAATGTGTAGTGTAGGCCTGATAAATAATAACTTTTAGTTTTTATTATTAACATTACTGACAGTGCTGTGTGTTATTACAAGGTAGTTTTATCACTTAAATTGTCTAAAACTAGGATAATTATGTATGCTATCTACGATTTGTTTTCTTTTTATTTTTTAAATGACTTAATATTTTGTAAATTATCAATATAGTGTGTGACACCCATTTTCTTTTCCTTACCCACCCCTTAAGGGCAGCCATCACATTAAAGCCTCTTTGTATATCCTCTGTGGCTTTCAGGGAGCAGGCCTCGGTTGAATGGTACATAAATACATTGTGGGTATTTTAGATGCCTCCATAATTTTATCTCTGCAGGCAGACCTGTAAATTTCCAAATGCTAAATTAAATGGTGGAAACAATTAACAAATGTCTGTGTGCACAGAGCAAAATATGATGACTTTTAATTGGTGTCACTCTAGCTCATATAAATCCCTCGCTTAAGTTCCTTGCTCACTGATACTCATAGTATGGAAAATGAAAAAACAATTTTTGTTAAGTTTCACAATAGCTAACTTTCCTTTAATTATTTAAGAAAAGGATTTTGTGTTATACTTTTATTTATTTACATATGCCCTGGATTTGAATTGGTATAAATCTACTCTATTTGGTATGTTCGGGGGCGGGGGGGGGGGGGGATGGTTATACGTCTCAACACAAGCATACTTTTTTTTTTGCCTTTTGTTTTTCTTATTATTTATTAGGTGAATATACTTTTTAAATTAAATGTATTAAATAATTTATATTTCAAATAAATTGCAATTAAATGTAATTTGTTACATTTAATTTGTTAAAGACCATGATTCTCATTTACCTAAAAAAGAAGCCATGTGTTCTAGATAGGGAGATGAATAAACCATGCTGAGAATAAATGGGATCCACAAACAGGCAGCAATGTCAAACTTAACTACCACTTGTCACAATCTCAGAAAGTGTGGCAGGTTATTTAAGCATATTCCAATGGCGATCTTACATTGGTGTTACAGCCTATACCAAATTAGTTGATCCTGCTTCTGTCTGAATCTAAGGGGCAGGTAAGAGACTTGCACTGGGAGGAGAATCTTTATCAAGTGAGAAAATCTGCTCAAACCAACTCTTATTTCTCCTGCCTCGTTCCTAGGTGTCTTGATAGGTTCCAGATTCCAAAATGATCACTAGCAGAACTTGCATGTGTTTCCTCTGGATTCTTTTGCTTCTGTTTTATTTACTCAAGTTCTACTCTCCCTTGCTTTGGTCTAAAAATGCATATTCCACGGGCCTTTTGGAAGATGACTTTTTTCCCTTGCTGTATTCCGAAGTACATGCTAAATGGTTGGTTTAATTACTTACTATGCCTAAATTCACTTAAAAAAAAGTGGTTACTAATTTCTTACTGAAAAGTAGAATTACCAGCAGATACCTAATTGGGGCCAATGTGTTTTATTCGAGTTCACTTGTTCAATTAGCTTAGCCCTCTTCACAATTTCTTTTAGAACTCAGAAGAGGCCACAACGACCCTATAAAGGTATCAAAAACAGGCTCTGGACTTTCATGGATCTTCTCTAGATTTTAATCATCCCCTCTCATTCCAAAACTGTTTTCCTCCTGTTGTCTCCAATGTCCCCCTCGCAAAACTCATATTTTGTTACTGCCCCCTTGTCTGGCTCTCCACATGGATGCTGCTCCTGAGTCTGATCTTGGCTTTTCCACCTCCCTTGGTTCTGCTGGTTATAAGGCCCAAGAACCACTCCAGCCAGCTCTGCAATCCAACTCAAGCTCTCTATTTCTGTTTTCCCAGAGCACCTTGCCCTTTGCATAGATTATCTGCCATTGCCTGGAGGGAAATTTTAGGGAGAACTCTAGCTTAATGACAGACAAGTCAGAACAGGGCTCCTCTCCTTACATAGGCTGAAGGTACTCAAATGCCCTCTGGGATGAGGATAATAGCAGGTTCTACAAAAGCTGGCAGCACGAGTTCTTCCTTGGCCTTTCTTTATCCCTCTATTAGGAGGCAGCTGGTATTTGCCTTTTGCTCTCTGGGATAAGATGTCTCTCAGTAAATTCTTGAAAAGGTGTAGTGGCAACACACCTCTTTGTGAAGAGGGATGCTATCTTAAAACATATATATTGGTTTAGCCTCCTTATCACATATTTCCTGGGAGAATATTGTATTTTGCCCTTTTGCATTACAAAGTGTCCTTGAAAGGCAGCAAATTCATTGTTGACAGGCCTTTTAATACCATGATATTTAGGAGCTAGCCAGTGGCTTTTGCTTGGCTAAATAACAAATGCTGAAGAGATACTGACTAGGATAAGCAGAAATTGTCCAGAGTGAATATTGTCAGGGCAATACGTGTTCAGGTTGTTTCTTCCTAATTGGCTCACTGTCTTTAATTTTGTTTCTCTCAGATAAAGAAAGACTTTGGGACTATGTGTGCTCACTATGAAATGTAAATATTCTCCTTCATTACAAGAGGATTTGTTTTTTTAATGAATACTTTTTGTACTCTAAAAGCTGGTTCAACTTCGAGAATCTACATTCTATTATCCACATAATTTGGAAGAGCCTTTTTCTTCCCAATGAGTATTCCTAACCTTTCATGAGACATAAAATCAGATTAAACAGCACTAAAACATTCAGGCAACAAAGGTAATAATTGTAAGAGTCTAGATGTTGAAAAGGAGAAAACAAACACCCTGAGGGAAGTAAGGAGGCAACAACAGGTCATCATCTCCAAGGATGAGCAAACAACCATTTGACAACCAAGAGGAATACTTAGTGAAGCAACTGGGATAGAGGGATGACAGACACAGCAGAAAGGGCCAGATGTGATATGAGAGGGATTCTCCTGTTTTGGGGACTTACAGAGAGACAAAAATGGGAAGCTTGAGGATCTGCAATTTGGCAAGCAAGAGCCATTGATTTTCAGGGCTTAACAACAAATTCAAGTGACTAAACCCAGCATCTACAAAGCATACGACTTACGCAACACCCCTACATTTATAGGCACCAAGAAGCCTTAGATATTAATGGCTTAAGTGCGCACACACACATAGTCAGTACTCATTGTGCATGGTTCTGATATGCATGCTTTTCAGTTACCATGGTTTAGTTAAATATCAGTTCACAAACAACACAGTTCAAATTTCAGTTACCCCAATATATTAACTGTGAGTAATTGCATAAACTAGAAATTTCTCTGGTAGCTCTTCAGTATATGAGTCACAATGTGAATAACATACATTACATATCTTAATCAATGACAAATCATGTCATTTCTTTCAAAGTCTGTCAGTAATTAGTTACTGTGTATATGTCAGGCCACAGATAGACAGCAAAATGTGTAGCTGTGCTGTCTCCTTATCTCTCAGTGATAAACCTCTGTGAAAATTTTTTAAGAATGGTAAATCGAAAAAGGGAATCGGTCAATAAATATGAAAGTACAACAAAGAAACAAAATAAAGCTGGAAGTAAAATTCAAATTGAATGTAAATGAAGTTTTAGGAACAATAGCTGACCAGGAGGCTGTTGGCACTTCCGCTGTTTGAGAATCTCTATATTATGCAGCTGGAAGAACTTAAGAAAGACAAAGTTATGACATAAATATGGAAAGTGGTTGTGATGAAAAGGATGAAAAACATTTCAGAGGAAGTGAGTCTAGGGAAAAAAATCTTCACATTAAGAGATCTCTTAGGGATGTTTCACACTATTGAAAACTCAAAAGATAGAATGTTGGAAGCTCATCCAAACTTTGAAAGAAGCATAACAATTTGCCAAGGCATAGAAAAGTATTCATTCCATACTGCAAGTTATATGATTAGAAGAAGGCAAGCCTTATTCAAACCATCTCTGATAAGATTTGTAAAAAGAAATAAAATACTTAAATTGTTAATGTTTTAATCAAAAATATACCACATAAATATCTTACACTTTTTAAATTTCTCTATACATTTATATCTAAAACTAAGAGTGTTTCAACAACAACAAAATAAATAAACAAAAAAAGGCACAGGGCAATAGTAGTTTCTCCTGTTCATTCATAAGATCAGTTTTCACAGTTTCAGCTTGTATGATCATTTTACAGTCCCAGACTACACTGTAAAGCAAGGATTGCATGGATGGATGGATGGATGGATAGATGAACAGATTGATAGATTAGATGGTAGATGATAGATAGATAGATAATAGAATTTTATATCGTCTATATTTTAAAATATTTAGATCTAGAGAGAGTAAAATATAATTCGATATATTTATGCCATTCTCATACGGATAGGATAAATGTATGACATTTACAGTGTGTACTTGATACATGGGTAGATTTCTAAGGGAGGGTTCTGTCTCCGCATTTCAACAAGGTTAGCAGAACCCCATAATAACATTTTCATACCTGCAACAAGATTGGTGGAGTGCCTAAAAGTATTGGTTGTATAATTTTCTTTTTATTTGCTAGTAAATGTTGGTATATGTGTGTATCAGTCAACCACCACCATGATAATATGATACAAACAAGCTCAATATTTCAGTGACCTACAAGATATCCTTTCCTTGTGCATGGAACTATAGGCCATTTGAGTGCCAGCTGATTTGTACTTCATAGATCTCATTTTGGGGTCTTACACTGTTAAAAAGGCAGCAGCTACCTGGAATATATTTTCTATATATTGATGGCAGAAGCCAAGAAAGCCATCCCAATCTCACAAGCCCATTTCAAGCCTCTGCCTCCAATTGTCTGCAAATATCCCACTAATAAAGCAAATTGGACGTCTGAACCCAAAATCAAAAGGTGCAAAAGTATTCTTGCAGCCATGGCAAGGTTGTGCTTATATCTATACCACCACAGGGAAGAGCAGAATTGGAACCAATAACCCACTCTACTACAGCATGGGAGAATTCATGATAAGATTGATTTCTGTCATAACATATACCTGGCAGCATCTCAGCTGTGGGAGAGGGAACCTTAGGTCCTCACCTACCACTACGGAGGTTATTGATGACAGTAAAAAACAGTCCATCAATTATGACCAAACACATTGACTAAGGTCAGCTTATTATAAATGGTTGGAGCTCTTTAATTCTAAAAATAGATATTCTCTCTAATTTCCTAATGGTTCTAATAAAATATTGCTGGTTTTCTAATTATATAAAAAGAAAAGTTCGGCTGGGTTTTCTAGCCAAGTGTCAGTTCAGAAGCTCTGTTGCTTTTCTTTAGCTCTATGCATACAGTCGTGTTTGACAAACCACAACATAAAATAAAGGCATGGTGGGGAGAGGAGCACACTCTGTGAATTACTCACCACCCCAGATTGTGGATATCTCACCCTCTAAATGGGAACCAGGACCACAGAGAATTCGCATCTTGATTTGCTCCTCTTGTGTGGTCCCATTGTTTGCCCCAAGTTAATGCATAAGGGGGTTTCACTTTGTTTCAGCACAGCATGCCTGTGAAGAAGGATGGGCACACTACAGGCCTCGTGGGTGTCTGCTCATCACAGGCCTGCTTTGTAAATATGCTCATGCATCTGTTCCTCAGAGGACTGAGAGCATGCCAAGCAGGGTGTGACATGAGAGAAGAATAAGCCCCCTCATCCTCAACCCTGGAGGAAATGCTCTATTTGGGCTTCCTGTTGATTCTTTATGTCTGCAGAGGTGACGTCAGTCAGTACATTGCAAAAATAGTACGGTGTCATGAGTGAAGACCCGAGTTCAAAGAAGCGACTAGAGACAAGGCAATCTTTGAACAGTAATGCACAATTTATACATTGTACCAGGATTTGTGTGTGGGTGTGTGGGTAAAATTTAGAAAGAGGATATATGTATGGAAAGGCAGCAACTAGTAATCACTTGGCAGAAACATGGCAGGCAGCATTATTGATTTCAGAATTTGTGGGATCTGAGGTCACCAAGAAGAATTTCTAATCCCACATAATGCCCTCTGCAAACAAGAAAACTATCATAGAGCTGGCAGGTACAAGGAACACAGTTTACAGTCTACCCCCAACAGGGAGGCTAGTTTATTAACTTCATTCCTTTAGTAAGCACTTAAGAGAAGTGATGAGGTACCTACATCTACACCAGGAGCACAGGCCTAGTTTCCACACATCTGCATCTCCTCTCAATCCTGTTCTTAGCAGTAGGAGCGAGTCTAGCATTTGACTTCCTTATGTTCCTGGTGATATAGTTATTCTGCTTTTTTCTTCCAATTATCATAAGCATTCTTAAGAGACTAAATGAAGAAAGGTTCAGTCATTGTCATCTAGTCTTCAACATGACAGATGCCTTCCTCCCTTTTCCAACTTTATTGAGATATAATTGACATTTAACACTGTGTAAGTTAAAGGTGTGCATGTATATATTGTGAAATGCCACCAACATATTTTTTTCTCCCACTTTGGCTTGTGATTTCCCTTCTTGCAATAACTTTCTCTTTACCCCTTCCAGAACCTGTCCCTTCCTTCTATTAATCAGTCAATGTCAGTCATGATGGAACAGCCTGAACACCCACTGTATCTAACAGCCTGGTTCCCCTTCCATAAGGCTCCTTTCTGGATCCCATGCAAATTAGACCATGTATCTTCTTCCTAGGTCTTGGCAAATGAGATGACAAAGTCATATGGTATTCCAGTCTCAGAATAATCCAGTCAAGATTCCTGCCTCACAGCTATTTCATTGTCTGCTTCTTAGAGGTCTTCTAGGAAGACCGTATTTACGCCGGCTACACATCACACTCTTGCAAATGATAACTATGCCTTTCTTCTTAGTATTGATACTGTGAATCACCTAAGGAGTCCAGTGGGGTTCCATGAAATAAGTTGGGTACTGTAAATGAACTTGACTTAAAAAGTGGGGGCATTTTACATACATTCTATTTTAACTCATTCCTTGCAGGAAAATGAGCTACACATGATGTCAAATAATTACATCTAGACATTCAACTAACAACTTTCTTAATACTGCAGATAAAATAGTCACAATGGTCACTACAATCATATAAAGATTACAAAAAAAATAGGATCTCACCCCAAGTAATATGTGATTTGAACAAACACTACAGTCTACAGATAACACCCCTTCCAGTTTGGAGGCTATTCACCATGGCTCTTCTTTTCTCTGGTTAGATCAATATCACACTGATACATATTTTGCCAGGCAAGCTATAATGCTGCATTCTTCCAAAGCTCAGTAATATAAAATGATTCACTGCTTTCAGCTCGAAAGATATTGCAATGAACACTGTGATTTGTAAAACAAATGGGCTATTGTCCTAAATAAGTTTAAAATTATATAGACCTGAGGAAATCGAGTTAACTAAAGTTTTAATGCTCTTAGTCTATTTTCTGCTTAGAATTTATACAGACGCATAAGCAATTTAACTCAGAAAATGCAACAGAAATTTATAACCAGAATTCTCTGTACATAATTTCCTTAACCGAGTGTACCTTTTGGCATTTATTAGTACACAGAGTCAATTTCCTACATATCCGTCTTATAACTAGGCAACTGTTTATATATTTACTGCAACCTTAAATCACTGTATTCTAAACATTTGATCTATCAAAAATATGCTAATGGTAGAGGACAGCATATTCCACATTGAATGCTAGTGGCATTTCAAAATATTATTTCTCGCTTTATCACAGAAGCATGGTGGGAAATAGAAATGACGGGAGCACTAGAAGCCAGAGGAATCTAGGCAATACATTGAAAAGCTGCCATCTCTTATTCTCAGTTCACATTGGTGAAGACAGCAGAGTATGATAACAGTAGATGGGATATTTTCATTTAATCTTTTAAATGTATTGGCTTAGAAATGTGAGTGGAATTCACATGAGGTGATTCTAATGCATTTCCTGGTTTCATTTTTTTGCATGGGCTTTAAAAAGAACTCAACTTTGGCAGCACTATTGATGAGAATTGTTACAACAGAGAAAGAGATAGAAGGTAAACGGGATAAGAATTTAAAGAGCAATTTAGTCACAACCTGGAAATCTTATGGTTGTTTTTGAAGAAGATTGTAGTCGCCTAGAAACTGTATGCATTAAGTAAGGTTAATTTCAGCCATTATAGTAAATATGTCCCCAAACACAGTGATAAAAAAAAGAAAAAGTTTATTTTTTTCATACATAACAATCTTTGGATGATGAGTGGATCCAACTTGTTCCAAATGTTCCTCATGTGCATTGCTCTCGTATTCAATATTGAAAGGTGGGTCATAGTCATTTATGTGCTCTAATGTGTAGGAAGAAAAAAGACAAAGGATTCCACATCAAGGAGCTTTCTATCTATCTATCTATATACATACATACATATATACATACATACATACATGCGTGTGTGTGTGTGTGTGTGTGTGTGTGTGTATCAATCCCAGTCATGTCCCATTGGCTTGAATTGGTCAAATAGCCTTACCAAGCTACACTAGAGGACACAAAATGTGACCTACAGCTCGGGGCCATGTGTATAGCTTATACTTTTTCCTTTGATTCTTCATTCACCTTTGAAGGCTATTTCTAGATCACTTACTTTCAAAGGTGATTCCAGGTCCCATTTAACCCCTTTCACTCATTTTCTGTTCTTTTACAGTGTGAGTTCTCCTTCATGGTAAGATGATATAAGTAGCAATATATTCCTTTTCAGGCAGAGAAGACTTTAGAAGCTTCACAAAACTCTAGCTCACACCCAATCCGGGCAGCTTACAGAATTCTTTGAAGTATTTGATTAATAGATGTGTTGGATCACTGAGTCAACTTTAGGTAGCAATGTTGACATACATACATGGTTAGATTTCAATACAGGAAAATGTATTGAAGTTTTGGAGAGAAGATATTTGTCACCATTAACAAAAACTAACAAAAACGACCTTTAGTAATTACACAGACACACAAAGAACATTCAAAATCATGTTTCCCCAAAATGCTTTAATAATCCAAAAGCCAGGGTCCTTCCCCTCTATCTCATCTTTACTGCTACACTCAATCCATCTTCCTTAGAACTGAATCCCACATCTTTAGCCATGTCACAGTTGTCCCCATAGGGCATGAGTATATCTGCAGGTTCACTTACCAAAGCTTCCTTCTGCCCCTAGGATCTTGTGTCCCTGACTGTAATCTCTGTTTTGTCCAACTGCAACTTAAATACAAAATTAGGCCCTTTGCAAGTCCTTCCTATTAGATAATTGGACATATTTATCTTTTTGTCTCCTAGAGAGTTACCTTTCTTTTCTCTGAATTCCAAATACCAGCTGAAATTTAGGTCTTGTAAAACCACTTTTGCAATAAGGTGGCTCATACACCTTGTCCAAATTATATATTTTTTAGAGCGAAAATGACATTCTTAATAATTATGTACGTGCAAAGGTATAAACTGGGATTGTCTTAGGTAAATCAGATGTATGGTTCTCCTTACAGAGCACTTTCCTTAAAATGACTTGTGAGGGTTGTAATACTTCTTCAGGATTCATTTAAATTGTCACCTGAAAATATTCTTTTACCTAAGAGCTTTTGCTGTAGAATTTTGTCAATAATAATAAAATAGCCATAAACACTGAATCCAACTCAAATAAAATATTACCTTCCCCTAAGTCACAACACTTAAGCAGTGAGATAGGGAAATGTTTAAAGGAAGTAGAGGCAAAATCTCCTAGATGGCCTTCTGAAAAGGGGTTGATAATAGCTGGAAACTTACCATTATTAGTGGGGAAAAAATGTAAATGCAACTGCAAAATATAACTGTGGATAGACAATTTCATAAATGTTTTACTTCTCTTTCCCCCCCAATAGCCACACGGTAAAGTAAGTATCATATAAAAATATCTATTTTATGGAAAAGCAATAAAACCAAAGTTTGATGAAGTGACTTGCTCCAGTGGTTGGCCAAGTGGAGATTCAAACCCAGGTCTATGTGACTGGAAAGAGACAAGCCAAAAAAAAAATAATAAATGACCCAAATAGTCCATCCAATGTACCTGGAAGAAGTGCCTTTGACAACTGAGAATTGTTGTTATTTTTTAAAGTCAATGACTTCAAAAAGTCGTACTCCAAAAACTCTGAAAGTTTTTTCCTCTACGATCAGAAACAAGAAAAGGGTGCTGGTGCTACTAAAATCACTTCTATTCAACATACTATTGAAAGTACTAGCTATAGTAGTCCAATAATAAGAAGAAATAAAATCGAAATTGAGAAAGAAGTAAAACCCATCAGTAGATAACATAAAACTATATACAGAAAACATTAAAATCCCCATCAAAAAACTATTAGACTAAAAAATTCACAAAAATTACAGGATACAATCAATATACATAAATCTATTGCATTTTTATACACCAAAAATGAGCAATCAGAAGGAGAAACTAAGAAAAGAATTCCATTTACAATGGCATCAAAAAGCATAAAATACCTAGGGATAAATTTAACTAAAAAAAGTGAAAGACCTGTATTCAGAAAACTATAAGATATTGAAGAAAGAAATTGAAGAAAATAAAAATAAATGGAAGAATATACCATGCTCATAGATTGAAAGGTTTAGTATTGTTAAAATATCCTTACGACTTAAAACATTAGACAGATTCAATTCAATCCATTTTACAATATGAATGACATTTTTCTCAGAACTAGTTCAACTAGTCCTAAAATTTATAAGGAACCATAAGAGACCTCAAATAGCCAAAGAGATATTGATTTTATAAGATATTTATGAGATTTGTAGTATAAAATCATACTACAAAGCTACAATAATCAAAAGAGTATGGCACTGTCATAAAAATTGATATATAGATCAATGAAATAGAATGCATAGCACAGAAATAAACCCTCACTTATATTGTTAATTAACTTATAACAATGAAGGAAAGGATATACAATGGGTAAACACCATCTCTTCAATATAAGTGGTCTTAGGAAAACTAGACAAATACATGAAAAAAAAATTGGACCGCTTTCTTACACTATATACAAAAATAATCTCAAAATGGATTAAAGACTTAAGTATGAGACCTGAAACCATAGAACTACTGGAAGAAAATAGGCAGTAAACTCTGGCATCGCTCTTAGCAATATCTTTCTGGATATGTCTCCTTAGACAAGGGCAATAAAACAAAAACTAAACTAATGGGACTAACAAAAAAGTTTTTGCAATCCCATAAAATTACAACTAAAATACAGAATAGTCATCATTGAGAATCGCTTGAAGTCTAGCTGAGCAAAAGTACTATAACTAAGGATACACAGAAGAAGCTACCTTGAGACTGGTAGTAGGACCAGAGATGCAGAAGAGGCTAGTCTCATAC
This sequence comes from Rousettus aegyptiacus, assembly GCF_014176215.1. Classification (NCBI taxonomy): domain Eukaryota; kingdom Metazoa; phylum Chordata; class Mammalia; order Chiroptera; family Pteropodidae; genus Rousettus; species Rousettus aegyptiacus. The sequence goes on from NW_023416309.1 coordinate 6,839,319, forward strand.
TCTGTGCAGCAGCAAAAAATCGGTAGGGCTATCTCAGCTGTGGAAGTACTGCCTGAGGAGTGAGAGGTCCCAGCCCCATACCAGTTCCCCAAGCCCAGGGCTCCAGTGCTGGAAAGAGAAGTCCCCAAAACTTCTAGCTCTAAAAACTAGTGGAGATTGTGGGTGAGTGAGCGGAAGTGCTGCTGGAGTCTCAAGCATCACTTTTAAAGAGCCCATGCATGTATTTATTGATGGACTCACTCACTTTGAGCTCCAGGAGCAGCAGTGTGAAAGGTGACAGAGACATATGGGGAGAAACTAAATTGTCTGGCTTCAGGGTGAGGGCTAGTGTGGCTGCTTTCTCTTAGTCAGAAGTGCTAGCAGAAGCCATTGTTTCTTTACTGAGCCCTTACACCCACCCAGAGTACAGATACAGGCAGCCGCCATGTCTGTGTCTCCATCAACTTGGCCAAAACCATTCACCTTGCCCTGGTGATTCCCTGAGACCTCATTATACTCAACTTACATGTTCACCCACACTACTTCCAGTGGCTTTTCCATACAAATGACCAGTCTGAGTCATGTTGTGGACTTTCTTAAAATTTCTCAAAGGTACACAAATCTCAAGCATGCAGCATCTGGTCTTGGTATACCCCAGACCTCGCTAAACAGCCCCAAACTTGGCATTAGCAGCAATCAGCCTCAGTTTGCAGCTTAGCCTCTCCCAGGCACCTCCAAGCCCAGTATAAGCGGCAACTCCGCAGATCACTTTGTAGCTCATACCAGTGGCCCTAGGCAGGGTACAGGCAGCAGCTGAACTTGGCCTGCTACAGAGACTATTCTGAGAGGCACCTGAACCAACACACCCAGGGGCTAGATTCAGACTACACCATAGCACCACCCAACCACCACCAAAAAGACACACCCAAAGGGCAGAACGAGCAGGCAGCCTTGTTAAAGCAATCCTACTCTGTAGGGTCAGCTCCTGCACAACAGCTCCTCACAACCAATAGACTGGGAATCAATTACTCCCATTGATATGCAAACATCAACCAAGACTTAACTACAGCAGGAAGGCATACAAAACCCACACAAGAGACACACCTGGAGCACCTGGCTCAGGTGACCAAGGAGACTGTACCAATGGGTCCTGCTGAACAGCTACTATATGAGATCCTTCTACAAAGACTGGTAGACTTAGCAGCCCTACCTAAAACACAGAAACAGACACAAGAAGGCAGCCAAAAGGAGAGACAGACAAACATGTTCCAAATGAAAGAACAGAACAAAGCTAAAGAAAAAGACCTAAATAAAATGGAGACAAACAATCTACTAGATACAGAGTTCAAAACACTCAATATAAGGATGCTCAGTCTCAGTGAGAACTTTAATAAAGAGATAGGAAACATAAAAATGGAAGTAGAAAACAAAAAAAAGAACTATTCAGAAATGAAGAATGAAATAACTGAAATAAATAATACATTAGAGAGACTCACCAGTAGATTAGATGAAGTAGAGAATCAAATCAGTGATTTGGAATATAAGGAAGCAGAAAACACCCAGTCAGAACAGCAAAAAGAAAAAAAGGAATTCAAAATATGAGGATAGTTTCAGGGGCCTCTGGACAACATCAAGCATGCCAACATTTATTTCATAGGGATATCAGAAGAGAGAGAGCAAAAAATTGAAAACCTATTTGACGAAATAATGACAGAAAACCTCTCTAAGGTGGTGAAGGAAATAGACATATAAACTCAAGAAGCATACAGAGTCCCAAAAAAGATAAACTCAAAGAGGCTCACACCAAGACACATCATAATTAAAATGTTAAAGGTTAAAGACAATCTTAAAAGTCGCTAAAGAAAAGCAGTTAGTTACCTATAGGGGAATTCCCACAGATTTCTCATGAGAAACTTTGCAGGCCAGAAGGGATTCTCGGGAAATATTCAAAGTGATGAAAAGCAAAGACTTACAACCAAGATGATTCTATCTAGCAGAGCTATCATTTAGAAATAAGGACAGATAAAGAACTATCCAGACAAAGAAAAGAAAAAAGGGTTCATCTTCAAACTAGTATCATAAGAACTGTTAAAAGGACTTCTTTAAGATGAAAAAGAAAAAAACAAAAATATAAATAATAAAGTGGAAATAACTACATGTTTATCGACAATTACTTTAAATGTAAGTGGATTAAATGACCCAACCAAAACTCTCACATATGCTGCCTAAAATAGACTCACTTCAGATCTAAAGACACATACAGACTGAAAATAAAGGGATGGAAAAATATTTCAGAAAAATGGAAATGAAAAAGAAAAGGAAAGAAAAAAAAGAAAAGAAAAGAAAAGAAAAGAAAAGAAAAGAAAAGAAAAGAAAAGAAAAGAAAAGAAAAGAAAAGAAAAGCTGGGGTAGAAATACTTATGCCCTACAAAAAAGACTTTAAAACAAAGGCTATATTATCAGAAACAAAGAAGGACCTGTAATCCCACTTCTGGGTATTTATGCAAAGAAATGCAAAACACTATTTCAAAGGGACACAAAAATGCAAAATACTACTTCAAAGGGACACGTGCATCCATATGTTCATTGCAGCATTAATTATAGTACTCTAGATAAGGAGGCGGCCTGGATGTCCATTGGTGGATGATTGGATGAAGAAGAGATGGTACATATACACAATGGAATTTTAATCAGCCATAAAAAATAATGAAATCTTGTCATCTACAACAACATGGGTGGATCAAGAAGATATTATACTGAGTGAAATAAGTTAGACAGAGAAAGACAAATATCCTATGATTTCAGTTACATGTGGGGTCTAAAAACAAAAAAAAATGAATAAATAAGTCAAAAGAGACATAAATCATTGGATTTAGAGAACTGATCTTTGCCATAAAAGATGGGATTGAGAGATAGGAATAAATTTTAAAAAATAAATTTTTAAAAAGAGGTATTATCTGAGCACCTAGACACTGAGCTTAGGTATTAGAGATCCAGAGGGTACAAAAATAAAATGACACTCTAAATATATTTTCATATCCATAGTTACTGACTTAGTATTTAAAAACTTTTCTGAACCCATTTTATGTCTAGAAACTACCTATATAAATGTGTGTGAGTATATGTATATGTATGAAACTATTTATTGGACATCATCTGTAAATTGAGTGTCAATAGCTGCCTGTATTCTATTAATACAGATTATTAGTTTGCACATTCATCAATTATCTTAGTTTGCCTGCTGCTATATAAAGTACATATCAATGTATGGATAGGGGCATTAGTGGTCATAAAAGTTGATCAGCAATTTCTGTGTCCATTGCTGACGCATGTCCAGAATTAATTTTCCCATCCTGATTGATTTTGTAGGAACAGCCAATTCACATGCAAATGTGAGGACATATCTATGAAAAATTATTTAGTTTGCATGTTTTCAAGCTAAAAAATCTTTCAAAGTGGTCGGTCTTTCCTTTCCTCATTTGTTATGGTACATTTACTGCCCCGTACATGACATTCTGAAAAGCAAAGATGTTGACGAGGACAACAGCTGTAAGGCGGGAGACCCCACACCTATCCATGTACCAGCTTGTGACAATGTCAGCTAATCAGCATGGCAGTGCCATTTCATGAGTAAGTGGAAATAAGAATGTCAATCGAAGCAGCTGTGTGTGTTTTTTCTTTACAATACAATTTTAAGACATTGAGGGGATTAAGATTAAGAGAATATGTTTTGTATGCTTTATATAAAAATATCAGATTGTTTAAAACATGCCAATACTAATTTAAAAGTAAAAACAGTTACATTTTTTGTTTCCTGAACAAAAAATGAGGCTAAAACTGATAAAGTAACTAGGGAAAATGAAATATAATATGGCGTGTTAGGGGAAAATAATGCCAATATTGAACTAACTCTTGTGTTTATAACAATAGCTTCAGAGAAGAGATTTTATAAGACATTGCAGGATAGGTAATTTTTTAAAATGTGACATTGAAAATGTGGATCTTTCAGAGCATAAAGCAAAGTAGTGACAATATCTTTAAAATGAGTCAATAACACTTTTTTGTGACCTTTGAGATTAAACATTTTATAAGAATTCTTTAGAGAAAACGGGAAATTGTCATAGAAGAGAAAAATTTAAAATGTTTCTATGAAGACTCTTGTCTATACTTTAAATCAAAATTGAGAACTTATGATAACATAATGAGACAGGTTGAGTATTTCATTCTCAAGCTCTATTCACCCTCATATATGATATTAGACAAATATACAATTAACAACTAAATGTCCAAATAGACTTATGACATTTCATTGTTAATGTTTGCATTCCTTATCTTCTTGTATAAGAAAGACCATTAATAAGAATCCACATTAAAAATAATGATATGTATTATGCAAACACCAGAGGAATGTTTCTATGCCTGAGGATTTAGATAATTGAAGTTTTGCTGCTTACAAATAGCTATTAATGAAAACCTTTCTTCCTCATCTAAATATTCACTACCTTTTAAAAATGTCCGTATGTTAGACTTATTGTTCTGTAATATAAATAGGAGATTAATGGAGGATAAAATTTTTTTTAGATGTGATTTAACTATATAACAATTTATATCTAATGTAAAAGCCTTGTGGAAAAATTATTTTAATGACATGATTTTTATTCTCCAACTTAATCACAATTTGCTAGCATTACTCAATATATATTAAAAAATTGGATTAAGTAGTTTTAAAATAAAATACTCTGACTGCAAAAAATAATGGATGTAGAAAGATAACCAGGAAGTAGAAATGTGGTTTAATATCCAAAACATTATGTTGGGCTTTTCTTCTCCTTCCTTTGCTCTCTCCCTTCTTTCCTTCCTCTTTCCTCCTCCGTCTTCCATCTCTTCTTTCCTTTCTTCCTTCCTCTTTCCTCCCTAACCTCTCTCCATCCCTCCTGTCTTAACTTCCTTCCTTCCTCCTTTCTTTACTTTTGGTTAAGCTACAGCTCTTATATCCTTACAATTTTCAAAAAGACAATTCATTTTATGGACACATCTCATTAAGCATTTAAAATAAAATTCGTATATTATCTTTGTATGCAGTCGTATAAATTCATACTTTACAGCAACAATTCCCATTAGTGGTGAAGTATTACAATTTTCTTGCCTATAAAACAACATCCCTTGTTCTTTGTATGGATCTCTCTTTTTTAATTATGCTTAATCTGAGAGGAAGTTCTGAGTAATGTGTTGGAAAAGGTGCTTGGTTCATACAGTTTCTGTGACATTCCTTCCCAGCGAATGCTATATTATACACTTTGCATACTAATAGCATGTTTCTTGTTCCAGAATTTATTTTTCTATATCTTTTATTCAAGATAATTGTGCAGCCATTATTGTTGGTTTATATTGTTTGAGAAAAAAATAAGTATAATTAACAGAATAAATCTAAACAGATGCAAAGTTTATTAAAACAAAACAAATTTCACTGTGAGCTATATGTAAAGAAAAATCTAAAAATCAGAAATGTCTTACACAGTGAAAAGAACAGACCATTGAAATGTGAATAAAATTTAATAAGCCTGTCAACATTAATATAATGGAATTAAGGTATTAGTGATGACAACTTATAGTGATAAAATTATAGTCAAAATTAACTATGTCAAAAACGTTTTATTTGAAATGAATAGCAGATTAATGTTTATGCCATAAAATAACTTTTTAAATACAGAAGATAAATTATCACAAACACATGTAATTTGAAAAAATAAAGGCCTAAATAACATAACTGACATTATTAACAAGAGTAATTAAATAGAAATATTTTGAAATTTGCAAATTTGAGTTAATGCACTGTCTTTTAGATGAAACATTTAGGGAAAAAGAAAGATCACTTATTTGGCCATGACGAAAATCTTTATTTATTCCAAAATTGGCATATTTAGCTACGTACATGTATAAATATGGTCTTTGTATTTATAGATCACAATCTAATATTACAGCGATATAAACTTTTGAGATATAATTTTAAACAATATTCTCCTCTTCTATAATTTTAATCTTTTTACCAAATAACAATTGGGCCAAGGAGGAAATCAGAGTAACAGTAACATCTTGTTTAAAAAAAAAAATTACAAGTAGCTCATAAAAAACGATCATGTTGTAAAACATTTTATTATTAAAAAGAAAAAGAAAATAAAGCTTTTAACCTAATTTAACCAAAAATTACACACAAAAAAATGAATGCTATTGAAAAACATGTTTAAAAAATGTAAATTCTGAGAACATATTTAATAGCCTGGTAAATACATTTGATTGGGAAGAAAACCTAAACATTTAGAAAAGAGAGATAAATTTAATTTGTATTATAAAACTATGAAATAAATGGGTAATAATGGTCTGAGTTATAAAAAAGACAAATGACTAGGTAAATTGTCAAAAAAACTATCCTACTATAAAGGGTCCTGGGAGATTCATTTATGGGTAAATTCACTTAAAATATAAAGCAACCTTAATACAGCTGTTACGCAAATTGCTCTGAAATTTGGGGAATAAATGGAGCTTTTTAAAGTTAGTCTGTGAAATAAAAGTAAAACTAATATCTAATATAAAAGAGATTTAATAAAAAATTAAGCCAGGCCAATTTTACTAATGAATATTAAATTAAAATCTTAAGTACATTATTAGTGGTTGATTTTAAACAATAGGATTAAGTTTATCCTATGAATACGAGTATATTTCTATACTGGTAAAACTATTAATTTAATACACCATATGAATAGCTTAATGAGGATAAAGCATTCCATTAGCTGCATTTTGATAAAAGGTTTATGCATAATATTTTTATCTATACCAAATAAAAGAATATATTGAAAATGTTAGAAAAAATCTTTAGAACATGACATAAAATAAAGATACCTTTAATAAGTTTTATCTTATTTAATACTGATTTGGACTGCTGGATCAATACAATAGTATATGAAAACCAAATAAAACTTTACAGAAGTCTATAAAATAAAAGATGCATTATATTCCTATTGCATGATTACAAGGCTTCAAAAGGCAACTCAAATGAGACCTAACAGAATGTTTAGTTAATAAAGTATATCAGCATAAAAGTATAAAAATAAGCACCTTTATTATATCATTATAAAAAGCCAGTAGAAGGGATATCTTATATTAGTTAAGCAATAAAAAGGTACAAGGTAAAATAATTGATATGGTCCATGGATGAGGGCATATAGAAATCTACTAACTATGAAGGGAAGTGTTTTAGGAACGGTTGAATAAAAGCAAAGAAATACCATATGTGTGGAGAAGAAAATTAAATATAAAGATGAAATTTGTAGCCAAGACTAGAAGACTATATGCAAAAATATTAATAGTGCTAACCCCTACAGATTGTCACTGCAATTTTTTAAAAAATTTTAATCCGTATTCTATAAATATAATAAAGTTTATATTTCCATAAAATATAAATAAAACAAATGTAAAACTTAATAAAATGTTTTTTTTAATTTAAAGATATCAGAGCATATTTGGATAAAGTAAAACAATGGAATTAAAACCCACTCAAAAGTAAAGCAATTAAAGCAATGTGAAATAGCATACACAAAGGAAGATGATATAAACCATACCTAAGAGATAGGTAATATATTTATACAAGCACACAAATACTTGTGATAGGGAGCACATTAACACAAGAAAGGAAGATATTCTTCAATAATGACTTTGCTGTTTTATCACTTTTTTGATATATGAAATGACCATGTGTTCTGGCTTGGTAGTTCAAGTATAATCCTTTACGAAGCAGGTACTGTTGTTATCATATGCATTTTACAGATAAGAAAACTGAATAAAAAAAAGTTAAATGAATTTTCCTATTCTTAAAGCTAGTAAATGGAGTGATGTAATTTTTGTTTTCATTTTTTTTTTTTTGCTAGCTTAGTGAATGATATTGCCTAGCTGCCCAAAACAAATTTGGCAATCCCTTTGAATCTTCTCTTTCCCTCTTACCTTTCCTTCTTCATTAGCAAAGAAATCTTGTGATTTACCTCCTGCAAATCTCTCTAGCATTTCCTATTTAAATCCTCACTGTCAATACTTCTATCAATCATTGCCTAAGCCTCTTTTTCTTGGGTCTATAGCAGCACTAGGGACTGGTACTCCTATGAGAGAACCTAATGCCCGTTGATTTGAGGTGAAGCTGAGGCGGTGATGCTAGCACTGGGGAGTGGCTGCAAACACATTGAAGCTTTACTATCTCACCTGAGGCTCTCCTGCTGTGCAGCCCAGTTCCTAACAGGCCAAAGACCAGTACTGGTCCATGGCCAGGGGGATTGGTGACCCCTAGATTAAAGGCTTTCTTTAATTCTTTTCTAATAGCGTTGTTTTTCTGTTACTGTTTTGGTATGTAAAGCTCATTTCACCCCAAGGATGTTAGCTAATTTTTCAGACAATGAATATAAAGAAGGCAGCAAGGCTCAACTTTCTCATACTTGCAGACTTCTAAGAGTAAAATAGAGATGGGTGAGCTTGAAGTAAGAGTTCCAGGTGCCAGGAAACCACATTTAATGTGGACCCACTTTAATAAACCATTCCTCAGGTCCAGGATTCCTCCTCACTTCCTGTGGGGGGGGGGGGGGCGGTCAAGGGAAGCATCCTTAGAGGAAGAGCCACTCCTTTCAGTGTAACCCATCATTTTTGGTAGTTTGGAGAAAGAACAATGGGGAAATGATTACCTGAGTCTAATTAGTATTTCCCCATGTTCCTACTGCTCCCCATCCAGACCATATTGGTGGCCTCAGCCTTGTAGTTTGAGCCACCCTGATGTGAATACCAGTACACCAGGTTATAGATGGAGGAAAGCCAGAGCAAAATTTCAACAGCTCCTTTCCCATGTTATTCCCAGGACCACACCTGCTGTCTCTTACTCTAGCTAGGCTTTGGATTGCACATGCTGAAAAGTTCAAAACCCACTCGATCTCCTCCCACACTTTTTCACAAGGATTCCCCACAATGTTTTCCCTGTGTTGATGCCTTTTCTCTATAGTTCCTCCAGGTTGATGTTGGGTTGGGTACAAGAGGTTTAATATTCAGGTAGGAACTCCTCCTTTCATTTGTTCTCTCCCTTGTAACTAAAGTGACCTTTCTGAACAAACAAGAAAAACAACAACAAAAAAAAATAGTCTGCCATAAACAGTTCAAGAAAGTTCTTAAGCCCCCAACTACCATTAGTGGCTGAAAGCCTAAGATTTCCCTTTCATTTGCATGTCCAAATTTTAGAGATTTTTTACTTCTTAGTTCAGATACCTGGTGGAAGAAAAAGACGGTCAAATTGTCAGCTACAAGTGTCATTGTAATCTCTGCCACAAGGTGGCATTGAGGAAAATGGTAACCCTTCAAAAGGATCCTAATCCATAAAAATGTGTACGATTTGTTTACAGAAATCCCCACCTAGTGGAGGATGGAGAGTGGGGTTAGTTTCTCTGCTTCCTAGAATTATAAGACTTTTTAAAATTCCCACTCAAAAGCCCAAAGTAAGAAGCCAGGATAGAATGTTCCACCTCCACTATGACAATACAAAATCTGCTCAGTTTCTAGGCTGTCATTCGAGTCTGGTTCACAAGGACTCTCTGCCTCCTCCTTTTAAGCTCACCTTTGGAGCTCCTGGCGCTCCTTCCTACTGCAAATCTTTATCAAATTACTCTGTTTTTCCTAGACAAGTTCCCTTCACATTGAATTTGGAGAACCATGATATGGATTCTAGATCTCTTATCTCCTAAAAGGTCTTGAGCTCCTTATTATATGCCTTTTTTTTCTTTTCTGGAATTCTGTATCCCAGGGGTTCTGTGGGAGGAGCAGGCTAATAAATACACGTGTGTGTGTGTGTGTGCGCACGCGCGCACACACACACACACGAAACACAAACAAAAACAAACCATTTACCCTCAACCTCCTGGACTGAAGGTTACATGCCTGTCTCATATTTGCAAAACTAAGAAGGTCTGCTTAAATAAAATAATGTTTGCTACAAGGCAATTTATTGTGCCTGCCTATATACAGAGACTGAACTGCAGCTTCTATGGATCAAAATACATAATATATGCATAAGATGAACATATTATTCACTTGCTTAATACTCCTTATTGGTTTTCTCTCTTACCATCAAAAATTTACCTGTTTAGTAAAAATAAAATTTTATTATATATTCATATAAGGAATGTTAACTGTTCATTAATCAAAGATGTGGATATTAAATAATAATGAGAGGCAAGCTAATATATATTAAATTAGTAAATAGAAGTATAAATACCCAATGTAGGCAAGATATTTCTGGTTCAAAAGCAGTGACAATATTCATATCCTTGGGCCAAGCAATTTCATTTCTGGGTTTCAATTCCAAAGAAGTACTCCATTTGTGCACAAATGTCAGTTAATCATCTAGCATAGGCTTGACAAAGAGTGCTCAATCAATGCGGATTGAAGAGGAAAAAATGAAAAGAGAGAGAAAATGAGAGGGGAAGAGGGAGGACAATTAAAAAACTTCTATACACACAGCCATGGAATATTTTGCTAAATATGAGTTCCGTGCCTAGTACAATAATAAGTAAATTTAAAGTGATAATTGTGGAGTCCCATGTAGCTGTATGGAAATATGTCTATAAGTGTTGGTGGTACTAGGTTACAGGGAGCAGAATACAAAGCTGGCCCGCTTAACAGAAACTACCAAAGAATTCTCTAAGTATGTAGGCACAGCCTGGAAAAGACTGTCAGATGAACATCATTACCTCTTGGCATAGTCAATTTGATCTACTGGTATGGTAGAAGTGAATGTAAAATACCTTTTTTGAATTCCACTAGCATTGTTATACGTGTGTGTGTGTGTGTGTGTGTGTGTGTGTGTGTGTGTGTGTGTATTGATATAACAAAGGCCAAAGTTATCAGAGAGCTGGGAGGCAAAGAAGACTTATGGAAGCAGTATAGACCAGTGATTTTCAGCATTAGCTGCCCATTGAAATGACCTGAGAAGCTTTAAAAATATATATGTCTAACCCCCACTTCCAGAGATCCAAATTTGTTCATTCTGTGTATAGCCTGGACATCCAAATGTTGAATTTCCCTAGGTGATGCAGTTAAGGTTAAAGAACATGGGCATAGAGCCTTTTCTACCCAAAGCCATGTCCACAATCAGCAGCATCATGGCCCCCAAAGGCATTTTTAAAATGCAGAATTTCTGCCTCACAGTAGGCCTATTGAATCAGAATCTGAATTAAAAAACAAACAATCAAAAAAACATTCTTTAGGTGGGTACATGAATGTGCCAATCTTAAAGCATTGGCATGGACAAGTAATAGATTTGCCTCATGCCTTTTCTATGACAGTCATGCTCTTCTTAAGTTAGCATTTTATCTTTTGTATTTCAAAAGACAGCACAGATATATTTTCTCCTGGAAATGGTTGCTCTTTTTGAAATCCTTCTGCTCTTCTTTGTTGGAAATGCAGTAAAACAGTATTTACTGACACAGGTGAAAAATGCAAGAGATCACTCAGTTTCTTCACCCAATTTTAAAATTGGAAGTTACCTAAAGAATTATCTCCAATCATGCTGTTTCACAATGAAATTCAGGTCCACAAGAGCTAAGATATTACCAAATGTCACACAGCTAGGAAGCAACAAAGCATAGATTTAGAACATCATCATTTTTGATAAATCAGAGTTGTCCTTTTGAAAAAGTCTTCCATTGCAAAATTTGCTTAGCATTCAGTCATCTTTACACATGCTGGCTTTCTTATTTGAGAACAATTAAAAAAAAAAAAACTCAGATGAGTTTTCTTGGATGAACAAAATTTCCAGGAAGATGTGATTATTGACAACATTTAGCAAGTGCTGTATCCATTTCTCTGAATGTTACAGAGAACATTTTCCACCACCTTGAAAGTTCTGCTCCTCAGGGAGAATATTAATTGTCCAGCCTGAACCTATGAAGAGCAAGTATGGTATATAATAGCTCCCTAATATAACAGAAACCTGATGAGACATTTGGCTTATAAAACTGTTGTGGATGAAATGGGCATAGGACCATGTTGCATGTACCAGAAATTCTTATTTGCCAGATTTGTGAACTACTAAGGTAACTAGTAGAGAAAAATAAGTGTTTCCAGAAGCTTCACAAATGTATTCTCAAGTATGTGCAGAAAATCTTTCTCAGACATAATTATTGAGCTGCATATGGGTAGAGGATGCATCCTAGCAGCAGAATTGTGAAAACAAAGCAAAACAAAACAAAACACCTCTCGTATGGGGATAGGGGTTTCATTGTGTGCTGGGCAGCATGATTTAGTTCCTAACTGCTCTAAGCATGGGTCATGGGCCAGCAGCATGGGCATCATCTGGGACACTGTTAGAAATACACAATCTTAGGCCTTACCCCAGACCTACTGTACATGAATCTTCAGTTGAACAAAATCTCCAGAAGACTCATCCACTCATTAACATCTGAGAATCACTGTCTCATTCACTACTTCCCAAATTGGTCTCAATAATGAAATCACCTAATTGTATGGGTCTTGGGTGCCATCTCAAAACCTATATCAGAAGCTTCGGAGGAGGGACCTGTGAATCTATATTTTTAACTATCACCCTCAGTGATTCTTACTATAAAGTAAATTTGACAAGGTTGGAAGATCAAGAGCTTGAAAGTCAAACAGAACTGAGATTGGTGTTCAGTCATGCTGCTTGACACTCTTAAAGAAGCTACCTTCCCTCTTGTAGTTTCTTCTTTCTTGACATCAAATGGGGACACAATATTCCTTTGCAGATTTAATAGGAGGACAGGTAGGCAATCATGAAGCAGTGTATAAAGAATCGAAACTTCTGCCTTGTGCTTAATAGATGTGAAATAGAAGATGGCTATTAGCACTTTTTGTCTTCCATTTAACACTTCGGTTTTGTCCTCTGAAAAATGCAGGAGGTAGATATTATCTAGGCTTCTTTCTATTTATAAAATTTATCTTTACCGAGTAGGTGGCAGCTTCTAGAAGCAAAGATGAACTCACAGCCTGGTGGGAGAATCATGTAGGTGAACGAGAATATTATAATAGAAACAGAAGTTTTACTCACAAATGAATCATTTCATACACCCAGATAGTGTTTTGGTTAGCTTGTGGAGGAAAGAGATCAAAGCTGCTATTTAATATCATTAAAATAATCATTATTTCTTTCATATATGCTAACCAGGCAGAATGGAAAGAGCTTTCCAGAGCACTGAAATAAAACCTTGTTTCAGAGAGTAAGGCTTCCATGTGACTTCAACTGCGGCTGTAAATTAGCTCAGGAGAATACCCCAAACTGTAGTAGAATTATGAGCTTATTTAAAGTAGATGCTTTATTAGCTTATCCTTTCTGCCAATTCTTTCCAACCTAGTATTTTTCACTCTCCAATATCCTATTATTAGCCTCTGTTTTAAAACTCCTGAAGAACAGTTTTCCTCCAGCAGTGAAACCACCCATTGACACACACACCCCTCCCTCCTGAGGCTCAAAGCTGAGAATTCCTAATTGAATATCTGCCATCCAGGGGCATAAGGTCATTGGCATCGCTGTTGTCAAAGGACTCCAAGGAGGCCAGGCTGAGGGCATGCAGTCTGGCATCCTTTCAGTCTCTCCACACCGCCATCTTGGAGCATCTTCTGCCCCAAAGCCTGGAATCTGTTTTATTTAATTAAATCTTCTGTTGAAACAACTCCTATCCCTGCTGTTAGCTTTAATTTCATTTCTGATGTGTTTAAATCAGTACATAGTCTTTGAGAAATTAAAAAGCCACCTTGTTTTAGGAATTATTACAATATTTCCTTCTTTGGCTTCTGCTGTATGTACATGTCACTGTATAAGCCAAAACACCAGAATGCTACCTGAGCCATTATAAGGTAAACTATATGTGGTCATCTTACTTTGATCTCCTATGAACCTCACAGTAGCTCTGCTAGAGAAAAGAAATATGTTTTATTTGGGAAAATGTAGGGCAGTTTACTTGAACATACCAATAAGTATCTCTAAATGTTGCTTCCTTATATTCTCCCTGAGTAATTCAACAATGACTGATGATCAAGGTGCCCTTTAATGGATATATTTAATTTGTTAGGAAAATTTTAGTCCTGGAAAATCATTTCTTATACTTAAGATGTTAATACATTAATTTTAGATTTTAGCTATTAAATGTCTTTGTAAATACTCCATATATGTAGATAAAAATCATAATTTTTGAAAAAAAATGAATCTTGATCTCTTAATTTAATCAATGTGACACTTATAGGTTTGGAAAACCATTCTTCTTGTCGCTTCATAAAACTTCAGAGTTGAAGAGAATAGAATGAAAAATGTAATCATGTTCTGCTATGTTTTTGAGAACCATCTGGACACAAGAGACAAACTTTTGCTGGCTTCAAGACCATTGGTTTCTGCAGTCTTTTATATAGATATGTGCTATGCACATATAGATCATATAGAATGGATGATATAAATCACAGGGCTCGTCACATTAAATAGAACTAGAAAATGCCCATCTCAATCCCTCTCTTACAAGTTTTTCTGAGATCAATTATAATTATATCTCTACCACCTTTCATTGGACCTGGAATATTTGAATATGCTTAATAAACATTGGCAAAATGATGGAAACAATGTATATACTTGACATTTTTTTTGTGTACGTAGGACTAAACATGCATTCTATACAACTCACATATGACATATGTATCTATAAACACATTCTATTATCATTCACATATGACATGCATCTCTAAATAACATATTCCTCAGACCATATTTAAGGCTTTCACTTTTTTAATTTTATTCTTAATTTCTTATTTTTTAAAGTGTGCATTAGGTTTTATATGTAAATACACTAGATGAAGACATTTCCTCTAAGTTTACCAGTTTGGTAAGGATTTCCCTGCTATACCAAGTATGGGTTTTGGAGCTCAGTGACTGTCAGTGTTTGCCCATCATGAAATCCTATCATACTAGATTGTGTTGACTTCTCTTGTTCCAACTATCGGCAAGTTTTATGAAGGAAAGAGCCTTTTTTTGTTTGTTTACCCTTGAACCTCAGTGCCCTGCATGATTCTGGATACCTAATAAATATACCGTATATGTGTGTGCACATGTGTGTGCATAGGACTAATTTTACTTCAAGCTTACCATTTTCCCGATATTCATAAAACCACTGAAATAACTGTGATCATTAAAAAAAAAAAAATTGTAAAGATGCAGTCCAAGGTGAAATTCAGAAATACTACCTTCAGTTTCAATAACACAAGTTGAGCTTGGTCCTCTTGTCTCATTCTTAGTTTTCACAAATAATAGCTAGGTATATATGTAACTAAGTAGAACACTAATTCGATGTTGATGTGTACATCCACAGATATGGGATGCAGTGGAGAAACACTGAGATCTGGGGGACCCCTTGTTCTGCCTTCTCATCCAGACCCTTTTTATATTTAATGACTCAGGGAACTCTCAGGTGATTTGAAAAAAGTGGGGATAAAAACACAGAGATTCTACAATCTTGTGAAATTTGTATTAAGAAAAACACATAACATACAGTGGTATGCTTTTCTATAAATTTAAGTTTCATCTGCATTACAATTAGGGAAACCATAAATCCTATTTCGCTGGGGGTGTTCCTGGTTTATGTTATTTTAAAGAAGAAATTATTCGAACTGCTCACTGCATCTTAAACATTTTGGAATTTTGATAACTATATGGTCACTCAGATTTTAATATGTTGGAGAACTAGAAATGTATATTTTAATTAAATATAATCACATATATATAATCGTGTGTATATATCACTTAATTTAAATGTTTTATTTCCAAGCTGTCCAGATAAAATAGCAACACATGCACCTTAACCATATTACACTCCATTTACTCCACTAAATTCACTATCTGTTTATACCAGACAGGTGTTCTTTACCTATATCAATCCTCACAATGATCCTGTAGTATAATGATATTATTTTCCTCATTTAACAGATAAGAGAGCTAAGTCAGAGAGAATGTGTGTAATCTGTCAGTCTGCTCATTAGTGGAACTCTAACCAGCCCGTTCAAAAGTGAACGATTAATACAATTATAATAAGCTACAATGATGAAGTAGAGAAGGCAAAACATATTTTTTCTCTTAAAGCTATAGAGACAGCAATAAGAAAATATTAGAAAATATGAATTCATTGCTGAATTGGAGAAATAATAGTAAGTTGCTAATATGTCAGACTATCAAATTGGCAGTAAGAAGCCTGAGCCCTCAAAATATACACAAGAATCTTGGCAGGAATTGTCTCCCCCTTTTAAACCTGAGTTCCTCTTAATTAAGTAGGCAGATGATACCCACTCGATTTTTCTCACAGGATTCCAGCAAACATACTTTTGCTTAGTTGTAATATAAGCTGAAGAGAGGAAGAGGAAAGAAACAACCACCACATACATAATATCTACTGTGCATTTGGAGTTTTGTATGTTTCTGCTTTCAATTCTTGCATCAACCTTTTGGGGCAGATATATTTTTTTTAAATGGAGAACTGAAAGTTCTGGTTAAATGACTTGTGAGAAAATTTACACAGTCAGTACAAAGCTGAGTTGAGCTGTTAACTCAGATCTTTGCACTTTGAACTCCCACATTTACCTCACGTACCTCTTATAAGGTAGTTATTTTAAAAGAACAAATTTATGACAATTATTTCATACAACAAATAACTTAAATTATAACAACCACCTCAAGAAGCTCCATTTCATTCTCAAGTAGAACTGCCAAACAAATCAGAAAACATTAAAATAAGGTAAAAATCTTTGGCATTAGTTAAAAGACGTGTCATTATTCTTAATTAAATATGCCTTTATAGTCCTTTGCATGATATTTAAGTAAACCTTTAAGAATACTAGCTCAAGTCCAATGCAGACAAGTTAAATCAGAAGAGGTAAACCACTGCCTAAAGTGTCATCGAGTTGAGAAATTTTGTATTGTGTTGTTCTTTGTTTACTTTTTAAGCCAATGAGACAATTTTGACAAACTTCATCCCATGAAAAGAAAGAGATAAATGGTTATAACTTGGCTCATTTCTTCTTGTCAAATGCAATCAGTAGACCGCCTGTTATGCACGTGGCTATTGAAAATTATTCAAATTACGTCTGGGCTGTGGCAAACATTCTCAGGAACATTTACCTGATGAACCTGAAAATTGATTTAAGGCTCTTCACCCTGTTATTCAATTCCGTTCTGTAGGGACTCTGCCACTAGGCCCAAACTTCTAGATAGTTCAGCCGTCATCCTCTCTGGTCAATGGAGTTCAGGGATATATGCCAAAACTCAATTTCCATTCTGACTTGCTTCAACCACAGAAAAGCATTAATTGTTGCTCTCAGAGCACTTACTAGAGAACCATTTGATAAAGAGGACCCTCACTGGGTGGAAGAGATAATGGACCTCCAAAGTGACAGGGCAAAGCACTGGCAGGGATGGCCCTGTAATTTTATATACTATATCACAGAAATATGGTCATTTTGTGTCTAGCCAATTCTCTGAAAAATGAAAGCTTTGATTTTAAAAACCTACTCAGGCAGAACAAGACACAATAAGGATGTCAATTCCTTGTGGGGCTCTTCTCCCTTCTCCATTGCTTCCCCAGCTTACCAACTCCTCTGAGCATTTTACCCAGATTGCTGCACAAACCATCAGCCCTTTTATGAAAGTACTGCCTCGGGCAATGGTTGCTATTGGACCGCTTTCCTCTTTTTCTAGCAGTTCCATATTTCAAGTGATTTAAGCATCTTAAAGTGAGTTGCTTAATAGATATCCAAAATGATCACTACAGGTCAAATTCAGCTCAAATGCTATCCTTTCCAAAGTCATGAAAATCCATTTTTTCAGCAAGGCTGGTGAAACATTTAATGAACTTCAATTCAGAAGACACAACCTTTTAACTTAAATTTGGCCTTTAAACACATTTGACCTGTTCAGATGCCTACAAGCTTTTCAGTTACAATGGCTACCTTTTCACTCTACTAAAATATATTACAGATAGCACCATTTCCCACGTTCTTAAAAAATTCTAGAAATGGCATAAAATATACTAGAGAATATCCTGCTTTGATTCAGAATATTTTGATTTAAGGAGGTTCCAGTGACTTGTTATTTTTTGCTCAACTCAGTTTCATTTCTGTAGGATGTATCTTCCTATTATTTAATTCAAATTTTTTTTTATGTTTCAAATCACATGAAATTACCATGGAAAAGTATTACCATAAAGATTATAAATGAATTATTAATAAAAGAAGAAGCATACACATTCAAATAGACTTGGTATTGTTTAATCTGAAAGGGCTCAATTGAAAGTTCTCTTAGCCTAATAAGAGTGAATTATAATTACCTTAATTTAACAGACAGAGACACTATTTTTCTTAACGGAAATATGAGATGCAGGGGTCAAATGTCTTGAACAGGCGTTAATAAATAAAATATATGTAAAATGTAGAGATCTTACGAAATTCATAAGGATAGAAGAAAACAGTTGTAAATCCTATTAACCTTTTAATTTATTTATTTTTCATAATTTGATCACTATTGTATGTTCAACTTTGCAATTTCATAACGTGATTTTCATATATAACCTGATATAATGAACATCTTATTGTTCTTAAAACATTTTGAAATATCCAGAGATTTAAATTCAGGATTTTTCTTTTTTTCGGTTTTTTTTTTTTTTTTTTTTTTTTTTTTGCTATTGCAAATAAACCTATGTTGAACATCCTTACAAGTAAATTTACATATACATCTCTGTAGGCTAAGTTCTTAGAAATAATATAAAGATTTTGAAACATTACCCGCCAAAGATGTTTAATAATGTACACTCCCTGGGATAGTTAATATGTTTCTACTGCATCCTCGCCAGAGTATTTGCTTTTATAAATCATTAAATATGATGGCCAAACAAAGAAAATAATTTGAATTTCTTTGTGAGGCTGAGTATTTTTCATGTTCATTCTTTATCTGCATTCTTTTTTAAGGGAAGAGTATGGTTCTCTCCTTTGCCCATTTTCCTACTTAGGTTTAATTTTACTATTATTCTTATTCATCTACGTGGCCTCTTCAGATTATTAATTCTTCGCCATATTTGTTGTATAGTTTGCTGATAGTTTACCTGTCTTTCAATGTTGTTTCTGATTTATGATATTCAGATCAATAAACAATGTTGTGTCAATGTTGTGACAATTTGTTAATTTTTTCCTACCATTTCTTCTAGCTCAAAAGATCCTTTCAATTGGTGTCATAAATAAATGTTATTTTCCATAAGATTTTTCTTAATTATCTTAACTTATAAATTCATTAAGAAGAACTTTCGGCCTAGAGAAGGAAGTAAAAATCCAACTTTGATTTGTTTTACCTGATAGTCAACCAAATTTATGAAATGATCAGCATCTCAGTTTTCCTTCTATTTATGAATCTCTCCTTATTCCAAATGAAGTTCCACTACATTCCAGGTTCTCTCTTCACTAATCAGTTAGCCAGTGATATTGGCTTTACAATTTATTTTAAATTCAGCAAATTTGTCTATTTATTTGTTTTTTAAAATCCCTCTGTCAAGTTATTTTTAGAATCTTT
The DNA here is from genome assembly GCF_014176215.1 of Rousettus aegyptiacus. Lineage (NCBI taxonomy): Eukaryota > Metazoa > Chordata > Mammalia > Chiroptera > Pteropodidae > Rousettus > Rousettus aegyptiacus. The sequence continues at coordinate 6,858,937 of NW_023416309.1, forward strand.
GTATGCCTCTGAAAGTTTCTTTACTTTGCTCTATAATTTCTAATTATTCATCCTATAAATGGATTTTTACAAGGTCTGAAAAATACACCAAAGAGTGAGGTAATAACCAATGGAAAAACACGATACCTCCCTTATCCCAAGATTCCCACTGTTAATATTTTTGAGCATACATTTTCAGGATCTCTATCAGGGATTATCTAGGTTGTTTTTCTTCTATTCTTTCTTATGTGATAAAGAGAAAAGTATTATATCACAGTCAATTTTTTATGGCATAGAAAAAATTTTTTTTGATTTACCACAGGACTGCAATTTATTTTTAAAATACTGGAAAATGTAATCTAAATTTCTCTCGGATTTTAGTGTCTAATCTTTTGAGACATGTGAAAAGTAAACTATGTGACGAGCTAGATTCCTGTATATCTCTTTATATCACTGCTCCCATATGCTACATTTCATTTAACTGGAAACAAAAGCCAGTTAGTAATGTATCATAGAGATGCCCCTGGTAACAAGCCAGTCATGTGAAAATACTTTGCCTTGTTTCTTTTATTTCTTAACCTTGAGGTATTTTATTTCACTTACTCCAAGTACATTATAAGGTGCAGTGCCATTTAATTCCTAAATTCATTTCTGTATGTATTTATTCAACATATCTTGGTGACAGGAAGTACTCAATAAACATGTGTCAAATAGAGAAGAATGAAGGAAACATACTACTTAAATAGAGTGCTGTACAAAATGGCACATTATTAATAACTACATTGGAAACCTCCGAAGTGGCTGATGCAGGAACAAATATGAGCCTTTTACTCACAGCAAAGCCTGGGAGATGAATAGTGGGCACATGCAATGTGTGATTTATTCACACACACAAGTAGGGGATTTATAGGCATCTATTAACCTACTCGAGTTCCAACTCTGTCTTAGGCCGGTCTTTTGTCATGATTAGCTATGTTGTGACTCAATGTTAAATAACAGGTTGACTGTGATGAAATATGCAAAAAAATATGAAGATAGATGGTCAAAATTATTATACATGTACATCATTTCAGCTAAACCATAGATACATCTCTGCTTGTATATGTTTAAAAAAATTAGAAACGTACATATACACAAAAGGAAAGGATATTTTTCTCTGGACCTGAGATGCACTGTCACAGACTGGATGTGTCTCCCCAATAATTCATATCTTGAATTCCTAACTTCAGTTACTTTAGACTGGGACCATATTTGGAAAAAGGTCTTTATAAAGGTGATTAAGTTAAAACAGGCTCATTGGAGTGGACCGTAATCCAATATGGCTGATATCCTTATAAGAGGAAATTTGGATAGAGACGTGTACAGAGTGAAGAAAACGAGAAGACACAGGGAAAAAGACAGCCAAGTAGAGAGGCCTGCAAAAGTAGCCTTCTCTCATGGCCCTAGCAAGGAAACAATCTTGATCTGAGACTTCTAGCCTCCATAAGTGTGAGAAGATATATTTCGGTTGTTTAAACCACTCAATTTGTGGTACTTTGTTACAATAATCCTAGAAAGCTAATATGCCTATGAACTAATAGATAATACAATGAGAAAAAAAATGTTGAGAAAGAATAAGAATTACTTCATTCTTTTCAACATCTCAGTTTTGGAAAAAAATGAATCATACTATCTGGCATACTGTGGTGGGGCCTGATCTGATCCCTCCTTGGGGTAAAATACCATCAGGAATGTCACTGTTCTAGGTGAGATTTGTGATTCATCCCTTCGTCAATCGATTAGGAACTGAAACTTAATTGATTTCATTGCCCACTTCCATATTATGATCCCATGAGTGTGGCAAAGGTGAATGTAACATGTGGTTGAGTATCCATAAGAGCATAGAAGCTCTTAATGCTTTGTAAAAGTAGCTCATTCTTAACTTTTCCCTTGGCTGTCTCCAAGTCACTTGTGTGCTTTCTACTTGTGTCTGCACTGACCTAATAAATGTAGCAAGAGAAAGGTAATAGGGTGAGGGATAATTCCCACCCCTCTCCATCCCCAACCCAGTTTCACGGAGAACAGAAATGGGGTGTAAATATTATAAACAGGGTAAATGTAATGGCACTGCCTAAGTCACATGAAAATCCACCCTGTCAAGGTGGAAAGATCATAGTTGTTTATCCTGATGCAGGATGTGTGGTAACTTTTAGGGAGATCTGCTATTATCACTTATCAGCTTTTCCAAACCTGTGCTCTTCCCCCTGTAGCAACTCATTCTCCCATGGAGCCAGGCAGGATTTGCTAACATGTTCTAAGTTCATAACTATATGATGCATTTCTCTGTGCCTTCTTAATAAAACAACATGAAATAAAGTTTCATAATAGCAATAGAGAAAAAAAGTCGTAATTTTCCATGCTTCATGATTCAGAATAATTAATTTAATACCTGTGTTATATGAGAAGAGTAAATAAAGAGAAGGGAAGGGGTGTGAATATATATGATCACTGAAGCATATACAATTGTAAAGAAAAACAAATTACCAACATAGTGCTGGAAATAAAAGCTTGGTAGGAAATATTTTTAAGATGCTAATTTGATTCTTCTATGGAGCCTTAAAGCTGCAGTATCTATATGTACACTACCTCCATTTTTTTTTTAATTTTTAGCAGTTATATAGCCTTATGTCTTTAAAAGTCAATTGAACACCTTCCTGATCTCTAGTGGGAATTTTCCCTAAGTAGTTCTCTACCTAAACTGTAACAGGACTATGATTCCATTTACAACATCTTGCTGACGAGTGTTTCCATCATCAGAGGTGTTAGAACAATGTACTGAAATTAATAAATGAGGGTAGAATCAAAACAAGATGCAGTTTTCTCTGGGCAGTTACAGTGTCTGGGGTTTGGTACATAATAAACATTGAGGTGCTAGATTTTCGATGTACACTTTGCTTTGTCATGCCATAGTCTACAGGTTCCAAAGAAGGAATTATTTCTGAGTACAAGTATATGTGGCTAAGACTCGCACCAAAAATATAGGCCTCTAAAGTGAGCAAATAATTATTTCTATTAAACTGGTAGTTATAGAAGTAAATTTTCCTTTACTTGGTCAGGTAAAACTAAAATCTTATCAACTTTAATTCAGTTTTATCTTCCTCAAATACCAAATACCAGCCTTGTCCCATTTCATAACAAGCCTCTTAATTCCGCCATTCAAACAGCTGGACTATATGCATCATACTGTAGTATATTCACGAAGCTCAACACCCCATTCCACTACCAGGCCTCTCTGAGGGCCTGCCATTAGTGCCAGTGGTCGCAGTGGCTTACCGACAGTGTTTATGGGATCCGGTCAGGGTTTCGATCACAAAGCACTCGCCATCATTGAGACAGTATGCAAGGTCCTTGTCTCGGCAGGGTTTAAAGTGCTCGGACCGTTCTGTGGAATATGTCGTCGTATCTGTCAAAGGAAGCACATGGAGAGTGCGTTTAGGAGTGCATTCTAACACCACCAGCTCCTATCATTTGCTTGGATCTGTGTACTGAGGCCTTCTCATGGTCACTGATTATGGGGACTCAAAAGAGACATAAACCTTCGACTGTAATGAAAAAATGCAACTGTGGCCACTTTGATCTTGGAATTCCCAGCCTCCAGAAGTGTGAGAAGTAAATTTTTGTTGTGTATTATAAGTTACCCAGTCTACGGTATTGTTATAGCAGCTTGACTAAGACAAAATCTGTATTCAATTGTCTTATTTCTCCAGTAGATTTTAACAATTGGAATCACTCTAGACAAGCCTCATTTGAGGGTACATTAACAGTAAAAGATGAATGATACAGCAGTCAAACATCTCAACTTTGCTTTCATTAATTTCAGTTTTAACAAACATGTGGTACTAGGGAGTGAAACAACATTCCCTTCCATCTATTGTTGCCAAATGTCATTAAACATCTGATCAACGTATATTGTGACTGGTTGTAGAAACAAATGTCAGTTTCTGTGGGGGTTTTGTCTTTTTTTGTTTTGTTTGTTTCTGTTTTTTAGTTACAGCTATATTTGGCTAATAGCCAAGCCAATTATTCTTTCACTTTCTCCTTTTATTATGAAATTAAAATGCAAATGTTCCAGATTTTAAAACAGAATCTCAGATGTGAAGAATTTTTCTGCTAAATGTTTAACTGGATCAAATTATCATTACTTTTTAGCATTATCTTAAACATGTATTTTTAAATTAATAATTTACATTTTTAAAATTAAGCTATATGTCTACATCTGATTCCCAAATATGAAACTAACCATAAATATGTGTACGTATCTACTGACCACAGACTCTGTTATCACTTGTAGACATTCTAGTTTCAGCGTTTTAAGCAACTAAAGTTTAGCACCAATTCTACTGGGACAGTCAAGAAAATATATATTTAAAAAGTCAAAGATGAATAAATAATTTGGAACTTAAGCTATTTTAATTTTCTTTTCACAGATGTAGATTAATGATAATGTTCAAAAGCACAGGCTATCATACCAGCTTACTAGTGGGAGGTCCCAGTGAGTCTCTTCCTGCTCATCATCTAAACCAAGAGGACAGTGATTGTCCTAACAGGGAATGCATTTATGTCTTTCCCATATCTAAAGCACCTCAGTGGGCCCATTCCCGGAGGAATAACTTCAAATTACTTAGTAGACAAACGAAGGATATAGGCCATGTGGAATTTTGCCTGTTTAATTTCATCTTCTTGTGCCCTAAAACACATAACCTGATTTCTAACTATTGTTCTGTTTCCTCAAATACCAGGAGCTGTCACGTTGTTCCTTCATCCTAGACCATATTTTTCTTTTCTGGAAGACACTCAGAAATCCTTCAGATCTTATATTATCTACTCATTGTCTCTCCAGTGCTTTTATTGCCCCATCACCATGTTCAATGCTATAAGTAACCATTTGCTCATGTTTATGTGTTTCTTTAGTCTGAGTTCCTTGAGGCCAAAGGTTGAGCCTTAACCAGAACTGGTGCTCAGTAAAAAGGTCTTTAATAAATCAGATCACTCAAACATCACCAACAGTTTAAATGCCACTGATGAAAGTAATGATCATTAAATAAATTACAATCATATGAAAGTTAATGTGTATCTTACAACAAAATGTTAGATACAATTTCACATTAATGTCATTTTAGTATACTCATTTTAATACTGATGAATATTGCAAAAACAAACATTGCCTTCAGATTCACATAAATGCTCATTCATATACTACTCATATACTGTGAGCATTGAAAAATCCATTTTTAATCTCCTCTTTCTTAGTTGTACAATGGGAACTTATTTTTCCCACTTTAAAATATCTGACTGCTAATTTGTCACAACATAAAGACGCTGGAAAACAGACACATTTTCTGGTTTTCAGGAGATCTCTACAGAGGAGACTCATTATTCAGGATAGTATGTGAAAAATAGTTACATAGAATCAATTTTTCTTTCTATGGGAAATATTTAAAATTCAAAAGCTCCAAGTAAAAAATTCAATATGAATCACCACACAGTTAACTGCTACTCTGACTGCTGAAGTATATTAACTCATGATCAGTTAGTTGTTTATCTTTAATTTCTTATTTTCTATTTATTGATATCCACTGATCATTCCTTTAAGAATAGCTTTTCATTAACATAACCTACAGCAAAAAAAAAAAAAAAAAAAAAAGAGAGAGATCCTTCTTTTAGAATCAGCCATTTTAACAAGCTACAAACTCCAAGAGCAATACAATGGCAAAGCAATTACAACCAATTCATTTCTATCTGACAACTAGTATCCCAGTGGTTACTACCCCATTATACCGACTGCTTTCCCTATCCTATTATAATCTATTGGCATATTACAAAGGATAAGAGACTCAAGTCAATGACTCTATAAACATCCAGGGTAAGAGAGCAGAGATGTCAGGCTTACTATGTACTCAGGTTATCTATTTCCATAGCCAAAAGAATCTCAAAATTAATTTAATATGCACCTGCTTATCTCTAAAAATAACTTGACTGAATTAAAGGAAAACATTATTAAACATTTTAATAACTTCATATAATAAAAAAAGTAGTAGAATGTTGAACTTAATCCTTCTGCAGGTAAATAAGCTGTAATTAGTGATAAAAATCTTAGAATTTACCCAAGCATTTCACTATATAGTATACATATACTCACCTAAAATCACAGACATTGGGCAATGTAAATTCAATCCACCATGAGGTGAAAATTTACAATTGTAAGGCACCATGCCGAATATGTAGATGGAAAGATAGAAAAATTCCTCAATGAAATTATTAGGCTGCTCTATGACTCTAAGACCACCTACACTTTTGTTAAATAAGTAAGTATACTGTGCCTAAGTCACTCTTAGTCAGGTTTTCTATTAGCTACAACCAAACATAGCTTAACAAAGAGACCTTAACAATTTTGGATGAGCTCCTCTAGGACACATATATCTGCTTATAAGTACATGGGCGTATATATTTGTTTAATATTTAACACAGAAGATATATTACAAGAATATGAAATATAATGTAAATAAAAAGTGAGATAACAATAAAATATAAGGTGCAATTCTTTATTTTCTTTCTGTACCCTAAGGTGACTCAGTATGCTCTAATACATCCAGCTGTGTATTTTGTTCTGAATGGGAAACATGGGATATTTGTGAGAATGAGATAGTGGATAGATCTAACTTCAAACTATAAAAGTTATGAGCTTAAATAACTTTGGAGTACCTTACAATCAAATAGAGAACTCTCATCTGTTATCCAAAATTTTTGGAACCTGCTTATATATTTTTAAAAACTCCATCACTTTTAAGAAAGCCGTCTAAGCTGTCTACAGTATGTGATACTATTTTGTCACATATTTAAAATTCAAAATGCACCTTCTGTTTCTAGGAGTGTAATTGTTAAGTAAATTTGTTACAGAGCTCTTTACTGTCTTCAAAAATTATATTGGTCAATGTCCAGGTCAGTAAACCAAGAGGGGTATAATATTTTCATGAATTCCCATCTGTCTTTCAAGGCTCTCCTTCATTCCAGAATGCTTCACTATCAGCCATCACTCTCTCCACCACGTCAGCTCATGAATCTCCCATCTACCTGGACCATGAGCTCCTGGGGGTCAGAGCATCTTTTCACTTCTCTGATCCACCATCTTACGGATGGCCTGACACTGAGGTGCAGCCGGTAGATGCTTATAGAAGGATAATCTCCTTATACATGAACATTTTCTAAAAGTTCTGTATTGAAAAGTATGCACACTTTTGTTACCATAAAACAAAGATTCTTTTTAAAATAATGTCTGAGAAGCAAATGCATGTTTAGTTGTTAGGACATGAGAAAGCTCCAAAAGCGATTAAGGTAAATTGTATAGAATTTTATGAAAGGAACAAAAACCAACTCTATAGGATGAAAGAAAATGAGAGAGAGAGAGGTAAAAGAGGAGAGAGAGAGAGAATGAAAGGTAAAGGAACGTTAGGCTTAAGATGAACAAAGTTGGTGCTAAGGAAGTGTCTTCCAAGCATAGGACCAAAGGTCAAGGTCTCAGGTCAGGGAAGTGCTTTTGCTGGCATAAGGAATAGTTCCCATTCACTTGGGACCACAGGGGCTATGCAATTATCTAGACCACTCATCTGGCACTAATTATATGTACTTAAATGTTTTCTTATATTTTTATAGCTTTTAATCTCTATCCCCAGGGAGGTCAAAGAGCTTTGCTTTGAAATTTTATGTTTTTTTCCACATCATGTAGCATCCATAGTAAGCAATCAGTACAGTAATTAAACACACAGTGGGAGGTGGTGGTGCTTAATTCATTACAGCCAAAATAGGAAGAAAATGTAAAGCTCGGAGAAAGAGCACACACCAGATTTTGCAATGAAAGTTAATTTATTAATGAATTAAAACAATGACTCGTTTTCCCCCTTAAGTACTGAGTTGAACCTGAATACTACTTACAGAGGTTTTCCATGTTGCCAGCATAATGGTGCACACTGTGGGGACACAGATTTTGTTGCAGGAACAAGAGTGCTAAATGGGCTATTACGGATAATAATTGCAGTGGATAATCAAAGAAAGAGAGGCTTAATTTAGGCTATAGTTATCTTTGAAGCCTTCCCCAAGGGTTGATGTTGGAGCTGGACTTGAATGGGAATGATTTAACTGGCACAGGAAAATGAATTCTAGATATGGAGAGGAGGAACACCTAAGGAAGGAAAATGCTGATGCATAGCATAGACCCTAAGTACATTCTTCAAACTCCTGGCTTGCAAATGTTAGATTCATCAAGCAGTTTTTTCCTTCCCCCACTGAGTTCATGATGACAATTCTCCAAGAAAGTTAAAAATCTTGTGGTACAGTCTAAAAGCTTTTAGGATTAGAAAAAAATACCTTTACAGGCTAGAGGTCATTTAAATATGGTTGTTGACTCCAGCAGCAGCATCTGTGGGAGCAGTGCAAATGAAACCTGCTGCCATACATTAAGATTCCCTGTTGAATCTGCCACTTATCGGGAACCCAGGAAGGAGCGCTGGCATGAGACTGTTATAAAATATTTAATGGTCAAGGAAAATTGCAAGAAGAATGCAGCAGTGTTTGAAAGGGAAACAAACCATTTCTCAGCTGGAAAGAGGCAAAGATAGCTCTCTCCCTGCTGCCAGAGATCAGACAATTGTTCACTTTGCTGGCATGGAAGAAATGGGGAGTGTTGAGCAAAGAATTTAATAGTTCAATTGAGTCACAGGGCTGCTGTGAGGACTGACAGTTCCTAATGTATCCCAGAGTTACCAATTCTCCCAGAAAATGGAGAATGGACTCTTGTTAAATTTGCATGACCTACCTGTCACCTTTCAATTTGAAATCTTGCTTTTAAAAACTCTGCTCCAGCTTAAGTAAACCTCCACAGGACAGAGCTTGCTTAGCAAAACTGCATTTATTTTGGAATTGCAGAGTTTACCCTTATGCTAAATATATTCCCTTCTACCTGCACACACACACATATGTCTATACAAGCTGCTTTCAGCTAGAATTATAATAGCAGTACTGTCAGTGGAGCCTGTGGCTTGGGTGAGGCTTTATGCTATATGATTCATAGATACCATCCCTGCTCCACATGTCACTCTACTGAAATCGTCCAGCTTAGCTATCTCTAAATCCAATGGATGTTTAAATATTTTTTCTACCCTCTTGTTTGAACTCTCACAAGACTGTAACACTCTTAGCCACTTCCTGACTTCATGAAAACTTTTCATTGGCTCCAGTGTTATCACATAGTCTTTATTTTCCTCTTACTTTTTGTTTTCTTGTCACCTCAGTCTCATCTAATTTAAAAGCCAGATTACTTAAGGACTAGTCTTCAAATAATTCCTAACTTATACTCAGCACCGTGCTAAGAATTTCCTTTAGCTATATTTTTTTGGTTCATTATAGTTTGTGCGGTGTGTATAAAAATACATAATGACTGGTCATTTCCTCCTGGAAAATTATTTAGTGTCTTTCTCTGGCCATTACAATGAAGATTAAAATCCTTCTAAGGCCCTGTCTCTGTCTTCATCTCAAACAAGACCCGTCACTTCCATTTTCAGTGCATAGATCATAATTGCTCAAATGGTCCATGCCCATGTCCCCTAAGGCCTTTGCACACGCTCCCCTCTGCAGGCCCCCCATCCCTGGCCCATACACACTCTCACAGCAGCCTGTAGAGTTTATCCAGAGCACATTCTATGAGGTTGTGAAACATTCAACAAGTAGTAAATTCCCATTAGATAATTCTGCTCTCTACCAAATCCCTCAGGTTGTATTGCCAATTGTAGGCTCTTCTCATGGGCATCTCTCCCATTTAAGCCAAAGCACAAGTCCCTTCATTTTTCTCCTTGTTTTTCATTTTTATAAGCAGAGACAGTTTTACTGCTACTCATGGTTTTGAGATACAGATGATATTTCGGCCTGGGAAGCCCCAGCTTTGAGCTGATATATCAAAGTCTAACAAAGATGAATCTCACCCTATGGGAATTTTGAGATTTGCTCCTGGAAATAATAACCATCACTATTTTCATCTGTTTGTCCCATAGACCATAGGAAGAAAGGAACATGGATTTTATTTGTTTGTTTTGTGTGTGTGGTATGGTATGTTGCTATTAGTTATCCCAGCTACCCAATGGTTGTTCGACAAATACATATTGTGTGAATATCTGCTATAGACTGAATGTGTCCTCCCCTAAAATTCCTATGTTAAATCCTAACTCCCAATGTAATAGTATTAGCAGGTGGGGCCTTTGAGTAGAACCTTCATGAAAAGGATTAGTGCTCTTCTAAAAGAGACTCCAGAGAGCTCCCTCACCCCTTCTACCAAGTGAGGACGAAGCAAGAAGACAGAGGTCTATGAACCAGGAAGTAGGCTCTCACCAAACACCAAATCTGGTGGAGACTTAATCTTAGACTTCTCAGTCTTCAGAATTGTAAGAAATAAATTTCTGTTGTCCATAAGCCACCTACCCAGTCTATAGTATTTTATTATAGTAACCAGCATGGACTAAAAATATATCCTCACACTGACCCTGAATTGCAGACTTTAATCCAATTATAAATGAGGTTTTAAAAATCCCTATTAAGACTTCATTCTTTAGTAAAACAGCCTTGCTAGGGTGTTTGAATTGTAAGTTGCCTACCCCATAGGCTGAGATAACCCTCAAGAAAGCAGGGGCACATTATGGAAAATAAGTAGCTTAAAAATCTAGGATGCAAGAGGATTATAGGAGGGCTTGTCATAGAAACAGAAGCAGCAATCACTTACACTGGTCAGAAGAGTAGCATACTTAGACATTTTCTTTTATGATTGCACAGTGGTCTTATCTCCGTCTGGTTCCAAAGTCACTAAATATCTTGGTGGAACATCACGTGTGCTTATTTGGGAAAATTGTCTGGCTGCCAGCAGGACCATTCCTACTTTTTCAGACATCCCCTTACTTAGACATGAGCAGTAGCATGTAAGTAGAAATCCTAATATTTTCAGCCAAGAAAAGAACATGGCCCTCTGTAGGTGACTGGCCAATAGTGACCTCTGAAAAGAAAGAGTGCTGAGGCTATGTGGGTGGGGCCTTTCAAGCTTCTCCAGCACAAGGACATCAGTTCACAGGCTTCAGGTCTGTTGCTATCTTCCAAGTCAGGTACATGGGGGGTTTTAAGGAGATGCTGTTTTAGCTCTAAATTACACAGCTCTCCTTCCCACACCATGTCCTTAAGCAACCTTCTGATGAGATTTGATTTCTCATGCAAAAATGTCTTTCAAAACAGGAAGGCTGTCCATGCCATAAAAAAGGTTTCATTTTCTGTGGCATCTTTATTTCACAGATACACTTTATGTAATATATAGTAGGTTAACAACCTTTGCATATGCAGCAACAGCCTCCCATCTGGTCTCTCTGTGCCCCAGAGTCTTCTGCTCAGTCAACATGTAACACACCTTCCTTGATAGCAAAACTGAACTCTCTTCATCTCGTGCCTAAAACTCCATCATACCTTCTCACATAAGATTAGCAAACCCTTCCTTGCCTGTTCAGCAATTCACCACACAGTATCTTCACGCCAACCCCAAATTATAGACTGAACCAGACTGAACACAAAAGGCTCCTTGGGACTTTACTTTTGCATCTCCTTTTCACATTCTTGGGTTCCAATTACACTGGGACGAATCAAGTCCCTTTAGGACTTTATGACTTCATATATACTGTTCCATTGACCTATATACAGCCCATATGTCTCTGCCTGGCAAAAAACATTTCTAATTGGTTAAGACCTATTGTGGGTCCTAGGTCTGGCTATGATCCAGGCTCATGGCTAGGGATAGGACTCTAGATTTAGAATGTTATATTAGTGTTGTAGGGCACCTGCACTTAACTTATAAAGGTATCATTCAGCTAATTATATCACGCATGTGTGGCAGAATGTCACTATTGTTCTCTGACGTATATAAAGCCCATGCGGTCCCCTGGGGAGTGAAAGATGAGCAGAAGAAGAAACATGCTCCCCGCAATAGAACTGCACTCCCTGCAACAGACTCGTGCTTCCTGCAACAAAGTCGGTGCCTGCTGTTTCATTCTCATGGCAACTCCTCGTGGTTTCTTTCAATTGGGCATCTCACCACCGAAACTTTTTATTCTTGATCAGTTTGGTGCTGACACATGGTGTAGCTGGTAGGATGAGGTGAGTATGGCCCTCAGTGCTCTGGAAGGTCCCTGGGTGAAGGATACCCAGGTGGAGGACATATGGCTCAGCCCACTTCCCAGTGGGATCCTGTGGCCGGGTATTTGGCTACGTGAACGCCTCGGGAGGATTGGGATGGAGTAAAGCCATGTCCGGAACTGCCTGGAGATACTGGAGCTGAATGTCCCCACCCCTCACCAGGAGGCAGTGGATCAGGTGGCCTGGATATTCCTGGTGGTGCTGCATTAGGCCAGCCTGGAGGTTCAGACCAGGCTTAGCAGGTGCAACAACTACAACATCAGGAAGAAGCACTGGAAAGGTGGCTGGTGGCAGTGGAATGCGTGTTGCAAGGCCCTGATGGGTCGCTGCCATCATCTCGGTCTGGGAGCCCACCAGTGATACTGCGGCCAGTGCGGCCAGTGATACAGCACCAAGTTGAAGTGGAATAGGCGTTAGCCTGGGAGGGGAGGCAAGCTGGTGGCGCCCGCCAGGCTAAAAAGCATACCACCTTGACCCAGTAAACCTCTGCAAAACTCTGGAACCTGATGAAACAGGTACCACAGAGAGCCGGAGAGATGGTTTCGGGGTGGCGGTTTCGGGGTGGCTGCTTCAGCTGTGAGATGACAGGCCTGAAGGACTGAATTATCTCCAGAAGAGATGGCTCAGCCAGCCTCTGTAATGGTGATACCATCCATCAGGCAGCATCTCCAGAATGTGGCATGTCTCAGGGTATAGGCAACCACTCCCTGATTAACACACTGATGTCCACTGCACAGACAGTGTGGGCTGACACTGGGGAGCTGCCAGACACAGTGAGCAGATGGACCACATACTTAGATCTTGTCCAAATAATTCAGGGAATGGGCATGCGACAGATTATGTTTCATGCCCAGTATACCAGTTCCGATGAAGAGGTATTTACAACCCATATAAAGGACTTGATCTTGACCTCTGGCCCAGCTGGTACTTTTGGCACCATGGAAGCTCTGCTGGCGGATCCATGAGGTAATGTCTGCGATGGCTAGGTTGGGGGATGTGGAAGTGAAATACAGGGAGTGTTCCACCCAAATGCATGCTGTACCATCCCCTGCACTCTCAGACCAGCCAGCGCACAATGGAGGCGTGGCTGACAAGGGGGAGTGAAGCACTACTCAGCCCAAATCATCTATGAAAGTGAGCCTCAGGCAAATGTGGTTTGATCTCCTGGCAGCAGGGGTTGCTGCAGAAAAGATAGAGCAGCAACCTAATAAAGTGCTGCTGGCGCTGTGGAATCAGCTACACCCTGAACAGCAATTCATTCTTATTCCTGGGTAAGCCACAACCCATGAGGTACGGCTGGCCGTTTAGCAATTTGGCCAGGACACCCGGCTGGCAGGGGAGCCGGCTGACCTGAGGCCACATGTGGAACTGACTATACATTGGTCCCTCCCCAACGTAAAGAGGGTATTAGCCCTCATGGACATGGGTGCTGACTGCACCCTGCATTATGGGAATCCAGACGAGTTTCCCGGGCCCATTACAACCATAGAAGGCAATGGGGGTTGAATCATTTGCATGCGGCAGGTACCTATGGCACTGGGTATTAGCAGATTACCTCCTCAGACATACCAAATGTACATATCCCCCATATCGGAGTACATTTTGGGGATTGATGTTTTGCAACTCTCGTCTGTAAATACCACTGCTGGTGAATTTCATCTTCATATCTGGGTGGTGAAAACTATTATCTGGGGACGTCCATGCAACATTCGTGCTGCTCCAAGCTACTTGGGGAATGAACACAAAACAGTATCACTTGCCCGAAGGCCATGAGAAAATAGGACACACAATTCTGAAGCTGAAAGATGCTGGTGTCATTTGTCCTTCTCATAGCCTGTATAACTCCCCCATGTGGCTAGTGAAGAAGCCTGACGGCTCACGGTGCATGAGAGTTGGCTATCAAGAGCCAAAATTCTACTTCTCCTGCATGCTGCCATACTAAACGTCATGGATGTCATAGAATGGTTGTCACATGAACTTGGATGATACCATTATGTGGTGGACTTGGCAAACACCTTTTTCTCTATTGCCATAGACCTAGAAAGTCAAGAACAGTTTGCCTTCACCTGAGAAGGGTGACAGTGGACATCCCTCATCCTTCCCCAGGGCTATCTGCACAGCTCTACCTTGTGCCATGGTCTCGTGGCTCAAGATTTAGCCATGTGAAAAAATCAGCAGCAGTGCACTTGCATCATTACATTGATGATATAATGCTAACCTCTGATTCTCTTGCAGAACTAGAAGCAGAAGCGACCAGCCTGCAAGAAGTTCTCGCCGACTGAGGTTGGGCAGTCAATGATGACAAAGTCCAGGGACCTGGGTTCTCTGTCAAATTCTTAGGAGTTGTCTGGCTGGGTAAGACAAAAGTAACGCCAGAGGTGGTGATTGGTAAGATACAGGCATATCCCCGACCTGAGATTGAGAAGCAGTTTCAAACCTATTTGGGACTACTGGGGTTTTGGAGAGTATTCATTTCTCATTTAGCCTCCTTGATGAGACCCTTGCACCATCTTGTGTGACGGGGTGCCCAGCGGGATTGGACCCTTGAGATAGAGAGGCCTTTAAGGTTACAAAGCAGAAGCACAGTTCCCGGAAGGTGACAATAGGCTTCGCGTCCCAATTGTGGGAAATCATGGAAGCACGGTATTCTCTGATAAGCTCAGAAGTCCAGTATTCTCTGATAGGTGCAGAAGTGCAGAATTCTCTGATAGAGAAGAAACGGGCTGCTATATATGCAGCCATTCTGGCTGGTGAGGCCATCACTGGCCCTAATCCTATAACCGTGCAGTCCACATACTCCATGGAGGGGTGGCTGCGGTTTTGGGGAAGACTCTCTCTATGGGAATTGCACAGACTTCTATACTGACCAAGTGGGGGATCTGCCTCGAGTTACAGGCACAGTTCTCTGCACACCTCATCAGATCAACTGCATTCCCTATTGATACCAGTGCAGCTTCAAATAGAGCTCCTGGCAGAGCCTGCTGAGATGGAAGACATACCAAGTCCCTATGTAAAGGGTCGGGCTCTCATCTCTGAGGATGCCTGGTATACAGACGGCTCATACCATGGAACAGGCAGCAAAATGATAGCGACTATCATTGACCCAGGCACGAACACAAGTTGCCATGTCACAATGCTCCTGTTATGCTGAGCAGCCCCCAGAGAGAGGGTAGGAGAAGAGTACCCCAGGGGTGGTGGCCCAGGAGGCTAAGCCACTCCAAGAATGGCAAGTGGATTGTGAGCCCAATGTAAGACCCTCCGGACCAGATCCTGCACCATGACCCTGTAGAGGTGGAATGTGTGTCCCAGGTCTGGCTGTGATCCAGACTTGTGGCTAAGGATAGGACTCTAGATTTAGAGTGATATATTAATGTAAAAGGGCACCTACACCAAACTTATATATCATTCAGCTTATTATATCACACATGTGTGGCAGAATGCCACTATTGTTCTCTGACATATATAAAGCCCATGTGGTCTCCTGGGGAACGGAAGATAAGCAGAAGAAGTGGCGTACTCCTTGCAAAAGAACTGCATGCCCTGCAATAGAAACACACCCCCTGCAACAAAGTTGGTGCCTGCTGTTTCTTCTCATGTCAGCTCTTCGTGTGTTCTTTCAACTGGGCATCTCACACCAAAACCTCGGTACTGACACCTTTGTGAAATGTGAGCTACTACTGAAGTCTTCCCGAAATCCCTAGGTCACAAGTAGCTGTCAGTATTGAAACCATAGTAACACTTCATTCCTACATCTAATGTTATAATAATCACTCTGAATTGCAATTTAACTGTTTACATCTCTGTTCCCTACACTTTTCCCAAATTAGACTATGAGTTCCTGGGGACCTGGCAAGGCCATCTCTTTGTTCCTATAATTTACCTTGGGGCCTGATACATAGCAGATGCTTCATATGTGCTTCTGAGTGAAAAAGTATTATCATGGATGTAACAATGATGACTATGCCAACATAGCAGGTATACACATATCTTAGCATGAAAAAGGTAAAAATCACTTTGTAGCTCCTATTAGTCATGTTTTAGAGGTAAATAACACATATATATGCTTAGGTGAATGTATCTGAGGCTAACTAATAATTGGCATTTTTTTTTAATGTTCAAGAGCTTCAAGGGAAAAATAAATTGCTTAATGTTTTTGATACACATTTATATGTTTACTTATTCAAGAACTTTCTTCCAGATTCAAATTTCTTTCCTGTCAAATATGTGCAAAGGAGATATTCCAAATATTTAATAAGTGGTATGAAAATGAAAGAACTAATTAAAGTAAACCTGTCCATAGGTAGACAGGGTCCTGGAAGCTCCCTGTGGGGCCAGGTGTTAACTCTTTGGTTTCTGAATTAATATTGAGGAAGTCCGGGAAGTCTGGTGTAAGGCATTCTGGGTGGCATAAAGGAACTTCCTTCAGGGGAATTTAAGCAGTAATTATTTAGCAACTAGAGTAATATTTTTGCAATATTTTAATAATTAACACAATTAATAAAGTACGTGGCTATATATCAGACCTTCTCATGATCTAAATTTGTCTTTAGCTGTTTTAGTTACAACAAGTCAAATCAGACAACCTTAGGGTAATAGAGACCTTTGAAGTTAATGTGTAACCATGATGTTTAAATAAATCTATTAATCAGATATAAATACCTTCATTTCTCAGAAGAAAAACTGAAGCACAAAGAGATCATGCAGTATTCTCAGCATTTCACAACTAGTAATGGAAAAGTAGAGGTAAAAACCAGAGAAGCAAAACTCTCTAATGAACATTCTTCATTCTTCAGCACTCTGCATTTCAGCTTACACTGAGTCTTGGTTTCTTTTAAGGTGTTTAAATTTAAACATCTCCTTGCCAAACTCTGTTACTCTCTTATGAGTAAATGTAGAAGCAATTAGAAAGCGATATTTTTCAGTAATCCATTCATCTTCTCACCAATCCACCCAACATACATTTTTCTGAGCACATAGCACAGCATTGAAAGGTAGATACTGAGAGGAGGTAGATGGGTGCAAAAGCTAAAATAAAGAGAGTGCTTGACACTGGAAATTACTATGACTGTACCTTTCGAATTTCCTTTTCATGCTAGTAAAGCTTTGAAATAGTGTTTAAACACTGACACGATTCTCCAAATTCCTTCTAAAAAATGAACATCACTTATACTACTTATTTAAAATCCTATTTTTTCCCCTTAATTTCCTTAGATCCTATTTGGAGCTTCTATTTTTGTATTCAGAAATCTAAGAACCTCATTCTCCATGTGGAACATGAAGGAAGCATGGACATTGCAGCTACATGGGCCTTGGTTTGAATCCCTGCTTATGCATTTGCTAACTAGGTCAAGTGTCATGGCAGAAGTAAAAAATAAATGTTCTGGGAGAATTCAAAGAAAGGGTAGCTTTGTCAAAAGTGGCTTGGTTGCTTTGCACTCATTTCTGTGTAAGAAGGGCTTTGGAGAAGGTTAAGGTGAAAACTAAACTTATCTTGTTGTCTTTGCATAGGAAACATTTTTTTTCAATTCTGTTGTATACTTAATTGGGTTCTTTGAGATACTAAGATTAACCACCACTCTATTCTCTATTTCTATGAGTTCAGCTTTTTTAGATTCCACATATAAGTGATATCATACAGTATTTGTATTTGTCTGACTTGGTTCACTTAGCATAATGTCCTCAATGCTGATCCCTACATCTATCCACCACTCCCAACCTTGTCTATAATTCTGGGTATGAAAAAAAATTCAATTAAGAGAAGTTTCCTAAAGAAACTGTCAAAGAGACTTTAGAGAGTACACATTCTACTGAAAAAAATTGTGAAAATCATATTAATGATTAATGCACTATAGAAAACCAAGAGATAGTTGTTTAGTTATAAGGACTATGTTTCATTGCCATGTATCTCCAGCCCCAACTCTAGCTAGCATACTGCTTGGTACACACTAGAAGATTAAGAAATGCTTAACCAGGTAGAAGAGGTATAACTTCCTAGAAAGCATGGCAATGAGAAGTTCACACAAAGAGGAGAGGAAATGCAAATGTGTAACCAAAGTATAAGGACAAAGAACACAGGAAAGGACATCAGAAATCCACTGAAAATAAAAAGAGTCCTTGGAAACTTAAGGCACTTGAACTTCAGCATATCCAAACTTTAAAAATAAAAGCTAGACTAAAGACAAAAAATTACTGACTAAAAACATAGAAAATCAGTTTTAATCTCTAAAATGTCACATCGGTTCAAAACAGACAATCTAAAATTCCTTCATTTACTCGGTCATCTATAATTTTGATAACCTCCAGATTTTAGGAATATGCAATAAGGTTATAAGATAATTACATTGTTTCCCAAACCTCCTCACATAAAGTACCCTATACATCATTCATTTCACAAAATGTCTCATTCTCTGCATCCCTGTCCATCTTCTTACTGACATTGTGGAGATCATCTCAAGGAAAAGAGGGAAAGGGTTATTTCTATATACCACATTAGAATTCTGCGCTTGGGTTTTAGAATGTGGAATTATGTGTGCCTAGGCCTAAAGATC
Source organism: Rousettus aegyptiacus (assembly GCF_014176215.1). NCBI lineage: Eukaryota > Metazoa > Chordata > Mammalia > Chiroptera > Pteropodidae > Rousettus > Rousettus aegyptiacus. Next base: position 6,877,713 of record NW_023416309.1, read on the forward strand.
TAACTTGATGCTTTGCAACGTACCTTAGCAAAACTGGGTTTGCATTCCAACTTTGCCACTTACTGGCATTTTGAACATGAATAAATTGAATATGTGAAAACATATAAGTAATGAAGTTTCAGGAAACCTAAAATGAGAAAAGGAGGCATTATAGCAGTGATCTTTTATGGAGTGCTTGGCACCACACACTTCTTTCCCTTCTTTATCTTTTACTAAGTAAGTCAACACATTTAATTACACATCAATTTAATATCCAATTCTGCAATGTCTCTGTATGATGCTTATTAAAGTAATTTATTTATTTAACAGTCTATCATGTGGTGCCTACTGTAAGACTGTTGAGTACTGTGCTAGTTTCTAGGCCTCAGATCAGAGATCAAGAGGCATGTGGCTGCCTCCCAGGAACAAGTCTGTGTGACTGTCAGGTGCCTGGGCCACTAAGGTAAGTGCTGGGCATAGGAGAGGGGTAGCAAACATACTTTTAACATCCAGAGTTTGCTGACTTCTTAAGCAGTTGTTGGGAGACTAGATATGGTTACCAAATTTCAAATATAAAGATGTTCCTTACAGGGCAGTACTTGGACTTCCCATTTGCTGCTAAGTAGATTAGATTAATAAAGAGTAGATGCCCCTGACAATCACCAGAAATATGATGATGTCAAAAATGCCAGCAGATAACTCTACTACTGCACTATCTCAGTAAAAGAATTGATTTTTCTGCATTATTCTTCAAATTTTTTGTTTATATTTTTGTCTTTTGCCAGAGAAGAAAGAGATTTATGTTTATTCAATCATGGTTGTCTTGTACAAATTGTACAAAACTGATGTTTAGAACACATATAGCACAAAGGAAAAGTCTATGAATCTTGTTTGACTCTTGGTTCAACCTTGTCCACCTGCTCTTCAGCAAGTGCTTATTTTTCCTAAATTTTATTTATAAAACATTATAATAATATTACTTATTATTCATTTTATAGACAGTTAAAGATCTAATATATTGCTGACTTCTAATAAATATTAATTTTACCTTATGTCTTTTATCCTTCAAAATTTTCCATTTGATTAGAAAATTTTCCAAAGAATATATATACATGTGTCTAATAAAAACATGTATATATGTTCAACATCATTAGTCATTATGGAAATGAAAGTTAAAACCACAGAGAAATACTACTTCACACCAAATAGAATGGATGATAACACGTGTTGGCAAGGAGAATGTGGAGAAACTGGAAACCTCACACTTGGCTTGTGGGAAAGAAAAATGATGCAGCTGCATGTAAAACAGTTTGGCAATTCCTTAAAATGTTGAACAGCTATCACACAGACCAGCAATTCTATTCCTAGGTGTATGCCCAAGAGAACTGAGAACAAATGTTCAGGCAAAACAAATGTTCATACTTGTACATGAATGTTTGTCGAAGCATATTCAAAGCCCCAAGGTGGAAGCATCAAGTAATGAATGGCTAAAAAATGTGCTATATCCAGACAATGGAATATTATTCACCAATAAAACATGTAAAATGATAATATATGCTACAGCAGAATGGACCTGGGAACTGTTATGCTTAGTGAAAGAAGCTAGACATTTCTTTATCTTCTCTTGTATGTTTTGCAACATGCTATTTAGACATATGACTCCATTTATATGAAATATCTAGACTAGACAAATCCACAGGGACGTACTATAGATCAGTGGTTGCCATAGGGTGGGAAGAGTAAAAACTTAACTTCCCTGTCTTTCAACCTTGGTTTTCTTTATACTCTTTTATATTTTCAGTTTATTAATAGGTGAAAGGGGACAAGAATCGTTCAATATTTTTGATTCTGCATAACATTCAATTTAATGCTATGCCTATGAAAGAAAGGGTACACAAATTGTAAACCATTTGAGAGAAAAGAAGAAAAACCCATCATATACTTCCTCAAAGCTCCTTGCATTATTGACAAAACTTTACTCCCAGACCTCTGTTTTAGAACAAATATTGTTTCGAGAAAATTGGTCCATTCTCTGTGCCTGCTGGAAAGCAATTAAAGCTGAAATCAAATAGCTATAATCATGTGTTCATTTCCGACCTTTATGTCTCTATTTGCAGAAAGAGTTGCTATGCATTAAAGTGTTTGTGGATCATTCAATAATTTAAGAGAAAATGGTGGTTTTTGAAAGCTGTTCTGAGAAAATTCGGAATTTTTAACAGAAATTCCCAAATTAAAGGCACAGATAGGAGGCTAGCAACCCCCCAAATTTTGCTTCTCGAATGGTAAAATTCATGAGATCCCCTTCCCTTTACACTGTCTTAAGCTGTTTTCCATTTAGCACTACAAGTAGAAAGACAATAACTCTCTTTGTCACCTAAGTTTTGACAACGGGGTAAGATTCTTGATCTCACTGGGTTTCCATGTCTCCTCTCTTTTTCTGTTTGTATGACTTTTTCTTGTACACACCTAGAAACATCCACTTTAATACCTCCTAATTGTCAAGCCACAACCAAAAGTTAGATTTAATTCACATAGAACAGGAGTCAGGAAACTGTGGTCCATAGGCCAAATCTGGGCTGCAATCTGTTTTTATAAATAAAATTATATTGGAACACAGCTGAGTTCATTTGTTGGTGCATTAACTATGGCTGCCTTTTTATTTTTGAAATAAATTTATTTACTTATTTTAGTTTCAAGTATACAGTACATTGGTTAGACATTTAGTTTATGAAACAATCCCTCTAATTGCTTCTTCTCTCATCTGGTTTCCCATGTAGCCAATATATTAATGCTAACTGCATTCCCTATGCCATGTTCTATTACTGATTTGTACTTCTTTAACCTTTCATCCCATCCTCCCAGGCCCCCAACCACCGCTCCGCTCTGTCCATCTCCAAATTGTCTACTATATTCATGAATCTGTTTTTGATTAGTTTGTTCTTTTTGTTCCTTAGATTCCACATGTAGGTGAAATTATATGGTATTTTTTGAGCTATAATTCGTTTAGTTGTGACAGAGACCACATGTCCCACAGAGCCTTAAATTATATATTTGATATATTTAAACTATTAGAGATGTCTGACATTGATTTAGATGCTTTGATGATACATATTTCAAATAAATTTACATACACAGGAGAGGCAGAGAAAGAAACTAAGCACTAGGTTTTGGAGCAAGATGGACCTGAATTTGATCCCAGTTCTGATATTTAACTACCTGTATAATCTTGAATAGGCTACTTAACTTCTTTAACCATCAGCTTCCTTATCTGTAAAATAGGCTAACTAGAGTACCTACCCATGTCAATTCGAGTGATTTTGGCTAAGAGTACAGAAATGCAACTCAAAATGGCTTAAATTGGAAGGAAAATGACATTGTCTCACTTAATAAGGTAGTTTTTGGGTTGTCTAATTCAATGGCTTAATGGATCATTAAGGACCCAAGAATCATTGTGCTCAGCCATCACTGGCTTAATCCTTAGGTAAGGCTCCCTCAGCCAAGGTAGCTGCCATAATTTTAGAACTCACATGTAGACATCACAATTTGTATAGATTTGCATCACATGTCTTAACCAGAAAGTGGACTGATTATGAGAAAACTGGAATTGAGTCAGAAGAGGAGCCCATGAAATATGAAATGTGTGCATGTAGTCAACAGCTAAGTTTTTATGAGAATTCAATAAACTAATGCATATAAAACACATAGTGTGTGTTCAATTATTGATGGCTCTTCCTTAGAGCTGTGTTATCTTTTTTTATTGAAGTTGTTGGTAGTGTCCTCTCAAAATGTATACTTTAATATAAAGTAAGCCTGAATTAATTTTTATTAAAAACTTTAGAAGAATGCATATTATTCCATTAAACAGTGAAACATTTTCAGGATTTACTAAAACTGGAGGGATGCCATTACTCAAACAGACACCTCTGTATCTTTGCAGTACCACATACTCAAATATCAGTGTTATTCATGTCCATCTCATATTAAGTGTGTATCAAACTCTTATACATCCCCAAGGTCATTCAGTTTAATTAACTGCAAGGTAAACTTAATTAAAGTAAATAAATGTGCTATTTTCTTCACTTACTGAATTCCTATAATTACTAAAAAGAAGCCTCCCTCCTTTGTCCCTTCTAATTCTTGCTTGGCTCAAGCATCATCTTCTTAAGCTATTATTTGCAGCCACTCTTATCTGCCCTGAAAGAGATAGTATTTCACAATCCCTTTTTCATAGCCCTTATCATGCTGCACTGTAAATGCCAGTTTACATGTTTCTCTCCCCTTCACCAGACTGTGAACTTTGAAAGGGTAAGTCCTGATATACAGCATGTACTTCTTCCATGCTTTAGGGGAAAAAACAAGGAATAAATATAAATGACCATGGAAAATGTCCATATGGAAAAACCAGTGTACTTATTTATATATCTGGCCATTTATAAACTCTTATTTGAACTCACCAGGCTGAAAAGCCCACCCTTCCTCTCTCTTTCCCTTCTAGTGTCCTTTAGCAAGGCAGGATGATTGGAATCATCGAAAAGTGTGTTGTTTTTCATTTCCCCTCCCTGTCTGGGACAAAATATTGTTCTACAAAGGGAAAGAAGAGATAGAAATAGAGCCCATCTCAAATTAAAAATCAATGCAGAAGGTAAATAAGAACCAGGAAGGCTTACCTGTAGATATTCTGAGTAGGTGTGAGAAGATCTCAGGAACTCAAATTGCTAAATTATGAGATATTTATTTAAAACCATCCTATGGACAAAATAAGCACACAAATCTCCCAAACCTTAGCTCTGGATACAGTGGTTAGACACAATATAAGGAAAAATTTCCTTGGAGAATATTGACTGCAGAGTTTGGAAAGCTCCCACCTCTTCCACTGAGAGACGTTCTAGGAAAATGCCTCCATGTTGCAATACTTTTCCATTAAGCTCTGCTTTTGGAAATCCCATTCTTTTTTCCACACAAAACTCAGAATTAGTACAGTTGTGCACTTTTCCCCAATCATCCCACCTGGCCTCCTCCCTGCTTCCTCTCTCTTGAGTGCCAGGTATTTTTGTGGGTGTTTGTCATTCCTGCCTCCAGCCAGGGAGATCATGAACTACTTGAATGTAGAGGCCATGATTCACTCATCTTTTCTTGCCACAGACCATCTAACCTAATATAGAAGCAAAGGTAGAAATATATCTTGATCCATAAACATGTCTGAGTATTTTCTTCCCATTATACTTTACTGCAAAACCAAACACTTCTTTGTAAATAAACTGGTTTCCTTATGCAAGTAAGATTTTGAAAAAAAGGAAAATTATACAAAGAATTTGATTGTTGACCCTTTCTGCATGATTGCCTATCTAAAGAAAAAAAAATTCTTTTTTTTTCTTGTTAGGGTGAGGGTATTGCACCAAATATAAATGTATATATTTGCTTAATTCTATTTCTCGGGAAGATATACATATCTTTCTAATTTAAAATTGCTTCAAGAGATTAGATTTTTCACAGATAATGTTAGATTACAAAAGTCAGTTTCTTTCTCTATATATGGCTTTCCCAAGCATCCAAGATCAAAATACCATAACGAGATCACATCAGAGCCATTAAAGATAAGAAAAGTAACTAATTGTCCCTGCTATATTAATCTCATGCTAGTATAGAGATAAGGGAATTTGCAATCTGCCTTTTTAACTTACCTAGGAAAGAACAATTCTACAAAGCCTAAATGTGATTCAAAATATAACACTGAGTTGCTTTGTAATGTGGTGGATCCCTCATCATTGTAGGTATACAAACACAGGCTAGACTGGCCACAAACTGTGGATGTTATTAGAGATTTCTTCCATTGGGCAGAGAATTGCACTAGATAGCCACTAAGGTCCCGTCCAGATGACAGCCTGTGAGAGACTATCCCTGCATTTAAGCTGTAATGAAGAGCCACAGAATGGCAGAAGAGAAACTGTCATCTCCTCAGTCCCCTTGTTCCCCGTGGCATTTGATAGGCAGGTGGTAGTGTCACGATGCCACACAAACGCAAAGCGTAGGCTTCCAGGCTCAAACACAGCATGTACCAAACACACTGACACAGTGTCTTAGTCAAAAATTAGAGCTGTGAAAGCTGATTAATTTCATATCCAACTGAAATTCTATTTCACAGCAAAGCAGTTCCCCAGCTGTGAAAGGATGAGCACCATGGCTCCAAAGAAATCAATGATCCCTCTCTAGTACTTAAAGCATCCTTATGATTCCCTTTGGGTGATAGACAAGTTTACAGGAACATTGTTCTGATAAACCAAACTTCCTAACAGTGGGCAAACAATTGGCCAGGAAACTCATGTGCTTCTCTGCCTTAGGTAGTCACTGACTCTCTGCCAGCAGAACAGAATGGAGTTTATAGGCCCAGTCCTCTGTCTGTTCCCACTCATGCATCCTTTCTGTGTCCAGCTTACCACTCCCTTCTGCAATGCAGCCATTCAGTACTACATGGGGAATATACTGCCCAAATGCTCAAGGGATTCTGGTAAGTGCTAAACAGCAACATGCGTATATCGCATTTCCAATCAAGAGAAACATTTATTTTTGGCTAATTCCACAAACAGCATGAACGGTCAAAGCAGCTTTTCCCAAAAAAGTTTATGTAAAAATAATTTTTATAGGTATGATCACAAAAAATAAGGTAAAAAAATTAAAACAAACAAAAAATCTTCAGTGGAGCATGATCAGGTTAAAATGTTTTCTTTCTTTCTTATGTCTCCAACCTTTCAGATATGATGTGAATGCTCCAAGAGAATTTAGAAAGCACATTTCACAGCTTATTTGACCATGGTAACTTCTGTTCCTGGATACCATTGAAATTTCAGTTCCACAGAAGGATAGGTTAGGAAATACTGAATTAAAATCAAACCTATGGTTCTATAGCATTGGGAAATGTTAATAGTATGATCTGGAAAGTATCAGAGAACCAAAACCTTTAACGCAATTCAGAGACTGGTAAAAATAACATTCGACCTGGAAATATTCCTTTCTTAGGAAAAGCTCGTGGAACCTGTAAGATTGCTTCTACTTTACAAAGTGTCAGGTCAAAATAAAAAGAGAAAATGAGCCAAGTGAAAGGAGGGGGAGGTATTGGAGACTAAAGCACAAAGAGTGACCACATCCAGCAGGTATTTCTGGGTACAGACAGCAACAGTAGGGGTTTTGCCATGCCTGCACACTGGGGCATGTATCCCTAGGACAGCAGTCAATAAAAAGGGGTCCAGTTTTAGAGCCATAAGGACATAGTTGATTAAGATTTTGTTGTACAAGTCTGCTCATTGCAGATAATGAGATTACAGTAAATACAAAAATGTCATTCAGTAGAAAACACAGGTTGCAGTAGTGCACGGCCAGAAACAGGATATTAAAGTGGGGGGGGGGGGGCAACAGAATCATTCACTCCATCATATCTCCTGAAGGTCATCGGTAATGCCATTTTAAGAGAAAGACACGTTATGCTAAGCACCCTAATGTATATTATACTTCAGATGTTGAGACAGTGTACATTTCTGTTGACTATTTAGGAAGCCAGATAATCAAACCTACAACTGCAGTCAAGGATCTGTTGCCAGGGAGAGGGCAACAAATAAGAAAAAGCATTGTTTATTGAAAGGCTTTAAAATGGTTATTTTTAATCTAGTAATTCTACATGGAATCTGTCTAGAGAAAACTCCTAAATATGAATAAGATATTTTGTCCAAAGATACATACTGCCATATTATCTCTATGAGTGAAAACATTAAAACCACAAATTTCCAATACCTGAATTGTTAAATAAATTATGTTGGAGTTTCACAGTGAGAATTTATGCAGTTATTAAAAGCAATATTTATGAAGCATCTGTTAAAGGGATTATAAACCTGATTATAATATTAGATAAATAAAAAATAAACATACAAGTGTGTTATATAATAACCATGAAAAATTAACATATGTATCACAAAAATATCAAAATAGTAGCTAATAATATAAAAGTTGTAAAAATAAACATAATTATATATGACACTTTTTCACTTTTTTTATGAGAACTTTCAAACTTTTCTTTATAGGCCTCTTATTCTTATGAAACAAATTATAAAGTCATGCTAGTCCAGGAAAGTGCTATCTTTAAAGAATGGTGCCAGAACTGGGCTTTCCTTTTAAGGTGTTGATCACACAGATGTATATTTAGGAAACAATCCCATATGTGGAAAATAATTGTAGCCAAAAATTTTCATAGCTGTAAAGAAATGTTAATAGGAAAGCAGGAGAAAAAGAATAAATGGACACTTAGAACTCTGTACCCCAGGCAGACTCCAGAGGCTAGGTGTGGCTCATGATAAAAAGCTGTTGGTGGAGGTCATAGTCTACAGCTGTGGAGCCCAGGTCACACAGGGCCAGAAGCCAAAAGCACACATCTCCAGCTCCCAAGAGTGAGTTGCCCACAGTGAGGCTTCCATGACCTATAATCTAGGTTTCCACAAGTCTGTTTTACCCAATGACATATAAGAAAAGATTTGGAAGGCTATCTAAGTGACCCTGCCAAGGTGAAAGCACATTAAATATTTGGTTTTATAACTAGAAATATCACTTGCCTGAGAGGTTACTATGAAGGAATAAGACAGACTATCTTGTGTGGTGAATAAAATTAGTCTCATTCTTTAGAGTCACTTTTGATATGACAAGAGATCTAAAAATGGCCTTGCTTTTGCTCTAGAAATATATATTTTGAACTTCCTACCTTCTGTTCAGGAAGTCTTCTCTTCCATTCTGCCCCCAAATTAATAATATACACCTAAAATGTAATTTCAAGTCATTTTTATTTTTAAAAATATCTAAGCTATCACCTTTATTATAGGTGACTGAGACAAAAGAAAAAAATTACAATAGAAATGTTAATTAAAATCCTATAAAAATTACACTTTTATAAGAAAGCTTGATAGGTAAAGAATTATTTCTCATAGAAATAATTTACTTTTTTTAAAAAAATGTTTATTTTTTAGTAGAACGCAGTTCCTCAATAAAGTAGCACTCCAACACTAGCTAAGGAGAAAAGAAGCCACTCTAAAAATATCTCAGTAAAAATGGAAAGAGCTGACATTTCCTTTCATGCTCCTGGAACAGCCAACCCTGGGACTGCATGGCCCTCAGCTGTCCAGTTGCTTTATCCTTTGCTTTGCACATATGCTTCTCAGGAAAGAGAAATTGTGTGGAAAATGGCCCAAATTTTCAGTATGCATGAACTTTTTTTCATTTCTCAAAATGGATTGGTTACAAAAAAGCAGTACTAACAAGTGCCAACAACAGAATCTATGGAATTCCAAAAATAAGCAGTGCTAAAGCAATCTTCCAAGATAAATACATTCAACTTTAAACTCCTGGCTCATCAACTTCTAGTATGCTCTCACATATTCCCCTCTGGCATCTGCACTTGAATAGGTGTCATCTGTTCTTTCATTTACTCAAATGATTTTTTTGAGTGATGATGTGCCAAGCAGTATGGAAGGTCTATAAGAGAATAATTGATGATTAGACATGGTGCAGCCTCTGAAAATCATTCCAAGGCAACTTATAAGCCCCAAACCTATATTCATGGTGAGAAAAAGAAATTTAACAACCCCTTTTCAATCCATTTATAAACTTGGCAAGAGCCTACGGGTGTGGTGGTATAAGATTGGAGACAGGTTGGCCAACCAATCAATAAAGACCATGAATTCAACTCCTGAGTCTAAAATGCTATCCTAGACACTAAGAGATGTGGCTGAAGGACACACACATTTCAAATATTCAAATAGAATCCCAGCCAAAAATACCAGGGAAGATACTACTCTTCTCCTTCTAGTAAATGTCCTCTTCATGAACTTTGGAGCCAGAGTACTGACTTTTGTAAAAAAACAATATGGGATCTTTGTTCAGGAGAAAGATGCTGTTATTTTCCAATATCTATTCCTTATACCATGTTATGGACTTACATGTGTCTCCTCAAAATTCATAGGTTGAAACCTTCACCCCTATGTGACTATATTTGGAGACAGGGTCTTTAAGGAGGTAATTAAGATTAAATGAGGTCATAATGTGAGTCTTTACTCCAACAGGCCCACATGTCCTTTAAGAAGAAGAAACATCAAAAGTATAAGTACACAATAATGGGCAATGTGAGTACATAGCAAGAATGTGGACATCTGCAAGCCAAGGAGAATAATCTGGAGAAAACAAACTTGGTAATACCTTAATCTTGGACTTCCAGCCCCTGGGACTCTAATAAAATAGATTTCTGCTATGTAAACCACCTAGTCTATAGGTATTTTATTTGGCAACTATAGCTGACCAACATACCACATGATGATTTGTGTGTCCTGTTTGTGAGAGAACATATTTAGTAAATGCTAGCCATCATGCAAACACAAAGAAAGGTGTTCAAGGCAATCGTATTTGGTTTGTAGTTATAGCTGAGACATAATTGCTTTGAGATCGGGAAGATGAGAGTCACTACGTCTCCATGATTTACTCATGTGCTGACTCCAAAGCTAACTTATTTAGGGTTTCATTGTCTTTAATATCATTACAATCATGAAGGAAAATTGTGTTAATAAAGATAATAGACAGATACAAAAATGAGATTATTTTTAATCCTGGCCTTTCTCAGACTTTTTAAATTGCAGTCTAAGGTATCTTCAAATTGAAAGCTCAGACCCACCTGCTACTGAGGCAGCTTTTCCCACAGTTGAGTCATGAAGAACATGCAACATACTTGTGGTAAGCCAAAAGCACCACCTGGCCCTTATATTCCTCCTGTTGTACCATTGATGCTTAGGCAATGGACTGGGTTTGTAGCCCCATTTTCTGGCCACACTCCATGGGCTAAGAGTGTAAGACTCCAGGATCCTAAGAATCTGGCACATTGCTTAGCTCTTGCTTATCATACTATATGGTCTTTATGCTTTACCTCAGCCTAGGGTCTTCCTTCCAATGAACTGATCACATAGAACAAGATACCAATGCCTAAAATGACTCCAAGAATCACATCCTAACTTTAATCATACCAGCCTTTTCTAATTAATGTGTATCAGATAATATACTAAGTTGCCTTAGTATATTACTGTATTTTCTTTTAAACAATTATTTGAAGTAGGTTCATTTTTATCACCATTAAAGGAAAATATAATGACCGTATTTTATTTTAAACAGTTATTATCACCATTAAAAGAAAATATAATTTGCAGTTGTAGAATTTAAGTCATTTGGCAAAGATCAGATAGTAAATGTGATAAGAGATTTCTTCTGATCCTGGTCAAATCCTCGAGAAATGGGAATGAAATAAAAAATGAAAATTATAGTCTAAGATAACAAATACACTGGATAGAACTTTATATTAAATGTTTCAAAAGAAAAGAGTAGAGTACTTGAGTACAGAGCAGTAAGAACTATCATAAACAAAAAAATATTTTTTATATATGTGCTGCTGAAGCAAGCACCAAAAACTATTTTTAAAAAGAAAAAGAACCATGCATAAATAAAATGTGGGACAATTTCAAGCTGAATCTCAGGATTATAACCAATGTGGAAGTAGCTATAGTTCCCAAGAAGAGAAAAAATATTTTTAAAAAAGCCCAATTTTTTAATTTTGATGAAAATATAAACCCACAGAATAAAGAAGCTCAATAAATCCCAAGCATAAGAAAAAGATGTAGAAAACTACATAAAGGCAAATCTCAATCAGTTTTCAACAAAATCAGCAATAGAGTGTTATAAATAGCAAAAGGAAAAGATATGTTATATGCCAAAGGACAAGAATAAAATGACTGCAGGATTCTTGTCAGAGGCATGGCAATTTTGATGTCAGTAGAGCAGATCTTTAAGGAAGTAAAAGGAAAAAACAAAACCAAAGACAAACAAACAAAAATAGTTAATCTAGAATTCTTGACCCAGCAAAAGTTTCTCTTGAAACCAAAGGACAAATAAAGCCATTTTTAGATATATGGTAGATACAAAAATTTGTCAGCAGTAGATCTGCACCCCAAGAAATAATAAAGGATGTCCTTCCAGCAGAAGAAAAATACCATCCAGAAATCTGCATCTATACCGAGGAGTATGGGGCACTGGAAATTATAATTATGTGCATAAGAACAAAGACCTTTTTTATTTTTATTTAAGTACTTCATAATGTAGCCAATTCTTTAAAGCAAATACAATAACAAAGTATTGTGAGGTTTATAATATATCTGAAAATAAAATGTTTGCTAACAATAGTATAAATGTTAAGAAGAGAGAAATGAAAGTATTCTGTAAATAGGCCTTATACTATATGTGAAATGGTATAATATCACTTGTAGGCAGATACAGTTAAAGATATATACTACAATACCTAAAATAATGGTAGAGCAACTTTGAAAATATTAAAACAAGGAGATAAAGATAAGACAACAAAAGAAATACAAATACAAATTAAAAAGCAGAGGTTATCAAATCGGATACAAAAGCAAGACCCAATTTTATGTTGCCCAAAAGCTCACTTGAAATATAAAATTTTTAAATAGGTTAAAAATAAATGGGTAGAAAAGTGTAGATCACACAAACAAAACTAAAAGAATGCTGGAGTAGTTAGTTTTAAAGTCAGACAAGTGGAGTTCATAACCACAGAAACATAAGAGATAAAGAGGGATATTACAGAATAATGGTGAGTCAACTTATAAGGATCCATGATTGTAAATATGTATGCAACAAATTAAAGAACTTCAAAATACATAAAACAAAAAAAATGATAGAACTGTAGGAAAAAATGTAAAAATCTACAATTTTAATCTGTCTTTTCAACCCTTACCCTCAATAATTGATAGATCAAAGTAGATAGGAAATCAGTACAGATACAGAAGACTTGAACAACAGTATCAACCAAGTTGGCAGTTATATAACACTGTATCCAACAACAGCAGATAATTATTATTTTCTAGTGTGCATGGGATATTTTTCAGGAGAAATAATATTCCAAATCATAAAACAAGTCTTAATATATTTAAAAGAATTTGACTCATACATGCATGTTTTCTGACCACAGTGGAATTAAGATAGAATTCAATGACAAATGATATTTGGAAATGCTCAAATATTTAGAAAACAAATATGTACCTCTAAATCATCAAGTCAGCAAAGAAAAAAAAAAACACAAAAATTAGAGTATTAAACTGAATGAAAGTAAAAGCAGAGCTTATGAAAATTTGTATGATGTAGGTAAAGCAGCACTTTGAAGGAAATTTATAGCACTGGAAATCTTTATTAGAAAAGAATAAAGAAATTATGTTAATAACTCTAGTTTCCACACTAAAAAAACAAGAAAAGGAAAACCAAATGAAATAAAAAATGAACAGAGAAAAGAAATAATCATGGTGAGATCAGAAATCAATGAAACAGAATAAAAGGTAAATCAGAAAGAAAAATTAATAAATTTGAAACTTGGTTCCTTAAGATCAATAAAATGTACAAATTTCTAAATTGGGATAATGTTGGTTAATAAAATATTATTTATTTTATATAATATAGTAAAATATACTAATCACCTGGAGTAATTAAGAAAAAAATGAGAGAAGATACAAATTACATATATCAGAAATGAGAGGGATGACATCACTAGATATTAGAAAATAAGAAAATATTACAAATAACTATGTCGATAAGAGCAAATATTTTGATAAATTATTTGAAAGGTAAAAACTGTCAAAGCTCATTCAAAAATAGATAACTTTAATTACTCTGTAGATACTTAACTATTGAATTATCTATAGCAATAATTTGAATTATAGTTGAAACTTTGCTACAGTTTTCACCCCAGATGACTTCACTAGGCAATTCTACCATATATTTAAAAAAGAAATAATACCAATCCTTCGCAAACTCTTCCAGAAAACTGAAGATTTATGATTTATAAACATGATTTATGAAGCCAAAATTCCTCCAATACCAAAACTAGGGCAAAGGATAACAAGAAAAATATATACCAGTATTCTTCATAAACACAGAAATAATAATCTGTAACACCATGTTAGCAAACTTAATCTAACAATATGTAAAAAGGACAATATACATTACAAAGTGAGGTTTATCTCAGGCATACAAAGTTTATTTAAAATTCCAAAATCCATCAGTGTAAGTCATCATATTAATATATTTAGAAGAAAAACCACAATATAGATGACCTTGAAATTATTATGCTAAAACAAAATAAGTCAGACAGAAAAGGTTGCGACCCATATGATTTCACTCTATGTGGGACAAAAAACTGAAAGCAACAAATAAACATGACAAACAGAGACTCAAGGACAGAAACAGTGAATCAGTAGTTACGAGAAAGAAGAGGGGGAGAGGGAGGTAGTTAGGGATAAAGGGGGTCAAATATTTGGTGATGGAAGGAAATTCAACTTAGGGTGCAGAACACACAATTCAATATACATATGATGTATTATTGAACTGTACACTTGAAACCTATTTGATTTTATTAGCCAATGTCATCCCAATAATCTAACAGGAAAGAAAGAAAAGGGAAGGGAAGGGAAAGGAAAAGAAGGGAAGGGAAGGGAAGGGGAAAGAAGGAAAAGAAAAACTATGTGATTATTTTGATTTATGTTTGTTGAATCATGACTAAATCCCACCCTGCCTGACACTACTGAGGTCCTAGCCTATCCTGCATCTGAGTCCTGATCTGATGCAGTTTCGATTCATAAAAAAAGATCAGTACATAAAAAACATGCTTTTTATCATAGTGAGATGAAAGGTGGTTATGGCAATTGTGTGTACATGTTTGGATGAAAAATGATAAATAGAGGACATCTGGAACCATAGATCACGAAATGTTAAAAGCAACATGGTCACAATTTAGAGATTGAGAGTAAAATAAACTCTGAGACCATCCAGAAAATATTTCCCACAGTGTTCTTCATTTTATTTTAATTATGAAGACATGGCACTTGTCTTTGTTTTTTTCCTTCTGCTTACTTTTTAGACATTATTATCATAGAAAAATCAGTCTCTGAATAAAAATGTTCTCGAAGGAGCTGCTTTATTCTAAGTATTGGTAAAAGAGACTCTTTTTAAATGATTTTTGATTTCTATAATTCGGTACAGAGCACATTACCAATGTTATCATACTAAATAGCATAAAATGTAAATTATTTTGTACGATATAACTCTGGGACATAAAAGGGAAGATACATAATAAACACTTCTCATTTCTCTACAGATTACAATTCACCAACATTTCTTATTGAGTCACAGGAACCCATGCTTTCATAGTAGAACATACAGATTCTCAAATATTAATAACGCGTATATAGGAACTAATAAAGCTCCTTGTCTTTAAATCTTGACTTTTTTCTATAAGTATTTGTTTTATCTCTAATTGTCAGAACTTTATTGAATTCACAACACCTGCTTACACATTCTTTACCATCCTAGGCGCCACTACACATCCAGTCCAATACTAAAGTGTGATAAAAGGAAAGAAAATTCTAATTTATAGTTTTAGTAATTTTTATAACTATTGTAAACTAGTGCAAGCCTTACATATCATAGACACCAAATTTGCAAACCATTCCAATTTATATTATGACTATATGTATTAGATAATAAGAGTGAATTCAATTTATAACCCATATTCCTAGAAGAATAAAAACTTCTCTCGTATGCCAAGAGAATATATACTACTAAAATATTATAAGATGGTGGAATTATTTATCTTTTTGAAATTTCCTTTTCACTATGGCTACATACCATTGTCACAGATGTCATTGGCATTGTCATGCCATTAATCATTAACTCAGATAGCACTTGGATACCCCAGGAGATCTGGACACAGGAACAAATCTTAGTGACTGCCTCAACAAGAAAACAGCTATCAGTCTTGGGACAAGAAAAAAAGGGCCACGTTAACCAGATGGAGAAAAAGTTCTACATCATCAGGGAATAGGCACATCCCTACTGCTGCTTAAATCCTGTCTTTTGGTGCAACATGCCATCTCTGTATTTCTTAGTTATGTATGAACCATGCATATATGCTTTGTTCTTGGCATGACACATATCTCTATTTTAGTGTGTCCTACTAACATACAACTATTGAAGAGTCAATGATGTGGCAAGTGGATCCCTATCTTCTCAAGGCCATAACTTTGGGATCACTAGTAGGCAAATGGGATGTTACAGAGGTAGAATCAAGCAAAATTTCAAAATGCAGGTCCCACATTCAAATTATGGCTCTCTCATTTCTCAGCTGTTAGCATTGAAACAAGTTAATTTATTTTATCGAATATAAAAGACAAGAAATAACAACCACCTCATAGATGGTTTTAAGGACTAGTAAAGACACTGCATTTAAGGAGTTCTTACTATTGTATCATAAGAACTCAAAGAATGATAGCTAATTTATTTCAAGGATGCATGCGACCTGGGCCTTTCTCTACCAAGGACCTGCTATCCTGTTTCTGGCTATTACACACTTCCCAATCAGCTATGAAATAATCACAAATACTTTGTTTAGAGGAAAAAGGAAAGATTTCTCAAGTATTAGATTTAAAGGAGATCTTAATAAATGATCGAGTCCAACACTTTTATTTTAAAGAGTGAAGCTGCGACTTGCTCAAGTTCACCTAGATAAATATTCAATGAATCTTGATCCAGGTTTAGACCTCTTGATCTAAAAATGGATCTCAAATTTTCCCACTGAACTAAAATGGCTCTGTGACAGTCAGAATTCCAGTAACGACTTCTTTATATCTACCCTTTCTTTTCTCTTTCCCCTTTTCCTTTTCTCTTTTTCTCTTCTTCTCCCTCTCCCTCTCTCTGTTTTATTTGGTTTCTAATTTGCACTGGAAATTACTGAGGTCTGGTCACCAAATACCAAAATTATCATAGGGTTATACTGAACACATTGGCAAGTCTTTATGTCGTCAACATTTATCTTTGTAAAATAAAAAACATACTACTTGCAAAAAATCATTTCTAAAAAACTAGTCTTAATTAACACGTAACTCCTCTGCACTGTCTGCAGAATCAACACTGCCTATCACATGGAAAATGAAATATTAGAAGACAATAGGCAGGTTGTTCTCCTGAGCTCTGGATCCATTTACACATATCTTTATTTTAAAAGGCTTTGAAAAATTTAATTGGTATGCATGCCAAAGAAGCCATGTTCTCTGGCCCAAAGAAAATCAAAGCAGTCTGTCATTAGAAGATTCAGCCAAGAAGCCAAATTCTTTCTGAAGCAACTCAGACAGACAGTTCTCTAACCGTCTGTCCCAAAACAGATTGACAGATCGAACTGTGAAGTCAGCCACAGAGGAATCCATCAGCACTGCCCACTCTGGGCAGCTGCAAGCTCAGCTGATCCTAACTCTCGGCAGGCAGGCAGGCGGGCAGCTGGGCAAAGATACCGATTCTTTATGAAGACTGCCTCTGAGTGCTGGGGCGAGGCTTTGCCAAATTTGAAGTTATACTCCCAGAAATGGTTAAAGCAGGCACTGCGGGGATTCTGAAACCACTATTAAATAGGGAGACTGTGGTAATCTGGTTACAGTCTCTGAATCAGGCATTCAAATAACAAAGGAGTAAAATTTAAAAGAAAAAGCAACACCAACTCAGGGACAATAGACTGGAGGAGGCTTGAAATCCCAATGCAAATTGCATGTCTCTAGGTACCAATTTGCCTTGAAGCGAAATTTAGGCTTCCTAAAGTTAAATTATGCATACAACAGACTCATTATCCACAATGGTATTTTCATATAAAGATCTGAAGATAAAATGCAAGCTTGCCTCTCGGAGCTGGGCCTTTAGAAAAACCAATTGACTAGTCCACATACAGAACAGCTTCACTTCTACCTGCTGCTGCCTATACAGATGGGAAAGATGTGACCAAAGGGACTCCCCACAGCAGCCAGCACCACAGGCTCAGCTCTGCATGCACTGCTGTCCAGGGCCTCTCTTTCAGATGCTGCAATTTTGCAAAAACATTTTAAACCCATTATTCTAAAGTTGCAGTGCATGCAAATGGGTTGCAGAGAGAGATGTTTCTTATAACAATATTTGCTCAAATTTTTGTTCTCACACTAATATATCCTTTCTGGTTGTGGACCAAAACAAACAATTTTGGGAGGTCTGTTTTTCCACACAAGAAAAAGCCAAGTATTTATTATTTCTAAAGATATTCTTTAGCAGTTACTTTCCCCAAGATGAATGATATTATTGCTAGATTAATTTTTCACTCATTCAACAAATGTTATTAAGTTGCCACTCAGCTGAAAGCTGGATTAAAAGACTAGATATTATCCTGCTTTCAATATGTTCACTTTCTATTTGTGAAGCAAAGAAGCCAATTCTGTTACATACAACATGTTCTTTGTCATGGGGCTAAGTAAAGGCAGTAGGGAGAAGAGTAGTGACATTTGGGCTGAATCCTGAAAGAATAGTGAACCTGTCAGAAGGACCATGAAGGCATAATACAGCATTTGAAAAGGTATGAAGGTTGTGTGGTACAGAGGCAAATGTGAGAAGCACCATGAGTCAGAACAGAATCTCTAAGACTGTCAGATGCATGGGATCCATGTCATACTAAACCTTTCATGTTGTGTTGAGTGTAGATTTTATATTGAGGATCACAAGGCATTATTAAGAATTCTACAGGGGAATAAAAACAATAACCTTAAAACCTCATTTCTTTCTTTTGTTTATGTCATTTACATATTTAAATCACAGAGACTGTAGAAAATAAACTATAAGAACAAAAACCGCCTGTGATGTCAAGAAGATGGTGATAAATTTATGTTAAATCAAACATTCTGGAAACAGTATGGTGAGTTTATTGACCTGAAGACACTGGAAGTAGGAGACACAGGAGAAAATTATGATTATACAAGTAAGAGATATGAGATAAATAAAGGGTGGAACCAGGTGAGCAGCAATGAATATTGAGACAGAAGGATTTGATGGATAGCAAGAAAGGTAACTAAATAGACAATTCTTAGTCACTGGTGATTTAGAAGGACCGATATTCATTTATTCATTCACTCACCAAATGTTTGATACCAACTGTGTGCCAGATAGTTTTCTAGGTGTTGAGGACAGGAATAAACAGAAAAGTCGCTTCTCTTCTGGATTTGACAATTAGGTGAGGAAAATAAAAGAGTAACTTAACCTCTGGTTTGGTGAACTGGATTATCATTGTATTCCTGAGACAGGAAATTCATGTCTGTTGTAGAAAAAAAAATCTATTCTGCCTCATGCATATTGAGTTTGAAATCTGTGACTTCCAAAAGCCACTTGAGAGTACACATCCGATAGGATATGAAAAGAACACATTGCATATTCTATATCTTTCCAGTAAGCATAGGACTGATATTTCAGAAATAAGCCATTATAATTTTTTGGAGCTGATGACAACGAAAGGCTGTAAGCAGCTGATTAGAAAGGGAAGCTAACTGGCAAAAATGATCTCATGCCACATGCATGAACTAAAGTCAAGGTAAGAGTGACTTAAGGGTGACAATTACTTCTGCTTGACGATGCTGAGTGAGCAGAATCTGCTTCATGGTTTTATCTGCACGAGAGTCCCTTGCCCACAATGAAAGCAGCCTCTATAGGCAAAGTCAGCTCTGTTTTGGCTGAGATTATAGAAAACTGAACTGACAATTCTCTGCCTAAGCAAGATGAAAGTGCCACATTCTCTATAGGGAAACAAGGACATAAGTGAAATTGGGCAGAGGTTTTCAACCTTTTCCTTTTTAGAAGTAGAAACTTCTTATGAAATGAAATCTCGTCCCATTTATGTCAGATAAAATGGAGCAGATGAGGGAAGTGTGGCTGGGGAGTTGGGCTGCACTTGTAATATAGCCCATATCAGGGGACCAGAGAGGATAATAAGTTATGGTAGGCTCCTAGTCCAACCCCTTCACTTTATCAGTTGGGAAAAGAAAAAGGTCTATTGAGGTAAAAATATTTGTTGGTCTAAAAAAAAACAACTGAGTTTGATTTGGAATCCAGGTCGACACACTTTTTTACTTCCTACTTTTTTCTTAATGAACCAGGATTTTCAAAAGAATTGATTTTAAAGTATATCTCCTCATAGGATGCATAAGGAGACAAAGCAAATAATTTACATAATTTTATAATTTTAATATATATAATTATTTTATCACCAAAGCCTCCATATTGCTTTAGTGATAAAAACGGCAAATTAATCTCTATAATCTTATGATCGTTGCTGAAGTACGTTGACCATTCTTCTAAATTCTTAATAATATTTTAAATAATTACTTCTCATACATTTTCGAAGTACACTGCATTGAGGCTGAACTATTTTTACTTAGATGGAGATGGAAGGGAGAGGCAATAGAGAAGCAAAAGCCTCCAAGTGCATGTTCCCATCATGGCTCCAGGTTCTTATATTAATATCATCACTGCTTGCGACCAATACTGAATTTCTCGTAGAAGGTTATAATTATTCTAGGGACACAATGTTAGAAACCACACATATGATTTCTTTGTCCTCAACACAAACAGGTATGATTATAAGCAAATAATCATACACATTTAGCAGAATCCATTCACAAATCCAAGATAATGTCATCCTTCAAAGGTGTCACCTCAGGAGGCACTATCTCTGTAGGAGCAGCCACTGCCTTCTCATTTCCTGACAGTGTCAGTGCATGATCCACGCAAGAAGATCAAATTGTGTTATACACATTGATTGCCATGCTCGTCTTACCTCAGGCCATTTTGAAAGCTCAGATCCTTCCTTAAAGGGGAAGATCTGCTGTGTCGTTCACTAACCAGCATGTGACCAAGTATGCTCCAGGCTCCACAAAGGTCTTGGAAAGGAAGTTTCTAAAGTCTTCCAAGCAGTGATTGTTTTGGCTCACCAGGCATCTACTTTTAACAGACTGCACACATTGCTATTAACAGACCTTACACTGCTTTTATTTTTAATGAGCTCTGTAACATTAAAACGTCATATGTCTGTACATATCATTTTAAATATGGACAATAAAGAGAGTATGGAAATTCCATTATGCCAATAATGAGTGGAGAAGCAAATTTTCTGTGTTTACCTATTACTTCAGTTGGAATAATTACACACACACACACACACACACACACAGTATTCGGCTAGAGATTGTCAATCCAAACTCATTGTTTCATAGTTGAGGAAATTAAATCCCAGAAAGCTGTTAGTGGTATAGCCAATGACACAAACCCAGAATAGAATCTGGGATAGCTCACCTCTCACAAACCCTGTATTTTACTTGTCATCTCTTTTTGGTGTGTGTTACACAGTTCTAGAAACAAACAGGTAAGTCATTTTTTCTACCTTGGTATTAATCTCCCTATCTAAAACCGAGAGGGTTGGATGAGTTGATCTCTGGGGTCCTTCCAAATTTAAAACTCTGCTATCTGGCAGTTTTAGAAACTGGGCAGAACGAAGACAATAAATTAAAAGTTTGAAATTTCATAAGAAGATGAAATGTGTTCTAATTTTAAAATTGATATCAGCCCGCAACTTTTGCTTCTTAAATGCCATCAATTCATGTAGATTAAAGTAATATTCTGTTGGCAAGCTAATAAGAGATAATAGGTGGTAAAATTTCTCTTTATAAATAAAAATTTCACAAGAGCTCATTTCATAAATATTCATTTACTGAATATTTCATATGTGCCCGTGATTTTACTAAGTAATCTTTTTAATTCTCTCTAAAACTCTCAGGAATGGGTTTTATTATTACCCCTGCTTTACCAACTAGGTGAGGTTTAGAAAAGTTGTTACTTGCCCAAGGCTGGTTAGTCAGCAGCAGAGCTCATATTTCAAATCACATTTATTTCATTAAAAGAAAGATTAGAACAAGGGGGTAGAAAACATGAATCAGAATCAAAGGGCTCATGCTCAAGCAGATGGGGCCTGGCTTTCTAGAACTGTTTCTGCTCATGTGTATGACAGTTAACACTGCCATGTAGCCATTACTTTATTTTCTTCCAAGCTTTCAATTGCTAGAGAGAGTATGAAACACATGTTTAGTCAGTCCTGTAAAGGCCTTCCAACCATTGGTTTGGAATACATAAACTTGTATCTATGACCCTGACACATCTAAAAACCATAACACATATTCATAAGATCTAGCTTTAACTAGTCTGGGGATGGTGTTACAAATCCATCATTGGGCTGTTTATGGGCTCCCTGAGAATGATACTATGGAAAGATAAGAGATTTCAGAAGCTGCAGCTGGTCATGTATGCACCTTGGTGACCTGGGCAAGGTCACTTCAAGAGATGGCATCTGACACTTACGGTGTTCAGGCAGCAAAATCAGGCCCTTCTTTAAAGGACTGGCTATTTCAACATCTTAAGGTACATTCAGAATTGGTCCAACTTAAAGAAGACATGATAATCATAATGATAATAGCAAAGAGTCCATTCGTATATAAATCCACTTTTATGGACATTATTTAACTCGCATAGTATTTTGATAGATCAGGAATTATCATCTCACTATAAAGGTCAGAAAATCAGAGCTCAAAGAGGAGCTATAATTTATCTAAGCTCTATGAGTTAATGATGTTTGCCCACAATCTACTTGTTTTGTGATCCTTTGTTCCTATTTTGGCAACAAGTTCTTTTACACACCAGGCACCATGGCCCTAATCCAAGTACAAACTCACAATGAATCTAAGAAAGTATGAAATCTCATCACGCACAGCTTGTTGTGAATAAATTCGCTTTGGGTATTTGCTGTTTAGGTACTGAACTTTTATTGCAGGCTCTAGGAGCCACGGAGGTGGCATACGTAGGCAAAGATGTTGAAGGGGTACCATAGTGTCTTTATTTCCTATCTGTTTGCATTGCAGATCTTCCAATCTTTTCTTTTTTATATATGAGTTTTTCTAGGAATAATTTTGGCTGCCTTTGTGGAATAGTTTTCTCAAATTATATGCTAAAATTCTAGCCTCTACGATATGGACTCACATTGCCAATATGACTTCAGTAGCATTCTTCAGAAATGCTAACTTCCCAAAATTACGTAAATCAAGACTTCTCGCTCCCCAATTCTTTCTTTTCTACTGATTATTTACCATGTGAGAAGTCCTGTGCTACCTACCGGTGATACAGAAAAAACAAACAAACAAACAAACAAACAAACAAAACCCTTGTTTATGAATATTTAGTGGAAAGGGAATAGCTACTGAAGAGGACCAGTATTTGCCGAATACTTAGTCGACATTTGGTTTCTGTCCTAGACACTTTATACATATTACATCATTGACTCCTCTCGTACCTCTATCATACATATTTTACTGTATGAAAGTAAGTAATTTGCCCTAAGTAATACAGCAAGAATATCCTGTAATCATGATGAGGTGTGTAGGATAGCACCTGTAAGATTGAGTTCAAACTACAGAGGTTATTATGATCACAAGGAATAAATCTCAGGTTTCCTATTTATAACTTGAATAATGTGGACATGATGATTAACGTTTTTATGCTTCAATTTCTTTTTCTATAAAATGGGAGAGTAGTTGGAAATCTCCTCAGATTTGGTGTTAGTATTAAATGAGATAACACAGAGTGTATCCAGTCCCAGGCACATGGAAAGTGTTCAGTAAATTCCTGGTAACTATCAAGTAGCAAGACAACACTTGCTCATCTACCTTCCTGATCCTACCTGACACCTTGCATGTCCATATACTCCAGTTTTAGTTTTGTTTTGTTTTAACCATAATGAAAAAAAAATATATTCATTTTTCTGTTCAGCAAGTGAATGCTGTTATCATCCACAAAAACATTTGTTTCACAAACCCTTCAGTTGATCTGTCTCCACTTCTATGCAGGTGGAGAAGAAAACAAGCCAAAAAAATCATTTAATTTTGCTACCTTTAAATTTGTTTCATGAGTCATGCTAAATGATCTCACTTCTTTGAAGATGCCCCACTCTTAACTACTAGGCATCTCACAGAGTAACATCTGGTTAGTAGTCAGGGGATGAGCTGGAAAGGAATGCCACCTTATTTGACTGATCTTTTAGAGAAGTGTCCCCACGTTTGTCTACATTGAACAGCTAACTTTCAGTGCTGATGCTTGTCTGAGATTTGACATTTCCTGAAATTAATTCCTTGTACCTAGATAAGAAGGGTGGGAGCCAAGAGAATGACAAAGAGAAAGGAGAAAGAAAGAAAGAGAGAGAGAGAGAGAGAGAGAGAGAGAGAGAGAGAGAGAGAGAGAGAGAGAGAGAGAGAGAGAGAGAGAGAGAGACAGCGCGCGCGCGTGAGCGCTTGCAAGCGCCTTTTTATTGTTGGTTAAATTATAAAATCTGCCTCTCTAGTCCTGTTTCTTCCTTTGCCAAAAATGTAGGCCCTCCCTGGATATACTTCTTACAGTGTTTTACAAGTAGAAAAATGACTGAAAGAAATTATTGCCATATTCAACCCAGCTACCCTTATGGCCTTTCACATACAATGGCCTAAAATGGTTGATATCTATATTTTGAGTAATACAATATTATTCTTTTGTGTTCAGTTTTCTCAATGTTATTCATTTTCTTTCAATTTTATTTGAAAGTTGAAATCTCCAAACTACTTTATAGTTGTATAAAAATAGTTTTTTTGTTGTAGACAATTCTTCTATCCCCATAGCACAGTAACATACTAACATTGGGGGGGGGGGGGTAATTCATCATTTTGCAGGATAATAGACATAAGCCCAGAAATGAATAGCATTCAATCGCAGACTGCCTGATAGAAAAATCCATAATTAACCTCTTTGACGTACTCAAGAAACACAACACAAGTAACATGACCATTTTGGTGCCTGTCCTAGCCTTTTACTCACAAAATAGAAAGTGCAAGAATTAAGGAGATAAATGATACCACAGCAATGCCACATATACAGTCAGCAGTTACTCTTTTATAAAAAGATTACTCTGACAGCAGTGATAAGAATAGACCGGAGGGAGAAACTAAAGGCTTCCAAAGAAACCAGTTAAGGGACAACGGCAACTATCCAGGAGATATAATGAAGGACTGAGAAAAAGGTTATAGCAAGAAATGAACAGAATGTGATACAGAAGTAATTTGGAGAGAGAAAAAAGGGTTAGGGTGGTATAATAATAACAATAATAATAATTAAGAATAATAACAATAAACCAAGACACATTAAAGAAAGGATAGAATTTGGAGAAACACTTTGAGTTGAACTGTGCTGACATCACATGCTGGCTTAAGACACCTTCCAATTTACCTGTACAAACTTCCACCATTGACCCTTGCCTCCCTGACACTCTTATTCTAAGGGTCCATGCTCCTGCTCCTAATAAGTGCTTTCTGCTTTTTTTCTTTGATTTGGCGAATTATTTAGTCTCCCTTTTCTTACTGAGCTACCTTGGCCCATGGCCCATGACTTGGAATAGAGAAGAATTCCTTGGAAGTCAGACTATTGCCTATTCTCCTTCCCTGCAGCAGGACAGCTTGGCTGTAGAAATTAAAATTCTCCCAGATGCTTGAACTTGGACCCTACAGGGCACAGAAACCATTGCCAATCAGTGGATGGCTTCTTCAAGGACTTCTAACATTTTTTTTAATATGAAGCAATTTGTGAAATGAGGCACTATCACCATCAATTCAATAAGAGAAATTGAAATACAGTCAGTGGTAATGTAGAAGGTGTTTTGTTTTTTGTTTAAAGTTCCACCCATGGCAGTTTATAAATATAAAGAGATGTGCTAAACTTTTCACCAATGTATTTGTCTCTAGTCTAAAATCTCATATAAACAACTTGTATGAAACCTATTAATAGACAATGTTAAGGGAAGGATGGGAGATGACGGCATAAATGCATCTGCGCTCTCCTTTAATCCCAATAATAATACAGATGACATAGGAAAGGTGCTGGTGAAAGCCTCAGACACTATCAAGAGTTCTGAAATTCAGGCTGGCACAAGAGTTCCTCTACTGAGTTTGATGAAATCTTGAGAATTAATGCTGGAGAGTTCCAAGGGAAGACAATAGTGGCAGATCCTGGCAAGTATATGATCTATAGAAAACTACGGATCCCAGGAGAAAAGGGTGACACCAGCCCATACAAGTGTACCTGATTTATCTAGTTCCCAAAAAGATGAGGGAGAAATGAACCAGTAGTGAGTCATGTCTATACCTGAAGTTGGAACATATGGAAGAGAA
The DNA here is from genome assembly GCF_014176215.1 of Rousettus aegyptiacus. NCBI lineage: Eukaryota > Metazoa > Chordata > Mammalia > Chiroptera > Pteropodidae > Rousettus > Rousettus aegyptiacus. The sequence goes on from NW_023416309.1 coordinate 6,903,890, forward strand.
GGAAAACAATGAGATATCCCCTAGCTTTTTGGTAGAGAACTGGCACCATTTTTTACTACAGCACTGGACCAGTGTAGGAAATCATAGCACTTCCAACCATACATGGTGCGCACTATATATTGTACTATAGAGCTCATCCTGAGCCCCAGGTGGCAGATAAAGAAAAAATTCTTCGACATGTAATAAGTCCTATAGCCAGAGAGAATAAAAACAAGTAATAATAGGGAAAAAACCTAATAAATTGTAGCTTCTAAGGGTTTAAAGATTAATACATGAAATAAAAATTAAGAGGAAGAAATCTTGGTATGAATATGGTTGTATATGTCAGCATTCTTCTAATCATAAAGAGGTAATAATAAAAATCATTTTAAAAACTCAATCTTCAGGGACATTAACTGAAGGTTAGAATCTTCATATTCAAAAACATAAGGACTTGCATTAGTACCTGAGACCAAGTAGAAGCCAAGATAGAGGAAGGGAAGAGAAGACACATGGGAGATATCAAAAGAGACCAAAAGCAAAAAAATCTCCTAAAGCCTGACAAAAATACCCTTCTTGAAAGTGAGAGGCTCTCATGACATTCAAAAACTGTACCTCTGTTCAGAATAAGAGATGGAAACGTCAGGAAGTAGCCTTTAAATCAAGTGGAGTACAAGATTTTATTTTTAAAAAGTAGCAGAAAAAATGTATCCACTCACAAGAGAGAACTATTGTCATAAAACAGGAAAATATGCCCAAATAATTAACTAAGAATTAAAAATGTAGTAATGAAGTAATCATATTTATGAAAGGAAAACCACAAAGCATAAAAGAAAAAATATGAAAAAGATAGTGTAACCACAGTAAAAAATGAAATATAAATATGAGCTGAAAAAGATTAAAAAACACATTTATGACCAAAAAATATAAAATTGAAGAAAAATGAGAGAATATCTGGTGGTAAATTTGAAAAAAGTCATTATAGGTAGAAATAAAAAATGAAATAAAAGAAAACAGAATGAAGAAAAAACTTAAAATGGCTTAGAGGGAAAATGAGGAATGTAGACTATTGGCTAAAGAGATTTAATATATAAGTAATTCGAGTCCCCAAAGAAGAAAGCCTAAATGGGGAGACAGAAAAAATGTTGTAGGTATTATTTTAAATATGTTAAATATTATAGATATTTCTAATAAAATTGTAAAATAATAAGATGATTCGAAATTGAAAAAAGTTTAAATCAGTGACGGAGAAAATTAATCAAAACAGTCAACACTGTAAAATATACTGGTAAAAGTACAGAAATTTTTTAATGAGTTGCTACTTTTTACCTTATTGTCCAAAATATTTTTTCTTAATTTTAAAAGAAAAATGTCAGACTAGTCTTATATTTCACCACATCTTCCAACAGCCTAGAATATACCCCAGGAAAAAAGTACAAACCAATGTTTTCATATCTCACTTAATCATAAAAGTATACCCATGTTTGAACACTAAAGAATGAAGTTAATACTGTTCCTTTTAATAATAAAAGATTTTAATTCATCCCTCATGGACAATGATAATCAAGTGAGCAAAACACTTAAAAAAATAGGAAAATGCCACTGATTATTTTGAGAAACTTGAAAGTGTGGGATATAAACCTTCTAAAAAACTCTTTGTGAAATTAAAAGGTCAGTTTGAGCTTTTTACAACTAAAGAAAAATTAGGTGCTGAGGATCCCTGGTATCGTCCAAACTGTAAAGAACGTCAGCAAGCGAGAAAGAAATTGGATTTATATTCCCTGCCTCCAGTACTTATGGTACATCTCAAGCGATTTTCTTACAGTTGATACTACTTTGATGACAGAAGTGTCTCATCTGCATCTGAAGGTCCGATTGTGTCCAAAGCAGCAAATGTACTCTTCTACCAGAAGCAAGACACTTTCAGTGGAAATGGCTTTTATTCTTCATGACCGAGAAATTAAAGGTGCTTCAGCTGCCATAGGAATCCTATTAGAAAATGATGAAGATAGCAATAATAATGACAATGATATAGAAAACAAAAACTGTATGCACACTAACTAATAAAAGTCTAGAAGCCATAAAAGATCTTCCTGCTGGTGCTATCTATTGAAATGATAAAGTTATCCAGCACATTAAACAAAAGTCTGAGATGGGGAATTTCAGACAACCAAATTTAAATGCTTTATCAGATATTAACTTATGCAGTACTTGAAGTGAAACACAATTAAAATTTTAACAGAAGTTGTCTCTTAATATATTTATAGTCTTGTATTTATAAGCTAAATATGTATAGGAAATCACAAATCCCTTTTAAGTTTGCTGCTGTTTTAATGAATTATGTTTTCTTTAATATTTTGGATGTGAGTTAATTGATGACAAATGTTAAATTTGTGGATGCTGGTCATTTATTTTTCTCTAATAGTATTATAGCTGAACTTAGTTTCTGGATAATCTAGTTTTTGTGCATTAGGCTGACACATAAACTATAATGATATTTAGTTTCAGTGTCCATGTGGCATAAATAATGCAGTAGTATTCTTAGAAAACCAAATTTTCAAAGTATCCCTCATAATCAATGTGAGCCTATTTTAAAAAATCATAATATAAGAAGCAACTTTGTAAAAATTAATTCATTTTGTAATATCATTAAAAATCCAGAATATTTTGTTCATCTTATTATTACTGTGGAAATGGGTTCTAAATTTCTTACTCTATCTAAAGTCATTTCTCAGTTAAATATTAAGTATTTTTTTTACTGTTCTTTAGACATTCAAATTCTTTTTGACTTGCTTTAAAATGCATATCTTTAATCTGGTATTGGTCCAAAATTAATTATTTTGCTGTCTTTTTTCGCTTCTCCATTTTTGGGGGTAATTTGACAACTTGTAGCTCTCCTAATTATTGTAATATAAGGACAGACTACTAATAGTTTTCTGTATCCATAGTAATAATTACATTAAGCTTAGGATAAGAAATTTTTTCATATACTAACCTTTAAATCATTAATGGGCAATTACAGGTAGGTCTTTTAACTTTCTTTGTGTGTTCCTGATGGAATTCACCATTGTCTTACAGCTTTCCTCAGAAGGTAACTTGCTATAAGAGAACTGGCATTTGCATGTTCCAGAGTTAGACCTGTATGGTATATAAAGCATACAAACCTTGAATTTGATTTTAGTTCACCACATTAAAGGATCCAGAATGCCAAAAATGTGTGAATATTTGAAATATTTTTATTTGCTGCTTTTTCCCTTTGATCTAGTTGAAAGAATGTATTGTCGACTGGCATACAATACTGACTTTAATAAAAAACCTAAATGCTGAGACACAGTTCACATACCAACTAACTGAGAAATTGCTTTGTGTTCCACTGTTAATAAAGCAAAAAGCATAATGCTCTTCACTTGAACTAATCAAATACAATAGATTATAAATTGTGTATTGTAAATAAAAAGTTCATTCTGTGAGTGCACATTTTGATAAATTATTTATTTATGTTAGCATTTAAAAGTAAAAAAAAATGCATTTCACTAGGATAAATGAGGTATGTTAATCATGTCTTTGCTTTATACCTTGATATTAAAGCTAGTTTTCATTCTAGTATTTTAAAGGCTGCTTTGAGTTTTATTTATTTTATTTTATTTTATTTTTTCTTTTCTTTTTTTTTTTTTAATGCAAACTAATCTCCTGCATGATGGAGGTTAAAATTTTGTCTGCACTTGAGTTCACTTGACATTTGAAATGTGCATGTTTATTTAGGCAGATTTCAATAAAGCTAGTCAAGGCCTTAAAATATGTATAGGAAAATCTAAATAACATAATTAGTAAGAGAGATCTTAATGACATGTGTATATAATTACATACATGCATGTGTGTGCTCATATGTATAAAACATTTGTCCTATAATAGAAGATATAATTTTTATGCCTATGTGACAGTCACAAAAATTGACTATAGACTAGCACATAAAATATGTTAATAAATGAACAGATAATATGCTTTAAATAAAGAAAAATGGGATGCAAAAAGAAATTAAGGACTAAACGAGAAAACAAAGAATTTTACTATGGAATGAAAAAAATATTTTCTAATTTTGTGAAAAAATTTGCAAATTTTTCAAAGAATGATATTGAAAATCAGAATCTTCATACAGCTAAAGTTGAATGACCTGAGTAACAGTCTAAGAAAATGTAATTTAACAAAATTGTTAAAGCAAGAGTCAAAATCTAAATGGAAAATACAGATAAAATTGGCAAAGAATAACACCCTCTGCCCCCTCAAAAAAGCAACAGGCTCAGATGTTTTCATGGGAGACTTCCATGAGACCTTTAAAGCAAATAATCATAATATCATTTTATTATTAGTTTCAAGTATACCATACATTGGTTAGACATTTATATCATTTATGAAACAATCCCCTTGATTACTACTTTCTCTCTTCTGGTTCCACACCTAGTCATTACCTTACTGAGGTCTGCATTCCCTATGCCATGCTCCCCATAATGTCATTTAAACTGGTTAAGATATAAGAGAAAAGGAAAGTTTTCAAGTTAGTATTAAATAAGAGTATATAACGGCCATTACAGAACCTCATTTCAAGAAAGAACAAAAATAAAGCTACACATCAATATTACTTAAAAATACTGTGAAAGCTCCACATATAATATCAGCAAATTGAATGCAGCAGCATTAAAAAAAAAATACATCAAGACCAAGAAATGTTAATACCAGGAATGCAAGAATTGTTCAATAGTAGGTCTAGTTATATCAACAGTCATATTAATAGGTCAAAGAGGAAATCATAAAATCACCTCAAAAGATGGTAATAAGTACATTTGACATACTCAAAAACAATTAATTATTTAAAAATTAAAATTTATAGATATTAACTAACCTTATTGTGAACATCATCTTGCAGTATATACATATTTATAAAATCATTAGGTTGTACACCTTAAACTAATACAATGTTATATATCAACTATATCTTAATAAAACTAAAAAAATATATAGTAATAAATGGATACCAGCTTTTCATAGAGAAATATATTTATTTCAGTCTAGAATGGTATCATGCTTCATGTAAAACATTACAGATGTTCCCATTAAAATGAAAATAAGAAAATGATGTCCCCTCTCATTGTATTACTGAAAATCATATTTTAATCTGTATAAATCAATTGATCAGTGAATCATATTCAGCCAGCTAGAAAAAAATGAAAGAAATTGGATGTATGAAATTTGTAAGGAGGAAGAAAAATTATCACTATTTGCAGAAGTTGGAATATTATATGTGGAAATCTGAAAATGAACTGAAAAATTACTGTGCAGAGTTAATATACTAAAATCAGTAGCTTACGCATAGGAAAATAATTACTATAAGATATATTAGTAGAATATCCCATTTACAATCAGAACAGAAAAATAAAATATCTTAAAACCAATAAAATATATAACAACTATAAAGGAAAAATCTAAATATTATTAATTGAAACCAAAGAAGTCTTAAGTAAATGAAAAGTCATGTCTTAAACAGAAAACTTCCCATCATTTACATGTCACTTCACCATACATTAACTTTCATTTTAGCATTGTCCTCATAAAATCTCCTATATGTTTTTCTTTTTTATAATAAGATAAGCTTATTCAAAAACCAATAAGAAAATTACATCAAATAAACATAAGTTACTGAAGCTCTTAAAAAAATAGCAAGGAGAGAAGACTGGTCTTATCAGATATTAAAATACATTATAAATTCAATTCAAGAAACTAGTAAATAAGGAGATCAGAAAAAAATTTCAAAGGGATCTATGGTGGCTAGAGTTTTTAAATGGCCCCAAGTTCCCCGTGCAATGCTTTTCCCCTGAGTGTAGACAAAACCTGTGAATATGATGGCATGCCACTCCGTGATTAGATTACCTTATATGGAAAATGTAAAAGGTTATGTAGATGTAATTAAGGGCCCTAACCACGTTGAGTTTAAGTTAATCAAAAGGAATAGGGTAGGGAATTGCAAGGTCCTCTAAGAGCTCAGACTGCACCAGGTTGAGAACCAGAAAGAAAGCAAAGGCTTCAGTCCTATAATTTCAAGGAATTAAAGTACATCCAACTACAAAACTATATCTTAAAATGTTTTATGGAAACAGAACCCTTTAAGTGTGTTCACTACCCAAAGTCAAATCTCCTCTGTCACCATATGAAAAATCAAGAGACAACTGATAAACTGAAAATATAATTTTTACTAATGTTATTATCAAAAATATTTATCTTCCTAATGTGTAAAGTACTCCTAGAAAATAAGAGATTGACAATGATCAGAGAAAGATGCTTTGGGCTAAGAAACAAATAGACACTTATGAAACAGAAATTGAGAATCACTCTTAGACATATTAAAAACTCAGTTAAACTCAAAATAAGAAAAATACATTTAAACTGCAAGTGGTACAAGTTTTCACCTAGGAAATTGGCCAGAAAAAATTCCCAACTTCAAAAATTTTGACAATGTAATCTGTTAGTAAAATTGCAGAAAGACAAGTATTTGCATAAATTTCTGATATACTGATTAGTAGAAACCTCTGGAATACTATTTGGCACTATCCAACAAAATACACAAACACATATTTTGATACTACAATCCTAGTTCCATGAGTGTATCCTACACATAATTGACTACATGAGAAAGGACAATGTTATTCATCACTGTATTGCCTGTAATAGGAAAATTTAAAATAATATAAATATCTATAAAAGAAAGAACAGATACATTCATGTCCATCTCCTACTGAAGTGTTAAAGTGTTTTTTTTTCCTAATTTTGATATTACAAAGATTATTTCACTGACTTAAAAATTATATGTCATATGGTGACATATTCTGGTGACAACATTTAAGGTATGATTTGAGCCCCCAAATAAACTACGATCGGGTCCTCAGATGAATTTGAGGGATAAGCGGGGACAGCAGTCAGTTACATGTCCTTCTGTGAAGGTGTATGTATATATGTGAGAGGGAACACTAAAATTATTCTAGGGTTTACCTTTCTTGAATAGGAGAGAGAACACAGGCCTTCATAGCATCTTAGTGGAGAAAATAAAGTATGGTGTATTCCTTTCTAATGGTAGAGAGATATATGTTGGATTGTTAATGCTGGAAAATGAAATAAAATGTTGTCTTAGAATTATTTAATTGAACCTCAGATAAAATTGTGGTGAAACCTGAAGGCCACATGTTTCATTGAACAGTTAATGAATAATCTTAAAAAAAGAAAGACTGTTGACACAGGCGCTTTGAGAATATATTGCATTAAGCAAGCCATTACAATCTGTTATTGAGATAATGGTAAAAGCTTCAGACTATTTACAGGTTAGATATCTTAAAAACATTAAATCTATATACATTAGGCACAGTGGGAGGAAGGTCCTTTCTTGTCAGATTTAAACTTATTTGAAATCTTGTCATCAAGAAATTGAGTCCTGGCTAGTTTATTTGCAAGGAGCTCTCCTGGGACATCCTGACTCAACTAAAATGATTAATTGTTAAAAAAAAAAAAAAACACTTAAAACACTACAATGTCATTTTAACTGGCTTGTGGAGTGAAATTATACTGCTCTTTTTTATGTTTGTATTAGGAAAATAAACTTACTTATCAATCTTTAATACTTAACCTATTAACAATTACCTCACCAATCTTACTATATATAATCCACACTGTATTTAAATAGTATAGAAAGTATATACACAGTATCTAAACCAATTCAGTCCAGTAGAAATTTCTGTGATGATGGAAATATTCTCCAAAAATGCACTATCCAATATGGTAGCCACCAGTTATATCTGCCTCTTGATACACTGAAATGTGACTAGTGGGACAAAAAAATGGGAGTTTTTAATTTTAGTTAATACAAATAGGCTCATGTGACTATGGGTATGGCATAGATTCCATTGGAATAACATTTTTTTCCCTTATGTAAGTGATGCTAGTAAAACAAATGCATATTGCAATACAACTATCATTTAAAATATGACATGGACTTTTTCTTCTGCAAAAGGTAACGTTTAATGAAATTACAAAACAGAACCCCAAAAGATCAAGTGGGAAAAGGAAATAAACAATAACTTGACAATATTGAAAAAAAAAATAAAAAGACAAAAGATCAAAAACTAAAAAGTAAGTAATAAACATAAAGATGGAAATAAAACTACACATATAGTCATTCATGTTGTTGCAAATGCAGAGTCAATTTTTTTGCATGAAAAGATAGTATATAAGATAATTTTATAAAAGAGAGTAAAGCCATATGTTGTTTACACACACACACGTGCACACACACACACACACTCAGAGACACACACAATCTTAAAAAATATCTTAAAGCAAAGTGATCATCAATAGCTGCAAAAAAAAAAAAAGAAGAAGAAAAAAAGAAAGAAAGAAAAAGAAAGAAAGCTGGGCAAAAAGATAATAGGCTAAAACAAACAAAAGTTAATAATAGTAATAAATTGGCAATATCAATGGTAGACAAAGTGATATTTAAGCTGAAAACTACCAATCAGGATAAAGGAGTTCATTATCAGAAATAAAGGCAACCATTTACCAAAATAATAACAACAACAATAATAGAAACTAAATGTAGAATTCAAAAATAAAAATTCAAGGATATTGTGATAAAATATACAGTTAGACATTTTACCATGATTCTTTAGGAATGAATTAGAATTAGTAAACAAATTTTACTTTAGGATGTTGATAAATTGAATAAAATTGTAGCAATTTAATTTTAAAACTCTAGAATGTAAACTTGGAAAGTGCAGGGCTCAGTTTTGTTCCTTGTTACTTCACTCATGCCTTCCAACAATGACTGGTACAGGGCACTGAATAATTATTCATATAGAGAATCTTACTTCCTTCCAATAGAAAAAAAACAATATACATTTATATTTTAAAATATTTTTAAAATCTTGAATACTTAAAAATTCAGAAGGCATTAATGTATAATTTTTGGATCATATTGGAAATCAAAATGGAAATTATAGTGCCAAAGATAGACTGGTGGAGTATCATGTAAAAACAATTGTTCTATGATTTTTTCAGAATTGTCAGTTTGATTGACATACTGAAACCTTGTTCCCAACAGGTGCTAGATATCTCTGTTAAAAGCCAAAACAAATATATGTTGATGAAATGTAATATTCAAATTAATCACTGCAAAAAAATATTTTATGCATATTTTATCTCCTCCTTTTTTAATAACAGGAAAACAATCTTTAAAAGGTGTTTCTTAAGTCAGGGCGTGTCTGCCTCCCTTCTAGAGGTGCTAATATGAAATCCAAGCATTTCATAATCTATCCACTGGGCAAATAAAAGGATCGAGAAGGTACCTGTTTCTTCGTTAGTATTTCTCTGTGGATAGAAACTCTTCCTTGTTATTTGTCATCCCTTAGTGGCAAATTGTACAAACAATGTTGTCAAATAATTTGTAACTACCCAAAGGTGTCATATCCTTCCTTATGTATTTATGCTTAGAGTCAATTCATCAATTCTTGTCTGATCAATTATTTTTTGACAAAGCAAATAAAAAATGAACAAACATTATAACAAGCCCATGATAAAAATACTGAGTTTTCTGTATTCAGTTCATGAGAATATATAAGACTTGTCTTACTTTATACAGTAAATTTTTAAAAAATTGATTATGGATATTTCTAAACACGCAAAAGTAAAATAATGATATAATAAACCTTAATATATCAATCACAACTTCAACAAAGTATCATTAATTCAGCTATCCTTTTTCATAATACTTTATATTTTATTTGTTTGTTTTGCTGTTGTAGTTTAAAAGTATGCCATTTCATCCATTAACATATCAATAGGTATCTTGAATACAGATTTGCTTATTAGCATAAAAGTGAAATGGTAACTTCTAATATATATTACCAAATTAATAATGTGTTTATACTTTTTTTTACACTTCTTTATTCATACTTAACTATCTGGAATTCTTCCAGACCCCCTGACTAAACATATACCTAGGTTTATAATTTGCAGTTTAAGCCAAGCCAATAATTAACATAGTCTTTTCAGGTAGCATAGGATTGCTCCTTGCTCAAATGTTCTCTTCTGCTTTTACAGCTAAAAAGGCATCCAGAAATGCATTAAAGATGGGTAGTTTATGCATCTTCGTGTAATTAGGAGATTTCTATGGATCCATATCACTCTTTAGATGCTCTCTGGTTGGAGTTTTAGGTATCTTTTTTCTAATACAGCAATTAGCAATTTTTTTTTTTTTATCTGCAAAGGGCCAGATAGTGAATATTTGAGGTTGTTACAGGCTATATGGTTTCTATCACATCTACTCAACACTGATGTAACGTTAAAGTATCCATTGACAGTACATAAAAGGATGAACATGACTGTGGTACAATAAAACATTATTTACAAAAATCAGCCCTAATCCACTTGCACGTTCTGAATTTTGATGGCCTCTTTGTTGTAGTTCATGGGTGATATTTCATGGATAGCAGGTATAAGCATAGTCTGTGGACCAGACTAGCTACATCAATTCCTGGATCTTTATTTATTTGCTGTGTGATGCTTAGAAAGTTACTTAACCTTTCTGTATTCAATTTCCTCATCTCTTACTGGAGATTATATAAGTAAATACCTCATAGGGTATGAATAAGGACTTAATTACTAAATACATGTTAAGAACTTAGAACAGCACTCAATAAATAGCAACTATTTGATTATTATGACCTTGTAGACTGTCAGCCTTCTGGTCCTCATTGACACAGCCTCCAGTGAACTCATTTTTTTTAATTTTTTTTAATTTTTATTTTCATATGGTGACATTGGTTAACAAAATCTGGTAAATTTCAGCTGCACATTTTAACAGTAAGGCACATACATACATACATACATATATATATACACACACACACACACACACATTTATATATATATATATATAAAATGTGTGTGTGTGTATATATTTTTTTTACATCGTGTGTTCACCTCCCATAATTAGATTTCTTTCTGTCACCACATATTTGAGTCCCTTTATCCCATCTACCTTCCCCCCACTCTTCTCTCCCATTTCCCCTACCTTCTGGTAACCACCAGTCCATTGTCCATGTCCCTGAGTCTCTGTTTGTCCTGTTCCTTTGGTGCTTTTAGGTTTACATCCAACATATAAGTGATATCATGTGATTTTCAACTTTTTCAGTCTGGCTTATTTCGCTTAGCGTGATTATCTGATTATCTCGAGGTCCATTCATATTGTCGCAAATGGCAGTATTTCATCTTTTCTTATGGCTGAGTAATATTCTATTGACTGTAGAATTCTAATTTTTTGTCAGATCTTTAGAAACACATTGATATAAACCCAAGCTCCAGAGTGAGGTGCTACCCTTAGGCCACATGGCATGCCACTGGATCTAAATTCATCTTGAGGCTCAGAAAACAGAGTAAGCCTCCCTCTGCAGGATCACTCTGATCCACTAGGGTAGCTTTGAGGAGACCTACTAACATGCCATTTCCTCCCCTTACAATACCCTTTCTCCCACTTTGCAAGTTGCTCGTGCTCATCCATTAGATGCCAGGTAAATGATTATTTCCTCAGGAAAGCCTGCCCTCACTTCTACCATGAATTAAAAGCCATCATTATTATGCATTGATTATACCAGAACTTCTTCTTCATATAGTGATAATATATGTAGATATATATATATATGAAATATAGTACTATAGTGATAGTTTTACATTTATCAATGCAATTACTTGAGATAATTACTGAAGATTCCTAAAGGCAGATATATTTTTTTTTCCTGATTTTGTTCACCTTTGGGTTCCCAGAGCTCAGCACCGCACCTGCCACAGAGGAAATTCAATAAATATTTGTCCATTTAGTGAATAAATTTGGAAACAAAAACAAATATAAAGATATGCTACTAAATGCTAGAAAATGCTGAGAAAATATAGATAATAGAAATATAAGAACAGATTCCTCTAAATTAAGGTTAGAGGTTAAAATAGCACACTAATATTTCTGAATAAAATCACTGTGTATGATGATAATTGGGGAGTGCTGAAAGGTTTGGGAGGAAGAAGAGTTCTTTTTTTTTTTTTAATTTATTCTATAAAATATTTTTGGACTGTCCAATTCAGGAACTAGTTTAGAGATGCCCATGGCCTAGCTTTCAGGATTCTGAAGATAGCATGGCAATGAGATTCCTTAAGATTCTGTTAATAAAATTTGTTTATGACTCTTCTCCACTTTACCCAGGATCCCAGAGGTTCTCATCTATTAAAAATGTACCCTTGATAACAAAAACAGACTTCATCAAGGTCACACATTTAGAGATTTTGACACTAAGCTCATTGTTCATTCCACTACAATACACCTGCCACACTTGAATGAAGCTTTCAGCTGGCAACCAACCAATTTGCTACAGCGCAATCATCAATCTTTGTCCTTTTCCATGGAGTCCCATCTACTTTTAAATAAAACTAGAAATATTTATTTTTGTTTTAGGAATTCAATTGTTGGTAGTCAACATTGTATTAGTTCAACTCTCATAAGTTTGGGAAGGATTAGTCATATTCTTAGTGAAATGAAATAGACCAAGGTCATGCAAATTTAAAAAGAACAAGATATAACATTAGTCATAACAGGTTGAATATAGCAGCACTTTTTTACATTAGTCAGTAGATAGCTTGTGAATCTCATGTTTAAATTTTATCATCTAAATTTCGCTTCAGGGCTTCTTGAATTTATAACTTAATCATTCATTGTTTATTAAAAATCAAAACCTGTAGCCATAAATTTACCATGTTCAGGAACTGTAAAAAGAAAAAGAAAAAGAAAGAAAGAAAGAAAGAAAGAAAGAAAGAAAGAAAGAAAGAAAGAAAGAAAGAAAGAGAAAGAAAGAAAGAAAGAAAGAAAGAAAGAAAGAAAGAAAAGAAAGAGAGAAAGAGGGAGGGAAAGAGGGATGGAGGGAGGGAGGAGAAAGGGAGAGAGAGGAAGAAAGGAAAAAAGACAATATAACCACTACTGATTATATTATAGCTGCTATCTTCAAATATTTACATCCCTCAAGTGCATGAAACATCAGATATTATGTGTAACAAATTCAGATATTCTAGAGGTAGAAAAAAAGATTATAAGTAGACAGGAAATACCACAGAACACAAGAAGTGTGTAAGCTTCAGTTTGAAGTAAAATCATGTGGTGAAGCAGGAACCTAGGGTAGAGCAGACATATTGATGCAGATTTTAAATTTTTATGGTCTTTATAAATGACAAGCCAGAGAGATTATTTTCTAGAGAATGACTAAAGTTTTATAGCACAATATGCATGTGGCGTACATATGTAAGTGTAATACTCAAACCTACAAATATATATGAACTCCATAAATAGAGCAATATTATTGTTTATTAGTTATATAACATACTTTTATAAAAATATCAAATATTTCCTAGTCATTCCAGAAATAGCACTAGAAATGACACACACGGTATTTTCCATTTATCAAAAAAATGCTTTATCCATCTTGTATCAATCTAAGGTTAATTTTATTTATGGTTAAATAAATTGGCCATTTTGAAGAGGGTCTGACATATGAATGGAGTGTAATTTGGGGTGAAATAGTCAAAAAATGGTTTCCATTAGAGGAGACTGAGACAAAAATTAAATTAGAAGACATGACTAAGGTCTCGATGGCATTTCTCTTTTTGGGTGAATTCTGTAGAACTAAGGGAGAGCCTAAGGGTTAGATAATTCTTATCCTTGGTGAGAAGTAGAGCAGAACATATGCTGGAAGGATGTCAAAGTCCAAAACCAAGGTAGAAAGTTCAAAGTAGCCCATTATCAGCGGGCTAAGACAAGAAAGGAAGTCAAAAGATTAACAGTAAAAACCCAGTTTACCAAACTGCTTCATAAAAGTAAGTTTACAGGAAGCCTGGACTAGTTCCAGAAATAGAAGAGGTTTAACTTTTCAGTGTATTTCCTGGACAAGCCCATGTAATTATGGCACATTAAGAGGCTAAAGCAGATATGTATCAAGACATTTATTCATTTTTATTCCAACAGAAATTTAAAGTAGTTTCTAAAGACAAACTTTAACAAGATATATAAATTAAAAGTGAGAGAAGAAATGAAGAAAACATAGTCAGTTAAGCCTGAAAACTATATCATGCTGACCCACACATTGTTAGAGAATGGCTCAAATATAGTTTTAACATTTCAATAGCCCAAGAGATGGAGAAAACCTAATCATATAATTCAGAATGCCCATAGAAATATATTATGCCTCAAAGAAATCTTATAATTCCCAGACTAAAGAAGATATTTCTTATATGATCACCAAAGCATGATTTCTCAATAAAATGTAATATAAACACTGAATCTAAAAACAGGTGCTATCAAAGTTTAACATAAGTTTAATAGTAAAAGTAATAATTAGGCAAAGTAATCATAAAATGGTAGCTTCAGTGTGACTGTTTGCCATTTATCAGAGCTGTAAAATTGTGCTACTTCCAAGTATTACTCTCCTAAAAAGTGCAGATTTGAGGAGAAAATCTTACAGGCAATAGAAGTGCTCTAATAGGAAGACTAGGAGGAATATTAAAAAGTCAGGGACTTAGGACTCTTCTAAAGGCAAAGAGAAACACTAAAGCCCTTCCTGATAATGTTGCAGAAAGAGTGCAGGTGTCCTGGCTGAAGAAAGTGAAGAAAGGTGAGTTTTCAGTCAAGCAGATTAAAACCAGAGTGATAACTGAGGCAAATCCATCTTGAGTGATTATTTATTCAACAGATGCCATACGCTTATTTGAAACTTCAAAATACAGTCAAATTAGAAAGGCATAAATAGACCCTTCGAAGAAAACAAGGCCAAAGGGAATTAAGTGATGCTTGTTGTTCTAACAATGCTTAGAGACAGACTCCAAGTGGAACAGTGGTTATTAAAGCCATTATTTCTTTTGGAATTACTAAATGAACTTTCTATTTTGTAAATATATGTATCTGCACTTAAATTGGAGAACCATTATTTTGAGAACTCTGGTTAAAAAAAATTATATCAATGTAAAAACTATTTTAATTTAGTGTTTTCACATGTACAGAAAAGACAAAAAGACATAAAGGTATGTTGATCATATGAAATTTCATGACAAAATGTTAAAAAGCTAGAGGAAACTAACATGACTTTCAAATGTAAAAAACTCCATGAACATAGCCTATGTTATTCTAATTAGAGTTAATTAAACTTTTATCCAAACTCAAGAAACCAAATTTGAAAGCAAGGGTGAATCATGTTATTATAAGGATAACTTGTGAATAATTTATTTTCTTCAATAAGTTGTTCACAGATATTAGAACTTATGTCCTTGTTGTTGTAATGAGTATTGTACTTATTGCGCAATTAGTTGGTTCTTTTCCTAAACATATTCGAAGATAATTAGTTAGCCACTGACCTTCTCTGATGTCTCTTGTAGCTAAAAAAAAAAAAAAAGATTTTTCTTGGGGAGAGAGGTAATGAGAGACAGGAAGAAGTTTTCTATCTATCCTATTTCTCCCCCATCTGTCCTCCTCTGTTGGTCTCTAGTGCTGACAGAGTGAAGGATAGAGTCAGAAAGTAAAGATGTCAAAGGCCAGGTTGATGAACACAGAGTTGGAGAAAGTGCTTCCCAGCACCTCAGACCATAGAGAAGCTAAGAAGTACAGGGATCCACATGAGACCAGTCCACTGCTCCCAGAAATATATCCTTCCATGGAAGAAGATTTTTTTCTAAAGAACTGTGCATGTGATCATTGCCCATGGTGGCAAAAGGTGCCCTGGTCCAGCAGTCATTACAATGTGTCTGTTAACGCTAATGTGATCAAATGTGGGCTTACAGGCTGATGAGGCCTGGTACCTAGGACAAGTGCCTTATGACTCATCTTGCAACCTTGCAAGGGGAGAAAAACCAGCATGTTTAGCACGTCATCCATCAGAATGAATGTAAAACACCTGAACAACAAAAGGTCTGGGTATGGCTGCAAACTACTGAAAAAGAGTCACCACCCCTTTGACAGCCACATTCCACTGGAACATGAGCTCCAGAGGGCAAAGAATTTATTTTGTACAGTTTTATCCACACCACTAGGAACAGTGCATGGCATGTGGTAGGCACTCAATAAATATTTGTTGAAGAACTAAGAGTGCCTCACCACTACCACCACCACCATGAAATGCTAAATGCAACTGACCATCTGTAATTGATGTCTTTTTTTCATTACCTGCTTTTGAAACTATCCCAAACTGAGGTCTCTCAGGATAAGTTCCTTTGCCAAATTATTCTAAAACCAAAACTTATGAATTTCTAGCACAATTTCTTAGACCCTGACCCTCCTACCTCACTACCCACCTTAAGAATAAATTAAAAAAAAAAAGAATATGAAGGCTATAAAGCTATAGCTTTATAGCTTGGTGAGCTTAGCTCTTTGTGTATAGAATAAATACATAATAGACACCCTCCACCCTGCATGGCCATCCTATTTTAAAAAGTAGGAGTGTCTACCACCAAAAAATCTGTCATGCTCTTGAAAAACCCAAGGCTCATCCTAATATTCTTCTAATAAGAACAGTAGTGCACTTCCATGTAAACAAACATACCTAGGAAACTGGAGGAATAAAGAAGCCCCATCCTAAAGATAGGAACCTGGGCTGTGAACCTGTGGCTGGAAAGCTAGGGGAAAAGGTGAGTGCTTTGACAGGAAGTCGCTGGAGATGCTAGGATTTGGAGGTAGACATACTGACAACTTTGAGCAAAAAAACCCAACAACGACAACAACAAAAACATAGTGGTGAGAAGAGAGCAGTGTATTAGCTCCGGTTATTGAAATTCCCCTCCCTTTCTTCCCAATGGCCACCAGGCTTGGCATGTGACCAGAGCCAAACACTGCTACTTTCATAAGGCACAAAATTATTGATAAGATCTTTGTTCTGGCCACTCCCATTAAACAGTATTCATCGCTTGGGATATTATCTATCTACCTTGGGATAATGTTGTCTAATGGATTATAAAGTCCATCAATTTATTAATTAGGCTACTATGTCCTAGGGAATTGGTTGCAAGAATATAAAATAAATAAAATAAAGACATCTTAAAAGTCTCCTGGGAAAATAAGTTGTACTTTCTTATCATGGGTTTGGTTAATGGGTAGTGCAATCTTTAGAAACAGGCCATAAGAGTAGGACTTATCCAGGAACAAAAGTTCCCAAAATTATTAATTCCTACTTATCTGTTAACATTAAAAGAGCCTCCTTGTCTTATAACAACTTGGTAATTCAAGTTTCCACCCCCAGATCCAGGTGTTGTTTTACTAAATTTGTGACTATAAGCTGCTGTCCTTCTCTAAAGGCAGCATTCATTGACCGAATATAAGACTGGAGCATTTCAGAAGCCAGATCTGTTTTTGCTGAGGGTTAAAAATTTGCTATTCGAGGCCTACTGGAAGGGAACAACTTCCCTAAGACCTTTTCAGAACAAAGGGATGGTAACAATCAACCAACCAAATAAAAATTAGAAACAGGAGTTTAGCCATAATCTACTTTTCTGAAATAGGGTCTTCTGGGGTATTCTTCAGCTAGAACTAAATTGTTAATTTAAAGTCAAGTGTGTTTTTTAACATAATGTGCTTTCCTGTGTACCTCCAAGCACCAATGAAGAAAGAAAATGCATGCATTAGAATCAGGGGAAGTTTTTTCTAGAAATTAAATGAAAAGAAGAACTGGTATCAGAGTGAGGCCCACATACAACATGAGCATTAAGCTTACTCACCATGTGCCTCTATTAAAAAGGTCAGTATTTCCTAAGATGGAGCAATGAGAGAATATTTTTTTAAAAAAGAAAGAAAAATATGAAGAGAAAGAAAAGAAGAGAAAAGGAAAGGTAAAGGAAAAGAAAAAGAAAAGAAAAAAAGAATATTGTTTACCCATGAACCTTGAATTTTCAATGCCATGTGTTTTAGGGATGTAAAAGTTAAATTAGCATATAAAAAGTGATGGAAAAAGAACTAGAGAAAATACTTCTAAAAAATGAAAAATTAGAGAAAGTTTTTAAGAATATCATAGAAGAAACAGAAATATTTTTCCACAGAATAGTTGACCTTTCAAAGAAACAGATTAAATAGAATATGTAGTCTGAAAAACACATTCCTTATTAATAAAGTGCCCACTCTGCACAGCAAGCAGATAGCCCAGTCTAAATCAAGGGGATGGTGTCAGTATCTTTCCTGGTCATTCTTCTGTCTGTGTGAAACAAGCATCTTTACAGCTTTCTATATAGAAACATAACCTGCTATGAATTTAAATCTATGACAACCCATGTTACTGGTTGATTAAACGAAATTGTTTACAGTATCTGTGGTATGAATTTAACTCAGGAACAATTAAAAACTACCATCTCTTGTTGAAAGGGTTTACTGGCCTGAGCCTCTGACCATCATCACTTGCCATGCACCTTTTCATTGTCATCCCTGCAGCTACTTGATATGCAGATATTGGCCCCCATTCCAAAGTGGGTTCATTTGTTACTATTTTCAGGTAGCATATAGTGAGTGCTAGTTAATCCAAGGTTTTGAGAGTGCATTTTGTGTTAGAGCAATTCATATTAAAAGTCCATGATAGAAATGGCAATACGAAATCCTATGAAATCCTCTCTCTCTCTCTCTCTTTCTCTCTCTCTCTCTCTCTCTTCTGGTCTCTCACACATTTCTTGTTTTTCCTCCTAAGCAAACTATGAGCAAACTATAAGCTATTGCATAGGCAAATCATAACCCTGGTTTCATTTGTGCACTCTCATTCAAAAACCCTTTCTTAAGCAACACTATAAAACTTGGCACACTCTAGGTGATGAAAAATTCAAAGATTAAACAATATTCTCAAGCCTAAAAGATCTTATGACTTTGTAAAGTGAGACCATGAGATACACAGAGATAATGCCCTTTGATAAGCACTAGGGTATGGAGGCATAACCAGTGATTTCTGTAACCTAGGCTGAGGCAGGAGTCATGATACCTCTTGATGGAAGCCAACAGGAATATCACATTTCTTGGCATAAGAAATTCA
Organism: Rousettus aegyptiacus; assembly: GCF_014176215.1. NCBI lineage: Eukaryota > Metazoa > Chordata > Mammalia > Chiroptera > Pteropodidae > Rousettus > Rousettus aegyptiacus. Next base: position 6,922,981 of record NW_023416309.1, read on the forward strand.
GAAGCATCGATATATTTAGCATAACAATATATATTATCTTATATTCATTATTAAAAACTTGCTATTGTGTTTCACTAGGCTCTTATAATGTTGCATACCATAAAAACTGAGCTAGAAATTTCTTTCTCCCATCTCCTTGTTTCTAAGTGACTATTAATAGGTTGAACTATTTTTGACAAAAATGAATCAAGGTTGCATATGAAAACTTAAATTGCTGAGTTTTAATAGCTATTTTGTGATGAAAGCTTGACTTTATATACTGCCAGAAAGTATCACATTAATATGATTAATTTTCTCAAAATATAATGTAGCCTGAATTCAGGCTGCTCAATTATATTTGTGCAAAGAAATATGAGAAGTCATGGATGTGCTCCTGAGTGACATTGCAAAACAAATTCCTCAGAGAACAACACAGTAAATTAACTCAAGTGATTTAATCCCACACCAGAACTAAGCACACAAAGCAAACAACCTTCACTTTTGGAATTCCACTTTCTTTCCTTCTCTTTCCTTAAGAGTATTTTCCAAATGTTAGTGGTGAGCCTTTCTCTAGACTGAGGCCGAGAGGACTTATGGTTATAGAATATGATATTTGCCATGAGCTATGCTGGAGATGTTCTATCCATACAGAGCAAGGTCCACTTGTGAGCATTTGGAAACCAAAGAGATTGAGATTATGATAGGGTAAAACAGCAATTCAACACATCTAGTGAAAATGAGAACTGGAGTCTGAGTGCAAAAAAAAGCTCTCTCTGTTCTACAAGTGTTTCCACACCTGAGGAAGTAGCAACCTGGGATGTATGTTGCAAACTCACACTTGGAATCAGAAAGTTCGTGTAAATGCTGGTGGAAAACCAAGCCAGGGGCCTGGATACAGCTGTTCCACAGACTGTCACTCAGGGGCCACCATGTCCTTTGTTCCCATGTTCCTAATGACAAGGGCAAATACCTCCGCCACTAACGTGTATTAACTGATTTAATCATCACAACAACCTTATGAAGCACACATTTGTATTTTCTCCATTTTATAAAAGAGGAAACTGAAGCTAGAATCATTAAGCAACTTGCAATAAGTTGCTTGGCTAGAGGGAAGCCAAGATGGATTCCAGCCCAAGCGGGCTCTGAGCTATCCTTTTAACCTCTGTGTTATACAGCTTTTTGGTTCTGCTGCCCCAAATCCTAAGCAGCATCTGGACCTCCAAGGGACCCACCTCTAGTGGGTTCATGCCAGTTATAAGAAAGTGACTTTTCTAAACAAAAACCTACCACTTTCACTAGCTTCCAATTACACCACAGCAGGTCAATTGGTGGCTTACAGGCCAGCTACACGACCCATTTTTTTAAATTAGTTGTAATGATACACAATTAAAACTTTCCAACAAAAATGCAATCATCTGCCTGCTTTATATGCATTCCTGGAAAAGAAAATGGCTATAACAACACTGGACCAATTTCATTAGACTGGGCTGCTTCCTTCACTTATGTTTCTATTTGTCCAATATGGGCATTTGAGTTTGAGATCCCAAACCATACAAGCACAGGCTTATAATATAGTACTAGGGATAAAGGAGAAAAGATATCCACTCTTCTTGTTACCAAAATGCTTCATGTAAAATACAGGACTAAGCCAATCAACTAATGTGACCTTAGAACAGCCATTTCCGCTGTTAAACCTATCTCTAAAGTTTCCAATAGAAAATATGAAAATAAATCAAAAACTAATACAGGGATAAAAGAAACATAATGCCTTGTACCCATGAGATGAAAGCTACTAGGGCACACTTTTTCCGTCTTCTGCCCACCCTAGATTTTCACATCTGGTCACATCAGGGAAAGCACCTCCTGGCACATCCATATTCTCTTGGCAGAAGATAAATTTAGAGTCACTTTCAGGACTCAGTTCCAGGACCTACTCAAGTGTCCCAACTCTCCTTCTTGCAGACAGTATGTTGTGTTAAGGGCAATAGTGATAACAACTGTCCTTGTAGTCAAACACACTCCACCCCCACCTCACTCTCCACCTTCCCCAAACATTGCAGTTCAATTTTGAACCAGAATTTTTCTGTCATTCCTGCCTAACTAAGACATCATACCTGGAACCCCAGATGTACTCTGAATACTTTCTGTTTTAATCACAACAAGTCTTGTTGTCCTAGCAAATTCCTATAAATCTCCCTTCTGAGGCTAAATCCTATTTTTCTTCTTTCTCACAATTCAGCAATCATAATCATTCCATCTGAATCCATGACCGGATTTCTTATGGCCATATCCATCCCAGATGGAGACTAGCAGCAGCTCAGGAGCTTACACTATAAAATGCAGGTGATTAAAGAAAAAAAAAAAAAAAGGTAAGCCATACGACCCTTTCTACAATGAAAATGTTGAGAGGAATTTAATCTGGAAAATAAAAGTGAATTGGGAGTAGGAAGGGGCCTTCCCCTGTTTCTAGGTCCATTACCCTGAAGTGTATATATTATGCACTAAGGTTCTGAAGGCCAGTGAGTTACAGCATTTGTGCACAGTGCCTAACCATTCTTCATGGGGCCAACACATGCAAACCCATAGTTTCTCCTTTCCCTATCCAAAAATTGGTAAGAACACCAGGACATCACTCCGAGTCTTCCAGTTTATAAAAGCACCAATTTGACTCATATTTTTTTTCATAATCCTTTTCATAGTTTACTATCTCAGAAAATTTTCACATTAAGAACCATCTTACACATAAGAGAATACAATAAAAAATAAGATCTCTTTTATCTGGGTACAATTATGAGACAACACCAGTTATTTTTAGTATCTGCTCTGGGTGGCCATGCCGGGGAGGATGGATTGTCATTGGAGGGTTGTAAAAGCTACAACTTCCTTTCAGTTAATTACCCATGCCTCATGCAAAGGAGCGATTAGAGTGCTCTTTGCTAATACAGAGATAAATGATTGCCTTATTGGGAGCTTTACTGGGAGCAGAGGATATGCAGAATGAGTGAGTACAGAATCTTCTCTATTACTGTCTAGTCCAAAGGTAGATGAAATCTTTGCAGAGTTTCCAAAGTGGCACCTCCAAAATGCCTACAACCACTGTTAAAAGAGCATGGGCTATGATTAGGTGACTGAAAAACTTTCAGCATAGTGTTTTTGGTCATTTTCCAAAGTGTTTCTTCAAACTTCATACAAACCAGGAAAAGAAACCATCTTTTGACATTTGACAATGACTGCTACTGAGTGCAATGAGAAAACATTTGGGACAAAATCCTCCAGGGGGGGATTTTCTAAGGACTAGGTTGCACCACACAGTCAAAAGAAGCACCCAGAAGAAACTCTCACTTGACAAGCTGAGCCAAAGGGAGCTCAACTATTTAAGTGATCTGTATTTCTTGCTTCATAATATCATTCTACAAAGTTCAAGGTTGATATACACAGTGTCACCTTAATTAACATTTAGAAAATAAGGATTCTTTCCTCTGAATGGATAGGGGAAAGAGAAGTTCTGTGATGCTACCTCTCTCCATCTCCTTCCCTTTCCCCTACTTTGCTGTAATTAAATATTTCCCTCAGCTGGTAATCAGCATTAACCCCAGTCCCCATTCAGAGCTCCTGAGAGAATCGAAGTTAAATCAGCCTAGAGACTTCTCTCTTTCAAGTTAAATTATTTCAATCTCATTGACCTCTCATTCACTTTAAGAAGTAGATTCAATAGCAAAGTATTTGTTCGCTATATTTTGAGAACTCTTCTAGGGAAAGGCCATTACTTTTTGCAGTAAGCTGAGGATAGAAGTAGGTTTACTGTCTCTAAGGATAACTGATTTCGATTGATCTAGTTAAAGCTGTGAAACATGTTGCCAAGGTTAATTATAATTCATCAATCACACCAACACATGGCATTCGCTGATGGAGACAGCGTTGCACATTTGTTTGAGGTATGTAAACAACACTGTAAGACATCAGTTTTAATAATCTTTTACTACATGTTCATTGTTGGGAAAATGTGATTTAAGGAAAATCATTTACTCGTCCCCAAATGCATTAATGCAAAACAAGTTTACATTTTTTTATTCTTTATGAAGAAAATCAACACAGCCAACAGAAATCAAGTATAAAAGGTTTTTAGTCAGTTTAATTTCCATGAAGTGTTTATTGATGTATGAAGCCAAAACATTATTTAGATAAATGCGTTTTTGTCTATGTGGATTTTAGAAAAAGAATCAGATAGATTTCTTTATGGTTTCTTTCTAGGTAAACTTTAAAAAAGGATTGTAAACAAGTCAGAAGTAGTTTCAGTTGATGGTTCTTTTCAGCAGGTGCTGACACTGATGAAAAACTTTGACTTGAAATGAAACCAAAATGAGAGTTGTCTTCCAAGGCCGGTGGTGTTTTCCTTAATATAGTTTGAGTCAAATGACCAGCATGTATATTGCTGCATAGAGGCTTTATTTTCTAATGACCTTTCCAGAAAAAAATCATTCATTCATTCGCTCATTCATTCATTCTTTCATTGTGAAATGACTATTTATGAGACTTTCTGTGCTGGGTATTCAGTTAGGTTGAGATCAGCAATAAACAAACCAGGTATGGCTTCTAACTTCACACAACTGATAGTCTTCAGAGGAAGACAAAACTTTAAATAAATAACTATAATAAAGTGTGCTGTGAATCATAGTAGGAGAACAATGCACTATGAGGAGGCTGAAGTTGACATCCTACTCATCCAAAAGGCAAGCAAAATGTTCTGGTAGAAGTACTTTCAGGTGCACATCTGAATATAATTCATATCTTGTCAAGTCACAAAGAAAAAAAGATAGCTTCAAAAAGAGATGGTCAGGGCTTCTTACATTGTTTTTTTTTAGCCATAAAATACCCTCAGAAAAATTGTTAGGCCATGCGTAGAATACAGATTAATGAATACAGCCAGAGAGAGAGAGAGAGACAGAGAGAGAGAGAGAGAGAGAGAGAGAGAGAGAGAGAGAGAGAGAGAAAGAATCAAAATTAAGAACTAAACACTAAACACCATTCCCTTCCAGTCACTTAAAAACCTGTTTCATATTTCACACAGGTCCAGCATTGGTTCTCAAATCAATTTGTTAACCAAACCAACATGAAATTGCTCATTGCTCTGTTTATATCAGTTCTACTTGCATGGAGTATTATTTTTAAACCATAAAACATTTCCTGTAATAGTGTCTTGGTACTAATGAATTCCTTTAGCTTACTTTTGTCTGGGAAGCTCTTTATCTGTCCTTTGATTCTAAATGATAGCTTTGCTGGATAAAGTCCTCTTGGTTATATATCCTTTGAATACTTTGTGACAACCCTTCTGTTCTACAAAGTTCTTTTGAGAAATCAGCTGCAAGTCTTATGGGTGCATCCTTGTAGGCAACTAATGGTTTTCTCTTGCTGCTTTTAAGATTCTCTCTTCGCATTTAACCTTTGGCATTTTCATTATGATATGTCTTGGTGTGGGCCTCTTTGGGTTCCTCTTTCTTGGGACTCTATGAGCCTCCTGGAGTTTTATGTTTACTTCCTTCACCAGATTAGGAAAGTTTTCCATCATTATTTCTTCAAAGAGCTTTTCAACTTCTCGTTCTCTCTCTTTTCCTTCAGGTTGCCCTGTGATGTAGATGTTTTTACAGTGAATTTTGACCCATAGACTCTTTAAATTGCTATTATAGTCTTGGTTTCTTTTTTCTTGCCATTCTGATTGAGTGTCCTTGGCTTTCCCATCTCTGTATTAGTGGTTTGATCCTCTTCTTCATCCAATCTGTTGATTCTCTCAGTATACTCTTCATTTCGGATAATGTATTCTTTATTTCTGACTTTTTATAATTTCCATTTTTATGTTTTTTATCTCCTTGATAAAGTTCTCACTGAGTTCATATACACTTCCTCTAAGTTCACTGAGCATCTTTTTAACCAGTGTTTTGAACTCTTCACCTGTTAGACTGCTTGACTCCATTATTCCTGGATCTCCGTTCTGTTCTCTCATATGGTTTCTGCTTCTTTGTCTTCCCATTTTGGCTGCCTTTCTGTGTCTGTTTCTATGTAGTAATCAAAACTCCTAAGTCTCCTGGTCTTATTACCATGAGTTTTTGTAGTAGGTGTCCAGTGGCACAGTTCTGAGAGGGACTCAGCCGCAGGCCAAGTTTAGCCCAAGCTTCTGCCCCTCTGGGACCACCTATTAAGATTCAGCAAGCAATCTGCAGATGCTGTGCTTATAGTTGCCTCAAGAAAACACACCAGAAACTGAGGTAAGCTGCCACCAGTGTGGGTCTCGGAGCTGCTCAGCAAGGGGCATCTGACTCACCAAGGACACAACTGGATGTAGCTTGGTTAGGGCCATGAGTTGGGGGAGATGGAGTTTCAGGGAATCCTCTGGATGGAGCTACATCTGTTATCAGTCAATGAGGTCTCTGTTATGGCCTTGCTTGTGTCTGCACATAGGGAGAAGGGAGGGCTCAACAGAGAAACAATGGATACCCTCAGCACTTCTGCCTGGGAGAAAGTCTCACCTCCAGCCCTCTCTGACAACTCAGTGTCCCTCTGTAAGCCCAGTACCCGAATGAGCGCTGGTGCTCAGAGTGAGCAGGTCCATCACCACAAAAGTGCAGTCGCAATCACGGCTCCTTTAAGGAGTATATCCGCAGCTGTCAGCTGCAGCTGCCATAGCCTCTGTCCCACTCAGCCACTGGGGAATGGACAGCTTCGCATCTTCACTCCCTCCTACATTTGCAGCATAATTTCTTATTTCTCTCTCTAGTTGTAGGGCTTCTGTTCATTTAGACTGCAGGGGACTCTGCCTGCTGTTTCATGTTTCTCTCACAACTTGATGTGATCACAAGAGCAGATGAACAAAGCCTCTATCATCTACACCATTTTGCCCAGTCTCTCAGTATTTAGCATTTTGCATGGACAAATTTCTAATTGAGAATAAGAAATACATTTTAAAATCAATTTTTTTCAAATCTTATAGAGTGGCATTCCATTTAAATTAAATGCAAAAAAAAATTGATTTTTTTTTTTTAATGTGGCCATTCCTAGACAGGTATGTGTTGTGTATTTCTGTTTACATTAGTACCTTGAGTTAATGGGTTTATATGCGAATTAGAGCCAGTTACCTATTTATACTCATTATGTTGAAATAATATTTTGCCCTCATATGTATTTTTTTTTAAACTGATTCCTCGATGCATAAAATGAACTTATCTATCATTGCCATTAAATAAATAGGTCATCATCTTAGTCAAAACTGGGTTCTGTGCACAGTATACATACACATATCCAGTTCTTAGAGGGCTGTTTTGCAAAATATTTGCATATTAAAGCCTTAATAAAGCCTTAATAACATCACATACAAGGAGATCATTTTCTCTTCCGAGAAATATTATGTGACTCATAATATTACTGGAAAGATGAGTTACATTTTGACATTGTACCAAAATTCAAAGTAAAAACATAATCAAGTCTACCATACTTTATATTCTATCTCCTAAAATCATTTTTTCTTCATATATAAAGAACTTAATACAATTATATCTTTTGAGATCCCTGACAGCTGGCCTTTATAGTGGAAATATATGGAAGAGTTGGTAAATAAAATATGCATACATCATTTCTATTTAAAAGTAATTCCTAACCCAACATCTGCAAAAGATATCTCCCAGACTCTGGAGACCCCAACTGCCACCATCTTTCTCTGCTGAAAAGTCACACTAATCCAGTCCTGAGTATCTTTCACTGGCCTTTTGACTTAAGGAAAGCTGGACTCTTGTTAAGAAAAACAGTCCAGTTTTTCAGGTCATGTCAGTACATAACCATTCTAGAAAATTCTGATTTCAATTTCCTACAAATAAAATAAAGATCACAGAGATACTGTCTTCTGCTACAATTTCAGTCTATGCAGCTGAATTCTAAGGCAAACTTTTGAAAAGTTTTCTAGCTGTAGACACATGTCAGTCAATTCTGGAAAATTTCAGTAAGAAATCAAAGACTTTCAATAGAAAATGACAGATTGAGCACACATGTACCCTATATTGAGTAATGTCAATAAATTAAGGAATAGATGCACATATGTAGTTTTTAACCACAAAAAGAAACTTTAACAATAGTTATCTCTGGACTGTTGGATTCAGATTTGTAGTGGGGCAGTGAAACTTCAATTTTACCTTTTGAATTATTTCATTTTTAAACCATATGAGTAAGCTACATTTTTATATAAATAAAAAAAATCATATTTTAAAATAAAATATATCAACATATATTTGCTTTCAAAGAGAGGCAGAACTGGAAGGGACACTATCCATTCTCCTGTATGTAATCTGGTAGATGGTTGTTCAGATATTTCTTTAATGATAATGGAGACAACTGAAAATGTTCAGACACACTGAGATGGGATATGAGTTAGATAAAGTGGAGTTTTTCCACTGAGTCAGTTAAAAGCTTTAAAAGAGAATGAAACACCAATTTTCCAGAAATATTGTGACACTCTAGATGGAGCCAGAAAAACAATTCCATGGAGGAAACTAGATTGGAGTGAAAGAAAACTGAAGTTCAGAAAGAGGCAGCAGAAGTGATTAACTGCAAAGCATGGGGTCTAGAATTAAGCAGGTTTGGCTTTCAAAAGAGCTCCCATTCTTTCTATGTGTGTGTGTGTTGGGGAGCAATGGGCAAGAGGCTCATTCTTCTGTCTTATCTGATCAAATGAGTATAAATGAAAACTGCAATGTAGGATTGATGGGAAGATCAAATAAACTCTTAAATGCTTACTATTATGGTTTACAAATAACAATGAAATAAACTCACCTAAATAATTTAAAATTTTAGCTTTTAATTTTTATTAATTATCAGGTTAAACTTGGTTTTATTTCTCTATCAGTGCCAAGGACTTTATACTAAAATATTCCTTTGGAAAGTATTTCTAAAAAAATGGAATGAATGGAACACTTCTTAATTTTTAAATTCATCTCTTTCTGTAACCTATTCTTTCTCATAATATTCATATTTTTTCCCTAGTGAAAAACAAACAAACAAATATTTAACAGTCATTTTCATTCATTTTTGTTACTAAATGAAGTACTTAAAGCTAAATTTTTAAGAAAGCACCACAAAAGTCAACAATAATTCTAATTCTGATAGCTAATCTTCTTAAACTGGACTTAGAAAAAAGGTTATGGATTTTTAGTTTACTCAATCTTACAGCTGGCCTTGAACTTTCACTGAAAGAAGCTTCTATGATCTTAGGAAGAGACTTCCTGACACTCTTCCACTTAATTTTGCTATACTAAAAATTTTGAACACAATTGCAAACAATTTGTCATTGTTCTCTTTTATGACTCTTGAAGGTCATCTTGTATTCATTGACAACATTTCAGAAATTATACGTATTTGTTTAAATTTAAAATAACCATGGCATTTCTGAGAAATAGTTTTTTCTTCTCTTTAATCCTCTCTGAAATAAATTATCATCATCATCATCATAGGAGGTAAAAAGCCACACAATCGCAAATGGATATTTTGGTTTGCAAAGAAGTTGCAATAATCTTATAGCTTTATTCTTCTGATTAGAACCTTAGATTTAACTTCTTTTTACCTCAATCATATGTACTTGGGGGTGAAAGATATCGGTGGGAAATGAGAGTGTTTCAGCATATGTCTAGCTCATTTTTATCACTAAGATGTTTTAATCTTTGAGAGGATGGCAAAATGAGAGGGAATCACTACTGTTCTTTCAAGTGAAAGAACAGCTTGTGGCATTTCTTTCTCTGCCTAGGATTTTTATGAACTGAGTTCCTTCCAATTTTGGATTGCCTCTTATTTAAATACTTTTCTTAATCACTATTATTCCTTCAAAGTTCACCCAGTGAATTTACATGAAAAATAGTATTTTTGTAAAAGAAACCACATATTATAAATGTATTAAAATATTTTAAATTGGTTTATGTATGCTATATGTATGTTAGAGATTTCAAAAACTCATTGAAAATATTGTTTAATACATTTTGTTCAAATGAATGCAATTTTAAAGGGCCCATTAAACTTCTGTGGTTTATAATTAATAAAATTCAATCACATTCATTTAAAATTTTTGAAATGTTTTTAAAACGTGAAGCACATAAAATTAATTCACCTTTTAAAAGTAATAAATAACTAAGCTTTGTGAGGAAAGCAGAAAGTGTGAGTAAAACATCATTCCTGTACTTTTTTGGCATAGTTGAATTGACACTAATGTATACTCCATAGAAGAATTTTCCCACCTGGAGGAAAGTATGTAGAAGATGACTAATCAGCCAAACAGAACAATAAATGTGTATAATGTCTATAGATTGACATCAAAAGGTCAACATAAACATATAACAATTTAGAACAATAAAGAGTCATATATAATTGCTGGAAAATACATAGATTACAACAAATGTAATGAAGGATGGAATACTGCTCAAGAGTTAGAAACACCTATTTGAAATAAAAGGGAATTTCAGAGTCTATGAGAGAAATTAAAAGACAACTCTAACTTAAAAATTGAGAGCAAGAGGCAAAGGTGAAATCACTAGAATCTTCAACCAGATGATAAATACTTAGGATTACCCTGCTTTTTCCAAGCAATTGAACTGACTCATAACCTTAAAGAGACTAACAGTTTTAAGGTCATAGCAGACCATCTAAAGGAAAACCAAGGTAACCCAAAGACAACAGAAGCAATTTATCAAAAACTCTATGCTAATTTCTTCTGAGATTCATGAATGACAGAAATACAAAGAGGATACAGTATACACAGTTATAACTTTGAGGGAGAACAAGTAAGAAATAATGAATAGATCACAGCCGCATTGAAAATGATTGTCAGGATAAGGGGATAAAGGAACACATGAAGGGATTCATTAAAAGCCAACTCAAAGGTTTATGAATTTAGGACCAAAAGAGTAGAAGGTAAATCCTGTGTTTCCTTTTTCTAAACAAGAAAACAATCTGAATCTAGAAAACAGATAAATCATAAATGATTATTCACGTTATCAATATATTTTAAACAAACAAATTCTGTACATGGTTAGCTCTACAAACATTCAATGTTCATATGCAATTACAAAATAAAATCTTTTTCTAACACTTTCATAATTCTCAAGTGGCTTCCCATTACATCAGATAAATTTCAAACTCCTTACACCACCAACGGCACCCTCCATGACTACCCTGCCAGCCTCACCAGCGTCTATTTTTAACACTCTTCAAAGAGCTTGATGCCTGCTGCTGGGACCTTATTTCTGTCCTCATTTAAGCTGAATCACTTGATTTTCTCTCTGCTTAGAGGACTTGGAACACATATTTGTACATGGCTCATTCTTTACCATCATTTAAATATCAGTTCAAATGTGGCCACAGCTTTCCCTACAATCCAAAAATATTCAGTTACATCTAACCCTGCTTAACACTACTCCATCACCTTATTTTCTTCGTAGAAAATACCAACATCTAACATTACAGAATGGTTATTGTCTTTCTCACTCACTTGTTGACTGTCTAGTATCTGTCTCCAGAAGATAATCTTTGCACACTGTTGGAACTCTAATGTCCAGAATAGACTTTGGTCCCAGGAAACAATCAAAATATTTATGGAATGAATGAATGCATTTCTGAACAACATGTATTTCAAGGCATTTAAAACACTGTCAGGAAAGTAATAAAATAGCCCCAAATACCTAAAGTTATAAACTATGTTAACCTCGGAGAATAAATGTCCTGAGAAAGGTATGAAATTCTAAATGATATCCTCTTTTAAATGTAATGCAATAAATATCATATAAGTACCAATGTTCTATCTTCACAGCATCGGTTCTTACTAGTTGGTGGGGAACAACAATAAATCAGCAGTATTGTGATTTACTTATACAACTCCAATCAATTAGAGTTAATTGGTTAGTAGTTGTGGTATTACATAACATTTAGCCAAGAGGCCGTCTTATCAACTTATATGCTTATAACAGTGATGATAGAGGTAAGGGATAAGAGCTAAAGGATTTTTAATAGTTTTAAAGGGGTTTTCTTCGTTATTTTTACCATACAATACTCATAAGAAGAACTATTATTTATTAAGCCAAATATTATACAAAGTCTTCTATATACATGTTTTCCTTTCATTTGTACAACAGTCCTCAGAAGTAGCATTGTTACCCCTGTTTCAAAAAGGTTATAGAGCTACCAAAATTACACAGGTAATAGGTGGTAGAGCTGGAATTTTAGCATCACTTATCTGTCCTGCATATATTAAATCATGTTCTCCATGTTGAAGGTCTTTTATGAATTGATATTTTCAAGAACCCTGTATTTTTCTTGATCATGTGAGGGAATTCTTCCTCATCCTTTCGTCTGGCCCCTATCCTCAAAATCTAAGAGCAGACCAACAAGCTTGAAAATCAGTGTATTTTCCCTGATTCAGACATTATTTTCTCAAATCAACATGGTGAAGGCTTGTTTTTACTCCTGTTCTGATTTTCTACCTGGTGATATCATTCTCTGAGGTAAGCTTTGACTTTCAACTTAGAATGAAGAAGGGAAAATTGGCTATCATAATCAGAATAAAATTAAAATTGATAGCTCAGGGTATATCTATTTATTTGTAAATTTGGAAAAATGTACTGAATATCTATAGTGTAAAATATACTGCATGGCAGGGGAGATAATACATGATATAGATGCTTCTAGACACTCAACCTGGGCTCATGGCAGACATCACTCACTAATCATGACATTACTTTCTATTGAACTCAGGTATATCTTGGTCTCAGAATCCCTGTAATCTCCCTAAGAAGATAACATCAAAACAGTCAGCTTGTTATTGGGAATGAAACCAATTTGCTATATCTTTGGACAGAGAAACAAAAGTTAAGTGATCTTTGAAGAATGAACCAGATTCTGTATGTGATAATGAGGGAAAAAAATTTATCAAAATAAAATAAATATTATAAAAGAAAGCAGAGAATCAGGAAAGTAAAGAGGTATTTTTAGAAAAGCATAGACTGTATTATAAAACTGCTGTGTGTAGTGAAGCAAGTGGAAAGGATGGAAAGTCAAGGTGTCAAGGAAGGTCCTAAATGCCTATTAATATATTCAAAATGTGCCTTCTGAGGAAGAAAGGACCTATGTACAATGTGGCTTTAAAGAGATTAAGGTAGAATCTGCCAACATAATGGAGTTTAGGAGGCAGGGATGGAGAAACAGAGACAGCCTCAACCAGATAAATGGAGAATGGCAATATGATTATGCACTTGATCCCACCCATGGCAATAATGAGACAAAAATAAATGTGTTCCAGGATTCAGATTTTTTAGGACATAGGAAGTGATCATAGAGAGTGAGGAAAAGGAAAGAGAAGTAAAAGTTGTGTAATTATAGCTAACGGTTTTTACAAGTCTGTCAAAAACCTGTTTGGGTTTTTTATTTACATTAACTCATTTAGTATTCACAAAAATCCTGTGGGGTAGATACTTTAATTATCCTCACTTTACATAGTAGAAAACTAAGGCATGGACACATTAGGTAAATTCTCCAGGATTCATGCATTAAGTGTTGAGAGAAGTTTTAAGTCTAACTCAATCTGGCTACAGACTCATGAACTTAAACCAGGGTTCCCCAACCCTTGGGCCATGGTCTGGTTAGGAACCAGGCCACACAGCAGGAGGTGCACGGTGGGCCAGCTAGCAAAGCTTCATCTGTATTTGCAGCTGCTCCCCAGCACTAGCATCATCACCTCCGCTCCCCCTCAGATTATCAAGCACTACATTCTCATAGGAGCACCAGTTTCTGGTGCCAAAAAAGGTTGGGAACCACTGCACTAAACCATTTCCTTGAGCCATCAGCATCAGCATAATCTGACACCTTATTAGGAACGCAAATTCTCAGGCTGCACCCCAGATCTGCTAAATCAGAAACTCTGAGAGTGGGGCCAAAGCAATGTGTCACACAGTGATTTAGATCTCACTAAAGTTTGAGAAGCATTGTACTAAGCCACTATACATATTTTTCTTTTGTTTTCTTCTTCCTTATTGAGATATAATTAACATATAACATTGCAAAATTTAAGGACACTTATAAGTTGCAAAATAATCACAATAAACTTCCCATATTCATTTAAAGCTGATTTAATCTGAGATATGACGCCTGGATGATGAAGAGGCTAGACAGATTTAAAGTAAAGTAGAAACTGTTTCGAGAAGAGATAATGAGCTTGCCATTATCCCTGTTCAGTCTGAGACACCAGAGGCCTTTCCAATTGAACATGATCAGCGAGCAGTGAGTGTGAAATGAAAGGCCGGAACTAGAGAGAACATGAGGCTAGAGATAAAGATAAGTTGTGTATCCGAATAGTGTATTCACTGTAATCTCGAAAGTGATGAACTCTCCAAGGCCTTTTCCAGAAAAGGTCTAAGGGTGGAACATTAAGGTTGTTTTCACTAATGGGGATAGAAAGAAAGAATACCCAAAACTGGAAAGATGAGGCCATTAGGAAGAATCAGTTGTCATCATGAAAGCTTATACTCTGTCAGGCACTCAGATAATCACTTCCTTTGTCAGGCCAAAGTGAAACTGAAATATTAAGAAGATAACTTCTAGAAAGAGCTGATCAAACAACAACTAGTACTAGAGTAAAACTAAGAAAGAATTACTGAACTTGTAAACTTATTCACTGAATTTCTTAAAGAAAATTATTTCAGAAAAATATATAGGGAAATAATTTTTTCATATTGTCATGAAAGTGCATTAAAAGAAATGTTAATTGCAAATATAGACCATGTTTATGATAAGTTTAGCTGTGAAGGCTAAGAATTAACAGGGGGAATAAGACAGCAGGGCAAAGAAAGCCTCCATGAAAATGACATAGGTCCTCTCCCTCCAAAAATGTGTTGATTATAGATTTGTCATTTATCACTCCTCATCCTGCTGTCCAAAAGAAACACTAAAATCAGTACTTGGTTCTGGTAGTCTAGCTTTGCTAGACAGTAAAGAAAACATAACTAAGCACCTCACCTTTCCAGAGTCTTTAGGTCAATGATTCTAAAATGAGAGAAAGTGGGATGTATTGTAAGAGATTAAACCTGACTCAATTTTGCAACATAATTTTACATTTGCTCAATAAATTTGGGACCTATTGTTTTAATTATACAACCAGAATCCCCCCCCCCAAAAAGAATCTTGACAAAATCTATAAAAGGGAGGGATAATGGATAAAAAAAAGAGAAGACACTGTAATTTTCAAGTAGGGGTACTATGTAAGGAAGCATGAATATTTCAGAATGGAGGGATATAGGGTGAAAAAGTTTTGAGATTCAGGGTAAGAAAAGCTGTTCTTGATGCAGTATAAGAAGGAAACAGGGAAGATTCAGACCAGCCACATATGAGTCCATATGTGCAAAACATCTAGGCAATGACTTGAGCAAGATGTTTCACATCTTGAAGCCTCAGTTTCCTCATCTAAAAATTAAAAGGATAATAGTATTCTTGTAAAATAATAGTTATCTCGTAAGTATTACTACAGAGCTTAAATGAGGGTTTACTCCAGGAGAAAAATAGGTGTGATTTCATTTCCACTTTTTATTTTCCATTCCATGAGCTCAGGAAGAAAGCAGTGAGTAACAGAAGAATTTCTTTAAAATTCTTCCATGTCTAAGAGCCATTACCAAAGAAACAAAAGAGAACAGTCTAATATCTGTGTCATAGTTCTGGCTATAATATATCTTTACTTAAATATTGAATTTTATAAGTATGGCACTTTTTACCCTTTTCGCTGAGCTTAGAGCCAATCTGCTATTAAACTTTAAAAAGAATTCTTAAGAGACAAGTGACCCTTCAGTTAGTGTTATCTTAAATGACTTCCTGCAGGAAGATCTGCTGCCCACCATGAGTGCAGTGAGAAAATTCACCTTCTGTCCAGAGAGAATGCAGATCATCCCACACATCCCTAACTGTGTAGAACTGAGTAACAGGTTTCCATTAGGATACAAATTTAATGGCCTCATCCAGCACAAAACTAATTAAATTAAACTAACATATCAGTGGAAAGATTGAAAGGCTGGGCAAATCATGGTTTATTTCTGAATTGACAAGCAACCATAATAGTCATTCCATCTGTGGGTTTTCTCAGCTATAAAGAATGTGTCTGCAGAGGCTCAAACAGCAGTTAGAGCAGGAGAAAAAACAAGGGGGCTGTCTACATGAGGTATTTACTTTGCAGGGAGCCACAGTCCACACATAGTAACTCAAGGATATGTTCCAGCCAGGCCCCTGGCCTCTGCAAACTTCCTTTGCTGCAGTTCTATCCCTGGATTTGGACTCACCAAGTCACAAATTTTGTGCAAGGGAAGGACACAGGTTGCATGTGTGTATGTGTGCAAATGTGTCTATGTATGGCCAGTCTGCGGAACTCTGTGTCATTGAAAAAAAAATCATAATTCTGGAAAGGAGTTAAGTGTCAGACACCTGAAGCAACAGCCAACCTCTTTGGTAAATCAAAGAGGTTTGACAGAATCAGCGCCTGAGAATATAGCTCTTAACCAGAGTTATATATAAGAATCATCTGGGAAATTTCTGAAAGTTACTGATGCCAGAACCCCAGAGATTCTGTCTGATTCAGTTTTTCTGGGACAGAATCTGGATTCTTATTATTGATAATTCAGGTGATTCTACACTGAAGATTTGAGAATCATTCCCCTAGACTTCAGAAGAGAGCCAGCACGAATAGTATTTCATAAGATGAAATCAGGATACAGAGCTAAGTAGAAATATTGAGATTCAGGCCCTGTAACCTGCTGTCTGATGGTTTGGCATATCTGCTTTTATGGCTACTGGGAAATGATACAGCCACCTGCCCCATGCTTCCATCTCTGTGGAAGACACTGCAACACTTGAGTTTATCTTCTGTGTGCTCACTGTCTGCACATCCAAAGATCTAATGTTACTGGGTTCCTGGGAGAACTCCCTCTCCCGCTTACATTACTCAGCTGGGACCATCTCCCCCACTCCAGGTGAGGAAAATTGTATAGAATCTTCATTTCTCTCAAGTGATCCTATCTGCAATGGGTGATTCGAACAGAATGGATCAGTTTTATGAAAGAAGGGATTGCCATTGATAGGAGGGCAATAGCTCTCAGCCAGTTAGAGATCAGAATCTCAGTCCTGACCCTGACAATTTAGGCTATTTCCTCAGTCTTCAACACTGCTCAAATGAGCCTAATGTAGGTCAGATGGGGGCCAAATGTAGACCCACTGAACTATGAATGCTCTAGGACCCATGCGAGTTAACGAACTCCATGTGTTTGTGTGCTTCTGATAAGATAAATTACTGCCCACCCCATCCTTCAACAATTTCTCCCTTACTTTTAAGAACAAAGTGTTATAATTAGAACATATGATTCTCCTCCTGTCCTTGTATCACCACAAATAAGACAACAACAGACCCAATTCCATTAGACATTCTGTTTTCTTCAATTCTGGCAGGAAGCTCAAGTGTCCTGCGTCCTCTGTCCATCAGGACTCACATACATACTGAATATCCCCTAATGAGACTCAAACACCTACATTTTCTAGATTTCCCAAACATTCTGGCACTGTGAATATTCCCTGCCCTTCCTGAAATAGAAAATCAACAACTGGGAACTTTTTTTTTGAAGCCCTAAAAATGATAACAATAATAATGATTTTTTTTTCTCTAGTCCTCTTATACCTTTTGTATCAGTAATCCTGGAGTTCAGATAGGGATACTTCACACTCCTTACTGCCTCTTCTAGAATACTGTTCTTTTATCCCCCATACTAAAACTAAAACTTCACCACCAATGAATCCTTCTTATTTCTGTTATTTAGGCTTCTGATAGTTTCCCTCCATTCGCTGATGATATTTGTACCTGTTAATTTTAAAAGTAAGATTATTGCCATCGTTGTTGGTAATATTAATATGCATGTGGATCATTCAACCACCACAAATGTTTCTCAGTTTGTTAACCAACTCTGTTCTAATTTTCATGTCCTATACTTACCTTAATTATTCATAATTCAGACCTCAGCATTACCAATTACTATATCACTTCCAAAACCACATTACTGAAATTCAAGTCTAGTTACTACCTTGTAACTTTCAAGATCTCTTACTCTAGTATCTGCATTATAATCTTACTCAGTCCTTGGTCTAAACTGACCATATCACATTTCCATTGTCCACAATCTTCCTACGCTCTCGCTCCTTCTTCTCTGATTCAGATTTCATTGTCTATCATTATTATAACCACAAATAAATCTACTTCAATATCCTTGCCCCATCACCTTCCATTGTCAAAATACCAAGTGGGTTTTAAACAATTCACTACCAAACATAAACGTTAAAATTGAACATGATATACATAAAAATAAACTGTGCTGAAAAGTCTTACTTTAAATTTATAACCACAGTCCTCAAGTAAGTTCTCAGCACTGATAGCCCTAGCATTTTGTTGGTTAATTTACTCTCACACTTTCCAGAATTACTGTTTCACACCTTTTTCCAACTCTTATCATATCTCTAACATACTTCCTTCTCAGTTAGTTTGCTGAACTATCTTGCTTAACCTCCCACCAACAACCTAACTATCTTAACATCATCTATGAGTGAAATTTCTATCTTCTCTTCTGATTCTGATGCAAAATTAATTGCAAGACAGGTCTGTACTCATTGGCATACTTCCCAATCTCCTCTCTCATAATTGTTCCAGTCAGGCTTTTATTTCACAGTTATGGATACCATTCTTATCAAGTATCCAGTGGGCAATTCTCAGTGCTCACTTTACCTAACCTCTCAGTAGCATCTGTCATGACTGATCACTCTCTCATTCTTGAACAATTTTCCCCCCTTGGAGACTAGAGCATCATCATTTCCTGATTTCTCTCTTGGCTCACTGGCTGCTCCTTCACTGTCTCCATTGCTGGATCCTCTTCTTCCCGATTTCCCAAGCTGGCATACTTCAAAGTTAGTCCTTCTATCTTTGCTGTTCTCCACATGTATGCTCTACAGGTGAGTTCATCCAGCCCCCAGGCTTTAAAAATATGTCAAGACTTCTGGTCAAGAAATCAAAATAAGTAAACATGGGTTTACCTTCACCCAAGACCACATCAAAATTACAACTAAATTATAAAACAACTATCCTTAAGAACTTCCTAAAGACTAGCTTACCAAACTCCTATAACTAAGGATATAAAGAAGAAACCACGTAAAGATTGGTAAGAGGGTTGAAGACATAAAATGAGCTATTCCCACGCACGAGCATGGCCCAGAAGAGGCACCTGCAGAGCACAGATCATATTGCAGTACCTACAAGTGGACCCAGGCCTAACATCAACAGCAATTGATCTTGGCATGCTCCAGAGCCCCTCCCAAGATCCCCCCAAACCAACAAACCTTCTGACAAAACAAAAGCACCACACAATTAGCACCACAAACAACACACCCAAAGGATGGACTCTGAAGGCACTGAAGCCCTGCTAAACTGAATCCACTATTTGGAGTCAGCCCCCACACAACAGCTTGTCTGCTTTAGTCATAGCCAGTCCTCACATCCAGTCAACCTGAGGGTCAATCCCACTCACTAACGTGACAACAGCAACCAAGGCTCAACTACACCAGATGAGCACACACAACCCACACAAGGGACATCCCTAGAGCACCTGGCTCAGGTGACCAGGGAGACTGCAGCACTGGGCTCCACAGGACACCTATTACACAAGGCCATTCTGCCAAACCTGAGAGATGCGAGATGCAGAAACTCTAACTAATATATAGAAACAAACAAACACAGAAAAGTAGCCAAAATGAGGAGACAAAAAAAAAAAAAATGACGCAAATGAAAGAACAAGACACAATTCCAGGAAAAGAAATAAACAAAGTGAATGTAGGCAATTTACCTGATACAGAGTTTAAAACAACAATTATAATACTCAATAAACTTAGGAGAAGAATAGATGATCCGTGAGAACTTCAACAAAGAAATAGGACACATAAAGAAAAAGGAGAAAAAAAACAGAAAAAAAGACCAGTTAGAAATGAAGAATACATTAGATGTAATCAACAGTAAATTTGACAGAGCAGAGGATCAAATAAGTGATTCAAAAGACAAGGTAGCAGAAAACACTTAATCAGAACAGCAACAAGAAAAAAAGATTCCAAAAAAAATGAAAATAGTTTAAGGGACCTCGGGGACAACATCAAGTATAACATTCACATAATGAGGGTACCAGGAAAAGAGAGAAAGCAAGGGATTAAAAACCTATTTGAGAAAATAATGACTGAAACTTCGTTAAACTGATGAAGGAAAAAGACATACAAATCCAGGAAGTACAGAGTCCAAAACAAGATGAACTCAAACAGGCCTACACCAAGACACACCATAATTAAAACAACAAAGGTTAAAGACAAAGAGAGAATCTTAAAAGTAGCAAGAGAAATGCAATTAGTTTCACATAAAGGAGCTCCCATAAGAATGTCAGCCGACTTCTCAACAGAAACTCTGCAGACAAAAAGGGATTGGTAGTACAAAATATTCAAAGTGATGAAAAGCAAAGATCTGCAACCAATATTACTCTACCAGCAAGATTATCATTTAGAATTGAAGGACAGATACAGAGCTTCCCAGACAAAATAAAGCTGAAGGAGTTCATCACCACTAAACCAGTATTACAGGAAATATTAAAGGGACTTACTTAAGAAGAAGGAAATGTTTAAAAATATGAATAAGAAAATATCACAAGGAAAAAATAATAAAAGCGGTACATCGACCAAAACTAACGCTAATATAAAGGTTAAAACGCAAAAGTAGGAAGACATTGTGTAATTACAATAGTAAATTAAGGAATACACATAAACACACACACAAGAAATAAAAAATAATGACAAAAACAAATGTGGCAGGGGTATGTAAAAATGCTAGTGATTATAGAATGTGTTCAAACTTCAGTGACCATCAACTTAAATTGCTATAAGCATAGTTTGCTATATTTGAAACACATGGTAACCACAAAGCAAAAATCTACACAAGAAATACAAAAAATAAAGAGAAAGGAATCCAAACACAACACTACAGAAAGTCATCAACGTATGTTTACTGCTAGTGCAAAAGCTTCTTAGTTGCTTTGATAAATCCCTGTACTTACCCTTCAGAGAAGAACTACAAAATAATTAGAAAACAGTTAATAAAATTTCAATAACTACATACCTATCAACAATTACTTTAAATGTAAATGGATGAAATGTTCCAATCACTAAATAAATGAATAAAGAATAGGATATACATATATACAATGTAATATTACTTGGCCATAAAAAAGAAGGAAGTTTTATCATTTGCGACAACATGGATGGACTTAGAGGGTACTGAAGTAACTGAAATAAATTGGACAGAGGACAACAAATACCATATATTTTCACTTATATGGGGAATCTAAAAAAATAAAATAGATGAACAAGCAAGATAGATGCAAATTCATAGATACAGAGAACAAACTGATGGTTGCCTGATGGGAGGGAAGTTAGTAAGATGAGTGAAAAAAGGTGAAATGATTAAGAAGTAGAAATTGGCAATTACGACATTGTCATGAGGGTGTAAAATACAGCTTAAGAAATCGTCAGTAATACTGTAATAACTATATATGGCATCAGGTGGGTGCAAGACTTATTGGTGGAATCACTTTGGAAATTACATAAATGTCTAACCATTTTGGCGTATACCTGAAATGAATATATTTAATGTCAACTGTAATTGAAAAACTTTTTAAATTAAAAAAAAATGTCTATACTGAGGCTCTCAATTTCTTATCTCTAGTCCCTACTTCTCCTTAAGTTCCAGACTTATGTATCTAATGTTTGTGTAACATCCCATTTTGGTTGACTAGTAGGCATCTATAGACATCACCTCTATAAAAACGATTCACTCAGTTGTGCAGGAAAAAAAAACCTCTAAGTTAATTTTGACACTTTTATTCTCTTACTCCATATATGGAAATCATTAGTATGTCCAATCAACTTGAACCCCACACTAGATTTTGAATACAAACACCACTTTGAAAGCAACAGCTCCTATAGTTGGGTCACTTTATTGGTCAGACCGTTTGGTGTTACCTGTATTTGGCTTGTGGATAATATTGATCTTTAAATTCATTATTGTAATAAATGAGCCACATGACTCTTGGGGAAGGGAACATAAAATTATATACCTTCACTAGTTATGAAAGAAATTTCTACAATTTTAGGTAAAGAGGCAAAGTCTGAAAAAACAGATGTAAGTATGTACATATGAGTGTGTATAGGTAGTATAAGTAGAAAAGATTATAGGTTATATTTGAGTGGTCAAACTAAAATGCTCTGCCAAACGTTATTTTAAACATTTTTACTATATCAGCTCAGGAAAATTAATGCTTATAAATACTGGGAGCATAACTGAGAGAGAAAACCATTAGCTAAAGGCTATAATCTTAGCACATTTGAAGAAAATGATTTGGAGGATAAAAATATTCAACACAGAACTTGTAATAAAAGGTTTTAAAATGCCCAAATCTCATTTCAAGTACACGGATTTTGTGAATTTAGAGACAGAAATCCAAAACTGATCTACCTTCTCCTTCCCATCCCTTAAGCAATTCAAGCCTCAATGTCACTTTGTGATCATATCTATCTTGAATGCCCATATTTTTCTCTTCTATTTTTTCTCCTCTTAGCCATCCCTGTCTTTCCCTTCCCAACACCTCCCACTGATTTACACCCACCTCCTGTTTACTGCTACTGCAAAAGCTTCTTAGTTGCTTTGATAAATCCCCAGATTTATCCTTCTAGAAACTATCTTATGTACTTCAGCGAGATAAATCTTGCTCTAGTATCACTTTTATCAAAATACTCCCAATCCATGATTCAACTCCATACTACTTTAAAACAAATATAACTGCTTCTATTTGTCTTTTGGATATAAGCATTTAATGATTTCACCACCACCCTTCTCTAACATGAAGTATATGTTACTAATTTCCCACTAAGACAGCCCCTATGTCTTGGTCCTAACTGAGAGAGCAGAGGACCCTTGAAGTCCTAACCGAGGCAGTGCCAAGTGAGAAGTTCACAGGAGCTAGCATAGCTGATGAATGTTGCTTAACATATTGCTTGGGGGCAACACTGAGCCCTGGGAGAAGAGCTAAGGCTGAATGTTGGTAGCAAGTAAATATTTCATTTACTCGGATGCAATTAGCTCCTGAATCTAGGAGCTGAGAGGAGACAGAGGAAAAAATGAGAAGAGTTACACGGCTAAAACAAGAGCTAAAGCTAGAGCTAGAATGCTCCAGATGTCAGATGTCAGACAGGATTGTCTTTTTGCCAGATGCAACCATTGTTGTTAGGTTGGACTAAATGCTTTAAGGTTCCAAAACACAGCAGAAACCTTAGGTATATAGAGGTTGTCTCTTTTCTGTGACCCACTAGGCAATCCTTGCCTCTGATACAATTTATGCTTTTCCCTCCCCAACCTTTTAATAGTCAACTCAAATCTAAAGTTTATTTTAATGACTCCAGCCCTCTCCCCTTATTTAGTTCTCAGAACCCCATTAGTACATAAATACTGTATAATGTCATGCAGCACTTAAATCTGTACTGCTTATAACAGTCATTTCATATTTCCCTCAACTCTGTTGAAGTATATCTTTTATAACTACTATCTTCTTAATGCCATTTGATGAAATAGAGAAACTTCAACAGTTCCACTGCCACCAGTCACTGCCTCTCTTGTCTATCCTCACTTTTCTTCCACAGTGATCTCAAAACCAGAAATTTGATCCTGACATATCTTCAATACAAATACCATTGCTTAGAATATAAATGTCAAACCTCTTGAGCATCTATTAATTATCTTCACTCAATCTATCATTGCAATGTTATTTCTCAGCATCTATTTTAAGATATAATTACATTGTCCACTTGAGATTTCCTGAACAGGTGAATCTGATGTCTCAGTGGACATGTCACTTCTATGAATTCCTTCCTAATGCTCCAAGAAAGACCTGAATTCATCCTAACTCTATTCTAATAATGCTTTGCTTGCATCTCTAGCTGCTCTTGCCATTGTAAATATCTCTAGGTATTAATCGTCCCTCTACCATGTGTTCTACCAAAGCCCAGGGACTGGGTACAAATTCCAAACTCAGTGATATTTTCAAACTGTTCAGGAGATACATAGATATGGTGAATTACAAAGCCCTCTGCCCCAAGGCAGCAGTATACAGGGGAGGAGGGTGGATTAGACATGTAGAATATGGCTAAAAAGATATGTATCTTGTTTGCTGTAACCAAAAGGAATAGAAATGAGTTTATGGATCGACACTCAGTAAGTATCTTCTTGGTTTTGGGAATAAGTGTGTATTTGTGGGATAACAAAGAGAGTGTGGCACTGTAGCAATAGAAATACTTTGCTTCAGTCGGAATGACTAGAGTAGTGAGATCAGTGTTTGTAATTTCAGTCTCTCCAGCTATTCTGCTGCCATTTGTGCTGATTTTTGTATTTATTTCTTCTTCTATTTCTGCCCATGACCGTGGCTCACAACATTGCATGTAATAAAAAATATAACTCTTAAATTTTCATCAGGGTCCTGAATCTAAAGTTACTCTGCATGGACTGGACAACAGGTGCTTCTGGGTCTTCTTAGAAGAAGAAAGCAGAAACTCAGAAATAAACCAAAAATTCTTCCTGTTATTGGCCCTGACTCAAGCACTACTGATTTATTCTAATATCTGACAAACATTTTGGCAGCACAAAGTATTGTATAACTTCAGAAACACAAAGAGGTCCTGAGGTAGATTTTCAATTTTATATGGAAAGTAAAGTAAAGTGTAAAATAAAATAAAATAAAATATTGGAATTTTTATTCAATAGCAGATGATTCCTTTGTCTGAAATTGACCCATGGGGACATGAAGCTCCCTTTAATCCTAGGCACCACTAATTCCATAAAACCATGGAACAGGCCTGAGCTCTGGAATAATCACTGAGAGATCATCAGGCCCAGTATCCAGCTTTCATCTTCTATTTTATAATTAGTTTCCTGGGGATACCATTTTCAGGTGCAATTTTCACAATCCTCAACTTCTAATCCACAGCTGCCTTTGTTCCTAATTTTTCAAGTTCTAAGTAAAATTAAATATGTATTATTCTCACAATAGAAGACTGATATTGTCGTTGGTGTGAATATAACTACCTTTAAATCCTGGATCTATCACAAAGGAACTATGTGGCCTTGAGAATGGCATTTCACACTTCCAAGCTTCAATTTCCTCATGTAAATCATGAAGACGAGACCATACTTCCCCGCGTTTGTTATAACTCTTAGATAAGGCAATATAAAAATGGATGCCTAACACCAAGCCTCAGTGAAAGCAATCGATTCTTTTCCTCTAATGTGACATGTAAATTTCATCCTTTGTTGTAATACTTTTTATTTAGTCTGTGTAATGAAAGTCCATGTGACAGACAACATATGAATACCTACTTAATTTGTGAATTCATATTTCTGATCCCATGAATACATACTTTGCATATCACATGTACAAATTCAATTTCTATGTCATAACTCTCTCAAGTTCTCACACTGAAATAATAGACTCTAGTATAAAAAATAAAATTATCAAATTTAGAAGTGTTGACTCAAAATTATAAGTCACATAAAAAAGACATAGGATGTGTTACGATGATAAGCCATAATTGAGCACACGTATTATATCATCTATTTTCTCAGAGCATTCCATTTTCCATCCATGACCAATATAATGGAGATTGTAAATAAACTACATTGTAACCATTTTAAAATGCAACATTTTCTTCTGGTATAGCACCTAGGGTACTGTCACATCTGGACAACTATTAAATAACAAAGTTTTAAGAAGAGAGATGGTTACTAAAGTTTGTTGTCTGTTAAATGCTGTGTCTTAAGTACAACTGGGGAAATGGGGATGGATATCTGATCAATACTGAGGGAGGGCCTGTCTTTGGTCAAAAATTTATGCAACTATGGAAATTGAGGTGAAGGCAGTTAAACATATAGTAAGATCATGTTTAACAGGTAATAGGACAAAGTTTCAACTTGGATTTACCTAACTCTAAAATATCCACTCCATGTTAATAACCTGCTTTTCATGATGAGATGCAGAAAATACAGTGATTTGATTTTGTTAGACAGGTTTCATAGGAAAAATTAGAATTAGGATTGACTTTTTTCTCAGTATTTGTAAGTATTTATAAGTGCTTGCTAATCACTCCTAAAATGCCATTGAAATTGTTTAAAATACATCCCTTTATTCACTCAATTAACATGAATTTAAGGCCTTTTATGAAAGGTATAATAACCCACTGGGACATTAATGCAGTTTGGACTCATTACAGCTCCTCTCCCTTCCATTTTCCTTCCTCTCACAATGCTAATCTGCTGGAAAGGTAGGCGATTGCCTTCAGACTGAATCAATCTCTCAACAGTATTTTTTTTGGCATTCATAGAGTTTTAAAAATCAGAAAATTTCACATATGATCATGAGTTCTAGCTCCTTTTGAGAATTTAAGACGATCTTGCAAATGGGCCCGCTGTTAGAGCTAAATTCTATACTACAGAACAAGGGAAAATGCCATGAGAAGTAGTACTAGTTATAAACCATGTCATCTATATATTGTCAACTGAGAATAATAGCAATTCAAAGACCTGTATCTCAGATTTATCTGGCTATTGTTTGCAGAAAGTCATTTCCTAGAGAACAGAAAAACATACCTCTCATTGGAGATAGAGGCATAATATTCCCTGCATGTCTTTCATGGTAAGAATTTGGCTATTGATCCTGCTGGGATTTTTGGACCTTCCTCTTCCATTGTTGAATGGGCTTCAAACACAGTCTGACCCTTACCTTACACATTCCTTGTGAAGCCAGAGAATATACTTGCTTTGCAAAGTTAGAAAATAAAAATAGAGGAAATTGATAGTCATTTGTTCTCAATGCTACACAGAGTATTAGAAAAAGAAATCAGAATTTTATTTGCATATTCATCCCACAAGAAGATACAGAGGAGAGCAGAAGTGAGAGTGAAAGTGGAGATGGAAAGAGCAAGAGTGAAAAAGTGCCTTCAGTGCTTGAAGGGAGATGAAAGCCTATGAAGAGTCCCGGGTGCTTGAGAACATCCAGCACAATATCTTAAGGAAAAGGCCAATCATAAATGAAGGCTGTCCTGAATCTGTGGAGCATTCTGCAGTATATAAAACATTAAAACATAACATAATTTCATTAAACTTTCAGAACATTGCGGTATGGTGGGGAGTAGAGATCAGAGATCTTTGGTAACCACTACATGTTCAGAAGCAAATCTTGCTCACTACACACAATGCATTAACAAGAATTTTGAAAGTTTCAGAAGTTTTAGTAACTTAAAAATTCCACATTGATCTGGGTAAAAGAAAGCAGATGAATCAGAATATTCTTAATACTATAGCAAGTATGTTATGACAAAGATAATAATGATGGTATTGATGATGACAGCAGTGTAGTATTTTTAAAAGACTTTATTTTTTGAAAAGTTTTACATTTACAGAAATATTGAGAAGATAATACAAAGAGTTCCCTTATGCTCCATATCCAGTTTCCTCTATTATTTTCTCTATTATGGTACATTAGCCACAATTAATGAACCAGAATTGATACATTATTATTAGCTAGAGTGTCTAGTTTATTCATATTTCCTTAGTTTTGACCCAATGTCCTTCTTCTGTTCCAGGAT
The DNA here is from genome assembly GCF_014176215.1 of Rousettus aegyptiacus. NCBI lineage: Eukaryota > Metazoa > Chordata > Mammalia > Chiroptera > Pteropodidae > Rousettus > Rousettus aegyptiacus. Next base: position 6,950,761 of record NW_023416309.1, read on the forward strand.
CCCATCTAGGACACCATATTACATTTAGTTGCCATGTCTCCTCAGGCTCTTTTTGGCTATGGCAGCTTCTCAGATTTTCCTATCTTTGATGTCTGATAATTATAAGCCATACTGGTCAGGTATTTTATAAGATATCCTACTATTAAAATCTGTTGTTTCTGTCATGATCATAATGGGCTTGTGGGCTTTGGGAATGAACACCACAGAAGTGAAGTGCTATTTTTGTTCCACTCTAGTATAATAACATAATTTATGAATGGTGATGTTGACCTTCATCACCTGACTGACATAATGTTAGTCAAGTTTTTCTATTGTAAATTTATTCTTTTTCTACTGTAAAATTCCCCCATTTCCATATGTACTTGGAAGGAAGTCATTATGTACAACCTACATCTAAGAAGTCAGTTATGCTCCCCTCACCTCAAGGGTAGAACAGCTACATATATTATCTAGAATTCTTCTGCAAGATTTTCTCTTCCTTCCCACTTACATATTTATTCAATAATTTATTTATATCACATGGATATTTTATTATATTTGCATTATAATCCAATAAAACTTTGTATTGTTGTAAAAATTTTTCTAGCTTTGGCAATTGGAGTTCTATTTTTAGAACTTCCCCTCATTTTTTGGCACTCCAAGATATTCCAGACACAGCTTGTATATTTCCTACCTTAGCTCTAGAATCTGCTATTTTTCCAAGCAGCCCTGGTTCCCTTTATTGAAAAATGGTATGAGAAACAGATATGGGAGCTAGTTGTGCTTATGTCTCCTGGGTCACATCAGCTATGATGTTTACGTAGCGTTTTAGAATTGCCAGAGTGTATTTCCCAGCCATAATCACTTTCAAACCTCATGCCTGTCCTCTAAGGAGTACTGTGCTCCTATTATATCACTTAGGAAAATAAGAGCCTGAGAGGTTGAGGCACCAGGTTCAAGGCCCCAAATCTAGTTTATGGTAGAATGAATTGTTTATCAAATATGTAACCCACAACCTGGATTATAGTAGAGAGTGAGCAGATCTGGAACTTCCCTTTCTGAATCATACAATGTAATTTCAGATATAATATTTAAACATGTAAGTGCATAAATAAATATTTAACATAACAACAACTGATCCTTTAAAGGAAAGTACATGATACTAGGACTGTGAGAATGAATGACAGGAGCACTTAGCCACAATGAAGAGGGAAGAAGGAAGGTTCATGATGCATTGAGAATGTGACATTTAAGCTGAAATTTTAAAAGAGTGATAATTAATGAATTGGTTATGGTCTCCAAAGAGATTTTTTTTTAAAAAAAAGAATAATGTATAAAATGTCTCAAGTTGGAAAGGAATGTTTTGGCATATTCAAAAAAGCTAAAATAAGTTCATGAAGGTAGACTGTAATACGTAAGGGTGAATTCCTATATGTAAGAATAGAGAGATTTAGACACAGCAAAAATCAAGCAAAATTTGTAGGCTAGGTAAGGTAAGAATTTTTCCTTCTATTTTATGAGCAATGGAACATCACAAAATATTTTAAATCAAGTGAATGAAATGATAAATTATATGATAAACGTTACTTTTACTTCTATGTGGAGAATGAAGAAGAAAGGGGGCAAAACTAAATTCAGGGAGACCAACTAAGAAACTATTTTAGCATTTGTGTAAGATGTTAGAAACTTAGTCTCAAGTGTTTGAAGTGAGAATGAAAAGAAATGTTAGGGTTGGACAGATACTTATGTGATAGGATAAAAACGAAAAAAATGGACAGAAAAATGTGAATTAACAGGCAGCGCTGGGAGCTCAGTTAAAGATGATAATCCTATTTTCTCAATTGTGTAATTATCTCCAATCTTTTGGTTGTCAACATAGAGAAAGTTGATAGAGAGGTCCATATAGAATTGAGTGTGGGCATGTAATGGGAAGAGAGTAACTGACATTAAAATTGTGGGTTCCAAGCAGGAGAGAGAAAAGTGATGTTCATAGGAAGCTAAGTGTTGGGAGGAAATGGTGAGTTCACTGGGGTGAAAGAATTTTGGATGTATTTGAAGTAGCCAGCTCACAAGACAGAAGTCTTAATACATGTAACATTAGATTTGATATAGTTGTTGGTGATAGCCAGTTCCAAGATGTGGTGAAGAACAATGAAATGAGTCAATTAAAACAACTACAGATGAGATGAAGGGATTGAGAGATCAGGATGGTAGATGAAATAGCTTTGTGGATGCCGAAGTCCTTTATGCTAATGATAATAGCTGCAGTGGACAGAAAGGCTTTGAGCCAAGTTCCAGTCTTCAGTGAATGAAAGGGAGCATCCAGGGGTTAGTTGTTGAGAGAAATCGGGAGAAGAAAGTGGCATAGACAGTTACGAATCTCAGTGAGGCAAGGTGGAGTCAGGGGCATTATGCTGTACCTACAATTTTAAGATCATTGTTTATTCTTTGGTACTTATTACTCCTTGAATCAAAGAACTGAGGGCTTATAATAATCTTAAGGAGAAATTTAAACTCCTATACCCTAGGCAGTCAGATATTCTATATCACCATACTTTAGAACAGAGAAAGTGAATACTAGTCCTTCTGTTACCATTTACAAGCAATATCATCCCAGACATGCCTTGACATTTTCTTAATCTAGGTGTCCTCATTTATTATATGGAACTAAAAATATCCATTGGTTTTCATGAAAATCACATTGAAGTATGCATGAAAAATGCCTAGCATAGGACTGAGCACATTGACTCCCTGTTTCCTCATCTATAAATGGGGTTAATAATAGTATCCACCTTACAGAGATTTTGCAAAGATTAATTAATTAATTAACTCAATACAAGTTCTTAGAACAGTGTTTGGCACATGGTGGAGATTATAGAAGCACTGGCTATTTTTTATTACTAAAAGAAGCACAATGTAAGACATATAGTCCCCAAGTGACCAATGTTTGTGTTGACATCATTGGTCTTCATTCATTGATTTATATAACTTTTCAGCAAGGAGTCAGTGTGTTTCTTTTAGTGCATTTGTTATATGGATGAGGAAACGGCCTTGAAAGTCTGAATCTCTGCTTGCCCCCTTAGCCAGTTCAGGGCCCACAGGAGATCCCAGTGTCTCAGTCCTGCTTTTGTGTCTACAGTACCACACTGGGTAGCTTGTGTGAGGTGCTGCAAGCCAATGAGGGGGCAGCATGGAGCATAGAAGAGAGGACTCATCTCCCCACTGCCGCATGGTTCAGGGATCATTTTGGGGAGACAATCCTCCTTGCCTTGACAGCAAGGAAAACTCCCTTCACAGGGAGGCTCTACTGCCAGAAAACACCCAGTCCACAGTGATTGGAGTTAATTGGCTTTTATTTAGTGTTAGGCTACTCTGATCTGCTTCTTTAACCCTGGTGAACATGCAGTGTTTTTTAAAGAAGATCCTAACTTGTCCAATTCTTCATTTAAAAAAAGTCACCTTTGAAAATATCTAAATCCACACTGATCAATTTCTACTTAGAGAAAATCAAAGTCTTCTCTGCTGGGTAGGCAGGAGCAGCACCAGGATCTGTCACCTTCTTGTTTCTCAGGCCACAGCAGATATCGAGGCTACGGTCAGAAAGGAGAATAGAATAAAACAAGCCAGGGTGCAAAGTTGAAGCCCTATAGGTCTGTGAGAAAATCCCAACATAACCACTCCCATGTGAGACCAGCACTTTGTGAAGGTCCCTTCTGCAACTGTAGGAACCCTGCAAAAGTGGAGCTGTTTTTCTACAGGATGGTGATTTGTAAGAACAGCTTTCTTAGGAAGCAGGATCTGTGCTCCTTTCCTAGTTAGGAGGAGGAAGAGAGGATGCTTAGTATCATCCCTCTGGAGAGATAAACACAAAAGAAGTAATGGCTCAGTGGAGCAAATTCAAAAGCTTTCAGGCCAGCAGGGTCATACAAAGGTGGGAGCCAGCCAACTTTAAGTGGAAGGTTTGAGGTAGACTGGAGAATCTTCTCATCTCAGGAAGCCATTAATTGTTTTTTACAGGTTTGCATTGGATAAAGAAATTATGGTACATATATTCAATGGGATATGACTTAGCCATTAAAAATGACATCTTACCATTTGCAACAACATGGATGGACCTAGAAGGTATTATGCTAAGTGAAATAAATCAGAGAGAGAGAAAGATAAATACATATGAATTCACTTATATGTGGAATCTAAGGAACAAAAGAAACAAACTAAATGAAAACAGATTATCAGATACAGAGAACAAGTTGATGATTACTAGAAGAGAGGGGGATTGAGAGGTAGGTAAAAATGTTGAAGGGAAGAAGTACAAATTATGGTTACAAAACAATCACAGAGATATAGAGTACAGCATAGGGAAAATAGTTAATATTATTATAATGGCTCTGTGTAGTGGCAGATGGGTGCTAGAGTAATCAGGGGGATTACTTCATAAATTATATAAATATCTAGCCATTGTATTGTATATTTGAAACTAATACAAAAAATTGTTTTCACAAAATCAGTAAAAGAACCCTTTTCTTGGTTTTACAGAAAGCATTATACATATATTTGTTTGATTTAATTTCCAACATAAAATAAATGTTTAAGAGAAAAAAAAAAGAAAAATAAAGACTCTGGAGGTTAAAAGTAAAGGTCAAAAATTTAAACAATAGAGGTCACAAAGAAAGTTTTTAAATAAGGAGAGAAAATATTTAAAGAAATAACGGAGATAAATTTGCCAGAACTAAAGATGAAATACCTTGGATTTAAAGGATCTATAGATTTCCAAATGAATGAGATAAAGAACCCAGACCAGGATAAATTTTAATAAACTTTAAAGGATAGAAAAGTCAGACAAAATTCTGTATGACTATAGTGAAAAAGAAGAGATCATCTTCAAAGAAAAAACAATCAGACTGACATCATGCTTTTTGAAAACAAGAAGTCCATAGAGCATTAGTTTTTAAAATACTGAAGGAAATAAACTTTGAACTCAGAATGTTTATATACAAACTGTCATTCAAACATGAGGGTATAATTAAAATACTCTGTTATACAAGATCACAAAAGCGTTGCTACATAAAAACCTTTATTGAAAACAATGAGTACTTAAAAAACAGCTCTCAACAAGATAATCAACTAGGAGCTATGGCAAGATATATATGGAGTAAGGGTGATCAAATATCTTCGTAAAATCTATTATTGTCCATTTTGTAAAAAATGTCTAAAAAATAAAGCAAAAGTATATTTTAAAATAACTAAATTAAAATTCTAGACAAATCAACATTGTGGGTAGGGGAGAATGGATTCTACACTACACCAAAGGAACATGAGAGTATGTAAGCGGTCCAATACAGCTTCTGAGCTACAGCATCAGAGTGGGAGTAATGAATGGCCATGCTTTAGATTCACCCTTTTTAATATAGCATCCAATAAATATGGACACTAAAGCAACCACTTCGTGACAGACACTGGAAAAGTTGCTGGAGAGGTGTGATTTGCCTTCAACTGTCATAATGTAAATGGGGAGTATGGACAATGAAATTAACAATCACTGCTCTGTAATGTGTCTAACTTCAGACAAATACAGTACCCTATGGGACAATATTAAATTAATTCATGGACAATCAGGCAACCCTATCTGGAAACAGTGGCCAAGACAAATGTGGTCTTGATATCACAGCAAAAGCTATACTCATTTCTACTCTGTCTTTTTATTGGGATGCAAACACTTGCTTAATGTTTAGCTGGATGCACCGAAACTACCTACCATATGCTTGGCTTCATTCTACCTCATTCAGTAGGGCTACCTGTGCTCTCAGATTAACATACTGAAAGCCGAAAAGCCATGACATTCTCTTCTTGTTCCTAAATATCCTCCAAGAAAATTCATGTAAATAACAAAAAAAGAGAGGAAAAAAAAAAAACTCTTAATATTGTTATTCCACAATTCTTATGACATATTTTAAATGCCTCTTTTTGTTAATAACTTTTTCAATTCCAAAATTTCATTTCTGGAATTGTCTCTGTAATGTACTAAAGGATCAGAAGTCACAAGATGACTCCATCTCATTGACAGAGGTTTTGCTTCCATCACTGTGTGGCCTCAGGGGGTGCTCAGGAGATGAGAACATAGCCTAGGACCTCTGGAGGAGACATCTGCTGACCTATTCTAGCAGGTTGCCTGGGAACATCTTCCACACTCATCTCTGTGGAGATTCCACACCATCTCACATTTATATTGGGCTTGTGTGGCCTCATTTACTCCTGCAGCAACTTTTTTCTTTTTCTTTTTTTGCACAATTACATTGTTCATATGGTTACCACGCTGACAAAAACGAATAAAGGGAAAGGTAAATTTATTTGACTCTTAACCTAAGCCAAATGAAATACAGAAACACAGTTGATTTTTAAAAGATCAAAGAATGTACTGCAAAAGCTAATGTTTTGATAGCTTCACCCAGTGTACTTAGTAAAAATAAGCATTCCTTTCAGCTTGAGGCTCAATCTATGTTTCCTATACCATTGAAAAACAAATGTGGGTGTGGGTTTTTCTTCTAGAAAATGTCTATAATTTTTTCCACTTTTGCCAGTCAGGTAGGAAAGGGTATAGGTCATTCATTATTTACTTTATCTTTCACATTCAGCAAATTTTTGCTATTCATTTTCTTTTTCATTCAGCAATGAGCCAAATATTTACTACCATGAGCCAAGCACTATACTTTTCAGTTTACTAACAACCTCTACCCATAGATGAAAAAAAAGAGAACTTCCATAAGTCTTCTCTATTTAAGGAAGTCAACATGACCAGTGGCCTATGCAAAACAGCCTGCTCAGCAAACACAGGAAGATGGGAGGTGACTATTCATTCACTCCATTCTGATGTTGCCCTTCACTGAACGAACATCTTCCTACTGGGTGCAATGTCTTGTGCTGGCAGCTGGAAGGCTACACACAGGCAAAAACTCTTCCCCAAGGAGTTTATAAACTAGGAGGAAATATAACAGCACGTGGATAAATAACTAAGATATAAGATAGATATAGGGCTGGGCCGAAAGGGGCCTAAAATTAAAGAGCTCTGGTTATCAACTTCAGCTAGGATAATCTTGATCTAGAGGATTACAAAAGGCATCGAGGGACTGGCGACCTTTGTTCTGAATCTTGTGAATAGCAGGTAGGATTTGAGAGGTAGAAAGATAGAAGAAAAGCATGATTCTGGAAAATAAGGAGGGCACAGGAGGGAAGGGAGACACCAGTATTAAATATTATACTTCGAGTTGTAGAAGTTAAGATTAGAAAGACAAACTAACTCCACCGGAGAGCCTTGATAAATAGATTAACCTGATTAAAGCTGTTAGGCAACATAGAATATAAATATAAATAACACAGCTTAATAGTATTAATTAAGCTTTGTTTTAGGATAATTTGGCTGCTCTGTGCAGAATGTACAAGAAGCAAGAGATCTAACAACAAGAAACCATTTAAAACAGCAACAATAATAACTACTATTAGCACAATAACAATAATTCTAATACTTAGCACTTATCATGGGCCAGAAATTACTTTAATCATTTTTGCATGTCGTAACATATTGACCCCTCTCCAATACCCTATAAAATAGATATTATTACAGGCATATTATTTGGAGATATTGCAGGTTTGATTCCAGACTAGTACAATAAAGCAAGTTGTAATCTTTTTGCCAGTAGAAGGCTACACATAGGCAAAAGCTCTTTTTTTTTTTGTAAAATTGAACATCTATGAAGTGCAAAAATGCAAAATTCAATATCATTAGCTGTGCCTGTATTATTCCCACTTTACCAATGAGAAAGCTAAAATTACTTTATGTGCACACAGTCACCCAGCTTGGAAGGACAGAGAGGTTTGGGACCAGGAAGGCAGGTAGCAGACTCCTTAACTTCTGCAGTCTGCTCCCTTGCAGAGAAGCCAGCTCAAAGTCTTCATGAGAAAGGAAAGCCTGAAAATGGAGGAGTTATAGAGGGGTTGGCGGGGGAGAATTTACATGCAGGGCAGAAGTAGATAGAGGAGACCACAAAGCAGCTCTCAGAAGGTCAGTAGAGGTGACAGACACAAAGACATAGAAGAGTTCTAAAAGAAAGAAGCTGTTCCAGAGAGACACTAGTACAGAGTGATCAAAGCAAACTAGAATTCAAAAAGAGCTAGTGAATTTGGTTACAGTGGGGTCACTGGTGCCTTTTAGGGTCAGCGCTTTTGATGTAGAGGTTGAAGAGTAAATTGCAGGGCATTAAGAGTAAATAGGAAAAAGAAGAACTATTAGATAAGAGATGATGTTGCTAACATTATTATGATAAAAGTGGAACACTGAGGAAGTTAAATAAATGGTAGTTTTGTTATTATTACTGTTATTATTAATCTTACTATTGTCTGTTATTATTCAAGATGAAGAATCTTTACAGGGGAGGTTGGCACAGAGAAAATGAGCAGTGAGCAGTGATGAGAAAAAAAAAAACATTTAGATTATTTGAACTCAGTTCAAGGATCTGCATATATATGAATGAATAGTTTTGAATCTAATCATTATAAATCATTATAAATATCAAAGTATTAAGTGACATAAAAACCAGCATTTAGATTCTGGTCTCAAAGTCCCAGGATTCAAATGAAGGTTCGTTTCAGGTATAATATATTTCTATATGTACCCTTCTTAGAGTGCAACTGATTCCTGGATTATAATATTTTTCTAGATATAATCATATCCAGAAATATCTTACATTGTATCAAATATCAGATTTTGGAAGCTTAGGAATTGTGAAGTAACTTGGACCCAAAATTACATTTGAACAGTACTTCATTGGGTATAATACACAAGGCAAATGCTAAGAAATGTTCATTCAATTCAGCAGATTTAGGAGAGCAAGTTTTCTGAAGAGAACAATGTCATCAATGTCATCAAGGATGTTTCCCTGTACTTTTGAGGGCAGCATCAGATCTTCCTTGGCCTCTTCTTAGTGCCCAGCAGCTGGCTCTGCAGCTGAATAGAAGGCAGCATTATTATTGTTTATAATATTTCCTAGTCCATTACAGTTGATAACAGGCTTGCTTGGATGTAATTTTAGTATACCTTATAACAGTCTTCTGAGGCATCTCCTATACTAGGGATGAGGAGAACAAGGTTGAGAGAGGTAGTATCTTGCTCAAAGTCACACAGGGAATAGGCAAGGCTGACATCACATCCAGATGCTCTGACTCTCCACCCTTTACTCTCTGAAAAGTCCTTGCAAATACCAATTCCCTCTATTTTCAGTAAACACAAAACATGCCATTCCAGGATTCAGACTAGCATAATTTTCCTTTCATTATTTTTTCTGCTATATTTTTCATTTTTTTCCTTTTCATTATTTTTTCTGCTATTATTTTTTTCTGTTATACCTGACCTCTTGGAGATATTTAACCCCTCTTTTGGTCAGACATCAATTACTGAGATTTAAGTACAATTTTTTATGCCAAAGCATATCTCAGCTTTAATTGGTAAACAGGGAAGCAATAATTATGCTGTTTTCCAAAAGAATAGATGCCCTTGTTATCTATCTCCAGGAAAAAAAGGTCATTTAGACTTTTCATCCCTCATATTTTTTTCTTTAATAAATAGTTACCCAGCTAAATTATCCATCACAGAGTGATTCCTGGAGAAAATAAATTCAGAACATGTTGTAACACCCTTAAGCAATGTATGTCAAAACCGAAATGATTTTTAAGGCACGCAGTGGGGTACATTAGAAGCTTTGCAACATGAGAGCAAAATAGGTTAGTCTGGAAATGGGCCAATATTATTGTCTTCAGAAAAGATGGCCACTGGATCAAGAACCTTCTTTTTAAAATAAACTAACTAGCATGGGGAACGTCTTTCGAATTATAACAGGAGATTCCATAGAACAAGTGGTATAGGTGAAAACTGCAAGGATATAAGGTGACCAATCTAAACATTCATTACCATAAAGACTATCCTATAGTTTTCATTCATATGTCATGCTTTCCACAGGAATAAAAATCTAAGTGTTTCACAATATTTTTTGAGCCAAAGGAAAAAAACAAAACAAAACAGGAGACTGGGCAAAATCAGGCTGATATATGATGATTACTGGTATTTGCAAAGATTCTTCAAAATATGAATTGGAATATATAAACATATTCTAACTTTCCAGGAGGGCAAGGCAAATCAGAGAATGTTGAAATAAATAATTGATGAAAGAGAATTTTATTAATTGATTTTCAATACCATTCAGATTTTTTCCTAATTCTTTATCTTCTCAAAATGAGATTCCCCTGTGGTTAAATTCACGCCCTAGTTCTTAAATTAGAAAGCATCACACGAGTAACAGTTGCCATTAATTGAATTTTCTGTTATGCCTGGCACTTTACATATATTGCCAGAAATTTTAAAAATTAATGAAAGCTAAGTACCATGTTCCTTTTTTATAGTTAAGGAAACCAAATCTCAGAGAAACGGAATAATCCAGCCCAGACCATAGAGCTCCTAAGAAGCAGAAGCAAGGTTTAAACCCAAGTATTTGGTATTTTCCCTGTGTGTCTCCTCTTTTCATCATCCTATGAAACTATAAAGCCTTTAAATAATAACAGTGCCCTACCAAAGCAAAATACATGGGAAATCAAAGTATAGGAGAATAGTCATAGAGTCAAAGAAATTCAGATTGAGTATGTACATTAAAAAAAACACACACACATCTATCCAGTGTCTCTATTTTTCCAATTAGGTGATGGCACTCCAAGGGAATAGATGCAATGATAGTGCTAAAACCTGGGTCTTCAGACTTCTAATCCAGTGCTCACTTTACTCACTGCCCCATATTTCTAAATTCTACATCTCTCTCACAATCTGTATGGTTGACACTATAGCTCTCATAAATGCACTGACAAATTTAACAGATAAAGGTAATAATTGTCTTGAGGAGCTTTGAAATTATCTGAGATGGAGATAAAAATGCATAATTAGATTCCCTGCCAATTTTACAGCATGAATGTTATTGTCAATGTCCAAGCCGAGAGAAAGCTTTATAAGACAAAGGGATGAATTCACAACAGGGTCTTCCTATGCTTTTACGTAAAAAGACTGATGATGACGAAAAGACCAAGGGATTTTAATTTTGCTTCATCAGACCTTATTAGGCAAGTATTGGCACACCTCCTTTTTTTTTTTTATCTATTAACTCCATTCAACAAATTCAGAAAAATACAGCCTCATAGTTAACATCTTTAAAAAATCACTAGCCTATGTACATTTCCAGGCAAACCTTCACTTGAAATAAAAATTTCTCCTATTAAATGTTATCTTTGAAAATATTATTCAACCTCTCAAAGCAATTTCTCTCCTTATCCATATAATGACACACAAGAAAATAAATATAAATTTTATTCACAATTACAGCTTATTTAGCAGCTTCTTCAATGTTAAAAACTTAGTATAGTAGCCCGAACCAAGACCTATATTTAAAAATAAACTACAGGAAAATTAGAGAAACTCATCTACCTTAACCCTTATATAATTGTGACAATTCACACTGAAAGTTTTTTTCCTTCAAAATTTCAATGCAGTTCTTGTACACTGTTGGTAGGATTATAAATTGGTACAGCCACTTTGGAAAACAGTACAGAAGTTCCTCAAAAAATTAAAAGTAGAACTACCATGTGACCCAACAAATCCACTTCTAATTCAGAAAGATATATGTAGGATTATTTACAATAGCAAGGTATGAAAGCAACCTATTTTGCTATTGATAGACGAATGTATAAAGAATATGTGGAACATATATACAATGGAATACTACTCAGCCATATAAAAGAATGAAATCTTGACATTTGTAACATGAATGGACATAAAGGGTACTACATTAAGCAAAATTAGTCATACAAAGACAAATACCACATGATTTCACTTATACGTGGAATATAAAAATCAAAATAAACCAAAAAAAAAATAGAAAAAGATTCATAGATACAGAGAACAAATTGATGGTTGCCAGATGGGAGAGTGGTTTTGTGGAGGGGTTTGAAAAAGGTTAAAGAATTAAGAGGTAGTAATTGCCAGTTGCGAAATTGTCAAGATCTAAAGCACAGCATAGAGAATATAGTCAATAATATAGTAATAATTATGTATGGTGTCAGATTCATACTAGATTATCAAGGTGATCACTTTATAAGTTTTATAGATGTCCAATTACTAATTTGTATAGCCAAAACTAACATGTCAACTGTAATTGAAAATTTTTTAAAATTTAAAAATTGAATGAATTGCTATAATTTTTTGAATGTTTATTTTTCAATTGAGTTGACATTTAATATTATTTTCTAGTAGTTTCAGGGCTGCTACAATTTCTTTTAATTTCCAGGATCGCTGTCAAAATTCTGATATCATTCTGAATGCCATTAATTAGGATATGATTTTATTTTCTTTCTAGAGGATTTTATGGTTTTCTCTCTAACATTAGAATTATGAATTATCCTAATAATGTATCCTGTGAATGTTTTATTTTTAATTTTGGGAAAATTTTATTTTTGATTTTTTATTATGTCTTTTCCATTTTCTCTTTCTCTTCTGCTATTTTAGAGACATTTCTAGAGTTACCAGTGATGAAAATCTGTGATCAATATTTTTATTTTACTGGAAGGCTGCTTTATTTTTATATATTATAGTTTTACTTCTGGTTTAATTTCATGTTCTGCCAGAATATCACTTTAACTTTGAAGAGAGTCTCTCTAATGTGAGGCAAAAGCTGAACAAAAGAAATGTGTTAACACTCAGTAGATCTACTCTATCATGGTGGGCAAAGAAATTTTGCAGAAATAAAATAAGTACTCACATATTCTTTGCTGTGAGTTTTGTTGTTATTGTTGTTGTTATTGTTTTTCTTGAGTATCAAGTAGATTCAGTTCTAAAGACAGGTTTATAACATTTCCTGCTCAAAGCATTCATACATAGATAAAATCTCAGAGAAGTGTCAGTGAGGAATAGGCTGTGCATTTTGCAGTAGATCTCCTTTCCAGTAAATCGGGAATTGTAACTGAGGCAGAAATAGCTATATAGGTAGAGAATGGGTCCCTTGGCTGAGATGTGTAAAAACTCAGTATCTGGAGAAGACATTTACTCACTTTCTTGTTCTCACTCACATAACCACCCTCTCTCTCTTCCACCTAATCTCCAAGGTCATCTTCTATTATACAAATAATCAGTTCTTTTCAGATCTGTTCCCAAATTTGAATATACAAACCTGCTCAGGTTCTCAACAGAATAAGACCTCCAGGATCTACACCCTTTAGAAAAGGTGTACATATAAATAACATTTTTCTCATTATTTTGCTTTATAAATAAATCATTTTATATTCACAGTATTTTACTTAACACTTAGAAGTTGCTCAAAAGAAAAATAAAAGCCCTGCATAGGGGCAAACATTATCTTCTAGAAATGCTCTTTGTACTGAATACAGTTTATAGTCCATAGTGAGTACTCAATAACTATTTCTGGAATTCACAGGTTTCTTACTTCCTCATGTCTGTCCTATAATATCACCTGCATTGGTGGGTTTGAGTTTCTCCTATCCCACTGTTAGGAATGACTTGCAGCAATTATTTAAGGGAACACCATTCATGATATGATATACACATTGTAAAGTTTTTTTCCCAGATAAAACAAACTTTCATAATTGGTAAAAAAACAAACAAAAAATTTTCCTTTTCTTGTTTCTTAGAAGAAACATGCTAATATAAACTTTATCAATCAGGTCTGCACTGTGAATTTACATTTTAAAAACTTCAATTTTGTGATTCTCTAACTTGTTCGAAAGCAGCATGCTGAGAGAAATCCTTCCATTCCACTCAGCAAAATGCTATAGAGGGGCCAATTTTTACACAGATGGTCATTCGAAAATATGTACCGTATATCATAAAAACTTCATGATGTATCTCTAAAACAACAACCATTTGTAATACTTACAAAATATTCCATTCTTTTATTTTAAATCACTGGGGGAATTTAACTTCCATTACTTAAGATAATTAGTTTGACACTGATATAATTAACAGCCAGCACAAAAGAACAAAGATTACAAGATCAATGTAAATAAAGGCAAATGATTTCCTTTCTCTAAAGAATATGGGCTTTCCCCTTTGCCATTAGTCATAGACAGACAATTAAAAACGTATTAAGTGCTAAACCAGCTAAAACAAACAATGTGTCTTCCTTGTGGTTAATGTTCAACTTGTTCTTGTAAGAATCCGGGTTTGGGAATGGGGAAGACAAAGAAAGAAAAAACAAGGGCCCACTTAAGCCAACTACAAAAGATATCCCCTTGCTTACTGTCAAACATGGCTATTTTACAAATAAGGGCATAAGCTTAGAGTTATAACTTGACTAAGGCCTCATAATAGGAAATGTCAGATCTGGGATTTGATCACCTGTGTCAAACTTTCATATATTATCGCTCCCACTATATCTCATTATGACAAAGAATGTATATTTTCAAGGAATATTTTTAAATGGTTAATTCAAATTTCATCCATAATTCAAAAACAATACTGTCTTTTACAAGGGTTTCCCCCTACCACTTACAGTAGATAACTGGCTCTGTTATAGTATTTGTAAAATGTATGAATTATTCTGCTCAGGGAATCAGCAGGTCACTAATTTTCCTCTAAAATTCAAAGAATGTTGTCTCCAAAAATGTATACATCCTTAACAATACTCTCCTTCTCCAAATTTCCTTCTCCAGCACTTGCTTAAGGAAGTTATAAGAATGAAATACTACAACCAGAAAATGCCTTAGAGGATTTCATTAGGAAATTGAATGAATATACTTGCCCATGTCATAATGTCAAAAATCAGATGAACTTTACAAAATTAGAGCATTGAGCAAATGAGGAAGAAAACTCATTATTAGCAATAACTGATAAAAGCCCTCTGAACACACTTGTATCAACATTAATAAAGAAAGATCTAATGCCATTCCATTTGACTGAAATTCAAATCTACTGAACTTTCAAACAAAGTAAATAGCTTATTTATTCTTGAATAAACTACATAATAAGCTAAGTGCTTTACTAGCATCCATCATTCTCCACTAGCTTATCCTCTGAACTTGTGTCAGAGATCTGTGCTAATACCTGAGTGACTGAAAAGTCTTTTTTCCCTAATGGAATGAGGAACACATTCCAAACCTTCATTTTTCCTTCAGTTCTAGCTCATGCTTCAAAAATTCCAACTTAAGTAGTCATCATTTAGAGGAAAAGAAACCTATTAAAATCATGTAACATAAAACTCTTATTTTATACTAACTAATCTTAATCTACATTCTCATCTTTGTCTTTGGAGATGAAATAAAGGCCTATGAGTGATCACCATTTGTTTTAAATACATGTACTTTACCAATTCGAATAAATTATCTTTAATGAGAATTTCTTTTTAATTTTAGTTCCCCATTTAAACTGGTATAATTATGTAAAATTATATTGATAGTTTTTTTGAAATACTCAACTTAACATCCCATGTCAATTCCACTGAGAACTTCAAGCTAATGCAATAAGAACAAAAGGAAATGTGCCTTTACAGATGCCCACATACCAAAAGCATTTTGAATATATCTAAAACAGACGTCAAGTGTAATCTGCATTCATAAAAAAAAATATTGACTGAATTTCTATTGTGGGTAAGAACTTTTTATGTTAAAGAGTCATTTTTTTTCCTCCAGAAGAAAAAATAAGTCCTTCTAATGAATAAATGTGCAACTATGCTAGATATTCCATTGCTTAATGGATGGTATCAGAAATGCCATTATTAGAAATGCTCTATGGAAAAATAAAACTAGAACTAAGCTAAAACCATATACAAAGGTGAAATAAAAATCTATATTTAACATGTAAAACTATAAAACAATAGTAGAATATCATTGTGACTTAAGGGAAGCAAAAAACTTTTAAAGCAAAAGCAACAAAAAATAAAAAAATAAAATGCTAAAAAAGTTATAGTAAAATGAGAGCGGATATTTGTAATATGTAAGAATGGCAAGCAAGAAATTCTTACAAATCAACAAGAAAAAGGGAACAGCCAAAACAGAAAAATCGGCAACAATATAATTTACTAAAAAGGAAACAAAGAGATGGTTAAACTTATTAGTAATCTGATAAATTAAAACAATAATGAAGTATTATTGCATACCAATTAAATTAGCAAAAACAGATATAAGGCACAGGAAAACTATTAGATAGGATAATGTAACCTAGGACGAATGAGTCAAATTAAGTGGCATATGCCTTATGACAGAGGAAATTTATTTCTAAACATATATCCCAAAGAAATCATGGCATAATTATATGAAAATATGCAAGTTACCTACAGTGTCATTTATGACAGCAGGAAATTAGATGAAAAGTAGCTCTCTATTACTAGGAGGAAGAAGAAGTAAAATGTGGTGGATGCATACCAAGGATGTATTATGTAACAATGAGAAGCAACAGATTAGATGTTCACGTAACAACACAGAGGAATCTTAAAAACATGTTTAATCAAAAAGAGCAAGGAATGTCGTTAAGTAATAGAAAATGCATACATGCAAAATAATACACATATTACAAGAATACAAACAAAAATATTGACATCATATAAAGTAGAATGGTTGTCTTAAAAAAGGAAGGGTAAAGAAAATAAAAAATGAAGAGGGGTAAAACAAATAAAATAGCAGGTATGGGGAGAGAAGAAAAAGGACTGACTGATGCAAAATGTCCTATGACAATCAGCAATGGAAATAACATCGCTTTGAAGTAAAAGGAACTTGAGTTCAAATGCTAACAGCCATTTACGCTCAGTATGACTTCCATCAAGGTACTTTTCTGTAAGACTCTTTCCTCAGTGGCAAAATTGGGATAGTTATTTTCACGTACAATATTTAACATATTACCTATTCAATAAGGAATTTTTTCTAAACTTTTTAAAAAGGCATTTATATATGTCTACTTAAGAGGTGTACTCAGTGATACTTAGAATTTAGTCTGAATTCAAGTTTCTTTTGCTCACTCTAAAATAGTAAAACAACACTATAAAAAGAATATTTATGAACTATGAAAACTTCCAAGCTTTGTAAACATTTCATAATTCCAATTAAAATCAAAACTTTTTATTAAATCATTCTGAAATATGCAGTGAAAGTGAAATCTTAGCTTTAAAATTACTTACAATATTTTAAAATTAGTATCCTCATATTTAAGGTTACAGATATACATGTGAGATTGCTAAAAGGTATCTCAAAATGTTTCTTACTAATTGAAACCTAGGATCAACACTACATTTTATTACTTTACCTAAAGAAAATTCTTCAATCTCTTGGAAATTAAAATACTGAGGAGCAAAGCTACAAGGTGTATTTATTTTCCTTTGTTCTAAAATTTGAGGAAAGTATCATCTTGAAAGGAACTTATCTTCTTAGAGTAAAAGTCATGTTAAGGACTTCCATTCATTTTCAAAGCTCTGGCATATTCACAACTCTCTTACTAAATATATAGTTCAATTTATAGGTCAGAATTTCAGCCAGCCATTTATACTCAGAGGAAAATATGCTAGGGAGAGGTAAATCTGCCTAAAGTCTTTGTTCATTTATTCATCCACCATTCACTTACTCATTTAAAAATAATGTATTAAGCACATCTATGAAGCAAAAATAAATGCACTGGGTCTAGGTATGTATCAATGACCACTCAGACATGGTGTGGCCTCATGAGAGTATATAAAAGAGAAGGATCGTCAACAGAAACAGAAATAACAACTCCAATATGTAGAATTATAAATTGTGATAAGAATAAACAGAAAAAACAGGACCCTAAGAAAAGAAATAACAGGAAGCACAGTACTCATAGAGGTCTCTGACGGTAAAAATTTAACTTGATACCTGATGGATATAAAGAGTGGACCATGCAAAAAGAGGCAGAAGAAATACAATATGCAAAGGTGCTAAGGCAGGAAAAGTTTGATCTTCAAAGTTACTGATATTAGTCCAAGAGCCCTTGAGCCTAGTGCGCTGTGAAAAAGCTCCAGGATATGAGATTAAGTTTCGGGCACCATCATAAGGGTTCTGTGAACCATGGCATAGAGATTTGATGTCATAATAATCATGATGGGAAATCATTAGGAAATTTTAAAAAGACATCTTCTGATACATGAGTTTAAAAGATCACCTGGAAGGCTACCAGCAAAGATGGCAGAATAGATAAATACTGTGTTTGTCTCCTCTCACAACCACATCAAAATTACAACTAAAACACATAACGGTCATCACTGGGAGTCACCTGAAGGCTAGCTGAACAGAAGTCTTATAATTAGGGACACATAGAAGAGGCTACCTCAAGACTTATAGGAGGGACAGAGATACAAAACAAGCTGGTCCCACACCTATGTGTAGCGGTTGAGGATTAGGAGAAATATCTCAGCTACGGAGATACTCCCAGATTAGCAAGGGGTCCCAGCCCCACACTGGGCTCCCCAGGCCAGTGTTTCAGTGCCAGAAAGAGAAGTCTTCACAACTTCTGGCTGTGAACAACAGTGGAGATCGTGACTGAGTGAGACAGAGAGCAGCTGGAGTCACCCACTTTTCTTGTATGGGGCCTGTTTGTGGATTTATCCGCTAACAGACTCACTCCCTCTGAGCTCTAGCTCTGGGGCAGCAGCTCAAAAGGCACTAGGGACATATGAGGAAGAACTGAGTTGTCTGACTTTAGGGCAAGGGATAGAGGGGTAGCTTTCTCCCAGACAGAAAGGCTGGCAGAGGGCATTGTTCTTTTGTTGAGCCCTCCCCTGCCCGGCTTTCAGAGCTAGGCAGCTGCCATATCTGAGTCTCCATCAATGTAATTAACACTGGTTGCTCCACCCTGGTGATTCTCTGAGACCCTGCCCCTCCCAACATGCAGGCCTATCTCAGCTACTTTCAGGAGATTTTTCCATACAAATAGTCTGCCTTGGCGCATGCTACAGACTTTCCTAAATTCTCTCAAAGGTTCGCAAAATCTAAACAAATAACATCTGGCCTCAGAGTGCCCTGTACCTCTTGCTGAGCAGCCCCAACCCCAACACTAACAGAAGCTGGTCTCAGTTTATGGCTTAGCTTCTTGAGGCACATCTAAGCCCAGCATGGGTGGTAGCCATTTGAGGATTGCTTGGCGGCTCATGCCAGGTGGTTCCAAACAGGGCTCAGGCTGCAGCTAAACTTGGCTTGTGTCAGAGCCCTGGTCTGCACGCTCAGTGGCCAGCTGCAGTCTGAGCCAGAGCACCACCCAGAGTCACATTTGAGGATGACACAAGCAAAGAGCAGACAGAGCAGGCACGAGAGCCCTGGTAAATGAATCGTGCTATTTAAGGTCAGCCCCTGCACAACAGCTCCTCCACTGGTAACAGTCAGCCATCACAACCAATCAGCTTGTGGATCAATCCCTCCTGCTTATGTGTAAAGAGCAACCAAGGCTCAACTACAACAGGGGGGGCACAGACAACCCATACAAGGGACATGCCTGGAGCACACAGCTCAGGGGACCAGAAAAGAATGTGCCATTAAAACTCACAGCACACCTACTGTATAAAGCCACTCTACTAAGACTGGGAGGGAAGCATAGCAGCCCTACTTAACACACAGAAACAAACACAAGTAGGCAGCAAAATGGGAAGACGAAACAAAGCTCCAGAAAAAGAACTAAACAAAATAGAGACAAGCAATCTATCAGATGAAGAGTACGAAATTGTTATAAAAATGCTCAATGAACTTAAGAGAAGAGTAGATGAATTCAGCGAGAATTTTAACAAAGAGATAGAAAACATAAAAAAGAACCAGTCAGAAATGAAGAATACAATAACTGAAATGAAGAATACATTAGATGGATCGATAGTAGGTTAGATGAGGCAGAGGATCGAATCAGTGATTTAGAAGATAAGGTAGCAAAAAACACCTAATCAGAACAGCAAAAAGAAAAAAGAATCCAAAAAAAAAGAAAATGAAAACAGTTTAAAGGGCCTCTGAAACAACATCAAGCATACCAACATTCACAACATAGGGATACCAGGAGGAAAAGAGAGAGAGCAAAAAATTTAAAAAACTATTTGAAGAAATAATGACAGAAAACTTCCCTAACATGGTGGAGGAAATAGGTATATAAACCCAGGAAGCATAGATAGTCCCAAACAAGATGACCCAAAGAGGCCCACAGCAAGATACAGCATAATTAAAATGTCAAAGGTTAAAGAATCTTAAAAGTTGCTAAAGAAAAGCAGTTAGTTACCTATAAGGGAGTTCCCATAAGACTGTCTGCTGATTTTTCATGAGAAACTTTGCAGGCCAGAAGGGATTGGCAGGAAATAGTCAAAGTGATGAAAAGCAAGGACCTACAACCAAGATAGCTCTACCTAGCAAAGCTATTATTCAGAATGGAGGACAGATAAAGAACTTCCCAGACAAGAAAAAGCTAAAGAAGTTTATCATTACCAAGACAGCATTACAGAAAATTTTAGAGGGACTTCTTTAAGGAAAAACAAAACAAAAAAGAAATTAAAAATACAAATAATTAAATGGCAAATTACATGTCTAGGAACATTTACTTCAAATGTAAATAGAATAAATGCTCCAATTAAAAGACAAGGTGGCTGAATAGCTAAGAAAACAACACACACACACACACACACACACACACACACACATTGCCTACAACAGACCCATTTCAGATCGAAAGACACACACAGACTAAAAGTAAAGGAATCAAAAAAGATGTTTCATGAAAATAGAAACAAAAAAAAATGCTGGGGTAGCAATACTTATACCAGACAAAACAGACTTTAAAACAAAGGCTATACTAAAGACAAAGAAGGATCCAGTTATCCCACTTCTGGGTATTTATCTGAAGAACCCCAAAACATGTGAATCCATATGTTCATTGCAGCATTATTTATAAGAGTCAAGATACAGAGGCATTCTAGGTGTCCATCAATGGATAAAGAAGAGGTGATATATGTATGTGTGTGTATATATGTGTGTGCATGTGTTTGTGTATGTGTGTGTGTGTGCATATATACACATATATGTATATATAGAAATCGAATAGTACTCAGCCATAAAAACGAATGAAATCTTGCCATTTGCAACCACATGTGTAGACCTAAAGGGTACTGTGCTGAGTAGAGTCAGACAGAGAAAGATGAATGTCATATATAAAATCTAGAGAACAGGATGAACAAACAAACAACAGAAACAATCTCATAGATAAAAAGATCATTTTGATGGTTGTCAGATTTGGGGTGGGAAGATAGGTAAAGGGGGGAGGGGATCAAGAGGCATAAATTGGTAGTTACAAAATAGTCATGGGGATGTAGAGTATAGTATAGGGATTATAGTCAGTAGTATTGTAATAACTATGTATGGTATCAGATGGTTACTGGATTTATTGGGGTGATCACTTCATAAGTTATATAAATGTCTAATCGCTATGTTGTACACCTGAAACTAATATAAAATAATACTAAATGTCAACTTTAATTGAAAAAATAAAAATTATTTTAAAATGTTGGTTAAAAAAAATTTTTTTTAAAGGTCATCTACCTTTCATGCGGAGGGGATAAGAGGAGACCCGTAAAAAGGTTTTCCACCTAACCAGGGGAAAAAATAATGGTTTGAGCTAAACAGATGACTGAGAAGCTAGTAAGAAATGGACATATTAAAGATATATTTATGAAGATTTGCTGATGGACTAGATAGAGTAACAGCAATAATGACTTAGAGTTTTAGCTTCAACAATGTGGCAGCTTGTAATGCAATATAGTATGGTGGGAAAGACTAAAGTAGGGGGTCAGAAATCACAGACAGCAGGCTATTAACCTGCAGATAAGAACCTTGCTTCCACACCCTAGGAGACTACAAGTCAGTGGGGGCCCATGCTGTGAAACAGTACTTCCCTTGTGGGTTTGGTATGAAAGACACAGGCGCGTGGATATACAACTGACCTCTGATGAGCATTTGGGGTGAGCTAGTGGCTGTGCTGGCTCCTTCTAGATGATGCCTCATTTGCTTCCTACCATAGCTCTGAGAAGTGGTTATGATTAGTTGTATTTGAAAGATGATGAAATCAAATACACTATTTTGTATATTGTTCAAAGTTTCTTGGTAAATGATAGAGTTGTAATTTAAATTTATAACTATAAAAGTACAATGACCCAAATCTATCTTCAGGTTTTTTATTAGAAATAGTGGCAATCTGGAAAAAGTGCAAATAAAATATGTATGTATGGGAGGGGGGTGCTGAATAATGTTTGTTTTTAATCCAGTTCAATTGACATCAACAGGGAACCAGTACTTATTAATATAGAGACACAATTCAGACTCATTCATGCATTATAAATGTCTACCGTGTGGCAAGCACTAGGTGAGTTTCTGGGTAAGCGAAAGAGGCAAGATCCCTACTATTATGCAGCTCAGAGCCTAGCAATCTGTCATGCTCAAAATACAATTTTCTTTACACAATACCACACCAGTCATCAGATTAGCCATGCACATGCATGATTCACATACAAGGTCAAAATGCTGAGTGCTACGGGAGATAAAGCACCAGGTGAGCTGTAGCACTATGGGAGATAAAGTGCTATGTGAGGCAAACACCATGGGCACTGAGAGCAGCAGGAGATTACTTGGGATGGAAAGGTCACAGAAAGCTTTATTTATTGATTAAGTAAATGCCTGGGACATAATACGGTCTGAACTAGTTGATATTGGAAGGCTCAAGTTCCTCCGCTATCTGAAAGTAGAGCATTCCTATAAAAACTTTTGTAAGCAGAAATGGGGTAAAGCGAAGTAATTACCACTAATTTATATGGAAAAGTTTTTGAGCATTCCCAGGCCCAGAAAATTACCTACCAAACCATATCAAATAACACATAAAACCTAAAATAACACTAATATATAGTAATAGCAGTGCCACTCTAGCTGCCTCTATAACCATTACTGCAGAACAAATGCTGAACACTGTCTTCACTTTTCTCCTTTTCTTTTTTCCTTTTTTTTTTAAAGTGAAAATCCTCTTTAGATTTCTTTTGGTTACTGAAAACAGGTACTAATGTAGGTCTTTTGTAAAAAAGTGAAGTGGTGTAACACAAAGTTTCGAAAAATGAGGAATACCTATATAAACAAAAATCTGATTTCCCCTCAAATTAATTATTAATATGTAAATAAAACATTAAAAACTAGTTAAACTATTCTAAAACCATACATAAAGCTCAGAATAAAGAAGATTATACCTTAGTGCAGAGATGAGCAATATTTTCCTACAAAAGAACAAATAGCAAATGTTTCTGGCTTCACGGACCATGCAGTCTCACCATCATCTGCTCAACGTTGCCATGAGAGCCAGAAAATAGCCACAGACAATGCAATGTGTAAATGAATGGTAGAGCTGTGTTCCAATAAAATTTTATCTTTAAAAACAAGTGATGGGGCAGCTTTGGTCTGCAGGTTATTGTTTGTTAACCCCTGCCCCAGTGTCATATTGCTTCCCAAATGTAACAGAATTACTGTCACTCAAGTTGCTGAAAATATAAGGAAGAAATTAAGCCTAATTAGGAAATTTCAGACAAAAACATCTTGGAAGTAACCAATTTAAGATAAGACTAGAGTGAAGTCCTTTCTCCTGAAGGATTTTTCCAGCACAATAAATATAAACAAATTCCAAATACAGAGCAACACGGCAGGCAAGGCTAAAGGAAGAAAGTTGTATGTAGAGACCCACTGCATGGCATAGTAACAACCACTATGGGTGAGGTGGCCAGAGTGCAGTGTTGACTACTTTGTCAGCATCAGCCTTCTCAGCTCTCTCTTGCCTATCTTGACTTGCCTCAATGGAAAGAACTTGACTCGAAGCCAATAATAGAAGCCTAAATCCCAGTAAATTTTAAGATGCCTTCCATGCTCTGGCTGAGGTATTCTTATATTTTTTCTTTCCCCATTTTTCTTTTCTTTTTTTTAAATTCTGTTAATAACTATTGAATTTTTAAGAAAAGTTTTACACCAAATTGAATTTAAATCACCAATTCGACAAATATATATTGGGTAGCTACTATGTGCCCACTCTTGAGTACCTATTACAGTACTACACTGTGTTAGGAGCTGGACATAAGATGAAGCGTCTTGCATCATCCCTTCCCTCCTAGACCTTAGAGTCCAGATGAGGGGACACAAAACAAGATCACAACTAAACATAACTACAGTCTGTGGTTAGCTATTTTGAAGGAAATGAACAAGCTGCTGAGATGGAGCATCCCATGGGGAGGGATTAATTTAGAACAGACAGAGGAAAGTTTTCCATGGAGACTTTTATTTAATTAAATGTCCTTTAAATTCAGACAAGAAATACTGTTCTAGAAACAGTTAAAAAAAAAAAAAAACGAATGAGTCTACTGCAATGCCACACTGAATATGCCCGATCTCATCTGATCTTGAAAACTAAGCGGGGTCAGGTTTAGTTAGTACTTGGATGGGAGACCACCTAGGAAGACCAGGTGCTGTAGGAGTAAAACAAAACAAAACAAACAAACAAAATGAATAGGTATGAGCATAGTGGAGTAGTAGGGGTGGGGAAGAGGAATAAGAATGAAAAATTACATTGGAAAAACAGAGAAGAGACCACTTTATGTTGAGAGGGTCATTGGACCTTGGGAATGCAGCTATAAACCAGTGGAAATGATTTTGAGCCAGGAGGTGATGTGTTTTCTTTCATGAAGATCAATCAAGTCACCCTTGAAAGAATGGTTTGTAGAGGGGGAAGAGTGTAGGTGTGGAGAATATTATGGAGAGGGATCGCTGCAACAGGCAACAGGTAAAATAACAGTTTGCTTGGTGCTAGTGGTGGTACTGAAAATAAAGAGGAGTGCCAAATTTGAGTTAATGTTGGATGAAGAACCAATAATTTTTGTGGATGGAATAAAAGGCTCATAGGTGTGGGTGGTTGCACAGAAAGAGAAAGGTAATGGAGGAATCAAGAGTAGCCACAGGTGTCTAGTGAGACTTCCTGATTGGATAATGGTGCTAGTTATGAAAAGGAAGGAATGAGGAGGAGACCAAAGAGCTGGACATTGGAGATACTCAAAAACTCATGTGGTAAAAGCAAAGGCACAGTTTAATATAAAACCTGAACCTCACAGGAGTCTTAGAATATAGACGGTATTTTAAGCTATTGGAATAAATGACATCCTAGGGAGGAAATGTAGGGGGGAAAAAAAGGCCCAGAACATTTTTCTGAGAAATCATGTTTATAAAAGAGAAAAACTAATGAAAGTTAGTAACTAGACAAAGAGTCAGAGGTAGAGGCTCCTGAGAGAAGATAAGAAAACGGAGGTTTCTAATGAGAGCAAATGTCCCTAAGGAGAAGACACATCTCTGTTATAAACACAGGCAGAAGGGAGTGGACAACAGGGATGTCAGGCAGATATCCTAAGGATAGAATACAGATTTTTGTCATTTCTTTGTTCCAAAGATCACCGAAAATTAGTTATTCACATGCATCACTATCTTCCCTAGGTAACTGATTAGTATCCTAGGTATCTATGTTACATCATAAGATTGATTTATATTTTTATATTTTGGCACTGTCACCAAAGTTCCCCTCCTCCCTACACACTGGGACTTATCTTGGGTACTCTATCTATTATGATGTATGTTATATGTTTTCCCCACTGGACTGAAGATTTTTGAGAGAAAGGAATCTACTTTTGCTTTCCGTATCTATCCAAAGGAGCAACTGATTCTTTAGATAACTGAGAGAAGAACCACTGTGCTATCATGCAAAATGGCTCTCCAAAGTTATAATACTGCTTATCGTCCTGTTCTTAGAGTTTAGTTCATGCAGTAGTCAGAGGGGTCTGGTCTTTAAGTGTGCATAATTTATAAACTTGTAAAATAAAGTTGTAATTTATTAAAGAAAACTTTTTAAAGTGTTCTTAATTCAGAAACCATGAACACAATATAAGAGGATATTGTTTTAGCGAAAACATTAGATAATTTATGAAGAAGTATCTTTAACAAAGACGAACACAATGCTATGTGATATACTAAATCAATTATGTTCTATAGGTCTTCTATGCCCTTACTAATTTTTCTAAATGTTTGCATATACTGAATTGTTTTCCGCAATTAATATATTTTGTTTTCTTTCTCCTTGAAATTTCTGTATTATTTTCATTATGGAATGTGATGCTATGTCATTTGGTGCACAAGTACTAATTCCTATTTATTTCTTGTGTAAATAAAAAACTTTACCATTAATATGCCATAATAAATAGAGCCCTTGTTAATATGATGGCATGTTCAGATTTAGTTATAATCACAGTTTGCTATGCCTCATGATGGCACTACTCCTTTTTTAAATCTACTCTCTCCTTTTTCTTAGCTATATTCTATGATTGTGTCTGTGTGTTTGTTACTATTGATAATTTGAATGTTGATGTTTTGCTGTTACCTTTATTACTACAATAGGATATAATATTTTTAATCCTATAATTATCTAGTATCTACTGACCTTTCTTTCACTGTAACATTGAAAAAACATATTTTCTACTTTCTTCCCAATTAAACTCATTTTAATATGTTCTCTTATAATTTTGAATGTCTCTGCATATATTATTTGATATAGTACCCTTAAATGGCATTTTATTTGCACTCAGCTTATAAAAGAGGAAGTCGCCAGACCTACCCTACCTCTCACCTTCCTTTACAAATTGTGTCACATAAATTCTTTCTAAGTTATTACCATTTGTAACATTTCCATTCTGTTCTGTAAGCATAATTCTCAATAGTATTTCCTTAGGTAATATTTAAAAACTATTTAACGCTTATCACCAGTCCTTTTCCCATAGTTCCTCCATTCATTTTTATTGGCAGCATATTTTTAATTAAATCTAGAAACTAGATTTCTAGAAGTATTACATGTTAGAAAATGTTTGTGAGTTACCTTTACTTTGAATAATATGTTGGCTAAGTTTAGGAAGATGAGTCACACTGTCTTTTCCTAAAAACATAGGAGGTATTAATCTGTTCTTTCCTAATGGAGAATATCACTAAGAAGAATTCTGAGGTCACGCTTTATATGAGATTTAATCTTACTTCAATCTCCCTGAAGGATTCCCCTTCATTTTATAAATCAAGCCAATTAGGATACTTATGTTGGTAATTCTGTGCCAGTTTTCCAGTGTTGGTTTTCACACCATAAATTAAAGTTCAAAAGTTTATTCTCAAAATTTCCTCATATCTGGTGGAAAAATTATAATTGTTTCTCAGTATGTTAATTTATTTTTCCTCAGGAATATCATTTGGGTATAGTGAAACTTTTTTTTTTTTGATTTTATCTTTCAGATAAATTACTTTCTTCTAATTTTATAACCATTTTAACTTATTGTTCATTTTAATTTCTTTTGGTTTCACTTCTGCCAATATTCATGTTCCTTGTGATATTTTAGCAGTTTCTAGTCTCCTTTGAGTTATTTCCAATGTAACTTTAATTTCTATATTAGTTTTAATATTCTTCTCTATTTTCTTTGACTTATCTGCTATGTATCATCTCTTTCTGCTATGCTTTACCAGCATTTTTGTTTCCTAAATCTTTACTTTGAGACTTTATTGTGATGAGGTTTTTGCTTTCTTAAGGTATGTTGTTTAATTCTGGGAATGTATTTGGCCATTAGTTTCATTTTCTCTGAGGTAAAATTTCCATTCTACTTTGTATTTAACCTGCAATGGTTTCTTTAATCACCACCTTTTATAGAGCAATTTTTCCTAGATTATTTGGGAAGCTTCTCTTTGAATATGATGAGCATCTTTAATTCATACCAGGAGGGGCCAGGGTGGGATGGTACAAAAGCAATTGTCCCTGATTGACCATGAAATACATTAAAATGAGCTTCTGTGTTTAGTTTATCCTTTATTTCTCTCCAGCCAAGAGAGAGAAACAATGCAGGATTGCTCCCCAAGGGATATCTCCTCCGGCCTAATCCACCACCTGACTACTTCCTGTGAGACAGGGAGGCCTTGATGTGTCCTGACATCCTCAGGTCTTCCAAATGCTATACAATGTTCAGTGTGTTCCAGGAATGTTCCCACTTGTTGTTCTTACTGTTCCCCAAAAGAAACTGTTTGCTCAGAAGGGTATATTACCGATTTTCAAGACAGCATACTTGAATCTGGAGTCCTTCTTCATATGGCTGAGTCTTAATTTCACTAAAGGTTAAATCTCTTTCTGGTTATTTTAATCTTCATGAGAAGAAGGATCTGTGTGTACTATCTTTACTAAACAACACTACAACAGGAAAAAAAAGTGAGAAAAATGAAGTTTAGGTGAGTTATGCAATTTATTTATGGCTACACAGCAAATTAATATGATGTTTAAATGAAAATTCATGTGATCTTCTTTCTAGGTTAATTTGTCTTTCCATTAAGAATATGCTCACTCTGTTTAGTTATTTTCCCTCTGGAAATTCACAGGGTTGGGCCAGGGGTACAACGTAATAGCCATTTAACTGGTACCTCACATTCATAAAAAAGCTCCAAATCTGCACCTGTGTTCAATTATACACTACACACTAAATTCATATATTTATAAATAATTTTACTATCTTGTGAATCACTCGGTAATAGTATATTTTATTATTCCAGTTCTCTTTGGAATGTTATGGGATCCGGGTTTACCCTTATTCCAAAATTATGAGGGGGCAGTCCTATTAGTAGTTTCATTGGCATAATGACTTGGGAACCTCTGGGACATCAGGGACCATCATCAGGTATCCTATTAGGCAGGTGATTTCTGTCCCAGAACCAGAAATGATGAGTAAAATTTTGGAACTGACAGTCAGACAAAAGGATAACTTAATTAAGCTGAAAGTCTCCTGAGCTGACGTGGAAAATGAACGTTGCCCCTAATATCAGGACAGTAATTAATAAAAGAACATAGCGAGATATCCCAGAAAAAAAAAAAAGAAGAAGAAGAATAAATAAGAAGCTACAGAAAAGTGGAAAGAGTAAAAGGCCCGAAAGTCTATTTTGGATTAACATTTCTTACAAGGTCATCTGCCAAAGTCATGTTCTTTATATTCAAGAGGAGTACTTATTTAAGAACCTTTTATAGAATCTTCTCTACTTCAACATCCTCTTTCATTATAAAACCCATTCCCAGAGTCCATCAACATCATTTCTCAAGTACTCCTAATCAAAACAATGAAAAAGGAATATTCAGAAGGAAACATTAGTGTATCTTAAAAGCAACTTCAGTCTCTTCTTTGTCATAGGATAAAATTCGATTTAAGGTAAAAGAAAAATCAAGATGAGAAAAACTCTTTAAGCTTTTTTCCTTAATCAAATCCACTACTGAAGCATTCCTTAGAAGCCTTATAAGAACTTCGGTTACTGCTCACTGAACTCTCAATTACTACTGCCATTTGTGATTGATTTCAAGGTTTCATTGGCAGAATAATTTTAACATTTATATCTATACTGGTGTAGGCACAGATCACCTGGGAAAATGGCAAAATAAATAGCATCAGGTCACCAACTCCTGATTAGATCTAGCAGTTGAAAACAGAATTGTGAGGAAGAATAACTAGATTCAATAAGCAAGCATCAAGTTTAAAATCAGTAAGCGATGCAATAAAAAAAATAATAATAATGAGCCAGTCACCAAATACAAGGATGAATCAGTTGGCAGGTATGTAGGAAGTATTCCTATAGTTTGTCTCCATAAAGACAAAGAAAGCAAAGAACAGCCATGACAGAATGGATGGCTCCAAATTCACAGTCATTAACTCAAGACCCAGTATTTGGCTAAAAGGGAAAGACAGCAGTGATGACAGACTGAGACACCCTTATACTTGCTGAAAAACTAAAAGCCCAGGTGAAGAGTGCAGAGGGCAGAATTTGTGAAGTGCAACATGGAAAGATGACATTCTCATGTCTGAAACATGAGACGTGACAAAGGAGACAGATAAGATTTATATGTACTTCCAACATCTGGCTCTTAGTAGATTCACACTAAGAATGCAAGCCATGTGTTGATAACATATTTACAGAAAATAAAAGAAAAATATCCTGTCTTAGAAAGAGACTTAACTCCATGTTTGTCACTTGAGAATTCCTGAAAAAAATGTGTTTCAAAGTTTTTCTAATAATAGTAATAAGCATAGCTAACAATTAGTTATAGCTATAATAATAACTAATACTTATTGATCACTGAATGGTGTGTGAACCTAATCCTGGAAATATAGAGACTAAGGCTGCAAGAGATGAGGGTTGGAATCCAGATCAGCTAACTGTGGGACTTTGGGCAAATTGTATGAGCATTCTGTGACTCCATTAGCTATCTATAAATGGAGATAAAATAATAACTACTCCATTTGATAGTTACTACAAAATAAAAAGACAGATTCAAGCACATGGCACTCACAATGTCTCAACTGTGTTAAGAGCCCAGTGAATGTTTGCTATAATTATGACTTGCTAATTATCTTCATGAGAATTCTAGAAGGTAGGCACTAAGATTATATATTTCTTTTTAAAATTAATTTACTTTCCTCTTTCAGAAATTTAAAACTTGGGATCCACAGAGGGTTAGCCTTTGTCAATGGTCATATAGCCAGTAAGTAAGGAAGTAAGATTTAAATTAAAAACTCACAAGGACCCTAAAAGCAGTTGTAGGGTGTGCCTCTGGACAAGGTTTTTCTGCAATTCTGTCCTTCGGACAGGTACTGTTAGCTCTACCTGCTTTTCTGGGAAGCAATCTGGAATAGTAAGAAGCCCTCCATATGACCAAATGTCCCCAGTTGCTAGAAGTGGTAATAAATCTAAGAACTCCTTGCCACACAGATGAATAATTGGTCCCTGGTGAGGAAGATTGGGTTCAAAAAGTAGTCACAGGATCTCAGTTAGTATCCTGAGAGTAATCGTTTCTCTTCCAGGGAAAGTGTGTTTATTTCCCTGATCCTGTTAAGTTTGAAAGTTTCCCTTTTTTAAATCATTTAGTTATACATAAATAGATTATTGGGATAAAAAATATAAGATTAGAAATATTATTGTACTTGGAGATACAAAACAGTGTCAAGCTGGATGAACAAACAAAAACAAGTATTACAGATCTGGACAAGATAATTAATAAAGTGGAAAAGCAGAGATGTGGAGAGACTTCACAAAATCACATATGACAGGCATATGCCACATGCTCTCAAAATACTTCAACAAAATAAAAATAAATATTAAAATAGAATGAAAAGGCAAACAACATTAAAGAAATATATACAAACTCTCAAACATTTCACTTTAAACATTACATATGATTGTACAAGTGAAAATGTGGTGAAATGATTCCAATTCTAAGGAATATCCTACGATCCCATGAACCTTACTCAATGCTTTGCAAATAGTTTATATATATATATATATATATATATATATATATATATATAATCACATATATAATATAGATTAGATATAGATATGGATATGAATATGGATATAGATAGAAAGATAGAGGGCTATGACACAGAAGGACTAAACACAGAGAAAGGTATTGATTTACACTTTTTTTTCTGTCAGTTTCAGGTATTGCGATCAAAATACAGTTTTTCTGGACAAGAACTGATAAAATTGCTACCCACCTTTAATTTTTTTAAAAGTTTTTAGAGAGTATATGTTCCTAGACAGTGCAGAAATTCTCCAGAACCATATTTAGGCAAGCTGTTGTCATGAGGAATAGTTTTACCTAATTCTTCTTATATTACTAACTACTGTCTATTGTGATTTTTGTTGTTAAATTGTGGATTGTGCTTCCTTCATTCCTTATAATGATCATGCTGAAAATGATTATCATTTAATTATTCAGATTAAAGTGTGTGTGCATGAACGTGTGTTATGCTTGTGTGTATGCTCACTTAGTATGTATTGCTATTTATGTTTTCTTGGCCATGCTGTTGTAGTATAGAATGTCCTGAGGAAACAAACCATGTGACTTGGCTTGGTGTATTACTCTACCTGCTAAGCCATGCTCTCGCACTGTTTCTTACTAGTAAAAAAGAGACAGTAATGTCTACTAAAGTGTTGTATATTAGAAATAATTCATGCTTAGAGTTCATCCTATCATATATCATTGCCTAACTGATGTAGTTTCTAGTGGTAATAACAAAAAGAGTAGTATTTTTTTTTTTTTAGATTATTCGTGTTCTTTCTTTGTAAATTATAGTAAACTGACTTTAGGTTTTAGCAGTGTAGTTATAACTTGTCATCTTTTTCTATTTGCTGCTTTTTTTCTCTTATTTGCCATTATTACTGTTTAGTGTATTATTTTTATTTATTTATTTTTGTGTGGTTTTTTTAGCTATAATCCAAAACAAATGCACTTCTTTTTCTTGCTAGTACACTGTTTAAGACATTTTTTCCTCACTAGTTCATCCTTAATATTTTCCCACTGTTCATCCTGAATATCTTAATCTTAAAAACTTTACCATACTAAAGATTTTGGGGTTTAATGATTGCATTTATTTTATTATTTAATAACTTAAATAATTTCAGCAGCAGTGGTGAGATGAGGTGTGTCCGTGTTGTTCCTGTTTGTTTTAAAAAATCTCTTGTATTTCTATATTAAAGGTGATACTTGTTAAAACATATATGTTTTGCCTTGTGAAAAAGAAAATCTCTTTCTTATCATTTTTGGTATGTTTATGATGAATGGCTGTTGAATTTAAATCGGATACTTTCTTGGCAATTGAGATAATTACATAGATTTTAATGATGTTTTCTTTTGATGTTTTCTGTTAATAATTTTCCTGGCATGACATCAAATCAACATTTTAGGTTAAATCCTGTAGGTTTCAATAAAGAAGGCTTTTCGTATCTTATATCCTATTTACTAATATTTTTGTGGATGTTATCATTCATTTACTTATTCTACCAAATAATTAAGAGAGCAGTTATTGAAAAAGATGGTGCTGGGCTCTGTAGAAGTTCAAAGATATATAAAAGAGTAATAACTGTCAGGAAACTCTGTTTATTGGAGGGGGCACACGTGAACACAGCCGTAATACTAGACATTCTGCTTTATGCATCCAGTGTTCTTATATTAATAGACAAATAGTTACTGATTTTCTATGTGCCAGACACTGTACTTGTGACAGAGGATAACTTCACAAAGAAAACAGCACAGCGCTGCCTTTGGGGAACTCCTAGTCTAGACGAAGACAGCTAATAATTGTATAACCACACTATCAAATATTTGACAAAACATTTACCAGCTGTCTCCTAGAACTGAGGCTCTGCTGTAAGTGCTGAGGATATGATAATGAACAAACGCCCTAAATTATGCCATGTTGGTGCTTACATTCTTGTGGTATGTAAATAAAATGCATGATCACCACTGCATTGAGACCAGCACAATATATCTCACTTGGAAGGCTTATCTAGAAAGATGACATAACTGATATTTCAAGTCAAATTTTATAATCACTACTCTCATATCCATTTTGCATGCTTTTCTTCTGTAATTGCTAGCTAAGTTTTTAGTGGTATATATCTTCGCTCATCTCTTTGGATAGCCTAGGGACTCTTAGTTCAAATTATCAGAATGTTCTATAAAATTTTTCATCTGGAGAAATTTTATTTACTGATTATCTTAGCATTACATTCCGTCATGTGTTGTGGAATATACATATAGAGGCTCATTCTATGTGTGCAACTTTTGGGGTTGTGAGAGGGAGCGGTTCTCCATCACCATCTCATGTGCACATATGCCATTTTTAGTTGTTTCCACCTGATTTGCTGAATGACAAATAGTGAACCAATTCTTAAAATGGCTTTAGGGTCTTTTTTGCATTCTGATATCTGGATGATCATGAATTCAGTTATAGAATCCGTCGTCAGTCCAAAATCATTCTTCAGTTAGCTAATGTATATTTTGTATTTAAAAAGTTGAAGGAATACTTTAAAACTTGATTAGCAATATAGTTATACTATAGTATAATACCATAAAACTAGCTTATTTTAGATATTAATATCAGTAAAACAGAAAGAGCAGATATATACCTCTACAGATACTTTAGAGGAAAAACAAGGCAAAACAAAGCAAATAAAGAAACTAAATAAATCTGTACTTGCCTAGTGGGTCCACTGCAGCAAAAAGAGAAAGATGAAAATTCACAACTATTAAAATGTAATTGGGACATTAACTTAATGCTAGAATCCTGAAGCACTTTCTAACTGTTGTCATGCAACAGCCCATATGGAAAAGGAAAGGGATATGCTTTTTACCTCTCACAGGGTATGTTCCAGCTAGACAACTACACAGTTGTACACACAGCTTTCGGGCACTGTTTTCTATGAGTGTTGGAATGTAGAAGAAAAGACTGAAGAAATAAAATAAATAAATAACAAGAAAAAAAATAGTGGATATGGAGAACAGAAAATGGAGACCTTATATCAGATTACTTATTATTCTTAATGGAGAATCCAAACAATTAAAGAAGTGCTATAAGAGAAAACTTTCTTGATCAATAGGTCTTACTTAATTGTAGGCACAACCTTAGTAAAGCCATCAAACCCAGATCCCCAGGGCCTGATCTGGCCTCTGCCATGTCTCCAATGGTAACATCCCAGGTATCTAATAAAACAGGACATTTCAGTTCTAAAAGATACACCTTGGGATGACCTTTGTATCCTTCATTGAAGATTGGCTATACCACACATTCCATGTGTCTGTACCACATGGAATGCTTGTCTAAATCCCTCACTCAAGTTATGCACCTTGTCCTCAAAGTACCTCACATTTCTCCTTAGCCGTTACCACAATTGATGTTAACTCCTGATGTATTTAAGAAATTGTTCTATTTTGTCACTTGCATTAGATTATAAACTCCATGAAGGAGGAGCCTGTTTCCCACATTTATCTTCCAATAATTTTGAAGTATAGACAAAAACTTAAAGGAAAAAAGCTTTATTTTAATAAAGGCAAAATGAAATATTACTTAACATAAAATCTATAGGTCTAAACATGACATCAAAGTGTAAATTCATTTTATGAAACACAAATTTATTAACATCATTATATGCTAGATGCTATTACAAAATGACACAAGAAAAGTTTAAAAATTAAAGATTAAATATTAAAGAAAAGAAAGAGTAAGCACAGACAAATGTCACATAGGCAACTATGAGCAGCATAAGAGGGCAAGGTATGGTTGGCCGTGTTGAGGGTTTAGGTGTAGCAAAGCACTGATGAGAAAATCAGTTCATGAAGGTCCACACTGGTGGAACCATGGAAAATGGATTAGTGTTTCTGTTTCCATTTGACTAGAACCAAAGGAATCTCAAAATTCATCAGTGGTAACTGTTAGCATCCCAACTAAACAGTTGGCTTTGTCCCCAGACATAGTGGCTGTGATATTCCTGAGTGTCAGGTAGGATAAATCATTCAATGGAAACCTAAGCTTAATTAGAGATTTTGTAGCTGATTCACTTGCTTTATTTTTATTCACCTTTGTTCCTTCTGTATCTGTTACTTTCTTTAGTTTTTAATTTAAGCTCTGCTTAAATTTTTTCTATGACTCTTTAGCGTTGTTGATTAGTTTTGATTTTCATCTGCTTTAATGAGCTTTATGCAGAATAATTCTTCAGTTCAATCTGCTTGCATCTAAAACTTAGGAAATGGACCCTGGTAGGTTTTAGAGAGTTCTAATTTACATAGTCAGAAGAATGAGTTAAAGGCATTTCTATATATGAGTTAAAGGTATTTATATGGCATTTACATTTTAGCCAGATTGAAAAGCTGTACATTGATAACACTAACTGAAAGATGTTAAGAAATAAAGAAAGCAAAGTCTGAGAGAATATATAAAACACAAATTTGGAATGACTCATTTTGACTTGTACATTTTGTGACCTAATTTTTTTTTCTTCCTCTGTCTTGGCATTTTTTTTTTCCGTATGTGGAATTCAAATGCTTAGAAAAAAACCTCAGTTCTAAATCAAGCCTGTTCTCTGATCAAGAGCTCTAATCATTTTATAAATATTAAAGATGTTGCAAAATGTCTTCCCTTGGTATTGTTGTAATATTTTACCACTCAGATATGTTTGTAAGATAGGGAAGGAAGCAGAAGCACCAGAACAAAATTTCTACTTTGGGCTTTTTTCTTATGTGGAGTTTATATATTTTTAAGCTGCAATTGATAAGAAAAGCAGATTACATGTGTTCCTAATGATTCTGGAAAATGTTAAAAGTAGTATTTAAACAAAATAAAACTTAGGAATCAAAAATGGTTACATAGCATGTCCTAAGCATGTGGTATTGAGAAATAAGTGTGATATTTAGGTTTTTTTTTTTTTAAGACAATGAAGCATATTTCTTATAAAAGCCCTACATGCTCTCTTCAACTCCTCCCCTCAGCTAAATATACCCCAATTCAAGGAAAATCTCTGGATTTTCTTCCTTCGAAAGCTCCTTATTGTAAAGCCTTCAATTTTAATTACCTAATATAAACTTGAAGGTTTCCTAAAGCTTTTGTTCACTCTAGTTCTACAGATATAAAAATCCCACTCCTACCCCTGGCTTGACTCCCCCAATATGTATTTGAGCTCATCCTCCTAAAACTTTTTCACCTACTATATCTCTGAAAATATGGTCCATATTGTTAGGTTCCTTAATCAAATAGATTTCACTATATCCTGAACCAAGAGAGAGTATTCAAAAGCCTTCAGTAGGATTGGGTATATGTATTCAATAATACCATCAATATATATGTGTATGGCCATATGACCGAAGAATATAAAGATCTTCCCACTCTTGTTGTTTCTCCTAACAGTAAATGGATTATCTCATTTAAATCTGCATTTATTTTTTTGTGTGTATGTCTATTTCTCTCTATACATGTTTTCTGGATGTCTTTCATCATTGTAAATTTTTATTATGTTTATCCATTTATATATATCATTCAATTTTTTAATCATCATTGAGTTAAATATGTGTGTATACCTTACTGTTGTATTTCTAATTTTTCTTCCTAGTTTCATGATATAGTAGTGTTCCCTTATTTTTTTCTTAAATTCACAGCATCAAGATAAAATGTGGCAAAGATGATATTTTTATTCATGTAGTACTATTAAAAAGAAAGTTATTTTAATTCATTAGACTCTGGCATAACCATTAATATCGAAACAATTGAGGTTCTGGAACTAATTTCCTATGGTAAAGTATTTGTGCTAGATAAAAGAATTTAGAAAATGTAAGAAATACAATAATTCTTTATTTCCAGAAAATAATCATGTGGAAAAAAAACATAAAATTAGGCAAAAAAATTTGGTAAAGTTTAATGACTGTTTCTGTAGGGTTAGTTTGTAAGCAGATATTAAAATGGATCCATCTTTCACAGTTGCATAAGTAAAGCAGAAGAATAACAGCTCAGAAATTGAATATCTTATAAAAAATGTTTACAATCTAAATAAGTGAATCTCATGTCAGATGATTTTCCTCCCATGAAATATTTGATAGTGTCTGGAGACATATTTATTCTCATGATTTGGGAAAGGGGATTCTCATTGCTACTGGCATCTAGTATATACAGGCCAAACATGATGCTTATAATATACAGGGCAGAACCATGCTCCGACAAAAAATTATTCAACCTCAAATTTTAATAATGTTGAGGATAAAAAAAAAAACTTGTATCTAAATTAACATAATTCTACTAAGGACATATTTGTTACTGATTGATCAAGATGAGATGCTCTTTGATGTAGCACAATTCATTAATGTGTGTGCAGGAAAATTTATCAGTTTTTCTCACAATCTCAAACATTCCTTTGATCATTTTAAAAAGCACTTAGAGA
Organism: Rousettus aegyptiacus; assembly: GCF_014176215.1. Lineage (NCBI taxonomy): Eukaryota > Metazoa > Chordata > Mammalia > Chiroptera > Pteropodidae > Rousettus > Rousettus aegyptiacus. The sequence goes on from NW_023416309.1 coordinate 6,988,624, forward strand.
AAAATTCTAATAATGGGCAATCACAGATATTCAAGCTGAGTAGATATCTTAAGTAATCCACAGATTAGGTTCTTTTGTTAGCCATTCTTGTAATGCAGGTTCAACTTGTGACTTCTCTAGATGCAATCAGCCCATCAATCATCATTTACCTTCCATTTCTAGTTCTTTATTTCTAACAATTGGTGTCCACAAAACAATGCCATTGGGAACATCTTTATCAAATCCAGGTTAAAATCCAACAACAACAACAACAACAACAACGACAAGAAAAACAATCCAATTAATAAATGGCCAGAGGACCTGAACAGACAATATACAAATGACCAACAAACATATGGAAGGATGCTCAACATCACTAGCTATTAGGGAATTGCAAATCAAAACCACATTCAGATACCACCTAATATCTGTTAGAATGGCTATTATCAACAGGACAAATAACAACATGTGCTGGAGCGGATGAGGAGAAAAAGGAACCTTCATACATTGCTGGTGGGACTGAAAATTGGTACAGCAACTATAAAAAACAGTTTGGAGGTTCCTCAAAAAACTAGGAATAGATCTACCATATGATCCAGCAATCCTTTTCTTCGGTATTTACCCCCAAAGACTTGAAAACATATATCTGAAAAGATAATATGCACATCAATGTTCATAGCAGCATTATTCATGGTCACCAGGACATGGAAGCAACCGAAGTGCCCTATAATAGATGATTGGATAAAAAAGATATGGTACATGTATACAATGGACTATTACTCAGGTGTAAGAAGAGATAAAATTCTGCCATTTGCTATAACATGGATGGATCTTGAGATAATTATGCTAAGCAAAATAAGCCAGATAGAAAAAGTTTAAAACTACATGATATCACTCACATGTGGCATATGAATCTAGAAGCAACAAACAAATATGACAAACAGAGACTCATGACCTGGGGAGTAAACTAGTGGTTACCGGTGGGCAGGGAGCATGGGGGAGGCAAATGAAGTAAAAGGGGTCAAATATATGATAACAGAAGGAAATCTAACTATAGGCATTCAACATGATGCAACATATTTTATATGTAACATATATATAATATATATGTGAATTACTATTAATTATATACTTTAAACTTATTGGATTTCATTAACCAATCATTTCACCATAATAAATAATACATACATGCATACATACATACACATATAGCCATACATACGTACATACATACATACATAAATATCGAAGAAATAAATGAAACTACGAAAGTAACTTTAAAAAGCTAGAAGATGGCTTTGTAGATAAGGAAGAGAACATAAGCAAAGATGCATGACAGAGAAAAAGTGATATTCTATATATCAAACACAAGATCCTCATTCATATTCACTGGTTTTAGCTGGTCAATATCTCCAAAAGTATATTTTCTTTGGTTACTTGATAGTATATATGATCAAATTATTCAAAGAAATAGCCAGACCAAAAGGAAGATGCAAAAAAATGAGAAATGAGAATGAGAGCCACGAAAAAAATTAATTTGCATTAAAGAAAACAAATTTCATTTAGAAGGTAAATTAAGAGGCAATTTAAGAGATACAAAACTAATGAAATATATTATGGCATAAAATTTTAATACCATTTCACTTTTTAAAAGGTGTATTAGTGTCATGTATTAGCAACTTCAGTTTCTGCAGTGACCTACAGAAGGAAGAATTGTGGCATTAGACCCTGGTTTTCAAATGTTCTCAGATGTTAGATCACACAGAAGCCATGTGTACTCGCTCTGTGACTTTAGAGAATTCTCACTATATTCCAAGCACTTTTGTAGAAATCACTTTATGCAATTTTAAAAAAAATTACCACAATAACCCTATGAGGTAAATACTATTATAAAAAAAACATTTTACACCTGAAGAAAATTAAATACAAAGATGTTAAGCAATTTGCCCACTTCAGAGCTAGGACAGTGGTTTTTGAACTTTAGGCCACATCAGAATCACCTGGAGGGCACATTAGCACACAGATTCTGGGCCTCGCCCCCATAGTATCAGATTAGTAAGTCTGTAGAGGGCCTGAGAGTTTGCATAACAAGTACCTAGGTGTTCCTGATGCTGCTGGTCCAGGGATGAGACTTTAGAACATCTGAGCTATGGTTTGGCTACCAGTGGTTTAGCCCAGGCAGTCAGGATGCAGAGTCCATGGTCTTAACCACCATCATTAGGGACAACCAGAAATGTGGCCACACTACACATGTAACAATGATAACCACCCCTGTAGACATCCACACCAAAACCCTGTCATATGGAGTGAAAGGTGCTGTTGCCAAGTTTAATTTGGTCCCATTCTAGACCATTCTGGAAGATGAACACTTTCAGTAAAAAAATTTAATAAAGAATTGAAAAAGGTCACATCTATTATTTTTTGTTGTTGTTGAATTGTGATAAGATTATCTTAATTCAAGATCAGCAACAGAATTGCTTTGTCTATATTTGCTCATTATGAGTGATCTACAGAAACAAAATGAGAAACCTTTTTAAAATCAAACAGTACAATGGACAAAATTTGAAAAGTCTGATCTCTGAGCTCCAGCTTTTACATAAATTTTCTAGTTATTTTTTTTAAAGCACACTGCTATCTATATCTGTAATCATTAAATTGAAATATAACTTGTGTTTCCAAAAATGACAATGACTGTTAAAACATTTAGAAAGATACAGTGTCAAAAACACACTGAAGATTTTATATGCATGTGCATATACATGTTATTTGCTAATTTATCTTATCTGTAAACCACTACTGATATTTCAGAGTATGCTCCAGAGTAGATATCAAATTACAAGATTTATTGATTTTCAATATTTCCTAAGAGCTTCTTTTACTTGGTTCTAAAGGAGGTCATCTGGCCTTGTGTAGGAAACCTAAAATATATAAAAATAATCATGGATTTTCCTTCCAAGCCATACTCAAAGTCAGATAGTTTGCAGTAAGGAATTGCCCCATTTTCCATTAGTAACTAAACAGTATTTTAATTGTTTACAAAGCACTGAATATAGATAATTATCAAATTTCTTAAAACTTCAAAAATATTGCCTGAAAAATTATTGTCCAACAGAATATTAGAAATATTACATTTTGTAAAATGTAAAACAGAGTTTCAAAGTCCCATATATAAGTCAGACAATGTTGTCACTAGATGTTTGTCTGTCTGGCATAAATCGGTGTATATAATGTTGAAAAGTAAATGCTTTCTTCAGCCATTAATGACATAATTTATTCAGAACACTTTGGCTTGTCATGGCAATGGACTGAAAAATAGTAAAAGATAATTCTGAAGAAAATGTTATTATAATCCATGTGCATACACACAAATTCACTCATATTAATCAGAATGGTAGCACTGTTACTGATGAAATGAAAATAGATTTTGAATTTGAGAGAAACAAAAAATAGCTGGAGGAAAGACCTCTAACTTATAAAGTTTAAGGGGATGCAGGAAAAAAAAAGCAAGAAGTGAAATGAAACCAGAAAAATAAGTTCTGGATATTTTAAAAGATCTAAAGCAAAATATTATCTATAAGCCATATTGCTGTCACCTGAGAAATCCTGTATTTATATATCGAATTCCAATTTAATTTATAGCCATTTTTGCTCATCTGACCTATTATTAAATGCATCTGTTCCAAAAATACAGCAAATAATTTCTCATGCTTTTTCACATGTATTATTATAAGATGTAAAAGCATTTTGCTTAATAAAATTTCACAAGACTTGAAAGAATTAATTTCTACTCACTGTAATGGTGTCTGAGATGTACATGTTCTTAACTTCACATTAATAAAAGAGGACTTTCCTACATATAAATATACGACTGATATTTGCCATTGGTGGTAGGGGAAGTGTGGGTCATGAGTGGGAATCCAAAAACTTTAGTTTGATGAATGAAAGGATGTGATGCCCTAGCTGGAAAAACAGAAAGTGTGCATTTTTTCTTCCCTGTTCCTATTTTTTTTATATAGTATCTGAAGAAACTCATGAAGAAATCATTATGAAATAAAGGTCTTCTTCAGAAATAGAAATAAAAACAAAAACAGACATACAAAAGTACAATGAACTAGGATCAAACACCTGCCTTACTCACACATCAGGTTGTCCCCCACTGCAGGAGAGACAGTGGACTGCCTGTGCAGATGACTGTCAGGCTGTTGACATGCTAGTGAAGGAAAATGTGGGCTGATGACCCAATACCTATACCTTGTTTTCCTTCTTGATCATAAAATCTCTTTGGTTTACAAGAGACTTAGCCCTTTCTCCAACATTAAGGTTGAAACTCTATTAAGCTAAAGAAATCCTATCAGTATCATGGTTCTTTTCCTAGACTATATAGTGAAAGTATGGACCTATGGCATAATTCCAGCTACTGAACCTAGAAAGAAAGGACTTTGGTGAATATTATGTTTTTGTTTATTTTGTCAGAGTTTGTAAGAACAGAACCTTCCCTTTTGTTATGTCTCTGTACATTGCCATCTTCACAGCTGTTTAGAACTGAGGTAACATCTTGGAAATTGGAAAGATCCAGCCAAAGAGAGAGAATCAACTGGTGTGGAAAAGCTCAGAGGGAACACAGAAAGGACTGTGGTCCTTCCCAGTGGCTTTGAACTGTTGTACGTATTAACAAACAATAGCGTTATTTATCTCTGAATTTTCATGATCTAAAATAAAAAAAATAAACAAAAATATTTTGTTCTGAAAACATGTAGTTATGTTTTCTGTTTCTGAAAACATCCTAAGTAAAATAGCAAGATTATGTGTTCTTTCATTAATTACTTTATTTTTAATTCATTCATTCATTCATCCAACAAACCCATATTGTAAGCCTACATCGCCCAAGATGCTGGAATAAAGAATAAAGATAAACACACTGATAATACCTTATATTTTAAAATGTCATAAGATTAAAAAATGCTTTACATAAAATATTTCATCATTTTCTTACCTCCTCCTCCCCCCCAAACTAAACTCATGTTGAGGCAATGAGGTTGAGGGATCTTACACTTTGCAGAAAGTAACAGTGATGGATGGTAAGATCTTTGACTCCAAGTAAGGCTCTAGACACCACCCCACCTGTTTCCTACCTTATGAGTTGCATGCTTAGATTCTAGCTTCACTGAGTTCAAAAGCCAGTCTGACCTGATCACAAATCCCCAAACTTTCTCTGTCCTGGAGGCCAGCAGAGGGCCTGGGAGCCATGAAACCCATAGAAATCCACCAATCTGTGTTAATGATATCTCTATTGAGTAGTTATAACGTTGCCATCCTTTGAGATACAGGGAGAAAATATTAGAACTGGTAATATATTCAATTTTAAATATTTTCTTTAAAAGACTTCAGTGTTTATATATGATTTATACTGTACACAAGACGTTACTTTGGTCATACATAGACAATTTATTAAGAGAATCACACCTCTATTGATGCTTCATACTCATAACATTGTTACAAATAGAGTTATGCAATCAAAGTATTTCAAGATCATTGATCTAATTGTTTCTAATTGGCATACAGGATGTTTTGCTTCCCAGGCTGAATGGTTTATTAATTCTGAGACATAAGTATTGATAATGACCATATCCTATACTCAGCAATGTGCAAGATGCCCCTACCTACTTGGACAACCTAGCCCAAGTCACGACTCCTTTGCAACATACATTTCCTTATCATTGGGTTGCTATAAGAAGTAAATAAGCTAATTTATGTAAAGGCATTTTCTAAGTTGTAAAACAATTTTTAAAAGTGTTAAGTTCAAAATAGTGACTGAAATTTAAGTGCTTGGAATCATGATAGAGGGAACTGACTTTCATGGGTGCTACCACTTTCATGTCAGATGCTATCTCATTGAGTCTCCACAAAATGTTGAGTAAATGATATAACTACAGCAGACAAGCATGCAATTTACATTTGTATGCTTATATACAAGGAATTTTATATTTGATCCTTAGAATAAGTCTCAGGGATATTTATTAATTTGAACCACAAGAACTTATTATTTCTGTATGTGAGTCAACACTGGCAATTTTATATGGTTCCAACTAATAGGAAAATGATTATTTTATATATGAGAAAATGAAAGCCAAGCGAATTGAAGTGACTTAACCAAGGTTGAAAAACTAGCAAGTGGAGACCTAGAACTAGAACCTGGGGCTTCTACCTGTCTCCACAGTTCCCTACAACATACTCATCCAAACATTAATCATCCAAGGCATGGCCTTAAAGAGTAGAGAGCAAGCACCCTGAAAAATTTAGCACTGTTTGTTACTCAAAGGATAAGTCTGTGTGTGTTCAGGTCCTTGGTCAGGGGACAGAGAGCACTGAACTTCAAAGGTAGGGGAGGGAGTGTTACAGTACCCCCAAAATGTGCTCTGTGTAGCCAGCCTACTACCCTGTCTCTAAAATCTATGTTAACTGAGACGAATCAAATACGATGGCAAACCAGGTGCCATAGCAATAGGTAAATGCATTTTGGAAGGCTGTGCACATTCAACTGAAATTTACAATGGATTGCTGATGAACCCCTACACTTCATTAACTATTATTTTCAGCTAGTCCTAAAGAACTATGTCTCAACAGCCCCATACAATAGTTCAAACTGCTAAGGAAAAGCCCTCATCTTTGCAGAAGGTGATTTTCAGAAATCCTGTTCTCTCAGGAGAGACTCTCTTGGCTACCTACAAGAGCACATCCTATGCACACTTATTCTGCCACTCAAGGGACAGCATTTTTCTGCCAAGAATGCCTTTCCACTCTCTGGAGTGGAATCTGGCTTTTCCTTAGAAAACAAAACAAATGAAATGAGAGGAAAGGAGTAAGACTTCACCTCAAACAACTTCATTACCTTAACATCCTAAATTGACCTGCTGAGATGAACTCTCTAAAGAACTCTTAAAGAAAAGGAAATATGTGACCAAAATTCTAAATTTTGTTATATTTGAGCAGAAATATCTACAGTATAAACCTTGGTTAATGGCTAAAAATGAACCAGTGGTTTGTCTTCAGAAATACTCTTAATTCATTCCAACCATTAAAAAAATAATAATAAATGTACAGGTGACAGAGTGTATAAGGTTATATTTAAGCAGTACTCTTACTCTAATTCAATCTACTAAAGGAAAATGGAAGACCATGAATACCATCTAGATTTTAGGAATCCAATAAACATTAATATTTATCAAGTTTCATATTTATGACAGCTTTGTTAATGAACTCAAAAGGTCATTTCTGGCATCTCTACAATTCTGTAAGTACAAAATGGTAATGGATTTGTTACACTACAGAAGAATGTGTAGCCTGTTTTTATCACATACCAATGAAAAACACAAATGTTTATTATCTTAATAGAAGTCTCTATTAATACCAAAAAGATATTTTAAAAGATAATTATATAATACTTATCTATTATTACATAAAAATCAGAATGTGCATAAATACGAATGTTCAATTTTAGATAATGTTTACAATATGTATTCACATATTTTGACAATACTTGCAACCTTAAACAGGTTGTCAATTTGATATTGTGTTGATTTGGAGTGTTTTCTCCCCATCCATTCAGCTACCTCTGATTTTTGGTCTTATTGCCTAGCTTTTGGCACAGTGAGAAAGCAATTTTCTCCAGAGTCAAAATTAGTACTGCATCATGAATTATTCAGCTCGACACACTGCTTCTTGCAGCACCCTGTGCTCTCCAGCCCCAAAGTTTGAAGTCTTCCCTTTCACAGACTCCAATCTCCATTCAACCTCTTGCCCTTCACTTCTACCTCCTCTCAATATAGCAGTCCAGCAGGCTGGCACCCTGGCACCTGATTAAATTTGCTTTATATTTAAATTTCACATCACATAGCCCCCTTCTAGCTAGAGTACTTCAGAATACAAAAATCACATGGTGCAGGCTGCTTCCACATAAAACAACTTCAAATAATTTCTGTGAGATGAGAACCAGCCTTTAATAACTTCACTTTAAATAGATCCATTGAGAAGAGTCTGACCAACTTTCAAATGTCTAAATAAAATATTAATTTTTCTTTATATTTGGCAATTTTGTTTCTTATTCTCTATACAAAGCTCCTGAATAGAATATATCTATTCTCTGTATATATTGTAGCGATATTTCAGTATTTTCTCCGTTCCTTCTCAATTCATTTTTCTCAGAAAAATATTCTTTATATATGCATATATATACATTATACATACATACATAGAGATCTATATTGATATTGCTACCTATATAGATATATCCTAATCTTATTCCTCTCTAAAGAAATAAAAGGATTACACACTTATTATGTTTATCTATTTTAAGTATATATCCTTACTGTTTTTTATTAATTACATTGCTTATGAAATTGTTATAAAGTCACAGTCTTCAAACTACTGAAAGTTGATTTTGCATGGGGGAGGGTCTGGAGCTGCACTTTACCCATACTTATTATATAATGTGAAACAAAAAAGATTTTAATGAAAATCAAAATGGAAGAACACAGATGCAAAACTGATAAAATAAAATCTCCTTAAAGATTTCCAAATAACCAAATAACATTTATGGGCACTCTATTTAACTATCTTAAAAATATACTCCTGAGATCATTTTTTCCATTAAGAAGATGCTCCAGAATGCAAAGATGCAAAGTACCTACTTATTATTTTGTTGCTTCAACAAATAGCCAGCTCTTATCCTGTGCTGTTGGTTATTCGAATTTTAGTGATCATATAATTGTGTGAAAAAGTTTCTGACTACTCAATTCCAGGGTCAGGGATGATTATCAAATAAACATAATCCTTAAAGTATACAATTCTACTTATACATAAATAATCATTGACAGATGCTAACTCTACAGTTCTCTATTCAAACAGATTTAATTGGAATGATATAGGCATCTTTAAATTAGAAAGTATGTCATATTCCTTTTGAGAAAGACGGTTTAATACATATGAAAACTTCAGAATTTAAAATGCTGAAAATATGTTCAAAAGAATCTCAATTTTGACAAATAGATGGTATCAGACTCATTTATGTGGGCCACTAGCATGCTACCTGCAGCATTTTACTGCTGTTGCTGAAATGATTAATTTTTAACTCTGTGACAAAATTGAGAATTTATATTCTGAGAATTTCCAATGCTGCAATGTTCGACTTGTATTTTAACAGATTCCTTGAAGATGTTAACTTTGTGATTCTTGATTTATGCTTCCAAGAGAATTTATGATTTGAATAATCAATGTTTCTCATCTGTTCTTCTCTGCCCCCGCCCCCCAAACTTCTTTCCATTTCTCCTCTCAATGTCATGAAGTTGTGAGAAGAGAGATTCTGGTGCAGTCCCCCGGGGTTAGCTGATGAACACAGACCATATGTTCCTGACTTTCTTCAGAGATTACTGTGTGTAATACACTGACAAACCAACAACCCCAAAACAATTCTGGATAACTTTATACTACACAAACAGCTTGCTAATGAGTCATGGTGGCAGTTGCCATATTTTAGTAATATTTATTAAATTGTTATGATGCATGAAACAGTATTGCTTTTATCTGATGAATTAGTTAAAAGTTATAAGGTTTTATTTTTTAAAATAATCTTTCTTAATAAACTCTCCTATAGTTTTCCCCCTCATATGAATTTTAAATATTTTTCTTCCTATTACTTATATTTATTCAGGAAGATCAAAGAACAAAGATCTTCAAACACAGTTTTTGAATGTTCTTTTACATGAAAATGAAAGGCAAGATAGTAAAATATTATGGTTAAAGGTATGGCCCGGCTTCTCTGCATTCCAGCCTCAGCTGAGAGGTTTAAGTGAGAGAATGAAAGTCAAGTGCCCCATAGTAAATACTTGATGCAAGGATCTACTTTCACTATTATAATGTTGCTGGTCTTTCCAGTAGCTTATCAAAGTATGTAATTTAAAATGTTTAAATACAGTAGAAATGCAATACAGGTGCAATTCTAATTTTTCATTCCCAATTGCATTTAAAAGCCTTCCAATTTTGTTTAATCATTGTTTAAACCAGACCAGAAAGGGTTGAATATTACTTAGACATATTGCCTCTCTCCAGACAAACCTGTTTAAATATTTTTTCTATTATTTATATCTATGAGACCTAAGTAAGTTAAATGACTTCCTTATGTGTCTAAGTTTCTTCATCTATTAAATTGTAACAATAATTGTTACTGCCCAATAGTTGGAGTTAAATGAGATGGTACATTTAAAATGTTTTGCAAATAGTCAATGGTCAGACTATAAGCAATTTTAATCTCTAAATCAATTGATACTGTTCTTAAAATTTACAATTTCCTTACACAGCTTCTCTACTTTTACAAAAAATAATGCCAGCTAGTATTTACTGAGAACTTACTATGTGCTAAGCACCATTCTAAGCACTTTACATACGCACACATTTGAACTTCACAAAAACTCTGAGAGTATGTATATTATTCATCTCATATTATACATAAGGGGCTAAGGCACAGCAAAATGAAGTAACTAGCCCAAGCTCATGCACTACTAAGTGGTCCATGCTTTTTACTACAGAACTCTATGTTTTCCCTCAACACTCTTGGGGTTTATTTCTTAATTAATAAAAAAAAAAGATTTTAAAAAATAACTGCTGAAAATAATAATTCACTCAGTCTCATTCTGCTAGGACAATTATATTGATTGCCCAATACTATCTCACTATAATCAGGAGAACCAGAGACATCTAGATTGGAACAAAACTTAAAGGTCATTTAGTCCAGCAACTCATCTGGAAAGCCTATTGCCTCTCCAGCATGTTCTCATTTCCTTTTGTCAAAAGCAATTAGGGAAGCAGAAATGCAGATCAAGGGACTCAGCAGCCATCTGACAGTAGGAAACGCAAAGCACAAGAGCCAACTAGTTAAGGGTCCGAGCCTCTTTCAGCCTCCGTTTCCTTATTTGTAACATAGAAGTAATAATAATGACCTCACAAGCTGGGTGTGAGGCTTAAATTAGACAAAGTAAGAGAACATTATTTTTCAAATGTGCTAAGTGATTAGTGTTAAAAATGTGCTATACTTCTATTTTGGTGAAAAAGATGAGGATGGATTTACATATGAAGAAGAAATGTAGGATACATTTCAAAAAGACAAAAATATTTTAATATGTAGCTCAGCATAAAGGTCATTGAGATAGCTAAAAATATATAGTACATATTCTAAGAGTCCTGATATTGGAAAACAAGCAATTTCTTCAAGTAGCCAAAAGGGAAAGCCAAATGAAAAGCAGTGAATAGTCCTCAAGGGTGGTTCGGTCTGTACATAAAAATAATCCTTATATTGGGGGTATTAGAAGAGATAGAGAACATTTACCTCAGGAGATAGGACTACTATTCCTGTAATTATATTTAGTTTTGGACATGCTGCCTGTGGATTAGCAAGGCCTCCTGCCCCAGTCATATCTCCTGCCTGTCATCATCCAATTCTGCAGCTTATTAGCAATTCCAGTAGAGGGTCAGCTAGGGAAAATGAAAAGAACTGGCTATTAAACCAGTGAGAACTATCATTTGTTTAGCAAATTGTCAGGCTCTGGCAAGGAAGAGGCCAAATTTATTGTCTAAAGGAGGTCATAAAGATTTCAATTATTTCTTTTTAAATCTGTTCATAATTCTTTAATCAAAGTATTGAGCAATAATGGAGAAACTAAAAATTTCAAGATGCAAATCAAACAGTAGAAATCAAAGTGTTTTGGGAGATGAGAAGGACGAAGAAACCTATTTCTTGCAAGGAAGGGCTCCGCTCTTTTGACACACAAAGAAGAGGTCAAAGATAGAAAGAAAAGAAAAATAATTATTTTCTGGAGTTGAAAAAGTAGATGTGGAAAAAGAAAGAAAGTAAGGTCTTTGGGGGTAGGTAGCAGGTAAATTGTTCAAGGTACTCAAGTCAGAAAAAAAAGCGAGCATGAAAGCGATGGAAATCCATACTCTAGCTGCAGTGAAAATCCTCTTAATAGTGGCTGTGCAACCTTCATGGATTTCTGGACCTTCATTGCAGTGTTGGCGAAGATATGAGTATGGATGTCCAAACTTCCTTTCTACATGCCCTCTCACATATCTCCAAATTTGTCACTTTGGGACATGCCTCCCTTCTCAAACTTGTTTCCTAAATTGTCTTTGATGCTACTGTGCTAATTTGTATACCTCTTAATGAGCCTCCTTGGTCTACCTTTATGACTTCTCTTCTTGCTTCCATACCTAACATACCTAAGAATCAGCTTTGCCTGCCTTTTCTCCATAGAACATCTCTTCAACAGTTTTCATTTACTTATGCAGCTTCACCTAGCACACTAATCCAGGATGCTATTGGATACGATGAAAAGGAACAGGTAGGACAGAGAAGAACAACAGAACTTAAATTTGCAAGACTGAGTAGATTCTAATTTACTATAGAAACAGAGGAAGAGACTGAAGGTTGGAGACTAGCTAAGTTGGAGAATGGTGATGCTATCTGCTGTTATAAGGAAATCTTGTTGAGAGGTGGGGCAAAGGTAATAAGGTTGAGTTTGCCATAATGTTAAGTATCCTCCAAGCTTCACATATATGCTATTCTTTTCAGTTACTGTCCACATTTCCATCTGTACACTAGATACTGCCACCTGTGATACAAATAATACCGTGCTTAACAAATCCTATTTCTTTCCCTTTTGTATCCACAAGAAGAAGCAATTTCAGTTACATTGGGGCAATGTGACTTGGTTCTGATCAATGAGATGTGCTCAATAATATCCGCGTGTATAAGACTGACCAGAAACCCTATTCAAGTGTCTACATTGTCTTTACTGCTTTAGCACCCTCAGAGATCACATGTTTAAGATGGTAGCATCACAAAGTGGAAGAAATCTGAATTACCATACCACTGCTTTGAGAATATATGTCAGAGTCTTAGTCAATAACATATGGTACACACAGAGAGATGCAAAGGGACAAATTATATAGATGAACACATGTTTTACAGATAGCAATGAATAATTACGCAAGGCTACCAACAATGGGGAGACACTGCCATTCCTGGGCCTAAAGAGGCAAATGAAGAAAATAAGTTCCAGAATCCAGAGAGTGAGTTGTAGGGAAAACACCACTTGATTGAAGAATTTATTTTTAAAAGAAACACGCTATCATCAGAGAAAGCATTGTAGAAATTGACATCCAACCTAATACCTCCTTCTATTCTTCAGTCATCTTCTGTTTTGTCCTGCATTGGATAAACTAAACTAGAATAGACAGGAAAGGGGGCTGTGGATGAAATCTAATCAGGACAGCCTCTCAGGCACACACCAACATGAAAATGAGAGAGTGGATACAGTGTAAAAGAGAAGGTATCTGGCACAAAGGAGAAACAACAAAGAGAACTCCCAGATCCTTATCAGACTATGATATAAACAAAAAATAAACTTTTGTTGTATTAAGACACTGGGCTATTTACTACAAATTAGTTTACTACAAACTAACTACAAAATAACAACAGTTGTCTTGACTAATACATAGCTTACACATCCTCCCAGCACCTCATAGTCTATTAGGTTCCTATTAACATATGCGTTATAAGATTAGGTGAAAACAAAAATATAAAATAGCATTGTCTTAGAACTGAATTGTACAGTCAACTTTAATGAATCAATGTAGAGATATACAATGCTACTTTAAAGAGTTAGAAAATGTTTCACTCCAAAAAGTTTATTGTAAACTGATTGATGCATTTTTTCTCATGTATTAAAATATCCAATCAAAAGGTTAGTTAAATAAGGAAGCAAAACAAACAAACAAACAAAACCCAGAGCTAAAAGTTGGGTTGTCATCCATATCTGACCTAGTACAATAGACTGTAACACAGAATGCTAATATGTTAGTGCCCTGTAGGAGAACTATTCTCATTCATCCATTCCTGCTTGAACTCAGGAGAGGACATAGACTTGCTTTGTCTAATAGAAAATGGACTGACGTGACATGTGCCATTTAATGTAGCTTTAAGCACTGGTTTGAAGTTAAACATGTCTCTTTTCCTTCCGTCATTATGACCAGCAGTGATCTACATAGGAGCTGTTCCATCACACTAATCATCAACCAGACACAGAGCCAATGTGCAACAAATATGTAACTTGAGCAAGAAAGAACATTTCTAGTTTTAAACCATTAAGATTTTAGACTCACTGATTACCATGACATAATCTAGCCTATACTGACCAATGCAAAAAAATGGAGACTTCGTAGAGATTTCAATTGCTTGTTTTACTGGTAAAGCCAGCTACTATTAAATACTGGACACATCCAACTTGCATTGTTCTGATTCTTTGTTCACCAAGATACATTCTGCTTTTGATTCTTATGATTCGATTTCCCATGACAGTGTATCTAAAGAGAGAAAGGAAGCTAAATATATCCATATCAGTACATTCATTATTTTATTACTATTATAAATTACTAATTTTGCCTACTGATTTTATATATATCTTATGATCTTTGTTAATACTGGGTCATCCATGAAAGACTAATATGTTCTTGATTTAAAAAGTCTTATTTCTACGTGATATTACCTTGTAAAGTGACAGTGAATTTACCTTCCACAGTGACTACATCCTGCCACTACCATGTGGAAGAGATTAAGCTACCTTTATCTTAAAATATTAATTTATCCAAACCAAAACCAAGTTGAAGCTCAAATACTAAAAAGCATTTTTGATGTTTTGATGTTTTCTTTGGCCTCACCCTCTACTTCTAATATGTTGTTCACTTCTATGGAATGGGAATCCACATTAGAATCCAACTCCTGCTCTTTTCCATTACCACTGAATTAATTTGAAGTCCTACTTGCTTTGCTTGAACTTTTGCAACAGCTTCTTGGCTGGTGTCTCTGTCTTCACTCTTATAATCCATCCTGTACATGACCCACAGATGGTCTTTCTAAAGCACAGCTGTAATTATTATTTCCTCTGCTCAAAATAATCAAATTATTCTTTTAATACAACTAGTGCATCCTGACATTCATGTCTTCTCCAATTAATCTAACACATCGCCATATGCATATATCACACATCAATCAAAATAATCAGCTTGTTGTCCACAAATATGCTTTGGGCTGAGATACTTTCAGGAATGCCTTTCTATATTGTCTAATAGCATTCAGTGATTTTTCTGACAATTTTTTTTTTTACTCAGCTCCATCCATATCCATCCCTGTTAAAAGACTATGCTTTCCTTATCTATTAAGGAGGCTACAGTGAAAAAAAAAAAGAGTCTATTATCTCCTTGGGTAGAGACTTCGACATTTGAACCATTGATCTTGATTCAATCAGTGAGATATGTGGATCCAATCAGGGAATCCTGATCAGAGGAGCAGCTTAACTCTATCAAGTCATATGTTGACAATATGGTTTCCAAGTAATGATGAGATGAATTGTAAAATAATTTTTAAAATGTGAATACGCTCAGTAGCATCGACTAAAGGAGGTTAAGAGGTATATGTGGAATTGTTCTCTCAAAAGTATTTAATGAACCCTGTGCTAACCTTGACATTTAAATGTAAAAATTTAAATTAAAAAAATTTAAAGGTGAAAATCTTTAGTCTCTCAATTACTAGTCACTCAGAGAAAACTAATGAAGATACACATATCCTTTCTTTGCTAATCAACCCAACAAGTTACCAATATGAAAGAGCCACATTCTAAAATTCCATTTGTCACAACTATCTCCAATGCACAAATCAAATGCTACCTCTTCCTCAAAGCTTTGATACATCATCCTACCTCCAAAAAACTGTCTTATGTGAGTAAAATGGGTTAACCGATACAGTACTATCTTTGGAATGAGTTAGAACTGAATTTGTCATATCTCTGAATCTCTACCTATGTGAACTTGGACTTCTGTTTCCTCCCTTTTATTTTTATTATTTTAAATTTCATATTAGTTTCAGATATACAGTAAAATGGCTAGATATTTACATAATTTATGATGTGATCCCCTCAATTACTTTACTACCCATCTGGTATCACACACAGCCATTACAATAATATTGACTATATTCTCTATGCTGTACTCTATAGCCTGTGACTGTTTTCTAACTCTTAATTTCTATTTTTTCAGCCCTTCACCTTTCTCACCCAGCCCCTCATGTTTCCTACCCTTTAAAATGAAAAAAAAAAAATACATATCTGAGAGGTGGAGTAGGTCTTCAAGAAGTATTTGTTTCTTCATTTTCCTTTCCTTTAATTACTGCTATATTGATGATGTATGTTAATTATTTTCCTCTCTAAGCTTTATATCTCTATGAAGTATGATCTTATGTAGCTCTTTACTAAATCCATAGCATAAAAGAATATAATGTTTTATATACTAGGCACTGAATGAATGAATAAACATCTTAATGTTGAATTTATGTAAAGTGAAGTATATTTTGCATCACTGTAAGACAGTTAAAACATATTACAGAAAAATCTACTGAAAGGAGTTCTATAGATTTCCTTTCATAAAGTTACTTTTCAAGGACATCGTGACTATTTTTATGTTTCCTGGTTAAATTACTCTTTGTCCTAAGAGCACCTCTCTTACCAGTTCCCTGCTGAAAAAGCCAACTTTCTGCATTTCTAATTGAAGGTTTTCCTCTCAATAGCCTCCCATCAAAGGGCCACTATTCTTTAAGAAGTTAGTTGATCACTTTAAATAGATTTCACTAATATTTTTCCTTTTAATCTCAAGTATAGACCTAGAAAATCTGGAGAGTTGATTAAAACACCACAAAAGAAAGGACAGTTTGTGACAGAAATGATCTGAGATAACTCATGATTAACTCCTTATCAGAAATCAAAACCATTCTAAAGCAATATTAACACACACACACACACACACACACACACACACACACACACACACACACCAAAAAACTTTTGGCTAAAGTACTATCGAAATTCTATTTTTGAAATGACTTCCCTTTAGGGAAGCAGTATAGGGCTTCAGACCATAGAGTCTAGGTGTTCCCTAGGCTATTCTGGTTCCACTAGCAACCATATTTAAATATAACCAAGCTCCATCTCTCCACCCTGAACCATAGCTCTACAGTTTGGTGTGTCTCTTCTTGTTTAACTGAAACTGAACCTGGCTCAGTTGAATATGAACTTATGTTCTTTTTTTCCCTTTTAGTAGCAATAGGGCACGGATATTGCAAGCCCTTTAGCTCTCAGCTCTGAATTCTGAGTGTTACTTTACCCCAAAGGAAGTTCTCAGCTTTATCTCAGGGGAAAGAAAAGAAAAAAAGGGTTTGAGAAACCAAAAGACCTGATTCCCTTACTAAATCCATCACTTTGGGAAAGTTACGTAGCCTCTCTATACCTATTTCCTCATAGAATTATTGTGAACATAGAATTAAACATAAAGCTGATGTATTTGCCAGATGTTAGACATCTACCCGACTCCTCTCCCCCCATTTCTCTATCTTTTCATTCCTTGTAAAAAATAAGCATAAGGCTAGGATGTGGTCTTTATCTTAGTCCTTTTTCTGCCTGTATTTCTTCCATTTGTTATTTACAAAGTTATATACGAACAAATATAATCAATGCTTCCATTCAACAAGCATGTTACTATCTGCTCAGGGCTAGGAATCAAGTAGGCATTGATTATTAGAAGTGAATATCAATCTGTCATGAAATATCCTGTCTGGTAGAAGTATTTACTAAGCTGCTGCCGCTGCTGCTGCTATTGCTGTACTACAACTACCAACCACAAGACAACACCACCAGAAATCATTGAAAACATAGGATTTTGATAGCACTTGATCCAAAAGCTTTTTTTGTATTTTAATATTGCTTTGGAGTGGTTTTAATTTTCTCAAAAGGGATTAAACCAAAATGGACCTGACATCATTTTGGTCATATTCTCCCTTGCATTAATTGAGGATGAATTATATAAGCATAGTGCTAAAAATGCACATATTCATCTTATATTCAATCTTCTATTTTGTTCATTATTGCATTTCCAACACCTATAAGAGTTTCTGACATTTTTGCAGATAAGGATATCAAGGTGTTGACAGAACTGTGTTCCTTCTGAAGGCTCTAGGGACATATTCATTTTCTTTCCTTTTCTAGTTTCTGGCCCTGTTTCGTGAAAAAAAAAAAAAAAAGTAACCAAAGCTTAGGGAATAAACCAAACATCACAATAATGTCATAAGTGCTATGATAATATGCTCTTGTCTTTATTCTACCCCCAATATACATATGCATATACATATTCAATAAACAAGATGCTGGGCACTGGTCTTTAAACTTTTTGAAAGAAAAAAAAAGTATATTTTGAAAACTAGATTAATACATACAGCAAATCCTGTAATGTGGTGGGCTGCAGGTATCAATTGCTTCCTTAACCCCATCTAAATCCTAATTTTATATGCAGTGGCCCTAATATTACATGACAAATGTCACCCTGCCAGGTAAGAAATTACTGTCTTTGTTGCCAGACTATATACAAGTTAATGCAAGTACAGATAAATAAGAAAATCAAGGTTTTGCATGAAATGTCCAAACCTACTTCTATTTAAGAAAACCGATTTTAAGGGTCTCAAATATACATTTGTATAAATGAATTAGTGCATTAAAACATAGATCAGTTTATCTATTCACATAAATTTTCACATGAAAGTGTTTCCCAACCTACCTAGTATTTAGACTAGAAACTATAGTCAGTGATCACCTCCAAGAACATGTCCTATCAAAAAGAACTAAGCAGAGCTACAGCCAGCATACCAGAATTGGAGTTTAGGGAGAGAAGATTACAGAAAGTCCTACAAATTTGCTTCATATTTTTGGTTTTGGTTTGAGAAACTTGGCATTATACACTATACTAAGCTTTAAGAAATAAGTGAATGAATTAATAGATTAGTTAAATAATTAGTATATACCCTTATTTATCCCTTATTGAGTTATTTAAAGTTCATTAAAGTCAGAATCAGGACCTTATACCTAACTGATAATTGTGTAAAGTCAAACTAGAAGGGCAAATGAATGAATGACTGAATAAATGAATTAACTAATACTTTTTGTTAACATCAGATAGAAATATGGTCTTTCCCCAAATCAATGTAGGTTGATAAAGAGTGACCGTATCAGAAGTTTGGAGTCTTAAAATCTCTTTTGCTTATTTAAACTATACAGTGCAATTCTATCCCACTCAAATAGTTAGCACATGTAGTGTTATTACCTATCTCTAAAGCATTTCTCTGTTTTCTTACTAGTAAGACAGCCAAGAATTATAAATGTTATTCTCCACTTCTAAATCATATTTTATTTGCTTTTTTCCCTTATGAGCTGTTACAAAGATAAAAATTGGCCCTTTGTTTGATCTGCTACACAGAGAAAATAATGTTTATATATCTTTTTCTTCCATACTGCATCTGTAAAATTATTAAAGTAGCCAGATAATCTGTACTTCTTCAAGTAATGTTTTTAGTTTCCTTTCTTAGATTTTCAATGAATATGAAGTGATAGCTAAGTGATTACTAAGTAATAGTTTAGTGAAAGCTAAGCGATTAGAAGAAGCTGGGGCTTTTAATGTAACAAGTATGTAAGACTATTTTTCATAAGCTAACACTAGCTAATGTGTACAAAACACTCACTGAATTTCAACTCTAGGTGCTTTTACACAGTTATAATTAAATGTTCAGACAATGTCAATGTAATATCACGAACAATATGTAAGATTTCAAGAGTAATTTAAAATAAGCGGTTATATAATGGACAGTTTAGATATTGCTTGTTTTGTATATAATAATTACATACCTGGGGACTAAAGAATTAGAGACAAATTTTCCTTAAAAAAAAAATGAATAGCTTAAAGACTGCAAGATCTTTTTTTTTTTGTTTCTTAAGTGTATAAAAAATTTCTTAAGTTCTAGAATAGTCTTACACCTTCTAGTATCTATGATAAACATAATATGGCTCTTCATGTTCTGTTTTACCATCCAATGCTGTTTATTTCAAAAAGGTACTTTCCTTCTGATTATAGGTACAGCATTATCTTTTTGTGGGAAAAACAAGAGTCAACATGCACAGCATAGGTTCATAGAAAAAGTATCCATCAGAATATACATCAACCCACACCAGATCACACAGAATGGAAATAGCAAGCACTTTGTATTGACATGTTCTGTGCACTATTCTAAGCCCTTTACATATATAACCAAATGTGATAAATTTTCCTTCTTTTAAGTACAATTTTTGGTCTTGTGTAGGAGGGTTGTGGTCCTGATACCTGTCTACACTAGAGACCTCATGTTGTTGAAATGAAAACTCAAAGACTAAGTTGACCCACTGAATTCATCGACTTCCTTGACATCTAACACCTCTTTGAAAAGGCAAAGGGAGAGATTTCCTTTCTCTAATAGCAACAATACATTCATTCACTCATGGAGCAATTACTATATGACTGATGAGCAAAATCTGAAGACAGGACATTCAATGAAGTCTCTGCCTTCCAGAAGCTGTAGTGAGGGCAAGTTGGTCACTCTTATTTTAGTTGATGTCACATAGAATTACCCTGATTCTTGGACTCACAGTCCCCTTTCAAGAGGGACAGAAGTTTCTTAATACTTAAGATGTGTTTTTAGACATTTAAGACCATTTGACTTCTTCTTCTACTTACTGAAAAGGTCAGAGAATTATGTTTGGATCCCTGAGCAACAGAACTAGAATTGGGTTGGCTATGACTTTCTTAAGAATCAATTTAAATACAGAAGAGTGATTTCTAATGGCCATTCTACTGAGATGGTCTGCTGAGATGGTCTTAAAACCCGAGGAACTCAGGCCAAAGTGGGCCTGATCTCCTGGACACAGTGGCTGGAGAAAGGGTCTGCTGATTACATGGATAATTTCACAATTGCCTTCCTCATCAACCACTCACTGTAGCTCATTCAGAAAAGAATACCATTTGATCTTTTAGGGCCAGAGCCTGAATTTTAGATAGTGCCTTAACTGACCAAGAATGAGGCCAAGGCACAGTGACTTTTGTGACTAATAATGATAATTTTTTGCATGTGCAGTGCTTTCATGATATATAAAGTACATCTGCTTTTATCATTATTTTTCAAAATAGATGAATAGGCCTACATTTCTTTATTTTACTGAGCAGAAGTCTAAGTCTCTAGAATGTCTGAATGGGTTGTATGAGTTTACAGCAGGTGAAGCTGAGACCTGAACCCAGTTCTTTTGCCTTTAAGGTCCATATACTTTCTAAGACTCTCTAAAGGTTGTTAAAATTACCCCATCAATTTGAGGGAAAGATCTAAGTCTATGAAACCATTTCAAGTATATTATTTATATCTCCTCCACAACATATAAATTTGTAACTATTCCCATTGTCAAGTTGAAGAAACTGGCTCTGAGGCTTTATGTTTTAAAACTCCTGCACATCCAATGCTGCCTTATTGGAAGGGTGTTGTTATAATGAACATTTGTTATACAACTCCTAGGTGTTTTAACCTGGTCACCAATTTATATTGTTACTATGTATGTGTCTTCTATGGAGTTTCAGATTCAAGCTTGGAGGTACATTGCACTGCACTACTTTCCTCTTGCTGCTGTAACAAGTCACCACAAACCCGGTGATTTAAAACACACAAATTTATTATCTGACAATCCTGCAGGTTATAGGTCTGAAACAGGTGTATCACTGAGCTAAAATCAAGGTGTTGGCAGAACTGTGTTTCTTCAGGAGCTTCTAGAGACATATCCATTTTCTTGTTCTTTTCAGTTTCTAGAGGTTGTCCACAGGTTTGTAGATACCTTCTATCTTCAGAGCCAGCAATGGTTGGTCAAGTCCTTTTCATGCAGACTTTCTCTAATGCAGACTTTCTTGCCTCCCTCTTTAAATTCTAAGGACCCTTTTGATTACACTAGTCCCACTCAGGCAATCTAGGAAAGTTTTTCATTTCAGTGTTGGGATTAGCAAGAAACTTTAATTATATCTGCAATGTTAATAATCTCTTTAATGCAATATAACACAATCATAGGTTCTGGGGAGCAGAGTATGGATATCTGGTTGGGAAGCACATTATTCTGCCACCATATTCAGACAAAGAGCAGTGCCTTCTTCTGCAGTTTAAGACTCTTTTTTTAGAGATGTGAAGAAGAAAAAAAAAACATATTCTATTGCACATTTCTATTAGAGACCACACTCTCAAACAGAGCTCCACCTCTGAGCTGTGCAGATGGTGCTGATAGTACTTGAGTCCCACCCCAAATGACTTATGCTTGGCAACCAAGTGGGGTTTATGACCCATAAACCGAGGGTTTTGCTTATGGTTCTTAAATACTTATTTGTTTCATCATAATCAGAAAGATGGTCTTTGACCAAAGTCAAGTGTAAGGCTAGATTCTACTGCACATGGACATGGAGATAAGAACAAAAACTTGTTTCCAAGCCTGCAAATACTGTCCTGTTGTGGCAGCCTTCAATCCAACTCACTGGTGGTCTGTCACCTCCCTCTTGTCTGAGCTCTGGGGTGGCTCCCACTATAGACACTTCTATTTCAACCATGTGGATCAGACTAACACTCATCCCAACACATCTACAAAGTGGAAATCTTTATCCCTGCCTCACCTACATAAAGGAAGAAATCTAACCCAAGCTGAAAAGGGGGATAGGGAATAGTTTGGGAAGGCTTTCTGAAAAAGATGGAAAAATAATTAAAAACTAGCAAAAGGAAGGGAAGAGAGGGAGTTTTAAAAGGAGAACAAGACATTTGCAAAGGCATTGATGTCTGAAAGGGATGGAGTGCTCAAGGAAGGACAGGATTGCCAGAAACAAGAGAGCAACCTGTGTCTTCCTTGGTCTTCCTTGATAAAATAATTTTTACTAGGGGGCCTTCTAGAGAAAATGCCCTAAAAATTACTGGTGTCTAAGTCAAATAGCAGCATAATTATTCATTTTATTAAAGGCCCAAGTCAGATGCCACCTCCTCTGTCAAACTTTGGAGGATATTCCTCCCACTACTGCCTTCCCACAGCCATTGCTTGTCTCTGCCCAGACAGCTGTCTGACTCATTTGAGATGTGCAGGATGTGTCTCTCTCCTTTTGCTCACAAATTACTAGGAGGCAGCAACAGTCCTCCCACTGCCACATGGACTGACCTTCCTGAATCTGTGCCTACATCCTCACTTTCCCTCCTGTTACAAGGAGAAAAGCCTCAGCTACTGTCAGAGGCAGTCCCTTCACTAAGACTAGAATTCATGCCTCATCTATTTAAGAATTTTGTTCTCACAGAAATAGACCTCCTACCTTGCAGCATCCATTTCTCATTTTCCATATTTTTCTATATACAAAAATACTCAATAGTCTTTCTTTGGCCTTTGTGCCCCTCCAGCTGGAGCTGGGTTTCTTGCTCTTTGTCATAGCACTCTCCAAAAGTCATTGGTGCATACCGTCTGTATTTCCTCACCTTATATTTTATCTTCAACTCACAAATACACCCCCATACCAGTCACTCCATCAAAACTGTTTTGACAAGGTAGATGGCAGCCTCTACATTGGTCCCCCTGACCACCCAATCAAAACACATTATAATGTTATAGCAGTTTTTCTTCTTAGCACCTATCACTACAAATATCTTATCTCTTAGTTTGTTTTCTCTGTAGTCTCTTTTTTAATTGATTAGATCATAATTGTTTGCTAAATATCTCCTGCACATAGAATAGTCCCTGGAACATAAAGAGTGCTCAATAAATACTCGCAAATAAATGAATGAAATAATTCATTTATCTAGATAGTCAAAGAATAGTTACAAAAGAGTGCTGGAAATCAAGAGGGCAGGTTCGCAAAGCAGCGTGTCTCAGGGACTGTGGGGCATCCTTGACCTGGAGTTTACAGTTTATCCACAGGTCAACTTGACTTTGGGCTGCTCAGTTAGCTGCGAGGTCTCCTCAGGCAAACCCAGTAGAGAACGAGTCACACTAGCCCCTTCTCAATCACCGTACCCATTGCCTACTTCTGTAAATTGCTTAGCTTCAGTTCCAAGTGCAGTAGTGTAATTACACCTGTTACTAATTAAAGGACAAAATACATGTGAAGTGCCAGTGCAATACTGCACAGGAGTAAAGCAGCAATTATATTTATTGTATAATTTCCATTTGGCAATTATATTGATTGTACAATTGAACATACTGCATAATGGTGATAATTACTATTGCTAACATTTTCTGCTGGGAAGAACCCAAATAGGTAAACAGGTTGCTTTGAGTTACTGACAATTAGAAGGAGGAGTTTGGAGTTTCTCTTTAATTCTTAAGCATTTTAATCAAAGAGATTTCCTTAAGAAATACTGGAGTTTGAAAAACAGACCTCTCATGTTTTTAGAAAGAAAATCAATGTGAACCTTTCAGTATTTTGCATTGATGGAAACAAATAAATACAAAAGAAAATCAAACCCAGAGAAAAAAAGAGGAAGTGTTCCTGTATTAGAGCTGAGTTGGCAATGAGCCTCAACTACAGGACCAGAGGCAGCTAGCAGAGGCAGCTAGCAAACAAATCCCAGAGCATAGGGAAATGGTACCACTGAGGCCCGAGGACAAATAAATTCCTCTTAGTGTATCACATCTGCATAAAAGATCTCACTCTAGAGTCACTACAACATGGGGTGAGAACAGCATTGCATCAGAGAGCATGCATGCTAAACTGAGACTCTTTGAGTTCTCCTTGTATAAACTCAAAAGAAGAAACATATAGTAGTTTTACAATACAGAATGAACTTGCCTTCTGTTAAGTCACCTTTACAAAAATGACTCTTAGTAGTAAATATATTTGTTATTTTATTTTTCTATACATTATTAGTAGCTCCAGGAAGCCTTGCTAAGGAAGGAAGAGGATTAGAAGTCATCCAGTTTGTGCCTTTCACCATCACATGGATTTAGAATGTAACTATTATGTCAATTAGGGTAGTCAGCAATGTAAGAGTAAATGACAAAGTATGTAAGCCCCAGCTGAACATTGAATAAGCAGGTAAAGGAGATGCTACAGTTATATTTAAACATACTTGGCCTACGAGCTTTAGACTCATTAGAAAAGCATTGATTTCATTTGGGAGTCATGGGTCTTCTTATGAGTGCATGTACTAACACTATTTAATTTACTCTGAAGAAAAATACTGTGGCTTAGAATTGGAATTTCCTCCATTTTATGGGATAAAGAAATTAAGATTTCAGCAGATATTGTGCATTGGTACCCAAGTGCATTAAATCTTAAACGTATCCAACCTTTAGGGAAGATACCACCATCTCAAATTCAAGGGCAAATCAGGATATGTCTAACCAATCAGAAGATCTCACTCTACTTTAACCAATTAGAACATCCTCACTATTCTTGTGAATGATTGCCTAGGGTGATATGTAACATGGTTGTGACCAATGTCATGTCAAGAAAATTCTAGAAATAAGGTGTTGTGGGAAAGAGTCTCTCAGTCTTATGAAGGATTCAACAGAAAACACATGTTCATTCTCCCTCTTCTTCAGTTTGTTATGTCTGCGTGTACTGCCTGGTCCTGTAGAGCCAACACATGTGCATGAGGTAGAAAACATGAGAACAAAACTGAGATATTGAGGCTGGCACAACAGATGGTTGGGAAGAAAACCTAGCTTGTACATATTGTCGTTGAGTCACTGAATTAGCCAACTGCAGAACTACTCTGCCTCTGATGTGCTATTGTTGAAGGCATTCACAGGAGTTTTTTCTCTACTTAGCATCTGGGAGCTTCCTTACTGATTGGGAGACACAGAGAGGTAAACTAATTTGTTCAATGTCACAGAGCAAATAAGAAAACTTGTCTGTGAACCATGAAAGCAATAATTTCTAACTTTCCATTTATTCAATTTCTTGACAAAATTAATATATCATGTTTGGATACGAATAGAAGTAAAAAATCATATCTTTTCACCTATATTTCTATTTGGCTATTTTGGGTGATCGAATAAGAAAACAACCACTATCGAGTCTGTATCTGAGAAAACACCATGAATTTCACCAAAACTTTAAAAAAGAGCTTAAATTACATTTTAATTAAAAACTAGTGGTCATAACTTTATTTGTAATTTTTTAAAATATCTTATGGGAATGTTCCAAATTTTGAGTTTTTTATTCTGCTTGAGAAGCAATAAATTAATAATGATAATATGAAAGTTAATATCACTTATGACAATGTGTTAAGCTCTTTGAGAATTTTCTAACGTAACCCTCTTGGAAACATTATGAGGTAAGTATTATTATTATCCTCTTTTTGTTAACAAGATGTTAAGCAAAGGGGTGCTGTCTAAGAAATACAGCATGCAATGACCAAGTCTGGTCCTATATTACAAAGCCTTTGCTCTAAATTCCATGCTATGTCACTTCCCAATTTTGAAATCTTCTATCTTTGTTAATTTTTTAAAATATATGCACATTTATTAATGTAACTTTAGAACACAGACAAATTTTAAGAGCTCAGAAAAGTTTAAACCCAACATTTTTTTAATAAGTTCTAATCTATTTTCTCATAAGGCAATTCCAAAATTTTATATAAAATTTAGCCATTTTCAGAACTTGTCATTTCATTAAGGGAATATCTAGTTTACTTAATGATTCCACTGTTTTAGAAATTTAGCATAATAACCTAAAATACCTTTTTTAATGATTGCCAGTCTTCAAAATAATTTCTGAAAATGTACATTCATAGTCAATGATAGAATACACTTAAGTATATGCCAGAATTAAAACACTAGCCAAGCTACTTGCACAACAGGCTTCTTTGGAGATCTGGTCAACCTCAATGTTCATGCTATCAAACATATAAGAAAACCAGGAAAAAAAATAAAAGCGAATCATCCACCCTCTTAGTCCACCTTAAAATCCAGTACCACAGTTTACAGTTTGAACTGATGATAAGGAATCTCAAGTTTTATCACTCATGTTGTAAATAAAATGTCTATTTTCTCAAACAAAAAAATATTGAAAATGTTTTGTTTGTTTTTTTTTAAATTTTCATCACGCATCTCAATCCTCTTCGGGAACCATCAGCTTGTTCTCTATATCTATGTATTTGTTTCTATTTTGTTTTGTTTATTCTTTCTCTCTTTTATTTTAGATTTCACACATAAGTGAAATCATGTGGTATTTTCTTTCCCTAATTTATTTCACTTAGTATAATATCCTTTATGTCCATTCATGTTGTCCAAATGGCAAAATTTTATTTTTTATTTTTTTGCTTGCTAATATTCCACTGTATATCTATATCATATGTTCTTTATCCATTCATTTACTTTTGACACTTAGATTGCTTCCATGTCTTGGCTAATATTAGTAATGCTGCAATGAACAAAAGGATGCGTATATATTTTCAAATCAGTGTTTTTGTTTCCTTTGGATAAATAATGAGAAGTGGAATTGTTGGATCATATGGTAACTCTATTTTTAAATTTCTTAGAAATATCCAGACTGTTTTCCACAGAGGCTAAACTAATTTACAATCCCACCAACAGTATACAAGAATTCCCTTCTCTCCGCATCCTCACAAGCTCTTGCTATTGTTGATTTATTGATGACAGTTATTCTGACAGGCGTGAGGCGATATCTCATTGTGGTTTTAATTTGCATCTCCCTGATGATTACTGATGTTGAGCATCTTTTTACGTTTCTGTTGGCTATCTGTATGTTCTCTTTGGAGAAATGTCTATTGAAGTGCTCTGCCCATTTTGTAAATAGATTATTTGTTTTTATGATGTTAAGTTGTATGTGTTCTTTATATATTTTGGATATTAACCCCTTATCAGATGTATCATTTGTGAATATCTTCTATTTAGTAGGTTGTATTTTCATTCTGTTGTTGGTTTCACTGGCTGTGCAAAAATTTTTTTAGTTACATGTAGTCTACGTATTTTTTCTTTTGTTTCCCTTGCCCAAGAGACATATTGAAAATATAATACTAAGGGGGGTGTCGAAGAGTTTATTGCCTAATGTTTTATTCTAGTTTTATAGTTTCCGGTCTTACATGTAATCTCTAATACATTTTAAATTTATTTTTGTATATAGAGTAAGAAAATGGTCCAATTTGATTTTCTGCATATATTTGTCCAGTTTTTCCAATACAACATACTGAAGAGAATATCTTTACCCCACTGTATATCCTTGTCTCCTTTATAATAGATTACTTGGTCATATAAGTGAGGATTTATTTCTGGGCTCTCTATTCTATTCTGTTGATCTATACCTATTTTTATGCCAGTACCATGCTGTTTTGTAATTGTAGCTTTACAGTATAAATGAAATTTTTATTTAACTATATAGTTTCAGGACACAGATAATTAATAGCAATGTATAAATTTTAGAAATCTTTTTAAATGTGTTTCACTGAGAAATTTAAAATAACTAGTAAAATTTAATAACTACCACAAATAAAAATGTCATTATATATGTATATATATACTTACATATATACATATACATATATATATACTCATATAGATATATAGAGAGAGATATGGATATCCAGAGGTGAGGATGCCTTAATAACATATGAGAACCCAATTAAAACAGTCTCACTTCAAGAAGAGAGCAAATGGTCTAACCTCAAGAAGACACTCTCAGGTAGGTTAAGCCATTTTTTTTTTTCATTTCATCATCTCTATTGACAGCCTTAGTAATACACCAGTACTTCTCTGGTTTATCACATTCGTACTAAGGAATGCTTAACACCTAGGGTCTACAAAAACACATTCTAAATATTTTATTTTATTTATTTATATTTTACATTAAATTAAAATAAATACATAAAAATAAACTCAATTACAGTGAGTACTTACCAAAAGGTCTCTTCTAGTTGTTGAATGACAGCCTAAACTGGGCTCTAATTTAGTGTAAATAAGTTCAAGTAAAATATTTATGGTGCTCATGAGATAAATGGAAACGAGCTTGGCAAAATCATTACCATTACCCACATATGTTTTGATAAATGGGATTCCCCATGTTACAGTTATATCTACCATATAAAGAGAAATAAGAGTCTCACCCGGCCACTAGAAGTCCACTTTTTTCCAAAGCCCCTGAATTTCCTACAAGGAGTACCTGAATGTCCAAAAGTTTATAATATGTATAGATGTGATATACATATGTGTGTATGTCTTCCATAGGTATACAAGTCCACAAATGTCTGTCTAAATATGGACTAACCCTGTAACTTCTGAAGGAATTAATTAGGACCACAACTAGACATTTGCTTATCATATGCCTGTGTTTCCACTCTGCTCTTTCATTTCTGTTACCATGTACAATGGAAGTATGTGCAATGCCACAAGGATATGTCCAGTTCAGGTTAAAGTTCTGAAGCACTGGAGAAAATGGATCTCAGAGGGTCACAGCCTGACTCCTCCTGTCAGTGGCCAGGTCTGGAGATGTAACACCAGGGCATCCTAGACTAAACAGCTCCCTAACTCTTAGAAGAAGGAGCTTTTTGAGGTGATTCCATGACTGAAGGGAACTTTAACTACTACTTGAGTGAAGACAACTAAGACGCTTTTCCTCTGATTCCCTGGTGCCTTTTTACTGGTGAGGATTTAAACAGGTGTATAGGGAAATGAGTGAAAGAGGAATGAGATATTGTCTGCTCTTTCATAATTCTCTGTGAGTTATAATTTCTTTGGGGTTCTACATGCTTCTGCTAAAGAAATTATCTTGTTTTTAAGCAATGAATTCTTGAGTCACTTATTCATTAAGGTGACCCCTAACAATTTCATGACCACACAGACATTTAGACATGAATAGATGAGATTTCTGTTGCTACCCAGTTACAAGAAACTAGAGATATGCAAAATAGTTTCTATATCTGTGAGGAAGCATCTTTTCAGAGAATACTTTAGAAATAAACAATCATGATACCAGTTTGAGACTGGGTGATAATAGAGCATGATAAGCTACATGAAACCCTTCAGATAAAGTAATAAATCTGCATTTGACCTTATTTTATTTTTTATTAAAATAAAACTAATTATAACATATAAGCTTCCTTGCCCCTCAAATTTCTGCTTCTGTACTTATTAAATGATGAAGAAAACACATTCTAGTGATATCTTCTTCAATGTGGATTAGTGAAGTGACAAGTATATTATGTATGTGTGTATGAATAAATGTTTATTCTTAGAATATATCTTCCCAATCCAACAGGTTGGAGTATGCAAGTAGTAAAATAATGCATTTAATTTTGGAAAACTGACTTGAGTTTAGAATTCTTTTCACTAATAACACAAATGTAAATACTTTCTGTGGGATTACCTAGATATCACTGACTCATCCACAAGGTTTAAAGAGGCTCAGAGAAAGAAAAACAGGAAAGACAGCAAGGTAAGTTTAAGGGTGAAAGGGGCAAAGCTAATTACCCAGCTCTCAGACACCACTATCCCTTAAAAACAACTGCTTTAATGCCTGATTTTTTTTGTAACTTCCCAGCACATGGCTAGCATGTAGTAAATACTCAAGAATTTTTGGTTTTGTTTGTTGGTTGGTTTGTTCTTTTCATTATTCTCTCTCAAGAAAGGGCCTAATTAAAATGCTGAAGAACCCTGAGCCAGAGGTAAACCTGAGCCTAGATCTCCTTGTGGCTGTCCTCATATTTTTATTTTTAACAAACTCTGTTTCCAGTCTCTTAAATAGTTATTTACTGATCTTTCCCAAAGGGTCACAGGTAATAGGCTCAAGATGCTGCTGCCTTTTGCTTATACTGTGTAAGCACTCGAAGATGCCCCGTCAATTAATTAGAGCTTAATTGGAATGAAATTATGTAATTAAGCATCTCATTTCAAATTAGCTATAAATGTTTACCAGCTCACAGGGATGACACTTTCAAAGGGCCTTCATCCAGATCTTGTTGGTTTTGACAGTAAGTTAATGCCTTCCCTTCCAGTTTGAAGTACATTATTTTAATACAGCTGAAGATAAATTACATAAACCAGTCAAATAGTTTATTTACATTTTGTAGGTGGTGGTGACCTCCCAAAAGGGCACATTCTCCCTTTCAGCAAATCTACTAAGCCCTCAGAAAAGTAATTTGCCTCTAGAAGGTGAATGTCAAAATATATTTTTTATAAATTCAGTGTTTGCAAAATACCACAAGGATTATAATTGGTTTTCTATATATTAAAAATCTATTGCTATTATATATAAATATAATTGTTCATTTGTTCCATTATTAAAACCTGTTGTCTTCTTTCAGCATCATTTCATGTGTTGTAAAGCATTTTCCTACTACAGTGGATATTGCTAATTTTCCCCAGTAATCACTCTCTGCACTCTCTACATCTCTCTTTTAAATAGAACCCCTTCCTCCATGACAAAGTCTTAGCCTGGCCATTTGGCCAAGTCCTTATCAACGGAATGTATAATTAGCTGGAAGAATATGTGCAATTTTCCACATCATTTTCTTAAGAGCCAATTGCTTGCCCTCAACTTTTTATTTTTGTCTCCTACAAAAAATGGATGCTGTTCCAGTGAGACAGAGTAGACTGTGAATGAGAAAAACTCCTTGGAGAATACCAAGACAATGACATGGAAGGAACCCAAGCTCTAATACAACCTTGTGAAGCATAAAACCATCTTCCTGGCCTGTCCATCTATCTTTAGACTAGAGTTTCTGAAATCTTTGCAATATTATCTTTTGAGGTGAATAATTCTTTGTTATGGGATAGTATCTTGGACATTGTAGAAAGGTTGACAGCATTCCTGGATACCAGTAATTTCCCTCTCCCTAGCTGTGGCAAGCAAAAATGTTTCTAGATGTTGCCATATGTCTGGGACAAGTTTACCCCCAAATGAGAACCTGCTCTAAACATTTACATGATTAAACAACTTTTTATTTTATTTGATCCTCTGTATTATTTTGTATATTTGTTATAGCAACTCAAATCAGCATATCTTAAAATGTTATAATATGCAGAGAAATTTTTAGAGACTCTGTGAGGTTAAAACTATTTTCATAATAATGCTAATATGTTAATGTAAAAACAATGTCTGATAAAAACGCTGGCTGCCTAATGCAAATCAGGGCACTAGCACCCACTTGTACTACTTTAATCATATTCTTTACTGCCCTGTCCTTTCAAGTGGGGAAAAAGCCATTTCCCTTTAAGAATGCCCTTGATATAGCAGCAAAATTATTAGCTTTATTAAATTTTAACTCTTGAATATACATCTTTAAAATATTCTATGTAATAAAATGAGAAGTACGCACAAAACACTTCTGATACAAACACAAGTGATTGTTGCCTCAAAAGCAATTCCATGAGTTTTTGAGTTGCAAGCTGAGGTAGCTGCTTTCTTCACAGAACACTATTTTTACTTGACAAAATAGCTGCTGAATAGAATAAGGATTTTCAAACTGGGATATCTGGCAGGTATTTTCTCAAAAAAGGATGAAATCAACCTGTCATTTCAGGGTAAACACTTGAAGGTATGTTGATC
Source organism: Rousettus aegyptiacus (assembly GCF_014176215.1). Lineage (NCBI taxonomy): Eukaryota > Metazoa > Chordata > Mammalia > Chiroptera > Pteropodidae > Rousettus > Rousettus aegyptiacus. Next base: position 7,021,111 of record NW_023416309.1, read on the forward strand.
ATCAGTTGCTGCCACTGATAAAATTCAAGCGATCAAGTGAAAATTAGAATTCTGGAACACTTGTATTCACCAGTGAGTTTGGTAGCATAAGACATTTCTGATGTGATTGGTGGTGAGATCAACAAAACGATCTTTCTATATAATCACGAGTCAACATTTGGAAAATCTACATAACTCAATGAAACGGTATTTTCCAAATGACTAGTACATGATGCTATAAAATGAGTATAGTTAAATACTCATTCACAGGAGATTATTAAAATCAGTGGATTTTAATGTCAGAGTATAAAAAGCTTACATAATTTCAGATATCACAGTGCCAGTAATATTTAAGAACTATTATCTGTTGAGTTGCAATGCAGAATTTTTAAAAAATCCAAAATTATCTAATTTGGCTATAAAAGTAATATTTGATTTTTCTAACCACATAACTGTATGAGATTAATTTTCCTCATATACTTGCACCACACCAGCATACAGCAAGGGATTGACTGCAGAAGCAAATATAAGAATCTAGTTGTCTTCTACAGATGCAAACATTAAAGAGATTTGTAAAAATATAAAGCAATGCCACACCAGGTAATCAAGATGGTGAAATAGAAAGCCCAGATCCTCCTTCCTCCCACAGAGATACTGATTTAAAAACAATATAAAGACCAATGTACTTCGTTAAAAATCCTGAAAACAGTTAAAAAGCTCCTGCACCCTAGGTGACAAAAAACCAGCTTCAATAAATCCAATAGGTAAATGTGTGGTACCCACTCTCCACAGTTCCTCTCTCCAGCATAACATCACATGATTGGGAGGCAATTCCCAGATACTGGCTTCTCCTTGAGGAGGGAAAGAGAAGACAGGGCTATATGTCCAATATTCTAATTTCTTGTGTGTCAGGGTGGGGAGGATGGAGGAACCTGAGGGTCTTCCTTCTGTCTCACCTGTCTCGGAGCATAGATGAGACACAGTATACTCTAAATGCCCAGGGGTCGCTGAGAACTAAAAGAGTTGGGCAGTACGCTGCTGATTCAGAGGACCCACAGTAAAACTGACAGAAACCAGAGGAAATAAGAGATTGCAAGGTCCTGGGCAGGGACAAGGCAAAAATAGAAAAAAAGATTACTCTAATTAGAAATCTACATGTACAAGTCCAGAGAAAATACAGCCATAGATAAAGCTTGAGAAGTCCCCAGAATCTTCATGAAAGTCTTCCCTTGTAAAAAGCCAATCCATAAACAGAGTTAGAGGCTTTTTCGAATATACTAGTAAGAACAGAAAGTTACAAGAAACACAAAGAAACAGGATAAAATGGCCTCTTTACAGGAAAATATCAAATCTATATAAACGGAACCTAAAAAATGGAGGGATATGGATTACTTGACAAATAAGTCAAAATAACAGTCATAAACATGCTCAATGAGCTGAGAAAAAATGATAAATTAACAAAATGAGAATTTCAACAAAGAGATTTAAAAAATGTAAAAGAACTGAACAGAAATTTTGCTGCTGAAGAATGCAATAACTGAACTAAAAATTTCACTGGAGAAGTTCAACAGGAGACTTGAACATTCAGAATAAATTAACAAGCTCAAAGACAGATCACATAAAATTATCCAAAGAAGTAAAAATAAAAAAGAAACAAAAAAATAATGAAGAAAACCTAAGGACTTTTGGCACATCATGAAGCAGATGAATATACACACTATTGGTATGTATGCACACACTATGAGAGTCCTAGAAGGAGAGAAAAGTTATTTTTTAAAAAAATCCTGCAAACTCCCCAAGTCTGGGGAAAGAAATGGACATCTAGATTCAAGAAACCTTAGGAATCCTAATTAAGATGAATCTTTAAAAGTTCATGCTTACATACACTATAGATTGTCAAAACTCAGAGATGAAGAATGAATTCTGAAAGAAATAAAAGAAAAGGTACTTTTTACATACAAGGGGTTCCCATTGGATTATGAGTGGATTTCTCAACAGCAACCAGAAAGGTCAGAAAGAAATACGGTGGTATATACAAATGCTGGAAGAAGTAAACTGAGAATACCATATCTGGAAAGAGAGAGACAGATAAACAGAGAGAGACACAGAGACAGACTTTCCAATATAAACAGAAGCTGAGAACATTACCACCACTAGACTTGCTTTACAAGAAGTGCTAAAGGGAATTATTTAAGAGAGTAAACAAGAAAATGGCAATAGTAATTCCTTCTCTAACAATAACTACTTTAAATGTAAATTGATTAAACTCCTTAATCAAAAGAAAGAGTGGCTAAATGGATTAATTTTAAAAATACGGCTCTATGCTGTCTATTAGAAACTCGTTTTAGATTAAGGACATACATAGGCTGAAAGAAAAAGGATAGAAAAAGATACTCCATATAAATGATATCCAAAACAGAGCAGACATGGTCATATTATATGACAAAATAGAGTTTAAATCAAAAAATCTTACAAGATACAAAGAATATTATATAATGATAAAAAGTTCAGTTTACTAGAATAAAATAACGATTATAAATATACATGTACACCAAACATGTGAGCACTTAAATATATGAAGAAAATATTTATGAAACTAAAGTTTAAATTAGATAGCAACATGAATATAGTAGATTTCAATATTCCACTTTATTTTTTTACTATCTTTATTTTTATTTTTTTATAAATTTATTTATTTATTTTAATTAGTTTCAAGTAAACAGTACATTGGTTAGACATGTATATAGTTTAAAATGACCCTCCCCCCCCCCCACCAATTGCTCTCTTCCTCCTCTGGCCCTCCACCTAGCCAATCTGTAATGACATGGATGAACCTAGAGATAATTATACTGAGTGAAATAAGTCAGACAGAGAAAGATAAATACCATATGGTTTCACTTATATGCAGAATCTAAGAAACAAAAAGAATATGCCACTTTCAATAATGGGGTGAACGACCAAGCAGATCAATAAGAAAATGATCTGACCAACACTATACTCCATACAGACCTAACAGATATAAACTGAACATTCCAACCAACAGCAACAGAATACAGATTCTTTTAAAGCACACACAGACCATTCTCCAAAACAGATCATATATTAAGTCACGAAACAAATCTTAATAATTTGAATAAGAATGAAAGCATGCCAACTACCTTTTCCAACCACATAAAATGAAACTGAAAATAAATACCAAAAGGAAAATCAGAAATTTCACAAATGTATAGAAAATAATACATTCTTAAGTAACCAATGGGGCCAAGAAAAAATAGTCAAATTTAAATATACCTTGAGACAAATATGAAAACATAACATATCAAAATTTATGAGATGAAGTAACACTAGTTCTAAGCAGGGAGTTTACAGCAAAAATGCCTACACTAAAAAATAAGAAAGACATCAAAAAAAAAACTTAACTTTATACCTTAAGGAACTAGGAAAAGATAAATAAATAAGAAGCCAGGCCCCAAGTCAGTAAAAAAAAAAAAAAAAAAGTTGAGTGGGGATAATAAAAATTAGTGTGCAAATAAATAATAGAAAGTATAGAAAAAATTAATTAATAAAACTAATGCTTGATATTTTTAAAAATAGAAGAATTGGCAAACTTTTAGCTAGACTAAGATAGAAAAGGCTCAAATAAATGACATGAGTAACTGAAGAGTAAACATTATAAGTGATACCCCAGAAATATAAAATATCATAAAAGACTACTATGACCAATTATATACCAACAAACCAGATACCTAGAAGAAATAAGTAAATTCCCAGAAACATACAACCTTCCACGATTGAATCATGAAAAAAAAAAAATCTGAACAGGCATAACTAGTAAGAATTTTCATCAGTGATCAAAAACTTCCTCAGAAAGAAAAGCTCAAGCCCAGAATACTTTATTGGTTAGTTCTACCAAACATTTAAAGAATTATCATCAATCTTGCTCAAAACTTTCCAGTAAACTGAAGCGGAGGGAATTCTTCCAAGCTCATTTTATGAGATCAACACTAAAGCCAAGAAAAGCTGCTACAACAAAATACAATTATAGGCCAATATCTCTAATAAATATAGATGCAAAAATAATAAACAAAATTCTAGTAAACTGAATTTAAAGGCACATTAATATAAGCATCACATACCGTGACCATATGGGATTTATCCCTGAGATACAAGAATGGTTCAACATACAAAAATCAATCAATATAATACACTACACTACTGGAATGAAGGGTAAAAATCACATTATTTATCTCAATTGCAGAAAAAGCAATGGACAAAATTGAACACCTTTTCTTAGAACAAATGTCAGCGAACAAGGAATAGAAGAAATTTACCTTAACATAATAAAGTCCACATACGACAAGTTCACAGCCAACATCATACTCATCTGTGAAAAAGCAATAGCTTTTCCTCTAAGATCTGGAAAAAGGCAACAGCGTACATTCTCGACACTTCTTTTCAATATAGTACTGGAAGTTCTAGTCAGAGCAATTTGGAAAGTAAAAGAAATGAAAGGTATCCAATTTGAAAAGGAAAAAGTACAATTATATCTGTTAATGGATAACATGATTTTACATGTATAAAACCCTAAAGTTTCCAAACAAAATCAGAACAAATAAACTAATTCGGCAAAATTGCAGGATATATAATCAATATACAAAAATCATCTGTTTTATATATGAACAATGACTGATCCAAAAAGGAAATTAGGAAAACAATCTCATTTATAAACAAAAAAACATCAAAAACAAAACAAAACAAAAAAAACTAAGATACTTAGGAATAAACTTAGTCAAGGAAGAAGACTTGCACACTGAAAATTACAAACATTGCTAAAAAATAATTGAGACATAAATAAATGGAAAGACGCTTCATGTTCATGGATTGGAAGACAAATATTGTTAAAATATCCATACTACAATAGCAATCTACAGATATTATACAATTCCTATGAAAATTGCAATGGCAATTTTCACATAACTAGAAAAAACAAACCTAAAATTCACATAGAACTATGAAGGACCCTGAATAACAATCTCAAAAAAAGAAGAATAAAGCTGGAGGCCTCATACTTCCTATTTTCAGAAGATATTACAAAGCTACAGCAATCAAAATAATATGGTATGGGCATAAAGACATACATAGATCAGTAGAATAGAGAGGCCAGAAATAAACTCATTCATATATAGTCAACTAATCCACAACATGAATGACATGAATACAGAATGGAAAAAGGATAGTCTCTCCATTAAATTATGTTAGGAAAATTGGATATCCATATGCAAAAGAATGAAACTGAATTTATATCATACACCACTCACAAATATTAACTCAAAATGAATTAATGTTCTAAATGTAAGCCCTAAAACTAAACCTTCTAGAAGAAAAGAGGCAATAAAAAGATTTATGGCACTGGTTTTGGCAATGTATTCTTGGATATAGAACCAAAATAATAAATAATAAAAGCAAAAATAGACAAGTGGGACTGCATCAAATTAAAAATATGCACAGCAAAAGAAAGAATTGGAGTGAAAAGGCAACCTACAGAATAGGGGGAAATATTTCAAATCATATCTGAGGAAATTAGAACCCTTGTTGGAGAGAATGTAAAATCCAACTATTATGGAAAACAGCAATCCATATGATCCAGCAATCCTATCTCTGGTTAAATACCCCCAAAATTTAAAAACAATATATTGAAGAGATATTTGCATTCTCATGTTCATTGAAGCTTTACTCCTAATAGCAAAGAATTTGAAATACTTTACATGTCCACAGAGGAATGGATAAAATACGTTATATACATACAAAGGAGTATCATTCACCAATAAAAAAAAAAAAAAAAAAACAGGGGAATCCTGTAATATGCTACAACATGGATGAACCTTTGAAGACATTATGCTAAGTGAAACAAGCTAGTCACAGAAGGACAAATACATAATTCCACTTATATGAGGTATCTAATGTAGTCGAACTCACAGAAATAGAAAGTAGAATGCTGGTGCCATAGGTTGGGGGAGGTGGGAAAATAAGAGTTGCTGTTCAATAGGTGTAAAATTACACTAATGCAAAATGAAAACATTCTAGAGATCTTTTATAAAGTGTTGTGGTAATAACTGACAATACTATACCACACACTTAAAAATTAAACAAATATGAAAAGGATAATTATATGTATACCATCATTCATTTTCTTCTGCATGTGCCTCATCTCCATTTCCCTTTGTGAATTTGGATCTTTGAATCCTCTCCTCTTCAGTCATTGTTGTCTTAATTTGCCACTGTGTATGCTGAACATTCATTACTATCTCGCTATAGTAATTCTCTTCTTAATGTTAAAGTATGTTAATGCCCTGTTCTTAGTAAGGGGTTCACTCTTCTGCTTTTATTTGCCTGATAGGCTCCTTACTCTTAATTACATTTTTTTTTTTTTGTCATTTTGTTTTAGGTGAGCTGATCTCTTTTAGCATTTCCTGTAGTGCAGGCCGTATAGTGGAGAATTCCCTCAATTTTTGTATGTCTGGAAACGTCTTTATCCCTCCTTTATATCTAAAGGAGAGCTTAGGTGGATAAATTATTCTAGGTTGGTAGTTCTTTTCACCTAATAGTTTGAATATTTGATTCCACTCCTTTCTTGTTTGTAAGGTTTGTACTGAGAATTCCAACAATAATCTAATGGGTTTTCCTTTATAAGTTACTATCTTCTTCTCCCTGGTTGCCCTGAGAATTTTGTCTTGTTGATTTTTGATTATATTAATACAGGGTGTCTTGGTGAAGGCCTTTTTGAATTAAGATAACTGGATGTTCTGTTGACTTCCTAAAATCCAAGCTCCAGCTCATTCCTTAGATTTGGGAAATTCTTGTCAACTATTTGTCTGAAAATGCTTTATAGTCCCTGCTCCTTTTCCTCACCTTCAATAATGCCCACTATTCTTATGTTTCCTCTCCTGATAGTATCGGCTAGTGCTGTGCTTTCATAATTTTTATTTCTTCAGTTTCTCTCTTCTTCCTTGTGATTTATTTCTAGATTTCTGTCTTCAATATCACTGATCCTTTCCTCTATTTGGTCGACCTATTACTCAAGCTTGCTATTTCATTTTTCAACTTTTACAATGTTTTTGTTTGTTTGTTTGTTTGTATGTTTTTTTTTTTTAAATCTCCAGAAGTTCTATTTGGTTCTTTTTGAAGATTTCAATCTCCTTGCTCTGCTCACCTAGTTGTTTTTTCAATTTCTGAAATGGCTGATATGACTCATTTTGGAACTCACTGATTTTTTTTCAGAAGTACCATTCTGAATTCTCTGTCATTTAAGTTGCATATGTCTATGTCTGTAAGCTTATTTTCCGGAGACTTTTCTCTTTCTTTCTGAGATGTCTTGTCACCTTGGTTGTTCATGGTGTTTAATGTACTATTTCTTTACTTGGGCATTAATGGAAGTGTATTCAGCTTTTTTTCCAGACAGATGATAATATAAAGTTCTCTCTTTAGCCTGTTGCAAAGAAGATACTTTTCTTTTGGTTTCCAGTAGGTTGTGTCTAAGCCTCTTGGATCCCTGCTTTATAAAAAGCCTTAATAACGTCTTTTTTTTTTTTCCTTATTGGCTTTTAATCACGGACACTACTCTCAGTGTGAGTCCCTGTCAGTATTAGCAACAGTTTCGGTAGTGTTTGCTCAGATTCCCTTAGGACTCCGTGGTGTTCAGTTTTGGAGAGTATGGGGGAGGCGCTCTCTAGGTTGGGTGTTGGAGGCTGTGGCTCAGCCTTGGTTTTGCAACTGCAACTGATAAAAATCAACTGTTGTTTCTCTGCCATTCTGCTTCTCTGCTTTCTGCCCTGATTACTGGGCCCTGCCACCAGCATGTGGAGCTCACAGCACTCCCGGGCAGGGCTGTTCTGGGAAATCATCACACTTTCTCCCCTCCCTCTCCTCCTATAGGGAGCTCTGGCAGCTGTGAGAGATAGCTTCTTCATTTCTCCAAGTCCACCGCCCAACACCTGGGGTTCTGACCTGTAGTAGCTTTTATGTGCATATTCCACACTCAGACGTATTGGTGTGCAGTTTGGGTGCCTATTGTTGAGTTTTAGATGTTCAGTTTATTGATGTTTCAAGGGGAGAGAGCTGGGGACAACTCTCACACTGCTGTTTCTCTAATCTCGCAGTCATAAAAATTTTAAAGAGTAGATCTCATATTATGTGTTTTAACCACAATATATAAATTGTGTATATATATTCTATATTTTATATTAATATAGAATGTATAACTTTATATGTTGTCTATAACATATATCATGAGTTACATATTATATAAAATTATACTATATATAATGTCTATATAATATATATTTATTTATATATAAATAAAAGAATATCACTTTTCCTTTTGGAAAATAACATATTTTTCATTAAAACTTTTATTTTTAATATTGTAAATATTGATAGCTATGATTCCCTGAAATTAAAGCTCTTGAGGAGTCTTCAATAATTATTACAAATGTAAAGGCTTCCTGAGACCAAATGTTTGAGATTCACTAGTTTAGTAACATTATAATCTTGATAATACACATACTCAAAACATTTTTTTCTAATCTTGTTGGTTACATTTACTCATCATATAAGCCTTTAAACTTAGGTGCTAATTGATTTATCGAAACTCATTTTCTTTATCTACAAAGAATATTTTTGTTTTAGAAAGAACTAAAATATTGTATATAATGTCATCAGTAAACTTTTCTTGTGTTTATGATTAATTTCTCCAGATAATTACAATTTTTTTTTGGTAAGAAGAATCAATATTCTTTTAGTGTTTCATTAGTTTTAAAAAAATCTGTGAGACCTTGATAGTTTTTGAAAAAACAAAACAAAGAAATATAACATGTAAAACGATAAAAGACAAAATTGAAAAATAGTAATAAAATAATAGCAAACAATAAAATATTGCTGCCATATCTATATCTACATATCTATATCTAATCTATATCTATACATATACCTATACCATCTATATCTATATCTATGTCTATCTATCTATCTATCTTTCTCTCTCTCTCTCTATCTATCTATCTAATCTATCTATCTATCCATCCATCCATCCATCCATCCATCCATCCATCCATCCAGGGACTAAGCTATCTTATTAAATCCTCTCAACAGCCCTGAGAGGAGAAGGAAAATAATATTATCATCGTTGTTGAGATAAGGAAAAGTTAGGCTATGAGGCTGTGCCCTTTAGTATCTTATCCTAACTAGCAAGTGGCAGAGTTGAGATTTGAAGTCCTGGAACCAGGATTGGCATGTAGGCCTCTCTGATTTCAGGTTTTTAAAGGGACAAAGTTTTTGTGTTGTCAAATACATGCATTTTCTGAGCTGGTATGCATTTTAGCTAAGGAGAGCAAATCCAGGTCAGTAGCAGTGCCACCAGCTGTGAAATAGGTCAAAAGAAACAGGAATCACTGAGCCTGAGAAATTACCAGGGGGATCAGGGAATGCCATGTTGCTGCTCTCAGCTGTTGACAAAAATAAATAAACTCGTTCTGTAAAATGCAGAAGGTGCTGGCAACTCTACAGCACTCATCCCAGACAAAACACCACCCAAGAGAGAAGAGACTGAAGACAGCTCTGACAGCAAGGACATAGTTCAGTCTGCTCAAGCCAAGTATTCTCTTCTCTTGTACATACTTTGTGTGAGAGTAGCCTGTGTGCCTGGGCATCAATAGAAATAAGTAGGAAGCACCAAGCACATTTCTGCGTCTCTCATCTCTCTGCCAGTGGCAAATAAAGGCAAATAACAGGGAGTAAGGTCCCTGGGATCCTGGAAATTGATATGCAACCTGCTTATTCTCAGTACTACAAAATGAGTATTTGGGTAGGGATTCATACACTCTCTGAAAAGAGAGCTAATAAGAAAGAAGAGTTGTTCTTTAAATACTAAAAAAAAAAAAAAAAAAAACACCATAAATTATTTAAAGACAGCATTTGGAATATAACACTGCATCTCCCAATGTATATTCTGCATGAGCAACTCATGAAATGGGTTCTGGGACCACATAAATCTGGGATGTCCTGTGGGTACAGCCAAAGTTGGAAAACCACATTAATGTATTAAAGACTTTGAGAATTAGGGCAGAAAAGATATTTGTTTATGTTAGTTTAAGCCAGAGTTTCCAAGTTGGATATAGAGATAATGTCTCATGTACATATTTTGGACCAATGAGATGAAGGAGTATGGTGAGCTCTAGGCTAAAAAGTAAATAGACCTCATCTGGACAAATCCGTACTTTCTCTGGACCTCAGATTTCTCACTGGGAAAATGGGCATTACAGCAATTACATCGAAGAGTTGTAAGAATTAAATGAAACTATATATAAATACAGCATTTATATTAGGTGTCCAATAAGGAGTTATCCCTCCACTCAAACATGTGCTTAAGTCTGTGGTGAAGTTTTTTCATTGCTTTAGATTATAGAGGCAATTATCCGAGTAACTGAGAAATTACTTTCTTTGAGTACTTGGTATTGTATGGGAGATACAATAAAGGATAAGATACAGTATCTGTTATTTGAATATTCACATCCAATTAAGGAGAAAGACATATGAATAGCGAACCACACGATGAGTGTGTGCTCCTGGAGATTTGCAGTGTTATGGAAATGTTTAATTTTCCCAGGGCAAGTCATGGAAGCCTTCAGAATTGAGTCTTGAAGGATATATGGTAATTTCCTAGAAAAAGCCATCAAATTAAGCATTTAAGCAAAATGAAAATTGCTAATTGATGCCCAGAGATGTGATGTATTCAGCATATTCAGCATTTTGAGGAATAGGAAGTCATTTGGAAAAAAATAAAGAGGAAGAGATGGCTCAACTAAGAATGCTGGTCAAGGTAACAGTGTAAAAGTCATTGCCTGCTAAATGAGTTTGAATTTTATCTTAGGGCACTCTGACTCATTAAAGAGTTTTTAATAGGAATGACAACACCATATTTGTGTTTCAAAACAATGATTCTGATACCAATAGGGAGGTTGGTTAGGGGAGAGAAACTAGAAGACACTCATCTCCAACTGCCAGTCCTCAGGTTGGTGAGGGGATGGGCCACTGCAGTGCTCAAAGGGAGTGGAGAGCAGAAGGTGATAGAGAGGAAGGCAATATAAAGGTATTTCTTCATGTTCTAAATGTTAGGGAAGGTAAGAATAGAGAAATAGGAAAGTAAAAACTAATGACTGCCGTTCTGAGATAACTAGGTTCATAGCATGATAATTAACTACCATCAGAAAAATGTAAAGAGAGTCGCTTTAGAGGAAGATAATGGGGAGAGATCATTCTGTTTAGAGTTTGCAAATTGAAATTAATAATTCATAGGTTGAAGGTGACTTCAAACATAATAAGATTAGAAGTATAGGACTTGAGTTTGGGGTCCCTCTTGGAACTGAAGATGTGGCATTGAGAATGATCTGTTGAAGAGGTTCCTCATGCAGAATGAAGGTGCAGAGTTGGGAAATGCAAGGCAGGATAAGAATAACGTAAAGTTCCTGTCTTCAGAGGATTATAATTCAGTCAGGGAGATAAAATTGATATACTGATAGAGAGAGAGAAATGAAAGAAGAAGTAAGTGCTAAGCTCTGTGCTACAAAACTGCAAGAGTATACAGAATACCAACTAAGCCTTGAAATGGAAATAAATAAGACTTCAAAGGATAGATGGGATTTCTAAACTAAAGGGAAATAGAAAAAATGGAATTTAATTGTCAAGGGCAGATGGCCAGCTAGATATTCAAAACAGATACTCATAATAGCATTATTAAATGAGGCTAGAATGAGGAAAGACTGGGGTTATAATGGGCAAAATTATGGAGATAGGAAAAATCATGTACATAAAGAGGAAACAGGACAAAGTAAAATGACTGGAAAGAGATAAGGATAAAGGGAGAATAGTGAAATTATTGAAAAGAGCAGTTTGTAATTGGTGTGGTTGTAATAATGTAACTACAGATATTACGACATTTAAAATGTAGGAGAGGGGCTCAATAAACGTTTTTCTCTGGATTTAGAAGCAGTTCTACAAGTCAGTTATGATATGTAGAACTGTAGAATTTTCTACATACTTAGATATGTAGAATTTTGAATGACTTGGAGGGTTCAAGCTGCACATTGCAAGGTCGATGCCAGGTAAGTAAAGCAGTTGCTGTAATATTCTAGGTGAAATATGAGAATCTAGGTTGAGCTCATGAAACTTAAGAAAATAATTTGAAATAATTAGACTTCAAAGTAGCCCATATATAATAGATGAGGAGGGAGAGTGAATGAAGACTCCAGGTACAAAGAAATATCTTTACGAGACTCAGCAGAAAATGAAAATATTCTTAATCAGAAGTAAAGAGGTCTCAGCTAGATGCATGTGAATGTGAGCCTCTGTCTGTGAGGATAAGCCGCATGTGTTGGGTATATGTTTCATTAAGTGTACCTAAGTGTCAGTCTTCATGTGCCCATCTGCCTCTGTTTCTTGGTGTCTCTTTTCATGCTTGTGTGTTTATGTGTGTATCCACAAACATGTATACTTGTGTCTCTATGTGTTTATGTAAGTGTCTTTAGGTCTGTGGGCTCCTATTACTCATAAGCCTTTATCTTGCAATTATCATTCTTGGCTATATTATTGTATCATGTGGTCAGTGTCCTCCTAACTGTGTGTACATGTCTTTGCTACCTGACTGTGTTCACTTGTTTGAACAGGCATCTGTGCACATGACAACTGTATTTTGTGTGCCTATGTATATGGGTCTGTACTATATTTTTGGGTGTATGTGTACATTTGTGTATTTGCGCAAAGCTTCTAAAATTTTACTGCAGCATATCAGTTGGTGCCTTCCCCAGCTAGGATAAAACTGTCAAACAGTCCTGAATGACAAATGGGAAAAGCCCCCCACTGTATCTGGCTATACTGGCCTTTTTACTGTTAATAGAAAATTGATCTTATCTTTTACAGCCTATTCCACTATGTATCAATGTGCAGATGCAAATATTACTCTGCCTGTATCAACCCGAAGTGATCTTTTGTGCAAACTGAATCTGAAATTATTTTCCTTGCTTTATAATGGTGGTGAAAACCAAGCAAACATCTCTCGAGCCATAAAATTTAATTTAACTCAAAAGTCACCCCAGATTATGGATTTTCCTACACAGAGACTTTCATATTAGAAGCCTGTGGTGAAGACTCCCTGTTGATTTTTATAAACTACAGAAGCACTAGAGAGATGTAACTTCAAATGTTTTACCCATCTATTAGTAAAATAACTGGGATGAATCACTGTTGTTGGGCTGATGTAGGAAAAAGGGGGAGAGGAAGCCCCATGCCAAGCCCAGTTCTAAAATGATTTATTGTATCTTATTACGAGTTAAGTGAGAAGGGTCAGGCAGATATTTGCATTCAAATTTTACAAGGAGCTAGAATTAGGAGCCTTGATATTTGCACAGCAGCATAAACCTAGGCATGGGGACCGGGATGCACACAACATGACACTTATGTGGCTGATGTGATTAAAATCAATCCCTGTTTTCAAATATAATCAAGCTGAATCTCAATTAATTTTAGTGGCAGCCCCAGCATCTCCATTTGGGATCTTAGAGTCTTGGAGTTGAGATTCAAACTCGAATTTCTTTGTTATATTCTTCAGCTGATGAAGCCACTTCCAAAAGATATGAGATATAAGAGCTTTGTAAAACCATGTTCTTCATGTTGGGGTCTGCATCCATGTTAAAAATAAATCAGGGGGTGGCTCCATAGTGTAGTGGTTAGCACGTCTGCTTTGCGTGCAGAAGGCCCTGGGTTCATGCCCCAGGTGGACAAAGGACCATACTCCAGCGCACCAGACCTCCCGAGTGTGCCCGGAGAGCCAGGCCCTGGGTGCGTCAAGTCCCGGGTGCACACCACGAGCATGTGGGAGGGGATGCCCCACCTTCAGAAATCCAGTTCTTAAGGGGAAATGACAAAATCCATGGGTCAGCGGCCAAAGTGTATGTGTGTGGGGGGCGGGGGGGGAGCGCGGGGGTGGAATTAAAGAGAGAAAAATAAATAAATTAAATTAAATATCTTTTAAAATAAATAAACAAATCAATCAAAGACAGAAAGAAACCCAACCTCAATCTTCTTTGGATATAAAGTTATAGCCAAATCAACTCTAATGTCTGTCAGAAGATTTCCTCAAATTTAAAGCCTTCTTGGGCAACATGATTAGCCACAGGAGCAAATTTGGATTTTAAGCTCATTTTGCTACAGTATTTTTCTCAATTTCACATCACAATGTTGTCTATTAATAATAAAAAAAGGCTATCAGTACAGGAGTCTTGGAAACTTGTTCATTAACTGCAATTCAGGTGGAGTACAGCAGTGAACATCATACCTGGGGTTCACTTCCCTACACAGAAACCCATGCCAGGTTTCAGAGCACGCTTGGTACTTCCGTCATTGCTTGCCCACTAATGTGAGACAGAATATTTTAACCCTAAACACTGGGAAGATATGTCACAGAGTATGTCTTGCCTCCCCAATATCTATTTCCCCTTTATTTCATAGACATTAATCCTGACATTTTAGGTGTGCATTTTGCTGAGTGCTAAGTCTCATTTCTAATCATCCTTTGCAACCAATGTGCCTACCAAGTTCTTATATTAAGCGATAGGAAGACATTTTATGATTCTTCTTGGGGCTCTCCTTGAAGTAAAGAGTGACCCCTTTCCCCTCTCCCACTCCCTGCCCCGCGCTCGCTCTCTCTCTCTCTCTCTCTCTCTCTCTCTCTCTCTCTCTCTCTCTCCACCCCTACCCCCCTCTCACCCTGTGCGCTGTATGGAATGTAGATACAATGGCTGGAATATCAGCAGCTATTTAGAATCATGAAGCACTTTTGTTCCTATAAGCAGTAAGGGCTGAGAAACAGGAGCAAATTTTCTGTGTTCCTGGAACCAGGGAATAACTACAAACCCTGAAATTTCTATCTCTGCTCTGCTCTTATATAGAAGAAATCTATATTCCTATTTTGCCTAAAACACTATGCTTTGAATTTTATTACTTGCTCCTGAGCTTGATCTGCTCTGATAAAGCAAACACCTTCTCCTAAGTCTTGCAGCCAGGAGAACTGCTTCCCCTTTGATTGAACTCTCATTCATGACCAAAATATCTTTCAGGCAACAACTATCAGAAAACGACTAAGACAAGAGTTCTGTGTTAGAGATTTTTGGTGCTGGCAGAGTGAAGATGGTGCTTTGTATCTTGTAAGATGTGATATGTTGGTAGGAAGTAAGGTAAGGTTGTGGGGCCAAAAGAAGAAAGAATTGGATGGTAAGGGATACACTTCATCTTTCAGAGTATCAGAGGACCAGGCTATTGAGGAGAGAGAAAATAGTTGATTATTAGATGTCTCTCTAATTTCTGCACTATTTTTATTTATCTGAGTAATGAGATTTTTATTTTTAATACCTAATGCCAAATACAATGATGGAATGGTACCAGGAAACTAGGTTAGAGTGAAAGAAAATGAGAGGGGAAAGATAAATAAATAAAAAATAATAAAGCCAGAGATATCTGTTATCATAATAAATGACAATAACAATGCCAGAGATATCTGTTATCATAATCAGTATCAATGTCTTCCTTTACTTCACTTAAAGACAAGTGATCCCAGACTGTAAAAAAAAAAGTTGAGCAATACACATAAATCAAATTAAATTCCAGTATTAAAATTCAAGAAATAAATTTGTGGACTGACAGTAAGTTAGACTATAACATGTCTTCACCCACATTTTGATTGGAGTATCAACTGAGGCTGAGAAAAATATGAAAATTCATAGTACCATAAAAAATGAAGGCAGTAAATCTAATGAGAATTTTGGAGGTGAGGGGCGTCAATGCCCTACATAGTAGAAAATGCTCACACAGCTTTTAATTCCCCAAAACTTAAGTTGTCCCTTAGTACCCATGAAAAATTGGTTCCAAGAACCCCTATTGGTACCAAAATCCGCAAATACTAAAGCTTTCTATATAAAATATCATAGATCAATGCATACAGTCGGCCTGCCATACCTATGGACTCCTAACCAGGAATGGAAAACAGTACAGGTATTTATTAAAAAAGAAACCTGGGCTAAGTGGGCCGGTGCAATACAAGTCCATGTTGTTCAAGTGTCAACTGAATATATCTACATTACACTATAGATTTCATAAACATTATCTCATTTAATCCTAACAATAAAACCCTTAGATATGAATTGTTTTATTTCCTGTTTTGACAATGAGAGAATTGAGTTAATGAAAACTTACTCAAGATCAAACAACTAATAAATGAAGCATAAAAACTTAAAATCAGGTATCTGATTGTGAACCATATGGACTTTCATGAAAAATGAATACCTAGGCTTAAGCAAGCAGCATATTAAGTTTGATGTGATTATGGAGATAGTGCCTGACAAATGTTGTGCTATGATTTTAGTTTTATCTATTTACTATCCACTGACTTGGATGTCAAGGAACTACAAATATGAAAACCTGGCCAGGTGCCCTCACTACCTTTCAGATAGTACTGTAAGCTGAATAGTGTCTTATATCTTCCCTTACCCAAGCCATTTTTCTTTTTAAAAATGTACAATATTTCGGAAACAACAGGTTAGAAATAGGTAGAGCTCTACTCCATTGTGAAACCATCTCTGGTAATATGCTCAGTACAGAATTCGTATACAGAAGTATTAACTAGAAACTAACAGTTGTTCATGTACTACAGCAGTTTAACGAATAAGAGAACAAAGCCATACAGATAGAAATAAGTCTAATATTTATAGATCAGTGATTCATCAGAAAAAACACTTGGTAAACTTAAGGCCTAAAATCTAAGCTGGGAAGGTAATTTGTTCACACACAAGTAGGCAGAAGGCAAAACAACTATCAACTAAATCATCTGTCAAGTACAGAGATCCTACCTCATTTGAGCATAAGGAAGGGAGAGGGAGAGAGGGAGAGAAGAAAAGAGAAAGGGAGGGAGAGAAAGAGAAAGAGAGAAGGAGGGACAGAGGCTGAAGAAGAACAAGAGAGAGAGAGAGAAAACTAATAGGAAAACTCAGAAGAAAGGTATAACTGTAAAAATGATCTACCGAAGTATCAGAAGAAAATTTAAGGAAGTCTCGTAGAATTTTTAGTAAAGAACAAAACTATATGCTTGATAAAGAGATAGAATTACTCAAGAGCTAAGCTGAAATTCAAAATCAAATGGGTAAAATGATAAGCAAGGTAAACGAGGCAAGTAAATTAATCAAGAAAACTATAAATCATAGAATCAAAATTCACATTGAAAGCAATATTAATCAGAATTAATTCTACATAAATGTAAATCATTTGTTATTAGCAATAAGGGCTTAAGATATACCTTCAGAATTCAGAAGGAAAGTAAAAAATAAAGGAAAGGCAATTATAAAATAAATGTCAACATGTAAAAAGATAAGTATGGAACCCTGAAATACTGATAACTCCTATTTCTGACCAAAAGACCAATTCTTTTTAAATGGCAAAATGATTAAGGTATTTTAAAAGAAACCCACTCGAAAAAAATAGAATCATATTTGCAAAATGAAAGAGTTGTTAACATTCCAAACAAATAATTATATAAACCTAAGTACTTTTAGCCAACATTTTAGAATTATAAGAATAAAAGAACTCCACATGTATAAAAAAAAAAGATTAAGCTGACAGAAAACTTTATGCACAGCCTCACTGCTTTCTTCACATGAATATTATAGAAAGACATTTGCAGACATGTAGGTAGTAAGATGGCAAGCTGACCATAGCATTGAGTTCTACATCATGAAACTTCAATAAAATTATCTCTAATAAAATAATTTTAAGAATGTACAAATTCACAAGAACAGAGGGAAAGAACCAAACAAAGCAACAACATGTTGGATGCTGGAAGCTGAGGGAGTACTATAAATGACTCAACTGGCTGGAGAAAGGTGAATAGTTAGTTAATCAAGAAGTTAGAAAAGTTGATTTAAAAAACTCACTTTACAATTAAAACTCCCCAAATCTAAATAAGTGGAAAAAGTGGTATCTGTGGATTGGGATGTAAAAAGCAAATTAAAAATGCAAGACTTGTTGAAATTCTGGTTATGAAACAAACAGGCCCCTTTCTTACTTTAGGGCACACAACAAATCTGGGTTACTCACTTTCCATTGTTATCGAAGGAGATGTGAATGTGATTTCCCAGACAGGATGAAATAGAGAGTATCAGGACTGTATCACTCACAGTTGAGGACTGAACCTGTTAACTGTGATCATTATTCTGAGTTTTATGAGTAGATGAGGTTGGTGAAGCATTCTAAAAACAAAATACTGACAATTAGAGAATTAAATTAAGGTTCAGTATTGGTACTTTCATCATTCTTCCCTCATCTATACCTCCATATTTTGGCAATCAGGAATATTCCACCAATGTAGGAGAGTGAAAGATCTGGTTTTTTTTTTTCCTGGTGAATCTATCTCACAGGGTATATTAAACTTCCTAGTGGATCTTCCAGGATAGTGACCAAAGTGGGTATTTCTCACCCACCCACAGAGAGAGCCTCCAAAAAGGTTTTGGGCACACCATTTGTGAATAAAAGCAGATATCTGAATATGATAACTATTTAAGGAAACCATTTTATATGAAAACAAGGACTAATACAGAAAGAAAAAAGTTAGAGGGATCAGGCAACACAAGGAGAAGAAATTTTAAATAACTGACAATAAGATCTTCTGAAACAAGTTTAAACAATATTAAACTTCTAAAAGATTTGCTCTAGAAACAAATACATGTAGCTGACTCTACCTGTGCTGGGAGACAACTGTATAATTGGGAGTTTTCTGAATTAATCTCCATGTAAAATACAATGTAGAATACGAAAGCTTTACTAATTAATAAAACTTTACTAATTTACTCATTACTTTATCAAAATTTGACAGTAAACATAAATTATTATTATATGTCCTACAGGGTGGTCCACTCACCCATCACCCTGCTCTGTGGATGCTACTACTACTAAATCATACTTAGTATTATATTAACAGTTGTTTAAGATTAAGAAAGTCATGTCTCAGAGTTGGAAACAATTAGCCCTACACTGAACACCGCACCAGTCCAGACTAACAAATTGTGAAAAAAAAAATTAAAAGGATCAAACACTTTCCAAGTAAATTAACTGCATCTCGGAATCAAGAAAAAATTATTTATAGGGATCAAGAAACATCTGGCATCTAACATGTAAAATTCACAATGTCTGTTATTCAATAAAAAATTACCAGGAATGCAAAACAGCAGGAAAATATGACCCACGATAAAGAGAAAAATCAATTAATTGAATTAGAGACACATTTGAAAAAATGATGGCTAAAGACGCCTCTAATTTGATAAAACCATAAACTCACAAGAAGTTCAAGGAATTCCAGCACAATCAATCAATCAATCAATCAATTGATACCAAGGAACATCATAATCAAATTTCTTAAAATTGGCAATGAAGAGAAAATCTTCGAAGCAGTCAGAAGAGAAAAGACACATTACATACACAGGAACAAAAGTAAGAATGACAGCAGATAACTCATCAAAAATAATGCAAGTAGGAATTCAGTTTAATAATATCTTTAAAGTATTATGGTGGGGTAAGGTGGGGATATGGTGTAAAACTTCCTTAGCAAAGATATCTTTCAACAATTAAATAAAACTATTTAGGACATATAAAATCTGAAAGAATTCATCACCAGCAGACCCTGACAACATAAAATATTCAAGAATGTCCTTCAGGCAGAAGGAAACTAGTAACAGATAAAATTATGGATCAAAACAAACAAAGATGCCAGAAATGGTAACTATATATGGATAAATATATAAATTTTCTTAATATTTAAATATTTTAAAAGATATTTGATTGTTTAAGTGAAAGTATAACAATGCAATATAGAATTCATAATACATGTAAAACAAAATGTATGTCAACAATTGCACAAATGCCAGAATGTATAAACATAAGATAGCATTGTAAAGTTCTTAAACTTCATGTGAAGCTGTATAATATTAGTTAAAGGCAAACTGTGATAAGTTAGAGATGCATACTATAAATCAGAGGTCCCCAACCTCCCAGACCACAGAACAGTACTGGTCCATGGCCTGTTAAGAACCTGAAAGCACAGCAGGAGGAGCAGCAGGCAAGCAAGTGAAACTTCATCTGTATTTGCAGCTGCTCCCCAGTGCTAGCATCACTGCTTCAGCTCCACCTCAGATCATCAGGTGTTAGATTATTATAGGAGCACCAGTCCCTGGTGCCAAAAAGGTTGGAGGCCACAGCTAAAGCAATCACTAAAATAACAAAGCACAGATTTATACCAAATAAGCCAACAAAGGAGGTAAAATGGAATCATAAAAAATATTCCATTAATTCAAAAGGAGGCAGAAAAAGAGGAAAGGAGAACAAAGAACAGATGAGTCAAATAGAAAACAAATAGCAAATAGAATAAATGGCACGATGATGTCATGATTTTAAAATGTTGACTAGATGTAGTTAGGTTTGTGTAGTTATTTATTTGTATCTGCTTGAAATGTTGAGACCTCTTTCAATTTGCAAAAAACAATCCTTACTTTTTCAAGGGTTATTTTTCTTTAGAATATCTTAAGGTAGGCTAATTTAGCAACATAAAATACTAACCTTTTCTTGCACACTACTCACAACCCCTTTAAAAAAGAAAAACTTAAAATTTGAAAGGCATATAACAAATTGGGGGAAAAATCATATATTTATGATAAAAAACACTTTACTATCAATTATATATACTGAGTTTTTACAAAGAGGACAAAAATGATCCCCTCATAGAAAAATAGGTAGCAAATAAATATGTGAATATTTACAAAAGAACAAATACCTGATGAAAGTATGAGAAATATGAACTGTTCCCTAATTTTACAACGGCAAATTAAAATAAGCTATTCTGCTTACCCACTTGACATTACAAACTACACAATTCAGTTTTCCCAAAGCAGTGGAAAAAGTCACCTTCCTATAATCCTAGAGAGATTATAATCAGTCTGCAAATAAATAATTACTGAACATCTATTATTAGGTGTTAGACATGAAGTGCAAATTATATTTTTATCAAAATTCATAAAATCATTCATGCCTCCTCTCCCAGTACTTCTACTGATTGGAATCTTTCCTATACGGAAAAAAGTTAAAAAACTTTAAAGATTAAATTTACAAGTTACATTTTTAAATTAACAAAAGTGACAAATAACATAAATATTCAATTGTAGAGAACTGGTTAGCAAATTATGACATCATGAAATGAAATACAATATAGTCTCTGAAAATATTTTGTAGAAAAATAGTCTTCAGATTCTTCTATACTTTGTTGTTTATCAAAGAACAATTTAGAAATAGTAAAATAATGCAAAACATATTAAACTGTAGCTTGTTGAAGAGAGTCAGGGTGGCAGATACCCAGCTTATTATATATATAATTTGAAAATCAGCATTGAATACAGATAATAAATAAAAATGTTGGGGTTTTGTATATAGCTATATCTATATCTATATCTATCTATAGATACATACATACACACACATATATCTTTAAATTAAATTAGTTATATTGAGTATAAATAAGTCTTAGAATATGAAAAAATTTTTAAATGTATATATTAAATGAAACTTGTAAAAGACTAGAGGAGAAAATACCATAGCGACGCCTAAGCTTCTACTTCTACTTGTATTTCTACTTCTAATACAAGCGGTATGTCTTAAATCCCAATTTCTCTCTTGAACTCCAGGTTCAAAATTAACAAATCCAAAAATAGAATTTTTCATTTCTCCTTCTTTGGCCCCCTTTCCCCAATCTGGATTTTCTCATTATGAGTAAGCTAAAATGTTTTTCTTGACATTTTTTTACTTTTTACCCATCACTACTGGCCATTAGCCAAGTACTACCATCTCTCCTTACAATTCATATTCTTAATCTAATCTACCCTTTTATTTACCCGACTGCTATTGGTACTCCTGCTCTATAAAATCGATTCTCCATACAGCAGCCAGAGTAATTTTTTTTTTAATCTACAGATCCAATCATATAGATCTCTTGCTTAAAGTTCACCAATGACTTCCCACAAGATTTAAAATCCAAACTCCTTGCCATGGAATCAAGAACCTCCATTATCTGGTCTGTGCCTATGTTACTGAACTAAGATCTACTAATACCTTGCCCATTACCTTGAAAGTCCTAGCCTCAAGCAAACTAAGAGTGTTCCCACCCAAGGGTGTTGCCTTTGCTCCTCCTAGAAAGCTCCTTCTCAATATTCAGGTCTCTGCTCAGAGAAGACTTCTCTGACCACTTCTAAGTACTCTCTCCTTAGACCTCATCTACTCTACATGATGCATCACAAATTTGTCCTTATTTATGGCCCTATCCAAATTCATATATCTCATTTTCCTACTGATTTATTAAGTGGAAATGATCTAATCTAAAATCTAAGCCCTGACAAGCTATATTGCTTAAATATTAATAATACTACAGTTTTACTTGTCTACATTATTCAGATTTTATATGGTTGGTAAGTATTAGTTTTAAAGCCAGAACAAAAAGTTCATATGCATGAACTTATAATAATGTCAAAGCTTAAGGTACACAAGAAGGGAGACATTTCCTTTGAAAATCTGATCAAGTCATTAGTTCAGTTGTGGGCAATTTTTGAGATAATCTTTGAGTGGAATATTACTTGGGAAATTTATCCTACAGAAAGATAGAATTGTATGACAGAGTTGTTGTTGAATTTGGAGAAACTATACAGGGTCAATTAGACCTCCTGAAAGAAACAGGGAGAAGAGCCTGACACTTTCACTGGCATGAATGATCTGCATACTTTAAACTACAAGAAGGAGGAAGCCAAGACAACAGTAGGAATTTAACTGAAGATCAGTAATTCATAGCACAAACTCCATTCTCTATTGACCTGCCAACTAATACCCCTTGGAGTAATAGAATTTTAATAAATTAACTGGCAATGAGAAGTGAAGTTTCATGTGGTCCAGTTAACCTTGTTCTTGGTAAAGAACTAGGGAGAGATGGTGGAAGCTTCATAACTCAAAGAATTAGGTAATAAAGGGAAAATTCTGACTTACATATAAAAAAGTTAACTTGAGTTGATGTACTTGAGAGAAGTCCTAGCTTTCTAATTCTTTGGGAAGGAATAAATCCCATGGTCACATATCTACATTGTTGTCTTGGTTTTACTTATTGACTTCTCTACTAGTAACAAGAATCGTAGACTGAGAAAAAGTGTAAGCTCACTCATTTGATATGTTGGAGCATTCTCCTGGGGTCAGTGAGAAAGGGCAGCCAGAAACTCGGTGCCTCCTCCTTGCCCCTTCCTATAACAGGGTTTACTGTGCCCAAAAAGGGAAGAGAAGTATAACAAGGTGATGACAACCTTAAAAATCAATGACTGACTTTTGCAATGAGATCATTATCCTAGACATATCAAAGGATTGACAAAATGATAGCACTTCTTCAGAGAGAGCAAGGAATCTGGTACTAAGGCAGCCTGTCCTACAACTTCCACCTTTCTATAATTAAAAAAAAAAAACTTAGTGTATGTTGTTGAGTAATCTGACACTTTTCTATGTGCAATTTTTACCTCACCGGTACAACTGCCTTCAGTGTTCACAAGGGATTGGTTTCAGGACACCCTCAAGATATCAAAATCTGCAAATGCTCAAATATTTTACATAAAAAGGCATTGTATTTGCATATAATCTAAGCACATCCTCCTGTATACTTTAAGTCATCTCTACACTATTTATAATACTGAAAACAATGTAAATGCCATGCAAATAGTTGTTGTATTGTTTGGGGAATAATGTCAACAACAACAAAAAAAGCCTGAGCATGTTCAGAATAGACACAACTGTCATAACCCTAAAACATAATACACATGAGCAACAATGTAACTTTTTTAAAAAATTATTTTTGATTTTTTTGATTTGTAGTTGGTTGAAACCATGGGCAAAACCCACAGATATGGAGGGCCAACTATATCAAGTATAATGGTGATTTATCTGACCTTTAGCAACAATTTTTGAGCTCCTGAACCTGTCCAGGAAATCACTGTTCACTTAAACTAAACTCAAATTCAACAGATAATTGCAAAAGTCTTAAAGAATAAGAACTCATCTTTGAAAAGTTGGTCTTTCGCTTTTAGAACAAATTCATTCGAGTTAAACAAAATTTTATTTTCCATTCCATTCAGAAAGTTTTTCTTCTCTATATAAGCTTACCGCAGCTTGTATGAGAGTTTGGCATCATGCTAGGTAAATGATCTAGAGTGATGGGCAACATCATCATATCGAGTCATTAAATACATTTATGGTAGAATCAATGCATTGCAGTATATAAATTTAAAAAGTAACATAGAGGATCAACTTCTCCATGGCTGACGTGCTCCAGGCCAAGCTTAATTACTTCACTTAAACTCAGAATAACCCAGGATCTCCATCCATCAAATAGGCCTAATTGCAGTTGATACTTTCTTTCCTAAGGGAAGCTGTGATCATTATTCAGAGTGTTGATCAAGAAGCTAAGAATTTAGTGACAACAGACCTATTATTGAAAAGTAGTGAAAGATAGTTGAAAGGAGAGCAGGCTTTCAATGAAACAGACCAGGTTCCACATCCAGCAACTCCATTTACTGCCCAGTACATATATAAAATTCACTTTATTTCTCATAGCTTCAGGTTCCTTATCAGTAAAATTGGGGGGAAAAATACTCACATTGGGAAGGTCTATATGAAGACTGTAGCAATATATGCAGAGGGCTGGTTAACTAAAGATATGAAATAAAATGAAGCAATTGTTTTAGGTATTTTATGGATCACACCCTGTAATAAGCGCTTCTATACACAAGCAATTTAAATGAAGTTAAATACTCCTTTAAAGCTTGGACCCATGGCTTGCATTATCATATCATCCACAAAAATTCCAAGAACAGTACATTCCACATAACAGACTGTTAATCCACAGTTGTGAAATGAGTTATGACCGAAGCCCCATAGCATCATATACTATCATTTCTATGCTGGTGGCTCCTAATACTTCCAGCTCCAGCTTTTTCCTGGATCTCTAATTCACATATACAACTGGGCATCCTGCTGGACATCTCTACTTGAATTCCTGATATCTTTTAAGATGGTGTAACAGAATTCTTAATTTCTTAATTCTTCCTATACTCTGTCCCTTAACAGTTTTCCTCTTCTAGCAAATAGCATGACATTTTATTTTACAATAAAGAAAGAAAGGCTTTATCAATGTCTAAACTCATTAACAGTGTATTATAGTGCCTATTTTCTATTTTTCATGTTTTCACTGACCCTCTATAAGTCTTCTAGTCCATTCAAGTGCCAGTGTCTGTATCAGTCACTGAAACTATTTCTACAATATCACCTGCACTGACAATAACTGATTGAATGTCAGTCTTTATCCTTAAAACATTCTCTTCAATGATCCACATTTTAGAAAATCTCTACATTTGCAGCCAAATACCTTGCTGTTCTCTGAGTTATTCAAATTGATAACAATGTTTTTCTCACTTATGATCTCATTTCTTGTCATTGCTTTGGTCAAGGACACAGAATAGAAACCTACACTTTAAAATATTTGCATAGCCCACTATTATGGTACATTCTGTTTACATTCTGCTTTCAAATTTTGGAAGCCCTGACAAAGCATTCCTCATCCTCTAAGAATTTCAGCTTCAGAATTTTAGCTCTGGTCACCGTTAATACTTTCTTGTGATTTCCTTTTTTGCCCCCCAAAACTGAGTTTACTGCCTCTCCCAAGTCACTAGCAAATTGAGACATCTAAGCATTGATAAGGGACAGTGCATCAGAGTAAGTACATTATCTTCTTTCAGATAATTACTAAGCTTAAGATACTTATATGATTCTGTGATATTTAAGAGGTGAATATGATTTCCTATTTTATTAACTTTTTGAAAAGGCCAATTAACCTCATGCTTGTCGACCTATGTAGAAATATAGAGCTTACATTCTTGCAGGCTCTGTGAGCTCAATTAATGTCCACTCAAGAAAAGCTAAAACAAACAATAAACAACCTCTGATAGGGACCTCTAGTCTCAATTCAAATGCTTTTTTATTTATGAAGCCTTTCCACCACCCCTCAGTGAAATAAAATTTGGATTTCACGCTCCACTTAATTCCTAGAACCCTTACTATGTGACCTTCTGACAGCACTCACACATAACTTTATATTTGAGTTAATAATGTATCTTTTCCCTTTCTAGTTCATTTACGAAAGTGACCTTTTTCTACTTGTATTTTTAACATTCTTCTCAGAAAATCTACGGCGATGTCCTGCAAATGTCAAATAATTCCATTTTTTACCGTTTTTTCTGTATCTCATCTTGCAAATTATGTTCAATCAAAATGTATTGTGCACCTACTGTGTGCCAGGGATGATGCCAGAAGTGATGGGACTAAAAGCCTAATAAGGCATGGTTTCTATTTCTTAGGCTCTTTCACTTATCATATAGGCAGAAAAGTGAGACATGCTTAAAATATCTATAAAAAAGAACTGTGACTGGAATGAACCCAGAGTGCTATGGGAAAACAGAGGAATCTCAGTCATCACGGTAACCCAGAGGGAGATAGTAGAGAAATAAAGTGGTCCTGAAAATGAATCTTGAAGGATGAGTCCAAAAGATGGAGAAACAGAAAAGCAGTATTAAAAACAAAGAAAATAGTATGAGACATGAGAACCCATAAAATATTCAGGATATTGCAAGAACTTACCGGCATTAGGGGGACTGAGAGAATAAAAGAATATGAGGATAGAGTGGCAGTCTGTGGTTGGCTCATGAATGGTTTTAAGTGCCAGACAAATTTCCTGAGTATGATGGAGAATCATTGCACATGTAATCTATCCCATCCATGTCTGTCATAGAGCCTAACTTCCTAAACTATGCAGACAGCAACGGTACTTGCAGGTGACGAACTTATTCTGTAATTTACAACCTTTATAGAAGTCTTTGGACTATATTACATTAAAGCAAAACATGATTGTCATTGTTGGTCTTCCTATTATTCTACATTTTTGTTTTGTTTTGTTTTCCTTCCTCCCAATTCTCAGAGAAAATAAAATGTGAAGCAAAGAAAAAATCTTCAGCCAGAGAGTCTCATTATCTTCTTGTTCCTCACTTCTCATGAAGCATTTGAATAAAATTCTTGTATTTTTTTCACCTTCACCTGAATGTACAGCTCGAGTAAACAAATCCTCAAAAGAGATTTCATATCCAGTGTGCAAATGATCTGGCTGGGGAGTAAAATCATCTTATTTTAACCAAGTGAGAGTGTTTTAAAAAAGAGAGTGAAAAAGTGATTCAGTTCCCATCAAATAAAATGCCACATCTCTCAAGATTTCAAAGCAAGCATACATGGCATTTTATTTACATGTGAAGTAAAAATATATAAACCCAAAGAAATGATCTCAAAACAATGTAAGAGGAGAGTTGATCTGACAATAAATTTGCAGTCTCCATTCACAACTGGCACCAGCTATAGTCTCATTAAACTCAACAGTAGAACGACTTTAGAGAAGAATACGCATGCAATTTGTCCAAACAGATGCACTTTATAAAGAGACTTGAGATTTTAACACCATAAACACTTCTTGTAAATGGTCTTTTATTTTTAGTATTTTAAATATAACATGCATAGATATACACTACAAAACACAAATATGCATGCACAAACATGCTCTCAGAGACATATATGCCAAGAAACACCACCTGGGAAATCAAGCCCATCTACTCTCTCTAATGGATATCACAGACATATTTACAGGACACTAAAAACCAAGACCAGATATGTTATTCAAAAATTTAGGTAACAAATTTAGAATCATTTCTGACAAAATATAAACTCTTCACAAAAAAATAACTTTTTTCAATGGATTAACATTATATTAAGCCATTTTCCTTTATAACGAATAAAATGACAGTCTCTATAACTGGACTCCACTTTTAATTAATTTTTATATATTTTCCTTACCGTGGTTCAGTTACCATCCCAGTAAAACAAAATATTTCCTCCTTAGTAAATGGAGATCGTGTTGTCTAAACTGCTTAAGAAAAAGTAGTTTATTGTGACAACTATCATAATGGACACAAAGAGACTGATCTATATAACCTCACAGCTCTCCTGATGCTAATCACATTCTTTTATCCTCCCAAGAGCAAGAGTACCATGAGCATGACTTCCTCCTTTGCCTTGAACATCACTCAAAAATGCCTGGGTTGGATTCTTAAAAGTCTTGAAACATACTAAAAACTGAGAGATATACATTCCATCTTCTCCATTCCATAGAAGATAGATTTCTGTTCAAATGTCATACCTGCCAAAGAATCTTCTATGCCTTCTTTACTCTTATGTATACCTTACTCTCCAGTCCTAGCATACATATTTTGCCAATGTCATTCATTTCTGTGATTTTATCTATCTAGTATGCCTTGCCTCTCTTCTTTTTGGACTCTTCCCATCCTTCCTAGTTAATATTCTCCCTAATAGAGTTCCATGACTTTCTGGAATTGGCCCTCACTACAAGTGTTGAACTGATGCCACAATATTTTAATGACTTCAGGGTTAATTATGAATAGCT
Organism: Rousettus aegyptiacus; assembly: GCF_014176215.1. Taxonomy (NCBI): domain Eukaryota; kingdom Metazoa; phylum Chordata; class Mammalia; order Chiroptera; family Pteropodidae; genus Rousettus; species Rousettus aegyptiacus. Next base: position 7,049,801 of record NW_023416309.1, read on the forward strand.
GTATTTCACAAAACAGATTTCTTTGGATCCAAACTTCTAATCTGTTATCGGTATGAACTTGACTTGAGGAAAGAGATTTATAACTAAAATAACATATGATATACTGGGTTTTCCTTTAATAAGTCAGCAACCTCTTTGTTTGGCTCATTTTATACTGCATATTGAACAGTTTTTCTGGGATATGATTTGTAGCTATTAAATAGCTTTTATACTTTTAAATTACTGTTTGGTCAAATACAAAAGCAATATACTTACTTCAAGAGTAACACAGCCATTAGTCAGCTCATTCTTGAGTTACATTTGGCCTTAAATTTAGACTTGCAATATTCACCGTTATTACTGGATGATAAATTGCAATAAGAAAAAATATTCTTCTTATCCCCATAACCTCTATTTTAAATGGGCTTAGCAGTACTGAATAGTACATCCAAAGATATCCAAAGTTAATGCCCCCTGAAGTAAATCACATGAATGTTGAACAACTTCATAATGACTATTAAATCACTCTCATTACAACAGAGAGGGCTTCCTGCTGATGCAGTAACAAGGTAGTCTAAAGAATATTAAGGAACGAATTAAAAATATGTAAGTGCCATAGTAACTCCATGTATGAACTACTATGAAGTTCTAAATAGTTTCTACTTATAGTCTATTAATAACAATTGATGCTTCCAACTTAAATTTACTTTTAGCTTCATGCTGATAATCATATCCCTCTTATTAACAGCGACTGAAAAGGTAATAAACTATCAAAGTAAAAGGCATCTTTAACATACCAACCTGATCTTAAACACTATAGTTCTTCTTCAAAAGCACTCTGATAGGTAGATATCAATGGAGATAAAGTTTGAGTGAGGGAATAAATTCTCTAAATCTCAAATTCTGGAATTTCATTAGAAATTTCTTCTTTACAGACTTCTTTATGAACACATTTACTCAAGTGATAGTAATAACAGAACACTTCACAAAATGCAATGACAGTATTAATAGGAGATAATATTATGTTAATTAAGGGGAAGGATCCTAACTGTGGACCCTGCAGTGACTTGTAAACCAGCTACAGCCCCTCTTAGCCAGGTCCAGGAGCCCCCAGAGAACACTGTCTTAGAAAATCAATCACAAATAAGAAAACCTTTGTGTAAGTCCAGGAGTCCAGCAGAGCAAGTTGGATGCACTGGAGAAGCTAAGAAAAGCAGTTGTTTAACTTTATCCATGTTATCCCTCATTCAAGGAAGCTCAGTGCCAGAAATATCTCGGCCCCTAATTTCTCTTACGGAACATGAGAGCTTGTGAGAAAGCACCTGGCTTTCTCACTTATGCAGGACGCTGCCAAAGAAGCCCATTTCCCTGAGTACTGAGTCATGATCTGCTCAAATGGGGGACATGAAGAGGCTGTGAAAGTAGCAGAAACCCCAGAAATAAACCCTCACAAATAAAGTCAACTTATATTTGACAAGATAGTTAAGAATATTTAATCTTCAATAAATGGTGCTGGGAAAACTGGATAACCACATACAGAAAAATAAAATTGGACCCTTATAACACTCACAAAAATTATCCCAAGTGGATTAAAGATTTAAATGCAAGATATAAAACCATAAACTCCTAGAAGAAACACAGAGAAAAATCTCTTTCACACTGGTTTTGGTAATGATTTTTTTTAGATTTGACACCAAAAGCACAAGCAAAAAAAGCAAAAACAAGTAAATGTGATTGCATCAAACTAAATGTTCTCACTAAAAACAAACAGCAAACAAACAAAAAACATGATAAATATGTGAGGTGATGGATATGTTAATTAACTAGATGGGGGAAATCCTTTCATAATGTATATGTATGTCAAACCAACATATGTGCACTTAAAATATCTTACCATTTTATTTGTCAATTATGCTTCAATAAAGCTGAAATTAAAAAAAAAATACAAGAAGACAACCTACAGGAATGGAGAGAATATTTGCATGCCATCTATCTGATAAGTGATTAATATCTGAAATATATAAGGAACTCATACAACTGAATAGACAAAAAATAATACAATTAAAAATGGGCAGAGAACCCAAATAAACATTTTTTCACAGAAGACATGATCATAGTCAATAACTACATGAAAAGGTGCTCAAAATCACTAATCATAAGGGAAAAGCAAATCAAAACCACAATGAGAGACCTCCTCACACCTATTAGAATGATTAGCACCAAAATGACAAGAGATCACAAATGCAGGTAAAGATGTGAAGAAAAGGATAGCTTGGCATACTACTGGTGGGAATGCAAATTTGTATAGCACTATGGGAAACAGTATGGTGGTTCCTCAAAAAATTAAAAATAGAACTACCATGTGATCCAGAAATTACACTTTTGGGTACATATTGAAATGAAGCAAAGTCACTGTCTCAAAGAGGTAACTGCATTCCCATGTTCATTGCTGCATTATTCACAGTAGCCAAGATATGGAGGCAACCTAGGTGTCTATCAGTGGATGAATAAAGAAGATATGAGATACATATACACATGGGAATATAATTTATTATTCAATCATGAGAAGGGAATCCTACCATTTGTGACAACATGAACATGGATGAATCTTGAGCATATTATGCTAAATGAAATAGGTCAGACAGAGAAAGATAGATATTATATGGTATTACCTATACATATATGGAATCCAAAAAAGCTGAACTCACAGAAACATAGACTAGAATGTTGGTTGCCAGGGGCTGGAGGGTGGGGTAAATGGGAAGATGTACACCAAAGGGTCCAAATATCCATTTATAAGATGAATTAGTTCTAGAAATCGAATGTACTGTATGATGACCATAATTGACAATACCATGTTATATACTTGAAAGTCTTAAATGTTCTCACCATGAAAAAAAAATATTAATTATGTGAGGTGATGGAGGAGTTCTCTAACCCTACTCGCACTCATTTCACAATATATATGTGCATTAAATCATCACATCACACACCTTAAACAATGTCATATGTCAATTATCTTAGTAAATCTAGAAAAAAATTACTAGGATTCTTTACAGCCAAGAAAACAGGGATATCCTAGCATGATAGTTAAAGACCTTCCTCTAGTATTTCTTAAAGATAAAATAGAAGTATCGTGTTTTCATAGTATGTAAACATCCAAGAAATTTAATTTCTCCCTATAAATCTCAATATGTGTACCCTTATTTTTTAAAAAAAAAGAGTAAATTAACAAAGGTAGTTTACCTGATTAAATGTGACACTATCGTGAGTACTATCATGTATCATTAACACAATAATGTGACCTTGTTTGACCCTTGAGTTTCTATCTTCTAACTCCACATTGGAAGTTATTTAAAAAGTGTAGGTAGCAAGTGTTGTGATTGAAAAACCTACTGATTGCTCTCAATCACACACACACACACACATTTTATTATTTCACATTACAAATTCTTTGATTTCTAATGTTATCCAAATTCTCTCTCAAGGAATGTGAGAGATTTAAAGAGTATGTGGGCCAAAACTGGCTTTGCACTTGTTTTTGTAAATAAAGATTACTGGAATTCACCCATACACATAATTTGCCTATGCCTACTGCTGTTTTCATGATATAATGAGTAGTTAAGACAGAAAGCTCATGACCCGCAAAGCAAAAAAATAGTTACTATCTGGCCCTTCATAGAAAAAGTTTGCCCACACCTCATTTACAACTTAGCTGGGTATTTTCCATGTCTCAGGCACTTATGGCTATTTCGTATACCATCTAATTAATCCTTGTAATAACCTCACAAAAAGGTACTATCATAACTCCCCTTGTACAGATGAGAACGATTGAGGTCAACAGAGATTCACTAATTTGCTCAGACTCCCTCAGGTAGTAAGCCAGTATCTGAATCCAGATCCTCTGAGCAGAGCTTATTTACTGAAGCATTACATCAGGCAGCTTTCTTTCATGAGACAGTGATCATCACAGGTCAATAAAAACTAAGGAGAATTCATTGAATCGCGATGGGGAAGTAAGAGGAGAAGGGAGAGAACACAATTCAACTCACCCATTAAAGACCAGAGAGGACAAAATTTTATAAGATGAAGTCAACACATAATCTAAATGCCACTTAAAAATTACAGATAATTAAGAGAGATGGCATGATCAATAGAGATAACACCAGAGTGAAAGCAAGATTTAAAAAAAACAAACCAGGAAGAGGCAGGCAGAGAGCAGAAACTGAAAAAAGAGAGTAGGAGAGAAGCTTTGCTTCAAAGAGCAGACTCTGATCCCTTGTCTCTCATCTAATCATTTTCATCCTGTTAGACTTTCCTCTGTATAAGTTTCCAATGATGAGAAAGTAGGCATCCTTTCTTTCAATTATTAAAAAATGCAAATAATAAAATAACATTTCCAATCATCATAGCTGGAGACCTTTACAAATTTATTCTTAAGAATGCATTATTTCAGTTCAAATGTAGTGACTTCTGTGTGCCTGACCCTGTGACTGGTACTTGCAGAATTTTTTACAAGGCTGACCAAGACTTAGCCTGTGCAAGACTCCAACTTCCTGACCCTTCTTCCTCAGGTATTCCTCTCTGGTTTGGCCATTTGGAAAGCTGGGTTTGTGTATTTGTTTGTTTGTTTGTTTGAAGCATCACATACTTTTGATCCTTAGCATACATTTTTGCCGTCTTTTGTAAGAGGTGACTGAAATTCCTATCTAGGCTTTGCTATTACTGTTTTCTAACAGGGTTCAGGTTTGTTAAGGTTGTCTTTCCTAAAATAGAAGTGCTTCAAAGCATAAGTATTTTTTAAATCTTTTTCCTTTCTGTACCATTATTTTTATATATACCATGTTATAAAGGACACAGAAAAGGTCCTGGACTTAGAAAAAGTCTCTACTTTGTAAAATTTAATAGGTAGCTCTTAAAGACTAAAAACTCTGGCATGGATAGCCTTGGTCAGGATTAAAAATAGGCGAAATACATTCATTTTACTGTTTTATGAAGTGATCTGATTGTCTAGGTGTCTGTCCTCTGGAGTTTTGTGATGTCCATTCTTATCAGCTCAAAGGCTTTGTTTGTTGGTTGGTTAGTTTGTGTGTTTTAGGCTGCAGAGTTTGGTTCTTGTTTTTAAGGAGCAAGTTTTTAAAAATCAAGAAATGTCAATTTAAAAAAATTAAAAAAAAACAGTATAGATTCTGAGGGCCTCCTCAGAGATAAGAGAATGAGCTACCCCGGTGTAGCACAAAAGTGGTGGGCTAGGACAGGGCTTCCTCCTCTCAGCAGAGCAGGAGCACCACCACCAACACACTCACAGTTTGCATCACTTGCTGGCTCCTGGGTACTCAGAGTATTCAGCTCCTGAAAAGGGATGATATTTACCAAGCTATAGCCAGTAGAAAAGACACCTACTGGAAAAGACTCCTGGAAGCTTGTTGCTGTAGCCATGTTAACCCTTTAACTGGTGGACAGCCTGGCAGTCCATGGGTTCCCAAAGGAGGGGCTAGATTGGTGTGCTCTACAACAGGGAGCAGAGGACAAGTACCCTTCAGCTGAAAACCAGTCCTGCTTATACTGCAGCACAGTTGCATCTTGCCAGAACCGCTGACATAACTAGCTTGGTCGGATGGACTGTGCCTCATGTTAAGACTGTAGTTAAAGATCTGATAATTCTATTCCATTCCACATCCACCCCAGGACAATGAAAAACAAACAAAACACTAGTAGAATTAAGGAGATGGCCAGAACTTGACTTTGAACAAGGGTTTTTCCATATCTGCACCAAATAGTGTGTGAAACATTCCATTAAAAACCCTGTGGAAACATGCAGTCCACTTATTAAACTGATATTTCACTAAAAAGCTTTAGGAAAAAATAAGAGATTTAAAAATTCCAACATATACTACAAAGCTGATAATATCTTATTCAGAAAGTGTTAGGTTCAATTCCCATGCTACATATTTCTATGGAACTTTCTATGAAAAGAAAGATGAAAATCTGATTAGGTTTCAAAAATATTTGCTTCAGGGGGTGGCTCCATAGTGTAGTGGTTAGCACCTCTGCTTTACACGCAGAAGGTCCTGGGTTAGCACCCCAGGTGGAGCCACTGACCAGGCCCTGGAAGCACCCTGCGAGGGTGTGGGAGGAGATGCCCAGTCCTCAGAGATCAGCAACATCCATAGTTCAGGGGTGGAAATAATGGAGAGGAGATTAAAGCGGGGGTGGGGGGAATATTTTCTTCATTTTACTTGATTTTTCTCTGTCCAAGAAATATAAAGAGCTCATATTATACATAGAAACTGTTCAAAGGCAATAAAATTCATGATAAAATGTCCAAAATCAACATCTGGAAACATAATACAGCAATTAAATTTTAAATAATGATAAAAACAAAGTTAGGGTGGCCCAAGTAATCAATTGTATTTGCTTTATAACTCCCTTATTTATCTCATGATTGTATCAACATAATCAGTTACTGGGTGGCTCCTTAGCTAGAAAATTATTTCTAATGTACTAAAAGTTATTTTTAGAATTGATTTCGTGTAGGAGAAAACCAAACTGTGGATAGTTAACTTGATACTCTGCCTTACATCCCGTTTTCAGGTCTCAAGCTACATTTTAATTACTGTGCCCTGAGACCTCAAACAATTATTCCCTGGGGTCAAATTGAGCTGGGAAGCAAATTTTATTAGATATCTTTATAAAAATTAAATTTGAATGCTTTAGGTGGGACCTGCATTTCTTAGCTGTGTCTAAGGTCAGCTGGTCTTACCTACCTTACCCATCACACACCCATCTTTGATGGTTTCACTCATTATTAATATTGCCTGTTTGGCCATGTGAAGTCTAATGAATGATAGGCAAACAGGAGGGCACAAGAAGATAGATGATGACATAGTTGAGAAACCAGAGACTAAAAAAAGAAGGAATTAGGGTTATTCACCCAAGAGATAAAGACACATCCTCTGGGAACTTTAAGAATTTGAGAGATAAAGAGAAGACACATTCTAGACCAGTGAGTCTCAAAATGAGAATCAGTATCATCGAGATTACTCAGGAATGTGTTAGAAATGTAAAGTTTCAGGACTTTCCTCTGACCTATGGAAAATCAGAAATTCTAGGATGGGGTCCAATAATCTGTGTTTTACCTTCTGGGTGATTCTGATACACAAACATGTTTGAGAACCGTTTTCATAGATGCGAAGAGAATGAACAGGAAAAAACAACAAGAAAATATAAGGCAATACAGTTACAGAAAAGAACTTTTAGTCAAAACCTTTTACAGATCCCAGGTTACATGGCACACGGGAGGGGAGGAAGTGTCAACTAGAGGTCAAAAAGCATTCATGTATCAGCGATATTTTGAATTGGATGAACTCAAAGGAACTTTTTAATCTGAACACTCAATAATTCTAGGATTTTACATTTTTAAAGCTCTGACTCCTAGCAGAGGAGGAAAAAATGTTCACAACACAGTATAATGAGAAAAACCTGTTGATCATTAGAACTGATAAGGAGCCTAACAAAAATGACCACTGGGAGTACATCCACCAGTGATGCTAACAACTTGTTAATTCCAAAGCCTCCTGAAACTTCTTTTAAAATTCTTTCCCCTTTTGTTGAGTATATTGTCAGAGGGTCCATTAAAAAACATGATGGAAGGCAAAATCTATTTGGGTAAAAGAGAAAATGGAGACTATAACAAGAAGCAATTCTTAAGGATGAACAAATGAAGCCCTGTAGCCACTACCTTACAGAGCCATTTAGAAAGGAGTAGAGCATTCATAGAAATTAATTAGAAAAAGAGGGTGAAACTTGTGCATATGCATGCTTCCTAGTGAACACCATGAATTAAGAAGTGGACATCCTTACACAAAAGGGGAAGCAACTTGCTGAGGCTAGCTGGCACAGGCACAGCTACTTATCCCCAGCCAAGACCGGGCCTCCTCAGTTCATTAGTTTTAATAAGAAGAACCTAGAGAGTGCCATTAGTATAATAGTTTGGCTTGTAGTGTATATTCATGTTCAAGTTAGCTGGGTAGTAGACTATTATTCTTATTAAAAGGGTGAAATTGAGTATTCTTAACCTTTCTGTAATTCTCTCTTTAAAAAGCTGAATCAAAGAATTCTCCTGTTGTTACAGGTAAGTAGCTTGGCCATGTTCTTTGATTTTCCTCTTACAGTCTAGATTTTGGTATCCAGAGGGTAACCTAAGCTACAGCACTCCAGTAAGTAGCTACCTATGAACTTGGAGATGTCTTTGTTTACCATATAACAGAGGCATAGCCAAACCAGAACCAGAAATATAAGGATCCCAGGGGAAATCAGATGTGAGATCAAATACAAGTTGTACCAGTTACAGCTACAGTCTCAAATAGATGTTGCATTTGTAAAATGGAAATAATAATACCTATTCTATACGATTATTATGAGAGAATCGTCAATATTTAACATATGTTAGTTACTTGCAAGTGGTTCTTGGTGTCTGCTTATTCCAATTTGATCTAAGACAAATAATGATGACCATCAATCTGCAAACTGGACTGGCCTAGCTCCTAAAGAATTCTGAGAAAGTCTGGAAATGTATCCGGGAACTTAAGAAAGCAGTCTGGCATCCATGCAGGTAAATATCCAGGTCCCAGATCTGTCACCAAGCTGTAGCTATTTCCTGTTCTTTCCTTCTATAGCTAACTGGGGCATAGACAGTCTCCTAACTTTTGTCATCTCCTGACACCAGGCTTCACTCTCCATCAGGGAAGCCTCTACTCTCTTGGTCAACTGTTTTTTACCAAATCCCATGGACCTGTGATGGGGACAAAAAGCAGTCATTTTTGCAAGAAGCCTGGCATTACTCATCAGTCAAGCTAAATCAAGTTTAGGACTGGCAGGTTATGAGTTACCGTCCCCTTTCCCTACTTCCCACCTCCTCCCATATCTCAAGTACCAAAATTAAAGTAACTATTGTATTTGTGTTTAAATGCATTAGCAAGGCATATAGTCAGTGTTATTACTGAATTTCACTGTTATCCACTGAAGCATTTTAAAAACTGAGATAAATGGTACACACTTTGCATCTCCCCATAAATCATAAAAGTATACTCTATCGAAGAAAGTCTTATGGCAAATGATTACTCTATAGAGCTTTAGGGGAGAAACATGCCTTTGCAGTTCATCACTCAAATGGCATGAGAAGCCTAAGTTTCAACAGCCCACACTATGAAAGTCTGAGCCCTGTGAATCCCCTGTGTGATGCTTACCAGCTACTTACTACAGGTGAGAAATCATAACTCAGGAACTGAGATGAATAATACAGAGGTCACTTGCAATGTATTTCTACAATAAAATCGCAGACACACTAAAGGATATCTGAAGTAAGACAAATACTAAAATATTAACATCTGCGATTCTTTCTAAATAATTCCAGCCTTTTAGTTGGCCTTTAGTAGGATCTGGAAATATTCAGTTCTATAACCTTGCTTTACAATCTTTGTCTCAGCATTCTCTTTGGTAGAAAAAGAACCACACTTTATATTTGAATTGATGGTAAATATTGAAAAAATTACTTTCCTGAATGGGATGCTATCATAATTACCTTGACACATGCATTCTTTCAAGATTTGAGAAATTTAACTCAGCAATGAACTATTTCCTGTCAGCCACTCTTACCAAATATGATTTTAACAAACTATCCACCTCAATGACTAGGCTTTGACTAGTCATGTCTGAGTTTGTATGGCTCATTGACCTTCAAGATTACCGAACTCTTTACCCTTGCTCTTACTTACTGTTTCAGTGGCCTATGCAGAGGGATGTCCACAAAGAATACAAAAAAGATTATCTCTTGATGTGTACACAGAGGGGCCATGTTCTGAGATCCTTCCAAGTTTGCTCTAGACATTTCCATTTTATCTGTTAAAGATTTACTATGCTGGCTGAATAAGACTGTGTGTGCGAAACTATTTCAGCTAGAGTGGGCTATGGTGCCAGAGCAGTATTAACAGAATAATTAGCACACAGCAAACATCAAACTATTAATTCATCTTTACAAGATAAAAGTAAATTGGAAGTCAAAGAAAAAATATCTATGTGATAAAAAATTAACAATATCAGTAATAAAACCAATAATGGTTTTAACCTGATTCTGAAGCTATCGTACGTCACCTATATGGCTCCTTCTTATGTACGTTATCCAAAACATACACAAAAATACACTACACAAAAGCTCATAAAAACACATGAGCTTTGATATTCCCATTTTACAGCTGAGTACTCTGAAGATCCTCAGGCTTAAAGAAAAAGCCAAAGATGCTATTAACACATGCTGAAATTTATTTCTTGCTGACATTTATCAGGGGAAAATAGGCATTAGGCAAATATTTTGTATTTTCACTCACTTATGTAATCAAGCATGGTTTTCCATTCAGAGCTAGCAAAGATGACATTTCACTTTACAAATTCCTTGTGGACTGAGGTCTGGTGAAACATACCACATCCAGTTCTGGCACATGCATGGAGCCAGCTATGTCACAGAGCACAGATTCATTTCAGCAACTGGTTTTAATACTAGTGCCCAGCACTGTTAGGGCAATGCCAAGCAAAGCAGAATGCTGCTTTCTTCTGAAGCCATATCCCTTCAATAGCTATTGGGTGGCTGCCCCATATGTACAGCAGTAGTTAAAAAAAAAAAAAACGAAAAAAAAGGAATGGGATGAGAAATATCACTAAAACAAAAATATTCAAAAGGCAACAGGAAAGAGACTAAGACTAGCATTTATTGTATGCCAGCTTTGTCTTGGGTGCATTACAATTACTATCAAATTCAATCCTTTCAAGAAATGAGATAGAAGTGTTATATATCCCTCTTCATTCCTGAGAAAACAGAAGATCAGAGTAACTTTTCTGCTTAATGTCACAAATGCCACACAGAGTTTCAGTGGTAGAAGCAAGAGTCACACAGATTATCTGAACCTAGATTCAAAATTTTGTCTCCTTTTACAATTTCCTTCAGTAAAATAATGTGTGTCCATGGGGGAGAGCTAAGCATTGCTTTCCAAGACTTACTTTTCTCAAAGTGACTGATACAGAGTTGACTTGTTTCTCTGGAATTTTATTTATATCTTCCTTTTACTAATTAGCATGTGAGACTACTGTCCTTCATCTAAAGATTATCCCAGAATAGCTGCTAATTATATAAGTGAGGCCACTCCTTATGTAGGACAGTGTGCGGAATGAGAGGGGGCCAGGTATCCAGGGTGGTGTTACCCATTATAATAAACAGGTCACAAATCCTGGGACACATGAGCACAGAAGACATCAGAAGCAGGTGCTTTCCCATCCCAAAGGGCTGATTCCCATTACAGCTGCTTCAAGGATCACTTAATATAAGATAGATATAGCCCAGGGTAGAAACACGGTATAGAACAGGTGAATACTTGTTTTATATACCTTAAGTCAACCACATAGTCGTTGACAAGAAAAGTAAACAGAAGTCCCAAGTGAATAAGAGCACAGAAAATCGTAAAAGTCCTATTTTGTGAAGGCAAAGAATATTAAAGTATAAATGTAGAAAGCAATTCATATTTACTGAATATCTAGAGTATTTCTAAATCTGATGCACATGTTCTTTCATTTAACCCTTATGAGGTACATAAAATTACCCCATTTATACAGATAATAGACTAAGGAGTACTAGGTACATGAAGACCCCAGGATTATCAGACTCTAATTCCATGTATTTTCCTCTAAACAATATTAACTCCAACAGGCAAGCAGATGACCAACTGCTGATACAAACTGATGTACCTGCCTCTAACAAATATATCACAAGAGACAACTTTAACACATTAAAAAATATTGGTAGAACCTATGCCAAAACTTTCAATATAGGCACCTCTTTGCTTACTACACCAACCACTGAACTGAACTGCACTTTACCTAATTATAGTAACCACTAAAGTGCAGCACACTTAAGCATTCTCAGAAAAGCTAATAGCCTTGGTCCCCCTTGAAGAATTTAAACCTACCCATATGTTCTATTTGGAATCAAACACATTAGTAAGCAACAAGTGACAGACTTGAATTCTCAGTAATTGCCCTGGTTCACCCTTTTTATCCAACTCATGTGTATTTATTTACATGATAAATAAATCATAGATTTCTTATTCTATGCTTTAACCCAAAACCTGCCTTTGGCCTTTTGATCTTTGCAATCATTTGGCTATCAGTCTATATTAATGAACTAATGCCTTGTCTGAGTTTATATCATTCATTACTTCTCTGCTTTTGGAGCTTCTTGGTCTTCTTAGTCTTAAAAAGAGGAATCTCACAACTTATTCCTGACTCCAGAACCTCTTGCACTAGGACAGTCTCCAGATCCTCCACAAGAGAGACAATATTTTTGTCATATAAATTTTTTAAAGTAAATGTCTTCTTCCTTACAATTCATAATGCCTTGCCATGTTTACTGGTTCCTGAACTGAGCTGAACACAGAATAGATGCCCAATAAGACCCCGCTCCAAGCCCTGTAGAAATAGAAATTCACATGTAAAAAAGAGGCAGCAACCAGAAGCACATGTTTCCATGGTGCCTAATGTTCACCTACGCCTCACTCTCTCTCTGAGTCCACAAACATATTTGAAACACCAGTATTCTCAGGACCACTTCTGCCTCCCTTGGGGAAGGCTGGGCACTGTCCCATCTACCTGTTATTTTAAACAATTCTCTTCCTCGTGTATTTGTTTGTTTGCTTGTTTTCCTCTAGAGGGTCAGACACTAGACAGCAGATTGGGCACAGCTATACCTGAAAGGACAAACTAATGCAATAATCATCCACATTCACAACTGTTTCAATTCCAGGAATAAAAGGCTTTGGGATAACAGGTTAATCCTGCGACCAGATTTTTTCAGTGTTTTTCAATAGGAGGTTCTTGGATGAATTAAGCAAGAACCACCAGTTAAGCTTGACAAAATGCTAATTCTTGGCCTCACTCTATAATCGATTCAGAGTACATGTTGGTAAGATCTGACAGTATCCTTTTTAAATATGCTCTCTGTTGTTTTTTATTTGTTTGTTTGTTTTTTAAATCAGCATAAAGTGTAAGAACATCTGGCTAGGTGAATAAATGCTAACAAAGCAGCAGCATTTGGAAAATCTCATCTAGACAAAAAAATGCATCTCTGGAAAAGGAGATGATGAACAGGTGAAATACATCTGTGTAGTACTCACTTCACTGCCAACTTAAGAGTGTTCATATGTCTGGTTAGTGGCATATATAAGAAGGTAAATATTAATTGGCAAAAAATTAAGTCACTCACCTAATTCTGCTTTGAAAAAAATTCAGTAATAGTTACAGTAAAAGTGAATAGAAGGAATTCTAGCATTCATAACCATTTTTCAGAATTACGCAGCTTATAAAAACTTAGAATCTGTGTGTGTGTGTGTGTGTGTGTGTGTGTGTGTGTGTGTGTGTTTAAATGTTAAGACATGCTTAGTTTGGGGATCAATAATATGAAGCTACTTCACAGGAGTCAACAGTTCTGTAATAGAGAGACATTTTGATTCACCATCACTGAGTAAAAAATAAAGCTTGTGCTGTGGGGTTTTAAAGGAAAAGATATAATCAGCAGGGTGTTCGCCAAGCAATAATTTCTGTGAAAATGAATAAAGAAAACTAATCCGAAATGGAGCCGGGAAACAATGTAGGGTTGGTTCTCATGCATGCACAACTCATCGTCATAGTTTACATAAGCCAGAAAGAAGACAGATTCTCTATCCTGCCCAGCAACAATCTAGCCAATAAGAAGCCTCATCAACTCAGCCAATAAGGAGCCACCACAACTCCAAATCCTTGCTCTGCTCCTATGAATTGTCCTTCAAAGCGGCCCCTCGAACTTTTCCCTTTCCTCTATACAAGAAATCTCTCTTTCTTTGCTCTCCAGACTTCCCACGGTTTGCTTAGTTTGCATGTCCTGAATTGCAATTCCTTTGTAAGTCCTGAATAAACTTAATTTTGCTAGCTATACTCTTCATCTTTTTGTTTTAAAGTCTGAAATATCCTTCAGCCTTCTTTCTGTAAAACCCAGTTCTGTGGTCTATAGGTACCAAAGGGTGATAAATTGACTCCCTGTAACAGGAAACCCTAAGAGCATCTCTACCATCCTGCCTGGCCCTCAATGTGTAGGTCACAGAAATAAAACAGCTTTTAACATGAAATGATTGTCCAACCCTCTGGAAAGTATTTAGTTCCAATGAGTCATATAAAAAGCACATTTATGATGGCAGAAAGTTGTAGAAATTAGTCCCATGAATTATGGAAAGAACAGAGAGGAAGTATGTATAAACAAAATTTGGATTATGCACTCACATCATCCTATGATAACAATACAGTAATGTCTTCTTATATAAAGTGTCTCCATGTTTTTTCACTCTATATATTACTTTTCAGGAAGATTGCTTTCTTTCTTCTCTAGGAAAGACAGAAATTTCTTTCAACTGGTTATTCAAATTTACCGTACTTACTTATATAAACACACACACACACACACACACACACACACACACACACACACACGTGGATGCAGATATTTCTAGATAATGAAAACGGACAAGTCATAGTATGGGTCCCAGGCCTGGCTGGTCCCAGTTTTGGCTGTGATCCAGGCTCATGGCTAGGAATAGGACCCTGGATTTAGAATGTTATATTAGTGTAACAGGACACCTGCACCCATCTCATGTAAGCATGATTCTGCTTATTGTATCATGCATGTGTGGCAGAATGCCACTAATATACTCTGACATAAGTGGAGCCCATGTGGTCCCCTAGCGCAGAAGCACACTCCCCGCAATAATGTTGGTGCCTACCATTTCATTCTCACGTCGGCGCCTCCTGTGTTCTTTCAACTGGGCTTCTCGTCACTGAAATCTTCCCTTCTTGATCAGCTTAGCACTGAACGAAAAACTATAGAACTCACCTGCATATATTTATGCACAATAAAAATAAACCAAGATAAGGCTAACACAGTATTCTATATTTAAAGTTCTTTTTAAAACTATTCTTATGGAGCTATTATAAGTATAAAATGGTGCCCATTTGACAGAAGTGTGAAGTCTGATGCCAAGGGACAGAATGGCATTCTTTTATTTCTGCTGAGACTAGAATTAGTCATAAATTATTCTTGTCTTAATTTTTAGAAAGTAAGTTAATAAAATAAATTAACAAATAAAATGCCACAGTCAAACAAAATTACATCAATCTATTTAAAGACAATTTGTTCAAATTTCAATAAATTGACAGTTTAAAGATTAAGCTCTTTAGTGTATTTTGCTTAATGCATATAATTATTGATTGAGAAGCCATTGTCAAATGTGACATCTGCCCTGAAAATGCTTAGAGGGTTCTCCAGTACCTAAGAAAAATATACAAGGAGTTTTTAAAAAGCAGGTAAAGAATAAGAATTTGTACAGATTTGAAATGAGTGACTAATCAATAAAATAATCAGTGAATGTAGTACAGAGAGTTAACTATGGAGTTTGCATCTTAACGGAAATAGAGAATTGACTATTAAAAATTAACACACTAGAAATACTTTTATCAATTTCATCACAAACACTTGTTGATCTGTTAGCCTGATGAACATGTTTATCCAAAAGTATTGAACTATTTCCTAAAACACAGCAGAAACATAAAGCATGCAGTATTTGATTCAGGTGCTGGGTCATATTTGGACAAGAAAAAAACTTATTAAAAAACAAAAATGGTAGTTAAAATCTTGCTGAATATGGAAAATATTGGAGATTAATTCACAAATCTGGTGATTTATCTAAACATAAATATTTAAAATATTGTTCTGACAGATGCACACTGACTTAACATTTACTTAACCTACAACTATGAAGAATTTTAAACTAAGTTGTCAATTCTTTTTTGAATATTTTTGCGTGCAGGGCTTTCCCTTTATTCTAATAAATGGAATTTTCAGGGGAAAAATATACTTTTTTGTGCTGCGGTACTCACTTTGGCTTAGTTAGTTCCTTCTAAAATGTTATTTCAAGGTTATTAGCATATTTATTCTCTCCTTAAAGACTTCAACAGTGGTGTAACTGTCATAATATTGAGAAAGCTTGATGTTTCCAAAAGAAAACAAAATAATAGTAATATAGTTTATAACAAGAACAATGAAGATATAACAGTACGATTTGTTAATAAGCTACTTGTATCCAGTAGGTTCAAAAGAATTAAGGCAACAAATACTTCCATAATCCTAGCATTCTAATGTCTCACCAGTTACATTATGTACAAGGAAATTAGAATCTTTCATGTGACATAATGTCATTAAGAACAAATATATGAAAGCATGATGGTGTCATTTATAAACTAACTGCTCTATATTTTCCATGTTGGTTCAGTAAATTAATGACTATGATGCATCTTAAATGCAAATTAATAACCAGAAACAAAGATGTACTGCTCAAATTGCAGTTATGTACGGAATGGCTGTTTTGCTCAACGAGAAACAATATTCATGAACTTGCTAATTAGAAGCAGTGTCCACACCATAGTGCCATTGCTTTCTAACCAGAAAACACCCAGAGTTACTAGGAGATAAATGTCAACTTCGCTTTGGATTTTCCTGATACAGACTTTGGTTTTATTTACAACTATGTTTCAGATTCATTATAAAGTGGACCACTGTGTGTAACATCATTCTAGGAATAGTGTGAGTCTAGACCAAGGAGACAGCAGAAAATGGACTTGTCTGCTTTAATATGAAGGGGTATCTCTTTATGAGTGGACCAATGTAATAAGACTACTCAGAAATTTGATGTTTAAATTGGCTAATAATTATTTCTTTCATATTGAATGTGTCCTATCTTTGAGCATTTTGCATTTGAACAAAAAACAGTTTTCCTCTCCTGGAAAAAATGTTTTCAAGTAAGTACAAGAGGGTGGGTAAGTAAAACAAAACAAAACAAAACAAAACACACACATACTTTTGTTTATTGGGGAAAATATTTGGATAAAGGAAAATTCTAGATAATTGAGTTCTCTTTCAAAAATTTTATATTATCAGCTGCAGAGGCCAGTGAAAAATTGAATTAAAGTGCAGAGGGGCAAAAGGCAGAATGCCAATTATTGTTTGTTTTTTATTAAACTTTTAATCCATTTTTAATTGGTAAGAAAATACCAGGAATTTTAATTTGAAATTATGACTATACTTATCCAAGTTAAGGACTGGGGTCATTGCGATTTAGATGGAGAAAGCACTGATGAGTATTGGCGTTTGGTTGCTGAGAGAAATAGATTCCAGTGTTTTGACTTAAACTCATTAGATTATGACCCCTCAACAGCCAGTCTGTAATCTGTGATTTTGTTCCCCTGTGTCCACAGTGCTCAGCACAGCCCCAGGCACAGAGTGTGCTTGCTGCTCCAATCTTTTGGATTCCATGACTTAAGTTATCGGCATAAATGATCCTGAAACGGCACATGAATTATTATTTCAATCTTGCTAAGGGCTATTTTCTCATATCAATTAGTTCTAAGGGGCAAAATCTGAACTGTTTATTAATGTGCCTAAATAATTAACCAGATAGGCCACAAAACAGTTATTTCTATCCCAAAAACAGCTGCAGAACTTCAACAAGTCCTGAAGAAATCTGAGATTTGCTCAAATATAGGAAATGTGCTATCTGGAGCTGTGTTCGCATCTATGCTCAAAATCAATTAAAGTAATCCAGAGAGGAGGTAGTAACATTTCATGCATTTAGTTAATACTCTGGCACGAGATGTTTTGTATGAATTCAAATATTACATTTTATCTTCTCATAACATAAAGTCTCAGAGCAGGTTGTTGGTTCTAAAAGCCTAATCCTGACTGGATCTCAAGTGTCATATTGACCATCTCCTTTCTTCCACACATCTTTACTTACTGATACGTAATGACCTCACAAGGTTTGAATTTCAAAATCCATAACTGACATAGGGAACCAGAATGAATGGAAATCTAAGACTAACTTTACACTAATCATGCATATGATAAACAATCAGAAATATCACTGGAAACTAAAGATGAAATGGGCCTTTCAACACTACAGTTTCTGCCTTTGCAGGAATACTGTACATGGATAACATTATGTAGAATTTTTAGAGTACTGAAGTCTCAGTTAAATTAAGATTACAAATAGATGCATGATGTGTTTTTATCATGGACCTGCTTGTACTGGTTGAATTGTTTTTGGGTGCTAATAGTAAACTAAAAGTGGAAAAGTGAATCTGTTTATTCACTATGCCTTCACTGTAGGAATGCAGTGAAGAAATTGAAAATTTAAATAAGTGTTTAAAAATGTTTCTAAGTACATTTTGAGTCAGAAGCATACAAGATATTTTTGATCAACAATCCATCACTCAAAGGATATCAAAATGATAGGCATCAGAAATGTCAAGGTAAAGGATGTTTAATATTTCCTGCAAATTTGTACAATTATACTCGAAGAGCTAAATTCATTCATTCCACAACAAATGTAAAAAAAAAAAAAAGGCATTCTCTTATCATAATCTAAGCCAGAAATGGTTTTCTGTGGTATACAGAAGCACTGACTGAGAAAGAGCCTAGAAAGTGAGAGTTTTAATATAAGGAATTCATATGTAATTTTTCTAACAACAATTGAAAAGCATTCCTTCCATATTCATGCCACAAAATGAGTTTTTAAAAGCACATTTTTAAGATGAGATCTCTAAAACATGCATAGCCATTTCTGATAAAGTTCTTAGGAATAAAATGAAATAGCACTGAAATATTAATAATGATCGATAGAGGAAATAAATGCAATGCCATTATGCACATACCCTTAAATGATGATGCATTATTGATAAAGATGATTCTCTGGAACTGGATCTAGCCCGGCAACATTTATACATTGTGTGGATGGATCATTTATACATTGAGTGGACCCGAACACAAGTCCAGTTCTGTCATTAATTAACATTGTGACCTTGGCCAAATCACTCTCCATTTACGGGCTTCAAGTTCCTGATCTGTAAATTCCCAGTATTAAAATAGATTTTTGATGCTTTTTCATTCAAAAACATGACTTGAGAATGAAGCCCTTAAATTGCCTATGCTGAAGGAAATAGAGTATCTTTCTTTTACCTTGCCTCTGGAGGAGATCCCCCAAGCACCGAAGGAGGAGGGAGAGAAGAGTGCAGAACAGGATGGGGACAGTGTCTTTGGGTAGCTTGTGTTCTGAACTATCATAATCTGTGGCTGGGCTGACAGTGCAGTATGTACAGTCCACTCTGGAACAAGCTGGGGAGAAACTGCTGCAACATGTCCTGGTACCAATTAAAGAGTGGGAAAGGGTGCCACTCACCCTTTTTCCTCAGGGTTACTGTGCATTTTTGCAAAGAGGTTCCAAAAACCCCTGAGTCCAAAGTGTTACTGGAGCTTTGATATCATATCTATGGCCATAACATCAGTGTCAGAGAAGAGATTGTATGTTTTGAAAGAGAGTGGGTAGGAGAGAAAGCAATTTCAAACTTCTTAGGAGAATAAAATGCTGAAGGTTGTACTGGAGAACAGGAAAGCACTCTGTACATCATAGAATGTTAATTCACGGTTCTATGGCTTTTGCCACACTCTAAAAATATGATTTCATTTGTATGGGGAACATAAAACTAAAAGCAACAAATGGATATGACAAACAAACAGAGACTCATGGATGCAGACAGTGGATTAGCAGTTACTAGGGGAAAGATGTGGAGGAGAGAAGTAGACAGGGGTGAAGGGGGTCAAATATTTGGTGATGGAAGGAAATTTAACTCTGAGTGATGAACACACTATACAATATACATATGATGTATTATTGAATTGTATACTTGAAACCTATTTGATTTTATTAAACAATGTCGCCCCAATAATTTTAATAAAAATAAATAAATAAATATTATAAACTTTTCATCAAAGTAGAGAAGCCAACCAATAAACGAAGCCATTAGAAAACTAAGCATACCTTCTGATGAGAATGATTCCACTGCTGAGTTCAAATATTCAGGATCTATTTCTATCTACTGCCCAATCCTAGCTCGTTGGCACTTTTGCTCAAAGATTAAAAAGCAATTCCAAACAACTTTCCCTCTGCATGAGTGGCAATGCGGGATCTGAAATTTCACTTAAACTTGTGAGAACACCACTAAGAGGAAGACTGAAGCAATGCCTTGTCTCTATTTCATCATAGAACCAGGACACTCTCCTGTACGGCCAACTGTGGACTCTAGCCTAGGCTTTTATTAATAAGTAAAATAAAGCCCAACCTTGCTGCTGGAACAATAACACTTATAATAACACTTAAAACTAGCAAAGGACTCACACATATATTATTCTATTAAATAGTCCTGATACCCTATGAAGTGAGCAAGTTAAATATCTCCCCTCCTTTAAACAGAATAAACACAAAGGTACAGAGGTTAAAATGACCATTAAAAGAGGCAGCCAAGCTGATTTATTCTAGAATGTCCTCCTAACTTCAAAGAATATTTATATGTCAAATTCCATAAGGGGTAAAAAATAAAGAGCATTAATCAGACTATATAAGGTGTTAATTTAAATTAAATCTCTGCATACTCTCTGTGCCTTTTCACCATAAACGTTAATTTCTAGCTGAGGTATCTCTACTGGACAGATCTGCTACGGTAGTCTGATTTATACCTACCCAGTTTTTGTTTTGTTTTTTTGTTTTGTGTCTTCTACAAAGTATAAACCTTTGACCTCAAATGTGTAATCACTGCAAGCTTTTCCTACATATGTTTGAAAGAAATTACTTTTACTCACTATATATAGCTTAGTACCTATTTTAAAAAATTGACTTTATTTTCCTGAGTGGAAATGTATATGACAGCATTGTGCATGTTTAATTCACTATCTAAAAATTCATGACCTTAATTCTGTAGGTCTACATCTTCATTACTTGCATAAATTCACTTTCTAGTGAAATAATATTATGATCTGGGTGAATATTACCCCAGGTTACCTATGACCAACATGTTTTATGGCTTTAGTTTTCAAATAATTACTAATAGCTCCCCGTTCCACTCGAGTGACCTCATTTGGACAGTAAATTTTATGGTCAACATAATCAAGATCTTTCATCTTATCTTTCTCCCTACAGTCCTTTTGAAAAAAATAATCCCATGATCCCAACAGATTAATTTCTAAACAGAGAGAAAAACTATTTTCTTCCACAGAAGCTATAGAGCACACTAAAGTCCAGAGATCTGATGGTGATTTGACCTGAATTAGAAGCAATAAAATGTACATTTCTAGACAATATTCAGAATATATAAGTATGCATTGTATTGTCAGGGGAGGAGTACCATATGTTTGCATGAGTTGTGAGTAGGGAACATTGGAAGAAAAGCAATTTGGGGAGGGAAGATATGGGTCTTATTCCAGACACAGCTATTGTAAGTTCGATAATATGAAGAATGAAGATGTTAGGTTGGATATATGAATCTGAATCTTACAAAAAGAAGTCTAGACTAAAAATGTGGATTTGGATTTACCAGCTAATCAATGGTATTTAAAGCCATGTAACTGACTAAATAAATGGCTAGCAGAAGTGAACAGCATATAAAGAAGAGGAACAAGGACCAACATCTAAATAATCTCAACCTTTAAATGCTAGAGTAAAAACAAGCACAGGAGGTTAGCAAGAAACTGCCAGAAATAGGAGGAAAAGCAGGAAAGTGTCATCAAGGGAAGACACTATTACAAGAAAGAATGAGTGATCTTTTGGTCAAGATCTAAAGTGAAGTCAAGTAAGATAAGGATTAAAAAGTCCAGAATTCTAAATACAATGTGGCAATCTGAATTGGATCCTGAAACGGAATAAGGGCATCAGTGAACAAACTGGTGGAATCCATAAAAAGCCTGTAGTTTAATTTATAGTACTATAACACGGTCATTTTTTAGCTGAGTAAGAGGACCATGGTTACCTATTTTGGTAACATAAAGGGAAGCAGGGGGAAGAGAATAAAAGACAATTTTGTATTATCTTTGCAAACCTTCTAAAATTTTAAATTATTTAAAATAAAATGTTTAAACTATTGAATGATGGAATGGTAGGGATAAGTGCCACTAGCAGGTTTCAATAATTACTTATGAAATAATTTATGAATTCCAAACATTGTATGATTTTTTTTTTTAAATCTAGAAATTAAGAAAAAAGGCCAGGCAGCTAAAGGAGAATGTGGGGTCTAGAAAAGGTTTTAGTTATTTGTTTTAACTGGTTAAACTAATATAAAAGAGAGGGAGGGCTCGAAGATCCGGGTGAGAGTGGGAGTTATGTTTCTAGGAAGGTAAGAATAAAAACATTCTAGAACTTGGTGGGATAAAAAAAAGTGAAAAAAAAAGAAAATTATTTTAAAATTATACCTCCTTTATCGGAAAAGTGTGAAAAGAAAAGGCAAGGCAGGGATGAGTGCAGAGAAAGTGTTTTTATAGGTCAGATACCTAGATATCTTAGGCTATTGAAGGAGAACTTGGCTGATACCATCTTCAAAACATATCTTTATGAACAAGAAAGATTGTACATATCATTTTTGAAAGAAGTTTACTGGCATATAAATAATATCAAATGCATAGCCATAATTTGTGTTAACTGAATTAGATCTACTTAAAATTAAAGTAGATTTTACTTCAGGTTTATAGATTATTGATTTAAAGTAATATCTTTGGAATATAAAAACAGTTTGTGAAGATCTATTAATCTCAGAGCTATAGATAAAGCCTATCTTTGGAAACTAATTTTGGAAAACAGCACACACACACACACACACACACACACACACACACACCTGCAAACTTGCACAACAAAACACAGGGATATTGTATAAGTTTATGACAAGGGAGATGCCTCTGTCATCTAAATGAAACTGATGACAGCAAAGGACATTTAAATTGTCTCATAGGGCCATGGTAATATTTCTTTCATCTTTGTCAAATTATTAAATAAATAAAGTAAAGCAATTTGATAGCAAAAGGTAAGAACAAGTAAAAGGATAATGAATACTGAGAATATGAGGGTGTCAGTAAGGACGATATAGTTCAGCATGACAAGAAAAAATTGCATTTTGATGTCATTTCTGAATAAAATGTGTTTGTCAAATGGGGATGGTGATTGGTCTATTGAGAAGCTGAAAACTGAGCCATTACTGGATGATATGATGTTTTGCTGTGTCAAGTAAATAGTCTATGATGAAGGACACAAGTCTACAAGGAAGCAATAGATTACAGCATGTCTTTTTTGTCTTAGAAAACATTTATTTGACATCCAAAATTGTTAGGCATGTCTATCAATACAAATTTTAGGACTGGAAGTATATATTGTTTGAGAACTTCACAAGTGCCAGGCAAAGATTACAGGTGGATTTCCACAAAATATATCTAATTTAATTTCATTTAATCATCACGACACTCCTATTGATCCATTCTGCAAATGTGATGAGGAAGCACAAAGAGTTTAAATCTCTTGCCCAATACTAGATTCTAAACCTAGGACTCATCAATTCAAAAGCCAACTCTCTGCATCCTGCCTTGTCCAGACCATTATCTATATCAGATCATGAAATGAATAAAGGAATGAATGGACAGATACTGAAAACAGCATCTAAACAGTTCTAGTAAGACTGGTGAAAGGATCTAATCTTTCCTTGACAGATGTAAAATTAATATGTAAAACTGAACTGCTGAGATAAGTGGGCAGTCCTGAACACCAGATTCTGAAATTGGTTTCCCTCGTGAATGCAGATAACCCTGGAGATCAAATCAGAAAACTTAATATTGATTACTGCTTTCCAGTTTATAAAAACCAGATGTTTCAGCCACACTCCAGACCAATGAAGTCAGATGCTCTGGAAATAGGACTCAGGCATCTATGTTTTCCGAATCTTCCAGATGATTTCAGTGTATAGCCAAGGTTATTTTAGAGTTGCAGGGCCTACATTTGGTAGATTTAGACTTGCCTCAGAAATTAATGGGACCACCAGATAGAATAGCAGCACGTTGGAAGAATTTGAACTCCTAAATCGTAGTTTCACATTCCCTACTTCTCCGAGAAGGTCGTTTGAGAGCAAATAGCAGGAACATAGGGTGATCATTCTGACTGTGAAGTGTTACATCTGGTTTTCCTAACAATAAACAGGTGCTAGTAGTGAAATCTGGATAAGCCGAGGAAAGGTGGGCTTCACAATCTTCCGTGCTTTCAACCCTGCCACCCAAATGCACAAAACTCAAGGTACTTGATAACTAGAACAGAAACAGTGAAGAGATTAAACAAAAAGTGAACAATAGAGGCAAGACATGTTCTTTGGGGGGTTAGAGTTCAAAGAAGGGAAAATAGTTTATACTGTTGATATTTTAAATATTGTAATTATAAATCTACAAATACTTCCAATAAAATATTCTTTAATTATTGAACCATGTTTATATGTAAAAGGTGCCATGCTAGGTGCTCTATGTATGTTGTATATTCAGTCATAAAAATAACCCCACATGGGAGGAGACGAAAACACATTAACACACAGGGTAAACAGCTGTGGTGCCACAGTTTGAACATAATTCTATGTAACTCCATTTTACTAGTTTTCCATTTGGGGCTCTTAGGTGGTTTTTTACCCTCAAAGTGACCTTTGGCCCAGGACCTATTCTAGTCTAGATAAATCTGAGCTGATAACATAGAGGCTATTTGGGGTATAAATTCAAGAGAAAAGGGGAAGGATAAGAAGGAAGGGAAAAGAGGAGAGGGAAGGAGAGGGAGAGAGAAAAATCATAATGGCAGTGGACATCGTGTAATGGAAAAAGGTTGGGTTTTGGAGTCAGAAACATAAATTCGTATCTCAGGGATTTAATGAGAGTTATAAGGATTTGTGGAAAGTAAGGATTTTGATACATATGACATAAGTTCCCTTTTAGCAAAATAATCCTATGGAGACTGTCAGATTTCCTCATTTCTCACCCAGGTCAGCATACCAGGATCAGAAAGGTAGCAGGTATTCAGAGAGCAGTGTCTAGGAATAACAATCATATAATTGGCTAGATAAGCAAGCCATTGGCTGCAATTGCCCTTGTGCAGTGTCACCTGAGAACCTGAGGTAGAAACGAAAAAGGCAAGAAACTCAACCCTCATTACTGAGAGAAAGATAATAGAAAGGAAACAAAGTAAGCATCAGACTGTACAAAGACCATGTGTCTGCAAAGGGAAACTAATGAGCAAAAACACCTAACAAATTGGTCCCTGAGTCGTGCTACCTTACACATCTGCCACAGCAAAAGCAAACAAGGCAAATACTATGCCAGAAGCAAACTCCAAGTGCCAAAGTAAAAAAAACTTCGACTTAATTGGTCTATAAGATGGTTATTTCTGACTACTATGAAAAAAATCAATGCTTACCTGTGGGGAAAGTTTGATGTAAGAAATCATAAAGGACCAAGGTTTTAAAAAATAATAACTTCATTTTGCAGATGAGGAAACTGAAACACAAAGAGGTTTAGTAACTTACTATGGTCATACTGCTAATAAGAGGTCGTTCAGGGATGAAAATCCAAGCAGTTTGTTTTTAGAGTCCAAGATTTTGTCCACCATGCTCTGCTGCCTCTATGAATAGAATACAATTCTATTCAATAAACGTTTATTACGTGCCTACCATACAATGGCATTGCAGATGATGCAGAAAAGTACAACATGTATTTCCTAAGCAAGCCAGGAAAATTTATGGAATGGTCAAGTAACATCAGTGCAGTGACTCAGGGGACTGTACTCTATAGTATAAAGTTCAGATAACACAATGCACAGTTTTCTGGTAACATCAGAAGACATATAAACCCAGTAAGGAAATCTAGGCTGTATTGGGAAAGAAACAGGAATCAATGCCTCATCACTGCCAACTTGTGGAAAGCACTCCATGAAGAGTAGTATGTCCCTGAATCTTCTCCTTGAGGGAACTATTTTCCCTAAGTTTGGACTAAAGAACAAAGTAATAAGTAATTCATTTACAGGTATGGTAGCAGAACTAATACATGCCCCTCAGTCTAAATCCAGAGTCCACGACCCTTCCCCCTCCTTCACATACCTCCTGAGAAAATTTCTGTGAAGTAGGTGGAATTGGACACAAATGCCAGAAGATAATTATAGGTATCATGGGGAGCAACTGAGGAAGAAAAAGTCCAGCAGTCTCACTAAAGCTTAACAATGGAATCTAGGCTTTATTTGATGGACACAGAGCACATGGTTCAATTTTATTGAAGCATAGGGCAACCATAAATTTATTAGTCAAGACTATTTGTGAAGCAATTGGAATGATGGAGACAAATGTTCCTACAAAGTAGTGGGGATGCTATAGGTGTTTTGCATAGATTTTGATCCATAATGTACTGTAGCAAGGTAAGTTAAGCTGGTCACATCTAATACCGCAGTGAGAGAAGAAAGTAAAAGTGGAAGAAGGATGAGACAGAAGAATAAGTTAGAAGGCAAGTGCAGGAATCCATATAGGCAGTTATAAGCCTCATCACAGGCAGAGGAGGGGTGGTGAGAAGCACACTGATGGCCATGAATCCATGGCTCCTGGCAAATGACTCTGTGGTACTCCATATTAGTCCATAGGAATGTGAATCAAACCTTTACACATTTGTATGAATCACTGGACAATTTTGTCCCTGAAAGGACTAATTCAATTTTGACTGTTAAAGGTGTTTTTTCCAGTTAGTACACTTGAAGTATCTTTTTAAATACTTTCTTTAAACATAAATATATAAAGGCAAATTTAATATCTAACTTGACTTACATAATTATCAGAGTAAAGAGGAAAACTGAAGCCAAGAGGGCATCCTATTATCATACAATATTTAAAATTTCAGAGTTCTCTTATGGACTCACGTGGTATCCCTGAATTTACTTAAAGAAAATAATTTCCTTTCTACAAAGTGTAGATTAAATATTACTACTGATTGTAAATAGCCTAAATCTTTTAAAGAAATTCAAAAATTTAGATCAAATGCAGAAAAAGAAACCATTTTCATGGTTCTCCTGTCATTCTTAGGCTGAGTCATTCTATTCCATCATCGCCTATACAGTTTGAAAGAACCTGCATGTATATATATAGAATTTTTACTGGGTCACTTACCAGAGAAGAAATGGCTCAAACTTTCTGTGGAGAAGTTGTTCCATTTATATCATTGTTTCTTGAACAGATCGTTAATTTTAGCAGAAAGTTATTTTCCAACAGAACAATGATAACCTATTCCTTCTTTAAATAACACTTTTACTTTACATTAAAATCATCCATTTATTTTAGGAAGTAATTATGTCATCTTTCTTTACAATACTATCCTTGCATTGTGAGGTGGAAAGAGCAGAGGTGGAGTCTTTTTACAAATAGCAGAGTTCCTTCTCCATCGCCCCCAACTTGCGACCATATAATTTCTATTCAAGGACTGCAGAAAGGAAGAAGAGAGGTGCTCACATATTTTTCAGAAATGTCACCCTAAATTTTGTAAATACTAGTTACATATGAAACCTTTTCACCCTGTCTCAGTATAGTACCACTTTATCAACATAAGGAAGTTAGCAACAACAAGCAAATAAAGAAATATCCTCACATAAGTACATGAATGTATTTGCCAGTTTCCCAGTGGTTGTTTTTGCCAATGATTTGGCAAAAATCTCACAAGTTTAAGACAAAGTTTATGTAGTGGTTTTAAGTTATAGTAGTCAGAGCACAAACTCTCTATGGCCGGAAAGACCTAGCTCCAAGTTCTTACTTCACTACTTTCTACCTATGAAATTCGGTAAATTATTTATACTCTGTTCACCTCAATTTCTTTATCTGCAGCATGAGGATAATGATGCCTACCTAATGTGATTGCTGTGTAGATTAAATGAACAAGATAGATAAAACCTTCTACCCTTTTTAAAGCCTGTGTATAAACTAGTGTAAGCAATATCAAAAAATAATGCACACAGATGGTTAGATGAGAGAGAGAGAGAGAGAGAGAGAGAGAGAGAGAGAGAGAGAGAGAGAGAGAGAGAGAGATGATGGATAGATAGACAGATACACATGTATGTCAAAACACAAATTCAATTTGCCTTTAAGCAAGAGATTAAGTAGAGAACTTTGCCTAATGGCCAAACTGTGTCTGCATTAAAAATACACATGATCCCCCCCCCAACCAAAAAAAAAAAAAAAGAGAGAGAAAATGCAAGAGAAAAATATTCAGAGAAAACAAGGTCATACAGTCTCTCACTTTCTTTTTACAACCTAAAGATAAATGTTCAGGTCTGGGAAGAGGCTGACTCTCTCCTTTTCTTAACTGGGCTAAAATAAATGTTTAAATAGTTCCATTCCAAACCTGTGGCTGCATTTCTCACACTATTAAAAAAGAAAAAGATCCACAGTCATTTTCAGTCCAAACCCCATTCTAAATAAAGCTTTTCAGCTTTTCTTGATTCTGATTCCTAATTTAATATGATCTCACCTCTCTTACTTGTCTAAAAATCACTCTTTTCTGGCAACTTTAACTATTCTTAATAGAGGCATGAATCAGAATAAAAAGGAGGGCAAGGGTAAAAGAGGGAAGTCCCCTCTATAGCCAAGGCACAAACTAAAAATATATGCATACCAAACTTATACAGATTTTTTTGCTTTTCAAAAAAGAAGTCCTTACTAAAAGCCTAATCATTCTGGCCTTATATACTTATTACACTCATTGGAGCTGATCTTGTTTTACAGCTACTGGAAGATCAACAGAGCAAATCCCAAGACAGTGGCAGTGAGTCATGAAGAGAGTTTTAGAAGTTTGACAGTTATGGTTACAATAATAGCGAGCAAGCATTCATCCCTCTCTGAATTATGACTGGCCCTCTTCTTAACACTTTTTATGTATCCAACTCATTTAATCTTTACAACCCCATTTTTTACAGATGAGAAAATAGAGGAACTGAAAAACTGAATGATCAATTTGAAAATAGAATGTATGCAGTGTGACTTCCGTGTGACAATTAAATAAAAAAGTAATACATGCATAATGCAGACGTGCAGGCAAAAGATCTAAAATCCAGTAGCTCAGGGTCATCCAGGAGGGGGAATATTAAGTACAGGCTAAAAACTCCACAAGATTCAGTAGTTTCTGCTAGCTCTGGGCTCTGATCACAGTGTTTCCCCTGAGCTCCTGCACAAGACCCTCTGGGCAATGCTACACAGTAAAACCCACTGCGTGAAAACAGAGGAGTCTCATATGGGCAGCTCCTCCTTGGTCGGCAAAAGAATATTATGTCTTGGGGGAACAATGCATTGGTTGGCCCCTCATACACATACATACAAACTCCCCAAGCTTCACGTCATCACTCCAGAAATGTATAATTAAAACAAAACTAAATAACATAAAAAAATTTTTGATAAGAATTAAATGAAAACACAAGAAAACCTACATGAGAGGGACTGAAAGCCAGGGAGCAACATATACTTTAGAATATGCTTTTTGTCCATCAATTCATTTACCCCAGAGAGAGCTGCCAGGCATCAGACCTAGATCCGAAGACAGCAAATATGAGTGGGATACAATCCTTGAGCTGCCCGAAAGAGGAATCAACAGATATATGCTCAAAATCATGATATAAACAAGGCCCGAAACTAAGAGAACAGACTGTGCAGAGAACATTGAGGGTACAACGTAGGGAACCATCATCTCTCCGTGGAGGAGATAAAAAATTTCCTAAAAGATATTACCCTTTAATGTGAGCTATGAAAAATAAGGCTAGGTGGCTGTCCCCACTATCCCCCAGCCAAAGCACACCAGAGCCAAAGGAATTCCAGATAGGTGGGAGGTGTACAAGAACAGGAAGGTATGAAACCATGGGGCTGGGTTCAGGAACAGCCAACAACTCCTTAAGAATGGATCCCGGAAAGTGAGTATGCTGAAGCTTGTTGAGAGGCAAAGTTGAAAGAAATGGCATGAGTCAGCTGCGGCTTCTGTCATGAAAACAGTTCTCTAGGCCACAGACTATCTGGAAGGGGGAGCGTAATGCAGAAGTCTCTGAACATTGGGTTGAGAGTAGCTATGCAATTTACAGGAAACTGAAAGCCCTCAGCTCTTCTTTCTGTAACTTGGGTAGGTGAGGAGGACAAACTGTGTGAACCAGAGCTCCCTCCAAATCTAACTTTTCCAGACATAAAGATTCATTTGGGCATCCTGCTATGAGGCATTAAGAAGAGTCATATGCATATTAAACACCTTTGTTTACAAAGAGAAATAACTGTACAATTATATGTTAGAAAGATTTACTTCAGAAACTCTTAAAATAGAAATATACATTCTTAAATGGGAAAATGTGGTTATATGAAAATGTACTTATATGAGATCCGCATCCCTCTAATTACGCTCCCAAAAAGTAAATGTCGCTGAAATAATCCTCACCCCGAGTAAAAACATTTAAAATGACATATCTGAAAGCATTCATAGTTTCTAAATGAAATGTTGATGCATTGCATTTCCTATTCCTGTAAAGTCTATAAAAAGATATTTAAGAGCTAAATAGTGCTTTGTTAGCTACTTAGGAAACCAGAAGGCTGTTTAAGAATTAATATCTAAGTTGCCTTTAATTTTAAACTTGACTATTAAAGATGCTCTCTTTCTCTCCTTTTGGGAGTGTCTTCTTGTGGAATATGAATAAAAAGATACTGCATATCAAAGTGTAAGAAAAAAATCACCTGGATCCAACCAATTTAAATTTTAGGATAGTGTAGTCACTATTTTATTTCTGGATATAAAGAATCCAATTTGTTGAGGTTAAACAGTGATGAGTCATAAAAATGCCTACTTATATGAAATCTGATTTATAAAAATTCATTATTGTAGCCTGCTAGAGGTGCCTGGTGGGAAAACATCCTATTGACTACAGTTGAAAAGCAGTTTCCCCAGAACTGGAGTTGTGTGATCCACACACAGACTTTCTCTGCAAGGTAGCAGGATAATGAAAACCTCCATCTACCTGGGAGAGTCAGCATGTACTGGTTTGTAGCAAAGCATTCCCAAGCATTTTTGTGCATCTGCCCATCACAGGCATTAATGGACATTCATCCAATACCTGGTATGCACTAGACTAGAAAGGGTACCAAGAAATGTCATGAAAGAATTCTTATATAACAAGGCCAAACACCTGGTATCCACTCTTGAATCTAGTATAAATCCAGAATAAACGGTCTCTTTCACTTTCAGGGCCTTAACTCCTCTCCCAGCTTGATGGTCTTTTGAGATCCTCTTTAGGCTATGCTTTGCTGATCCTGTTACATTACATCAAATGAATAACGAAGCCCCTGAGGGAATCAAAGGCCTCAGTTCCAAGGGAGCTGGAATGACCAATTCAGGGTCAACCTGGAGGGAGGGGATATTTTCCCTGAAACAAGATCCAGAAAACAGGCTGTTGCAAGGCTCAGACTTTTCTCAGAGTGCCTTTCAAATCAGCTGCATTAAAAATAGCACAAAGGTCAAACTCAGTATTACTGGATTTCTTGGGCTCTTTGATTCAAGTCTCAATCAGGCCTGATGTCCTTATTTGATTACATAATTTGATTTTGCTCCACAACCAAAATGTCACACTATTGAAAAGTAACTGTTATATCTGGAGGGGCCTCTTGAAGATTTCCTTGCATTTACACAGTGACCATAAGAGATGTGGAATCTCTGGGTAAATGGAAAAAAGCTTGGAGAAAGTCTCAGCACAGGCTACCAGCTGAGCTGAGTAAGCAGGCCTCCCCAGAGGGTCAGCAAGGGCTAAAAACAAGGTGCGGGGAGAGGTAGGAAGAACAAACCACAGGATAGCTCTGATGCCCATTTCCTCACAAATGCAGCAAGTGATAAACTAAATGATCAAGTCTTGACTCATCTTTGCCTTAAAAACAAGAATATGGGGAGGGTACATGATTGATGGATTGTGCTATAGTTTGCCTTTTTCCAAAAGAAAACAGCTATTATGATGATATACAAGTCTTCCAAAAAGGTACTATTTTTCAATGATTTCAAGTCATGTCAATTCAGCAAACCCACAGAACACCTACATCATGTGAAGGTGCTCTACCAGAGGAGGAGAGATCTAGATTTGGTCTTTTAGGTTACCCTGCCAAACATTCAATATTCCAAAGACTCATGATGAAGGAAAAGTTTCCAAGGAAAATCTGATTTTTAGGAATAGCCAGACAACCTTTGATTAAACACAGCCACAAATCAGGGGCAAATAATGTTACAGTTAGTTGATAGTTCTAGTATGGCACATAAACCTCAATCAGAAGAGATTTCTAAAAAAGAGTCAATCAATTTCCTGATCAAATTCAGTACTATGAAGAGATTAGCATTTCTTTCTCCAGAAGGCTTCTTTGAAGGAGACACTTTTGGCTGCATGCTGTGTAAGCATGTATGTGAATGTGTGTATGTGTAAACAATTTTCTTGTAGGCACAGCTTATCTATAAAGAATACCCATAAACTGAGACTCACAGAGGCAGTGAGCACTAAAAATTATTTGAAATTGTCAGCATATTGAGGTACTTTTATTCCTTCTCTCTAAGAAATTTTCCTATGGCTCAAGTTAGAATAACTGAGCTAAAACGAAATATACATCTAAGGAAATGAAAACATTTGTCCACCCAGAAACTCATATACTAATGGTTATAGCAGCATTATTTATACAAGCCAAAGAGGGAAACAACCCAAATATCCATCAACTGAGAAACAGACAAACACAATGGAATACTTCTTACCAGCAGAATATTATTTGGCCCTAAAAAGGAATGAAGTACTGATAACTATGACATGAATGAATTTTTAAAACATGATGCTAAGTGAAAAAAGCCACTTACAAGAGACTACATAGTATATGATTCCATTCATATGAAATGTCCAGAACAGAGAATTAATATAGGCAAAAGGTAGATTAGTAGTTTCCTAGGACTGGGGAGTGACGAGAAAGCTGGGGTAAAGGGTGATAGCCAAAGCATACAGGGTATCATTTAAGGGTGATGAAATGTTCTAAAACTAACTGTGGCAATGGTTGCACCTATCTGCGAATATGCTAAAAGCCATTGAATAGTGCACTTTAAATGTATGAATTCCATGGTATGTGAACTACAGCTTAGTGAAGTTGTTAAAAAAAAAAATTAAAGCAAACATAAAACCAGAATGGAAAAAATTTGTAAAAAGCATACATAAAACAAGAAAGGCTGCATGGTAGCAGTCTTTTAAAACTTAGAATATATTAATATGCAAAAGAATACTCTAATAACGTGCACTATTCGCATCTTTCCTCAAAAGAAAATGGACTTCTTTTCCTCTAATTAATTCAGCTGCCAAAGGCAGGACTCTGGTGCCAAAGTTTCAGTCAGCTTCATAGGATTCCATGAACACATCTGGATTTACTCTTCCCAGGAATCCTCATGCTGACCTCAAAGGGAACCAAAGTCCAGTATGAATGACTTGATGCTTAGCTGCTCATTTCCTAACCACAGATAAAATGCCTCTTGTCACTGCTGCTGACAAGAGACAGGCTCTTTTTCCATACTTTTATGCAGGACAGGCTCTTTTTCCATATTTTCTAGCTCTAACTATAATAGTTGTAAGATATCTATATTCTCTTTTTTACTTGGGGAGACAACATAGAGAGGAGATTAGGATGGACTACATGGAGTGTATCTTAAAATTATTATCACATTTTATCACTATCAGCCATAAGGACTAACATATGTATTTGTTTTTTTAAAAACCATCTATCTCTTCTTTGTTTTACACAGCTTGAAGTACAAGGAAGAATTGGATAGAGACCCTACCTTAAAAACATCACAATATTGTTGAGTAACTAAATTTTCAACAATAAATA
The DNA here is from genome assembly GCF_014176215.1 of Rousettus aegyptiacus. Lineage (NCBI taxonomy): Eukaryota > Metazoa > Chordata > Mammalia > Chiroptera > Pteropodidae > Rousettus > Rousettus aegyptiacus. Next base: position 7,083,680 of record NW_023416309.1, read on the forward strand.
CATTGAGAATGACATGTACAGGAGTTGAGGTAAATCAAAAGTTCTTCTTGAAGGACAAAGAGGAAAGAGACTCCTTCTAGGATTATATAGGAAGGAATTTTGCAATTATTAAAGATCAATATAAAAAAATAAAATCACAATTTTTAAAATTTTTAAATAAAATTTTATTTTTTACTACTTCTATTGATTTACAGAAAAACTGCAAATATACTACAGAGTTCTCACATACCCTTTACCCTACTTCCCCTAGAGTTAACATCTTACATAATACAATTATCAAAACAAACAAATTTACATTTGTGCAATACTACTAAGCTACAGCCTTTTTTGGATGTTACCAGTATATTCACTGTGTTCTTTCTCTGTTCCAGGAGTCAACACAAGACACCATGTTGCATTCGGTCAACAGTCTCCTCAGTCTCCTCCAGCTGGAGTCATTTTCGTGGTTTTTCTTTTGTTTTTCCCAACCAAAATCACCATTTCTTTGTATGCAAAAATTAGTCAAATATCAGCATATCAAATGACTCAACCTAATGGTATTAAAATTGCTGAGAGTCACAATGGTCTGTGTGCCATCTCTGTGAATGTGCAGTCACAACTGATGTTCATGTAGCAGCATGGGAACACAGTGCTGTGGCAAAGAGCACAGGCTCTAGGGCCAAAAGGCCAGGAATCACACATTAGATTGATCACTAAACAGCTCCGTGACTTGGGACAACTTCATTAACATCTCCCTTTAGTATTTTATCTAAAACATAGTCTTCAGCTCCACTAGACTGTTGTGATGATTAAATGAGGCAATTTATGGGAAGCATTTAGCACATTGCCTGGCATATAAAAGTTTTTGCTGTTGATACTTCTCTTCCTAAATAGCTTACATTCTCTATATTACTATAATCCCAAATATTCCAATTCTGGTTTATTCCATAAAAATATTGGTAAATATCAGCAAAAAACATGGTGAAATGTGTTTCAGAAAGGACATTCTGGAGGTAACATGCAGAAAGAAATGGAACAGTGTGAGGTGAAGAAATGAGTTAGGCACATTATTTTATCAACCATCTCTAGGCATTACAGCATATAGCTATATAGAATAATCATTAAAGCTTGTCTGAGCGATGTCCCCTCTATGATGAGGCTGTGATATCATTACAAACAGAACACCAGGTGTAGCCTGGCAAATTTCAGAGTACCATAATTACAGTTGGTGACACTGTGGAGTTACTTCAACAAGATCACTTGAGATTTGAAACCATAGGTGACCTTCAGAATGTCACCTAAATGTACGAGCTCCATAAATGATAGATGTGTCATAATTCATTAGCACTTTGTAGTAAGTTGTAGTCCTCATGAATGAAAAAGCACAACTTAAGAGAAATGTGCAAATTATCAACTATTTAAGAAAAAACTTGATAAACATCTTCACCAAACTACATTTAATTTTGCCCTTTAAACTGCTTCCTGTGGAGTTTATGCCATCAAAAACAGCTACTGCCTATAAAATCTGAAACAAAACAGTAACATTTTCTGCTTGATTTTATGGAGTCTGTTTTTTTCCTAGAGGAAAAAAATGGTCATACAGAGTACTCATTTCTAGAGACTGTGCCTCTATGTTTGGTCTATAAACTCTCTTCTCATAAAACATATCCTGCCAGATTCTGGGAAACATGGCGGAATGAGAGACATCCTCAGATCTCTCCCCTTGAAACAACAATAAACTGAACATCTAAAACTCAACAAAAGACACCCATACTACACACCAGCACATCTGAGCGTGAGATCTGCGCATAAGAAATACCACAGGTCAGAATTCTGAGTGTTGGGTGGTGGACTGGGAGAAATAAAGAAGCTGCTTCCCGCAGCTGCCAGAGCTCCTTGCAGGAGGAGGGGGAGGTGTGAAGGTGCAGCAACTTCTCTGAATAACCCTGCCTGGAAGTCCCATGAGTTCCATGCAGCCAGTGGCAGGGCCCAGTCATCAGGGCAGAAAGCAGGGAAGTGGGACAGGACCACAGAGAAACAACAGTTGATTTTTACCAGCCCCGGGAGCAAAACCAAGGCTCAGCCTCAGCCCCCACTCACAACCCAGAGGGTCTCTCCCCGACATCTTCTGAGATCGATCTCCGTGGAGCCCCAGGGGAAACTGAGCAAATGCTGTCGGAACTGTTGCTAACACTGACAGGGACTGAAAATGAAAGCACGAAGTGTGATTAAATATCTACGAGAAAATAAAAAAGACATTTAGGCAGGGATCCAAGAGGCTTAGACACCACCTACTGGAAGCCAAAAGAAAAGCACTTTCTTTGCAGCAGGCTAACGTGAGAACTTTATATAATAAATCTTCTTTCTAGAAAAATAACAGAATGCACTTCCATTAAAGACCAGGCAGAGAAATGGTCCATTAAACACCATGAACAACCATGGTGACAAGGCATCTCAGAAAGAAAGAGAAAAATCTCCAGAAAATAAGCTTACAGATATAGAAATATGCAGCTTAAATGACAGAGATTCAGGAAGGTACTTCTGAAAAAACTGAATGAGATCCAAAACAACTCATATTAACAATTTCAAGAACTGAAAAAACAACTAGATGAGCAGAGCAAGGAGATTGAAACCCTCAAAAGGAATCATATAGAACTTTTGGAGATGAAGAACACACTGCAAGAGTTGAAAAGTGAAATAGTAAGCTTGGGAAATGGAGTTGACCAAATGGAGGAAAGGATCAGTGATATCAAATACAGAAATCTAGAAATAAATCAGGAGGAAGAGAAGAGAAACCAAAGAATGAAAAACAATGAAAGGGAAACAGAAGAACTAACTGATACATCAGGAGAGGAAACATAAGAATAATGGGCATTTCCTCAGGTAAGGAAAAGGAGCAGGGACTAGAAAGCATTTTCAGACAAATACTGGACAAGAATTTCCCAAATCTACGCAATGAGCTGGAGCTTGGAATTCAAGAAGTCAACAGAACATCCAATTATCTCAATCCAAGAAGGCCTTCACCAAGACACATTGTATTAGGGTTATCAAAAATCAATGACAAAGACATAATTCTCAGGGCAGCCAGGGAAAAGAATATGGGAACTTATAAAGGATAACCCATTAGATTATCATCAGACTTCTCAGTGCAAACCTTACAAGCCAGAAAGGAATGGAATCAAAGATTTAAACTATTAAGTGAAAGAAACGGCCAGCCTATAATAATGTATCCAGCTAAACTCTCCTTTAGATATGAAGGAGAAATTAAAATCTTTCCAAACATCCAGAAATTGAGGAAATTCTCCACTATGAGGCCTGCACTACAGGAAATACTGAAAAGTGTCAGCTCATCTAAAACAAAATAACAAAACAAACAAACAAACAGAAACATAATTAGGAGTGAAGTGACTATCCGGCAAATAGAAGCAGAGAAGTACAGACCTTTCTAAAAAAAGGGCATTAAAAACTTAAATAATAAGAAGAGGATAGATATAGCAAGAAAGTAATGATTATATACATAAGGACAAATTAAGATAACAATGACTGAAAAAGGGAGGATTCAGAGATCCAAATTCACAAAGGGGAAAGGAGATAAGGCACATGCAGAAGAAAATGGGTGACTGTAATTACAACTATCCTTTTCATATTCATTATGTTAACCACACTCCAAAGACTCAGAACTGAAGTATATAACATAAAACAAGAAGAACCAGAGACAAAACCCACAAAAGCCAAACAAAATAAAGAAAACAGAAATATAAGGACACGGAAGTAATGAAAACACCGAGCTACCAGAAAGCAAAAGATAAAATGGCTATAAGAAAATCTCATATTTCAATAATCACTCTAAATGTAAATGGACTGAATTCACCAATAAAAAGGCACAGAGTTTCAGACTGAATCAAAAAATAAAACCCAACCACATGCTGCCTCTAGGAGACATGTCTCAGCTCCAAAGACAATATAGACACAAAGTAAAAGGGTAGAAAAGAATATGTCAAGCAAATGACATGCAGAGAAAAGCAAGAGTTGAGGTACTAGTATTGGACAAAATAGACATCAAAATAAAAAAGGTAAAGAAAGATAATGAAGCACACTTCAAAATGATAAAGGGAATCATGCACCAAAATGACATAACACTCATTAATATCTATTCTCCCAATCAGGAAGCCCCAAAATATGTAAAGCAGAACTGAATGAAGAAACAGACCAAAACACTATCATAGTAGGGGACCTAAATACCCCACTGTTGGTTATGGACAGATCATGCAAATAGAAATTTAATAAGGAAATAACATCCTTAAATGACACATTAGACCAACTGGACATAATTGACATATACAGAGTCTTCTCTCCCAAAACAGCTGCTTATACATTCTTCTCCAGTGCACATGGATCATTCTCAAGAATTGACCACACACTTGGACACAGATAGAGCCTCAACAAATATAAGATGGTTGAAATCATACCAACCATATTCTCTGATCATAATGCTTTGAAACTAGAAATCAACTGCAAAAAGAAATCAGGAAGATCCCCAAATACATGGAAATTGACCAACATGCTACTGAAGAATAACTGGGTCAAGGAAGAAATAAAATAGAGATCAAGCAATACATAGAAATGAATGATAATGATAGTACAAGATATCAAAACTTTTGAGACATAGAAAAAGTGGTCATAAGAGGAAAGTTCATATCATTACAGGCTTATGTCCAAAAACTAGAACGAGCCCAAATAAACAACCTAATGCTCCATTTTAAAAACTAGAAAAGAAAGCACAAATGAGGCCTAACGTCAGCAGAAGGAAAGAAATCGTCAAAATTAGAGCAGAAATAAATGAAATTGAAAATAAAAAACAACAGAAAAAAATCAATACAAGGAGCTGGTTCTTTGAGAAGGTTAATCAAATTGACAAATCCCTGGCTAGTCTCACTAAAGAAAAAAGAGAAAGGACATGAATAAACAAAATCAGGGATAAAAGAGGAGAAATTATGGCTGACATTGCAGCAATAAAAAGGATCATGCAAGAGTACTATGAAAAAGTATATAATAACCTAGAAAAAATGGACCAGTTCTTAGAAAACTACAGTCTTCCTAGACTGAATCAAGAAGATCTGGAAAATCTAAATAAACCAATCAGCAGTATGGAAATTGAAACAATCATCAAAAACCTACGAAAAGTAAAAGTCTAGGACCAGATGGCTTCACCAGTGAATTCTACCAAACATTCAAAGAAGATTTAATACCTATTCTCCTCAAACTCTTCCAAAAAATTGAAGAGGAGGCAATACTGCCCAGCTCATTTTATGAGGCCAATATTGCTCTGATATCAAAACCTGGTAAGGATAACATACACAAAAAGAAAACTACAGACTTACATCCCTCATGAACATAGATGCGAAAATCCTAAATAAGATACTAGCGAACCAAAACCAGCAACATATTAAAAAGATTACACACCATGATCAAGTGGGCTTCATCCCTGGGGCACAGGGATGGTTCAAAACACACAAATGGATTAATGTGATACATCGCATAAACAAAATAGAAAATAAGAATCATATGATCATATCAATAGATGCAGAAAAAACCTTCAACAAGATACAGCATCCATTTATGATCGAAACACTTAACAACGTCGGTATAGAAGGAAAGTACCTTAACATAATAAAGTCCATCTATGACGAAAACTCAGTCAGCGTTATACTTAATGGTGAAAAACTGAAAACCTTCCCTCTAAGATCAGGAACAAGGCAAGGCTGTCCACTATCGCCACTCTTATTTAATACAACATTGGAGGTCCTAGAAAGTGCAATGTCAAGAGAAAGATATAAAAGGCATCTAAATAGAAAATGAAGAAGTCAAACTGTCACTATTTGCAAATGATATGATTCTCTACAGAGAAAACCCTAAAGATACCATAAGAACACTACTGGAAAGAATAAGCAAATATAGTAAAGTCTCTGGATACAAATCAATGTTCAAAAATCTATAGCGATCCTATACTATAATAATGAAGTGTCAGAAAAAGAAGTATAAACAATAATTCCTTTTGCAATTGCAACAAAAAGAATAAAATATCTCAGAATAAATTTAACGAAACATGTGGAAGACCTATATAATGAAAACTACAAGAGTCTATTAAAAGAAATTGAAGATACAAAGAAATAGAAAGATATTCTGTGTTCTTGGATTGTTAAAATCAACATAGTTAAAACGACCATATTACCTAAAGCATTATACAGATTTAATACAATCCCCATCAAAATCCCATCAGCACTTTTTAAAGAAATAGAACAAAAAAATCATCAGATTTGTATGGAAGCACAAAAGATCCCGAACTACCAAAGCATCCTGAGAAAACGAACAAGGCTAGAGGCATCACTGTGCCCGACTTCGAATTATACTACAAAGCGAAAGTAATCATACAGCATGGTGTTGACAGTAAACAGACACGCAGACCAGTGAAATAGAATCGAGAGTCAAGAAGTAAACCCATATTTATAAAGGCAAATAATTTTTGACAAAAATGCCAAAAACGTAGAATGGAGAAAAGAAAGCCTCTTCAATAAATAGTGCTGGGAAAATTGGAAGGCCACTGGCAAAAGAATGAAACTAGACCGTTGTCTATCACCACACACAAAAATTAACTCAAAATGGATTAAGGACCTGAGTATAAGTCCAGAATCAATAAAATGCATAGAAGAAAACATAAGAATGAAACTCAAAGACCTTAAACTTAAAAAGGATTTTATGAATTTGACCTCAAAGGCAAGGGAAATAAAATGTAAAATAAATGAATGAGATTACATCAAACTAAAAGGCTTCTGGCTCAGCAAAAGAAACCATCAACAAGGTAAAGAGACAAGCATCTGAATGGGAAAATTTATTTGCAAGCAACACTTCCAATAAGGGCCTAATATCCAAAATATACAAAGAACTTATACGACTCAATAACAACAACAAAAAAAAACAAACGATCCAATCAAAAAAATGGGCAGAGGACCCGAACAGACACTTCTCCCTAGAGGACATACAAATGACCAACAAATATATGAAAAGATGCTCCACATCGCTAGTTATTAGGGAAATACAAATCAAAACTACAATAAGATACCATCTCACACCTGTTAGAATAGCTATTATCAACGGGACAAGTAATAAATGTTGGAGATAATGTGGAGAAGAAGGAACCCTCATACACTTCTGGCGGGATTGCAAACTGGTACAGCAACTATGGAAAACGGTATGGGGATTCCTCAAGAATTGAATTACCATATGATCCAGCAATCTCTCTACTGGGTACTTACCCCAAAGACTTGAAAACACATCTGAAAAGACATTTTCACACCGATGTTCAAAGTAGCACTATTCACAGTGGCCAAGACATGGAAGCACCCTAAGCGTCCTATGATTGATGATTGGCTAAAGAAGCTGTGGTACATATATACAATGGAATATTACTCAGCCATAAGAAAGGACAATCTGGATGGACCTCGAGATAATCATGCTAAGCAAAATAAGCCAGACAGAAAAAGTTAAAAATCCCATGACATCACTTTTATGTGGGATATAAACCTAAAAGCAACAAATGAACAGGACAAATAGAGACTCGGGACATAGACAATGGGCTAGTGGTTACCAGAGGGGAGAAGAGAAGAGGCAGGGTAAAGGGGGTCAAATATAGGAGTGTTGGGGGGAAGGTGAAGTGGGTAAAGGGGATCAAATATATGGTAGCTGAAGGAAACTGGACTCTGGGTGGTAATCACACAATAGAATATATAAATGTCAAATTATAATGTATACCTGAAAATTATCAAATTGTATTTATCAGTTACCCCAATAAACTTTAAAAAAAAATCCTCCCAAGAAGACATATAAATGGCCAACAGACATATGAAAAGATGCTCAACTTCACTAACTATTAGGAAAATGAAAATCAAAACCACAATCAGATACCACCTCCTACATGTAAGAATAGCTATTATCAGCAGGACAAATAACAACTGTTAGAGAGGTTGTGGGGGAAAGGGAACACTCACACTGCTAATGGGAATGTAAATTAGTACAATCACTATGAAAAACATTATGTAGGTTCCTCAAAAAATTAAGAATAGAATTATCATATGACCTAGAATCCTTCTTCTAGTTATCTACCCCCAAAATTTAAAAACATTTATCCATAAATATATATATACCCTGATGTTCATTACAGCATTATTCATTGTGGGCAAGACATAGAAATAACCAAAGTGTTGTCGATGATTAGATAAAAAGTTGTGATACATATATACAATGGAACATTACTCAGCCATAAGAAAAGATGAAATACTGCCATTTGTGACAACATGGATGGATCTTGAGATTATCATGCTAAGTCAAATAAGTCAGACAGAAAAAGTTGAGAACCATATGATTTCACTCATGTGTGAGATATAAAAATGAAAGCAACAAAAAGACAAACGAAACTATCAAAAACTCATAGACACAGACAATAGGTTAGTGGTCACCCAAGGGAAAGGAAAGAAGGGAAGGTACATAAGGATAAAGGGGGTTAAATTATGGTAATGGAGGACAATTTGACTTTGGGTGTTGAACACACAATGCAATATACATATGATATGTTAATGAATTTTATACTTGAACCATACATACTCTTATTAACCTAAGTCACACCAATAAATTTAATAAAAAATAAAAATGATGATAAACAAAAACAGAAAAGGTAGGCTAGAGATTCTTTTATTTGCATAATTTTGATAAATAATCTTACATTACATAGAAGAGGACTAATAAAAAGATGATTTGTGAGTACATAATAACAAAACACATTGATCACTAGAAGCCAGCATGAATTCATTACAAAACAGTCAGAATTGTTAGACTGAAGAATGTTATAGTTAGATATTGTATTGATTTAATCTGGAAATTTAATAGAGACCCTCATCATATATTTGATAATATAAAGAATAAATGTGTGCTGTGGAATTGTTCTGGTAGGTAAATTCACAGATGGATAATGGCAAAGAACACTTCATACACATATCATTGTCAATCTGGGTAAGAACCCAAGGATACATTTGACCAGGTCTAGTGATCTACAAGATGACAGCATTGGGGAAGCCTCTGATAATGGGATAGAGAGCATACTATTGTAACTTGAGAATGACATGACACTCAAAGAACCAGTGCTCTGGTTTGTATTTGTATCAAATCCAAATGAGAATATGTATTCAGGATAATGTATAATCTAGCTTTGAAATTGTCAAAAAGTAAATACTTTTTTTCAAAAACATAATAAGTTAAACTTGGTTTAAAAAGATATTATCAGAATATGACTTGGGATTCAGTTGACCATACATAAACTTAGTGGAGTTAATTACATGGAAAAATGTTCAAGAAGGCAATTCAAGTGTAGGCTTTCTGAATAAAATCTGGTGTTCAAAACAAGAGCAGTAAAGATTTCATTTTCTTCTTCTGAAGATATATCCCATTCAAAGTGTACCTACATTTAAGACATGGTTTTTAAATGTTTGATTTTCAACTAATTTTAGACTTACAGAAAAGTCGTAAAAGTAGTACAGAGAATTCCCATAAACCTCTTCTCCAGTTTTCCCTTAAATTAAAATCTTACATCACCCTAAAACAATTACCAAAAATTGAAATTAAACATTGGTATTATTCTATTAACTAAAGACTTTTTTTCAGAGTTTTATAATTTTCTACTGATGTCCTTTTGTGGGGAACATTTTAAGATCAATACTAACAAATCATGACACATTCAGAATAAGGCCATTGAAAAGGTAAGGGATTTGGGGACGAGGTAAGTGGGGAAAATTGAAAGTCACACTTTTTCTTCTTTTCTCTATCCATACTGACTCCCCTGGTGATCCTGGTCTATTGATTTTCAGTATCAGCTATATTCGGATGACTCCAATGTATATATCTCCAGCTTAGACCTCTCCCCTGAATTCCAAATGCCTATACACAATTACCCTTTTGACATCTCTATTGGAATATCTAATAGGTATCTCATACTGAAGATGTCTGATCAAACTCTTCATCTCTACGATTCTTCTTCCTACAGTCTCTTCATCCTTCAACTTGCTCTTCAACTACCCTCTCTTCCTTACTCAATATCCAATTCATAAGAACATCTTGTATCATCTCGCATAAAAACATATACAGAATCCAATCACTTCAAACACATGTTTACCACTTTGGTCCAAGCATAGTCTCATAGAAGAGCTTCTTTTCTGGTATCTCTGAGTCCATGCTTGCTTCTTTCTGCTCTGTCTTCAACACCATATCCACTGCAATCATGAGATGTTACAATTCTTCTAAAGGAACTCTCCAATGGCTTCTGATCTCACTCTATATAAAAGCCAAATTTCCTGAGTGACTTACAAAGTTTATAGAACTAGCCTCCTGTTACCTCTGTAATATTATCTCTTAGAACCCTCCCCATATTCATTCCACACAGTAGTACCATTTCCTTGCTTTTCCTTATCAAGCACAAACCGATATCAAGGATTTTCAATTTCCTTTCCCTCCGGCCAACATATATTTACCCCAGAAATTTGTTTGGCTGAACCAATTATACTTCTGGACCCAGCAAATTGGGGTCATTCCTGGACAAGATGCCAAACTGTAACCTCCCTTTTCTTCTCCCCAGCTTTATTTGTCTCTGTAACTCTTTCCCATAAAATGGATATTCTTGACCTGTTTTGTTCATTGTTTTGGGTGGAAAGATTTGAACTATTTTGTCCCATGCTATTTCTTCACCACCTAGTGTATGTTCACCAAAAATGAGTTAAATGAAAGAATCAAAGAATCACTGTGATTAAGAACACATACTCTGGAATCAGACTGCCATGGTTCAAGTATCAATTTGATTACTTACAAGCTTCATAGCCCTGGACAAATCATTCAACTTTTTCTTTGCCTTAGTTTCTGCCCCTGGTACAAACTGTGGGAATTATAGACTATATAATTCACAGGATAGTTGTTAATGTGACAATTAACTCTGCCAATTCAATGTGATAGTTCCTCAAAATTATATGTTATAGAGTTGGAAAAATATTGAATAATCACTAAATATTAATATGAATTAATTAGAAATTAAGAAGCCAAACAACATCACCATAAAATGGCCAGCCAGTGAGTAAGTATAAAATATCAGTACTTTGGAATGCTTTCACCAAAGTATAAATCTTAGTTCTGTAATTATCCAACTTCGTTTCCCCGAGCAACACAACTGACATCTATAAATCCTGGAATGCTTAACTGTGGACTGGAATAATAATCCTACTTCACTTATTTGCTAGGAAGACGAAATAAGAGAGTATAGAATGCTTAGCATTATTCTTGACATCTACTAAAGTGTTGACTAAATGTCATGATTGTTATAAAATCTGGATCTTTATGTATTCAACTGATTGTCCCTTTTGCCTTTGCTGTGACTTTTTCCCATTACTGACCATATGCCTGTAGCTCATCAGGCTTGCTCTCTGAGACCAAAGGCCTTGTGCCCTGAACCTCTACAACCTGCTGTGTTAATTTTCTAACATTAGTGACTGATATAATTGACCCATTTATTCTAAAATTGTTTATTAATCCCAGCTGTGCACCAGGCTCTGAGCTATGTGTAAACTAGGTATACAGTTGTGTACTGTATAATGGTGTTTTTGCCAATGATAGATTGCATATAGGGCAGTGATCTCATAAGATTAAAATGAAGCTAAAAAGTTACTGTTGTGTAGTCGCATTGTAGCCATCTTAACATCATAGAACAACAGCACTATTCATGTTTTTGGTGATGCTGATATAAACAAACCTACTGAACTGCCAGTTACATAAAAGTGTATAAATGATGTATAGTACATAATGCTTGATAATAAATGACTATATTACCAGTTTATGTATATACTATAGTATACTTATCATCATTTAGCATACTCTTTCTACTTAGAAAAAAAGTTTGCCATAAAAAGTTTGCACAAAAGGGAAGTCACCAAGCAATGCATTTCCGGAATGTATCCTTGTTAAGCAGTGCTTGACTGTAGTGTTGCGACTAAAACCCAGTGTCAGCCCCAAAAAACTTCCATTTAGTGTGTGTGTTGGGGGTGTGGGGGGGACGGGGGGAGTGTAAAAGTGCAGTGAGTTAGCCTTTCCAATGCTTGTTATTAAAGGAGGGAATCTCTATTGTTAGTGCAGGTTTTCCCTACTACCAGAAAGTAGAGTGTTCCTATGAAACATTTCACAAGCCAAAATGGTATAAAACAAAGAAGCAACTACCTTAGCACTCATCTTGCTAGCAGATGCAAAAAAAAAATAGAAATAAAACAGAGATGCTCACAGACATAATCCAAAGCAATGGCAGCTTGATGTTGAGTATAGTTCCCTGGGAAGGAGCTTGATGAGGCCAGTCTCACTGCTGGTAGTGCCACTGCCTCTATAAAGGCTGGTGCAAAAACAAAGGCTGAACACTAGTTTTGCTTTCTGTTTTGTCGTAAAAGCAAAACTCCTCTTTGGATTTCTTCCAGTTAGAGAAAATAGGTGCTAATGTAAGTCTCTCATAAAAGCAAAATAGTGTAAAGTGAAGTGGCATAAAGTGAACTGGCACAAAGCAAAGTGGGAAACTTTCAAAAAGCCAGGGATACCTGTATTGCAGGAATTGACTGGGGACATAGATATCTGGACAGAGGCCACTCTGGGTAATCACATATGAATAGTATGCAGACAATGGCTTCCATTAATCATTAAGCAATTTTTCCATAAGGAACACCAGAGTACTCATCTCCTACTCAGTTATGAGGGAAGTTTAGCTAGTACTACCACTTTTACTATTGTTACTGTTACTGCTACTATTATAATTACTATAATTACTATATTATAATTACTTCTACTATTACAAATACTATTATTTGCATTATTTTTTCAATTACCTAGCTTTTCCTTTATGATAGTAATATAGTAATAGTAGTAGTAATATAGGTGGTCCCTAAGTTCTTTATAAGTCACAACATTGAGCACGTTTTCAATATTTATTTTCAAATTATCAAATATAGGAAGGTCAATTGTATTAGTAAAGAAAATTATTAGGAAAGGCAAATGAAAGCTAGTAGACAGACAGGCATCTATGCATCATGGTGACATTTCATTTTACCTCTAGCTCCTCAGACTTCCAGTACAATGAGAGTCAGCATTCACTTATTCAATCTGGGGTACTGAGGGTCTGAGCAATAACACTGTTAATCAATTCTCCCTACAATCAATCAAAAGAGCAAAGATTGGAAAATTGTTGATACATTAGCAAATTAGTAAATATATCAGTAGCAGTTTGCTAAATATCTGTTTCTGAAATATTGGTAGAAGACTGATATTAACATTGTATATAAGTATAAATCATCTATAATAGCCAGATACATCTTTATTATGCATTGAGATTATAAACGTACCTGATTACTCTTTTATTTTTAGCTAGGCAAATAAAATGGCATGTTGCCATGTTAAATGGCAAGGCTACATAGGAGAGGTCTAACCACAGGCAAGAAGCACATGTACAAACATGATCTCTAAGGAGTTAACTGACAAAGTAGAACTAGCAAGATGGTTGGAGTCCACTGTGGCAACTCAAAATAATGCTTAAGTAGTCCCGATATTTGCATTTTTCAGCTTTGCTCAATCCCAATATGGAAATTTTCATAGTTTAGGGGAGAAACAAGCAAACTATACAATCTCATCTGTTCACTCATTTTGTTTTTTGGTCACATGTATTTTTTTTTGTCTATTTTTGACTCTCTCCCTCATTTCCCACAATGATTATCACACTGATTCATTCAACAAAGGAAGGAAAATGGAGGTATGGATAGAGAGGATTATTAAACACTTACTAAATGGCTAGCTCTGTGCACTGACAGTGCAAAGAGCACAGTTTATCCCCTATAAGTACCATGGTGAACCTGCTCAAGTTGTGCTTTTCAATCTCACTTTTGAAACATAACTAAAGTATATACTGGCAAAGTTCATTTCTTTTCTCAGGTTTTCTATCTGTAAAAAATGTAAAGAATGAATCAGATAATCTATGCAGAGCACTTATAAATTGGCATGTAATACATGCTTACTAAGTGACATGTGCTATTATATAAAAGTTTTTATTTCAATAGTTTATGGTCACTACCAATGACACTCTCATTTGAAGGCTTCCCCAACTAGATTTTAATGATCTTTTCTTTGAGTTCCTTAACATGCTGCCACATTTTCTGCTCAGTCTGACATTTCTGTTTTGTATGTCTACTTCATTTCAGTACTCCCCTACCATGCCCTGTCCATCACCTAGCACATAAGAATATCTTGAATACATGAGAAAATAAACTGACACACCCAGTCAGACTACATTGAATTCTAAATGTTTGACATTTTGTAGAAAGACTATTTTCCTTTGTAACTTAGTGCATCTTCTCAAAAATATTTTTTGTATATCCTTAAATATAAATATTTACTTATGAGTTTTCACTATAAAGGTCCAGAGCAAATTGCTTATAAAACAGCCCAACCTTATATAATCACGTGATCAGGGTTCCAAAAGGAATCCTGGGCTTATAAATCTAAATTGTATTTGAAGGTGAGCGGTGGGTCTGGTGGATGAATGCTCCTGGGTCTTACTTCTAGGATCTATACCCTTCACTTGGCATCACTAACCATATTCTCCTGATTTCACTGTTGTTTTTCCATCCCCAGTCCAGGAGCTCGAGCCTGACTGCTTCTAAAGCTGAATAATTTGACTAAATCCTGGGTAATAGGCTTCTGAGTGACCTTATTGTATAAAAAATGGCACAAAAGGCCAGACCCTCTGTTTAACTCTTGGTTGCCTTAGGTAACCATGATAATTAGGCTGAGGTATTGGTCTATGTATCAGACTCGGCAGGTCTAAAAAACTCTCAATGAGAGGCCAGTGGAAAGTGATGAAATTAGATGTGCTTACTAAATCATATGCCCAAATATGCAGATCCCAGAACTGACCTTTGCTGTAATGAAGAGCCATCCCTCAGGTTATAGCAGCATGGAATTAGATACCATTATTCAATTGAAAAGCCATTAAATATGACATAAGGCTTTGAGTACTGGGAAGCATGTCTTGGATTTTACTGCATCTCATCTGTAGTACTCATGGAAATTCTGGATGTCTCTATTCCTTCTGGAATGCCAAAGTTGTTGATAATTTCCTCTCTATAATTTCAATGGTCTTTATTATAGATGTATGTGTACTTTTACATTGACATGTGATTTATTGGTAATGCCTCAAATAGTCTGCAAGATGATGTGGTACATAGAGATAGATAAGTAGATAGATAGGTAGGTAGGTAGATACATACACACATACATATGTATATACATAGATGGTAGACAGATATCAATAGATGAGAAATGGATAGATATATGTTTGTATTCATTACAGATACTTCAAATCCTTCATAGGATGCTACAAGGCATAAACAAACAAACAAAAGGTCAAATACAATGCAAAAGAACCTCCTCTACATATTTGCAAAGTATCTACTGTTATATTTGGTTTTGACAATTTATTCCAGCACATTTACTAATCCAGCAATGTCAGTCAGACTCTCAACTACAAGAATGGGAAGATACAGGAAGAACATCATCTGCTCACTCATGCTCACCCATGCTCACTCATGCCCTCTGACATTACACAAACTCAAGCCAGAGAAAGTTTTAACACCTGATGTTAGTGAACAAAATACATTCAGTTGATTGAGAGCTTACTATATTTAAGCACTGTGGTTAGTATATAAGATGAAAATAGGTAATGAAGTTAATTATTAGGTAAACTCTGGGCAACCATGGATATGTCAGAACTATGTTGAGCTTGAACCTACAGTTGTACAATGAGAAATGATGAGTTGATCATAGCCTGTATTCTACAATTGTAGAATATCTCAAATATTTTTTCTAATGACAAAAAATCTATTTCCATTAAATTTACCTCTTTCCTAGTGAAAGATTATCCATACCTTCACAGAGAATGTGTTTTACATTCTTATGTATTCCTGTATCCTTATAATCATAAACTACTTATTTTTTCATCTGAAACCCCTTATGTTTACAGGTAAAGCATAAGATTTAAATATAAAAGAGTCCTTGAAAATAAGAAGATTCAATATCACCAGCTCATATAGTTAATTATGTGATATTTAAGTATTTATTAATTTCACAATTAATAAATTATAATTAATATAAAACAGGTATATTAAATTATTAGCCCTCTACTTTTCATTATTAATATTACTAAGCATCAATCCTAACATGTGTGTGTATGTGTAAGGTATGTGAATGTGTATAGATATACACACATATATGTATATTTGTATATATATGCTATATTAAATGATACCTTTGTAAAAATATTGTATACAATTCCAATCATACAAAACATATTATCCTTAATAACAAATGTCAAATTTTGTGTCATTTATATACATTTATAGCCATAATAACCATAGTTGTTTATTCTATATTTCTTTATTTATGTATTCAGTGCTCACTACATTTTTTACATGATAAATTCCCACAGCATTTCAGAATTTTAATATTATTCCGTTTAGTCTATTTGTACTTCTACTTGAAAAAGATAAGGGCACACAGTTTCTTGAATTATTTAAAAATATATTTCAAATATCTCTCTGCTTCCTAAATGGTAGCTTAGCTAAATAAATACTATTTTGTATCCCACTCTCTTTACCTCAGATATGTGTAGGTACTTTTTCTATTTTTTTAGAAGCATATGTTGAAATGGATGTGAGGGTCAGTTTTCCCCCTATTAAGTTACTAGTATTTCAGACCTGGATAACTAAAACTTTCTTTAATTTATGTTTATCATTCTAACCAGGACTCCTGGTACTAGCCAATGTTTTATAAGCTACTATGCCAGTCTTTCTCACTGATTACAGCTAATACAAAAGCAAATTACTTCTGAAATGTAAATAGGGCAGGAAGATTAGAAACAGAAGTCAAAAAACTGCAGAACCAGCAGTATGGGAGAGAATTTATTGTTTGTCTTCCCCTTCCTCTAACCTCTAGCTTTGAAATTAAGATTGGCTGAACTGCAAAACTGTAAGGCAGGTATAGAAAGAAAAAAAGCAAACAAACAAACAAATGACAGGAGAAAACATCTACTCTACTGATATTACTGGGAAAGGGGGCCCATGTGAACCAGAAAGCACAGGAGAATCCTTTCTTTTTATCTTCTTTTCTTCCTTTATTTATTGATTTGTTTGTTTCTCTGTTTAAATGCTTGTTTATTTGTTTATTTTTCTTTTCTCCTGGTCTTACCTGTTGGCAAAATGCCCTCTGTTATGATGGTTGTAAGAGTACAGGCATCTAGAAGCCAAAGAGAAAATCCATCTCTCTGACCTTAATTAAGAACTGGCAAAGGTCCTTGAGAGTTGGAGAGTTTGAGGGGAATTCTGGAGAGGAAAGAAAGACAGGGATCCCCACTTCTGTGTATGAAATTATTTCATGTTTTTATTTTATAGAAACATTTAATCAAAGGATGTCTCTACAAAATCCAGTAATGGCTCTCAATGTTTATTTTAATATGAACACAATAAACCAAGTAAAATGTTCGATTATCAAAAAAATCTGAATAATTACACTTTATATTTGTGTAGCAATTTGAATGGAGTTTACAAAGTAGAAGGTTACTGTCTCTTTGCTAACCAAGAAAAGGCTTTAAATTCTGAGTAATATTCAGATTTGGGGGAATTTCAACAGCACTGAAGTTATTTCCACACTTGGTTGTCTCAAACTAAGGCATGTCTAACAATCAGCTTAGGGTACATAAGTAGTAGGTGCCAAAAAGTCTTGGTTCTCCATCCCCCAAATGTCGCCCCTAATGTTCTATCACCCAGACATTGTCATCAAAGGCTCATATTTCACCAGTCAGATCTGCGATAAAATGTTCTATTTAATTTAGAACCTAAAGCTGAGAGACAGGATTTCTACATGACAAAAACTTGTGTCTTATGGGGTCTCATAGATGTATTGTTTGAAACAACTAGTGGGTTCTTCTGAGACTTGTGTGACGTGGCATGTGTACAGAGTATAATTCAAGTGAAAATCAAGTGCAGATGGAAGCTGCCTTTAGTTTTATTTTCTTATTGTCAGTAGTTTTTCATTATATCCCAATTATGCATACATATTTTAGGTTATTTAAATTTTAATAAGCTCAAAATGATTAAGTTAATTACTTTTGACTTTAATGACAATTTCTAACTCAAACTTGAGAAACTGGCATCTGAAGTGTAAGATTCACAATGGTAAATGGTACAAAAGCTGGAGTACATGAGTCTACGCCTTCATGTACGTTAGCTAAAATACTGTATCTTTTGTTCAGGTTATCAGATTAAGTACACCAAGTTGTTGTGGGATCTATTTGACTCATGAGCTATATATTGTATCAAAGAACTTAATAAGTTACTTGTGTAAAAGCTTTATTTCCTTGTCTAAATAATGAGGATAATAATAGCAAATGTCTCAGTGTCTCAAAGAAATAATACGTGCAAAGCATGATATGTGGTGAGCATTAATAAATGTCAGACCTGGACATAAATGTTGAAAGCTCTGAGATTTTCTCTCACTTGCAAACTAACAACTTAGCTTGCCAGTCTCCTGGGTATGGGCAGAAGACCCAAGACTTCTGAGACTTGTTGCACAGAGGCAAAGTAAGTAGCATGAGTTTTAAGTTTGCACAGGTTCCCCTTGCCTTCCTGAGTCTCCTGGGGGCAGCCCCAAGCAACCTAGGTGGATGCTGCACATATACTGGGTTTAAGCCAAGGCTGAGAAACCCCAATCTTTTAAACTAGGCTGCAAGCAAATCTGCCTGACCTTTGCCCTAGAGGGAAAACCTTATTTTTAATATACCTGGAAGTATACAAGCCTGCCTTCTGCTCTGAAAGAAAACATATTTCCCTTTCAAGGTTATTTGCTCTACAGACATCCTTAAAAATACACTCCAGAACAAAAGTTCTGCTTTTTGCTCACTAGACGTGCAAAAGTACAGAGACTCATGTAGAATGATCTCCCAAAGACCTAATTAAGATATGTTTCTTGATGTAAACAAATTTAGGAAATCCTATCCAGAGCACACTGTGAAAGAAATAGAATAATGAGTGACTGAAAGTTGGGAATCCTGGTGAGGGTTGGGGTAGGAAGAGCATATTGGACTTTGTCATTTTATGCCAGGATAGAGTTGATTCCTTAAAGGGGTGGGTGGGTGGGTGGGTGTGTGTGTGTGTGTGTGTGTGTGTGTGTGTGTGTGTGTGTGTGTTTCTTTCTCGATGGAGACGGAGATGATGGATGATTAACAACTACCGACAGCCTATTACATAATAGGCACTGCCTCTGGCAACTGGCATAGCAATTAAGAGCCAAAGGCTTTAAAGTCAGGCACACCTGGTTTGCATCAGGCATCTGCCACTTATTAGCTGCGTAAAAGCAGGCAAGATACTTGATAATTCTAAGAGGCCATGTCTTTAGGTGAACAATGGAAATAATAATGATGCCTCCATAGTAGTATTAATGTGAGAATTAAATGAGATCGTGCATGTACAGCACTTGTCCAGCCTGGCATAGAATAAGTGCCAAAGAAATGCTAACTTGTCATTATTTATTTTTGCTCGTGGAATTGTCCGATGATCCTAATTACTGCCATTTTTCATCCTTGAAAACTATTGTTCAGCAAAAATCAGAAACTAGTCAGGTTACACAGCTAGAAATGTCAAAGCTCAGATTTTACTCAAGTCTGAGTCTAAAACCTTTTTTTCTCAAACTCTTTGCATTCACTATACCATCGTGGCCTCTGTTAAGTGGCAAAGGGAGGAACCTTTGCCACTAAACACAAAGCATTGCTTTTCTTGTCTTTTCTAATACAACATATAATGTAAATAAATAAATGAATTTTATAAATACATAAATATAAATCCTTAGATACACTCTAGGACGCTTTCTTACATCTCAAATCAAATGTTATTTCTGCCATGTCATTGGATTCCCATTTCGGATAGACATAGAGTTCAAATGGTAATAAGACTTGCTTTGCTCTAATTTAACATTATTGGATATTCAACTCAGTTCTGGTTTATGTGCTCCTGAGATGATTTAAAATCCCTTTCAAGCAGTCTGCTGATTCACTCCTTACCAAAATATGGCAGCATCATGCTAGTGCATTGGATTCTAATCCCCAAAGAATGACTGGCACTTCATTAAAAACAATAGAATTCACCTGCTTTTCAGTTTTAGCTGTTGGCATCTGTGTTTTCCACTTTTCTCAAACTTAGTAAAATTTGAAAATTAATTCCTAATCCACAGAAGATTTTATCTCAATAAAATGCAGACAAATAGAGAGGGGCCATAGAGGTTTTCATATTATCTTCAAAGGTGAAGATAATTAGTTACTAACCTAATTCTATTGGAAACACATATTCTTTTCATACTTTGCACAATCTGACTATTAATGTTCTTAACCAACAAATACAGTACCCATGACAAATTAACCAGACAGTAATATTGTGTTTGTAGATGCCTGTAGCAGGACTGTACTGTAATTCACTACGGAATGTCAAAAAAGGAAACCCACCTGTGTTTTATTGTTTAGAGTCAAAGATCTTTAAAGCCAAAAGGGAAATGTGACAGTATCCATTTCAAGTCCATCATGCAATCAATGAGGGAATACAAGCCAATGGAAGGGAACGACTTGTCTATGATCACAAAACCTGAGGAAGGACCTTGTTGAGGCAGGAACCTAGAAGCCTTGACCAATTTCATCTTAATTGTGATGTTTATTTTGGTAAAGGCCACAGAATGATTGCCCACATTTTCTCCTATTGCAGAGGAAATTCTTTTAAAAGGAAGACTAAAGTGTTCCAATACACACACATCATCAGCTTTGCATGAAAATAATTTGCAGTTTGATCCTCTCAAAGAGAATTAGATACTGAAAACAAACAAACCAATAAAAACCTTAACAAATATCCAACTGGTTTATGAGGGAACTAAAAGAGGGCAGGAGACTGAGAGTTACCATGACAACTGGCAGGCAAGCATGCACAAAAGGTTGCTCCTAGCTATCTCACTGAACTGTGAATTAGGCACACCAGTCCACATTCCGCCTACTTTCTCCTCTCTGGCTCTCCCTTTCTTCTGCTGACAGCACAGCTTCCTCCAAATCCATCTATGTGTCATATAAAGGAACAACCTCTGTTAGGGAGAATATAAGGGAAGCACAAGTTGCCTTATACTAGCAGTTATAATCAATATAAATATTCAAGTGTCACTGCATTGTGGAGCTTAAAAAGGGAAAAGAGGAAATAACAAATACAAAATTAAGAAAGCTACTGTATCAATAGAAATTGTACTTATTCTTTAGATACTAATTTGCTTCTTATCATTAGCATTACCACCAATATATTATAATTATATGAAGGTCTTTTTACCAGCATTAACTTTTTTGCACATTGCCCACTAAAAATTCTAAAATATTCATTTTAACTAGCTATGTCTGGATTTGAAAGAAGTCTCTGTACATAAAAATCCAGGATTCCATTTCTGCATTACATAATTTCTATCATTTGACATTTTAATTTCACAAGTTATTGATTCTTTTAAAAATATTCTCTTCTGGTTTTTAAATGGAGCCCCAATAGAAAAGAATGGTAATTAGCTCTCAGTCCGGCTGATTAAACAAAGGTACAAAGATTTTGAGGGCATATTAAAGTAAAATGCTGACACTATGATTTAGTCATTTAAAGCCAAAAAGTTAAATCTGTTTATGACTAAAATTAAAATAATCAGTAAATCGTATCTGTGAGGAAAGCATATTTGGAAATGAATAATGGTATTGGGGAAAAGTTTGAGTATGTCCAGTCACAGCTTTTTACTTCATTCTTTGTTAAACACCAAGCTGAGGAAGACAAGGTTTCTAAACTTCAAATAGTCACAAAAAAAGAAAAATCTATTCTTCCCTGGCCTGACTCTCATCTACTTTGCTTACTGACACCGGCTGTGCATTCAAAATCACCAGGAACTCTTTTTGTGCTTGGAAAGAAATGCCAAATTGTTTACATAAACAGAGCACTCAAGTTATGCATGAAGGATTTTCAATTCTCACAACACAGACAAATGTATCTCTGTAAATCTGGACACCATGTAGAAAACAAGATACTGCACTTATATCAGTAGTTTGCTGTTGGGCTGTGGACACGATAATTTGTCAAAATATCAACACATGAATAAAGTACAAGTGTGTTACTGAATCAAAAAGAAACAGACTATCTCAACTGGGTTATTGATTAGGACTCTCAGGAGTGACAACTGACAGAAATCACGATCCAAGCAGGATTAAGCCAAAAAATTTTTTTAAAATAAAAAAAAAAAATGAAAAAAAGGAGGAGGAGGAAGGGAAAGGTTAGAGAGGGAAGAGGAGGAAGGGGGTGAAATGAAGTATATATATTGACTCATGACTCACTTGTTCTCTATCACTAAGCTGTTTTCAACACAGCCACATGCAAGAGGAAGACAAGGACAGGCTCTACAGATCCTACCTACTTGAGAGGTTTTCAATCCACTGGGAAATTGAGAATCTGTTTCTCAGACATCCCAAGAAAAATTTCATTCCTTCTCATTGTTTCTATCTGGGCTCTGTACCTAGTTCTAAACCAGTCAATATGGCCAGAGAAATTTGATGTGCCAATTGGTTTAGGCTTGGATTAATCTGGGGAAATCCTGAGGGGGCCTGGAGCAGCTGAGATTATAGATGATCTCTGAGAAGCGAGAAAGTGTTAGGATTTAGAAAGAGACTTTCCCAATTTTAATTATTACATATTTCATAATTCCCCTACGAATGCTAAATTATTCATTCAATTTCAGCTATGATATGTGGAACACCAGTATGTGCACTGCAGAATGCTATGGGCAAAAAGGCAGTGGGATTATAAAGTGCAGCTAATGTTCTAAGGAGCTTGCACCAGGGGCGGGGGGCAGATTGGTTAAATACACAGTACACTGTTAGTGGGGTTGTGATTGTGTAAAGTGGAGTTTACAAAGAACATGGTAATATGAGACAGAATGCAGGTTACATAGGTTTAGTGTGTAATCCCAAAATAAATGCACCATTGGTTCAGAGATTAGAAACGATAAATAAGCATACACTGCTGTAGTCAGGGAAGGTGTCACACAATAGTCAGCTAACTCCACCCCCCACGGTTCCCCAAAAAAGGACTAAGCATTGTAGAGAAACAGACTAAGAATAAAGCTGAAACAAAGACTCTAGAAATAATTTTTAAAACTCTGATTTAAGTCTTGTGTCCATTATGTCTTAATAAGATTGCCAAATGGATTACTTTATCGTAAAATCATGGACGTGTCCTTCTGTCTTAAAGATTAAGCAGGTCTAACAGAACTGCTCTTTACAAAGCCATGATGATTATTGCCTAAATACCTATTTTGATTCAATGGGACTTCTGTGCCCAAGAAGTGAGGATAAGGAACATCTATATTGTGAAGTTCATTCTTGCTTACAGACAGAAAACCCAAACTGATAGCCCTGCCTTTCACCTATGCTAAGCCTTACACATCTTTCCAGGTTCTCCAACCTTCCCTTAAGAATGTCAATGCCAATATCGATAAAGCATTTGAGAGTGAGGGATTGGAAGGTTATGATGACACAAAGCATTTCTACTTAAATTTACCAGAGTCTAGGATGGACTACTGAATGATTTGACAGTGCCAAAGGTAGACAAGCCACTCTCAAATATTCACCCTAATTTCACTTGATGTTGGCAGAATCCAGTGCAATTTTTCATTGCCCAGGACCCAGTGCATAATTCAGAAAACCAGGAAGCCACAGCAAGCTGCAGAAATGTACGAAGTCTGCAGTTTCCTCTTTCTATTTAGAACCATCACGATGATGGTTTTTTCAATTGTGTTAATCAAGGATTATACTGGTTCAAGACCCAGATCGATATGAAGTGCATCTGATTTGAACACTACTGAAAACCATGTTGGGCTGAAAGAGCAAGGAGAAAATAAAAATCAATTTCTGTTTAGCTTTCCTGGTTTTGCATGGGCTTTGCCAAAGGAGAGCAGACTTTTTTTTTTTTTCGCAATTGGATTGCAATCTGATTTTCATCATTTTCAACAGTGAATAAGTGAGATCTGATACTTAAAATGTAAAAATGTCTTCTCCTTTCAGCTAATTTTTGAGTTTCTGTTGAAAATATAGATGCCGTACTTTAAAAGACTATTAGAGGATAGTTCAAAAGCTTAAATTACCTGCAGATGAACTCATATTAAATATCCATGTACTTAGACTCCAATTCTGTTACTATGGCACTTTTTGGCTATTACAACCAACTTATTCTAAAACTCCTTCAGACTCAGATTATGTTTTGTGATTCTATGATAGTTACCTAACTGTGCTTTGATCTCAGTGTGCATTTGTAAATGGAAACTTGCTTGTAGTGCCTTTGCCTAGCCTGTATGGCCAACTGAATCTTCTCATGGCATTCATCTAGATTGACATATTTCGATGTTTGAGTATTCCATCTGTCTAACACAACTAGATATATCCTACGGTCTGTGTGATGACTTGAGGACTATACCTTACACTCATATTGCCATAGTATCTCAAGCAGCGGTGGTATCATGATACAGAGAAGAGCTACAGCTTGGAGCCCTGGACAGCCACCTGTACTGATCCACGAGTAGAGGCACTCAACAGAGCTGAAAGCATTGTAGAGAAACAGCAATCTCCTGGAGCTAACTCAGGAGTGGAAGTGAAAACAATGGAAATAACCTCAATCACGTGTGTGTGGCCTGAGAATGATTGGATTCTGACATCTGAGGGATACACCAACCCAGGTTTGGAAAAAGTTCAGGGAGATATGAACAATTACATCTACATCTTGACTAAGGAATTTCATACTAGGGAAATAATGTAACAGAAGCATTAAGGATAAGGATAGAAGTATGATTCATACTGAGTTATCTATAATAGTCAAAGAAAATAAAAAATAGCTCACATATGTCCAAAACTAGGAGAGTAGCTAACTATATTATGGTTTTAGAGCCAGCAAAATTATTTTAAAACCATGGAGATTGGGATTACATTGTTAACACAAGCAAATTTTTATAATGCTGTTCTGAACTCCAAAAAACACTATACGAAATAGTATGAATTGTAGAATTTCAATGAATACACCTAAAAGTAACATGCAAAAATGAAAATTATATGAGATGTTTTTAATACCGAATGTGTCATTAATATTATACATTTACATTTATTATATAAATGATGTAACAGAAGTAAAAGGAGAGAAAACAACTTTGATGAAGATTGTATGTATCAAACAGACACTAACTGTTTAGTTAGTGTAAATAAATGAAAGCTTTCGTGCATGGAAGCAAAAGCTCACCTAACATGGAAGGAAAAGCTCATCTCTCTCCCCAGGTATAAACAACTGGCAATTGCAAGGAAGGGAGTAAGGTTATAAAGCCACACAATCAGGCTGGCGACCAGCAAACATATCTTCCATAAGTTAGCTCTCAGGGCTCCCTCACTATGTATATACTATTATAGCACTAGAATATTATAGCACTAGAACGATTTATAAATACATAAATATGTACCTTTATAATTTGCTCAAAATATTATACCTATAAATATATGGACGCACAGTTGAAAAGTCTTTAGAGAGCTCTGGTGTCCAGAATGGATGCAATGGTACTGTCTGTAAATTGCAAAATAGTGTCATCAGATCATGTGTGCAAGTTCTATTTTAAATGTCATAATCAACAAAAAGAGTGATCACATTAAGATGAATATAATTTAAAAATACATCATCATGGATGAGTATTTTCATTTTTTTCACAATAAAAAATAAAATACATGAAAGAAGACAGTAATATATTTGATAGAAATGAGCCAGAGACCTGGGGTCTTCAATACATGAAAGAAGACAGTAATATATTTGATAGAAATGACCCAGAGACCTGGGGTCTTCAACTCAGTGGTCCCCATTCAGGCCCTATTTCTTTGGGACTCTTAAAACTGTCCAGAAAAGCAAAAATTCATCCAAAATCAGTGTTTACAAAATTTTTGCACAAGTAATAACACTCCTTACCTGCCTTATTTTATGTCTATTTTTTATGTCAGGCTCTCATTTCACATGTTTATTCAGCCCCAGCTCTACAGTCCTCTTCATTTTTTTTTTTTGCCCTGATCTCTATCCACAGTGCCATATCTTACTTCTCTGTCATGCCATGAACAATCTTCCTATGAACTCCAGATTCCAAATACCCACCTCTTTCCCCAACCTCTAAATAGACCAGAAAATGGATCCTAATATGCTTTTGACTCACTTGCTGGGTAACTGACCACACCTTGGAGAGTTTTAATGTCCTAATTTACAAAATAAGGAGTTCAAAGTATAAGTTCTTTCTCCTTAGCTATCAGAGATTATGGTGCAAAGTAAAGGCAGGACCCAGTATTATACAGAAGTGGAACTATGCTCTATGTTTTTTGAGATGTTTCAAATTCTTTAATTTTGCAGCACTATAATATAGACTAGTGGGATGTTTTTCTTACAACAACAAAGAGGAAAGCAAATCAAGCAGTTTTCATTTCTCTAAAATGGCTAAGCAAATTTTCTGTTAAGCATTTTAAATGAAAGATACAAGCTAAGAGTTAAATAAAACAAGAAATATTTGAGTTTTAAAAAGGAGATTTTGTGTTATACATCAGAAGTCAAATCTACATGAAATTGTTCTTATCATTCCCATTTTAACAAGTGAACTCTGCCAGCTCAAAGCAGTAAGACCCTCATTTGGCTGAATCATGTCTCAAGTGCACCCATACTGAGACCATG
The DNA here is from genome assembly GCF_014176215.1 of Rousettus aegyptiacus. NCBI lineage: Eukaryota > Metazoa > Chordata > Mammalia > Chiroptera > Pteropodidae > Rousettus > Rousettus aegyptiacus. Next base: position 7,110,604 of record NW_023416309.1, read on the forward strand.
CCTAGAAATGGGCATGCTGCCTACCCAAGTGCCTCTACTGGCATGGATTTGGGTTACAGAAAGAGATCTGGGAGTCATTTATATAGGGCAAGGGGTTTCGTTCAGGATAACTGGTCATAGATCTGCTATGTGCAATGATTTGAATTTGGCTATACACAGTAAAGAGAGTCTGGATTGCTGTTTGACATGGGTTAGGTGCTAGAAAATGGGGAACGGAGTTAATAAAGAAGAGTATGAGGGGGACTGGTGCTGGGTATACAAGATCATTGAGTATGCATAAGGATGAGCATGTAGGGACACGAAATTCAGGGCCACAACCTCTCTTCAGTGTCACCTATGGATTGCTTTGCAGGTAGACCAGTACTGACTGATATTTTCTCTTTTTTCCACAGAAGCAGGCATGCATGCAGATTTTTATATGAAATCTTCAGAATATTTTATATTTGAAAATAGAGCATAGCTTTCTTTCTTTATAGTAACTTTATTTGTAATTGTCTAAAGGTTTATTCATCATTGTGAAAACTTGGAAGCAATCAAGATGTCCTTCGGTAGGTAAATGGATAAATAAGCTGTGGTACATCCAGACAATGGAATATTACTCAGTGCTAAGAAGAAATGCGCTATCAAGCCATGGGAATACATGAAGGCAACTTAAACTCATATCACTAAGTAAAAGAAGCCAATTTGAAATGGCTACATACTGTATAATTCCAACTATGTGACATTCTAGAGAAAGCAAAACTATGGAGAAACGGAAAAGATCAGTGGTTGCCAGGGACTGGGAGTGAGGGAGGCATGAACAGGTGGAATGTAGGTGCAAAAAAAATTTTTTCTTTTTTGTTTTTTGTTTTTTTAATTATAGTTGGCATTCAACATCATATTAGTTTCAGGTGTAGAACATAGTGGTTAGACATTTATATAACTTACAAAGTGATTCCCACAAAAAGTCTCACAGCTACTCAACACCATGTACAGTTAAGAGATTTTAGGGCAGAGAAACTACTCTGTATGATACTATAATGGTGGATACGCATCATTCCCTATTTTTCTAAGCCCATGCAATGTACAACACCAAAAGTGAACCCTATTGTCAACTACGGATAATGAGTGATAATAATATGGCAATGTAGATTCACAAATTATAATAAATATACTTTTCTGGTGGAGGATGTTGATAATGAGGAAGACTATTCAAGTGGGAGAGGGTAAGAGGGTAAACGAAAAACCTTTGTACCTTCTTCTCAATTTTTCTATGCACTTAAAACTTGTCTAAAAATAGTCTATTATAGAAATACATACATACATGGACACGTAAATAAACACTTTGCCACAAAACACACACACACACACACACACACACTTGCAGATAAAATCTGGTAAATGGGGCACTCTTTTAAAAATCTGGGCACCTCAAAGAAAGACACTAAAGCCTTTGCTCCTTGTCTTTCACCTACCAAGCTAATCAGCAACCTGTGGCTAATATAGGAAATGCCTGGTATATTGTACAGCTCAATTCTGCAAAGTGCTTACAACTCACACACCATTTGTTTTATACTATTAAATACTTTTAACCCACTTTAAAATTTTTAGCATTCAAAGATTTATTATGCCTTCAGAGGAAATAATTGTCATGATTTTGATGACAGAACTTCACCTCTTTCTAATTGTCTATGGCATTAAATATGGCTTAGGGCACTCCTCTAGAGAGAAGTCAGTTAGCATTCATTCTCCTTTCATCAGGAAAGCCAGCTTCATCTCCTTTTTTCATTTTCACTAGACAAATAATCTCCTCAAATCTGAAGAAAACTAAAAAAAAACTACTTGTTGTTTTCCAGAGTTGTAACCAATTCTGTATTGATTCATTCAGATATTCTCAACTGTGAGTCAATTCCCCAAGAAGCCAGCTTGGGGCACTGCTGCTTTGAGGTGGGGGCTGGTGAGCTTACTTTAAAACTGGATCAGACAGATTTGTGTCAAAAGATTCCAGACAAGTCTATATGTCCAAAAAATTAAGAAAATGAACAACATTGTACGTGGCAACAATGTAACAACTATTAATTATAACAATATTCAAGGACTTCTGACTTGTGTGTTGGGGCATTCACTGAAATTTTCAGTTTTCTTTCACATAATAAAAAGGCATAAAGTGAAAACAAGAGACAAGATGTTGTGCCACCTGCTCATTTGGTTTCAAAGGGATGTAGATCATTGTCCTCCTTCAGTCAGACCCAAAAGAGAATGCAAGAAGCGGAGCACACACCCCGCCTCCACATCAATAACAGAAAAATAAAAAATAAATAGGAAAAACATAAAAAATACATATATTTTTATATTTAAAAATGAAAAGAGAAACAGTGTAGACCAGTTGCCAATTAGCATAATGACTTATCCCTCAAAAGACAGACTAAAAGAAAGATGAGGAGAGAAGGGGGTGCAAGAGAAGCTGCCTAAAGGAACTCAAATCCCTTCATGCTTCCAACCACCCCTAGCACTTCCCCCTCCGTGCTTGGAGGGAGACAGGTCACTAGATGCCACACTTCTCAGAACTTGTTAGTTCAACCTTAAATAATTCCTTCCTTCCACCAGGTCACTTCTAACATTATTCCTTCATTCTAAAAATACAATCATGATAAACAAAAGCTTATAAAATCCATATGGCATCTAGTATAAAGGTATGCTGGGGACATAACCCATTATCCATCATTGAATGTTTCTCATATAAAGATATGAGATTTTTTAAAACTCCAATATATTTGTTTACCTTTAGGAATTGGTCAGACTCTTTCTTTCAAATATTGAGATAATTCCTTCCCACAACCTGCTACTTTCCTCTAGAAAGTAAAAGCCAATCCTAAAACTCTAACGGCAATTATAAATAGCTACAAGAGACAGAGGCATGTTTAATTTTTTCCAAGGGATTTGAAATCAGTGGTTATCTAAAATATCTAAAATTGTACCTTGCATAAAATAATCTTAATATTTGTTAAATTGAGTGGAAATTATAATCTTCCAGGAATTATGAAATAAGCACTTTGAAATGGAAATTCTATCATCTAAACTGAATTTAATTAAGGGTAATTAATAACTGAATTCAAAGATATAATGACATTGAAACAGATTAAATGTCAAAGAGGGCTGATGATTTATTTTGCCTGAATCTCAGAAAACTAATGTGTGATGAGCACTATTTTCTATAGAACTAATAAATATAGAATTTAATTTCACTATAAAAGAGAAAAACTGGCTGATATGTTTTCCTCTGTTTCTAAAATCATACATCATACTTTGATTCAATACATGACTATTTTTTCAGGTTTTCTATTCTAACTGGCTCTATTTGCTATTATTTTGCAAAATTTCATTATCCTTAGGTTGTGGTGTGTTCTAGTAATCAGAGAACCATAGGTTAAAGTGATAAGAAAAAAATCATCCCTTTATCAGCATCCATCAGGTAAGTCAAATATCAATATGCTCTTTACAGATAAGACAATCCAGGACACCCAATATCAGTAGTCCCATAGACAACTCAAAGCAGGTCCATTTCTTCCTATAAATACTCTTTTCCCTCCCTGTTCCACATAGTGATCATCCAAAGAAAAGTCAAATGAGAATCAAAGGAATTATCATGCAATATTCTTGAGGAAAGTAGATAAAAGCAGAGCTGGATGATCTAGGACAAGATCTTTCTCTGGCTTAGTATCTTCAGAATGAAAGAGTTGACTCTCTATCACATGGGACACAGTTCATCTTTGAGCATCAGCAAAGACAGATTATACTTAAGAACTGGGCTACGAAAGCTTACTGAGGAGAGAAAAGAGCACTCTGATTGATTAGTGATGTCTTCTGAAATAGCAGAATCTATGTCATGGATTGCCACCCAGAATAAGTTAGCCCCAAAATATCTTCCATCTCCAGTATCCCCTGGTCCAGGAAATATACAACTCCTACATGGCCACGATGTGCTACATATCCCTATAACTTTACTTGGAACTCCCTTCCATCTTCCTAACTCTAACCCTAACCCTAACCCTAACCCTAACCCTTTTACCCAGTTCCTGACCTTCACATTTCTTTTCTCACCATTTTTATAGTCCTTTTTCCTTTTCATCTCATTATGACTCAGAGTTTTCATCCTTCCTCTAAATTTCAAAGTAGACCACTAATTCTACTCTTCTGTTCAGGTAGAAGCATCTTTTCACTTTTGATTTCCTTAAGGGGCCATTGTGGTATGGTGTTATTCTAGACGTGTCATTTCTTGCTAAAGTCGAGACACTTTAATGTCTTATTACACACATACACACATGTGCACACACACGTACACACACTATATACACTTACAGTAGAAAACAAAAATTATAGAAAGTACAAGAAAAAGAAATCATCCATATCTATATACAGTAGTTTTTAATCTTAAAAAAATTATGCTTCAGATACTATATTTCCCTTCTCTCCTGCCAACCTTTTTGTTTCTTTTTTCACATTGCATGCTGAAAACATACCTGTAATGCAGTAAGTTCTTTAGTGGAAAGATCATACTGGTGAAATCCAGGGAATTTGTTGTTTGTCCTTACGTAATTCTTTTTAACATACTCAGTCTTAATTTTTCTATCTGTAAACCTACCCATTTGGGCAAATAGTGAGAATAATTAAATAGACTTAAAGATTCTTGACTTCCGAAAAATGGGTACAAAACCAAAGGTATGAAGCTTTATGCATGTTATTCTAAAACTTTACAACCGCCAAAAACAAACAAAATTTTAAAAGAAACAAAATACTCAGATACATGTACAATATATAACAAAAATAACAGCCGGAAAGTATAAAGATCTCTTACATAATCTAACATCACAAGGATCAAAGGTTATAAACAGGCACTTCATGAAAAAAATAGATATTTCTAATAAACATATTAAAACATCTTGAAGTTCAATAAATACAAATTAAAGCAACAACGAACTTATATTGCTAATCACCAGAAAAGGAACAAACTTCGTTAATTCAATAGATAGTTATCAAATGGCAACCCCATGCCAAGCATGATGCCTACCATAAAAAGTCATCAGACCTCACTGTTTTTAAGGATTTGGGAGGAGAATCTCACATTCGGCTGGCAAAAGAGAGGCTTAGGAGATTCACATTGGAGGAGATTTTGACTGAAACTATCATTTAAAATCATTTTTGATTCTTCTATTTCACATACCAAATCCAATGCTCTGAAAAATCCTAATTTCTTTCTTTCTACCCTCAAATATCAATCCAATCTGACTCATTCTCATTGCATTCTAGAACAATTACCTCATGACTCCACTATCCCTTGTCTGTCCTTCTATAGTAGACTGTCCACAAAGATTCCTGCTTCTAATATTGCTGCCTTGAAATCTATTTAAAAAAAAGAAAAAAGAAGTAACCACAGTCATATTTTAAATGTAAATTAAATCATGTCATTTATCTACTCAAAACAATACAATGGATTCCATCACTTTTTGTTTTCAATTACAGATGATATTGAATATTATATTAGTTTCAGGTACACGGAATAGTAGTTAGACATTTATATAACTTAATAGGTGATTCTCCAGATAAGTCTGGTAACCACCTGGCACCATACATAGTTATTACAATATTTTTGACTATATTCTCAATGCTGTACCTCACATCCTCATGAGTTATTCTACAATTGCCAAATTGTGCTTCTAATCCCTTCGCCTTTTCTAACCACCCCCTCACCACCCAATTTAGGACTCCTACTATTTCACTTTCCTTTCCACAGCCATCTTCTAACAGCCTCCTGCTATCTCCCCAGCAGTATCCCCTAACCCTCTTCTCCTGCATATTCTACTCTAGTCACATTCACTTTCTCGTCTTACCTCACATATCAAGGATGCTTCTGCCTCAGTGTCTAATATGAACACCCTATGCCCCCAAAATTCATATTCTGTCAAATATGTTCAAACTGGCTTCGATCCATTTGCTCACTACCTGCTCTCTTTTCAATGATCCTTTTCTCTCCAATTTTTTTTTTTAGTTTAACTTAACCCTGATAGCACCTGTTACTTTCCATCCACAAACTCTGTTCTATATCTTCAAAGCACATATCATTACTTGATATTATGTTATTGTATGTTTTTTTTCACATTTTATATTCATACAATCTCACACATATGCTCTCATTTATTTGTTGGCTATTTGCCTTTGCCACCGGGATATAAAATGCTAAAGTACAGGAATTTTGTTTACTTTGCTTAGGACTATATCTCTAACCCTAAAACCATGCCTCACATAGTGGCAAATATGCCATCAATTTTTGTTTCATAAATAATTAAATGAATTAAAAATATATATAACCTTTCATTCAGCAATTCTAATATGAGGAAATTATCTTAAAGAAATTACAAAGGAACAAAAAAAAGTACATTCTCTAGCATTCATTAAGGCATTATCAGTAATAGTAAAAAGTGAGGAAAATCCTATATGTCCACCATATGGGAGTGGCTAGACAAATTATAACACATCCATCTTATATAAATAAATGGCACCAAAAAAATGATGTAGAGCTATATAATCTAATAAAGAGCTCTAAGACATATTATTAAGTGAAACAAAAATGTAGGTCACCAGCAAAGCTACTTTTTGAAAATCTCATAATGGACAAAAGGTAACATATTTTATATAGGGAATTTCAAAATTGCACTATATAAAAGAAGCCAGCAAGAATATTTCAAAAACTTTGTGACAGATATTGTTTTTCTATACCCTGATTAATATTCTGATAGACCTGTGAATCTTGTAAAATAAAAGGAATCCTTCAATACTGTGTCATTACAGGGCTGCCCAGATATCATACATCTCAAAGGTGAAAATTTTCACCAAGTAGCCTGCTCCAGGGTTTACATTAAGAGTACTGAAATTGTATTCTACTTTGTTATCATTTATATACATTATCATTTGTTCTGTTCTTTGTCAAGTTGGTTCCCTCTGCTCAGTAACAGTGGCCTTTTAGCAAGGCATCCAGCATACTCTTCCCTGAAAGTTTTCACTTCTCTCTTCCCTCTGTCTAAAACGCTCCTCTATGTATCCCTTGCCTCAGGCAGATTTAGAATACCTTGCTACCTCATCATGGAAGACTTCCCTCAACACTAAATTTAAAATCACACTGTCCCCTCCTCCACCAACCTCCATCATTACCCCCATTCCTGCTCACTATTTCTTAATACCACTTACTGCCATCTAACATGTAACATGTTTTATTTTTCGTTTCTTTTTTGTTTAATAATTTGTTGTTACAGTATGGCAAGACTTTTTCTCTACTCTGTTCACTTTTTGATTCTGTGTCCTGAAGGGTACCTTACACACATAGTAGTCATTCAATAAGTAGTTATTCAATAAAAGAAGAAAAATAATTAGTATAAATTTCCTGAGAATTACAAAGTGGAGTTACAAAGTACTACAGAAACAGAGTGCACAAATTAAGTAACAATCTCTTTTTTGCAGACATTCCATTTATTTAAAATATTTCATTATTATAAATAGTTCTGCAATCGAATTCTGCATACAGATTTTAAAAATCACTGCACACATATCATATGATTTCCTTACAAAAATTTCTAAAAGTAAGTGACTAGATAAGTGTACACAATTTTCATGAAAATACATATTGCCAAATTGCCAAAAAAATTCTGATCTTGCTACTTTAATGGTTTTTAACTTTTAAAGATATTCATTTGACAGGCAAACATATTGTTTCAACCTGACTGGCTTTGAAAGAACAATTAGTTTGAAATGTTTTCCACTTGTCTCTTCTTTTGTGATTTGCTTGGTCATATATCCTTCACTCCCCACTCCACCCCCTTATTTGTCTTTTTTTTTTTTCATATTAAATTATGTTTTGTTTGTTTGTTTGTTTTTAAGACCAGGCAACCTTTGGTTGACCTCATGGATTGCAAGGATCTTGTCAGCTTACAATCCTTTATTTATTTATTTATTTATTTATTTATTTATTTATTTATTTATTTTTTATGCCTACAGTACCTGGTCTTCCTAGTTGGTCTCCCCTCCAAGTACTAACCAGGCTCAATCCTGCGTAGCTTCAGACAGGATCAAGTTTATTCAGGGTAGCACAGCCATAGACAAATTATGTTTCTATTTATAAAATATATTTATACTTTATCCAATATGTTACTCTTATTTTCACAATTTGTTGTTTGTGTTTTATTGTGTTTATCTTCATTTGACATTGATATTTAAAATTTTTTTTTCATTGAACACATCCACATTTTCTGTTATGGTTTTTTACTTCATGATTCAAAAGGATGTATTATCTCAAGGGAAGACAAAATCCACTCATACTTTCTTTAGCTTTTCCTTTTTTTCTTTTGACATTACTAAATTTAACTTAAACCTCTTTCCCCCTTCTTTCTTGAAAATGTTGGCTTCCATTTTTGCATGTGTTCAAATGGCTAATTTCTTCCTGGTAGCCATGAAAATCTTCCTCAATGTGAGGGATCTGACATCAGACATAAGAAATTCTGCTGGGGGGAACAGAGGAAGAGACAGCTGTGGGTTCCATCGGTCAAAATTTCTGGCATAGCAGGACAGATTTGAAAGCAGTTGTTTCAAGTCAGACTTCAGCTCAACTCATATACTTTCCTCTTGACTTGACCAACGTTTCTTGACACATATAAAGCATGTGTAAGATCTAAGATTTCTTATTTGCTCAGATAATGAGGATCTTTCCAGATGGTGTTTAATCAAATATATTCATTCAGTAGAAAAATCTCTGAGCTATCACATGCTTTGCCTTGATACTGACAGACAATTATTAATAAGAAGAGAATTCCTTCTTTCACTGTGCCAACACTACATTTGGAATAAAAGGCAGTGGAAGTTTGTTTCTTTTGACAAGTTATATTAACCTTTCCATTTTTATCATGAATTTGTATCAAGTAATTCACTGTAGCAGTTTATAAAACTTACTTCGATATGAAACTTCTCTATCACTTATCACTACCAGATTCTTTTTGATATGTTTTGTTTCCCACAATTAGACTTTGCTGCTTGCTTTACATAAATCCCTTCAAAAATAAATACAAACTTAAATACCAATTTAAAATGAATGAGGCACATCAACTTGGGGTCAGCAGATGTGCGTCTTGATCTTGTCTTCACTGTATGACCTTGAGTATTAATATGTAAATTGTCTAATCTTCACATTTCTCATTACTAAAAATGAGAATATACATGAGAAAAATTAGAATGAATATATATACAGAATATATATATACACACATATATATTCATATATTCATGTATATAGTTAAACATGCCTAGTACCTTACTTATTCCAACAGTAGATGTGTATTAACCTTGCTAGGGGCATCCCTGAAGAAGCAGATTCATAGTAATAGAACTTCCACCATCTTCTCTAAGTAGTCTTCTTCAATACGACAACTTTGTCCTAGTTTTCCAATCTTTATTCCAAAAGAAAACTCAGCCTATTTCACAGTGGCAATGTTAATTGGGTAGATTGTGTTTGGGTTGGATGGAAGGAGATTTCAGTGTGAGGCCCTTGTTATACAGACTGCTGGAGTGGGGTGGGAGATGAAGCCTGCTGAACTGAACACAGCTGCTTCTCCATTCAACCCTTATCCCTTTTTTTCTCAAGGTAGTAAGTGACTGCAGGTAGACCAGTCCAGGCCCTTTCAATTGGTTGTCCTGAGAAAACCAAGACCCAGGCAATAGTGAGAAAATTATCAGACCATAATTACCACCTAGGACTGCTGTGAAGGTAGACTGCCAATCAGGAAACTCCTTGGTGTAGAAACCAGGTACCACTTGACAAGTCTTAACATTTAATACCTATTATCTCACTTTGCCATGCTTTGCCTCTTTTCATGTGTCTGAATTCTCCATGCATGCTCTTCTTTACAGTCCAGCTATTCTGCTGATGTTAGATGAAGCTAAGTTTCAACCTGACCCCTATCTAATCCATCTGCACCCTGGTAGCACTGCCATCTAAACTGCTATTTAATGACATGCTCTGTGGTTCTGATGATAGTATCAAGAGAAATAGGTTTCTCTTTAAACACAGAAAATACCATCCCAGGATAATAAATTAGCTGAAGCAATCTGTGTTTCTACTTATAATGTTCAAAACCCTAATCCAATTAAATTTGTCTGCAGACACAGTTACTTTTTGTTTGGTTGGTTGACTTATTTTAAATATTTATAAGAGTCCATTGTGATTTAGTGACAACAGCACTTAAGGTTATTATATTTTTATAGCTGCCAGAGTGATTTTTAAATACACAGATCTGATTATTTCATCTCATACTTTATGGTATGAAGACAAAGCCCAGAATGTATAAGTTGAGTAAAGGGCCCAGCATCACCCTAGCTTGGCCTTTTCATCTGCCTCATTTCTTACCACTGTTCCTCTGGCATTACTAGAGCACTCTCTCCCTTTCCCTATCCACTCCTCCTCGGTAATTTGTTTACATTACTTAAATCTCAACAAATCTCAAATCTAATATTGTTACCTCAGGGAAGCTTTTACTAAAACCTCTATTTATATGCTCTCTGTATTTCTTCATAGCAGAAGACAGTGTTGCTATAAATTTATTTTGAGTTTTTGTGATTAGTAAATTTCTCCTCCACTAAGCTGTAAACTTATTGAGGGGAGGGAACATGTCTATATTGCACATTGGTGCCTGACGGAGCCTGCCACATACTACACGCTTAGGTAAATTTATTGAATGAAGGAAGGAAATAGGAAATATGTTTTATTAAAGTGAGCATTAATGACCTTATTTTACACATTTCTTTAATAATGTGTATTCCATTTTCATCAGTAGCTGATATCGTGGATGCTGTATCTTCTGTATCTCATACCGGTACTAGAAATCAAGTGAGGCATTAAACACTTTGTTAAAAGGCATTGTAAACAGTTGAGCTCAATGCTAGTATTAGTGTTGCTGTCTTTACCTCGAAGCCATAAAAAGGAAGAATGGTTTCTTTTCATTAAATTAGTCCTGAATTTCTAGTACTTATACACTGGAATATTACTGTTTGACACTCATTCAGCTCTTCTCTCTACATGAATTATTTATCGGTTGCACACTGCTCTTAGATCATTACTTAAAGGCAGTTTGATGGTAGGTGGTATAAATATGAAGAAAAAAGAAATATTTTTATGATATTCACAAAAAATGCTACAGAAATAGAAATTATAAATTTGATTTCCGTTTAGACTGCATAGTAATGCCTATCTCTCAAAGGGCCATGCCATATGTCAAGTGAAACTGACAAAGTGCTAGTCAAAAGAAGTGACAGAGATTGTTTTTTGGCAGCATTATGATGATCATGCAAGATTTCTTGAAAAGCTCTCTTGCACCACTCTGTGTTAAAAACAACTGTTTGGGGTCTAACAGTTCTGATCTGGTGCTGCCTCTCTGAAAAAACATAATATCACTCCACTGATGCAGTTACGGGAGCCAGAGTGTAGCTAATCGGAAAGAAGCAACAAACAAAATAGAGAGGTAAGGTGGAAACATTTCTTAAAATGAAAAGAGTAATTAACACAAATTAAATAAATTTTTAAAAATAAAATTCAGACTTATTTCCTGGTGTTCTAAACAATAGTTGTCTTCAAGGATAAATTTTCCTAAATGAGTAAGTAGAATGAAAATACTTCAACTAGCTTCAAATTTTCAAGAGACAGTTTGCAACCTTGAGTCCACAATGAAACAGAAATTCTCCACTGTTTTTAAGTTTGTTATACTTGCTATTGTTAATTTTCATGTTAAGAAAAATGAAAGATAATTGAGAAATAAAATTTGCAGTCATGTTCTGTAATATCTCTTGTTCTTAGGATTTATTTATTTATTTTATATAGTTAGAATTTTTATAGCTGGAAGTGGATGGGAATTCTTAGTATTTATTTGGAAGAGGCTACAAAAATTATTTCTGTATGTTGATTCATACTAATATTTGAAAATCATATTGGTGAATTTAGAGACAGGATTATCTACATATTGAATTCAAAGAATTGTGAGAGCCAATATAGCAGGGCTAATTGATCATGGACAGAAAGACAGAAAAAAGAATGAAAAGAAATGAGAGAGAGAAAGAGAGAGAGAGAGAGAGAGAGAGAGAGAGAGAGAGAGAGAGAGATAAGAGAGAGAAATAAACGAAAGAAAACAAGAAAGAAACCTACACGCAATAGACAGCAAAAGACCTCACTCCCTTACTCCCTCCCGACAACCCAATCCACTATCCACATCAATAAAGCCGAACTCACTCATCCCTCCCCTCCCTCCCTCCCTCTCCTCACCCCTCTTTCCCTCCCGTCCCTCCCCTCCTTCCCCTTCCCCGTCCCTTCCATTCCCTTCCCTTCCCTTCCCTCTTCCCCTCCCTCCCTCCCCCTTACCTTCCTTCCTTCCTACCTTCCTTCCCTTCCCTTCCTCCTTCCTTCCTTCCTTCCTTCCCTTCCCTCCCGCCCCTTCTGCCATCCCCACCTTCCCTCACCCTTCCCTTCCCCATCCCCTCTTCCTCCCCTTCCCCCCTCCCTTCTCGTCCCTTCCCTTCCCCATCCTTCCCCGTTTCTCCATCTCTGTTCGATACTTTTTTCCCTCCTTCTCAGAACTCTCCCGCTCGCCGCGAGCAGCCCTATGGGAATAATCTAAGTATTTTGGATAGAGAACTGGCTGTTGTCTTCCTAAGCCATTGAAATGGTTGTCCCCAATCTCCCTTGGTCCAAAGAACATATTCACTGTCATCAAGAGAATAAAGACATGAATGTTGCATTTGCTTCGCCTCTTATGTAAGTGAAGCCCCCAAATGAACACTCGACAAACACAGCATTTTGAAAGTTGTATAATTATACGATTTCTGATAGTCCAGAAAGTTTCGTGTGTGTAGTCCAGGTAGCAAAAAACACATACTGCAGAGGCCCCAAATGGGGAGCCAGGACAAGAAACCCTAGCTTGTCTCCCCTGCATCTATTAACCATAAATGAAACAAAAGAACATGTAACAGTATTCCAAATTTCATATGCCAGATTCCAAATATCATATGCCCATTCACAAATTTAATGCTTGACAGATTATACAGGTATATGAAATATATGTACATTAAAGAAAAGTAATATGTGCATGTATAATACATGCAAATGAATGTATATAGACATGTGTGGATGTATATTTTTATTCTTTGTTAGGTAAATCATAGACATATTCTTATATTAAAAACATTTGCAACACGAATGTAGCCAAGGCAATGTGTTTCATGTGGCAGTTATTCTTAGATATTTTAGCAAAATATGTGAAATTTAAGATGATATTTGAAATACAACAGGGGAATTTTATTATCGAGGTGCAGGAACCTTTGGGATTAGCTGAGTTATAGTTAAGTTCCCCAACACAAACGGGGTTTCAGGTTGAAAGAGAGAGGGAAACATAGACAGAGAGACTACAGTCCTTCGCATAGCAGAATGGCAATATCAATCCTCAAATGAGGGAAATGCACATGGCCCAGATCACTCTCATCAGAACCCAGGTTCAGTAGCTGTGACACAGAGCAGTGGGCACACACAGCAAGGAAAGAAGCCAGTCCTCCCCTAAAGAACAGATTAAGCTTCTTTTTTTCTCTCTCTTCAGCATCTTTTCCTGCATTTCTGAGATTTTCTTTTCACATTTTAATAATGCTACTTCTTCCCAGCAGCAGCATCAAAAGGGGAAAGAAAGAGTGCATAATGTCTCTGTGTCACGTCCCTATATTCTCTTTTACCCACCTTCCTGGCAGCTGAATTTCTCTTTCATCCTTAATCATTTTGTCAGTCTACTTTCCCAGCAATCAAACTCTCCCTCCGTTAGCCTACAGATGAGACTGGAGCCCGTCACAAGTAACTGAGGAATGAGACATGCTGAGCTCTCAGAGATTCTGGGCCACTAAGGGAACTCTGGTCAGGGAAGAAAGAACTCTAAAGATAGAAGCAAGGCTCAATTTGCCAGCCAGCTTGAATCACCCCACCCACCCAATCCCTGCTGATACATTGTACCCAGAGTCCAGATAGCTGCAGCTCAAAGCTATCTTTGGATTGTTATTATTTGGCCATCAAAAGCAAAAAAAGACTGTTATAAATTTTTGCCAAGCAGTTTGCTGATTTTTATATATACTTGATTTTAAATATTTTCAAATCAACAAATCAACTGATACAGTATCATCGTTCTTTGAAGAGATATATGTGTGTATATGCATGTGTGACTGTGTGTATATGTGTGTGTGTGTGTGTGTGTGTGTGTGCACGTGCGCGTGCGCGCACGGAGTTGGGGGGCGCCCAAGAGAAGAGAAAGGAGGGAGGGAGAGAGGGAGGTGGGGAAGGAGGAAATGTCAGAAATGGCAAGGACATATACCCTACTACCTTCTCTGGTGGGTAGATCCTGTTAAGGAGATGGCCCTTTGTGCTACAAACAACCTTGATACGTAAGTGGGACAGTAGGAGCCGTAGCAAGATGTAGTATTCTGCATAACAGAAGAACTTTGATTTTGAGCTCCCAAGAGTAATTATGGGAGAAGAAGCCAAGGTAGAGGCCACAAACAGTGCTACACCCTCATGATATTGCAGTGTTGACTATGCTCACCCCACATATGCATGCAAATGCATGATGGACATGGGGTGAAATAGTAGCAATAACCATGAGCACAGGAGCTAGAGGTAGAGGGAAACATGAGAAGATCCAATATGAAAAATCTTTAAAATCCTTGAGGGAGAGATTTAGAAATTCACAAATCTGGAATAAGCTGGAATAATAATACAAATCCAAGGAGCAAATGGGAACCCAGCTGCATTATCCACTTGGATACTGCGCTGTTTTAAAAACACACACACACGCACACACACACACTAAACAATAACAACTTGGGCTCAAAGAATATACAGAATCATTTCAAGATTACAAATGAAGGAAATGGCACCAATGAGACTGAGGTTCAGAAAGGCCTGATCTCAAAGGCTGAACTCTTACCACTCACAAGTTCCCCCAAACTGGATGAATAAGACAACCAGAGTTAAGAAAAGCCAACTCCACTGTCCTGCCCACTCCAAGCATCCCAGTTAGTCACTAGGAGGAGGAGGCTGAGTGAGGGTTATCCCCCTCTGTAGAGAGAATCCGCAGATCTCCCCTTTTTCTTCTCAGCACAGTCACATGCTGGCCACAGTTTGGTCAGCCCAGGCATCTTCCAATCCAAAGGCCACCAACAAGTCCTCTAACAAAGAACAAGGTCAGTTTTCCATTCAGTCAATGGGTAATTCAGGTGGACAATATTTCTATTAGAAATCATTATACTCCTTTTTGCTGAAATAAATATTAACAAGGCTAAAACAAAATGCTAATCAAGTGATATTCAATAAAAATTAAAGCACATTCTTGAAATCATTGTGCACAATGCCACTGAAAATGTTTGATTTATGCATAACCACCAAAATTACTACTCTCAGGGAGAAAAGAACTGTTAAACATATTTAAAATCATTGTAGTTCAGGTTGGAAGGATTTAGGACAGAAGAGAGCATCTCTCAGCATTTCACAGCACATAATCAGAAATATGTCAGTTTAAGCAAGTCTATTTTCTACAATAGTTCTATTCTTCTTCATGATTCCCATTCTGTAAACACTTATTCATGCCATATATTGAGTTCCTACATTATGCCTGCCCTTATTAATTATTGCGAAGATAACAGAAGAAATTCCCCTGCCATCATACAATGAAATGCATACATAGGTGACTACCATGACAATGAACTGTGAGAAATGGTTTGAAGACTTAATATTAGTAATCATTACCATTAATTAAATAACTGCTAGGGATCATACGCTGTGGCAACTTTAAGTCTACCTTTCACAACCAGCAAGATCATTGGTACGCATTCAACAAAAAAAGAGGAAAGTGAAGTTTAGAGTAACGGATTTTGTAAGTAGCAAAAGTTAGTTTATCTGTGTCCAATGCCCATGACTTTTATACTAAGTTACAATATTTTTTAAAAAATGATAATCATCAAGGAAAGATATTATAGAGGCTGTTGGTGGTACTTTAGATAAAGGTGTCCTTGTAGATGGGCTTTCACAGATAAGTGGAGGGTCTTCTTGGTGGAGCGAAGAAAATGTGAAAAGCCACAAATATGGAAAGTACATTAACTCTCCTAGTATAGGATGGATTTATTAGGTAAACTGGAAATGGAGAAACCAGATGAGAATCGCAGAGATAGCTCAGATGATGAATAAGAATTTGAGTTGGACTAGAGGTAAAATTTGGAATGGAAATGAGAGGATGGGTTATATTCTCACTTAGGTTACTTAATAGACAACCAGTTCAAAAAATCTTTCTCAAAATTATTAAATTTTTCCCCTAGAAACAGCACTTCCTTCTAACACCTATCTCAGAAAATGGCAACTCCATGTACTAGTTGTTCAAAACAAAGCTTGGTGACATCCATGATTCCGTCCATTTTCCCACCCATAACCATTTGATGATCACTATCTATCCATTGCCTTTGAAATTTCCATTGAGTCCATGTCCTTCCATATTCACTTTCCTTTCACTCATTAGGCCACAGTTATTTCTCATCTACATTACAGCCATATCCTCTTAGTCAGTGTCTCTCTCTCTCGGCTCTGCCCCTTTCTACTAGTATGAAAATTCTACAGTCTCTGTCATTTTGAAAAAAACAATTTTGATCATGGTACTCTGCTGTTTCAAACTTTTCAATGAATCCTATTGCTCTTAGAAGAACATCAACCATTCTCCTGGCCTTTTCTGTCTGTCCAGCTTCACTTTACAGCACTTGCATATCATCATCTATACTCATATACTCATTCCAAAAATAAACTTTTTTTTTTAGTTCCTCAAATAAACCATGCTTTGTCTACTGTAAATATCACAGATGTTGCCTCAGCACAGACTTCTCTTTCTTGACCTCTGTCCTTCCCCACCATCTCCAGTGAACACACATCAAAAATACACAATTCTAACACTCTCTCCCAGGAAGCCTTCCCTAATGTCATTGTCTCCACCGTCTAGATTAGATGTACCTACTATATAGGTTTCCATGCCATGTAGAGTATTTGTCATTGAAGAATATACCACACTCAGTCACAGTTGTCTGCTCACTTATTCGTTATGCCTAGATGTAGGGTTTCAATATGTCCAACTTTTTCATTTTTGTAGTACCCTCAAGATTTGAAGAAAAGTAGCACGACAGTTTGTATTTCTTTAAAAATAAATAAAAATCAATTGATAAATAAAGGAGAAAGAAAAAAACAAAAAGGACTTGTAACTAGTCAATATGTCCTAAATTAAACTCCTTTTTACTGTATATTTATAAATATGTATGCTATAAACAAATTGAACATAAAGAAAGTTTTAAACATACATATGTTAAAATATATATATAAATAAATAAAACTATTTGGCACAACAAAAATTGTCATTTATATCCTATTTAAAAAATGGATTAATAAAAAAATTAATTCCAGCAAGTAAGAGAAGAAATAATTGGTGAATAGTTTCATGATATCAATGGAGAAAAATTTCTAGGCACAACATCAAAGGCAAAGAACATGAAAGGAAAGACCAATATATTTGAGTATATAAAAATGTTAATGGTCCAATTCAGGAAGGAAAACAGAACCGACAGAAACAACAAACTAGAGAAAAATAACTTATAATATATGGCCAAGAAATATTATCCTCTAATATATAAAGAGCTCTTGAAAAACAAAACAATAAACTCCCCCTATGGGGCTTATAATTCTTATTATAAATTTAATTAAATGCGCCCATAATATGCCATCCTCTAGTCCTAGTTCAGCATAATTTCAAATATACCAAAAAATTATTTTTAATGCCCAGATGTATTTTCAAGAAAGTAAAAGAATTTTTAAGAAAATTTTAGAAAAGACCAAAAAATTTAGGTTCACATGAGTAAGCAAGCAATAGAATGAAAAGGTTTCCTGAATTCATATGCTAAGCACTGGTGGCCTGAGTTTGAGTAAACTATGCAAATAAGGGACCAAGGTGAAAGATGAGATTAAAACTCCCTATGGAAATCTTGGATCCTTGACACAGATAGCTCATTAAGAATACAGTTTTCAACCTTGGCTCTTGGTGTAGAAATTAATTAATTAATTAATTTTTTAAAAGACTTTCAATACATTTTTTAAACTAAAGTTGATATTCATGTTTTGAAAGCAGAATTTATATCTTTCTGCCTTCTTCCCCCAAACAAAACCCAAATAAAATATAATTCAAAGTGATTCTGGAGTGCTAAATAAAGCTCTCAATTATCTGAAAGCAGCATATGAGAAAATTTTAATTTAGCCTCAAGGATTATCCTAATAAGATCAAAAGATCAAAGATTAAAGGAATATAAACTCGTAATTTAATTTAAAAACTATATAAATGAAATAAGCTGTCGTGAGCAAGCATAAGTACCATTAAGCACAGAATCAGACCTCCAATGATTGCAGATATTGGATTTATCAGATAGAGACTGTAAACCATGCAGGTTATATAAGTTTAAAGAAATAATAGAGGATTGACAATATTAGTAAAAAAAAAATATAGACCAACAAAATCAATCAGACATATTTGATTTAAAAAACTAGTATACTGAAAAATAAATCTGAGAAAAATACATGGAACAAAGGACATACGTACGAAGTGATGAAAAAGAGAAAAGAAGTTTTAAGGAAACAATAATACAGTGATAAAGTCCAAAATAAAGTAATGAGAGTTCAGAGGGTTAATAGAAAATGGGAGATGGCAATGAATATATAGAGAAACAATGTGGGAGAATTGTTTGAAATTAATGCGATACCAATTTTGACATCAAAACGTCATTAATTGTCAATAAATTTTAGTAAAACTAAAAAACAGAAAAAATAAAGTTTTTAAAAAGCAGCTATCAAGAAAACAATTACCTACAATAAGAAGTACGTTTCCCGATTTACTGCTTCTCATATCAAATATGAAATTCCAAAAGCAATGGAACAATATTTTAATATGCTAAGATAACATAATATCAACCTAGAATTCTATAGACATAAAAGCATTTTTGAAAAATGAGGTAAAAATAAAATCATTTTCATTTCAACAAAAACTCAGAGATTACACCAACTACGCTGTCAAAGAAGAAATTTTAGCTGATACATTTGCAAAACTCCCAGATGGAAGGTCATACAATTTTAATTCTTGGTTCAGTGTCATGTTATCTAACACTGTCCATGTTGAAATTCTCAAAATTTAAAAAGCTGGATGTTCCTTCCAATACATCAGCCTCTCCATTCTTTCATCTTTTCTCCTCAAATGAGTTTTTTGCAGCCATTCTTAGCTCCTAATTTCTATTATTGTATCAGATCTTTTTATTATCAACTGCCACAACTCCACCCTCTTAGCTTCCAGGATTCATTGCTCTGACTTTCTTGGGCATTTCTTTTAATAACAAAACTACCAAAAAAAAATCCTCAAATACACGTATCCTTCTCTCTTTTTCTATACACCACTCAATTCACCATGTCATCACTCTCATCTCACTTAGCTTAGAGTCTATAATATGCATTTTTAATCATTATCTTGCTCACACACTAAACTCTCTTAACATTCTCTCATGCCATTGTACTCACCAAGAAAAAAAATACCAACCTCAATGAACAAAATTCTCCTTATATGCTATGGCTACACACACACGGGTAATATGACTAGATATAAATACACCACCAGGTTGAATGGTTTTGCTTTATTACATGACCATTAACTGCCTGGGAAAATTGCTTTTCCATTCACTAGCCCATTCTCCAAAATAACTTCATAACTTCTCTTTCCTCTGAGTAACCCTGCTTATATCTCTTGAGAAAAAAAAAACAAAAAAACAAAAAAAAGAAGCAATTTGAAGGCAACTCCCAGAAGCCTACCCTGCGTTTGCCTCTTACTCTGCACTATAATGGATTAACAATGCAAGTCTATGTCAAAACCCTTCACTAGTGTACTTGACCCAACTATTCTCATGGATTTAAGGTTACTGCTTATTATTTACCCTTTTTCTTGCCTCATAATTTTCCCCAGTCTTTTAACAAATGTGTTTACTTGTCCCATTTAGAAAATCCCTTCCTTGACCCCACTTCCTATTACAATTACCACCCCATTTTAATTAAGCCCATTGCCACAAATGTGTCTCTTCTCATTTTCTCTTTACCTCACTCCAATCTCAGTTCTTATTCCATCACTAAACTAAAATTTCATTCGTCAAGATCACCAATGACCTCTGTCTTCCAAATTTTGCAAAATTCCAGCCACCTTCCAATTCTCATTTTATTTGACCTATCAGTATCAGATGAGACTGTGGCTCATTCTTTCTTTCTTGAAATATTTCTCTTACTTGGCTTCCTTAACATCATATTGTCCTGGTTTTCTTATTCTTGCCACTTCTTTTCATTCTCTGGTGCTGGTTCTTCCCCATCTCCCCAAATTCTATATGTTGGAGACCCTCAGGGTTCAATATTTGGATCTATTCCTTATATGTACCTCCACTCTTCTTGCCCTACACCAAATACCAGATTCATATATCTAATTGCCTACTTGTCATTTCAAGTTTGATATCTAAAATGTCATCTCAAATCAAGCTCCCGACATTCTCTACCAACACCTAAATGAGCTTTCCCCTAGAGTTTTCCCTGTCTCAATTAATGAAAACTCTATTCTTCCAATTAGAATTTTGGGCCTCGAATCTTAGAGTCATCTTCTCTTTCTCCACACCTTATCAACAATTCATCAGTAAATCCTGATGGTTTTACCTTCAAAATATATTGAGAATCCAACCACTTTTCAATATCTCTGGTCTATGTTACCATCATTTCTCACCTCAAGTATTGAAAAAGCTTTTTAGCAGTCTCCCTGCTTCTGCTCTCATGGCACCACAGTCTATTTTCAGCACAGCAACCAGTGTAATCCTTTTAAAACATAAATCAAATCATTTAATTCCCCTCCTAAAAACTCTCTAATGACTTCCCCTGTTATCCCAGAATAAAAGCCAAAATACTCAGAATCACTGTTAAGGCCTCTGTATGATAGAGACCCATTACTTCTCTGACCTCATATCCTACTACCTTCTCCTTTGCTCACTTTGCTCCCATTAGCCACCTCCTTGTTCCTTAAACACACCAAACATGGTATTATTACCTCATGAGCATTGTGTCTGCTATTGTATTGCTTTCAAAGCTTTCTGATTGGATTCTACTTGGCTTACGCTCTCACTTCATTCAAATAGTTGCTAAAAATCTCTTTGTGATAAAAGTCTTTCCAGACAACCCATTTAAAACTCCACATCCAGCACTTCCTGTCCTTCTTCTTGGCTTTATCTCCATAATGTTTATCTCCTTCAGGCTAAGTGTTTATTTTACTTATTATTTTATTATTACCAGTTTCCCCCAACTAGATGTACACAAAAGTGGTCTGGATTTGAGTCTGTTTTGATCCACTACTTATTCATTAAAAAATCATGTTCCCCTTTCAAAGTATACAGATGTTTCTAAGATAGAGGCTACAATTCCCAACCCCTGTTACATCCAAGTGATATCATTTAACAAATTCTCAGCAATGGAATATGAATAAAATCAATCTGTGTCCCTTCTGAGCTAGTAGGTTTAAAAAGGGATTATTTCTTTACCAATCTTTTTCTGCCCTTATTGTCCAGCTGGTTAAACATCAAAGAAAATTTAAGTATCTCCATCAGCCTGGATCTGTGAACAACAGTATGTACCTGGCCCCTGAAACCACCCACTCTCTCAATCCAATTCTCACCTTTCTGACAATAAGACACATTTGACTGGGATTTTATATGAGTGAGAACTAAAATTTTATTATGTTAAACTACTGAAATTTCAGGTTATTTATTATAGACAGTAAGTAGCATTACTCTAGATAATATGTTAATGCGTGTGTCTCCCAATTCTTGAAATGCTGAAATGCTCAAGAAATATTTGTTGAATTGATGAGTGAAAGAATGAATGAAGCAATAGGAGTAAAAAATATATTAAGTATGTAAATAAATTTTTAAATGCTTGGTGAATTAGTAAATAAAAAAATTAACCCTGTTGAATAAATTAATTTATTGCTGATCAATTCCTTGCTATTAGTTTCTTTGTTCCATATTTTCTCATGTAATTGCAACACTTTCCTATGATATAGCCTCATATTTTCTTTTAGGAAATTTTTCCTTATGTTTATTTCAAATTTCTCTTTCATAAATTCTTTGCATCGCTTTTATTTACCTTTAGCTGAATTACTTTAAATAAATTGCTCCTTTCTGTTTATATTTTTCAAATATTTAAATATCACTATCATGAGCCCCACTTACTACTGTTGATCTAAGCTACACACTGTTTTTTGTCAAAAGAGCTCTCTATCCCTTTAATCACTTTCTTCCTCTTGCTTGAACTCTCTCTATTCTGTCTACACTTTCATACTTAAAATAGATCAGGGAACGAATCTGAAATAGCTCAGTAGCTATTGAGAACAATGTGGCCAAAATTCCACATTGCTCTGGTCCTTGAGATCCCTAGATGCAATTAGACAGCACGTGAGCAACAAAAAGTACAGAAATGATGACCTGTTCCTCCTGCATTTCCAGTGACTAATGCAGTTTTTAGAATGTGGTGGGCTATCAATGTAAGTCTCATGCATGAATAATAAATGAAGAGCTGCATTATCAGATTAATCTGGCCCTATGGATTATTGTTCTCCTTCCCCGTGGCTTAATTCAGTTTGCAGTCATCTGAAAGGGTATTACTGATGATAGTGAAGTTGATATATTTTCAGGAAAGACCAAAGAAGAGTTGAACAGTAGACCAACAAATCCTTCATGGTCACAACTACATGCATTTCTATCTTTTATTGTAGTAACCCTAAACCAATTCAATATTTATCATATTTGACTGCAGTTGCCTAACTTGAACATTATTCATGAGAAAAATGACAGTTCTGCTTGTCATACATTTCTAGAAAATGAGAAGGAGTTATTAGCTTTCAAAAAGCTCTAAATGTACTATTTGGCTCCCATCAGTAGCCCAATATTTTACATGTGTCAGTGCTGTGACCTGCTTTGAGATGGATGAAGAATAATTTTGCTGAAGGGATTTATAATGTTTTAAAGGATCATTGAATCTCCTAAGTAAAAGAAGCGCATTTTTTTCCAATGCAGTAGTCACAGACTTAATAAGGATCATTTCTTTAAAGGCAAACATTCGATATACATGCCAATGATTTTGTGATATCCATTTCCCCCATCTCCGACCTGCACTTCTTTCCCAGACAGTAACAGATTCGGTCTCTTCTCTCTTTCCTTCTTTCATAGTCCTCCTTCTTAAAATCTAAAAGAGAATGCTAAATTAACTAATTGTATCACCTACATGAAAAATAATATAAGATTTTTAATCATTTCTTTAACACAGTGAATTCAAAAATAAAACCATCTACTGGGTTCAAAATTAGGTATGACTATAGAAGCAAACTACACAGTACCACATCAACCTCAGACACAACCTACTACAATTATGTTTTGCTTCTAACTAAAGTTTTACAAATTTAGATATCATTAATTTTTAAAAGTGTCCTAGTCTATGAAAAGATGCATAATTCAAAGAAAGACCCTCCTTAACAAAATAATAATATGGTTCAAAAGAAAGTGGTATATACACAGGCATTAATGGCAAATACTGTGAAATTATGACAGAGTAAATGGAAATGAAACTCACGAAGGCAATGGACAGATTATCCAGAAACTTAAGTGGGTATAGTAAGGAAGCACTTTATAAATCCTCATAGAACTCAGTGGATAAGAAAAAATAATGAAGATATGAGGTACTTAACATATTCAGATTTCTAATTTACTTATTGGATTTGAATAAGAGAGCAAAAAAGATGAAGAAATAATCGCAGAAATCATAGAAGAAAATTCTTTAAAACAAAAATAGATCGAAATACCTCATTCACTACTACCCAAAATTATTTTTTAAAAAGACGTACTGCTGCTGTGGTAGTATAAGATGTACACACACACACAAACCAGTTAACAGGTATTACTAACCACTGAAGAAGGCTAGGCTAGTTGAAATACATCAGCTATCTATAAAAACTTACATAAGATAATGCATGTATGCAATTAAATAATGACACAGGAAAAACAGTTTATTGTATCATAAATGAAATAGTAACAACAATAGCAACATTAGGCATTTGCCTTATTTCGGTTACTGTGCTAAGAGTATATGTAGTAACCTATTGAATCACTGCCCTTATGACATATGTGTAACAATTATCCTACACAGCTGGTAAGAACATAGGTAGCCTTCTTCTCTATGTTATTAACCACTTTGTTCTACTGTTGTAATTCACCTTTTTACTTATAGTATCTAACATAACATACATTTATCAATGTCCTGAATAGTCAAGATTGTATTATAAGGGCTCTTAAAGAATATCAAAAAAAAGGCAAAGACTGAGATTTTGGATTTCAAGACATTGAAGCCATAAAGCTATAGTAATCAAGATAGTGTGGCATTGATGGAAGAATAGAAAACTATATCGACGAGTGGAATAGCGTCCAGAAAAAAACAAAAAAACATATAAATATAATCAACTGATCTTTGACAAACGAGCAAAGGCAACACAATGGAGAAAACAGTCTTTTCAACAAATGGTGCTGAAACAATTGAACATGCAAAAAATGAATCTAGATACATACCATACATTCTTCACACAATTCAAAATGGATCACCAACCCCAATGTCTATAACACTCTTATAAGATAACAGGAGAAAATCTAGATGACCTTGGACCTGACGATGACATTTTAGATGAAACACTAAATTCTTGATCCATGAAAGAAAAATCGATAAGCTGAACTTAATTAAAATTAAAAATATTTTTTTTTTCTGTGAAAGACTGTCAAAAGAATGACAACAGGCCACAGACTGGGAGAAAATATATGCAAAAGAAATATGTTACAGGACTGTTATCTAAAATATACAAAGAACTCTAAAACCTCAGCAATAAGAAAACAAACAACGCAATTTAAAAATGGCCGAGACCTTAACAGCCACCTCGCCAAGAGAGATACACAGATGAGAGATAAGCATCTGAAAAAATGCTCCAATTTATATGCCATCAGGAAAGTGCAAAACAAAACAACAATGAGATAGCACAGGCCTGTTAAAATGGTCAAAATCTGGAACACTTATTCATTGCTGGAAGAAATGAAAAATGATACAGCCATTTCAGAAGACAGTTTGGCACTTTTCTATAAAACTAAACAAACTCTTACCATATGATCTAGCAATAGCAGTCTTTGGTATTTATCCAAAGGAGTTAAGAACTTATGTCTACACAACAACCTACACATGAATGTTTATAGAAGCTTTATTCATAACTGCCACAACTTGGAAGGAACCAAGATGGCCTTCAGTAAGTGAATGGATAAATAAACTGTGGTACATCCAGACAACAGAATATCATTCGGTGCTAACGAGAAATGAGCTATCGAGCCATGAAAAGACATGGGGGTAAGTTAAATTCATATTACTAAGTGAAAGAAGCCAGTATGAAAAGGTTACTTACTGTATAATTCCAAGTACATGACCTTCTGGAAAAGGCAAAACTATGGAGACTGTAAAAACATCAGTTGTTGCCATAGACTCAGGGAGGGATAAGTAGGTAGAGCACTGAGGATTTTTATGGCAGTGAAACCATTCTGTATGATACTATAATGGTGGATACATGTCATTATACATTTGTCCAAACTCATAGAATGTACTACACCAAAAATGAACCCCAATGTCAACTATAGACTTTGGGTGATCATAATGCGTTAATGTAGGGTTATAAATTATAATAAGTGTACCACTTTGATGGGAGATGTTGATAATGCAGCAAGCTACATGTGTAAAGATGGGGGTATATGGGAAATCTCTACAGCTTACTCTCATTTCTGCTGTGAATATATACCTTCTCTAGAAACTAATCTACTGTGTGTGTGTGTGTGTGTGTGTGTGTGTGTGTGTGTGTGTGTGTCAGAGCAAGGGTTAAGGACTAACAAAGGCAAGAAGTTTTGGTTGAGTTGTGAGGGTATCAAGCATTTTACAATGTGATAATGAAGGCTTTAAAAATATAGGTTAAGGGATCCAAAAATGAGAAGGATTCTAAGAAGAAATTAGAAAAGGATTTCAGGTGGATATCAAAGTATAAGTTTTGGGGAAAATAGGAAGAGGTTGGTAAAAGGGTACAAACTTTCAGTTATAATATAAATAAGGCCTGATAATCTAATGTATAATATAGTGACTCAGTTGATCGCACTGTATTGCACAATTAAAATTTGCTAAGAGAATAGAACTTAAATGTTCTCACCAAAAAGAGAAAAAAAGGTAAACATGAGATGATGGATGTGTTAATTAACTCCTCGGGAAGAAAGCTTTAAATATCTTACAATTTGGTCAATTATGTAACGAAAAAGCTGAAAATATGAATACTGGCATAAAAGTAGCAAAAAACTTATTAACAAAATGACAGAATCCAACCTGAAGAGAGAACAATATTTGTGGCAGATAACAGTAAATATCATCAGGAGGATGGACATTGCTTCAGTCTGGTAAGATTGACCTCACTTTGACCTTAGTTCAGTAATTCCCAAGTAGGAAAGCTATAGAGAGTTAGATGATCATATGCAGTGTCACTATGAAAGAGATAATATAGACTTAATAATGATGATCCTTTATTAAGATAACCATGATGAAAACAAACAGATCAGTTGATATAAATGCTATTGTTATAGTCCCTTTAAAATTGGATTGCTCATTTTTTCATCCTTCATGCAAAAGATGATTAAAATGTTTTGTGTCTCTCTGTGGCTAAAACTATCTTTTGAAAGGCAAATATCAAGCTCATGCTTATTAATATTAACTTAGAAATAATAACCATAATCAGAAAAGTGTCAATAGCCAGTTCTTAGACTAAGTGAGTATCCTCAGTGATGCTAGGCCAGTGCTGGGACACTTAGAGACATTTGGATGTCAGGTAGGAGAACTAATGCATGAGGAGACTCAACCCTATAGGATTAGAGATTATTCGTACATGTAGGTGATGACAAACTTGGTCGTTTTAAAGTGAAAGTCCATGGAGACCCCAAGGATGGGGATTATTTGCCTCAAATAATGTAAGTGGCAGAGTCAACGCCAGTCCTCAGATTTCCTGAGTTCCGTCTCACTGCCCTTTTCAGCACTCTAATTGAATAATGTATTTTCTGATTGAGTGACCTCTTAAAAATTAATATCCTTTTATCTGTAGCTTCTGAAATAGAAAGCTAAAAATCAATTACTATCTACAGTTTTCTGGCAGTAAAAGTTATATCTGTATTAGATAGCTAAGGATGGTTGGAAATAGATAAATATCAATTTGAAGAATTCCAGATATACTCTTACTCATTTTACTTCCATTAAATGTCCTTCAAATTGATCACAGCCTACAACCTCTCCACTATTTCCAGAAAACTACAGAATAGAAAATATAAATTCTCTCCAAAGTTAAAGAATCATGTTTTGCATTTGACAGAGCAGGACAGAGACAGTGGAAAGGCATGGGGATATGGCAAAGGAAATAACCAGGGCAAATGTGGAAGGAGGAATATTAAGCGAGAGCAAGCACAGTTAGAGAGCTAGAACAGAGGATAGGAACAGTGTGAAAGACAACAAGAGGAAGAGAGTAGAGGAGGAAAGGACAGAGTATCAGTCTTGGTGGTTGAGACACTATCTGGTGGGCAGCCTGTGACAATCCCTCAGCAATTTCTCCCAAAACACTTATGAAAGCAGAAGAAAATCTGATAGGCACGAAGTCCTTCTCCAGCCCCACAATACATTGTGCCCTGCACGCCAACAGCACAAATCTAAAATAATTAAACAGGATGATTTCTGAGAGTAATATATAAAGAAAATGAAAAATAAAAAATAATATTGGGGTGACTGAATATGGAAAGACTCTCCTAGGTGGCAACATTGAGTCTAAGAACTTGTTTGAATGTTCTCATGTCTGAACAGCAACTGCAGTTAGAACACTATTCTCCCTCTCTCTCACCACTGGTATATCTGCTCAGAGCTGCAATCTCTGAAAAAATAACTTAAAAGATTGTATGGTGCTGATGAGTATTTGAGATGGAGAGATGATAGAAAAATGAGAAGAACTGCATTCCACAGATATTATTCCTGAAAATTAAGCACTACAGGCACAGTAGGAAAAAATATAAATTCTTAGGGTTACGATTATTCGAATTTTCATTTTACGGACTTTATGGAATCAGAATTTAACATGCAGCCAGACGGCCAAAGTAGAAAACTTTGTCTCAAACCAGCAAGGTTACACTAGGTGAATGTGAGCTTGGTGCTTTGAATTAGGCTCTGGGCTAATCATATCTATCTAGTATTTAGCTTTTGCTCTGAGATGGCAATTCAATCAGCATCTAAATGAATGCAGAGAGAAGTCATGGGCTCTCCACGGACCCTATATCTTGGGAAACACATAGCCTGGAATGGGCTTTTCTCATTGCAATCTGAATATACGGAATATCTATACAGAATATGCACTCTACCCAAATAAGAAATTAATTAAAATTAAGAATTTAAGGAAAGAGATTATGCAATTTAAAAAATCACTCTTAATGCCTAAATTAGTTTCAAAAACAAAAAGTCAGAAAATGAGAGAAAAAGAAGAAACAGTATAAAGGCTCTGTGGAATGGTGGACTTTGAAAGTAATTTTTGAAGTAACTAAAAGAAAAATTTTAAAGCTTTTTGGCAGCCCTCTTATTAAAAACATAGCATAATGAGGAGGAATTTAAGGAAACTATAATAGTGATAACAGAAAAAAAATAAAATTTATTGGTAACATTAAGAATCAGAAATTATCTGGAGCAAAATCTAAAATGAGACGTGGAAAAGACACTTGCACCATTCTAAAAACAAAGGATTAAAATGATAAATGTTCCTCTTGTAAATGAAGTTGGAGACAGATAAGAGAAATCAAAATGCAAAGATTATAGACATTATTCAGAAACAGAACAAAAATCGTAGAAGCATAATCAAAGCATTACTTGAAGAAGTATACTAACCTCTGATAAGACCTGAGGATATCACAAAAAGTAGTTACTACACTGTATACAAAATCGATGAAAAAGTGTTCATATCTTAATTTTTAATCCACTATCATATTACAAATATTAGTCAAAATATTTAATCTAGAACAAAGCAACTGCCTGAAAACACACACAATATTAGACCTAGCTATGCTGTCTTTCGTATGTGAAGGTAACAGGACATTTTTAAATGTGCAAAAAATTATATAAAAATGCACTCTCCCCAAAAAAGAAATTAATTAAATTAAGAATTTAAGGAATGAGATTATGTGATTTAAAAAATTACTCTTAGTGCCTAAATTAGTTTCAAAACAAAAATGTTTATCACTAAATAATGACCTTATGAAACAAAGATCCAAAAAAACAAATAGAGAAAAGACACAATTTAAGTTTTTAATTTAATTTTAAAATTTTTATTCTAAACTGAATAATATTTGATTACTGTAAGTAATAAGACACACTTAAATATAAATAAACTTACCAGCTCAGGAATTTCAGCTTGCTTATTTGTTTTCTTCTCCTTCAGGTATTACCAATAAAACATAGAATTGTACAGAAGGACTTTCACACAACACTTAAGCACCAAAAGAATCATTAATATTTTCTGCCAATGTCTTCACCTAATGCTAATAATTCTGTGTTTGAGAAGCTCGAAGTTTTAGTGTTGTTCTAATGACGTCATCTATCTCCCAATGACCAATGACACTGCCAGATTCTCATACATTTTAAATGAGAAAGCAAAAAACTTCTATATATCTAATAATTACTATAGCAGAATCAAAATAATACCAGAATTTCATGTCCTCTTAGGGGAAAAAAAAAATTCCTAATAAAATGTCTTACAAATGTTATCATTATGTGTCAGTTTGCATTCTACTATATAATTATTACTCAAAAGTTTCTATAATTTTATTCAAGATATTTTGACTCAGCATTTGCTTTCTCTTAATATTAAATACAAATAAAATGAAAAAAATATCAAGGAAATGTCCAGCACATGTAGCTCAAACATCCTAATGAAATAGATGTTGAAAAATTGTGAACAGTTTCCATTGAAAATGGGAGATTAAGTCCCCCACAAATTACTGATGCTAATGAATTCCTAACCACAATGAACTTACCTGTGAGAAAAAGTCAAGCTTCCATTGATAATTCTAAATGTATTCTGTGTTTATAAACACACACACTTTGTCTCCTACATGAGTCCATTAAATTTAAGAGTTAGAGTAGTAAGCGGTGGAAAAAATACAGTATGATGAACTCCAAAGTATTTGCAACATGTTTTTACAATTCGGATGAGAAATTGAACAATATCTGTGAATATAATATTTTTAAATCTTAATTTTCTCAAGACAGCTTAGACATTTCTCATTTAATGCTCTGACCTCCAAAAATGTAGTCGAAGAATATGTTTATGCAAGGATATTTTGTGGATATTAAAGCTAAATAAATAAACTATTTCTTAACTCTACTTTAAAAACCACCATTAGAAATGAATGCAAGAGCAATAAATATCTAAGCTCAAATTTTCAATAAAGTAAACATATTTGGATTTTTAAAAATTGTCTTTTTAATTTTATCATATTCAAAATTAGCAAATTCCCTTAAATTGTCTTTGACTGAGTTTATTTTGGTTGGGTAAAAATCCTTTTGAAATCCTGTATTCCACTTGTGCCTGGTTGACCACATTAAAACAGTACTTTGTAGTAAACTCTACCTGTACTCAAAGGATTCAAATTCAAGCCCCAGTTATGATACTGTGTGACTTAATTAAGGCATTTTACCTCTCTGCACCTCAGTTAACTGTAAAATAATAAGATTGGACTAGATAATCTTCAGCTTGCAATGTTGGGAAGATCACAATGTCTTTTAATGAAATACAAACATCAGTAGATCAGTCATTCTTTTACACAAAAAGAAACTACAAGAACAAACATTGAACTTTTTTATATACCTAGCTGTCTTCCCAAAAATACTTTGTGATTCATCAGCTACATACAGATATCTTGAGGAATTTTGTTCCAGACCAAAGCCAAAATTACCTGTTTATGAAGGAAAAAAATTGCTTTAGAGTAGCTTACAAATGAGAGAAAGTATTCACTCTTACTTAACAATTAGCTCCTCAAAGTGGCTTTGATCAGTATGCAAGCAATTAGATTCAGAGCTAGATTCAGGAGAACGAAGCATATTGACACGTAAAGCTAAGAGAAGGCATTTGCACTGGAGAGTAAGTATGATATTGGCCACTTTCCTACTGAGAGAAAACAAGTGCCCACTCTTTGCTTTGGCACATAGTAGTATGTAAAATTGATGGGGGAATAAGGTAGTAAAAGGGTAAAGTTAATAAGGCTTACTTACACACACCTCTAAGGATGTCCTGTGCACCCACAACGATCATTTGCTTCAGGGGAAAATTCCATTAAGGCAACCAAAAGCCACAATGACTCCTTACAATAAAGGAAATAAGATAAACTCACAAATTCTTAAAATATCAAAGGCCTTAAGAGTGGGGATATTTGTAAGGAATCTGACAATAGCATTTTCTAAGTAGGTAGAGACATATGTTAATTACTTGAAGCATCCTATTTTGCCAAATAAGCAACATTCATGGCAGAAACATGCAGGACAGTTAGTCCTGTGTAAAATCAGTTTGCATGCAATGTTTTACCTGTTAATTGTAAATGATGCACTGTGACACTGACATGCGTGAGCCTCAACTTTTATCCAAAAATATCTAAAAACTCTGAGATATGACAGGAAAAAGGAGAAATTTACATTTAGCATTTCCTTTTTCTGACAGAAGAATGGTAATGTACTGAACAGAATGTGGACTCTGGAGCCAGCTAAACATGGATGGAATGCCAGCCTTGGCCTTTCCTGATGTGTCACACACAGCAGGCAAATTGTTTTACCCTCTCCATGCATCTCTGTTGGAATCTTCTCTCATATACTTTAGAGAGCTTGCCACTGCACTTTTTACGTGCTAAATGTTTTGCTCTTAAATTTGATTGTCTTTAAAAATGCATGTGTTAGTGCACAGTTTGCCCACCAGGTTGAAGACAGACATATACATAAATGCCAAAGGAAAGATTTTCAATAGACAAAATTCAGTCCCCA
This sequence comes from Rousettus aegyptiacus, assembly GCF_014176215.1. Taxonomy (NCBI): domain Eukaryota; kingdom Metazoa; phylum Chordata; class Mammalia; order Chiroptera; family Pteropodidae; genus Rousettus; species Rousettus aegyptiacus. The sequence goes on from NW_023416309.1 coordinate 7,142,939, forward strand.
GAGATCAGAAGAAAAATACCATGAAAGATTTTGTATCTATCTATTTAAGCATGTGAATACATTTTTATGCATGTATTTATCTGTGTAAGCATGCATACTATACATGTGTATAATATGTAGGTAGAGACATATGTTACCTGTTATGCATATGTGTGCGTATTTGAAAATAATGAGTTTCTATGTTAGCTCTGAATTGTTGAAAGATGGAGGTGAAACTTAGTGTTGCATATGTAAAACATGACTTCCTAAGTTTAATTTAAAGTCTTTTAAAAATGTATTCCAGAAAATTTAAGTTCAGATTTTTATGGCAAATAAAAATATAGTCACCTAAAATCTTATCAGCTTTTATTTCTATAGTGGGGATAATATAAAGGACAAATGTTTTGAGGATAGACCTAGGTTTGAATCCTGCTTTTTACCCTTACTACCTTTGTACACTGGAGTAGTGTTTAATCTTAATGAGCCTAATCAGGAAGCACCTACTTCCAAAAATTGTGTCTGGGTTACTTGCCACAATTTGTGGCATTAGTGGGAACTCAAGGAACATTTGCTTCCCATTTCCCTAAACTAGGATTCAGAAGCATTGAGACAGAATGGGTAGGTGAGTGGGTGGGTGAGATATTAGGAGAGACCAACAAGAGACAAGATGGTGGAACTTGAGGTAAGCTTGCTGAAAGGATAAACTCTTGGTGGTTTCCAGTCTTCCTAATGGTCACTCCTAGAATCAACAACACCTTCCTCCAGAAATTAAGGCTAATTCCATAGCAAGGATTTCTGAATCTGTCTCAAGGCAGGTGATGGAATTTTGGAAAAGACCAGTGAATCTAAGTAGAAATTCATGATAGGTTCACCATTCTGCAAAACTCTGGGTTCTCAAGAGAATACAGAGGAAATATCGTGCCTCAGAAATTAATGACTTCATTCTGTTAATCACCAGGCTAACTTGCTATTAAAATTACAAAAGTGCCACAGTTCCCCAGAGCTGGAGATACACACAAGTGTCATTGTCATAATATTTAACACTATCCCCCAATTAAGGCTTGCAAATTCCACCCACAATTATTTGGCTCCCATTTGAAAAGTGAAGAGTCTCTAATGCTGAAATCAAATTTGATGGCTAATAGGCTTTCTGATTACTAGGAATTGTTGGTATTTCATTTTTAAAAATGTTGCTTAGCCAAGACAGTCATCATTTTCTAATGGAAGTTGGATCATTTCATGACATCCTTTCCTGCTATTGCTGGAGCATTGGCAGCACTAATCACCATTTACAAATGGGCTGCCTTGCACTAGAATTCAGTTGTTCAATACAAGTAATAAGAAATTTTCCAGGTGTTTTAAGCTACATAACACATATCCTTTTTATAATACATACTGTGCAGATTTGGGAGTTAGGAAATTTGGGTGCCTTAGAAAATATTATCAGAATTTTTTTTTTAACAACAACAAAAAAATTCATCTGTGCAACGTTTTTATAGATTTGCTCAGCATGCTCTTCTGAGCTCAGTGGGGTTTAGTTGCTTCATAAAACAACCAGATAGATTATGTGGCCTGTTTTCCTCACTAAGCCAGTGTTGTCTAGGAAAGAGGAGCAGGGAGTGAAAACATGGAAAAGAAGGTGACATAAACTAGACTGACCAGCTCAGAGAGACAAGACAGGGATACATGTCAAGTGTCAAGTGAAGGGAAGAAAGAAAGGCCCAAAAAAGCTCAGGTGGTAGTTCCAGAAGCAAATGGATAAGGGTGAGAGGCGAGGGCATTATACTTAAGCATCTGGCCAGAAGTTACTTTCGAGGAGTGCATGGAGCTTTCAGAAAAGGCCAAATTAGCTCCATAAAAACCTCGTCTAGGCTTGACAAGTGGAATCTTGCATAGCTATTTGAACAAAAATCTAAACAAAAATTATGAGTTCTGGGTTCCAGTGGTGTGAAATTGAGTCCTCACTCTGTAGTATGAGGATTGTCATTTCTGTTGAGTTACCTAACTTCTCCAAGCATCCTCATCTGCAAAGTGGTTGAGTATAATGGTAATACTTACCACTAGAGGGCTGCAGTGAGGATGAAATGAGACAACATATGAGCAAGGGTTAGTATTTTGCCTGGCATTTGTCAAGGGCTCAGAAAATATGAATTACATGTCCTATTATTACGTGGACTTATCTATGGATACCTGAAATATATGACATGAAAAGGTGAAATTATGAAATAAACTTGGACAATATTTTTCAAAAGTAAGTTTATAAATATAAGTAATTCCGAACATACGAGACTCTGAATTTTGGATATGCTTTTAGTTTATCAATTTTTTTCAATTAATGAAGAGTTAAATTCCTTTGACATCCCTCAATGAACAACATCAATACTTTAACATGTTACTAGGAGTAAGATAGTTAATTTCAGTAGGATTTTTGAGATTTTTGTTTGTTTTAGTCTCCTCCCTCTCGCTCCTCTACACTAAGATTCCTTTCCACAATTTCTGAAGCACTTATGAGCACCTTCTATGATCCATACAGACCCAACCCTTATTGAGTTGATTCATCTAGGAATACAGACAACACAGTGTGTGTATATCGTGTTTACAGGTTGCCAAACTCTTGCTTTCGCTTTTCCCCTTAATTCTCACAACAACCCCTTAAAGCAAGGGTGAGGCAGATGTCATTAATATTCTAATTAAAAGAAGCAGAAACAGGTTTACCACGTTTACGTGCTCTGTGGAAACTTGCACAATGAAATGGGTCCCAAGCAAGACTCTTCCTTGATGTCCTCCAGTGCTACGTGTTCATATTAGACCTATTTAAAAGACTTAGATGCTTACTAGAAAAGGCTGTATCATATCACTTTGAAAACTGGTTAAATAATATGAACAAGAAAGATAGAAAGGAGATAACATTTTCCCTGTCTTGGGTCAGGCAGGAAAAGCTTCTACAGGATTTGTTTGGTGGAATGTGTCATGTGCATACATCTAAGACAGTGTGGGTGCCTAGGGACTGTTGTAGCTCAACTGTGGACCTGGAACCACAGAAACCAAACTGCAATCTGCTGAGTTCCTGCCTGACAGAGCTGGCAGTGGTGCCCAGTGAAAGCACAGAGGGGATCCTTGTGCTCTGACTTTTTGGCTAGCTCCTGTGCCAGAGTGCTCTCTGGCAGAGCTGGACACTGACTGTTCCCTGGAGTGGAGCCAGGGCCTGAGAGGTAGCGACTCCATCTAGAGGCTTCTCTACCATACAGAGCAGAGCTGTCTGTGATCTGCCATTGTGTGTGTGTTGGGGGGAAGGGGGGATTCTCAAGTAAGTGTGACTAAAAATATATCCAGTGTGACTCAGAGGGACCCTGTTAACTTAGAATTCAAAGTGACAAGTCTACAACCTAAATGAAATAGACACTATGCTAATGATTATAATTTATAATCTAATTTATAGACCTCATTGACCAGTAAAACAGCTTGTTAATAGCCAGATCACTTTATAGTGAATTTGGCTATTGAGATGTTACAAGTTACTACCCCAAAAGCTGTTGACTAAACAATGACAATGAGTTTAGCATTGCTTTGATAGTCCTTCCCTCTTTACCCAAAAACAACACTAAAAAGAAAAAAGAAAAAAAAAAAGCAAACAAACATTGCAGGGAGATGAAAGAGGAATAAGGATTTACTTACAGATGTAAAAACATATGGGGAATTGCTACTCAATGGGTATAGTTTCAGTCACACAGAGCTCTGCTGTACAATATTGTGATTATAGTTAAAGGAGTGTGTGGTACACTTAAAAAATTTCTAAGAAGGTAGATCTCATGTTGTGTGTTATTTAGCACAATAAAACAATGTGGATGTTCCTCTACAAGAAAGAAAGGAATGTCTTGATTTTAGCATCGTATATAATAAATCATGAGCTTTGAGTCATAAAGGCTTAGCTTTAAATGCTAGCTACAACTAAGAAGGCACTTAATCTCCCTGAGCCTGGTTTCTTCATCTGTGAAATGGGGATAATGATCTGTGCTTTTCAGGATTTTTAGAAGACTTAAATGAGATAGCAATTATGAAACCAAATAGTCTAATGCTTGGCCTAGAACAGGCATCCTTCAAGTTTAATGCTCTCCTCACCTTTTATCACTACAGCTTCTTTTTGATGCTAGCATGTTTTATCTAATTTAAAGTGAAGTATAGCACTGATCTAATGGCTTACAGTGTAAGTCAACCATTTAGGTTAAATGCAGTTCTTGCCAGAAATCCCCATGGCTTCATATCCCCCTTGGTAATTTCTTTCTTTTGTTTCTTAAAAGCCCTTGTGACTGAACCCAGATATCTCCAAGGCCTATTCAAGCCCATGATTCTACTGCCGAAAATCAAAATAATAGACAAACAACAAGAAACAGCTCAGACTCCACTGAAGAAATAGACATATGTTGTTGCCCTTCACATGTGCAACTGCATAAGCAGCCTTGGAATGCAGATTATTGCTTCCCCAATAAATATTGTAAAATTTTGATTTCACATAGAAAAATTCAAGTGTGTCAGGAAGTCTTCTAACCATGACACGTGGTGAATAAAAGGACAATTGGCAATCACTTTATTCAGCACAATAAGTTTTACACAGTGAAATGTCACCCTAGAGATAGCACAAGTTATTCTTAAGCATAGTATGAAATAAATAATTGCCCCTTCACGTATCCACAAAAAGAATACAGGGGAAAACTGACAAATTTTGTCCCCAATCTCTATATACCAATTTTTTACTTATTTCTTAAGTAGATTAGAAATATCTTCCCAACAATTGGTAGTAAATATTTAAATAGACAAACTCATATATGGTGATATAGTTTCAGAAAGAATACTAACACCACAGTATTGAAGAGAATAAAAATTCACATCCTGAATTGATTTTAGTTAGGTGCTTGGGCTACAGTTTAACACAGCAACAGTGCTAAAAAAATAAATAAATAAGCAATGAGGATACAATTTTTTTTTTTACTTTCATTAGAGAGAAAAACAATACCTGCCCAAAGATGCTCAGAAGGAATGAAAACACTGAGAAGAAGAAAATAAGAGCAAAGAAACCACATGGTATGAATTTTATATAACTGCTTTCCAGTTTCAGAACATAGGAAGCTAAAAGGAATCCATGTTTTAATATATTGTCTTGAATACCACAGACATTGATACACATCTGCTCATTCCTTTAGCATCACTTTAGTGATCGAGTAGGTTGATCTATTTGACCCTAGGTCAGTCCTAACTCCCAGGGACCCTGAAGCTGCAGTGAATTTGGGAAAGCGTGCTGGGTGAGTCTGGTTGGAAAGCATAAATACAAGCTGCTCAAACTACAGGGCAGCATGATAACAAAAATGAAACCCACTGTATATAATCCAAACTCTATTCAGGACCATGGACAACACTTGTTAAAATTGTTTCAATCTGTGTTTTAGAAACAATTTCTTTGGTTTCTAGAAAACACAGGTAAAAATGATATGACTCCTCTGAGAAAAGTGGCATCTATACGAAGGGCTCCTGTGCTGAAATTTTGTCCACTGGGCTTGGGCAGTACACTAGACCCTTATAGGGTACTCAAGAGGCTCCCAACAGGACAGGCCAGGACCTCTGCCATTACTTATCTCAGTGTCTAGTTGGCAGACAGAAGGAAAACCAAAATCATGGTAGAAAGGAGGGTCTCTAAGCTAAAATCATGAATGATTTAAAGAGGGAGTGACTGAAGAGGAGGTAATGTAGCAAGTAAGAAAAAGGGATGATCAGATACAGACAACACAGATCAAAAATAGTAAGGCAGTAGCAAAGTCAAGTAAGCATGTAGTCTAACTTAATAATAATATGAGATGTACTATGCTCAAAGGAAAATCTAGAGATGACTAGACCTTAAACTCCTGTTGCATCATAGAAGGCGACACATGTTTGCTTATTATACCCGTGCTCATGTACTCTCCACTCAAGTATACAGCCATCAGCCATTAATTAATTAATCCATTCACTCATTCATTCTATAAACATTTTATAAATTTTGTTTATGTGCCAAATACTGTGAAAATGAAGAAGATACAGTCCTAGTCTTAAAATAAAGATAATATTGAATTATAATACCACATAATAAACACACAGTAATTATTATTCATAAGACATGTGAGAGGCAGAGGGAAACTTAAAACAGGGTAGAAGCTGTGGGAAAGGCTTCCTAAGGAACTTGCTTGAGGTGAACCTCAATGGGGATAAATATTAGAAATCTAAATAAAGAGTGGACAAAATATTCTGAGGGAAAAATCTGTAATTTTAAGGGGAAATCTGCATTGTCTATAGCATATTCTTCCAGGTTATCTCATTTTAACCTTGCATTGGGGCTATTTCCCAACTTTACAAACTGTAGTTAACTGATAGTAATGCAAAATAATTTTTGTATATAGACATATGACAATCTGTCTACTGGAGTTTCAGGTGCTTTCCTTCTCCCACCAAGGAAGAGGCCAGTTTTGCTTCCATTTGCATCTCTTTTCAACATTCCTGATTGATAATTAGATCTGTTCTTTGGATTCTTTCGTACTCATAACATCATACTCATTCCTTCATTAATGAGTAAATTAAAATTTTAATATGTGTTCATTTTATATATTCATGAGGGTCATAATTTTACTCCTGTTTGAAAATGATTCTTTAATAGTATATTCCATAATGAAAATTTGGTAAGGACAAATGAGTATAAGGAGCATGATGTGCTCTGGCAACTGAAAGAACTTAGGTCTTGCAGAATATAAGATGATCCTTTTAATATGGTTGAAATGTTATTCACCACTGCAAGCCAATGTATCATTCCCAACTGTCAAAGAAACAGGTTTCAGAATTCAAGCACAACGTGCTGTTACTATTCACAAAATGTATTAAATAATTATTTTTCCTTACTTAAGAACTATAATGAGATAATTCTCCTAGAACTCAAAAACTGCCAGTGTCAAATATGATTTCAACAGGTTTCAAATCTGTTTAAACTGTTATTATTCTGATCCTCGGGGAACACAGTCTTCAAGTTTTGAAGATTTGAAATATCCATAATGAGAATTTTGTACTCAAGATAAACAGAGACCTAGCTATTCTTTCCACTGCTTTTATGAGACAGTATAACACCACAAAACATTGTCAACTAGAGCAGCATTACAAAAAATGGGGAACCAAAAAGGCTTTAGAAAGAAAAAACCTGCCTTATACTTTAAAATATTTTTGATATATCTTTCCTCATTAGAGTATCAATGTTTTCTTTCATATTCTTAAAATAAGTATTAACCTTTCTTTCTTAGAAACAGGAATAATTTCTGATTGAGTGTTCACAATAAGTGGAGTTTGCAGATCCATCAACAGATCAGCAATATCTAGACTCTTAAATAGAAGCATATAATTAACTTTTTTTTTTCAAAATAGCAGTTGGAAACCACTGAAAGATTCAAATCAGTTACAATCAAAATAGCCCAGTATTCACATCCAAGACCAGAGTTCATATTAGTGTAATTACACATCATTGCTGGGGCCATGGATGTCTACTTCTGCCTACCAGGAACAGCAATTGACCTCCACCTGAATAACCCAGAGCTTGAACAGCCCCTATGAGGGTGGTGCTGACTGGGTAGATTCAAACACAAAAAGACTATTGATGTACTTTATATTTCTGAAAATTAAAGGTCAAAACAAGTCTTTCTGAACACTCTATCCACAGGGAAGGCCAAAGTCTACATGAGGAAAAGGGAGTGACAAGGTTGCATGCTTAAATAATTAAATGGACTTCAGGTGTTCAAGCAGAACAATGTGAGAAATGAATGAGGACTACAGATGAGTGCCTGAAGAGAACTGATGAAATGGCAATAATCAAGAGGTGTATTTGTTTATTTGACACAGGACCACTATCGCTGCTATTACTGAGAACTGAATTTAGTTGCATATGTGTCAGACATTTACCATTTCCAGTCACTGAGTATTCTGTGTTTTTAAATTCTTCATAAGAAAAAAGAGAGATTTTTTAAAACAAAATAACATGTTGATAATGCTTACTTATAAAACATGTATAGATAGTGAAATTGTTTTTATTTCATCTGATATGTGCAGTCATTTGAATAATCAAGTAATTTTTATCTGGATCACCTTGAAATTATTAGCAGTAACTAAGAATAAAGTGTTAGAATATGATAATTAAAGGTTGGAAGAAGCATAGCTAACTTGTAAAATATTAACCCTGACAGATGCTTTCTGAAGAGTATCTACTGTACAACACACATTCAGATATTTAATTAAAATCCCTGGTCCACTTAACACGGGTCCATGGGAATAACAATGCTTCATTATCCAATATGACTTAACACTAATAGATGTGTGCACTCAGTTGAAACAACTTTACCTGAAATAATGTATCATTAATGAAGTTTGATGAACTTGTATATTTAAATGGGACAGGTCTACCATGATAGACACTTGGAAGAATTTTAGGAATAATGAATGTGGCTGGAAAAATGCTACTAGTTTCTTCACATAGATGTTTTTCTCAGGTCCTTTAAAAGCAATATTTGAACATCTAGATATTAACTCCCATTTTGCGATTATGTATTGTTGAGGACTTTTCAAATTTCAAGAATTTTACACCTTTATGGAAAATACTGGCTACTTCTAGTCATGTTAGTTCCCTGCTTAAATGCCTTCAAGAACCCCTCCTGATGAGCTGAGCTCAGAATCCTAAAAGGTGTATTCTATAACTTCGTTCTCGCACAAACCAATTTTTGCAAACTCAACTTTTATTTATTTATTTATTTTATATTCATTTTGTCCTTCCCTGTCCCCATTCCCCTAAATTGGCAGGTGGAAATCCCCCCTATCCTGCATGGTCTCATTCAAATTCCATATTCTCCCTTATACTTTTCCTTCATTTGAATGCAAGATTTCATAACTTTGTACCTCACAACACCTGAAAATAATTTGAATAGTATTTGTTTTTGTTTTCATTTCAAACTAGAATTATTATCGACTCACCTTAAGTGTGTATTAAAATTGATGTTGTTTGTTCTTTTAAAGAAAAAGTTGCTTAATTCCAAAGTGGAAGAGCAAATCTTGTCAATGTCCTCATTAAAATGCTAAGTAGTTTTCTTGCTTTATAGAGCAAGTTTTGGTAAAACTCATGTTATCTCTCTAGGGTATTTCCTGCCTGAATTTCCTTATTAGCTTCCTTTCACTTAGGAGACGTTCATTTATACATTTTACCTATAACTGCAACACATCACATAGACACCGATTATTTCCCTCACTTGAATATAAATCATAATGTCCAGAGCTACATAAGTCTAGAGGTCTGTACAGAACATTGTGCCATGTCTGCCCCCCGAATACTCTTCATACTGCCATCATTCATTAAATTCAATCATTATTATTGTCAATATTATCACCACTTCCATTTTATGTTATATTTCCTGACTAAGGAAACAAGCAAAGGTCTGGTAGAGCCAAACAGCCTCACTCTATCTCCTTGGGTGAACCTCTCTCCTAATCTTTTTCTGAGGAATACCTTTGGCTGTCCTCCCAGATTCTTTCTTCCTGGACAACAATCAGCCTCAAGGCAACGATTTAAGTGAAGAGCTGTTCTGTTTTTGTTCTGATCCCTAAAAACATCCATGCCAATCAAAAAAGATCAACTAGTATATTGCAACACTGTCGGAGTTCCCACTTATGATTTCAAATCAGGATTTTTATCTGAAGGCAGTTTTTTTCAAAGAGAACGCTGGTCATAGAGGTCGTCTGCCAACACGGGGGATGCTCTATTGTTTCTCAAGGTGGTTCTTTAGTTCCCAAAGGGAGATTATAATATCTCTTGAGATTGTAAAAACCTCCTTCAGATAATTAAATAAACCACTGGAAGTGCCAAAATGCCCCAAAGTCCTAATTAGCTCATTACACATGAATATTAATTAATCATTTTGAAGGTTACCATCTTCACTGCAGGATTCCTGGGAACCCTCAAAGTGAGAGAGCATTAACCCACAAATCAGAATATTATGAACAATGGCCGTCAAAAAAATCAGTCTGTTTTCAGCTCCCAACTAGCATGCTAAAAGATGTCTTTGCTTTATTTTCTGTAATTTAAAAATGTTCTATTACTTACAGGCAATGAAATCTCAGAATCTGGTCACCTCTACAGGCTCCAGCAGATAACACAGCAAGGCAGGTAAAGATCACAGGAAAATATTGGATTGCCAACATTTGCATGGTGCAAGGTGATTAATTAGAAGCATTTCAGGGAAGAGATAAGCTTATCAGAATCTAGAACTATTATTCTAAATTAAGATATAGGTATAAGCAGACTTATTATATTTCTTATTTTGTTCTGATACAACCACACCTCCCAACCATATTTCAGGATAACTACAACCATTATTAATATAATGGCTATCATTTATTAATCCCTTACTACATGCCAAACATACATACACACACACTCACACATACATGCAGATGCATATAAACAATATAATTTAATCACAGCCACTCTGGGGGGGGAAAAAAAAGCATTTTCATCTCTATTTTACAATGAAAGAAATGCTTGCTCAGGAAAGTTAACTAAGTTTGTCATCATAACAGAACCAACAGTGACAATGGGTTTAAGACATAGCTCTGTTTATTTAGTTTTAATGGCCTCTCAACCATCAAACCATGCCAAGACACACAGGTCTGTGAGAATTTGTGGTTGAGCTCCATGTAAATCCTTATGTGGTGAACATATTTCTTAGTTATTCTGTGCTTTTTTAAGTATAATAAAGGTTTATACAATACTTCCAAGAACTAAAATCTCCCTTTTCTTCCACCAGAAAGGGCAGCCAGAGGTGAGGTGAGTTCTTACAACACTAAGCACCAAGGCAAGGGTTTGCATAAGTAGAGATGGGTGCTGATCTCAAGGTAGAATGCTGATTTGCACTATGGAGCAGCCAGGTCAGAGAACCCAAAAGGCTTTGCACACTACATTGGGATAGGGTTCCCCTACCTTTCACATCCATTTAACAGGCAACTATTATGTAGAGATAATCCTGGCTTAGCAGGATGGAAATTTCAGATTTTCAGAAGTGTTCGGATGAGAATTTTATTTGTACATAATTTCTTCTCTCTCATTATTGGAAGTGAGATTATCGAAGAACAGAAGGCAAATGCCACAGTAATCTGAGATGGCAAAGTATATCAATTAGGAATGCATTTGGATGCAAGTCACAAAAACTTTGACTCCAACTCAGGGTTTTTGGTTTTTGTTTTTTTTTTTTTTTCTTCATATGACTAGAAGTCAAGAGGTAGACAAATTCATTGAGGCCTGGGCAGAACACAGTCTTTCTCCATGTTTACAATATGACCCCTGCACTACTGCAATTCTAAATATTTCAGCAGTGTTTAAGGCAAGAAGTAAAAATGGAGAAGAGGCAATGAAACAGAATTCCATTTAATAAACATCATCCTATGATAAACCCTATTATAATGAAAATTGAGAGAAGTCTTTCCCAGCTGTTTAATAGAAGTCAGCCAAAAAGAGTGAAATTGACAACAAACAAAGTCCAGCACATATTGGTTCCAAAATCCTTATCTTAGAGCCTGTAGTCTGAGTAAAGTCTATGACTAACTTGGTGTCCTTCCTTCTCTCACCCGAGCTCCTGACTGTGCTCTCTTCTCATCTCTTTCTCTCCTTTGCTAGCTTTCTTTCAGACGGCCTCAGTGTGGATTAGCAGAGTTGCTTGACTGGAAGCTCCATAAATTTGCCTCTTCCCAAAATTTCCCATGGAAGAGAGACTGTGAACCCCATCTACCCACTCACCCATTTGAAACAGCATATCATCTCAATTTCAACTTGGTGGGAAGACTTGATCCCTGGATATGGAGTTAATGTTCAATTCTGAATTCTAAACTACTAAAAAAAAAAAATTAGCAAGGGAGTTCCAATACCCAAGCATCATTTAAATATGATGATGTAGCTAATGTTTTTCTCATATTATTCTTTAATGCACAGGAAGGAAATTATCTGATATGACAGAAACATCATTTCTAAAATTTGAGAAAGAGTTAAGTTAATAATCTTTAAATTCATCCTTTCACACATAGATAAAAATTATTTCCCTGGAGAAGAAATACCCTAAATACCATAATGAGCTAAAGTAAAGTAGTTTATGCAAATCGCTCCCATAAAGCTGTATAGGCCACAGGTGACTTCATTTACCTCCAAAAATCTGGGGAAATTAAAGCTCATAATTTAAATCAAAGAATATTAGTAAATATTTAACTTTCAGTAGTATATCTTTTACTTTATGCTCGGCTTAGCTTTCTGTAGCATATTTCTATTAAAATGCTGAATCTTGTATAAGTAGTGTAAGTTAAGTAACTTCACTTGCTTCCAGGACCATACCACTGAATAGTGACAAAGAATGCCCATGAAACTGAGATATTTACAAAGCAGTCTTGTGTTGGTCCCTTTTCCTGTGAAAACCAGCTTATTTAAGATCATTAACTGCCCAGTAAGTAAACAGAAACATCCTGAAATAAGAGATAGATCCTGGATCAGAGACATTTTGATATTAAAATATGCAACCAAATTCAAAAATGAAGAGCCACGGAATGATACAGGTGATTTCCAACATTTTACCTGATACTTGCAGTTCTTTGCCTAGGAACAGATTTTAAAAACCCATGCAAACCTTGAAATCATTATGAAAAAAAAATGATTTTTTATCAAACTTGTAAAAATTGTTCTTAATAATAGTCCTTACTCTTTTCAGAAATATATCAGAGACTGATTAATTTATTTCTATTTATACCTTGTTTCTGTTTGAAAAGGGACTTATTGTTGTTGTTGCTTTTACAGAGGCCAAAAACTAAAAATAAATCCCAAAACAAAACATGAAAAGTTTGTGTTCATACACAAAATTTAACCAATAATTAAATAAAAATTATAACAGTATAAAATTAAACTAAATAATTGAAGCATATAAATATGTCAAAAGTAGGTAATATTATCACTATGATTAAGCTTCAAGTTTTGCTCTGAGTTTCCAAGCAGCCAAGCAAAACCTGTGATATGATTAGTAAAGAAGTATCGAGGGGAAAAAACTAAAAGGGCACTTGAAATTTTTGTAGTACATAATTTTTTATTGTTATTTCTTCATTACAGTTGACATTCAATAGTATATATACTAGTTTCAGGTGTACAGCATAGTAGTTAGACATTTATATAACTTACAGAGTGATCCTCCCAATAATTTCTAGTACCCACCTGACAGTACAATTATTACAATATTATTGACTGTATACCCTATGCTGTACTTTACATCCCAGTGACTATTCTGTAACTGTTATTTTGTACTTCTTCATCCCTTCACTTTTTCCACCTAGCCCCCACCTATCTGGCAACCATCAGTTTATTCTCTGTATCTATGAGTTTGTTTCTATTTTGTTTGTTCATTTATTTTGTTTTGTTTTTTTCTTTTTAGATTCCACATATAGGTGAAATCATGTGTTATTTGTCTTTGACCTATTTCACTTAGCGTAATACCCTCTAGGTTCATCCATGTTGTTGTAAATGAGAAAATTTCATTATTGTTTATGGCTGAGTAATATTCCATTGTATATATGTACAACCACTTCTTTATCCAATCGTTTAATGATGAGCACTAGGTTGCTTCTATATCTTGGCTATTGTAAATAATGCTGCAATGCACATAGGGGTGCCCATATCTTTTCAAATTAGTGTTTTGGATTTCTTCAGATAAATACCCAGAAGTGGAATTGTTGGATCAAAAGTAGTTAGTTGCATTTTTAATTTTGGGAGGAACTTCCAAACTGCTTTCCATAGTGGCTGCACCAATTTGCGATTATACCAACAGCTCACGAGAGTTCCCTTCTCCCCATCCTTTCCGCTTCTAGTTGTTGATTTGTTGATGATAGCCATTCTGACAGGTGTGAGATGATAACTCATTGTGGTTTTAATTGCCATTTCTCTGATAATCAGTAATGCTGAGCATCTTTTCATAAGTCCGTTGCCCATCTACATGTCCTCTTTGGAGAACTGTCTATTCAGGTCCTCTGCCCACTTTTTAATTGAACTGTTTGTTTGTCTTGCTGTTGAGTTGTATGAGTTCCTTATATATTTTGGAAATTAATCCCTTATTAGATGTATCATTGGTAAATATCTTTTTCCTTTCAGTAGGTTTTCTTTTCATTTTGTTGGTTTCCTTTTCTGTATAAAAATTTTTTAGTTTGATGTAATTCCATTTGCTTATTTTTTCTTTTGTTTCCCTTGCCTGAGGAGACATAGCCACCCAAAAAATATAACTAAAGACTATGTCCGAGTGCTTACTGCCTATGTTTTCTTCTAGGAGTTTTATGGTTTGGGGTCTTACATATAAGTTTTTAATCCATTTTGAGTTTACCCTTGTATATGGTGTAAAAATGTGGTTCAGTTTCACTTTTTTACTTATATCTGCTCAGTTTTCCCAAAACTATTTATTGAATAACTGTCTGTACCCCATTCTATATTCTTTCCTTCAATTTACCATATAAGTGTGGGTTTATTCTTTTCCATTAGTTTATGTATCTGTTTTTATGCTAGTACCATGCCATTTTGATTACTAAAACCTTGCAATATAGTTTAATATCAGGTTAGCAGTTAATTTTTTAAATGAATTTTTCACATATTGGAATATCGGTGTTATAAAAAAAAAAGGACATAGCAATATTTTCACAACAGATGCATTACATTATTTTATAAGGCTCTTTCATATAATGGCCCTGTAACGACAGCTCAATAAAGGTAATTTTGCAAGGGGATACACCAATGTGCTTCAAATAAGTAACCTATAGTAGCTCAACAAACTGAAAAACTTTGTTTATAGCAGAGATCTTAATACAGTTAGAACCTCTATGAGCTTTTTCCTTTACTTTGGAAGGGGGGAAACAACACAAATTTTATATATAAAAAATATATATATATATAAAATATATGCATATATATAATATATACATATATATTATATATATTATATATATTTTGTACTGATTAAGTTTTCAAAGTACAAAATATACACTATATTCAGTATTATAGGCAAATATATGGACACAGAAAGAATTCGGATGGGGTTTGAGTAATTCTTAGATTTTCTGTATGACATATTCTGCATTTCTATCTTTAATAATGAACAAGTATTATTACTTATAATTTAAAAAATTTCTAACTATTAACTTGGAAAGCTAAACTGTGGAGCAAAGTTAGAAATAGCTTTTTCAATATTAATTTTAAAAACAAGGATTTTTTTTACTGAGTTAAGCTGTTTGAAATTACATCATAAAAACCACTGGAACTAAAAACGATTTACTTTCAGACAGATCTGGATATTTTCAGAGTGCTGGAAACTTTTTGCAAAATGTCATTGTCATATCCTTATAAATCACATTCAGTTGCTTCAGTTAGCGCTGAACAGATAGAAAGATACTGTGCTCCAGCCTCAGGCTGCTGAAGGAAACTCCAAATTAATTACAGATTTAACCTCTCTTAAGTTAATTAAGAATTGGAATGATGAAGATTGTTTCGTCTGACAGGCTTTGAGGAGTGACTGGGTTAAAAATAAGATTCAGTCTTATATTTCTGAAGACAGTGGAATAGCTGGATTTAATGTGAGAAGGATCTTAGAAATCATTCACTTTTGAATCTTTTCCACATTGTTCAGATGAGAAGACCTTAGCTCAGACAGGGAAGGTGAATGACTGACTACTCGATGTCAAGGTCAGAGCTGGTACTGAATTTAGTCTGCGTGGCAGTCTATAGTTCATTCCACACAACTGAATTCAGCTTTATTATCTGGATTAATCCTCATATATAATTCTTATAACAACAGTTCCAAAAGCACTATCTAAGGCAAGATTTTCCAATAAAAATATGTGAGCCCTACGTAATTTAAAATATTTTGGTGGCCATGATAAAAAAAGAAGACGGTAGGTAAAATTAATTTTAATAATATATTTTATTTAATCCAATATATAAAGGTATTACTATTCCAATCTGAATTGAATATAAAAGTGAAATAAAATTTTATATCTTTTTTTTTTGGTACCTAGTATTTAAATGTCAGTGTAGCTTTTACACTTAACAGTGTATCTCAATTTGGATTAGTAAATTTAAAGTGCTCGATGACCAGTGGCTAATGGCTTGTATATTAAATAATGATGTAGACCTAGGGTATAGTTGATTTTATGATATTCCTCCCCAAAAGACCATGTCCACTAATACTTTAGGCCTGTAACTAAAGACAGGAAACTTTATAAGAAAATCATTTGAAGAAACTACACCAATAATGAGAAAACACTACAAATACTGAGGTGTGTTGTGAAATAGAGTATGCCTTTCTTAAACTGGTTGATAGCTTTAAGTATTAAAATATTCCCTTAATATGAAATAATGCTGATTCAATTGGGAAATACTAAACACACACGTAGGATATTAGAGGCCTGTGACTAAAAATGCTTTGGTCACTCTCCCCTTGACATTATCTGTTTATCTAAAGCCTTCCCTCCATTAAGTTTCCCAGGTACCTTCTGTCAGCTAGGATTGTTCTCTCCTCCTCAATTTAGCGATACTTTCATTCAGCTTATGTTAAATAGCCCTTGATCTCCAAACTCCCCAACTAGACCATAATAACTTTGATAAACCTGGATCACAATTTGTTTCTCTAAATTTCCTAACATTGTAAAGTAGCACAGCACAATGCACTGTACAGGAACTGAAAAAACTTTTTTAGATGAGGAAATATATCAGTGATGCCTATTCAGAAGTCCATGATGCCTTTCAGAAAGTACTATAAGAAATTATAGTAGGCAGGAAAAAAAAAAAAAACCCTAGATTTCTAACTAGATTAAAAAGACAAAAATTTAGGGAAAAGCCGCAGATCAGGAATTACTTGGCCATGCCAACCAAACATTATCTAAAATTATTCCTTCAAACCAGGAAGACTTAACCCTAAATCAAAGGATATGTGCGCGTGCGCATGCACACATGCATGCACGGATTCTCTCTCTCTCTCTCTCTCTCTCTCTCTCTCTCTCTCACACACACACACACACACACACACACAACCAAGCCCAACAGCTTATTAGAGTTTTAATAAACAGCTCCATTGGGCTGACATAAAATTATCTTCTCGTTGCCCTGATTCAAATAAACTATTGCTTCAAAGCTTGGTAATCAGAATAGCAAAACTCGTAAAGATACAATAAGTGAATTGCAGATTCATTATTATTTCCAAACAAAGTTAAATTGGATTTTACAAATAGTTCTAGAAGACTGGGACTATTCAGATGCATTTGATTGGCCTTCTCCTAGGCCAATGCTCTACACTATAAAGCTGATTCCTGCTAAACATTTCTGTTCACTGCTAAGATAGTAAAAAGCGGGTAAGCAAATTTACTTTACTTAATTACAGATTTAACCTCTCTATTTGGTTTTCCCAGGAAAATAATTTTACTTCTGGGTTCATGAAAATTCCATTTTAGACTTCAATATTTAGGCTGTCATTTTGTCTTCTGGGTATTACCTCTGGCAACTGACTTAATTCCAAACCCAGTAGTTTAGGAGTATGTGGTAAAAGCATCTAAATAATCAATAGAGGTTCCATGGCCCTCAGTCCCAGGCAGCCTTGCTTACCATACTGTGAAAGCTCATCAGCACTGTGGTTCCACCTGCTACACTTCTAAATTGATTGGAAATGCCCTGACCCAAAGGTCATATGGTAGTGTGTAAATGTGAAGGCTGTTTCACCAGAGAGCTCCCCAGTGCAAGAAGTTAAGAAGTCCATTTCAAGGTCACTGTCCTGGGTCCTGCAATAGAGGGCTAACAATCTTCTAAGGAATGGTATATGTTTCTACTTCCTCAACATAATCAAAGAAATGCCAACAGAGTTTCTTCAGGACCATTGCCATGTTCCTTTCCAACAAAGATACAGGAATACTGCCTTTAGAACAGCAGAACTAAAAGCTTTGGTGTATTAAAAGCTATTAGAAACCAAAGTCAATCTCATATTATAAAATTTATGGTGTTACATCCTGATTAGAAGTGACATTTATAATAAGAACGTTGACTGATCTAAAACCTTAGGAAATGGATCATTCTTTAAAGTAGGATGACATAGAATTAATATTGACAAGCAGCATGGCAGAGTGCACTAAACCAATGGTCAAAGACCCAGATGGTTATTTGCTTCTTGGGAAACTGGGAAGGTCAGTTAACTTTGGTGAGGATCAGTTTCTTGAAGACTATGAGTCTTAACCAGTTTAAGATTGTGGTTGTCTTTGAAAATCTGATGAAAATCTCTTCTTGGTAATATTTTAAATAAATTTTACTGAGATCATAGACACCTCCCTATCCATAAATCTTCCCCAGGACCCAAGACAAGAGTTCCTTTTATAGATACTTAAACTCCAGGGCCCATCTCTAGAATGTATGCTCTGTGACAGAAAGGTATTTTTACAGACCCTTTTTGGGAGCCCAAAAGGTATTTGATGGATGTCATAAATAAAAGAATGGTGAAACTTTTGAAAGATTAAATTAAAGATCGTTTATATGGAGGAGATTTGCAAATTCCAAAATATTCTATAAATTCATTATTATTTTTGTTTAAGTAATTGCAAGCCACATCTTATACTCTGACCTAATCGATACTTATAGTAAACATATCACAATTTACAGTTTTCTACAAGGTATAACTTTTTTCTTAATTTTTTAAATTGATATCTGTGCTCCAATACAAAATTTTTCCTCAAAAATCTTTATAAATATCAATAAATTCATGAACATTAAAGTCTCCTTCAAGAAGTCCTGCTCTTAATCTTTTATGTTCTACCTAATTTTAATGATATCATTTTCATCAAATTTGGACATTTGTCAAAATTTCAGAGTTGAACATGTAACTCATCCTCTAATAAATTCTCATATTCAGTCAACAACTGCAATTGCTTGTACTTCTCAATAATCTCTACTGAGTTCCCCACTATTTATTTTCCATGACTATGCCTTGGTGCTCATTATCTTTCATGTAAAAACATAAAAGTGAGAAGATGGATGTTAGCTAACCTATTATGGTAATCATTTTACAGTATATGGTAATGAAACCATCATGCTGGATGCCATAAACTGATACAGTTAAATATGTCAATTATTTCTCAATAAAACGGGAAAAAGTTTTAAAGTGTCCCTCACACACATTAAAATGGCTACGAGCAAAAACATAGAAAATAATAAGTAGAAAACACTATAAATATCAGTATGACAATTTCTCAAAACTTAAAAATAGAATTACCATATGATCCAGCAATTCCATTTTTGGAATCCCAAACAAATTAAAAGCAATTTCCTGAAGTGTTATTTGTACACCCATGTTCATAGTAGCATTGTTCACAAGAGCTAAAACATGGAAGCAACCAATTGTCCATCTACAGATGAATAGCTAAGGAAAATATAGTATATACATACAATGAAATACTATTCAATCTTACAAAAGAAGGAAATTCTGACATATGCTGCAACACATAAATGAACCTTGAGGATTTTATGCTAAGTGAAATAAACCAGTCACAAAAAGACAAATACCGTATCATCCCACTTACATGAGTTACTTAGAATAGTCAAAATCGTGCAAGCAGTAATTGGAATGGTGACCATTAGGGGCTGATGGTGGGGTTTGGGGGTTGTTGTTTAATTGGAATAGAGTGCCAGTTTTACAAGACAAAAGAGTTATGGAGATAGATGGAGATAGTTGTATAACATTATGAATGTATTTAATACTGCTAAACTGTACAATGAAAAATTATTAAGATGGCAAGTTTTATATTGTGTCTATTTTACCACAATAAAAGAAAAAAAAGATATGAACAGACATTTCATCAAATAAAATATATGATTAGCAAATAACTACAGAAAAAGATGTTCAATATCAAAAAAAAACCATACACACATATAAAAGTGTCTTTTACTTTTCCTCCTTCCAATCAGCCTTTTCAATATTTTCAATCATCTTTGCAAAATACAAATTTGATTATGTGATCTTCCTCCTTAAAAATCAAGACAGTTACTCTGTGCCTACATTTTTGAGAAAAACTCAAAATATGGCAAATGATGACTTTACTCCTTTGGTTTTAACTCACTTACCCTGGCATTTCCAATCTTACATCCACAATTTGATTCATAATTAACAGTTCTCATGCCTTGTACATGCCATATCCTTTGTACTTTCATGCTGCCGGGGGAGCAGGACTTTTCACAGAATATGTACATTAGGTCAATAACTCAATAAAATATACTGCCACTGCTTATGGAGATAAGAGTTCTGAATAAGAAGGTTCTCCTGTAATTTACAGACCACCTCGTATTTTTATTAAAGGTATCTAATTTGCCTTATCAAATTAATAAATAAATGTCTCTATAAAGGGGAACACAAATGACAATGGTGAGGATGATGATACACAATTATGTAGTGCTTTTATTTGCCAGGCTCCATGTTAATCACCTTCTATGTGTTATTTTAATGTAATTCACAATCATCTCTATGAGGTAAATATTATACCATTTCACAGACAACAAAACTGAGATTCAGAAAAATTAATTATTTACTCAGTGTCATTCATATAGCTGGTAAATAGTGAAGACAGGTTTTATTTCCAGTATTTTTCTTTTGCACAGTATTATTCTCAACTCTATGTTGAACTATCAATAATCAAGTCACAAAGATCTTTCCTGAGAAAATCTAGAAAAGGATGTTAAAATACATGACATGTTTCAAAGCATTCCCTTCAAAATCTTGTGACAGATTAATCTGGTGATACATTAATCAACTGTCATATTCTCTTTTTTACAGAATCCAAGTGAGAATTTTTATATTTTCATTTCTCACATTTTAAGTCAGTGCTAACTAGAGTATTGTTGTCCTCATCTGGAATTGAGTTTCTCAAACCATACAATGACTCATGCAGACTCTAAGAGGGAAAAAATTCTGATGCCATATTGAGAAATATACTTGAATTAAAGAAAACAGACCAATTCCTCCATTGCCTATATGTGTATTAGAAATTCCCAAAAGCTTGCAAAAGAATCCATTCTCACTGACATAGACCTCAAACTGCCTTCTCTCTCCCATTCTTCATCTCTGCTCCTTAGTGATCAGTCTAGATATTCTACTTTCTTAGGGCTCTCCAGTTTCTTACTTTCTTCTCCCTCTGTCCTGCTTTCTCTTTAGGCTCCTTTTCATAAATCTTGGGTTTCCACTACTGTGTCTTTGATCCAAAAGTGACCCTCTGTCCTAAAGTGGGGCTTCTTCCCTGCCTGGACATGACACCTTCAGGCTACCTTTGTCAGGTTGTGGGAGATCAGCTCCATCCAGTCATGTCTCATCCCTAACACTTAACAACATTAGCCCAATTCTTCAATCTCAATCCAGATTTTTATGGCTTGCACTGTAGTCCTAGGCAAGGCTTAATTCTCTGTGGTTCGTAAGATTTATGTGAGAATTAAGTGATGTAATACATGAAAAGTTACTTAGAATAATGCCTGCCCATGGAAGCTCAATAAATACTGCTATTATGTTTACCTATTTTATCATGGTTTGCTTCTTTTAAGAAGGCACTTTTGACAACTGCAGAGAGAATACAGAAGGTGAAAAACACCAGCTCTGAAGAATATACAAAGGGGAAAGGACAACCTCATTAATAAATGATGTTGGAAAAACTGAACAGCCACATACAAAAAAATTAAACTGAACCCTGTATCTTATACCATACACACAAATTAACTCAAAATGGATAAAAGACTTGAATGTAAAATCTAAAACCATAAAATTCCTAGAAGAAATTGTTAATGGTCTTGGCGATGATTTTTTTTTTTTGGATTTGATACCAAAATCAAAAGTAACAAAAACAAAAATAAATACATGGAACTATATCAAACTAAAGTTTCTGCACAGCTGAGAAAACCAGCAACAAAATGAAAAGGCAACCTACCAAATGCGATAAAAATATTAAAAAATCATATATTTGTTCAGAGTTTAATATCCACAATATATAAGGAGAACACACAAATTGACAGCAAAGAAACAAACAATCTTATTAAAAAATGAGCAGAGGATTTGAATAGATATTTTCCAATACAAACAGCCAATAGGTACCTGAAGAGTGCTCAGCATTAGCAATCCTCGGGCAAATGCAAATCAAAACCATAACGAGATATCCCCTGACACCTGTCAGAATGGTTATCATCAATAAATCAGAGAACAACAAGTGTTGGCGAGGATGAGGAGAAAAGTGAACCCTCATACATTGTTGGTGAGATTGCAAATTGGTACAATCGCTATGAAAACAGTCTTGAGACTTCTCCAAAAATTAAAAATAGATATACCCTTTGACCCGGCAGTTGCACTTCTGAGCATTTATCCAAAGAAAACCAAAACAATAATTCGTACAGATCTATGCACCTCAATATTCATGGCAGGACAATTTACAATAGACAAGATGTGGAAGCAACCTAAATAAATGTCCATCAACAGACAACAGGATAAAGAAGATATGATAGATAGATAGATAGATAGATAGATAGATAGATAGATAGATAGATAGATATATAATGGGATATTACTCAGTCATTAAAAAAATGAAATCCTACCATTTGCAATGGCATGGATAGACCTAGAGAATATTATGTTGAGTGAAATAAGTCAGAAAGAAAAAAATAAATACCATATGATTCCAGTTACATGTGGTATCTAAGTAACAAAAACAAAATAATAAAAAACTGACTCACAAATACAGAAGACAATTTGGTGATGGATACGGGATGGGAGGAGGGGGACTGCGAGAATGGGGTGAAGAGTTAAAGAAATACAAATTCGTAGTTGATAGATGGTCACAGGAATGGGCAGCATGACATAGGGAATGCAGTTAGCATTATTATTTTGGCTAGGTGGAAAACAAGAGGAGAGGAGGAGCAATTAGGGGGATCATTTTATAAACTACATAAATGTCTAACCAATATACTGTATACTTCAAACTAATAAAAAGAAAAATTCTAAATTTAAAAAAAAAAACACGATATATCACCTCACACCTATTATAAGGGCTATTGTCAAAAAAACTAGAAATAACAATTGTTGGCAAAGATATATAGAGAAAAAAACCTTTGTGCATTTATTATGGGCAATGTAAATTGGTACAGCCACTATGGAAACAGTATGAAGGTTCATCAAAATATTAAAAATAGACTACTGTGTGATCCAAAAATTCTACTTCCTATTATTTAGCCTAATGAAACAAAAACTCTAACTCAAAAAAATATATGCACCCCATGTTTAATGAAGCACTATTTACAATAGCCAAGACTCAGAAACAACCTAAGTGTCCATTCATAGATGAATGAAGAACTGAGATACACACACATATACACAGACACACAGACACACACACACACACACACACACACACACAATGGAATATTATTCAGCCATAAAAGGAATAAAATCTTGCCATTTGTGACAACATGGATGGACTTTGAAGGTATTATGCTAAGTGAAATCAGTCAGATAGTCATTTATAAGTAGAGTCTAAAAAAACAATTCATAATTCAAATAGAGAACAGGTTGATGGTTGCAGTTGTGAGAGGTTGGGAGTGGAAAAAATAGGTGAAGGTAGTCAAAATATATAAACTTCCAGTTATGAAATAAATAAATCACAAAGATGTAATGTACAGCATGTGACTACAGTTAATAAAACTGTATTATATATTTGAAAGTTGCTAAGAGAATACGTCTTAAAAGTTCTCATAATAAAGAAATTTCTGTGTTTAGTGATGTTAACTAGACTTATTGTGATCATTTTGCAATATAAGCAAATATCAAATCATCATGCTGTACATGAAACAGATATACTATCATTTGTCAATTATATCTCAACTAAAAAAAAAAATACACCAGCTCTGCATAAATGAAACCTGATCCTACTGCTTACTATGAGTGGGACTTTGGGCATGTTGCTTAACTTGTTTGGTCATGGTATCTTCTCCCATAAAGAGCTAACCCAAAACCTATATCATACAGATGCTGTGGGGTTCAGATGGAAGAATGAGTGCAAAGCATGAGCCCACTGGTCTAGCACAGAGGAACTGCCCATTCTATACATTAAGTAACTTTCGTCCTTACCCAGTTCCAAAAGGTCCTGCCCTTCTCTAACCTCCTAAAGAATTAATGTGCTTTATTCACACTAGATGTCCTATTTTTCTCTGACTGCCTCAGTTGTTGTAGTTGTACCCTTCCAGCTCGATTAAGTTTCCCTAAAACACCCATCTTGTTTTATATTTTTCTTCCAAACTCCCCCTACCTCCAGCAAATAGGAAGTGTTAGGAATATAAATTGCTAAGAATCACTGGTCACATTTAAGCATCTCTAGTACATGCCATTAAAGTGAATATGAGTTATTTGCGATCAGAACCAAGAAAAAAATAATAATATATTGTCATTACCCTGTCCTTCTTAGTGGATAGAATATATTTTAATGTCAAATTTATATAAACATTTTAAAATGTAATTGCACGTATGATAATTGAATATTAGATATAGCTGACAAGTGTATAAAAATTCTATAAACAGTTATTGTCAATAAAAAAGTCCTTGTTTAAAAAAGAAACTTAAAATCTGACCTTGCACAGAAAAAAAAAATGTAACAAAGTTAAATTTCTGAAACTTGTTCACTGAAATATTTTGAATAGCATTAATACTTAAATTCTCTAAATTTACATGTGAACAAAGAAAATAAAACTTGCCAGTACTTGTTCTCTATTTTCCTATTGGGTATATCTGTGTAACTTCTGAATCCATGGTGAAGAAAAATCTTGAGGACCACCAATGAGAGGAAAAGATTCACACCACTCCACCTTGAGATGAAGATAGTTTCCCATTGTATGCCATTTAAACACAATCTTCAGTGTATGAGGTGGGCCAGTTTAAAGTACTTCTGTCAAAGTGTTACTCATTTGGCACAGATAAGACATAGGCTGAGTCTCAAAACAGAGTAAGCGGCCCTCTGGAATATGAGTTCTGTTTTGAAATCTCTCTCTGCATGCAGAGCTATCCAGAGTGCTGGGTCTCTGTTCACATACCAAATATACACACTTGATAAAATGTTTGACTTACCTAAGTCCCCAAAGACCCTAAAAAGCCTGTGTCTGATTTAGGAGGGAAATAAAAAGAAGATAGAAATAAAAAGATAGAACCTTGTCTTCTATCTCAGTGACAGGCTACAAAGCAGGCCAATCTCGAGTGATCAAGAATGCTGGCTTGTGTAGGCTTCTTGTTCTGAGCTTTCTGATGCTTTTAGAAGCAAAACACCTCACTTGATACCTCAGAAATTTATATATTACCTTTCTCACAGCACTAAATTTACATGAACACTTTATTACCATTCTATTCAAGTATCATTGGTAGATATAGGCAAAATACCAATAT
The DNA here is from genome assembly GCF_014176215.1 of Rousettus aegyptiacus. Taxonomy (NCBI): domain Eukaryota; kingdom Metazoa; phylum Chordata; class Mammalia; order Chiroptera; family Pteropodidae; genus Rousettus; species Rousettus aegyptiacus. The sequence continues at coordinate 7,168,453 of NW_023416309.1, forward strand.
GGCTTTCAACAAGAGTGCATAAATGATACATCTATGTAATTAGCTGGGAGTGGAAGCACATCTTAACAAAACTTCAGTTAACTTTTAAAATCAACTTCATACTTGAAATTGTATAAGGAAAATGCAGGTCACAGTATTTCATTTTACGGAGCTGACAAAACAGCTCTCTGAGGAGGCTCCCCTCTTTTTAAGAACACATGGTCTGAAGAGACACATGCCTTACATGGAAAACTGGAAAAAGGCCTGCACATTTTCATGAGGTGACATACATAAGAATGTTCATTACATTGAAGCATTATTTTCACACACACACATGCATACCCATGCACGCGCACACACACACACGCACTTCCTCTTCATTCACTTCTGAATATTTGAAGTCATGTCTTATTTATCAGTGTAAGGGGGAAAATGGGCTCTTGATAAATGCAGAACATGTTAAGCAACTTTACTGACTTTCCTGGGATCACTCAAGGTGTTTATATCAGGAAACCAAAGTAACAGAAGGTTGATTACTACTTACTAAGATATTCCCTAGTGGTTATTTTGAGAAATGTAATAACTCATTAAGAAGGTTAAAAAAAATCAGTTATCTTCTTTGCCAAGCACTAGCCAAGTTTTATCATGTCTCATTAAGAGGCTAAAACTTTGAAATGTTCATTGGGCTATATAATTTCCTGGACTATGTAAAAGGGATGATTTTTAAATGTTAATATATATCATCCTTGGACTTCAAAGTTTTTAAATGTTTTATCTTATTCATAAAATATCAGAATCTATCTTTGCAATGAAGTGTAGCTTTTGGTCCTAATAAATGAACCAGAAATCAATATTCATATCTACCACTGTAGACATAGCATGGCCAAAAGGGCTGTTACATAGCTTTGTCATGGAAAGAACACTGGACAAGAATTTACAAACTTCATTTTCCACTTGCTAGCTAATCACTTAACCTGACCTTGGGTAACTAATTTTTCATCTCTACATTTCGGTTTTCTCATCCTTAACAGGTATTCGTGATCCTAATCCTCCACAATTCAGAGTGCAGTAAGTCAAAAGAGACCACATGAGATAACAGGCATGGTATCAGTCTTCTATAGCTGCCATAACAAAAGCCAGAGATTAGGGGGCTTAAACAATGAAAATTTAATTTCTCATAGTTCTACAGACTAGAAATCCAAGATCAAGGTGTCAGCAGAATGAGTTTCTTCTGAAGACTCTTCTTTGCCTTGTAGATGTCAGTCTTCTCCCTGGGTCTTCGATGTGATCTTCCATCTGTGTCTCTGTCCAAACTTTCTCATTTTTAAAAGACATCAGTAACATTGGATAAGAGCCTTACCCCAATGACCTAATTTAGTCACAGTCTGAGGTACTGGAGAGTTATAGTGCCTCTACATATAAATTTTGTGGGAAACAAGTCCATGACACAGTGCCTATGACGCATCACTGCTATTGACAAAAGTATAGTTCTTTAAACCTCACCATACATACCTGCAAAAATATGGGATTTGTTTATTTTTGGTCACATTAATGATGACTACCACTGGAAGCCACATGATAAGGGGATGATAAAAGATCAAAGAAGTGAGTGAAGAGTTCCTTGCTCCTCCTCAAGAACTCTACTCCTTTGGTTTTCCCTTTTTCTTGTATCATTGGTTTCTTTCTCTCTACCTGTCACCATGCAAATATTCACTAGAATGGTGGATTCCAAATTTTTAAACTGTGATCCACATTAGGAAAAACATTTTATATTATGATTCAATATACACCTGTGTATATAAATATGTAACTTTCTAAATGTTTCATAATAGTATATTTCATAAAAGTAAATTTTTATTTTACTTCTACCATATGAATATATATTCTGATATGTTCTGTTTTAGTTTCTTTTTTATTTTTTTGGATTCTTCTTAAGACTCTCCCTTGCCTTGTAGATGCCAGTCCACATATAACCTAAATGATTATTGCAACCCAATAAAATGTTAAGACCACTAATGGTTCACAAATTTCAGTTTTATAAATGTTGCTCTAGAATATAACATGTTTAAAGCAAAACAAAAACTTCCTTTACTCCATAGGCACTCTATCAACTACCCATTTCTCTGCTGTCCTTCAGCCAAATTTATTAAAAGAGATGTCAACAAACATTCCCTCCACTTTTTCACTTTCCATTAAGCAATTCAGATTACTCCAACCTGGCCTCTACCCCAACCACTCCACTAAATCTTCTCTTGCAATGGTCACCATCAAGCTCCATGCTACCAAATCCAATGAACATATTCCAATTGCCTTTCTCAACCTCTAAATAGTCCTCAATATAATTGCCACTCCATCATTCTTAAAATAAACTTATCTCTTTGCTTTGAAACAGCAAACTGTCCTACTTTTCCTGCAACTTCAGCTTGCATGTCTGAGTCACGTTTTCCTGCTCTGCCCTCCTCTCCTTGACCATATCTAAGGATAATCTGGGCCCCATCTTGGAGCTCATCCTCTTCTTAATCTACCTTCTAGATGCTGTAAAAAACTAGGTTAAATATAATTTATTACAGAGTCTCCAGAGTTTATCTCCTTCAGAATTCTTTATGGTCAAGGGTCATATATTTAGTTGCATATCTGACATACCCATTTGTGTATCTTACATAAGCCTCAAATATATTTCTAAATTGATGATTTTACCCACAAACCTACTCATTTTCCAGTGTGCCTAACTAAATACAAGATCACCTACTCAGATACTATTAACAGAAATCAGAAGGCCTTTCTTGTCTTCCCTTCTCTCCTCTACACATGCAGTTCACCAACATGATTTGTCTCTTCTCTCTTCAAATTATATTTCAAATGTCTTTCTTGGACCACTATGATTGCTTTCTTACTAAACACTTGCTATTTCACTTGTCCACACATATCACCACCCCGACCAAACACTCCATATTATTTTCTACAAAGCAACCAAAGTCATCTTTTAAAATTGTAATTTAGATAATACTATTACTTTCCCCCTCTCCCAAGTACACATTGATAAAGCCTGGCACTTACTAAGCACTCAATATTTTTCTTTAAAACATGAAGAAATAATGCATTTACCATGCAGTCTTGGGAGAGACAAAGGAAGGTGAAACAAAGTGCTTTAGGATTATTTTCTTGCCTATGTGGCTAGTGGAAAAGAGGAAAGAAACAGGAGAGATCTGTATGAAAGAGCCATTTCCAGAATGCTCTGATGTGATTCAGTGAAGTCCACACCATATACCCTTTCAAATTACTTAGAGCATAAAGGATTAAAATTGTCAGGCTATGTGTGTACACGGGACCCCTTAACAATTTTTTTCCAGATTTAGTTACACTTGATTTGTGAAAATGTTCAGCCATTTTACTGGTTCATAAAAGAACTATCACCAGGGTCAAAAATGAATTCTATAAGCCCTTGACTAATTAATAGAAATGTGAGGAATAAAGTTGGTATGTGTGTCTAGTTCCATGTTTCTGGGGCCCTGACGGTAAAATCTGGAAGATAGATACTAATAGTCATATAAAAGCATGGCTTTCCACTTACTATAAACACTCAATATTTCATTTAATTCTCACACACGCACGAAGAAATTATATTTCAAGATTATCACCACTAATTAAATAAACACACCTGGGTTCATAATTGTTAATCAATATGCACAAAAAGTTTACTCAATCCTTGCATAACTCCTGCACTATAGTGCCTATCCCTGATGGAGGAGAACTTTAATAACTATCAAAACATCCAAAATGATTCCATGCCTGATATGTAGCATAAAATTAAGTCTATTCTCCAAAAAGCACAAAACAGGGTATAAAGTAGTATAGTATGATGACTTTGTGGTTCTCTTGAGATCCTGGAGTAAAAATTGCTCTCATTGAACTGATATATAAAGACATAATGATATTAAATTATTATGTTGCACATATGAAACTAATCCAATGTTACGTCAATTAGTTCTTAATAAAATAAAGAAATAAGGAAAGCAGACAGAGTATTAGAGTTCATTATTGTTGATGATAGTATAGAACAAAAGCTTCAAACATAAGATAGTCATGATATTGCTTAGGATCACCTATAAGGAAAGCAAGGTAATAATGGATACCAAATTCAAGATGTCCCTGGCCTCTCTGGAGTGGGGAGGGAAGATGTGATTAAGGGACTGTACCTATAAACTTCAGCTCACAGAAACTGTTCGAATTCACATAATTGGAATCTACTAGAATCAGAAATTGACCCAGATTTTCAGACTTCAAGAAAAAGGCTCTTTTCACTGTTTTGTACTGGATGGCCCTAATAACATTTAATAAGCGTGGAAAATTGTCATTGTGAAGGGGTGGAAAAACATTAGACTTGGGTTTGAATTCATCTTAATATTTCATGAACATGAAAAGTTCTTTATTCTTTGAATTTCTATTTTCTAATCTATAAAATAAGGACACTAAAACTATATGCAGCATAATTATGGAGAAAGTGCGTAGCACATGCTTAGAACATCAGAGACCTCCATTTCCATTAATTTTACTGAGGAAACAAGGAAGAAGCCTTTTATGTCTAGATTTGAAATGAGAAAGAAAGTAATATATAATGAGTCCAGTTTGCTCCTGATAAAAAGTAAGATGGCATGCTTGTCGTTTGTACCAATTTATATACTATTTGCATCATATACCAGCATATAGAATTCTACATAGCTCCTTTACTGGATAAGATTTCCACTGAATGCAACAGTGCCCCCTCTTTTCTCCCAACCTGGAAGAAATGCAAAGGGTTTAAGAAGTGGAGAGTAGTGTGTCATAGGTCTACTCTGGCCATTTCGGCACCTGATATTTTATGGAGAATAACACTGTCATCAAAATGTGTAGACCAAAGGCAGCAAAGTTAAATAGTGTGGACTCTTGGGTTTATTTATAAGGAAGGTTGCTGGTTTCTTAGCGTTAGTGATAGTCACATACAACTGAGTGGCTCAGGCTTGAAATACAAGTTTGAATTCCCCTAAATGTCTCTTGAAGGCCAGGGCTGGTAAAAAGCCATACAGTGAGGCATGGTATCTGTTTTTATGGGAAATATTACAAATAAGAACAATTACTTAGGTTGCTTTATTTGTGACATCATTTCCATTAGTGCCCTGCCGAGTCAGGTGACTTGGGAGGTGACTCCTGCCACCAAGATTCCAGTCCATGAATTTGTTTCTTACTTCAAAATTATCTTACCTGTCAACCTGGGATCTGCTGTAATCCCTTTCCCAATGTCAGAACTCTGACTCTCTATGCATAATTATGTATTTTAAGTGATGAAGCCCTTGGATACTTAGCAGAAGTATTACAAATATCTGGAAATGTGACCTTTTCCTCACCATGTTGTCTGTGTGAGTGATAGTGGCACAGTCAAGAAAGGTCTTTTCCACTTTGTCCTTGGAAACAGGGGAGAACATGTCCTCAAAACACACACTCAAATGGTATAACCTAAAGGTGCATAAAGCCCCTAAGTCTGATGAGTCAGAGACGCAATCCACATTTCCATAAAAGAAGCATAAGCCAAAGGTATATACATTCTAAGGCAAACGAGCACACATTACCAGGAAAAAATTGCACTAGCACTGAATTGCAATTGTCCTCTATCTTTAAATAAATAAAATACTTATTTTTTATGCCACATTTAATATTCCCAGCCTCCACAGGTATGGATAGTAGGTGCATATGAAGATAGAAGGATTCATTAAGGTTGAATATAACAGGTATTGAAAGGTGAGACAATTATCGAAGAAGGACGGGAAGCCTCTACAGACCCAAAGACAAGGCAATTTGGCTTTTTAGAGACACTTGAAGTGTGCCAGGCTTAAAGTAATGAGGTCCCTGGAGTAACAGTTTATCCACAGACATGACAAAAACATATTTGGCAATTGTAGACATGATTTGGAGATTGATATGAACTCGTGTTAGTCACAATTTTCCTTATTTTATATAATGACAGATGTTTTGTACTATTAAGGATAAGTGATGCAGTGAGAGGAGAATACAGGTAGGAAGTATCGCAAGATGACTGAGTTAACCAAAAAGAGATTTTCAAGTTTGCAAACAATGCATTATAAGTACATGTGCAATTTTATGAAAAGGGTTTTCAAAGGGTCCTAAATAAAGAAAAATAATCGTCTAAGTTATTAATAACATGACGATACTATCATTATAACCCCCTCCTAAAAACAGAATTGAGGGTTTCATCAGGTCCTAAACCCACATCTATTCTGAGAACATCTGTATGCATTTATATTAATACAGATATTACAATATGAAATAATTGGTCAACTTAATATTTTTGAAGTGGAAACACATTTTCCTCTTAGGCCCTTAATTTGGGTGATAGGATTTTTCTGAAACCAGAAAAATATCCATACAAGAGAGACCACTTAGGTTTTCTGAGTTTAGAAAGCAAGGCTAAATATTTGTTAGCTTTATTATGTGTAGAAAATAGGGCATCTGAGAAACTAACATACACATTCCTTTATCTTTCTTTGTCCTCCTTTTCCCTTTTCTCTCCATTCCTCTTTTTCTCCTTTCCTGTTCTTTCCTTTTCTTCTTTTATCCTCTTTCTTTTGCTTTTCTCTCTTATCCTTTCCTTTTTAAAATGCATGAGTCTGAAGGGCAGTCCTAGAAGCTTTCTTCAAACAGTCGCAGGAATATGTTTATAGGACATGAGCTTTCTTTTCATTGTGATAGGAATTTATTCATGGAAAGTTGTTTTCTGACTCAGAGCAAGAAAAAAAAACTGGAATTCAGGACATGTTTTTTAGTTTTAGTTTGGAATTTCCATATAGCATTTGCTGAGACATTACATTAAAATTCTTAAACAAACTCACAGTTGAAACTATTTTAAAAGAGAAAAAACAGAATACGTTTGTTCTGGTAAAACAAGAATCAATTTGATTAATTTTGCAACAGAAATTATCATATTGCAATGTATTGCATTGATTCTACATTTTCTTTCAAGCTGTTTATTAACCAAACATCATACTCAACTGTTAGTGCTTGCTACAGATGTAAGATTAGTAAGCTAATAAATTCATTTTGGGAGCTCTTGGTAAATAAATTATTCTAATAATATTTTCTATCTTATTCATATTTTACTCTAGAATGATTACAGTTAAGAATCTATTGAAGAGACTTTCAGGTTGCAAGTATTAATACTTTAATGATTTGCTTATATTTATTTTAATTATATTTTATAACATTTTCTCTGATGGAGAAACCATCTATTTTTCTAGTTGAATTTATTCCTCTTTTCTTACCAATCACAGCTGACCTTTGAACAACAGCAGAGATAGGGGTGCTTACCCCCACACAGTCAAAACCCCAAGTATGACTTTTACTCCCCATAAATTTAACTAGAGTTGTCCCTTGGTATTCACAGGAGATTGGTTCCAGGGTGCACACACACACAAATACCAAAATTTGCAGATGTTTAAGAACCTTACTTACATGAAATGGCATAGACCCACACATACTCTCAGCTCTCTACATCTGCGGATTCCTACCCACAGATCGAAGACATTGTTTTCCATCTGTGGTTGTCTGAATCCAGGGATGTTAAACCTGGGAATATGGAGAGTTGACTGTATATTTATTGGAAAAAAATCTGTGTTTAAGTTGACCCACACAGTTCAAACCCATGTTGTTCAAGGGTCAACTGCATATCAATCACAGAGATGTTATAACATCCATGTGAACTGATAAGGAAGTCACAGTTTCTGAATTGACTCTTGTTTCTTTCATCATGGAAAATAAACAGAAAAGTATACAGGAAAAAGATTCCACAAAAACTGAAACAAAGGCGGCTCAAATTGCCTGAGTTGGAGCATTCTTCTTTTTATGGATGCTTAAAAGGTTCTCCCTAATACTTAGAATTAACTAAAAATAGGTAAAAGCATTATTTCAAGCTTCATGTTTTAAAAGCCATCCTGCATGTTCACACAGTTCTTTGAACAATATGTGCCTAGTTATGTTAGATGATTCCCTCTTCCCTTTCATCAATATTCAATCTATTCATTCAGCAAATAATTTTTGAGAATATACTTTATGCCATACACTGTTTTAGGTGCTTAAAATAGATCAGTGAACCAAATGGGTACAGATCCAGTCCTCATGAAATTCATACTGTAATGGGGAGAGGCAGACAATATATAATACACAAAATATTTTAATAAGCAAATTGCATAGTTTATTAGAAAGTAATTAGTGCTATAAAATCAAGAAACAGTACAACAGTGTAAGGAAAAAGGAAAGTGGGGAAAGTAATAGATTGCAATTTAAATAGTGTGCTCACTTCTCACTGAGTATGACATTTCATTAGAGATCTGAGGAAGTGAGGATATCGACAAGGTGGATATCCATCCAGGGTATTTCAAGCAGAAGAGACACCCAGCACAGAGACTGGGGATGAGAGCATTGCTAGCATATTCAAGAAAGAGCAAGGAGACCAATGCAGCTGAGGTGAGTAGGCAAGTGGGAAAAGAGCAGGAAGAAAGGAAAATATCTAGATCATGTGGGGTTTTGTAGCCATCAAAAGGACTCTGGTTTTTACTCCGAGTAAAATAGAAGCTATGATAAGGTTGGATCAGAGCAGAGATACGACACGTCTTAAATTTTAAAAGGGTTACACTACCATGTTTAAATTAGAAAAAGCAAGGGTTGGGAGACCAGTTAGGAAACTCTACAGTTAGAGAAAATGTTAAAAAAAAAAAAAAAAAAAAAAAAAAAAAAAAAGCTCCTGCAAGATCTGAAGATCTTGCTCATGAGAACAGTGAAACTGATCTTTTACATTTTATGGGAGAGTTCCTGGGTAAATAGAAGAACATAGGCTATCTAGAACACCAGCTTAGCTATTAGGAAAAAAAAATTAGAAAAGCTGGTCCAGCAGGAGGACTCTTTTTGAAAAGCCTAACTAAAGTGTCAGGTAAAGAGATTTAACATCTAAAGACCAGGCAGCAAGTCCCCCGTTATAGTAGGTGCCAAAGTCAGCAACTTAAGAATCTTGATCTCCATTATTAGAAGAGCATTCCTTTTTATCTAGTATCCTAATCTTCATTCTTGTACTTTCTAATAAATGTTTTGCATTATTTTTTTTTTAAAGGCTGAAGCCAGGGAGATAGAAACAGTGCTTTTGATAAGTAGCTGGCTTGTTGATATATGTTAAAATTATAGCTAACAGCTTTCCTGATGCATGGGATGTTGGCTATGACAGAAAGGAAGGAGCCAAGAATGACAATCTCTGCCTGTAGTCTTCGATCTCATGAAACAACCATTCACATTTCTCCCAGAAGAATTCATCTAGATTACAAACTTGACCATGTCACCCCATGGTGTAAAATTCTTCAATGATATTCTTTAGTCTCTAGGGTAAAAATTGAAGCTGTATATGTACCCTTTGTGTGCTCTTAACTTTCCTCAATGTCACAGTTGTTTTCTATCCAAATGGGGATATAAATAACTATTTCATAAATTTGGGAGATGTGCAAAAATGTTTATGAAAACTTTCACTCCAATATATAAAATTTCCTAATGAATGTAAATATGTGTATTTTAATAGCATAGGTAAATAAGTTCCAAAGTGCTATAAATTCTTTGTGAAACACAAACAAAAACATACTTAATTCACTGGAAACAAACAAAAAGAAATTCAATTTTTTCTCTTCTAGTAACTCCCCAACCAATTTTCAACCAGTTAAGTTTACATAGAGTCGGTTAGGCATAATTATGTTCTCAACAAAACATATTTAGAATAGATATTAGCAAAGAAGTTAATACTGTCAAGATAAGAATCCTATCACTAAGGCATCTATCTAAAACTGCCTTACTGAAACAAGTGTCACTTTCTAAATTTGTACTCTCCATGCATCATCTACCCACTAAACTGAACACACATGCATGTTTACATTATTTAAAATAATAAATCAACAGTATAAGTAGATTCAAGATATGAAGCACCATTTATTAAATTTATCACACTACTTTCAAGCACAGCCATAATCTTATTCAATTGTATTCCTGTCTGCTAGTTGTTAAAGTCATAAATGAAATTTATTTTATATGAGCACAAATGAATCTATTTGGTAATTAAGAACTCATTTTCTCACATTGTATTATGACTCCCAAAGAGAAAAACATAAGAGGTCTGTGTAGTCTCATTAAAAAACTTGAACACTTTTATAAAATGCCCTGACCTCTCCAAGGGGAAAATATGTTTCTCAAACAATAAATTTTCATTTTAATATAATAAACTATCCTCCTATTATCCTAACTATGCAGTATTAATTTTAACTACCCATTTGAAAAAGTGTTAGATTTGAAGAAAATACTTATTTATGGAGATTTCAGAAAATCTAGTCATACAAAGTTCATCAAGATTCATAGCAGTAGAACAATCCCAGAAAATTCTACACTAGAATTAGTAGCACTCTCAAGATCGGATCTCACAGTGTTTTAAAATGCATATAATCATGTATATATAATAAACCACAGCTCATCACAATTTCTAAAGGTATTAATTTTGCTGTTATTAAGGTTATATGCATGTATTTTTTGCTACTTAAAATGTAATTTATGATTTAAAAAATAACCAATAATAGTTTAGAATGTTCCAATTATTCAAAATTACATAGTTGAAAACATTGATACTTTTCTTTCAATAGTTTGGGAGTGAATTTTAGAAACTGTTATACTTATATATTTCATCATTTTCCTCAAGCTCTACTTTACTTTTGGAAAAGAAAGTTTTTAGTTGAGGCTGGAGGTTTCACAAATACATTTTTAAACAAGGTATGAGTTTTATCCTTCATATAAATGAAACTTTTTCACTAAGAACAGTCATTAAAGTAGTAATATCCGTGAAATCTGAAAATGTGTTTTTCTTTGTAAATGGTTTGCCATGCCATGGACTTTAAAAGGTGAAGATGTTTAAAAGAAAAGAGCCAGTCCTACTTGAGATATATGCTTATGTTGGTTAGGCTTATTTCTCAGATGGCCCAGGTATGAGGAAAGGGGGGAAGCATATAAATGATCATTTACATCTACTGAGTCCTTCATATATGATGCACGTTGTTCTAGCACATAATACCTTTTGTATCACTTATTCCTTACAATAATCCTAGAGGTAGACAGTATTAATACTATTTTTCCAAGATGAGGAATCTTAGAGTAAGAAAGATTCGACAATACTGACAAGTCACAGAGTCAGCAGCAATATCAAGACTGAAATCCAGGTTATCTGACTCCAAAGAGCCATGAGATGCCCACTCACCCACACTGTTTCTGAGAATGAAGAAGAATCGAAGACATCAGTAAAACACAAAGTTCATAAAATCAGAATGACCAGGTTGAGAGACAAGATTAAAGAACTGATTTCTAGCCTCTTATAAGAGATTTTTTAAGAGCCATGTAGAGAAACATCTCCAACTAGATCCGTCCAATTTAAAACTTTTTGTTAAACCCAACCAAAGATACCATGCCTTTCATCACACTGAAAATTCTTACATCCATCAAGCATACTGAGAACAATGAGCTCCAATGCCCATCTGGTCTCTTCAGAAACAGAGGCTAGAGTTGTTGTCACCTAAAAGACAGCTGAAGGAGAGACCATGCATCTATGTCCCATATATACAGCCTCACCCACACAGCAATCACATTCTCTCTCTCCTCCTTCTCTCTTCTTTCTCTCCTTCTCTTTTTTTCTTTTCCCTCATCCCTCCCATGGCCTCTTTCATCCTTCCCCCTCTCATTCTCCTTGTAAGCACATAAGTTCAGCATTATTACTAAAAAATCAGAAACATTAGCAGAAAATCTCATTTTCTAAATACGCACTCATCACAGATATGTGAAATAAAAGGTAAAGACCAATTGGCAGGAACATGTAAATATTTTATCCTAGTCAGAATACAGCATCTGTACCATTACATTATGTTGTGATTTTATTAATTTTTCATTTAGCATATGCTTCAATAAGTAATATTATTCTGACTTACTGTATTGTAACAGAAGAAGAGTGTGAAGGAAGTAAAGATCCATAAGCCTTTGTTCATTTCATTTCAAGCAATGATAGTGGCAACATTTTCCTGGAATTCAGCTGAATGACAGTATCTAAGGGATACTCTATAGACTTCAGATATGCATAATACAACATTTCCATGCCTTGTGTAAATATGATGTGCCACCAATGTTTTCAAACTATAGAAAGAATACTCTGATAAATACTCTATTACTACTGGCCATGTAGCATTACGTATTTGCCACAAGTAAGCTAACACACTGTGATATTTTAAAATTTTTCCATCATGTTTATCCTTAGACAAAGGATAAACATTTTGCTCTTGAAATCGGAAAGCAAAATTCACTTTAGCCAAGGCAGTCATTATGCATTGGAAAGAAAGAAAAGAATTCTGAAAGTTAAATATAAAAGATCATGTGCAGATCGTGCAAGGGCTTTCCAGTTAAGAGAGCCATGTGAAAACAATTAAAGTCCCTCCAACCACATAGTGGCCATCAATACAATAAAACCTGTATTAGAGAAGGCATGGCTGAATGATCAGGAATTACAATTCTGTAAGCTTGCAACATTGAAAAACCATAGGAAAACCTATAGAAGGAAGTGGGCTGTCTCCCACCTCCATCCTCAATCACTTTCCGCCTTCAAACAATCCTAGAAAGTAACTTAAAGAACATGTTAGCAATCCATGATGTCCTTAAACTGAAAGACAGAAGCTAGTACGCAGAGACAGCCAATACAAGTTCTCATCAGAAAAGAGGTTTCTCCATTAATAGGTAGTCACAACAAGCAGAAAGCATATGCTTGAGGAAAGTGAAGAAATTCATCTTGAGCTCAGTTAAGAATAATTACGACATAAAAATGTGGAGAGAATGAGATATACGGCAGACATATTCAAGAAACAAAATTGATACAAAAATAGAAATCTGAAAGAGCAAAATAGATAAAGCAAGTGCAGTTATCAAAATAAATAATAAAAAAAAAATGATTGTTTTCAGCAAAAGAAAGATTTGAGATTCCAGGATAGGACTCAAGAGCTACCACAAAAATAGATGTATAGGAAAACAAAACAAAACAAACAAGTATAAAAACTAATCCCATTAAAATTTGGGTCTTAACTTTGATTTCAAAGATTGAAAAATCCTATGGGTATATCAAAAATAAAAGACAGAAATTTCAAAAGAACTAAACTAAACTGAAAAGGCTTCAAATTGACTTTTACACCAACCAGATATCAGAAAAAAGTGAAACTAAAAATACTCCTCTCGAGAAAAAAAAAAAACTATTATCCAAAAACTAAACACCTATCAGGTTCTTGATTAATAGTCAATGCATAAGAGCAACAGAAAGCTGTTATTTCATATGCAATTCTCTTAAAATATTCAACATACTCTCCTTTCTGCAGCGGAAAAATTATAAAGGCATATTTTACTTATACAAGAGAATAAATTAAAACCTCAAGAATTAGAAAGTCGGCTTTAAAAAGAAGATAAATTGGCAAATGATAAATGGTTAATTCTCAATAATTTCCTTTCATAGTATCTTAACACTTAACCAAATGTCAAAAATAAATCTTCAAAATGTATGTATTGTAATAATAGCAAATAAAATCAATAAAAAGAAAAATGAAATATTATTGATTTAAATGGAAAAATTATGGAGAAACTCAGGAGGAATAAAAAACATGTTAAATTACTATTTTTCATAGTAAACATGAAATAAAAATCTCAGAATTCTGGACAAGATAGGATTACTTTGTTTGATTGTAAAAAAAGGATCCCCCATCCATTACTGATAAGAAGGAAACTGATATAACTGTAAGGAGCACAGTTTGGCATGATAGTACAAAAATCTTAGAAATGGTAATACTCTTAGAACCAGAAATTATATTTTTTTTAAAAAAATGTTCAGTAAAATAGTTTAAATAGCAAAACTTTGAAAACAATAGGAAATTGGCTAAATAAAAAAAGTATTTTAGGAAGATAAATATAGCAAAAATGGGAGGCATGATATGCTACAAGCATTAATGTACAAAAAAATTCAGATTAATAAACTTCTCTATATGGTACCACATTTTTTATTTGATTAACGAGGAATATGTATTACTTTTATAATCAGAAAAATTATATTACAAATATAAAATCACAAAACCTGTGGGTTAGATCAAGAAGAGCATTATATGTATGCTCTTTTAATGGAAGTGGCTTGATCTGGTGGATTTGACACTAAATTTGGAATTGGAAAATAAGAATCTAGATCATAATCTCCACTACTTTTATCTAAACTGTGCTAGCATGATCAAGTAAAATCCCCTCTCCAGGCCTCAGTTTCCTCAACTGTAAAATAACAATAATACACTGCACCTTTCCTATGTTCTTTTATTACAATGTTAAATATGTCAAGTGACCAAATTATATCTAAGGCCTTTTATAACTTTCTTTTGTAAAATGCACAAAATGATACAAATTAAAAACAAAACTTGGATACTCGTATCATTCATTTCTTAGTAGTAAGAAAGTCAATTTATTTTCTTTCATTTTTTAGCAATGAGATTTTTCTTTAAAAGAAACAAATTCTTAACAAATATAATTTCCACAAATATTGATAGATAACAAAAGTTATTTCAGCATAAATAAAAATAATACTCTTTGTGTTATTAATATGGCTGTTATAAATCTCTTTTCTCAGAATTTCATCTGAAACCTTCCAGCATCATAGTATAGTAAAAAATATGATCGTTAACACGTCAGAATAGATATAAGTTTATAGTACTTATTGCTGTTAATGAATTTATCTTACCGAATTCTCCCTAGTACATCCAAATCTTATGGTTAATTGGCAAAAGCAGTTAAAGTAAGATTAAAGCAATAAAACAATGTGAATATGTTGCAGTCTCAATTTCAAAAAAGCTATAGTTTCTACATGAGGAAAAGTAATCTAAAGAACTGATGAAACCAGTTTTCTCATATAAAACAATACAGATGACTTCATAAATGAACCATAAAAATATTCCCTTGGAGAAAATAGACTTAAATGTCTTTTAGATTCATCTTCAAATTCTCCACATTTAATATGTGAGTAAACAGCCTCCGGATATATCTCCCTTCTTTATCACTGCTAATAGCATAGGCAGGAATAACAGTAATAAATTTGTAAAATATTCAAGTCAGATGCTTGGAAATAACCCAGACTAGCTCCAATGTTCTACAGATGAAGAGATGGTAAAGACAGGGGCAATATTTTTTTAGAATACAAATTCCATCCCAAATACCTTCTCAAAAATTGTTCCCCAAACATTTTCCAGTATATACCTTGGATCTTCAATCTCTTTCTCCAGCATCATTCCCCTAACTTCATGGTCTACAATTTCCCTTCTGTAAAAAATATGCTCTTGACCAATTAGCCTCCTTTCAAACTTAACTCCATTTCTCTGATCTTATTCTAGCCAGCCTTCTGAAGAGACCTTTTTACACATTTTTCTCTGTTTTCTCATCTTCTGTCCATTCCTCTAACTACCACAGCCTAGTCCTGTTGATACCTCTTGAGAAGAGTTTTTTTTTTTTTTCAAGGTTATCAATAGTGTGTAAGTCACCAAAAGACAAAATCCTCAGCTTTTTTCCACCTCAACCCCTCAGCAGTATCGGCACATCTGATGCATCCTATTTCACTGAACAGTTCGCTTCTAGATTTTGACCTCCATCTTTCTTTGGTTCCATTCCTGTTTCATTGTCACTCTTGGGCTTCTTTCTTCTCTGTCCGATTTCTAAATGTTGATTATCTTAACGCATGATACTGAGTCCTTTCTTTTCACCATCTATGCTGTTTTCCTAAGTAAGCTGATCCTAGATGTTGATATGCTGATAACTCTCATGTTTATAGCTCCAACTGTAGACTGGCTGAACGAACCGTATTCTTAACAATGCCACTTGGTTTTTTAGTGAGCATCTCTAATAGAACTCTTAATTTGCCACCACCTAAAATTGTTTCCCACTCTCAGTCTTCTCAATTTGTCAACAGCACTGTCACCTAATTTCTATAGCCAGATACATAAGAATTACCCTTGGCTTCTCTATTTTCTCTTACCCCCTCATCCAATATATTCAGAAAGCTTATTAAATACAACTTCAAAATCATTTCTGCTCCTAAGACTCTAGTCTAGGCCACCATAATGTCTCACCTGCATTACTCCAACAGTCTCTTGTCTCCCATTCTCAAATTTGTTCTCCTATCCATCACTTCTTTATGTAACAGCAAAGGTATTTCTTTTTTATTAAATACATCCTGGCTTGGTAAGCCATTAGCAGCTTGCCATTGCACTTAAATAGTTCCCATACTCTCTACAATGGCTTGTAAATCCACACATTCTCTGGCCCTTTCTAGGCCTCTAATCTCTGATCCTATCTGCCTTCATTCCTCCACTCATCTCTGTGTTCCAGCCATATTGACCTTCTTTCACTTTGTTAATCAGATCATGCATTTTGCTGGCTCATGACCCTGTCACTTGCCCTTCCTTCCTCTGATAGTGTTCTTTCCTCCATTTTTTGAAAGCCCTCCTGTTTTCTTCCTTTAGATTTCAGGTTCATAGTGACCTCATAAAGGAGGTCTTTCCTCACCACTACTTAAAGCAGGTTCTCCAGTGTTATTTTTCTATCTCATCACATCATCTGTGTTCTTCATTTAATTTCTTACTGCTTGCAGTAGCTTCTTCCTAGCTAGAATGGAAATTCATGTAAACTACTTATGTCTACTTACTATCACATCCTACATTTGCACACTTCATTGGATAGAAATAAGGTTCTACTCTGGACTCCGTATCCAAAAGACTATCTCAGGTTCCATTATAATATTCTTTGACTCATGGCATAGCAAATATTATCTAGACACCCTGACTTCATATATGACATTCTATTTCCCCCACTGCTTTTATTCATAAGGGACATGATAAAGCTTCCACAATCCTTTGACAGAGAAAACAGTTATTAACAACAGTATGAACAGTAACAACCACAAAAATAATGACTCACTACCACCACCACCACCAACCTCCCATTCTTCTAGCCTGGAAAAGAAAACGTCAAAGTTGGGTTTACTTGGTGAAAAAATCTTGGTTCCCTCTCATTTGTCTCCCTTACAGAGGAAGTGGTCATAGTGAGTGGCACTAAGATAGCCCTTAGAGCCTTAATAACCTGGGTTCATATCTTAGCTCTACCACATAACTAGCTCCCTGATATAGGAGCTGACCCAACTCACACCACCTCTCTAAACATCCACTCAAGACTTAGTTTCAAGCATTTTAGTGAATTAAATAACAAAACTACACTTTATCACTCTTGGATATGACCACTATATTGAAACGCATTTTTGTTTTATTGTCTTGATTTTCTAGTTTACTAAATATGCTACTTTAATCCAAATATTATGTTGGAAATTACATATCATATGATTCAGTAACAACCAAAAAAGTGACTATTATGCCTTGATTCATGTATACCTCTGCTTAGTACTATCAGCCAAATCAATCAAAGAATATTGGTGTGATATACAGATGGATATGGGTAGCTCTAAACTCTAAACAAAATATATCAAAAATATTTCAGTGAGTTTCCTTTAATAAAATAAACATTTTTCAGTGAACTTTTCAATATGCCTATGCAATGTAGCTTAATTTGTTTGGACACTAAAGCTTTGAGATGAATTTAACAAGTGATTTTGAAGAGCTCATTATTAGTAGCTTCTATAATTTTCTAGTCATATTTGCTGCTCTCTCACTTGCTTTCACATAAAATTTTCCAGTGTCATTTATATTGATCAACAATGCTCTTATCCAATTCTAAAACACATTTAATCAAATTTTAGCTATATCACACATACTCCGAAACCCATTTGCCACACATATTTGACATTAACTAGAAGCTTTACACATTTTACAATGTCAGTTCTTTCACCAGGTTGTATTGCATACTATTCTGGACAGTCTCAGTGTAGCTAGCACTCATTGCTTCTAAAAGTTACCTACTGGATATTAAAGATGCAAGGTAAAGTTTTTATTTTCATAGATAATTTATCATTATCTGGTATGCATACAGGCTAAAAGAATATTTTTCAATAGTTATATGTGCCATTTTTTCTCTTGCCACTCAATAACTAACTAATTATACAATAATAGGAATTTCTCATTAATAGTCGTGGAATAAAGATGACGTTGTGCCAATCACTTTGTGTTTTTCCCTTTTGAAAATAATTAACTTATTGATTAAATACAGTAACTTTTTTCTATGTATCATTTTAATTTTGAATATTTTGAGCTCTCATTTGCAAAAATATCATTAAAAATATATAGAAATATAAAATTTTCATTGGAATTTTATATATTTCATTTAAAAACCATTTTGAACTACCTTTATTTCAAGATATACTATATTATTTCAAACTTTTGCTTAAAATTGAAACTGTAGCTCATTAGTCAACATTTTTCTCAATCATTTTACTGTTTACATTTCCAAAACCTGCAGTTGAACCTGAACATACTTCTCTACTTTTGAAATTCATTCATTCTTCTTAATCATCAATCAATCGATCTTAAGAGCAATTTTATATTTATTAAAATGCTTCAGCCTTTGTAAATTCAATAATGTTCTTTCTGAAAAATATTCTAATTTTAGAGCCCAAAGTTTGACAAAAATTATCAACACGTTTACTCCTAACAGAAAAAACAATTCCTGGATTTGTCTCGCAATTAACTAATTATGTTAACGTAATAATAAACTATACCCTCTTTTTTCAGTGATGATCAAATTGACCGTCATAAGCCAGAACATCAAATGAGAAGTTAATGAAAAAAAGATAAAACAATCCATTTCTACCTAGTGGGTACAATCAATGCACTCCCTCTACTATCCGCTCTTTCACATTGTGAGTTAAAATTTGTTGGAGTAATTCTTGTCAAGTGTGCAAATCTTGGTAAGAATTTATGCAAATATTTCCAAGCTATGTTGTACTATACTAAACTGTTCTGTCTCATTCTATTCTACTTTTTTTCCCCTTTTTAAAATGCTGATTGTAATCTACAAGATTAATTTTATGATTCACTCATGGGTCACCATCCGCACTTTCACAAACACTGCTTCATGACACAATGGACAACAAAGACAAGCATAAAAAAATTCATACACTTAACTTGGGAATATCATATTGAAAGTACCTGCCTTAAACATGACAATGTCTCTGGCACTACCTTACCTCCCTTCTACCTCCTTCTCACTTACTTCCCAATCATATTCCCAGAGTCTAATATCTGTAACTCATTGAGTTTGGATTCTTTACAATAAGGACTGTTTCTTTCTCTAAAAATTGTCATGATGTATTAGAAATATTAATGGTAGTGATTATACAGATATTGGTGGTTGTAAATAGGAAATAGAATTACAGGTAGATCTTGGAGTTGAAAAATAAGGACAATACAATCCATATAATCCTCTGAAGGTGATGTTGGGCTGACCTGGTTATCATGCTTGACCCAGATCACTTCAGAACAACCCACACAGTGGCAAGACAAAACCTTTTAGCCAAGATGGTATAGTATGTTGGGCAAGAGGCACAGGCTTTGGAATCAGACTTTCTGCATTCGAAGATCTACCTACCTGTGTTAATGCTATGCTCAATTTCCCTAACATTAAAAGTGGATAATAACAATATCTATCTCATAGGATCATTTAGGGAATTAAGAGTTAAAATATACAAAGCACTTCGAACAGCACTGGCACACTGTAAGTACATGTGATGTTAATGAATGGTGTATTTATTCTCTAATTCTTTGCTCCCTTCACTGCCATGTCTACAAATGTGTGTAAATCTCTGCATACTTTTTCCCTAATATTTCGGGGCATCATAAAATATATCTTCTAATACCTCCTCTGTTTATGAAAACCACATTTTGAAAATACTCTTTTGCATTTCTTACACTTTCTTTTCTCCTATTATTACCATAGATTTTATAATGCCACCTTCAGAAGAACTTTGCAGTTGACATAGTTCATCATCCATTCTTTTGAGTCTTATTTTTCCATGTGTAACAATAAAACATAAAACAGATATAATTCTAAGTCCTGGAATCAAAGAAGCTAAAGGCCCAGTAAAATTGAATGAACATAAGGACAAATAATTACAAACTTATATATGGTAAGTGTTACTCAGAGGAATAGGCTCAAGATAGTTTGGAAACAGAAGATAATACAAGTATTTATGTCTGTGGAAAGATTCACAGAAAAAAGGATAAACTGTCTTGAAGCATGAATAGGAGTTTGCCAAATGATAAAGAAGTTCAAAAGGCATCATGGGGTTTTAAGCAGAAAAAAAGGTTTATATTTGGCTTTATTAGACTATTTTAGAAGGACCGTGGAGGATAGTTTGGAAGGAGTAAAGTTAAAAACAGATACCATTTGGAAAATAACAGTAATATTCAAGGGGAAGGCTGCCAGGTATAAACTAAGGCAGTAGGGTAGAATGAAAATAGAGAAGGAAGAATAACTAAGAGCTATGAGTTAAAAGGAGTTACTAGTAACTTTATATGAAGCAGATAGTAAAGAAGAATGCAAGTAAATTATAAGATTATGATCTTGGCTGATGATTGATAGTGGGATTTTATGTTTCCTTTTGCTACTATAACAAATTATTACAAACTTGACTTAAACCAACATAAATTTATTTTCTTACTTTTCTCTGGAAGTTTATAAGTTCAAAATCAGTCTCTTTGAATTAAAGTCAAGGTGTCAGCAGAGCTGGTTCCTTTGAGGTTCTGAGGGGAGAATCTGTCTCCCTGCCTATTTCAGCTGGCTTTTTCTCATGTCCACCTGTATTTCTTGGCTTATGGCTCCTTCCTCCTCCTTCAATGTGTCCTACTCTATTCTCTGCTCAGTCATCACATTGCCTTCTTCTCTTCTGACTCTGGCTCTTCTTGAACTAATCTTTAAAAAGCAACTATTATTACATTAGGTCCTTGTGGATAATCCAGGATAATTTTCTCATTTCAGCAACCTAAACTTATGTCTTCAAAGTCCTTTTAGCCAAACAAGAAAACATTCACAGGTTCTGGGGATTAAGATGTACACATGTTCAACCTACCACAGTGATAAACTGAAATCATGTAAGAGAGGGAAAAGACAAAGTCTATTTGAACTCTGCTACATTTTAGGTGTCTTTACATGTGGAAACAGGTATTTCCAGGAAATCTAAATTAGATAAGAGAAGCTTGGTAGAGGCAATACAACTTTATCACTACATTAATAATAATGGGTATGGGACTTGGAACATAATTGATATAATTACTTGCCTTATAGGAAATGATGACTAATAGCATCAATAGATCAATATTACTCTTAAGAAAAGTTAATATGAAAAATTCTGATGTTGATTGCCTCAAAGTATTTACCCAAAAAAGTCTAAAAATGAAATGAACAAATGTCTAAATATGAGGTTTTTTCATATTAGTGTTGTTGAAGCCTACAAGTTAAAGAAAGCACAACCCATGAAGACATGAAGAGAAAGGTGGACAAAGCCTTTTCGGGCAGCCAACATCTAAGGAAAGGAGAGTTTCTGTGGGTTCCCAGTATTCCAGCAAAAAACTGATTTTAACTACTCAGTTTTATAGTCTGATATTCCTAGCCAGCCCAGTTTTTGATTAAGTTACTATGATCAGACTCTGTGTTCATTTATTTCCAGACTTGGATATAGTGTTAAAGTGCCAGTGAATTCATAAGCAATTTAGTACTTTCCCCTGCTGTGGTCCATCTGCATCCAGCAAGCTTGAGAGCCAAAATCCATCAGTTTCTCCACCTACAGTAGCCACAGTCCACATGGTTCTCCTGACCTACTGCTCAGGAATCAAGGAAACAAGGTTTTAAAATCATAGAGATGCTGGTTCCTTATTAGTAGTGTTACTATAGCAAGTGATGTAGGCAAGTCTATGCTTCTTCCTAAATAACCATTTCCTAACCTTACATTTTGTTAAATGTAAACAGCTCATTTAATACTATTGTTAAGTAGCTAGCCAGACATGAAAGGTAGGGGAACAAAAGAATGGAAGCCCAGCTCAGAGACCACCCAAAGGACACCCCATTGGCAATTAAAGAATCCCTTCTGCACCCCAAGAGAAAAAAGACAGGAGAGCCATAACCTATACTAGTTTAATCCGGCCATAGACACATGCACAGAAGGTACTGCCCTGACCTGCCCACAACCTCAGCCTCATGATACCATCATTATAATACCATGTTTATGCCCAGAAGTTCATGACTCTAAATATAACAGATCAAATTCTGGGTAATCACATGCGCACTAGACAGAGTTGCATAGCAGCAAAATGTCAATCAAAATGACTTCGCATGCCAATCACCTAGGAACACCTTCTTTATAACCACCCATCACAGCTCCAATATAATACAGACCTTCCCATTTCTGTGTGGTTACAGCTCTCTTCACTGAAAACCCGCTCCTCCCTTGGGGCGTACTCTTGTTGTTTATCTCTTTTACCTTTTGTCCTCCCATATTCCACAGGGCTGCAGCCTTCCTTAGCACGGCCTTTCTCCTTAATTAAATATACTGTTATGGGTGGACAATTTTCCAGTAAGCCAGTATTAAATATTTACTTCTGATTCTGTTAACCAGGGTGTGGTAATCTGATCAAGGAGATGCTGTTAACCAAGGTAATCTGATCAAGGATATGCAACTGTTAACCAGAGTGTAGTGATCTGCTCAGGGATGTGCTGGTAGCTATATAAACTGCTTCTTCTGGGAGTTCGGGGCTGATCTCTTCTAACCCTGTGTGGTAGAGAGTCAGTCGCTGGCCGGCTAATAAAGGCTCACAATTCATCTCGATTGGCTCCGTGGGTCTTGGATTTGATAGCACCACAACAATACCTTTAATAAATCTTTTTTCTAAATCTCACTGACCTGTGATTCTTTGCTGCATCATCTGGGAAGAACCGAGGAAAAACGCTAATTGCACTTCTGCATCATTACCCACCCCCATGACACTGGGGCGACACTGGAGTACAAATCGCCCCCAAATAGTAACAGTATTATGGACTGAACTGTGTCCCCTCCCCACACACATAATTCCAATATTGAAACCCTTACCCCAGTACCTCAGAATGTGACTATATTAGGAGAATAGGCCTTTAAAGAGCTGATTAATTTCAAATGAGGCTCTTAACAAGCACCCTTAATCTAAAATAAATGGTGTCCTTATAAGAGAAGAAAATTTGGACATATAAAAGAGACATCAAAGATATATGAGCATAGAGGAAAGGCCATGTAAGGACACAGTAAAAAGGTATCCATTTGCAAGCCAAGAAGAGGCCTAAGAGGAAACCCAGCCTGTGGATGCCTCAATCTTGAACTTCCAGCCCCCAGAACTGTTAGACAATATATCTCTGTTGTTTAAGCCCCCCAGTCTGTGGTATTTTGTATGGCAACCCAAGAAGGCTAATACAGATTTTGCTACCATGAAATGGGGTCCTGCTGTAACAATACCTACACATGTAAAAATAGTCTTGGAACTGGGTAATGGGTAGAGGCTGAAAGAGGTCTGAGGCACATGTGAGAGAAAACCTAGATTACCTTAAGGAAACGTGGTAGAAATATGGATGTTTAAATGTGCTTCTGTTGGAGCCTGAGGTGAAAATATATTTTTGGACACTGGAGGAAAGGTGACTCTTATTATAAAGTTACAAATTCTTATTATAAAAAGGGCAAAGAACTTATCTGAGCTGTGTTGCAGTGTTTTTGTTTTTTGAAATTAAATTTGTAAGTGACAAAATTGGGTATTAAACAGAGCAAATTTCTAAGTAAAGTGCTGAAGGTGTTACCTAGTTTATACTTACTGCTTATAGTAAAATGAGAAGAAAGATAAATTGAAGAAATTATTAAGCAAAAAGTAACCAGAACTAGAAGATTTTGAAATTTCTTAGTTTATCCATATTGCAAAAACATAGGAAAGCATGTTCTGGAGAGAACATCAAGGTGGGTGGCTAGACAATAATCCCATAAAGAGATCACAAGTGTGACTCATTAATCTAATCAATCACCTCAACAAAAAGATAGAAATAGAGATGAGGTTGTACCAGTAGAAACTCAGTCACCTTGGACTAAAGGAGCAGATGTGAAACAAAATCAAGGAAGGCTGTTGGACTACAGGGCTTCTACAGAATGGGACAACAGAGCTATCCAGCTGCAATCCTGTGATATCCTTTAAGAAAAGAGAATGACCCCCAAAGGCTATGCAGAGATCAGCAGGGCTGCCACAGTATATATGTCCCCACAGGCCTGGTTTCAAAAAGCAGTGCCACCTCCTAGGTTTCAGTGAGCAGGCTGCACTGCTGCCCAGAGCCAAGGTGATACTGCTGCCTCAGAGGGCCCAGAAGGTGAAGCGAATACCCTGATGGGCCCAGAAGACAGAGCGTTGAGCTTAAGAGGATTATTCTTAAGCCTTAAACATAACGGAATTTGCCTTGCTAGCTTTTGTACTTACTTGTGCATCTGAGCCCCTCCTTCCCAATTTATCCCTTTTGAAATAGAACTGTCTATTAGATCCTATGTCTACCTCGCCATTGTATTTTGAAAGCATATAACTTGTCTGGCGTCACAAGTTTACAGCTAAAGAGAAATTTGTCTCCAGATGAATCATAACTTGAGTCTCACCCACAATTGATTTAGATATTTAGATGAGATTTGAGATTTAGAATTGATTTCGAATGGGTTAAGACTTGGGTTATTTAAAATGAGAGTGGATGTAATTTTGCATATGAAGACATAAATTTTAGAGGTCCAAAGAGTGGAGTACTATGGACTATATTGTGTTCCCCCCAAATTCATATGTTGAAGCTCTAACCCCCAATACCTAAGAATGTGACAGTATTTAGAGATAGGATCTTTAAAGAAGTGATTAAAGTGAGGCCTTGAGATTAAGGTCTTAATCCAATATTCTTAAAAGAAGAAGAAATTTGGACCCAAATACATCAGGGATGTGCATGATCAGAAGACCATGTGGGGACACAGTGAGAAGGTAGCCATCTGAAAGCTAAGGAGAGAGGTCTCAAAAGGAACCAAACCTGCCATCATCTTAAGTATATTTCTAGCCTCCAGGCCTGTGAGAAAATAAATTTCTGCTGTTTAAGCCAACCAGTGTATGATATTTTGTTATGGAAGCCCTAGTATACTTATATAAATAGCTTACACTTGAGTTAGCAAATGAAAACTCTGAAAAACATGAGACAGGTTGCATTGTGTTTATGGTGTTTGTGCCTTCTTATGGCAAATTATCACCTTACCACTCTCCTTACCTCAAAAAAAAAAAAGTTTATCATTTATTTTCAGTCTTAAAACATAGCAGCTCAAAGTTATGTGTTAAATATGAATGTAGGAAGTAGTTGGAAAATCGTCTTCTTTATTTGTTCAGTTTACAATATGTTTTACTCCTATTATCTGTCCTAATAGCCATGTAAGACAGAAAACAGGACAGATATAATACTGCACTCATTAACTGATGAGAAGATTTTGTTGAAGATTAACTAACTTGCTCAAGTTTACAAGTGTAATAAATTGGCAAAATAAAATCTTAGACTCAAGTGTTTCGATATCAGTTCATTGAATTCCAAGAATTTACAGCCACCTCATCAAGGAAAAACACACACACACACACACACACACACACACGGCCTCCTACTAGTACAAAGCTCAGATTCTTATCAAGATATGTTTGAAGGTTGGCAAAAGAGACAAAACATAAATTCAAAAGGAATGGATAATTGAGATCAGATCCTTACTCTTTTGGATATAAACTTTGTGGAACGCTGGTAAAGGTTATGGAGAAACGGAGTAGAATAACAATGAATCACCTTTCTAGTAAGGGTGAGCCTGGTTAACTCCTTGTCTCATGTATATCTATGACCTCTCAATGCTTTCTTGCCCTTCTCATATTTACTCTGAACTTGGCTAGCTTGTCTGTGGGATTCACAGGCAATGGTGGACTGACTAGCTGAGTGACTGATTGTAATCTGGGTTAAATTATCAATTAATTTATTCAACTTTTCACTTTAGATCTTTAAAATGCATTTCAGCTATCTTGAATGCAATACAGATAATTTTTGTGAGTCCATAATGTAGCTGCAAATATGGCTCCTGTGTTCATTTACACAAGTGATTCTCTAGGGATGGCTCGGATAGTATGTCCTCTAATTACTATCACAACATTCTGATATAGCCTCTTATTATAAATAAAATCACTACCTACATTTGCCACTTGCAAAAATAAAAACCAATACCAAAATAACAAAAGGAAAACTAAGTGGGACAAATTACAGGAGAGAGGGCTGTTAACCAAGGTATATTTCATCCCACCCGGGCTTGCGTTTCACCTCATTTCAAATTGCTGCTCTATAGCTCTAAAGACTTATATGGACAGTATCTCACAAAAAAATGAATTTCCTTTTTGCAACTAAGATAAAATGAATTTCCTTTTTGCAACTAACCTCTGAACTGTTTCTCATTGAGATTGCATATAGGAAATCAATGATATTTTTGGCACATTGTTGTCTGAAGTTCCTAAATTCAGCCAAGGACATTTAAAAAAGAGGTAATAGTTTGATGCTGTATGATACAAGACACTCAGAGTCCACAAAATTAAGATCACTGTATGAATATTCTGACAAAAAAAAATACTTTATTTTTCTGACAATATTTTTACGTTCTTTTTTATTTTTCATTATAGTTTGTATATATTATATTAGTTTCAGGTACTTACATTTTTTTTTTCATATTCACCTGGTTAAGCTGTCATTACCTTAATCCTCTGTGTCATGAAGTAAAGAAGCTTTCCACGGTTCTGCAAGCTAGAGCAATCTGGCATAGCTCTTCAGTGGACTTCCGGAAGTAATGGCATACATTACAGAAATTATGCCACTGAGGAGAGCAATATTCACAAACATCAAAAGATCCACATGCATGGAGGACGAACTTCCTCTTGCCCTTAAAGATCGAAATCTAAATTTTCCGTGTTCCTCTAATCAATTTCTGTTAAAAACTGATTGTTAAAGAATGTGTCATCAAGCTTATTTGATCAGCTTATTTTCATGTCATCAGCTTATTGAATCCTCACAATAGCTCGATGAAGCAAAATATAAATAATTTGATCTCTATCTTTATTTCTCCATAAAAAATAAATATAGATGGAGAAACCGAGATTTAAATAGTGTATGCTATTATTGTTTTTTGTAAAGCCAAAAAACAACTTTCCAAATGACAATAGTCTTCATTTAAAAAAAATAGATTACATGGTACTATTATGTTATTGGCTTTCATTAATGACAGATTGTACTTTAGAAAAGTTACTAAAACACATTATTAGTAAAAAATAGGGTTAACATCTATTTGTCTGCTCAGAAAAATAAGAAAGTTATGTGTTTGAAATAATACAATCTTTCTGTTCTTCAAAAATAATGAACTCGGTCAACAGAGAACACGATTTGTGTACATTGAGAATGTAAAATAATAAAGACATTGTGTTAATTTGGCAACTTCATCTGTCCACTGATCTGATGAACATTTATTAAGAGTTTACCATATGCCAGGGGCTGATCTAGCTGCTAGAGAAAGGACAATAAGATAATTAAAATGTGACTTTGAGGTGTACTCACAGCTTAGGGAGGTATGCAGATATTAAATAAATAGCTACACTGCAATGCAGGTAAGTGAAAAGTATAGATCTAAAGATTGTTACAAGAGCATGGGGGACGAAACACTTCATTCAGTCTAGGGGATCATGAGAAGCTGCAAGTAAGTGCACAATTCTTCATACTTAAATGTCATAAGGCTGACTTCATCTCCACTATAATGTACTCCTTGCCGTATTCATACTAAAATTGTGGGTACTCTGAGAATACTCAGAAGCTGACTGTGAGTCAAGTGTGAACAGCACATTAAGTGTGTGTGGAGGGGAGTGAACCCTGAGATATACATAAAGAGCATTTGTGCGTGTGTGTGTGTGTCCATGTGTGTAAGATTATAAGAGATGCCCTTAATTTTATTTTGGTACACCATCTGAATTAAAAACAAGCAGGCACCCAGATACTTCAGCCTAATCTGTCCCTTTCAAAGGGGCATTAGGCCTGAGTTTCCAAGAAAGAAATAATTGTATCTAGCATTACCCACTTATATGAAGAAGAACTGCTGCTTTGACTGACTTAGAACAGTAAGGCTAGGGTTTCTTCACCTGGATACAAAAGTATACCTATTTCAGTTTATTCTGTATTAAATTATTCATTGTAAAAATTGCATATCATGTTGTATTCTTTGGATAGCCTAATAAAAATCTATTTCCTTTCTTGATTGGCAAATACCTTAGCAAGTTATTTTACAGTCTAGAACTGAGAATCTAGGAAATGCAAATGTAAACGTTTTTCCTTTTGATGATCAGTTAGACTAGAAATTTAAATTTTTTCATCTCCAGCATCTAGCATAAATTTTGGTATATAATAAAAGCTCAATAAATGTTAGGTGAATGAAGGAAGAAATTATGGAAGGACAGAAAGAGGGAGCCCATTGCGTTGTAGTCAGTGGAGTGAGTGCCCAAATTCCAGCAGGGCTTACAGTGTCCAGTAGCTAATCTTCCCCAACCTAAGGGCTTTCTCTCATTGTTTCCATGCGCAAGAGCAGGTTCTAATCAATGCCTAAGCATGTTATAAACACCCCAACTCCCTTACTAAGCCTTTAAGTGGATATATTAGTTTCCTATTGCTGATATAGGAAATGACCACAAATTTAGTGGCTTAAAGCAACACAAATGTAGTATCTTATAGTCCTGGAGGTCAGAAGTCTACAATAGGTCTCGCTGGACTTAAATCAAGGTTTCGAAAGGGTTTCTTCTAGAGGCTCTAGAAGAGAATCTGTTTCCTTGTCTTTTCCAGCTTCTGCAAACCATCCACATTGCTTAGCTTATGGCTCTTCAACCTTCTTCAGAGCCAGCCACAGCATCTTCAAATCCCTCACTCTTTCTCCTTCCACAATACCCTTCTGATTACACTGAAACCACCAAGATAATTCTAGGACAGTCTCTTTACCTAAGATCAGTTTATTAGTAACCTTGACCTTCCTGTGCCATGTAACACTGACATATTCAAAGATTCTGGGGATTAGGACATAAGCATCTTTGAGAAGATTCTGCCTACAATAGCGGGTGAGCTCTGACACCAGATCTACACTGATTCCAGAAACTCTCAATGGGAGTAAGCTCTAGTTGCATACAGCAGGGGTCCCGAACCTCCGGGCCATGGACCAGTACTGATATGTGGCCTGTTAGGAACTAGGCCACAGAGCAAGAGGAGAGTGGCGGGAGAGCAAGCAAAGCTACATCTGTATTTGAGGCCACTCCCCAGAGCTAGCATCACTGTTTCGGCTCCACCTCAGATCATCAGGCATTAGATTTTCATAAGAGCACCGGTCCCTGGTTCTTTAAAGGCTGACAAATGCTGTCATACAGGGTTTAATTTCTTCATAATGCCATTTTAATCAGTGCCTACGTTTCCCCTTTAGCCATCTCACCTTCCTGTTCTCTCCTGGTGCTTCCTAGGATTACTTCTCAAATAAATTACTTGTACTTAAACCCCCATCTCAGTGTATGACTCTGAGACTGGATCTGGCAGGGTAAGTTCCAAGTACACCCTGATATAATGATTATTATAAATAAAAGATATGATAATAATCATATAATAATCATACGAGTACTTTAATAATCATACATATTACATACTTCCATGTCCCTATATATTATTATTTTGTGTTGTTCTGATATAGGGATTATTTCTACCACACATTTTTCGTTTAACTCTGAGAGCTTCACATTGTGGTAGACAAATAGTAGAGAGGTATTGTCATCCTGACAGAACAAGTTTTATTGTGTCGCCTTATTTTTTTCTATTTTTTTAAACTAGAATTTATGGTGTTCATTACTTCATGTAGACCCATATGTCTGATATATTTTCTTGTCTGAAGAACTTCTTCTAACAGTTCTTGTATCAGAGGTCCACTGGTGATGATTGCTTATAGTTTTTGTATGTTTGAAAGCCTATGTTTACCTTAATTTTTGAAAGATATTTTCCTGGGTGAAAAATTCTGGGTTGATAGTTTTTTCCTTTCAGTCCTGTTAAAGATGCTAATGTTGCTCACTGTCTTCTCATTTGCATTGTTTCCAATAAGAAATCCTTTAAAATCCTTATCTTTGTTCCTTTGTGTGTAATGTATTTTTCTTCTCTGGCTACACTTAGAATTGTCTCTTTATTATTGGTTTTGAGCAATCTGATCATTATGTGCCTTTGTTAGTTTCTTTATTGTGGTTGGAGTTCATTAAGCTTGTGTGTGGAGTTCACTGAGCTCCTTAGATCTCTATAGTTTTGATAAATTTGGACAATTTTCAGTCAACATTAATTCAATTTTTTTCTGTTCTCCCCTTCTCATTTGAGAATAACAATTACACCTACATTAGGAAGTTTGAAGTTGTCTAACAGCTCACTAATGTTCATGTCATTCTGAAATTTCTCTTCCGTGTTTCATTTTGGTAGTTTCTATTTATATTAATCTTTTCTTCTACAGTGTTTAATCTGATATTAATCTTATTTAGTGATTTTTTACTTAAAACTTTGTATTTTTCTTTTCTACACATTTAATTGGGTTCTCTCTCAATGTCTTTACTTAATTTTTGGAAGTATTATATTCAACGATAATAAGTGTTTTAAATGTCCTTGTCTGCTAGTTCTAATCTCTATGTCCTTTTTGGATTGCTTTTAATAGATCTTTTTCCACATTATGGATCATTTTTTTCTGCTTCATGGATTATTTTTTCTGCTTCTTTATACATTTGATAAGTTTTTATTGGATGCCAGACACCATGAATTTTACTTCACTGGATACTGGATATTCATTTTTGTATTCTTATTAATATTCTCTAGCTTTTTTCTAGGATGTACTTAAGTTACTTGGAAATGTTTTATCCTTCCTATCTTGTTTTAAAATTTCTTAGGCGGACTTGAAGAATGTTTAGTCTAGTGCTAATTAAATTCCACTACAGAGGCAAGACCCTTCTGAGTACTCCACCCAGTATCCGAAGAATTAGATTTTTCAGTCTGGCTGGTGGTTGGGGGCAGGCACTCTTCTTCGCCCAAAGTAAGTGTTGGTACTGTTCCTACTAAATGTTTTGGTGGTTCCCTCACATGCATGCACTTATTGGCACATTACTGAATACTCAAGGGGACAAATCTTTGGAGCTCTTTCCCCATGCAGCTTTCTCTCTCCAGTCCTCTGTCCTATGTACTCTGGTTACCATGGTCTCCCCAGACTCTCAGCTCTATCTCCTCATCACAAGGAGGCCAATGGGCTCTGCCTGGGTTTTCTTCCCTGTGCTACACCTTGGAAATTATCTTAAAACAATAAGCTGTAGCAATAATAGGGCTTTCCTCATTTGTCCCTTATCTCTCAGGATCATTGTCTTGCATTGCCTGAATTCCAATATCTTGAAAACTTTTGCTTCGCATATTCTTTTCTTTTTTTGCTTGTTTCAAGCAAGAAATCTATTACTCCAACTTGGCCAGAAGTAAAAGTCCCTGTCGTCATAATTCCTTTTTTTTTTTCCATTACTTATTAAATAACAGATATGTTCATTCTATCTTCTAAATCATAGCACTATAATGTAAATACAATTCACTATGAGTGGTAAAAATACCTTTCATCCTAACTCTCAGAAATCTCCCCACTTAGACCTTCACCTTCTTCTTTACTGTCCCATATAACAAACACTCTACTTACCTTAATATGCTATTTTATACTATTATACCCCCAAATGAGAAGTCTCAGGTCCAACCTTATATAGAAAGACGTGTCAACCAGGAAGGTTGCAATGCTCAACCCTCAGGGCCTTCACTTGTATAAGTGCTTTTATTGAACATCATGTTCATAATTTTGTATTCTTTTTCTTAAAGTAGGTTCTCAAAATTGTATGAGGTTTGGGTCCACCAAAAGCTAAATTTGTCCCTGAATATATGGATTCGACTCAGATGAGGCATGCAGTTTTATATATCTGACTTCTCATATCTTGGTCTAATATATACTTTTTCCCACACAAAGCCTATTCTGGCTTTTCTATGCCTTTACTCTACATATCACTCAGCACACGGTGGATTTTCAACTTAATTTACCCAATAAATACTAGTCCATGGCATTAAATACCTAAGACAGATTAAATTCGGAGTATGTAAATGAGAAAGTGAGATTTAAACTACAAATTACTTTTTTTCACCACTGTAAAATTACAGAATCAATACAAACTGCTAATGTTCAAGTCAAGAGAAAAAATAACCTGCACTCTATAAACCTAGTTGAAATGAGTCACAGACCTTGCTGTTGCAATCATTTTGCACTTCACTACCTTTAGCACTGATTATATCTAGAGGGGTAATTACTCACAAAGCGAGTAACAAATAGCATATCTCTGACATGTTGACTTGCCAGTAATTGCCAGTTACATATACACATTTACTATGCTATATGCACAAAGATAACAGTACCATACTTCCTTCCTCACAGCCTATCTTATTTTTTCCTCTGTTGCTGTAAAAAGTTGCAGAAGTATTAACTGATAATCTAGGAATGTTACTTTTAAAGAATCTTCAAGCTGGTTCTTGGAAAATAGCTTGATGAATAGATAGAAATGTTACCATTAGCATAAATATATTAGGCTTTTTTTTTTTTTTGAGTAACTACTATCTGCCTGGCACTACAAGAGAAGCACATATTACAAAATTATATTGGAGTCCACTGTAAAAAAATCTTATAGAAGAGACAAACAGTTAAAAAAAATAGTGCAATATCTCTAATAAATGTTGAAATGGAGGTGAAAAAGTACTATGAAGAGATTGAATTAAAATGGTCAATGGAATATAACCCTTCACTCTTCTAAACACACACACACACACACACACACACACACACACACACACACACACAATCCCCCTCAAAATCTTCAACATGAGAGACCATAACAGGTAGAATTAAATGGCCTCAGCTCAGCAATAGGCAAATATTAAATGATTTATTTTTTCTAATAACTGCTATTATTTGCTTTCCAAAATCTCAGCATCTGGTGAATTGGTTACAGGAAAGAAAACTTAATCTTGTCAAATACAAGTCTCAGATTTATCTCGTAGTATTTTTTTTTGTCATGTTAAAAAGAAAAATTGTCATTTTCTGTTTTAAAATGTAATCACAACAGAAGGGTCAGCTCCACCTAGGTACCTGTGGGGTGGCCTGTTTTCTCTCTCCCTCATTGCTTTCCTTGTGCTTTCCTTTCACCTACACCCAGTACAAGAGGGCCAGTATGTGTGCATGTGAGTGTGTTGGGATGTGAGGGCGGGTGCTGGGTATCTATTTACTTCAGAGTCAACAAGATGTTGATTTGCATTTGCAAACCTCATTATCACAGTTTTTATTTGTTTACTCTAATTCATATTGGTTATTGGTCCCCTCTAAGCTGCAGGCCTCCCAAAGCAACTCTCAAAGTGCAGAGTGGCCATCCTTTAGCATTCTGCCAGAGGTGCTGGGATGATAGTGAACCCTTGTTCAGGTCCCTGACACAGGTGGTCCAGCCAAAGAACAGTCATTTCCTCTCTCATGGCCCTAGCAATCAGTTCATTCCATGATCCTTGGTCCGCTGCATAGCCTCCTGGGGATCTGAAAATATGGCACCTTCTTTATCCACCAGAAACTCAGGTATCCTTGCAGCCTTGACACTTGTACCAAACAGGGCTACTATAATCTGGTCTTTTTGTACCTTACACCTCACAACCTTATCCCATTCTTTCCTCCTAACAAGGAGTGGGCTCTCACTCAGCAAATCTCTGAAGAGGTGAGCACCCAACTCTAAATTAGAAGAAATGGTGTTGGTTAGGCAAGCAGAAATTTGAGGGACAGGTAAGTCAGAGATTACCCTCTTTAGACTCTATTCTCCCCAATAATTTCACCCTTTCCCAGACTTCCTCTAAGATTTAGTAGTCTGAGATAAAAGTAGAAATGGAAGCCTACTTATATTTCTTAATATTGAAAAGTAATCAGGACATCAAAATTGTTAAATAAAATATGCTCTATGCCCATAACATGGAAATGTAACTACATAATGGCCTTACAGGCGAGTTTTAGGTTATGCATTCTCAGAGTTTCTACCAACACATGGTGGCTAAAAGAGAGGTGCCCGTCCCCCAATCTCAGAGTTTTGTAACAGGGGATATGGTGGCTAGGGGCAACCCATATCATTCTCTTCTCACCCCTTAACTCAATACTTCCTGGCAAGTAGTGTAGTGTACCCTGCAGTAGACTACACAGTTCCAAGTGTAAAAACTGCCCACCTCTCACCCTCCCCTGCTTCCAAACAGCCATCCTGTAGAGTATTTAATTTGTAGAGTACTGTAAGAGGTTCATTCAGGTCCTTGAAGGCTCAATGATGTTTGGGCAGAGAATTTCAAGAGCCAGGCAGAGCACAGGGTCTAGGAACTCTGACCACCACCCTGTCTACACTCCTATAAAAAGAGAGGAGCCCACCAAACTGCAGGGCCCAGAGCAGTGGCCTCTCTTTCTACTGACATTCTGTAGCTCTTAGTTAAAATGAAGAAAAGTGCTAGGAAAATAAAACTAAAATCAAGAGTTCATGTTACCGAGAATATCACTTCACATTTCATCCCACAAACAGACAGCCTGTGGATTACTATGGTTTGGCTTATGATTTTTTGGCTTCACAGTGGTGCTAAAGTGATACACATTCAGTAGAAACCATACTTTGCATTTTGAATGTTGATCTTTTCCAGGGCTAGCGATGTATGATATATTGTTCCCTTGTGATGCTGGGCAGCAGCAGTAAGGCTCAGTTTCTAGTCACCCACAGAATCATGAGGGTAAACAACCAACTCTACAGTGTACTGTGTTTCCAGCATTTTTTGTATATCGTGTTTTGTGTTTTCACATCCTTTCGTATCTACAGAACGCCTATCTGTGTCTTGCATCTGTTGAGAAGAGGAAGGCAATTACTCGAGATGAAACTCAAGATAATTGCCCAGCATGAAGGCAGTAATCCATAATTACATAAATTACATGAGATAGTCAACATTTTATTATAAAATAGGCTTTGTGTTAGATGATTGTGCCCAACTGTTGGCTACTCTAAGTGTTCTGAGGTAAGCTAGCCTAAGTTATGATTTTTGGTAGATAAGGTGTATTAAATGCATTTTTGACTTACAGTATTTTCAATTTACAATGGGTTTATTGGGACCTAACCACATAGTAAGTACAGGGGTATCTGTATTACATTTGTATGCATATCCATAAAAGTGCCATAATAAAGAAGGGTGCTGGCAAGAATAAGTCCAAAGATACTGGTAAACCTAACATTGTGAATGGGCTCAACTCTCCTAAGTAAGAGCCCTTCTGATTGGAAATGTAAGCATCAGTCATACAGTCAAAAGAGATATACAGCAAAATGGTTCAGCAATTATGAAAATAATAGTAAATGAAAATAAAATAAAAGCTATCCCATTTATGTAAAATGAAAAATAGACCTGAATGCTATAAAAGACATAAACTTCTATGTAACTAGAAACTTAACTTCCGAACATATCAAGGGGTAATAAAAAAAAAAAAACCAGGACTATAAAAAGAAACGGATTCAATCACGTTCTTCAGTGGATAATTTAATATAACTTTCTAACATACTGATAGATCACGTGAGCAAAAATAAATAAGAATAAAGAGAATACATGTAAAACAACAAATAATTGGGCCTAATATATATGTGGCTTTTCACTCAACATAAAATCTGCATTTTTTCCAAACACATTTAGAACATTTCCCAAATTGACCATGTAGTAGAACATAAAGTTTCAATATGATCCTAAACTTAAAAAGTCTGAATCAAAATCATTGATTTAGCAAAATTTAATATTCCCAAACAATCAAAAAGGGACTCTATTCAGAAAGTAAAATAAAGAAATGAACCCCCAAAAAAATGTTTCTAAAATTAAGTAAATGGATCAAAAACTTTGTATTAAAAACTTGGACAAAATAAATATTAGGGAAATTACAGATTATTTATAGAAGAACAATCATCAGAGCAATAAATCTTAACACCTGAGTTAGAGATAATATGGCAGCAAGAGAAAAATTTATAGCCACAAATATATGATATAGAATGAAAACAAGGGAACTATGAAAACAGAAATAGAGTTGGCCCACCGTATTCGTGGGTTCCACATCTGTGGATTCAACCAATGGTGGATGGAAAAAAAATATTTTTTATTAAAAATTATTGGGGTGACATTGGTTAATAAAATCAAAACACTTTCAAGTGCACAATTCAACATCACATCATATACATGTTTGGAAAATTTTTTGTCACATTGTTGCTGACATGTACTGTGTACTTAGGCCTATGATGGTATATCTTTATTAAACATGTACAGACTTTGTCTTGTCATTATTCCCTAAAAAATATAGCATAACAACTATTTACACAGTATTTACATTGAATTAGGTGTTATAAGTAATCTAGCAATAATTTAAAGTATCCTGGAAGATTTTTGTAGGTTATACGCAAATACTATGCCATTTTATATAGAAAACTTGGGCATCCATGGATTTTGGTATCCATTGGTGGTGGGGGGTTTCTTTAACCAATCTCCCATGGATACTGAGGGATGACTGTATACTAAAAATATAAAGTTATAAATACTTAGTAAAAATAAAACATATTTATAAAATAGGACATTTTTTAAATAGTGTTCTTCAAAGATATAGCACATGCAATCGATTCTATAGCATATCTCATATTAAAAGCAAGAAAGAAAATGGACACAATATAAACAACATATCAAAGAACACGCCTATGAAAGATATAAAATGTTTTTAAAATAATTTTTGAACATATTAATTGTACTATGGACTATTTCAGACAAATAGAAATGACAATGGAGAAAACAGGACTAACTTTCTAGGAAAATAATACTCAACCATAGTTAGTTCAATGAAAATTATCTAAACAATAAAATAATAAGTACTGAGGAAACTGATAAATGAGTTAAATTATTTCTAAAAAAGATATTAAGCCTGCACTGTTCTTCAGGAAGACTCTATCAGACTTCAAGTCCTGAGAGTTCTTGTATTAGAAAATCACTTTTCAAAAAGAGAAAATATGGGAAATATCAACTCATTTGGCAAAACTAGTTTAAGCATGATACTAAAACCAGAAAATAATAATATAGTATAAAAGAAAACTAGGTCACTTTCACCTATTATAAAAATTACATATATGTATATAATAAGGCATTAACAAAAATTCAGTAGTATATTAAAAGAATATACCATGACTATGTAGAGATTTTATAGTATCTACAAGGATGGTTCAGCATTTAGCAGTATTTTATGTAACTCACTTCATTAATTGATATAAAGTTAAAAAATCCTATCATATCCTCTGAAAGTGCTGGAAAACATTTATGAAATTCAAAATCACTTCTTGATAAAACTCTTAACAGATTAAAAATAGAACAAAACTTAAAGTTTCTGTAATAAAGGTAAAGTATATATTGCACTAAATGTTGAGAAAAAATCAGCACTTCCATTAACATTCAAACCAGTACAAGGATATCCCAATCACTGCAGATGTTCAATATTATAATGAATATCTAGATAAAATAATGATAATGTAGGAAAAATAAATGAGTTACAAAGGTTTGAAAGGAAGAAACAAAACTGCCTTTATATATGTCTTCTTAAAATGTCCAAGACAATGAACTAACAAACTATTGGGGGGGGGAGAGAAAAATTAAGTAAAATATCCAGATTCCAGATTAACATACAAAAATTATATTTTCTATTACACTGAAAATGAGTTATATGATATTATACAGATTCCATTCATATCAGCACCAAATTATAAAAATACCTGGGGATAAATCGAACAATGAATGAGGGCAAAAGTATATACAGAACATAAATACAGAAATGGTTTAATGAAGGACTACTAAAATACTAAATGGGAAGAGTCAATATTATACAGACATCTAATAAATTACTAAATACCAAACTATGTCTAACAAAATCCCAAAACTTTTCTATAAAATGTGACAAACAAAATTAAAAAGAAAGAATATGAACTCAAGCTAGATCAAATCACCTAAGAGTGGAATTGTATGTTGTTTCTTAACATATGACTATTACCAAAAATGATTTAAATAAATTTAATCTAGCCATTATATCTAAACATATGTTTAATTATATTTATCTAAATTAAATAAATTTAAGGGGTCTAAATTATAAATCTGCTACTCACTAGATGTATAGCCTTAAGCAAATTCCTCAACTTCTCTGCCTCAGCTTCTTAATGTATAAAATGGAATCATAAGAATGCCCGTCTAATAGGGTGGTCAAGATGTAAAAGGGTTAATATTCATAAAGCACTGCATAGGTGATTATTTGATAAATAGATTGGAGGACAAATGGAGAGATAAATGATAGATAATGATAAGAACGGACTGACAGATTTTTCTCAGGAGAAAAAATACCCTGGCACTTTTCTTGCTGAATATTGAAATATACTATAACCGGAGCCATCAGCAAGAATTAAGGACTGACGCAGGAACATCTTGCAAACATGACCTAGTATGTACCTTCTGCACCTTAGTGCATTCCTGGATTTCCTCTGGGACACAGTTCACTGTCTATTTTGTTTACCCCTGTATTTGTCATGCTTGAATGCTGAATAATGTTTCCTATGTAGTTTTTCACCAAGTAAATGGCTGAATGCATTCAATATATTCATACACATAAATAATGTGTATACATATATATTTTATATGCTATAAAAATGTGGGGGTTTTGGGCCAAGAATAGAAAAAAAAACTATAGCAATGGAAGAAAATTGAGAGGATCCAGAGAAACACATACATCTATATGGTATCTATAGCAAAATGGGCAAAACCTATTCAAGAAAAGGAAATATATCTATTCGATAGGAAAATATGTGACACCTCACTAATACTCAGAGAAATGGAAGAAAACAAGAATGAGATATATCTATTTTTCCTATTAAAAAGATTAAATAATAACCAGTGTTGATGAAGAGTGTGTGGGCTGTTCTCTATGAAATGGCCTGTCTGGAAGGCAATCTGGCAACATCTCTGATTAGGACACGCACTCCACCTCCAGATTTCTATCTAGAGACCTGGTCACATACTCACTCAGGTGCACACAGTGCTATGCCAGAAATGTTGACTTAAACATTGTCCTATTTAGTGAAAATCTGGAAACAATCTGCATCTACCCAAAGGGCAATGGTTATATTCACTCCTGAAGGTGTCATACAAAAGTAATCTATACAGCAGTGTAAAAGGTAAATTGGCCTACATGTAAACTTTTCCAAGAGAATACAATTAAGGGAATAAATAAAATCATAATACAATATGTAGAAATTGAATACATTTGAGTAAATAATACATATTCACACACATGCATGTGCATGAATGCAGAGAAAATAGCTGAAAGTCTACCTAAAAAACTGATAAGATTGCTTATCTCTGGGAAGGGATTAGGGTAAGAAAAAGGAATGCAAATGAACAAAAGAATTTATCATTATTGTTTGAAATTTTTATAAACAGAATGTATTCATGTATTTCTTTAATGGTTAAAAATAAATTAATCAGTGAGAAACAATAATGTAATAATCCAAATGCTATAAAAACACAGATGAAAGAGTGATTAATGCTTCCTTGGTTGGGGGTGAAGTAGGACAGAACTTTGCTTTGCTTCTACATGAGTAACATAACACACAACTGCAGGAGCACAAGTAAAATATTTCTTCTTTCAGCAACAAAGCATGTAACTCTTCCATACGGCTGTAAGGTTACATGCCCTGAGGGCCTGGACAAGGCTTTCACATTGA
This sequence comes from Rousettus aegyptiacus, assembly GCF_014176215.1. Lineage (NCBI taxonomy): Eukaryota > Metazoa > Chordata > Mammalia > Chiroptera > Pteropodidae > Rousettus > Rousettus aegyptiacus. The sequence goes on from NW_023416309.1 coordinate 7,208,508, forward strand.
CAGAGAACCCTTCGCAATGCATTGTGCACTGTGGACATGTGTTCCACCATGTAAGACAAAGTCCCAGCTGAATGAATGAAGGAAAGCCATCTACTCCTAGACAAACAACTCAACTGACTTGACTCTTAAATTTAATTGCTAAGGATTAAAAGGTGGAATTTAGATAAATATAATTAAACCATATGTTTAGATGTAATGTCTAGATTTAACTTATTTAGAGTATTTTCGGTACTAGTTGCATGCTAAAAAACAACATACTTTCCATTCTCACAGCCCCTCGTGGAAGACTGTGATTTCCAAAAATGAGCAGAAGATCTCCTGTTTTGCATATTTGTTTGCATTGTTACCACTCACTAATGCATAAGGATGTGGAATCTGCCAACATTTCATCAATGTGGGATACTTAAAAATTCTTTCTTATCAATTCAAAAACCTTCTCATGAATTTGTTTAAGGTATAATTGACATACTACATTATATTAGTTTCAGGTATACAACATAATTCAATATCTGTATGTATTTGAAATGATCATCACAGTATCTAGTTAACAAAAAAAAAAAAAAAAAAGGAATCTCTTTCTCCTCTCCCTTGAATCCAGGCAGGCAGGCTTTGTAACTGCTTTGAGTATAGTAGAAGTTGTGCCAATTCTGAACAAGGTGTTGACTGCCCTTGCAGCTTCCACTTCTACTTCCTGAAAACCAGTCATTGTGCAAAAAAGTACATCTCTCCTGAGACCAACAGGCTTTGGGAATCCCAACCCACGCAGAGAGACGCTAGTGGATGAGATGCCAGCAGAGAGCAATGCCGAGCACACTGAGGAGGCTGGGTAGGTGTGGAGCTTCTCCAGCCCAGCCACCCCCTTCCCCGGTGAGGCCATGTGGATCAGGGACCGAACCCCAAGCCAAGCTGTTCTCACATTTCTGACAAACTCATGAACAAAACAAAGTGGTTGTTTTTACGACTAAATTTTGGGGTACATCATTTGAAACAACAGGTAACCGGAACACAACCTGATTCATATGGTCTTTACCAGGACTGCTATCTTCAGGAAGATGGAAATACACATTTTTATCTGGGATTTCTAAACTAAAATACATGTCAGAATAAAAAATAAAAAAAAAAAATTTTAAAAGCATCCAGTCCAAAGGTCAGGATCTAAAAAATGTATACATCTTATAAAACTAATAATACATCTTATTAATAATACATCTTATAAAACTAAAAATTACAATTTAATATATCTTATAATACATCTTATAAAACTGAAAATTACAATTTCTACTTTAGGTTTCATGCAATAGTGGTGGCAATAGGGAGGAAGACATCCTTACATTTGTTGACTGGCTCCTAATGTCATATCTAATGTGACTTTTTATAGCTTATTTAACTCGAGTGAGTGAATATAATGATATCACTTATATGCTGAATTTTAAAATGCCAAAATCATAAAAAACAGAAAGTAGAATGGTGGTTACCAGGAGCTGAAGTTTGGTAGAAAAGAGGAGATATTGGTCAAAGGGTACAAACTTCCAGTTACAAGGTAAATAAGTTCTGGGGACCTAATGTACAGAACAGTGATCATTAATACTGTTGTTTATATACTTGTAAGTTGCTAAGAGAGTAGATCTTAAATGTTCTCATCAAAAAAAGAAATAGTAATTATATGACATGATGGAGGTGTTAGCCAAAGCTATGGTGGTGATCATTCTGCAATACATAAGTGTATCAAATCAATATGTTATACACTTAAACTTAGACAATGTTATATGCCAATTATACCTCAATAAAGTTGTTTTAAAAAGTGTCAATCTCCACAATTTATAGATGAAGAAACTAAGACTCAAATTTCTTAAATTATCTGGCTGAAGTTATACAATAAAACATGGCAGGGCTAAAATTTTGATCAAGGTTTGACCAATTCAGACCCCTCTGCTTTTTTCCAGTGAAGTGCAGGTTCTCAAAGTTTAGCACCGATCAGAAGCACACAGTGGATTTGTTGTGTTGCAGATTATTAGACCCCAACCCCAGATATCTTGATTTCATAGGTTTGGAGTGCAGCACTGAACGCATACTCCCAAAAAACTCCAGGTGACAGTACACAGACTTCACTTTGTGGAACCCTGCACCAGACCATGCTGCCTTTCCCTGTCTGATAATGACCTTCTCTGAGCAGGAACTTAGAGAAAACATAAAACAAGTTTCACTTTTGTTCTGAGAAGACAATGCTTCTCATGGGACAGGCTCATACTGTATAAACTCCTTCTACGCCAACAAGAGCAAAAACTATCAGCTAATGCTAATATCTAATTAATGCAAAATGTGCTGAGTTGTGTCTAATTTCATCAGACCTCACAAAGAACAGCTGCCCAAAACTGACACAGTTGTTTCGATTCTGATTTTTCCCTGTATCCTGCTAATGACAAAATGCCATTGCAGAGGATGTGAAACAGGGATGTGCCAATATTGTTATCTAAAGTTTACACTATGTGGCTTAAGAAATATAAAAATCACGCTGATCAAAATATGTGTGAAGTGCAAAGTAGTATTCATTCATCCATTCATTCGTTCACATTTTCAGCATATATTTAATGCTTAAACCCAGTAATAGTGTCTTGGGAAGTACAGAAATGAAGCCAGAAGCTGTCCTTGTCTTCAAGGAGTTTACAGTGTAATACTGGAAACTAGGATGCCCAGAAATAACTACTGTAAGTCATGAAACTCTATCCACAAAACCGCCATATCAACTTTTAATAATTACTATATAACTATACAAGCAAGATAAAGGAAACCTTACCCTCTTCTTAGAGGATAAAGTCAAACTTGCAATCTATCTTTACTCAGGATTTGTATTTAAATTATACATGTTAATTCACATATGGATAATTTGCCACCAGCATTCTGAAAAGAGAGTTTAAGGAGCTGAAATTATAGTCCAGTACGTGAGACAGTAATGCTAGCTTGGAAGGAGCAGGTAAAACAGTGGGTAGCTCCCCACTGCCCCACTAGCATTGCCAGAAAACCCAAGATTGAATTTTGAACACCAACTTGTGGTCACACAAGGTAGAAGCATTAGAATGAGGATAACCTTGGAGGCAACTCTGTTGATGAGTAGTCCTATTTATAGAGAGGTTCCTCCTTAAAGCCAGGCATCAGCAGAGGGTGTTACTACCTTGAGATGGGAAGTGTTAGACTCCATCGAGTATGAAATCAGGTGATGGGGGATGCTCCTCCAGGTTACTGTTTCTGCCCTACTTTGCTCAAGATCGAGCAAAGGAAGCCTGGGCTGCAAGAAAGGTACAGAGGGAATCTTACACAGCTCTACATCCATAAAGCAAAGTAGAATGCTGATATAAGAAATGGTTTGTTCTAATCACCACAGAGTTCATTGCACTTAATGGAATACACGACTTCTAATCCCATTACTGCTACTACCCTGTTGGATAACCGTAAGTCAATCATTTAATTTCCCTGTTTCGGTTTTCACTTTTGAAGATGAATATTATGATGACAAATATTTCATGTGACTTCAGAAAGTGCAAACAAACATAAATTATAATGTGTTGTGAAAATGGAAAGGTTGAGAATTAAGAAAATTGCCTTTAGGTTGTTACTTCCTTAAAAGGTTTAGATATAAAGATATTTATTGGCTAAAGAAATATTTGTAAGAATTTGTTCAAGTTCTAGTCATCTATACAATTACATAAAATTTTAAGTAAAAACATCCACCCTTCTCCCTGCTCATCCCAGCCTAAAACTCAATAAAACTAATTTTACTTTGATTTTAAAACATCATAGCAAGAACATTTTAAACTAAAAATGTGAGAGAGATCACAGATGGCAAATGTGCTCCAATCATATCACAAAACACATGAAGAAGTTAGAATAATTAATAAAGGGTAATACGAGCACAAGAAAATGCAAAGCTATGAATGTAGCCAGTTTGATAATCTAAAAAGCAATTCTTGCATATACACTGATTTAGTGTTTAAAAGTTAAATTCTAAATCAATAAGAAAAGGAAGGAGTACTCAATAAATAATGATGAGGAAATGAGGTATTCATCTAGGAAATAATAAATAATGTAACGCCTATTCATTATACCATACACACATCCACGAACATATACACATAAACTCCAGACAACTTAAATTATAAAAAGTAAAACTATAAAATTACCAAAAGAGATTAGTGGAAACTACTTATAATATAGTATTGGGAAGGTCTTTCTAAGCAAGACACAATTTAGAAGGCATAATTGAAAACACTGAGAAAAAATCATGGGTAAAAAAAAAAAAGCCCTACTGTAAATCAAAAATTAAAAAATCACCAAGAAAGACTTATAGAATACATTTGAAATACATTTATCAAATAAGGATCACATGAAAAAGCAATGAAATGCAATAAGAAAAACCAATCCAAAGGAAAAGTGAACAATATGAGTGAATATACAATTTGTATTAAAATACAAATGATCAGTAAACATATGAAAGAATAGGTTAAGCTCACTTGTTATATCAGTGACTCAATGCACATTATCTTTGACCGAGCAAATACAGTTCCAAGAATTTTTCTGAAGAAAATGTCATATATAAACATATACATAAATGCATATGAGAATGTTAACTAAGATAGGATGCTTTCAGATAGGATACTTTTGGTAATAAGTCATTGAAAATATAACTCGAAACAATGAGGAAATGCATTATTTCATGTACTGGGAAGTCTTTGAGAATTTGTTTTACACTTAGTTGTCAATAGCACAGTGATAACATAAGGAAAGCTAGGTTTCTTCATTTCACTATCCTACCAACTTCAACACAAACTTCACCCCATGACTGGATCCCCTTGTGGTCATCACATGGCTATGGAAGAATATTTCACAAAAACGACTGTGGAATATTCTTCCTTATTCATATTCAATGAAAAAGAAGGGTAAATGAATTCTCTATCCCAGAATCCCTGAGGAGAGTTTGCCTGTTTCTCTTTGGCCCCAACTGACTTTCCCTTGTCCATGCCTACACAATCCATGGCAAAGGGATGGAATTGCTCTTCATCATTCAGGCCCATCACTGAAGCTTAGGTAGCATCGGGCTCCTTGGAGGTCCATGACTATATAGGGGGGCGGTGGACAGTGGATTAAAATGAGACTTCTTAGAAAGGATTACAGGTAAAGAAAATGCAGGAAAGGCAATGTCTATTAATACTGTAATCACAAAATGTCCACCATTGAGGCAATTCCTTAATTACAGGCCATCTACTTTACAGAATGCAAAAAGCTATCAACGACATGGGGTAGATCTAAATGAAATTAAATATAAAACAAAGCTATGTAAAATATATTCAGTATTATTTAATAATTATGAAAGTCAACAACAAAAAAATGTATATATAAATATTGTGTGTAGCAACATAAAGGGACACTTGAGGGAAAACATAGAACCCAGTGTTCTAAACTATTTTTTCATTATCACATTCCAAAGGAGTCTTTTAATATATTTACGTCCTAATCACTCCCATTAAATTCCTCCATGAAATTTTAATACTTCAGATATACTATACATATGTTTATGTACTATATTTATGTCTATTTACATAAAATGAGTAAAAATTTGTTCACCCCTCCTGAAAAAAATCTTTACCCCCTTGGAGGCAGTATCACTTCCTTTGTACATTCACCCACTAAATTACTAAACAATTATAACTTTGCCTGAAACAGGAAATGGAAAAGGTTAATGGAAAATGTCATGCTTGCTGAGTATTTTTCAGTAGTACAAGGAAATTCACATGTTTTATTCATTTTTTTTAATTAGAAAACAAAATAACAATGGCTTATAAACATGTTTTTCCTGATTTGGCCACTCTGCAAAAAAATGCTTTTTGCTTCTTGGAGATCTGAATAAACAAAGATTTGTCATACACAAACCTCCTTTCTCCCAAACTCTGAACTCGTGATCCATGCAGAAATTAAGAAAGATACAACTTGCACAGCACCACCAGAATAGAATTTGGCCCTTCTAATATGGCATTCAGAGATAGTACGGTGGTCAAACACTTGCTTGTGCTCAGAATCACCTACTTAAGTACATGTCAGAGTATCTGATAAACAGGCCCTCAGTTGTAAAAGTATAAACAGCTCATAGTGACTCCAATTCACAAAGATCTCCCAATGAGACTTATGTCAATTATGCCCATACCCTCACTTATTTAGGATAAGAAATGATAAGAAAAATACATATTTAAAAAAATGTATTTAAACAGATAGGAACACCCTGACTCTTCTGCCTAAGGGTGACAATTATTTCCCACTCAACCTTTCACGAAGCAACTTAAGAGAAAGGAGAACACATGCTATTTGTGATGCTACCAAGGGCTTAAGAAGTCATATACATATTTTGTTTAGCTGTCACAACTATTTCATGAAATAGATATTATCTCTATTTGATGGTTGTGGGCATTAAGGTACAAAGAAGGTACAAAGAAGGATTCACTGAGTGATGCCCATTTAATTACTAAGGACTCTAATTACCAGCATTCCACTCCTGTTCCTAGTCTACCTGACATAACTTCCTCCCAGCCATTCATTCTGTAGGGAATTGTGGAACACTAGCTACATGCCAAATACTTTGTAGACATTGGGGATAAAGTAACAAAAATAATGACACAGTCCCCACTATTATGAAGTTTATAGTCTAGTGAGGCAAAGGTTAAACAAAACACATAAATAATATTTCATATAGTGATAAGTACTAAGAAGTAAGTAAAGCAGGGTAATAGGAAAGTGGTTTTGGCAGGGCATGAGAAGGGAATGACTATTTTAAATGGAATGCTATAAAGGAGGGAACAGTCCTCCACACAGAAAGGATAGCACATATAAAGACTTTGAAGATGAAATAACACTATATTAGGTAGAGAAATAAGAGCTGTTATAATGAATAAGCCCTAACACTTCAGTAACATAACATAGTAACTTGTACTCTCTTTAACAGTCCAATATAAGTGTTCCTGGTTGGTGAACAACTTTCTTCCAAGTGGTAACTCTGGGACCCAGGCCCTTTTCACCTTGTACTTTTGCTATCACTGAGGGCTATAGAGGCTTCAAGTCCAGACAGGGAAGACAACGTACTTGCTTCCTAGTAACACTATCCATGAAACACCAGGTTGTCATTGGGAAAAATTTATTTTGTGGGTGCCAAGCAACCTGGGCACTGTAGACCCAAGGGTAATCTTACAATTATGTTAGGACAAAAGTACATTCTACCATTGGCTACCTATGGCTCAGAAACAGATATTTTAAGGAAGAGCAGGAAGCCAGTGTGACTAGAGCTTTGTGTCTGGAGGAATGTGGTAGAGTAGGAGAGAGTGCAGAGAAAAAGATAGGTATCAGATAAGGTAGGGTATGACAGGAGACAGCAAATATGATAGGAAGACATTGGAAGTTTTAAGCACAATAGAGACATAATCTCATTCATGTTCCTAAAAGATCAATCTGGCTTCTTCCTGGAGAATATAATCTATACTATAGCAAGAGCATTAAAACTAGCAAGGAGACTTATACAGTAAAATAAAGTAAGAGATGATGGTGCTCAGGACCAGCCATGGGGGAGATAAGAAGTGGTCAGCATGTAGGCTGTAATTTGAAAGTAGAGTTACATGATATACTAATGTGAGTGCTGAGTGAATAAGTGAAATCAGGATGGGTAGTGTATTTTTTACAATGGTCCAGTTACTATGGCTGAATAACAAATTATTCAAAATATCTGGGTTCTCAGGTGTATAACTCAAAAACTGAGAGTAGAAAGAATCTGAAGACTCATTCATTCACACCTATCGCAGTTACTGCTGGCTTGAGTTAGGGACCTCACTGCCCTTCCACACAGTCCTCTCTGTACGGTCCCACCCTGTGGGCCAGTTTGGGCTTCCTTATAGCATTGTGGATGGCCTGCCCCAAAGCAAGCATTCCCAAAGAAAGAGAGCCAGATGGAAGCTGTTTTGTCTTTTGTCCTAGCCTTGGAAGTCATCCAAGATCATCCCTACTTGTACTCTATTGAGACAGTCACAAGCCCCCACTAATTTTAAGCAGCCACCACCACCTCATGCAGAGAGCGAAAGTCACATCATATCATAAGAAAAGTATTTGAGATGAAAGAGCTTTTTTGTGGTCACTTAGAGAAATACAATTTGCCACATCTAAGCAACGAGATAAAGTGAAATCAATAATTAATATCAGGAAGACTGGGTGATAACTAGACTTCTCTAAGCAAAGTACTTAAAATTCTGTTCTGGATATATAAAGCTCAAGGTACCTATTAGACACCTAATTGAGATACTGATGAACAGTTGCATACATGAGTCTATATGGAAGAAGTGAGACCCAGAGAAAGAATTTTTTTTTTTGATATTAACAGCATGAAGATGACATTAAAGTCATGAATCTTGTGAGAGTGCTTAAAAGGTAAGTTTAGCTGAGAAAGAGGAGAACTTGGTGCAGAGCTCAGGAGCACTCAACTTCCCAAAAGTATCAACTTTTATTTTGCTGTGGTACTAAGTAGGTACTTAAATGTACTTAAGGAATAATATATTGGCAAAGAAACATAGGTAAAATGACTTTTAAACCAACTTGCCACATGTCAAGATCTAAAGGACCTATATTGAATGTTTACAACCTAATCAGACTCATTCATAAAACAATGAAACTCAAGAATAAAATACATGGCACTATTATTTCCACAGATGTGGTCCACAGCTCAGCCTCCCCAGAGGAATATCAGTTCTTCCTGCCTGAGAGCCTTCAAGATGGAACCTTAATTCTTTCCATTTCTAAAACAGCTTCTGGCCTGTGAACTTAAACTGGGACACTGGCTCTGCTGATTCAGGACATGCCACCCTCCATATTGCATGAGCCAATTTCTTATAATAGATCAATTCTTTCCTATAGGTAAATAGAAAGGAAGATAAATATATGATGATAGATTAGATTAAATAGATAGAAGATGACAGATAGATAGACAGACAGACAGATAGACACCCTGTTGGTTCTATTTCTTTGGAGAACCCTAATATAGATTTTAGTTATATTTTTTTTTTCATGAAGGCAAGCTAAGTGGGCATATGCAAAACCCTGGATGAAAGTTATATTAGCATTTTAGAGAATAGTTACTGGTTTTAGCACAGCTTGGATGGTTTGATACTGTTAGGCAAAGTGATACAAGCATGCATGTCTTTGAAAGGGTCTTTCCTGCTTTCCTAGATGTTAGTATGTATGCTGATTTTGAACACTTTCTAGAATAAATGTCTACAACGCTTTGGAGAACTCCTTTATTTACACTCCTCCATTTGTGAATGCAAATCTTTTTATTTAATTTTTTTTTTTTATTCTCAGTGTACAAGATAGTTGTTTTGCAAGTAGATTGATTGGGGCTGATCCCCAGACACAGCAGGAAATTGTGGGGTTCAAAGAAGAAAGAGAGAAAGTACTTGAGCTCGGCTTGTTTTCTTGTGATTTCTTCTTTGTTCGAAAAGAATCCAGGGAGTCTGCATGGCAAATGGGTGTGTTAATCTAATGGCTGACTCACTTGAGAGTGGTTTTTACAAGTATCTATTGTATGCACATAATCAAAGGGAAAAAACACTTAAATACCATGAGACAAAAAGAAATAGGACATTAACCAGAAAGTATAAATTTTCATAAGTATCATGCCTGCTGATATTCAAAAGGCTTAAGATAATAAGCAAAAAGAAAATGTTTGCCAGCCCCAGCACAGAAAAGTAGTCAGACATTAGCAGCAAACAACTCCCATCCATAACTGGGCTGCTTCTTAAATTAACTTGGCTCCTAAGATTTCAGCTCTTCACAACCCCCTCATTCCACACTGAATATTTGTCCAAAATGTTCCATGCTACCTTATTTAAAAATATATTTAAGTAGACAAGAATTCCCTGACTCTTCTATACCTGCTTAATTATTTTAAAAGATGTAAAACAGAAGGAAATATATTGATTTTGGATTATACTTTTCAGGCTGGTTTGAAAACATAGAAAGCAATGCTCATTTTCCAATTTCAAGTCTAATTCAATATATCTGACTTCCAAATAGTCAGATTAAAAAGTTGAAAGGCATTTTATAGTTTTACCAAAAAATGTTAAGGTTTTAATGAGTCAGTCTCTTCCTGCTTAGACAACATAAGCCATAAACAAAGATAGGATGAAAAACATCTGCTTTCATTTTTGAAAAATCAAATTTAAAATTCAAGACTGTAAGAGAATATAAAACACTGGTGATATTGTTTTATTCTCAGATCCTAATGACCACTACTGCAGAAAAGTGTGTCATTTTATGTTTGTTAGAAACTGTCATAATATCAGAAAGGCAATGACTCATATTCTGAGAAGCAAGGCAATGGACTCTATGCCACTGGCTATTTAACTGTCCTGTAACTTAATACCTTATCAATCCTCTTATTTTGGGGGTCACAAAATAGCACAGAAAAAGAGATGGACCTAGTGATTCACAAGAGTGTATCAAAATGAACTGGAAAGTACAGATTAAGATCTTTTCAGGTTCCCAGGGATTACATAAAAGACAGCAATTACAGGAAACAGAGCTCTGTTGAGAACAAAGCTGTGAGATTCCCCAGTGGTGTGAGGCTTCTTTCCTTCCAAGGCAACAAGTATTAAAAATATTGGGGATGGACCAGGAGACAAACAGAAACCACCTCTGGGGAGCATACCTCCTCCCCAAAAATTTCACATCCCAAGGAAAGACAGAGACTTGTAAAATTTGGGAGGGTCTTCAGGAACTCAGGCTAACTGCTAATTCTGTTGTGGACACCCCCTTAGCTACAGGCTTGCAGGCTTTTCCCATTGCTTCTGTATTTAGAGAGGAGGGTTGGAGAGAGATGGCCTTGCAGTGCAGCTAAGAATAGGAAAGAAAATAAATGTGAGTCCATAAACCCCATGCCCAGATCCCAAAATCAGTGCTGTGGAGAGCAGATAAAATTGCTTATGACCTACTTGCTAGGTAGGGCTATTACTGCTGATGGAGCTAAAGAGGCAAACATCAGAGAAACACCTGCCTGGCCAGCCAAAAGTAACAACCAAGTGTCCACCAAGGCCAGTTCAACCCCTCAGTATTGAACTACTCATCAGTGGGAACAACTGGGGTGCTGACTTCTGAAGCTGAGTCCACAATTTAGATCACTGGTGATTTGAAACAAACCTCACATAGGTAGCCACAGAAAAATACAACCATTTTCTTCTACTTCTTCCTGATTGTCCATAGGGTAACAAAAAAAGTGGGGATCCCTTCCCTCCCAGTCACTGTGTTTGTGTATCTCCATCTCTCTCTTGGTCTCTCTCTCAGTGTCTGTCTGTCTGCCTCCCCCTCTCTCCCTCTCTCTCCCTCTCTCTCCCTCTCTCTCTCTTTCTCTCTCTCTCTCTCTCTCACACACACACACACATACCTCCAATACTCTAAGTGATATCGCCACACATTTATCCAGCTGAGGGAAGGATAAGTAATTGCTCAACTCTGTATTTCAGTTTTAAGTGCCAGAATTTCAGCATAATAATTGGCATTACTGTTTTTAAATAATCAAATGAAATAAAGTTATTAAATCTGCCTGAGATGCCACAAAAGGAGCTTACTTTCCAGTTTCAGGGAGGTGAGGTGTCAGAGGTAGAATGAAATGGACATCCAATTGTTTGGGGCACATCCTAATTAGCAAGCACTAAACAGTATTTTTGTTTGTTTTTTAATTAATAATGTTTTTCAGTTATAGTTGGCATACTATATAAGTTTCAGGTGTACAACATAGTGGTTAGACATCTATATAATTCACAAAGTGATCACCCCAATAAATGTAGTGCCCCTCTGTCACCATAGTTATTACATTATTGGCTATATTCCTTATGAAAAACTTTCTATCTCTATAACTATTTTGTAATTACTAATTGTACTTCTAAAGCCCTTCCCCCTTTTCACCAAACCCTCTAACCCCTTTCCCATCTGGTAACCTTCAAAATGTTCTCTGTATCTATAAGTTTGTTTATTTTATTCTTTAGATTCCACCTATACCTGCAATCATAGGCATCTGTTTTCCTCTATCTGACTTATTCCACTCAGCACAGTACCCTCATGGTCCATTCCCTTACTTTTAATCTGCATGTGAATTTTAATTTGAAATAAGTCTCTTGTAGGCAGCCTATGTAGGAGTCTTGTTTTCTTATGCATCCAGCCACCTCATCTTTTGACTAGAGCATTTAATTCTCTTTCATTTGAAGTACTCATTGCTAGATATGTAATTACTGCCATTCTTTATTTAGACTATTGATACCTATCATTTTCTTCTTCTTAAAGAAGTTGCTCCAATATTTCCTCTAATTGTGGCTTGGTGGTGATGAACTCCTTTAGCTTTTCCTTGTCTGTAAGTTCTTTATTTGTCCCTTCAATTCTAAATGATAAATCTGCTGGGTAAAGAAATGTTGGTTGTAGGTCCTGGGTTTTCATCACTTTCAATATTTTGTCCCCAGCCCTTCTGGCCTGTAAAGTTGAGAGATCAGCAAACTGTCTTATAGGTATTTCCTTCTACATAGCCAATTGCTTTTCTCGTGCTGCTTTAAAGATTCTCTCTTTGAATTTAACCTTTGGTATTTTCATCATGATGTGTCTTGGTGTGGTCCTCTTTGGTTTCATCTTTTTTGGAACTCTCTGAGCTTCCTGGGGTTATATGTCTATATCCTTCACTAGGTTAGGAATATTTTCTGTTATTATTTCAAGTAGGTTTTTTCAATTCCTTGCTTTCTCTCTTCTCCTTCTCATACCCCTATGATGCGAATGTCATTACACTCGATTTATCCCAGAGGCTTCTTAAACTGACTTCATTTGGGGGGATATTTTTCTTGTTGCTGTTCTGATTGGGTGTCCTCTACTACCCCATCCTCTACATCACTGATTTGATCCTCTGTTTCAACCATTCTCCTGATTCCCTCTAATATATTCTTCATCTCAGATATTCTATTCTTCAACTCTGACTGGCTCCCTATTACATTTTCCATCTCCATTTTTGTTTTTTATTGCTTGGTTAAAATTCTCAGAGTGCATCTACTTTTCCTCTAAGTTCCTTGAGCATCCTTACAACCAGTATTTTCAACACTGCATCTAGTATATTGCTTATCCCCAAGTTGGCAAATTCTTTTTTTGGAGGTTTTTTTCTGTTCTTTCAAGTGGAACATGCTTCTTTGTCTCCTCATTTTGGCTGCCTTCCTGTGTCTGTTTCTATGTATTAGGTAGGGCTCCTAAGTCTCCCAGTCTTAGTAGAGTGGCTATATGTAGTAGGTGTGCTCTGGGGCCCCTTAGCACAGACCTGGAAGAGGTCTAGCTGTAGGCCATGTTCAGCCGCAGGCTGTGTACCTCTAGGGCCACCTAGTAAAAGTCACCAAGCAATCCACAGATGGCTGCCACCCGTGCTAGGCTTATAGGCGCCTCGAGGGGCCAAGACAGAAACGAAGGCTGGCTGTCACTGGTATGGGACTTGCGGCTGCTCAGCAAGGAGTACAAGGCTTGCCAAAGTCAGATGCTCCTTCTTTGAGTTTTGTGAGCCTTTGAGAGATTTTCTGAAAGTTTGCAGCAGAAGCCAAGACAGCCTGTTTGTGTGGAATAAATCACTGGAATTAGCTTGGATAGGCCCACAAGTTGGGAGAGGCAGAGCCTCAGGGAATCCCCTTGGTAGGGCAACCTGTGTTATCCAGGTCAATGGCTGCAGGCTGGGAGAGGGGAGAGCTCAACAAAGGAACAATGGCTTCTGCCTGGACCTCTGTCAGACTCAAGCCGACCCTCCAGCCCTCGCCATGAAGTCCAATGCTCAGCGCCTCCCCGTATGTCCCTGAAGCCCCTTAAGCAGCTGCCCCAGCCTGACACTCAGACCAAGTGAGTTCATCCGCAAGTAAGGCCAGGTATGGGCCCTTTCAGGGAGAAGATCTCCACTTCCTGCAGCCCTCTGTCTCATTCAACTGCAACATCCACTGGTTTTCGTAGCCAAAAGTTGTGGGGACTTCTCTTCCTGGCACAAGAAATTTGGGCTGGAGATCCCAGAGTGCTGCTGGGACCCTTTGTTCCTCAGGTGAGGGAGGTGGTTCTGCAGCCAAGATAACCCTCCAGATTCTCGATTACCACCCACAGTTGTGGGACTGGGCCACTTCGTATCTCTGCCCCTCTTACCATTTTGAGGTGACCTAGTTGTAGGGCTTCAGCTCAGCCAGGCCTCTGGCAACTCCATGTTCTGGTTGCTCTGTAGTTTTGTTATAATTTTAGTGTGATCACTAGAGGAGGAGTATAAAGCCTTTACCTTCTACATCATCTTGAAGCCCTAAACGGCATTTATTTATTTATTCATTTGTTTGTTTGTTTGTTTTACTCGGGGGCAAGATCATGATTTTAAAAAATTCAAACACATGGGTTAGTTTATGGTTAAATTCATTAAGAGTATATATTCAAATAAAAGCACATACGAACGAGAGATATGTTAGCAAAAAAAAAAAAAATGACTGCTTTTTTTTAAATAAATCATTCTTTCTATGAAGTATTTCATTTTACAGCTGTATTGGAAGACAGTGAAGAAAATTTAATAATGGTCTCTTGTCATTTTATTCACTATGAACATGCTAGTGAATAAAACAAAATACTTTTTCAGATAAAATAGAAATACCAAGCAACTGATGGTAAGAACACAAAATCAAGCTGAAGGCAGCAGTAACTTTCCTACAGAACGATGCTTCTCAGGTTTGTGTACTCTGTGCAGTCCACAGATCAGCAGAGGCAGCATTTGGATGCAGAGAGCTTTTGCAGCATGAAGGCTTAGGAAGAACAGAGGCCCAAGTGCCAATAAATCCTTGCTCTTCCATTTAACCTTGCTTGGCATTCAGTTATTTTCTTGACCTGTCCGAGCCTGACTTTCCTCATCTGTAATGTGGAGACCCTAACGACAATATCAGAGAAGATAAAATGCCTTACGGAGTGCCTAGCACACAGTAGGTGTTCCTCCATGATGGTGATTCTCAATCCTTCTCATGTATACTATCTCCCCTTAGTCCTAGGTTTGACTGAATTGAGACCAGCTTTTATAATCTATACACTGTATATTAGATAGGAATGTGATTGTGGTAAGGATAGGAGGATAAAAGCAGAAAAGCCAAATTTCATTGAATAATGCTTTTAATCTCCTGAGAATTTTTTTCACATGAAGACTGAAGACTTTAATGTTTCTAAATATCTGCAAATGAAATAGAACATTAATTCATGCTTCTGGCACCCCTAGGACATAAGTAACTGGCATTTAATAAATACCAATATCTTCTGAATGTGAGGATTTTCTAACATCCTCTTAACGCTTATTTTCCACATTTTGTCCCTGCTCTATCATAAGCACCAAATGCAGAAAATGATTTCATACAATAATTAACAGGTGCTCACTGGCCAGACTAAACATCACTTCTGAAACAGCCCCAATCCTTTGTGAGCGTACTACATATAGCACCAGCATGACAATATGACAATCTGGCCTTGTGAAAGGCCACAGCATAGCCTAGAAGAAAGGCCCTTAAGGAACAGGCCCGATAGTTCCTAAACAAGGCAGAAGTGGTCATGCCTTAAGCAGGGCTTCACAATGACACCACTGTACATTATGAAGACTAGAAAGGCCCCTGAGCATTATCCTTTCGTTCTATGTGTATGTAGTAAAGAATATAACCTTGCCCAAAATAAGGTCTGGCCTTTGCACTTGGTTTCCTGGAGGTGACCTCTAAGCCCTTAGAATGTCATGACTGATAAGAGTCTCTGTTTACCTGGGGTCCTTGGGTCACACTTGATAGTCTAAGAGCATGTCTTAGAGTAAAAAATACTTCCTGAGAAGGCACATGTGCAGTCAATTGTATCTGCATGATGGAGCCCCCATAAAAACTCTGAACACCAAGGGTGGGTAAACTTCCTTGGTTGGTGACACTTCATGCATATTATCACACACATCATTGCTGGGTAAGTAATGTTGTCTCCATACCATGAGTGAAGACAACTAGAAGCTCCATGATGGAATTTTCCTGGTCTCTTCCCTATACAACTCTTACCTTGGCTGATTTTTAATCTGTACCCTTTCCTTCTAAGAAACCATAACTGTGAGTAGAACATAAAGGTGGTCTTTGGGACCCCTAAATTTACAATTGGCGTTTAACCCCTTAACTGTGTTAATTGGTGTTTAGAAATGAGGATGGTCTATAGAATGCCCCTAACTTCACACTTTGAGAAAACTGAGGTTGAAAAAAGTGAAGATGCTTTCCTAACAAACACTGGGATTCATACCCAGGCTTTTTCTTTCCACCTCCAGTGTCTTCTCACAATACAGCACGGCCTGCTCAAACAGCATGTCTCAGTCCAGCAAAACACAGGCTGTTTCTGCATAAAGGGCTGAATGACAAATACAATCCGCTTGTCCTAGTGTGAATGAGATAATCACCAAACAGATGAGGAGTGACAAATATCTCACAAGGCCAAAATTGTTGGCTTAGGAAGGAAGAGCATGCATGATCTCAAGAAAAACAAACTACAAACTTCCTTCCCTTCTATCAAATCTATGTATGTTTTTCTGGATCCTGAGGGCTTCAGGAGAAGTTAAATACAAACAGAAAACAAAAACAGCTACTTTCAAGAACTCTGTGGGCTTTACAGGAGAGGGACAGGACTCGGCATATGCAATGCTAACAGGATACCACAAACTTGAGTCTGAGGGTTGAGCTGCAGATCCAATGAATAGGAAGTAGAAAATGCGGCTCTTACACCAGAAGCGCTTACTATGCATCAAACACTCTTTACTCTGAAAGGGAGGCATTAATTATCCTATTTTTAAAATGAAAATGGAGAGAGAAGTTAAGTAAATTTCTCATGTTATCAATCAAATATGACACATATGGAATTCAGTTCCAAAATACGGGGAATCTGGGATGCCTGAGTTTCTCACTGGGGTGTCAACTTTGTCCAACCACACAGGCCACCCCTGAGAAGACAGTGTTCCAGTCTGTGTCAGTACTTCCATCACATTAGTCACTGTTTCTATGGTCAGTGCTTAGACTGACCTGTACTCTTCAGGTGTTCAAAAAGAAAATATTTATGTACTGCCACATTAGGCTGTGCTAACCTAGGAATACTACCTACTAGGGAAAAAAAGCATATTTATAAACATGTGTACTCTGGGCTCTCAGAGCAAACTGGAGAACTCAATGGTAACATAAATCAAGAGACTATCGGAATGTCACTGTGAACTACAAGATCAAGGCAAACAGAACATCCATACATGGAACTTGTGTCAACTCAGAGGCAACCTGGGCCCCTGCCTAAAAGTCTCTTTGATTAATGTAATGAGTTGAACTGTGTTTCCAAAATAGGATAAGTTAAAGTCTTATCCCCAGAGGCCCAGAATGTGACCTTATTTGCAACACAGTCTTTAGAGAGCTAATAGAGTTAAAATGAGTTATTAAGGTGGGTCCAATCCAATATAACCAGTGTCTTTAGAAAAGGGAAAGTTTTGGATAGAGAGAGAGACACACACACAGAGGGCAGATACTGTGAAAAGACACAGGGAAGATGCCATGTAAAGACAGAGGCAGAGATTGAGATTATGGTGCCACAAACCCAGGAACGTCTAGGACTATCAGAAGTTGGAACAATCGGGTAAGGATCCTTCCCCAAAAGATTTGAGAAGAAACATGTCCCAACTGATACCTTGATCTTGGATTTCTATCCTCTAGAACTGTGAGACAATAAATTTCCATTGTTCTAAACCACTCCGACTGAGCTAATTTATTATGGCAGCCCTAAGAAACTAACACAGTGAGAGGTTAGGTTTTGGAAAGATGACAATGCTAAGAGAGGCCAAGGCCCATTCCTAAGCAAGAGCTGTGTTTCATATTCAGCCTCTTGAACTACAAAAATCTTTTCCAAGTATAATTCCAAGTTCATAAAGACATTTGTTCTGAGAATGAGACAGCCATGGTAATTAGCAGATTCATGCACATGATGAAGAACTAATCTAGTCACAGAATATTTTCTTTTTTATGAGCATGTCAGCCAGTGAGCATAATCCCATGGTTTTTGCTAAACAGTAGTCCCCATTTTTCCCTGGTGGGTATATTCCAAGACCCCCGGTGGATGCTGGAAAGTATGGACGGTACCAAATCCTGTATATACTATTTTTTTCCTACATATACACACACTTATGATTTGGTTTAATTTATAAATTAGACATAGTAAGAGATTAACAATAATAGTAATAATAATAAAGAACAATTATAACAATACACTGTAATAAAAGTTATAAGAATTTGGTCTCTTTCTCTCAAAATAACTTATTGTACTACATGTACAGCGCAGATACACAAGACAAAGGGATGATTCATGTCCTGAGTGGGATGGAGCAGGATGTCACAATTTTTTATCACACCACTAAGAACAGTGTGCAGTCTAAAACTTAAATCTTCAAAAAATTAAAACTAAAACTACCATATGATCTAGATATTCTTCTTCTAGGTATTTATACAAAGAAAGATATATACAGCATTATTTATAATAGCCCAGATATAAAAACAATATATATATATTATATATATATATGTGTATACACACACACACACACACACACATATATATAATAGTATTTAACCATAAAAAAGATGAAATATTGACATGTGCAGCAACATGTATGGATTTTGAAGGTATTATGCTAAGTGAAATAAGTCAAACAGAAAAGGGCAAAAAATATGATTTCACTAATATGTGGAATATAAAGCAAAAAAGAAACAAAACACAACAGACACAGACAAAAGTATGGTAGTTACCAGAATGGAAGAGGAATGGGAAGAGGCTGAAATGGATAAAGGAGTCAAACACATGGTGATGGATGAAAACGAGATTTTGGGAGGTAAGCACACTACAGCATATTCAGAATCAGATTATAATGTTACATACATAAAACAAAGTATTATTAACCAATGTCACCTCAACAAAATTAAATAAAACTTATAAACACTTTACTTCTGGAATTTTCCATTTAATATTTTTGGACTGCAGTTCACCATGGATAACTAAAACTGTGGAAAGCAAAACTGTGGATAAGAGGGATTACTATACATGTTATTCTTTGTTAAAATGTGAGCGTGTGTGCAACACACACACACACACACACACACACACACACACACACAATTTCTTTCTTATAATCACATCACAGAAAACCAAAGCCTGGTCTCCCAGTGTGTGGAACATCCCTACACCCCTGCCCCTGCAGAGTATTTGGTGTATCAGATCTCACATGCTGCCAGGAGACCTTTGAAGCAATTGAGTGCAGATAGAGCACTTTTTCTACCTGGATTTCACTGATGGTTTAAGTTACAAAGAAATAACAATTACTTTAACATAAACATACAGACAAAAGAGTGTCTTTCCCTTTCTCTATAAAAACACCATCTGTATTAGTCTGTTATGGCTACAATAACAAAGTACCACAGACCAGAGGCCTTAAACAAATATAAATTTTTAGTCTCAGTTCTGAAGGCTGGAAGTCTGAGAATAAGGTGGGGAGAGGGTTGGTTCCTTCTGAGAGCTGTGAGGGAGAATCTGTCCATGCCTCTCTCCTAGCTTCTGGTGGTCTGCTGGCAATCTTTGGCATTGCTTGGTTTGTAGATGAATTAAGCTTCCTCTCTGACTTCCTCACATGGCATTATCTCTGTGTCCGTGTCGATGCCAGATTTCCCCTTTTTATTAGAACACCACTCGTACTGGATTAGGAGCCCACTCTACTCTAATATGACCTCATCTTAAGTTAACTAATCATAATTGCAATGGCTCTATTTTCAAATAAGGTCAAATTCTTAGGTACTGGAATTTAGAACTTCAACTTACAAATTTGGGGGATAAGCAGAGGAAGGTGGCACAAGCCAACCCATAACACCATTCTCTACTACATGGCCATGTAAAAGATTGCCTTATTTAACTGTACTTATATAAGATTTTGAGATACAGGATTATTCTTGTTTTCAGAGCAAAAATAATATGTGTCCAGTAAAACACCAATGGCTCGATTCCCAGACTACATTTACAGCAAAGTCAGTTTAGAACATGGAGATGAAGATAAAAGGCAACTCGGCATTACTAAAAGCAGTTCAAGATCTCACTATCTTTATTCTCATTCATTCAGTGAAACCAACCAATAAATATTGGGCTAGAACTTGAAGATTTTTAAAACATAAAAAAAGAAAAAAGGGTAAAGATGATGCCATCCAGACCTTCCAGAAATTAAAATCAAATCATGCAGACAAAACAAAACAGTGAACATGAAACAATGTAAGGCCCAATCCAACTGTGTCAAGTGAGATATTCAGATAATGACTAGAATATTGATCCAGGAAGAGAAAGATCACTGAGAAGGGAGCCACAAAAGTCTCTAAGAAGAGGATGTGCTTGAATAGGCCATACATTTAGGTAGCCTGGGGGTAGTAGGAATCAGATTATCTCAGTAGTGGGTTCGGCCTGAGCCCAGGAGTAAAGGAATCTGGATGGAGGCACACCTGGTGCTGAGAATGGTGAGTGAGGCTTAGAATGACAGAAGTCAAACCCCAGAGGTCCAGATCATGCCGGACTGAGGGTTTTGCCTTTATATCAGTGTTTGTAGGAAATACATTTCTAAAGTTTTTGAAAATGTGCCCTGAATATTTTAATTGAATAAGTTCCATTTGTGACTTATAGCCCAAGATGTATAGAAGTTTCATTCATCATATATTACTCAAATTGACCCCCTCTGATTCACCATCAATTTTGTTTTTCAGTCTATATAAGTCCAGCATGAAACTGTATCTTTTGAAATCTGCCATGAAAGATGAAGGATATTAATGTTTTGCCTTGCCTTTCTCTGACCCTTACTAACATTTACTAATCGTTCAGTTTGTAACATTTCCATCATGAAATTCAACAGTTTTCAAATATCTTCCTTCCATTTATAGTAAAATTTCTCAGTTTTTGGCACTACATTTTTATTGATCACTTTTTTTTTCTGGAAATCAAGTTAAGTTTTTCTTTTTAATCTTTCAAGAAAACGATACAGTGGTTTATTTCTTGAGATTCTGCATATAATGTGACTTTCAAAATAATACAATTATTTTCTAAAATTTTATTTCAGTTTATCCCCAGTGCATCAGAAGTATATTCTTCCACTAAATGTGCAGGTTGATGGCACACAGCAGTCCTCTGTATATTACAGGTCTTACATGATCTTGTCTGACACTTGCCCTTAGACACGGCATATGGATTTCTATATCTCTGCTTACTTCCATTTGAGGGATTGGTAAATCTCCTTCCCAGATATGAAGTTAAAACAGGTGAGGTTGCAAGCTGTGTCTGATGAACAGAAGTCATTCATCTACCAAGGCTCTGATGGATTGAATTGGGAACTTCTCCTTCTCAGAGCTGTCTATGTTTCTTGGGACATGAGCATAACACTCTCAGCATACCTACTCTTGCACTAAGATCCTTTCTGTGTTAGCCCCAGCCTGGGTAGACTACACCCACCAGGATACACTAAGTTATCACTTGTTCTCATCCCTCTTCAGGGTACCCCACTCTCATCAGGAAGGTGTAATCCATGAGTTAATGTAAGAAAAAAAAAATAATTAGTGGTAGAATACCAAGATAAACAACATATCTGTAATGGAGAAATACTCTATGTTCTATTTGATTAAGCTTTTTGCCTATGAACCAGACAGTAAACGAAAACAGTAAAAACAGTGGCTTAAATTAGTTTCTTTTTCAGAATAGGCTTCTCTACTCTCTGTTTCATATCAAGGTTAAGCCACTTCTGTTTTATTTTCGATCTAGGCAGATTAGCTTTACATCCATCTTCTTTCAGATGCAGGCAGTATGTTGCCTGCTGACACGAGATGGAAATATGATGGCAGTTGCCAGACAGTTTTTCTGAGTCTTTTTTAGTGGGCATTTTAGTAGGAAATTGGAAGAGGCTATTTCAGGAGATACTTTCCAGAAGCATAGATTAATGGAAAGCCAGAACTTTTTAAAGATTGCACACACTAAGGAAAAATTTAATGCAACTAATTCTACAAGCAATGAAATAGGAGGAAGTAGAAAACATGTATAAGGGAAATGATGTCATATAAAAATGAGTATTATAGAGAGAAAATACAAACTGGCAAATAGAAAACCATTATTAGAAGAATCAAATTTTAATATTCTAAAAACAGATGTAAATGATATTAATCTTTGTAGATTCTCTAATTATTAATCCTAAAAAGACTACTCACAAAATCATTTGTATTATTTGTATTTTATAATTATATCATAAATGAATTTAAAATTCATTGGCTATCTGGATGCAGCTACTGGCCTCCAGGTTATTATGTGCTGGTAAATTCAGAGGTATTTTAGTGTATATATAAGGTACTCTAATGAAATTAACAAAAATTTAAGCTGAGTGAGTGATTAAAACTAGAACAGTAAATTGAGGGCAGCTAAGGGGTTTGGTATTGACTCAGTAGAGTTTAGAAACTTGAAAATCTTCATAACTTAAAATAAAAACCTACTTAAGATATACCAAAAGTTTACATAAGAAAAATGGAAAAAGTTTATATAATAAAAATACAAGGAAAATGTCACCATGGACTGATAATAGTTCTTTTCTCCACCTAATTATGGAGGGGGTGTATTATTTTGGAAGCAACTTTATGTTTATTTAAAGCCTAAGGAGAGAGTTGGTGTACCAAGTCCTACTCATAGCAAAAGCTGAGGCCTATATGTCTTTTCAGAAAAAGGGGTAGCATCGGTAGTGTATAATGTGCCTCTTCTGCTGGCACATGCATTCCACCTCTTTTTTTCCAAGAATTTGTTGGAAATGGAGCACTGACACCCAACCACATTTCTGATACATAAAGGAAACAGCACAAACATCTTTGATGCCCTAGAAATTTCAATCCTGGCTGGAGTCTTTACTTTGTAAACAAACCTCAGGAAAATTCGCTCCTTTGAATTATGCATTTGTGCAAAGAAAAATCTTCCTCCACAAAGTATATATTTTAAAGTACAGAAATATCTCATGAAATTTTAGGCCTACAAAGAGGTGGTGGAGAGGGGAGGGATAGGAAAAGCTAAACTTTGAAGAAACAGCTTCTGAAATGTAGTCCTCTGTTCGAAGAAAGTTAAAAGCAGCATGAATTAGCACAGTGGTTTGTTTTGCCTCAAAACTACTTTTTTTTTTAAAATCAGAAAAAAATCTAATACAGAAGCTTAATATATAAAAATATCAAGGTTGAAGGAGGATTGATATTCCAGAGTCTGGTCCACAGAAAATCTGTTTACCTCCTTTCTCAAACTCCAAAAACATATCCTGTGTTAGTCCAGGAGAGGTTTCTCCAGAATGCCCCAGAAATGCAGAGTACACAGTGAAAAAAATGAACACACTAGTAGGAAAAGCAGAGTCCAACATTCACTGTTGTAACTTCTCTAAGGCTTATTTCTTTCTCTTCTTTACACTATATCAATTTCAAAGAATTGGTGCAAATAAATATGATCATTTTAATGTGACGAATAACCGGACATAAGAAAGACTCAATCTAATTTTTACTCCAGTCCTCCAATGGTGTGATCAAAACCACTTTAAACATTTATAGTTTTCATTCACAGCATTACTTCTAAAATTAATACACACATATAGAGATAGTGATATAAGTTATTCTAGAATCATCACTCCCTCCCCAAATCAAAAATGCAATTTTAAATTTAGGCACCAAACTATAAAATTAGCTTACTAATATTTATTTTACCTGTTATCAAGTTTTAATGATGGAGAAATTATTAATAAGTAATTTTCAGTAATGAGATTCAATGACATAAATGTATAATGTTTCCCAAAACACCATCTTCCTATTTCATATTCTTTCATAGTTGCAAGTAAAAATTATGAAATGGGATGGTAAAATCTAGAAATAGAATTGTCTCTTGTGCCTGCTATTAATAGGGTATGTAACAACATGGGTGGAAGTAACTTAGCATTGTATATCTTTTTCATCTTGGATTCCTGGCAGTATATTTTAAACTTTAAAAGCTTCATTTTATTTTTACTGTGCTTCTTAGAGAACATATAATAAGGTAAGTAGTATATATCTATTGTAACTTCATAAATGAGAAGGTAGAAGCTCATATATCACATATACAGAAGAGAAGGCTTCAGAGCTTCCTCCATTAATAAAATGAAAGCCTCATTAGAATTAAGATGTGATAGGATATAGATTCAGTACCTTAAACATATTAAATCCTAACTTAATATTTTAGACAGTCTACTATATGTCCCCCAATATCTGGTCTCCAATTTTACCTCAGGAATGTAACCATCACTTTTAGGTATACACATGGACAACAAGAATTGGACTACCTTTTTAAGCCTTCTTTGCAGCTAGGCATGACCAAAGAAAGCCAATGAGATTAAGCCAGTGTACTAAAAGCAGCTTCTTGGAATGCTCTTTAAAAGAAAACTTGAGAATACTCAAACAGATCAGTAAGGAAGTAGAGGACTGTAATGACACTATAGACCAATTAGATCTAACAGTATATGCAGAATACTCTACTCAAAAACAGCAGAAAAAACATTCTCGAATAGGCATAGTACTGTCTCCAGAATACAGCTCATGATAAGCTATAAAGCAGGTCTTAACAAATTTAAGATTTAAATCATACAGACCATCTTTTCTTACCATAATGGAATGAAACTAGAAATCAACAGCAAACAGAAAACTGGAAAATTCATGAATATGTGGAAATTAAACTATATAGTCTTGAACACATACTAGGTTAATAAAGAAATCACAGGCAAATTAGAAAATACCTTGGACAAATGAAAATAAAAACATAAAGTATACCAAAATCTGTGGAATACAACAAGAGTAGTACTATGAAGGAAGGTGATAGCAGTAAATTCCTACATTAAGAAAGAAGAAAGTTCTTAGATCAACGACCTAAATTATACCTCAAGGAACTATAAAGAATAAACTAAACCCGAAGTGAGCAAAAGGAAAGAAATAAAGAGGAGACATTACAACTGATCCCACATAAATGAAAAGGATCATAAAAGACTACTACAAACATTATACATCAACAATTTGGATAACCTAGAAGAAATGGATAAATTCCTTAAAAAATACAACCAACGAGGACTGAATCTTGACAAAATAGAAAACATGAACAGACCAATTTCTAATAAGGAGATTTAATCAATAATCAAAATCCTCCTAACGACAAAATATTTAGAGAAAAATAAATACCAATCCTTCCCAAACGTTTTCAAAAAATTGAGGAGAGGAGGAAATAATCTGAAACTTATTTTATGAGGCAAGTATTACCTGGAGGGCACGGGGAAGAATGAGACAAAATACTATAAGAAAACAAAACTACAGAGCAATATTGTTAATCAATATTGAAGCAAAAATCTTCAAAAATATACTAGCAAAAACTGAATTCAACAGACATTAAAAAGATTATACACTATTACTAAGTGGGCATATTCCTGGAATTCAAGGATGATTCAATATATGAAAAGCAGTTAGTATAACTTATCATTTACAGAATTAAGGAAAAAAAGTCAAATGATCATCCAAGACAGAGAAAAAGAATTTGACAAAATTCAACACCTTTTCATGATAAGAACACTACAAACTCATTTCCTCAACATAATAATATGGAAAGCTCACAGCTAACATCATACTCGAAAGTAAAAAAGGAAAAGCTTTTTCTCTAAGATCCAGAACAAGGCAAGGATGCCCATTCTCACCACTTCCACTCAATATCATGCTGAAAGTCCTAGCCAAAACAATAAAAAGAAAACAAAGGCATCCAAAATAGAAGAGGAAGTAAAATTATCTTTGTTAAAGATGACATGATCTTATGTGTAGAAAACCCTGAAAATTCTACTAAAAAAAGAAAAAAAAGCTGATAAAGAATGGAGCAAAGTTTCAGGATATAGACTCTACGCAAAAAAAATCGATTGCATTTCTTATATTCACAATCAACAACTGGAAAAGGAAATTAAGAAAGCAATCCCATTTCTCATTTACAGTATCATCAAAAATAAAATATTTTGTAATAAACTCAATCAAGAAAAAGAAAAACATATACACTGTAAGGAAAAACATAGTAAGAGAAAAAAACTAACAACAACACAAATAAAGGGAAAGACATCCCATGTTCATAGACTGAGACATTTAATTTTGTAAAAATGTTCATACGCTACAGTTCACTGTTTCTTGCATGCTTCTTACTCTTTCCTAACTCAGAGATTTACCCAAGTTGTCCTACGTGAAATTTTCTTCTCCAATTAACTGCCAGTCAATGTCAAACCAATTCCTGCCATGTATTAAAACATTAGCTCCAATTTCAAACCTTTTTCAGGTCCCAGCGAAAATTATTCACTCTCTCCTATAGGTTCTATTTCTTTTTTTCATAGCATTTAACACAAGGGACTATAAATGATCTCCTTCCATCAACTTCTACCCACCCACTTATTGTGAACAAAGGCAGTCACCATAACTGAAACAGTCTATTACTGTGCAAATGGGAACGTGGCAATGAGTAAAACAGACCCAGGTCCTGCCCTCAGAGAGCTGACATTTTAATAAAGGAAGTAGTACACACACATACCCACCACATTTGTGTATATCTATATCTAGTGGAGGAGGGAGGAAGAAGGGAGAGAGGGAGGGAGGGAGGGAGGAAGGAAGGGGGGGGGAAAGAGAGAGAGAGTCAGAGAGAGACAAAAGAGAGATAGAGAGAATGATTGATAGATTCTGGTATTGAAACGTGTTATAAGAAAAAAGCCAGGTAAATTGAGAAATTAGAGTGATAGTAGGGAAAACGCAGGTAATGTATTTTAGATACATTGTTCAGGAAGTCTCCTCAGAAGAGGTGTCCTATAGCAGGGATGTGAATAAAGGGAAAGAAGATCTGAGGGGAGAGAAGCCCATGCAAAAGAAACGGCAAGTGCAAAATCCTGAGCAGAACACATCCTGTATGACTGAGGAGTAGACAGTTATGAGGTTCTTCTATCACAGGGTATAGAAGACAAGTTAGAGGATGTCAACAGAGGACACCTGGAGTTAGATATTGCAGGGTGGGCAAAGAGTTTAGATTTTATCCTAAGTAGAATAAAAAGTTTGGAGGGCTTGAGGAGTAAGTAACATTATCTGATGTCTATATTTTCTTGCTATTGTTTTTAAATCTCTCTCCCTATGATGGAGAAAACAGACAGTGTGTATGCAGGAACGTGAGATGGGGCAAGAAAGTTTTTGATTCAGTGTGTTATTTAACTACTCGTCCAAAAGGAGACCACAATGAAAACAATAAATAAATATAAGCAATTTAAGATAAAAAGAAAATTAGCTTTATTTTAGATTGCTACTGAACATTACAAATTTCATGCACATAATATTAACTCAAAAACACCTACTCCTATTGTATCACGTATTCTAAATAAAATAAAGACACTCTTCATATTTAAAGTAAAAGGATTAAAAGGTAAATGAAAACCTGTCATTTGACAAAAATCTAAATGTGGTGGCAAAAGTGGATTTGGGGGCCTTTGGTTTAGCTCTCCTGTCTCCCTTATTTTTTTCTTCCCTCTCTCTTTCTTGTATGTCTTCCTTATTTATTTTCCTCTCTCTTTCCTCTCTTTTGTCTTACTTTCTTTCTTCCTCTACTTTTTCTATTTATTTCTCTTTCTTTTCCTACTTCACTCCTTCCTGATCCCCTTTTGCTTTTCCATTATTTTCATTTATTTATCAAATTACCTCAGCAGCCAGACACCCATAAAGGCATAAAAAGAATTTACAAATTATTTCAACACATATAAAAAATTCCATGCGGTGATGCCCTTGCCAAACAAACAGATGAAAAGAACATAAACGTTGTCATAGCCTAGATTTACAGCAACTTATTGTGGAGAAGTTAATCACTGGGGGCAGGGGATGAAGTATTATGCAATAAATGCAGTTAGGAAACAAAATAAAGAGCTCATGGAGACCGAAGGCTAAACAAAAATGAATACTTTTCAGGTAAAAGTTTGGGAATTAGTGACTTTTAGGAGTGTAGTTTATGGTGTCATTTATTTTAAGGACATAAATATTTCATTAACTTTATGATATACTTCAGATCAAAAAAGGTCTTTTTATTTAAAATTGTAGTTTATGTAAAATTTATTTCTTGAATAAGCAGATGTCCAAAATAATTTCAACTCTCTTAAGACTTAAACTTCTATCAAGAATGTTATCAAAAATAAAAATAAAGATGGGGAAGGGATGATTTCACTAACCAGTTTGTTTCCCTGGAACAGACCACAGATGACAAAGAGGCTACTTTACCAAGTTTGGCAGTTAAGTCTACCAAAATATAACCTAATTCTAAAGATTCTCGGCTAATAAAACCTAACTTTTGCTAACTCACTTGTCATCCTAATATGATAAATATATTTTGTAAATTAAAAAACGAAAGTTATCATCCGGTGGCTTCTGATGTTGTTTAGAAAATTACTCATAACTGAGTATTCATATAATGAATAGACTCCATTGAGTTATTTTTCCCCCAAATGACATATTAATACCTAAGAGAGCATGGGAGTACTCTGCCTAACTAACTCATATTTACAGACGATTATACTGTTTTAAACAAGCCCAAGCTGTCTAAAGAACAAAATAAAGAAGCTAACTTCCTGTTTATTTAGAAATTTGGTTCCTCTATACTTTAAATCAAAGCACACTTGGAGAATTCAATGGCAGTTTCTGGAAATCTATTTCTTTACTGAATTCCAAAGCTTTAATAAGTAAATAAAAGAGCATAACATAATCAACATCCATGGTTTAAATGCTTTGAGTGAAATAACAGGTAGTACTATTCATTGCATCTTCTGGAAACCACTTTTGGAATAAAAACTCTTACTGAGCTAGCTAGCACCTAACCGAGGCATGGCCTGGGGCGATATGAATAGTATATTGTCCCAATTTGTTAAGTTTACTAAAGACAATACCAAACAATTGCCTGTTAACATTTCAGTAATTCAATTATTTAATGCATCCAAGGAAGAGAGCATCATTTTTCAATATTTATAACACAAAGGGATATAAGGGTGGAAACAAAGTTACAAAAAATAATAATATAATGATCTAAAACAAATTGCAGGAAAAAGTACAAATCCCAATCACAGTTCCAGTTTACTTAACATTTTCCTTTTAAGTTACAGAAAAGCAACACAGCACTTCATTATTCACGGGCCATATATACCTTAAAAAATCTCTATTATTGTTTGAATGGATGAGTCACTTTTGCAGATTTACTGTCCTCAAAAAGTATAGTTCTCTCCAATAAAGTGAGCTCAAGAAGAGACATTTCCATTGTTGTATGATAGAAGCTCTATGTGTGTCACAGCAATTACCTAGGGGGAGTGTCCAACGCTCGAGGAGAATGACAGACTAGAAGGAAATTCAAAATTCAAGCACAGATGAAATGATGGCAAAGAAAGAACCACCATGGTGTTTAATGAACAATGCTGCAACTATTCATTACGCCTCTTCTCCAGCTGATCATTAAGCTTTCAGTACTGTTTATGCAACAGAAAAGGAAATGTTGACTCAAGATTTCATACACTTACTATTCACACAAAGAAGAAACCATGAAGAGTATAATCTGCAATTACAGTACCTGCTGAAACTGGATCGCTGTCATTGAACCTGGTTATTAGCCGTTGTAAGCGCTGTCAAATGCACTACAACTTCTGAATTTGGAATCTGTCTGGCATGATCATCAGAGACACACATCTGAAAGCTCATGAAATTAAAAATAGATAACACTGGTTAAATAATATCAATTCAAATAAAATATTCTAAATACTGGTTCTAAATCTCTAAGACCAAATAGTAGAAGAAATTATTCTTTTATTTAATTTTTGGAGAATTTCAAAAAGTCAAATTAGTCCGTCACTATGTACTTTTAATTATCTTTACCATGAAATATCATCAAATGATGTGATTCAGTGTTTGCTGAATGTAAAAATAATGAATATAATTCATGTACGCCAAACACATTTTTAGCTGTACCTTAGCAAACAGAGGTTACAGTAAAAATGCCTTAAATGTATGAACCTAATAGTTAACTTAACAACCTGCTAATAATACACTCTGATCTTAAGTTAATGAAAACAACTTTTTGCCAACTTACAAACTGAGAACTGAGAGTGGTAACTATATTTTTTGTACAGAGCACCTTGGAAACCATTACTCATATGGCATTGTAGAAGGAGCTTGAATGATCAAAACAATTAAATCCTGTGTCTACCACTTATTATCTCATTAATTAAGGAACATAATATCTCCTTAAGTTAAAACTTCTGATTTATAAAACTGGGGTATAAGTATCACCTTCAAGAGCTTCTATGAGGATTAAATCTGATTAAATCTGAAAACTTATAGTTTAGAGCCTGTCATGGTCAGGCAGCACTCATTCCATTATGCTAGTTTCCATGCATCTTCTGAAAGGCTTAATCTTTTTTCATTATGTCCTGAGTCACGATAAAAGATCAGAAAGACCACAACCTTTGGGGTGGTTACTTGAGGCAATCAAACACCCATGAATTTTAAAAACAACACTGAAAAATAACTGAAAATGAATTAATATGATTCATTCTGAGAAGTAGTGCTTTCCTGCATTGTTTTGGCCTAAAGGTAAGTGAAATACTTAAAATGTAAAGATCTTATAAAGTGTAATCTTCAGAGAAAATTTCAAAAGGATAATAGATGAGTAAATATAACTTTAGAGTTAATTCATTACAATTTACTGTGCCAAATAACTTTCATTTTGAAAGTAAATTTGGACTGGGTTTTGAAGAGTTTTGAAAATCTTTTATCACCTGTGTCAAGCAGTAGTTTATATGCCTTTTCCTGAATTTCTAGTCCAGATTATTTTAAAGAGAGATGTAAAGGGTTTCTTTTTATTCATTATCTTTCTTGAAGAATGAAATGCAAAAGCTTTTGCTCCCTCGTCTTCTATAAGTAAGCACAGATTATGCCCATCATTCCCTCTAGGAATGGGAACTAGAATCTCCTAAAACTTTATCTCCTGTTCCAAGCTTAATGGGCAATTAATTTCCACTGGGAAAAGGAGATAAAGTATAGTTTTTGTTATTGTGTTTTGTTTTGTTCAGGTTTTTAGGAATGAAAAGGATGTGGGAGTGGAAATGCAAGACAGGATAGGGTCAGAGTTGAATTCCAAGGTGGGAAGAAAAAAGAGGAGTCCCTAGAAAACAGACACTGATCCCTGAAACTGTTTCCAAGAAGAAATAGGGACCCAAACCAAAGACGAGTGCACCAGGAAAGAACTACTGAAAGCATCATTGTTCAGGAACCCAATGACTATATGGAAGCTGAGTCCTCCACCTCTTTCCATTCTGCCTTTAGGAAGACCTGTCAATGTATAATAAAGAGTTTGGCTGGTCTTTGTCCATGGTTCCTGGGAGGGAGAATGTCAATCCTTGCATTTTCCCAAGTAAAATAATTTGTTACCTATGA
Source organism: Rousettus aegyptiacus (assembly GCF_014176215.1). Lineage (NCBI taxonomy): Eukaryota > Metazoa > Chordata > Mammalia > Chiroptera > Pteropodidae > Rousettus > Rousettus aegyptiacus. Next base: position 7,240,145 of record NW_023416309.1, read on the forward strand.
GGCCCTTAGATCACACCTGAACATACACTAATGAGATAAGATGACTCAGGATGGGGCTGGCAACATAAAAATGAAACATGTGATTAGAGGCTTTCGACCAGCCTGACCTCCAGAGAGAGGAGCAAGGCTAGAGATTGAGTTCAATCATGGGGTCAATATTCAATCAACCATGCCTATGTAATGAAACCCATCCCCCCAAGGGGGGGAAAAAAACTCTGGACATTAAAATCTGTTTGTGATTTCTGGTTGGTGAGCACAATGATATGCCAGCAAAATGACAAGCCTCATTTCGACAAAGTGAGAATATGGAAGCGTTTTGGAACCCTCATAGACCTTGCTCTCTCTGTCCTTTCACTTGGCTGTTTCTGAGTTGTATCTTTTTATAATATAATAGTAGTCATAAGTATAAAACTTTCTTGAGTTCTATAAGTCATTCTAGTGAATTATCAATCCTGGGCAGGGAAGGGAGGCTTAAATTCCTAGGAGTGTAGATACTTGGTCTGGGGTGAAAGCAGTCTTGTTGGAAACCATGCCCTTGAAATTGTGGGGTCTTCACTAACTCCACATGGTTAGTGCCAGAATTGATTGGAACATATCAGTTTGGGTTCAAACAAAATACCTTCCCTAGCCTGCATAGTAGGAAGTGACCATCCATGCAGCACTGATGACTCCTAGCTATAGCAGCAAAAAAGGTTGTGATAACAATCTGTGTCACACAGTGAGCTCGGTCCAGGTAGATCACTCACAAGGAACCACTCTACAATGATATAAGGTAACAGTTAAGCCCAGCGTATTTGGGCTGAGGGGTGGGAGCAGGGAGACCCTCGGGTAGAGTTGGGGAAATCTCTTTACTCCATACTTAGGCTAACATGAAAAAATTGAAAATGTGACCTGGTTAGTACAGGTTCTTTTACAGATATTTAGTATTATAGCTAAATTTATACAGTATTTCTGAAATTTATACAGTATTTCCTTATCACACATTAAAACCACCTGGCTAGCTTTTATTAATTAATGAGCAATGTTTGGCCAGATTAGTCCAACCATGATCTCTGGGTAATCATCTTAAGGGATTCTACTGTGCATGGGGTTGAGGACCAACCATTAGACAAAGTATGAGAAGAGTGAAAGAGCCTCTGGAGCCTGAGGCTGTACTGAGCTTCTGAACTTGGCTTTTGGGAACAGGCATGCTATGGAAATATACTGTGGTCGATTTCTTCCAACTTAGAAAAGATATGCCTAATTAAAGAGCTAGTGAATTGCTTCATGATCGCATGGAAGGAAAAATGAGTCTCAATCACCATACCTATTAGGAGGAACATGGGCTCTAGAGCCATGTGACACCATACGAAATGGCCTTTGAGCATTTGGAAACAGAATTCATGGATCTCCCTGAAAAGACTGTTTTAATTCTTAGGCACATGATCAAGATCCTTTTGAGAAGAATCCAACTTTGTCCATATTAGTACTACAAATTTGAGAAAGGAGTTGAGTAGATGAAGAGTGAGGGTATCATTACACAAAACTAAATATTTATTAGGATGTTAGCCATAATTAGCTAAATTTTTCCATGCATGTTAAAATGTAGTTCACTCTGCACAATAGAATTGTCAATTTTTTCAAAAAGTAATAGAAATCTTAAGGACTCTGGAAGCTGGTCTCATTTTCTTTCTTTTGTTTAAATTTCAAATATAATAAAAGTTTTACCTCATTCCTAAACTCATTCTCCAGATGTAATCACTGCTACCATTTAGTGAATGTCTTCTTAGATCTTATCCAAAACATTAAAAACTCTACATATACAAAAAGGATTTTTTAAATTTTCACAGTGGTGAAAGTGAGTCTTCTTTTATAAAAGTAGCATCACATGTTAAAAATTGTTCTCTAACTTGTTTCTGTTGCTTAATAGATAATTAACATAATTCATTTCAATACACAAAGGTATACTTAAATTTTAAAATATATTGGTCCATACTATGATTGCACCCGATGTCTATTCAAGCATTCCTTTCTTGGTAGACATTTAGGATATTTATAAAATTGTTGCTCCTGCACATAATGCCACAATGAAAGTTTATATCTGCTAGATAAATCCTTTGATATGGAGTTCTGGACAAAAATCGCCTTCTAAAAAAAGTGATACCATATTACATATGGCCTTACTCTTCTAGACTGCTCACAGGGAGGTATGACACCTGTTGACCACTTCAGCAGTTTTTTGCTCACTTTTATTAAGCTTTGGGGTAGAGCAGAAATGAAAGGAAGGGAGAATCATACTATTCCTGTATTTTGCTTCACGGTGTTGTAATTTGAGGACTACAGCCACAATGTCTGATAAACTGTGAGCTTTTAAGCTTTAAATACTGTATTAAATTTCTTAGTGTACTTTTACATAGCTGTTTCTTTCAAATCATTTATTTTAATATTGCTTGACTAAAATCAATATTGAATTTTTTAAGACCCTAATGTTCTTGATTTTGACCACAGCATTGCATTGGAAATATCTGGAAACTTATAGAACAGCACAGATCTACATGGGAAAGGAAGTGGGCAGGTGTGGGGCTGAACATTTAAATCAGAATCCCTGGGGGCAAGGACTGGCACTGAGGGTTTTGTGCAAAGCTCCCCACATGACTATAGCTGTGCAGTCGGAGTTATAATCTATAATCAATTAAATGGCAGTTATATATTGCATTGCTTCCTTTAACTATAACAAAGAATTTGTTTTACAAAGTGGTTAAATAAAGATACATTTTGGTTTATTATGAGGTCACTATTTTAAAGATTTAAATTAGAATCTGTTTGAAACCAAGGTGTGATTTACTTACAAAGATTTATTGACTTGGAGACAACTAGGACTCTGAATGTAAACATTATTTATAATGTTTATGATGATTATTTATTGTTAATAAAATAGTGACTCCGTTAGCAAGTGTCTCTCCAGAAATCATCCCTAAGGATGTTTAATTTTCATTGTAATGATTCGACAATTTGTTCCTTTTACAAATATTTACTGAGCCCCCCTACATGCCACCAACTGCTCTAGGGACCTGGGACATGGTAATAAACAAATTTGAAACCTGTGCCTTCATAGAAACTACATACACTATACTGGAAAAGTAAAATTAATTAATTAAAATTAATTAATTAAATGGCTAAAATCTTAAACATTGACAAAACCAAATGCTGGTGAGCATGTGGAGCAACAGGACTCTCATTTGTTGGTGGGAATGCAAATGGTACAACCACTTTTGGAAGACAGCTTGATGGTTTATTACAAAACTAAACATACTCTTACCATATAATATAACAATCATGCTCCATGGTATTTACCTAAGTGAGTTGAAAACTTATGTCCATGCAAAAATCTGCACATGAATGTTTATAGCAGCTGGTATTCATAATTGCCGAAAATTGGAAGCAATTAAGATGGTTGAATAGAAAAACTACAATTGCATTCAGACAATAAAATAGTATTCAGTGTTAACAAGAAACAATCCGTAAAGCCATGAAAAAGCATGGATGAAACTTAAAAACATTTTGCTAAGTGATGGCAGTCTGAAAAGGCTACATAGTATATGATTCCAACTACATGACATTCTGGAAAAGGGAAAACTGTAGACAATAAAAAGATCACTGGCTGTCAAGGGTTGGAGAAAGGGCTGCGGTACGAATAGGTGGAACACAGGGGAATTTCAGGGCAGTAAAACGATTCTGTATGATACTGTAATGGCAGAAACATGACATTATACATTCACTAAAAACCATAGAACTGAACAACACAAATAGTGAACTCTTATGTAAACTATGGTCTTTAGTTAGTAACAAAATACCAATACTGGTTCATCAGTTTTAACAAATGTATCATATTAATGAAAGACTTTAATTAGGGGAAACTTGAGGACAGAGGTTAAAGAAAATTTCTGGAAACTGTTCTTTTTAATCATTTTTTATATAAACTTAAAACTACTCTGAAAAAGTCCATTAATGTAAAAAAAACAAATAATCACTAAATAAATATAGTCGGATAGTGATTTTTCTTACGTTCCTAAACTTACATTATTTTATTTCATATTAATTAATAACAAGTCAAATACCTCACTTGTAACACAGAGTTAATATTCACTTTTAAACACTAGAATCAGTCATCTTAGCAAGGGTGTCTTCATTTTAGGAGAACACTTAACCCAACTTTAAGTTCTGGTAAGTGGAGATTTTGACTATGATCATTCTCCTTTATGTGAAAAAGGAAAATTACAGCAGATAGGGTATTAAGAATTCAGTTCACAAACACAAGAAAAAGAGAGAAAGGATAAATTGGCATTCGGTTTCTAAGCACTTCTTGATTGGCTCTAGAATGTGTATTTTGGGTCAAGCCTAGAGCAAACAAATGATATATGATCATGTTCATCTTATACTTGATGAAAAGAATTGCAAATGACCCAAAAATTCTGTAGTAATTCATTTTTATTTCTGGATAAGAGTAAGAACAATGATTCAATCATCGATTTTAATCTCTTTGGTTAGTTTTATTTTTAAGTCATTACATTACAATATTGTTGCCACAAGCAGTGCTATAAAATCCAAGGCACATTAGGTCCTTTGTGCACTTTATCTGATTAAGTCCTCACAATCCCTCTGCCAGGTAAATATTTTTTATCTCATTTATACTTTTATTGAGATTCAGAGCAGTTAAAACCTTGCCTGAGGACACATGACTAATAAGCAGCAGACCCAGGCTACATCTGAAGATTAAATCTGAGGCTCCTGTAACCTCAGGACTCCACTCTCTCTGGTACTCAATTTTGCTTATTACCCAGCTTTGCTTATTTATAAGTTAAATTTGACAATGATTGATCTTAAGACAAAGGGTTAATAAATAGGACTGCTACAACCAAAGATTTAGAAGCAAACTTAGTAAATCCAAAACAAGATGAGTTACTTAATTAACACAAACCCTTGCCATGTTGTATAACTCTCTTAGATCTGCTAGAATTAGTAGAAACCTTAAATAAAAATTAAATTTATATTATAAAAAGTTCTTAATTGTGTAGGTCGATACTCTACAGCAATATATATAACTAACCTGATATTCTGTCTTCTAAGGTACCATGATGACCTTTCCCTTTTTTTTTTTTGAAGAATCTATAAAATAAGGTAAAATGACATCTGCATCCAAATCTTACTGCTATTAATGCAGTGGTTGATTTTTCCTATAGTTGAATGTGGCCCTTCAGCAGATACCTTTCCCAGAGTCACTGTAATTTTGGCCTCTTCACCTTTTAGGAGAGAACTATACAAAAGAACCATCACCTCTCCCTGATGTTTAATCAGAGCTCAGCATGCTAAGGTTTTTTATGAAAGCTCCCTGGCAGGAAATCGAAGCCCCTTTCTTCAAAACAATAAAACATGAAACAGAGGGATCTGTCAATCAAGATAAGATTTTTCTCTTTTAAAAAAAAAATCCTCAAAGAATAAAAAGCTTTCACACTAATTAATATCTACTAAGGCTCCCACCACTTTACAGGCTTTAGCAAAGCCTAGAAGTACCAAGCTAATTCAAATCCAGAAGGTTCTTCTGCATCGCTCATCTGGACTGACAAGAGAAAGCACTTCCCCAAAACAATTAGAATAATTCCAATTTGAACTTCATATTTGCAAGCACAAACTCAGTATGTCAGCCCTTACAAACTTCCTTGGAGTATGACATTATAATCAATTATTCAGAATTAAATCTAATTCTGTACCCATCTACTGCTTACCCACATAACGCCATGCATTATGTTAGGTTCTGGAAACATAGAAATGTTTAATTCATTCTCTTGCTTTTGAATAGTGTACAAATGATTGGAATTCTGTTTCCTGAATAGTTCTCCCACATTCTGTTTCTTTATGCATACAAAAGACAGTCAGACTAGAACAAAGTTACTATATATCTTGTGCCTGAATTTCCTTCACGTCATGTTTCCTAAGTGGTATCCAGCCCATACTGCATACTTCTCAAGATAGGCCACTGTATCTGGACAGCTCCTAAATTTTGATAACAGCTAACATAATTGGTGATAACAACTAAGGATGAAACAACATGCAATTTATTTAGAAAGCTCTTTGGGGCCTGCAGGACAATGAAGAAGAAACCTTACGGTAGCCAAATAATGAATTTTTCTAAGTATCTATGAATAAAATGCACATGGCACTTGATTAAAAGAAAGCTTAACAATCTAAAATCACTTTGGTATTTTTTTTTTAAATTTTCCCTCTTTAGGCCTTTATTTTCTCTAACAACTCTAATACATAGTATGCAAATATCACATATAACTTTCCTCCCTCACCCCCAACACACATATAAGAACTATGGAATGGTAATTATTAAATAGATAATCCATTCGATTAAAGAATTTTACAAACTATGATGAATTCTGGCCATCTTCTTCAATAACAGACCTTCTCTCCTCCAAATAATACCAGTAAACCAAGAGGCAAATAAACGAACTATAAATAAGGTCCAAAGTCTTCCCTAAAATACTTTTGAACTATTGTCAAAAGTCTAAAAAAATTCCATGATGGAAAATCTGTACTCCCTAACTGCACATGTTGATGGCCATCCTAACTGGACCACTTAGACTGGGACATTACTGGGTTTCTTCTACCCAAAACTACTCATTGATGTAGCCCATGCTAACAAGAAATCTGAACAACTCTACAAGGGAACTTGGAACATAACCTTGATCTTCCAAGGAAGAATACAATTAGCTCACCCAAAGGCAGAGGGAGGAAAAACTGAGTCCAGTAAATGTTCTAAACAGCTTTGGTCCAGGCAACTATCTTTCTAAATTCTTTTCTACAGCCATTTTGATGAAATCACATGAAAGCAAATGATGATAAAATGATTTAATGAGAATGTGTTTTAGGGACATATGTTTGTTATCTTAACACAGACATCATTTCTTTTAAATTATAAGTTGGAAAATTGCTCATTTCTGTGGTAAACACCAAAGAACACTAATTTATCTTATTCACACAGACCAAGTACATGTTCTTTGCTCCCTGTATTCATTCCTACCCATAAAATGTGAATGACAACATGACTCAAAGTTAACGCCCACTACTTTTTTCCACTAATCTTCCTGGGGTCTAGTCCCACTGGGCTCCTCATTACCTGAGTATATTATGCTCACTCTATTCACTCAGTAGTTATTCAGAAAACATTTATGGACCACCTACTTCTGCTCAGTACTGGAGACATATAATGAGACTGCCAGCTTAATATATGTACACATGCAGCCGGATCCACAGCCATCCATCCTATAAATATTTCCCCCAAGCCTGGGTGGTAGTAGAAGGAGTAGAGGGGGAAAAAAGGTGGGTTTCTAAGTATGCAAACCTAATACATTTTAATAAAGTCTATACCACAGTCTGAGCAAAATGTCATGTGGCACATAGAAAAGAGAGGAGATGGAGACAAGGTAGAGTTTGAGAAAGGCTTAAAAGAACTTACATTCTGCAGAGGTCTTGGAGACTAAGTAGGAGTGTTTACACGCCAACAGCATTACAGGCAGAGGAGACAGTGTTCCAAGTGTCTCTTGGAAGTATGAGAGAAAAGGAGAGGAAATATGGCTGAAGCTGCACTGTGAGAATAAGCTGGCGTCAGTGTATGAAGGCCTTGTTGCCTGCCCTACAGGAAATTCTAAATTGATGACGTACAGAGGTTGCACACACGTGTGTGATATAACTGGAGGTATAATTTGGAAAGATGATTTTAAATAGTAAAACTTCTTAAAATAGAAAAGGACAATGTTAGACATGGGAAATGTGATAAAACTACATATTTAAGAACATTAAAATTTCAAGCTATTTCCTAATAAAATGTACTTTACCAAAACAGCTAGAGATATTAGAAAACCTGAATAAGCCAGTGATGGCTGAAAACATTTTTCATGTTATTTGATTTTTAGATACTTTTTATTATGGAATATATCAAGTATATATAAAAGTGAAAAAATATATTATGAACCAACTCTCATAAAGTTTCATATTACTCTTACAGACTCTCCCCGCCCACAACTGTCCCTGGGATTATTTCAAGCACAACCAAGACATTCCATAATTTTGTCAGGAAATAATTGGCACATTTAAAAATATTTTCTAAGGACTATCATTCCAAAACCAGCTGATGGGTGAATTCTTTCAAATATTTTACCTTACAGAGCACTGAAAAGGATGAAATGCTTTGCAAATTGGGCAAGAATCCAGCATAAATTAATGCTAACGCCTGAATTCCCCCAAAAGATAAACAAAATAAAAAACTAGAAATGAATTTTTCATATAAATATAAATACAAGATCATAAACATTATTAAATCAACAAGAATCATACAAAATATTATAATAGGAATATCTGTTTAAAAATGAAAGTATCAATATGAAGTATTCTAAAATTAATCTCGAAGTAACTAAGTCAAAAAGAGAAAAAAAAAATCCCAACAGATGACATAAAAAGCCTTTGAAATATTTCAACATTTGTTTCTAATTTAAAATGTCTAGTAAAATAGCAATAATAAGCATTTACCTTAATATCACACTGGATAGTTTAATATTTGTGGGATTCCATTTAAATCCATTTCCATTTAAATGAGACAAAGATAATACAAACTCTGAGGAATATATTGCGTAAGGGTTTATTATATAAAGGGAAACACAAGATTTTCACTAAAGAATAGAAAAAGACTTCAATATACAGAGCTACGACATTGAGAAATAATATTGCAAAAGACATTTTTCAAATTTATACAAGTATCACCTCCACTCAAAGTGTCACTAGAATTGATAATGGAGTTCTAACAAATCTAAGTTTCATATGGGAAAGCAAAACCAGAGCTTTTTTCAATGATATGCATTATTACTATATATTGAAAATTCATCTTAATATAGTATGTATAACTAACAAGGGATAGACAGAACAATAAAACAGATTAGATATCTATAAACAGTCAAAATTGGACACTGGATCCTTTATTCTCATCAAAAGTAATTTTTTAAAAAATTAGAATTTAAATTTAAGAAATTAAATCATAAACATACTTGGCAAAAATACAGATATATATTTGTATAATTAGGGAATGGGTAAGGTCTTTGCTAGGAAGCCATAAACCATAAGGGAAAGAAACACTAAGCGACTGAGCAAAGGGGAAAAAATCCAAATACTAAAAGAAAGACTATCTGAACTAAAAATATTTAGCACTTGTGCCAGAGATGGAGTTACTATTCTTAATATAGATTAAGAATACATATTTATATATCTTAATATCTTTAAATCTCTATACTTTATATATCAAATCAGATAAGTAGAATTACTTTCAAAAAATATGGGCAAATATTATGAGTAAACAAATAATTAAGAAAATATTTTTAAAAGATAAACAAAAAAATTAAATCTCGGTAATTAGGTTACTGAAAATTAGCATGATAATATAATGACATTCCATTCCCCTATCAAAAACAAGGCTTTTATTTTATTCATTTTTTACTTCTTATGACAAGTCTATGTTGGCTAGAGGTCCAAGGAGTAGCACTCTCAAATAGTTCCATTTGACATAATTTGATATCAATATTCTCAAGGCAATCTGACCATACATATCAAAAAAATTAAAAACATACTTACCAATCTGATCAGAAAATACATACTTCTAAAATTATCCTTGAAGAAAAGGTGTTATTAAAGTATAGAGAAAAGACGTTCACAAAATACTAAGTGGATAAAATAAATTAGAAACAAGTAATCTCATGTTTTGTAAGTTATGATAAATGTCTTTCTTACTCATGTTGCAATATTACTCATAATACTGTAAACTTGGAAGTACAAGTAAAAATCATTGTGGTTAGCATTTTGGGGTTGGCATATTTACAGATTCTTTGAATTTCATCTTGTTTAACCCTATTTCGAAATTTTCTGGATTGAATATGCATGTGTTGTAGAGGGGAGGAAAATTTGAAAACTAAAAATTCACAAAAATTAATGTCATAAAAGATTTATTTTAAAAAATGGATTAAATTGTTTATTAAACCTGGGTGCCCAGGTAATCAATGGTTTGGAGAAATAAAACAAAAGGGATGTATACTGCGTAGGGATAGGTGGGGTGAAATGAGGGGTGACAAGCAGCAAAGTTTTAAGATTGGATGCTGGGGATTCTCCAGAAATTAAATCAACTAGAGTGAGTGTCTCTTCCCATTTTATTTTTGGTTGCAGGGTGCAGGGGTTGAAGAGACATGATGAAGATTTCCAGTCTGGCCAAGCAGCGGCAAGTGATATAGTTGTGAAGTAAGATCTCAGCTCTCTTACAACTCTCCTTTTTCTCAAGATATTCTGCACAGCTCTACAGAAGCCAAGTCAAAGCTGCCTTTCTTTTAGTGGTGTCTTTTATACTGCAAACCATAAGACATCCATGTCCTCTGAACTCCAGCATAATTAATTACACCATCACCTGGAGCTTGATATTCATTCTACCTTGAGGCATGGCTTATGTTATTTTTAGTGAGATTTAATGTTTTATACATTAATGTCTTTGTCTGGTGTAGCCAGCAGCAGTGGTAAAAGGAAAGCAGCAAATCAAGAAGAAAACCTGCAGGGAGAGCTAGTCAAGATGGTGTAGAAGGTAGATGCTGTGCTCACCTCCTCTCACAACCACATCAAAATTACAACAAAACTATAGAAAAACCATCATTGGAAGTTGCCTGAGATCTGGCTGAACAGAAGTCTTACAACTGGGGACATACAGAAAAGGTCACCTGGAGACCGGAAGGAGGGGCAGAGAAACAAGCCAGTACCAGAACCACACGTAGTGATTGAGACTCAGGAGGATCCTCCCAGCCGCAGAAATCCCCAAAGGAGCAAGGGGTCCCCACTCTACACTGGGTTCCCCAGTCCATGGTTCCAGTGTCAGGAAAAGAAGTTCTCACAACCTCTGGCTGTGAAAACTAGCAGAAGTCATGGCTGAGTGAGACAGAGGGCTGCAGGAGTTTCGGACAGTCCTCTTAAATGAGTTTCACACATGAACTTACTTGATGACAAACTCACTCACTCTGAGCTCCATCCAGCATTGCAGCAGTAGTTCAAGGAGTGCCAGGGACATACAGGGAAGAACTGAATTGTCTGACTTCAGGGAGAGGGGTGGAGGGGCAACTTTCTCCTGGGCAGAAATGCTGGCAGTATCCATGGTTCCTTTATTGAGCCCTCACCCCTTCCAGCATGCAGACGCCGGCAGTTGCCACATCTGAATCTCCATAATCTTTCTTAATATTGGTCACTCCACACAGATGACTCCTGAGACTCCACCTCTCACAAACTGCGGGCCCACCTGATACACATCCTGGGGTTTTTTCCATACAAATGGCCCGTCTGGGCTCAAGCTGTGGACTTCCCTAAAATCTTACAAAGGCTCACAAAACCCAAAGAAGCAGTATCTGGCTTCAACATGCCTCATATTATTTGCTGAGCAGCCCCGAGCCCAGAAATAATGGCCGCTGGCCTCAGTTTCTGGCTTGGCCTCTTGAGGTACCTATAACCCCAACACAGGTACCAGCCATCTACAGATTGCCTGGTGACTCTTACCAGGTAGCCACAGAAGTGCACAGGCTGCAGC